>NC_052048.2:59841042-61202515 GCF_903992535.2 Arvicola amphibius
GTGTGTATGTATGTATGTATGTATGTGAGTGTGTGTGTATGTGTGTGTGTGTGTGTGTCTGTGCACCAGTTATGCAGAGCTTGCAGAGGCCAGAAGAGGCCATCAGAGCCCCCATAACTGAAGTTGCAGACAGTTGCTATTTACTATGTGGATACTGGGAATTAAACTTGGTCCTGAGAGAGCACCAGTGTTCTTAACCTCTGAGCCACGTCTTCAGTCCTGGCGCCGTCCTCTTACCACATACTCATCCTCGTAGCCCTCTTCATCAATCTCTCCAGTGTTGGGGTCACAGTCCTTAACGGTGAACTTCATCACGCAGCTGAACGTGCATGCCACTGTGGGGAAGAAGGGCTGGATGACGACAAGCTCCTCACGATCAGGCAGACATGGCCCGCCCTTCAGGCAGCACTAATAACAGCTGACACGCCATCAACCCCAGCACGCTGGACAGAGAAGGCACCACCTCATAGGGCAGGATCAAGTCACAGGTCCAAAGAAAAGGCCAAAGAAACAGAGACAATGCAGTGTGGCTAAGACCATGCCACAGCTGCAGGTCACTGCTCATGGTAGAAAAAGCTGGTAATGTCTTTGGAAAAATGAATTTGCGATGTTTGGGTGTTTCTGCCTGTCTTTGAGAGATACTGTGGTATAAGGAAGGAGCACTAACTCATCTGAAGACCAAACAGGCTTTGATTCTAAACTTACTACAACCCACTTGGCTTAGGCCTTGGTTTCCTCATCTATGAGCGAGAACAGTGCTTACCCTCACAGAGCTGCTGTGAGAATACATGAAAAGAACTTGGGCCTCAGCAAGTCTCATGTCTGAATCAAGCAATTTCTGTGCCATCCTTAATACATGGACTCCCATGGAGCCTGGGTGGCAACTACAGAGAGCTCACCAGCTGTAGGGTCTTCCTTGGGCAGAGCCACTAGTGTGTAGCAGGTCCCAGGCTGGTTGTAGGGCAAACTCCGGGCAGGGACATAGGAGAGTACTTCATATGCCTCGGTGGGCTCCATCTGCACTGTGACATTCTCCAGGGTCTGGTCATTGAGGGTGTTTGTGCAGTCAAACTGGAGAAGGAGGAGCGGGGCTCAGGTGTTGCTACGGGAAGAGCCAGGATATACCCCCCCCAATCCCAGCCCTCTGTCTGGTTGACGTTCACAGGCTAGTGGAGTCCTGGGCAAAGAGGGATGAGATGCACTAGCTGGTGACAGGTACGGTCATCAAGCTGTGCTCCCAACCATGTATGGACCCATCTGATCAGGGACTGCTCCTAGACGCAGACAGCAGCGGGGTCTCAGGCCACCGTGCTTACCTGAAACACCAAGTGGTCAGAGAAGGTGTGTTTGGTGCATCGGATGACATACTCGGTCTCTGACTCAGTGAGGGCCACTGGCTCAGGTGAGGACTTGAAGAGGGGCCCGAGCCCCTGGAACTCAGGCACCGCCGCTAACTGCTCTGAAATCCAAAGACCACATTCACTTGGTTTCTGGATCTCCACACCAATCTGTGTTGAGCCCCCAGGCCTCATACCCCTCCCACAGAGGAAGGACACGTGCATGGCCCCCTGGGTGGTCACTCTTCCTTGGCACACTTGCACACTTCTCTGTCTGGTTCAAGCCCTCCAGGAAGAAGCCTCTCTGTCTTATGAAAGACCTCTAAGCAGTTCACCATGCGAGACCCCAGTGTGCCAGGCCTAAGCCATCTGAAAACCCTTACCTTTAGTTCATCCATGATCCTCCCTCCCTCCCTCCCTCCTTCCCTCTCTCTTTCCCTCTCTCAAGATTGGAGGTGACAGATGTTAGCCACCGGACACAGGTGTTAGGAACTGAACTCGGGTCTCCTGTACGAACAGCATGTATTGCTGAGCCACCTCTCCAGCCTCAACAAGGATCATAAAGGGTGGCGATTAGGAAAAGACTACGAGGATGAGGCACGTACTGTTAGTTATAAACGTGGGTGAAGGACAAATCCACCCATGCACTGGTCAGTTAAGGCATATGGCCAATGATTAGCTACTTCCTCTTTGGAAGGTCTAACTCTTTAGCCCAGACTAGCTTCAACTTTGTGATTCTTCTGCCTCAGCTTGCTGGGTCTTGAGATCACAAGTGAGTGCTATTATGGCCAATGACGAGCTACTTCAGAATGCTGCAGACACACCAGACATGTAGCACAGGCTTGCAATCCAAGCTACTTAGGAGGTCAAAGCAGACGGGTCCAGTTCAAGGCCAACAGACAGCTAGACAGTGTGATTCAAGGCTAGTCTGTGTACCTCATTAAGATGTTGTCTCAACCTAACCAAGATAACAAGGCCCTACTGCAGTCTGGAACACTATACCTAGCATGCTTCAGACCCTAAGTTTGATCCCAGCACCAATAAATAAGTAAATAAGTAAAACTGTTAGGGTCTATGGGTAAGACTCCCACTGTGTACCATGACCGGGTCCTAGTAGCCCAGAGTAATTCTGCTAATCCTCACAGGCTGAAAGCAGGTGAAGAGGCACATGCCAGGTGTCTGGAAAATATGTCTGCCTCCAACAGCTTCAGACCCTGCTCTCTTCCCTTCTCTAAGGCAAGATTTCTTCCAGGAAGTCACTGTTCGGCTATGTGCACCATGATGCTTGAGGAACTGTTAGTGCAGCCATGAGGAACAGAACAGGGCAGAGGGTTTGGAGGTGGGCTGAGCTCAACTTCCTTGACAATACTCTCAGTTCTGAAACCAGTGTCTAACAGCAGACACACTTGTAAGGCAGCATGCACTGGACACATAAGGAATCAAAAACACAGCACCAGTGTCTGAGCTCTAACTCCACTCCACCAGGCATCCTGGAACCCAGGCCACGAGCACGCACAGTCAAACACGAAACAAGCCCCAGTACTGTCAATCACCTGGCATTCCAGGGAACCAATAAAGTTCTAGCTCTTTTTAAAAATTATCGGTACTGGGCTGAAATGCAGGGTACTCTACCACCGAGGCACACACATCCTCTGAGGTTCTAAATCTTAATCAGAGGTGGAGACCGGGTCGATGTGATCAGGAGCTGGCAGGCTCTGAAGTCACCTAACTTCTGACCATACTGACCATTACTCACCCTGGAAGATCTCCTGCCGAGTGGCTGCCACTTTCTCTGGCTGTTTGACCGTTGCGGTGGCAGTGCTTTCTGCAAGAGCAAGCATAGCTGGTGACCCACGGCTCTAGTTACAAGCAGCATGGTGCTGCTGACCCCGTGTTATTACTCAGACACTGTGAATTCCAACTCTCTTGAGAGAGAAGCATTCAAGGAAAAGAGCAAGCGTGTCAGCATAGCTGTCCCCACAGCCTGAAGCAAGAGGTGGAAGGGTTGCTTTTTCTTCTCAGCACACCCCCCATCCTGCAGCCAAGGGAGACACATAGGCCTTGGGCATGAGCAGGGCCTTACCTGGTCTCTGCTCTGCCATAGGGGTGGTGGCCAGAGGCACAGACTTGAGGTCAAATGGCTTTTCTGATGGTTCTAATGTATACTGCTGCAGGGCTCTCTCCAGACCAGGGATAGACACAGTGAGACCTAAAGCCAGTGGAGAGATCATTAGGCACGCCGCACCTAGGGAGGACAGAAGCCTGGACCCCCCCAGTATCAATGCTAGATGTGCTGATGCTGAGAAAATCATGGAACCTCTGAGTCTTACTCCTTGCTCTCCTTTCCAGAGGGTTGTTGCATAGATAAATAAAAAGGGACTTAAAAAATTACTAAGATAGGGCTGGAGAGATGGTTCAGAGGTTAACAGCACTGACTTTTTCCAGAGGTCCTGAGTTCAATTCGCAGCGACCACATGATGGCTCACAACCATATGTAATACTATCTGGTGCCCTCTTCTGGCCTGCAGGAATACATGCAGGCAGAACAACAATGTATACATAATAAATAATTTTTTAAAAGTCAAGAAAAAAAATCACTCAGGCAATAGAAGTTTCCACTTACTGCTTTGTTTTGCTTGAAATGTCACTTTGTAGCGTAGCTGAGGCTGACTTGGAGCTCCCTACCCTCCAGCCCAGCCTAGCCTCCTTGGGGGGATGGGATAAAGCCATCAGACCAGGCTGAGAAGGTTTTATTAATGAGTATTTTCAACTCTGGACATTGAGCCAAGAGGACTGTCATCAATTCCAGGCCAATCTAAGCTGTATAATGAGAGACTACCTCAAAACAACAACAAGTTTTGGACTGAGGATACAGCACAATGGAGGAGACTTGTCAAGCATGTGTAAGGCCCTGGGTTCAAGCCAGAGAACACACACAAAGAGTACTTTAGTTTACTTGGCCATTTCCCTGGACACGGGTTCAAGCCACGTGACCCTAGGGCTTCTGAGGTCATATCAATCCAAAGGGTTGCTATACAAGGCCAAATAAGCATGTGTGTTCTTGGCTGTCTAGGCTCAGAGATGGCACACCTGCTCGAAGACCACAGGAAGGGCCAAAAGCTCCAAGAGGGGACCGGGTCCTGGGCAGCCAAGAAGACTCACCATTTAGTATGTAGCCCGCGTTGAGGGCCGTCTGCTTCTGCTCCAGGACATTCAGATAGAAGGTGGCTCTGTCTCTCACTTCGTTGTCGTCGTCCATCACACACCTGTGTCCGGGATGCAAAGGTGTCAAAGGGACCCCGGAGGGCCGTATGCGGGTGGCGGGGAGATGCAGAGCTCTCAAAGCCGAGCTGCCACGAGTGGAAGCTTTAAATGACAGCGTAAAACACTAGGGGTGCCGGGCAGCTGTGGCACACCTTGGGAAGAAGAGATGGGCGGACTTCAGTGAGTTTGAGGCAAGCATGGTCTACAAAGTGAGTTCTAGGACAGCCAGGACTGTTATACAGAAAAACCCCACCTCGAAAAACCAAAAAAAAAAAAAAAAAAGACAAACAAACAAACAAAAAACCCCAAACATCAGGGGCTGACAGACAGTGACATACAGCTCTCTAGTAAAGACCTCACCCAGCAAACAAGACAAACCAAGAGACAAATACACAGAGGTACCTTGGAGCTCAGAGACTGCTTACACCCTCTTCTGGACTGAGCAGGTACTAGACACCACACACAGTGCATAAATATACGCACAGGCAAAACACCCACACAAATAAAATAATTAAATCTTTGCTGGGCATGGTGGTGCACACCTTTAATTCCAGCACTTGGGAGGCAGAGGCGGGTGGGTCTCTGTGAGTTTGAGGCCAGCCTGGTCTACATGTCAAGTTCCAAGATGGCCAGAGCCAAAACAACAACAAAGAAAAGGAAAGAAAAAGAAAAAACAAAATAAATTTTTAAAGGGCAAAGAGGTGGCACAGACCCAAGGGGACACTGTTGGGCACAGAGGCTCCTGTGCCTAGACTCACCTTTTCAGCAACACCAAGATGCTTGGTAACATCTCTTCATTCTGGGCTCCAAACTTGGCCAGAGCACTCACTGCACCTAGTTCCAAGGTAAATCGGCATCACCAACAGCCCCTGAGGCCCACCTGCCAGAGAGCTGAGGGTGCCCATTAGGGCTCAGGGAATTCCAGCGGAAGAGCTAGTAGGTGGTACCCCACCATGATCACAGACTAGCTCCTGGCGGATCCTGGTGCTACCCAGCCCCTACTTCCTCTGCCAGTTGCTGCAGAAAGGGGGTGATAGACCAGTGGCTTCTGTTCCAGGGCTCTACAGGCTGTTCTCAAATGATAAGGCCACAGATACTATCAACACTGCCAGCTATTCACTTCAGAACAATTTCATTTGTAGCTAGGTCTGAGAATAAAACATGAGAAAATAAACCATCACTTAGTGAATATCAACTGCTAAGAGAAGAAAATCCTCCTAAGAGAGGCACAGAAGCAGGAAATGGAAAATAAGATGAAATCTAGAACAAGATGGTAGACTTAAATCACTGCCTCGTATAAAAGTACAAAAAGCTCAATTTCATGGTGTGCATTATATCTCGAGGTTTTTTTTTTTTTTTTAAAAAAAAAAAAAAAGGACAGGTATGGTGGTACATGCTTGTGATCCCAGCATTCAGAAGGTCGAAACAGGAGGATTTCAAGTATGAGCCAGCCTGGCTATATAGCAAGACCCTATCTCAAACAAACAAACCAAAAACATTCTAACCGCTAATATACAGTGAAACTTTAAAAAAAATTAAATTGTAGAAAGTCACTTATATATCCAAGCTGGGCAGTAGTGCAAGCCTTTAACCTTTAATACCAGCACTCAGGAGGCAGAGGCAGTGGATCTCTGTGAGTCTGGTCTACAGAGCTAGTTCCAGGATAACCAGGACTGTTTCACAGAAAAACCCCGTCTCAAAAAAAGAAAAAAAAAGAAAAAAGAAAAAGAAAATGGAAAGAAGAAAGTCACTTATCCAGATGACATCTAAAGTCCTGACAATATGAAAAACAGCTCATGAGGCCATGTCCCCTGGGGAAACAGTCTAATTCCCTTTGCTGGCAAATTCACTGCAAAAGACGCTAGAAGTCCAGAACCACCCCAGTTTAGAGTCCAGGACCACCCCAGTTTAGAGTCCAGGACCACCCCAGTTTAAAGTCCAGGACCACCCCAGTTTAGAGTCCAGGACCACCCCAGCTCAGACCTACCGGCCCGAACCTCTTCATGTTCCAAGACCACACGGTTGTAGATGAAACGAATGTACTTGGAGGGGTTGTTGGTCTTGGGCCCCTCCTGGCCCAACAAGTGTAGGATCCGGGTGGCCAGCACAGTGAACTCGCAGTCCTCAATGAACTCGCACAGGTGCGACAGCCCCGTCTCCTTGCTCTCTGAGTTCTCCTCGATGATGCTGATGATGCAGTCCACGATGGCACGCTTGTACTCGAAGCCACCCTGCAGAGACAGACGTCTAGCTGAGCAAACAGCTCACATCCTCTGGAGACCGGCTGATGCCCAGAGCCTAGCCAGGCCGAGACACTGCTCCACAGCCCCGAAGCAGGAGCCTAGGCTTCTGTGTCTCTGTTGCCTAAAACAAAGGCTTGGCCTGGAAGCCCACTAGGACCGTTAAGTCATAGCAGAACAGTTTAATGGGGGGAACATTTTGAACCCCAATTTTCTCGCAGGGAGAAAGATTCACTCTGAGTGAACTGCCACGTGCTTTAAAGCTCATTGAGAAGCTGGCTCTGGAGGAAGCGCTGCTCCCTACCCCGACCCCAGATGTAGATCCAAGCATGATTTTATCTCCAAGACCCTTATCCAGGGATGATTGTCACCTGCCCTATGATAAGATGAAGGGGAACAGCAATACAGACAGAGTGAAAACGGCACCACTGAGAACAGTAGAGGAAATCGGTGAAGTAAAAACACCACGTCCCTGAAGACAGCCGAGCAGCTCATTCCCAGGCTCCTTCCCAGAGAGAAAGACTCCCCTGCTGCTTGTCTCACAGGGAAAGCTCCTGGGGTGGGAACAGCTCACCAAAGTCACCTAGCAGGAGACAGTCTACAGGGACCCTCTGTCAACAGGGCCTCCGATGACTCTTTCTTCCCATGGCTTTCCTAGACTCCTGCAGGATGGTCTACTGCCTACTTGCTATAGACCTCACAGTCTCACTCTAACTGAAAGCCTGGCGATGGGAGATCGTGCTACACGTGCCACTGAGACATGAAAAAGGCAGAATGGGTGGCACAACCCATGTGGAAAACAATACGGTGGGTCCTCGGGGTATCGAGCACAGAATTACCATCTAATCCAGTAACTCCAGTCCTGGGTGTCAACAACAGAACAGCTCCCTACACTCATCATCTCGGAAGCACCTGTCACAAGAGGGGCAGCACAGGAGCATCCCGAGTGGAAGAGTGGGTAAACAGTGTAGTCACTACTTTAAAAGAAGAAAATGAAGCCGGGCAGTGGTGGCGCACGCCTTTAATCCCAGCACTCGGGAGGCAGAGGCAGGCGGATCTCTGAGTTCGAGGCCAGCCTGGTCTACAAGAGCTAGCTCCAGGACAGGCTCTAGAAACTACAGGGAAACCCTGTCTCGAAAAACCAAAAAAAAAAAAAAAAAAAAAAAGAAAAGAAAATGATGCATGCTATAACATATATGAAACCTGAGGACATTTCTAAGGGAAATGAGGGAGGCAGGAAAAGAACACTTCATGATTCCCCTCAAGGTAACTGGAGCAGTCAGATTCATAAGCACAGAAGAAACATGGGTGAGAGGCTAGATGAGGCAGATGGGGAGACAGTGTCTAATAGGTATAGTCTTAGCTAAAAACTCAAGAGTTGGAGCTGGAGAGGCTCAGCAGTGAAGAGCACTTGTTTGTACAAAGGACTCAGGTTTGGCTCCCAGCCCCCACACGCTGACTCACAACCATCCCTAACTCCAGTTCCAGGGGACCTCATGGCTTTTTTTGACCTCTGGGGGCGACAAGCATACACATGCAAAATACACATAAAATTAAATGAATATCTAACTGAAAAAAAATTAATAGGGGGGTGGGCTGGAGAGACGGCTCAGTGGCTAAGAGCACCTGAATTCTTCCAGAGAACTGGAGTGCAGTTCCCAGCACCCCCATCAGGCAGCTCACAACTGCCAGTAATCCAGCTCCAGTGGATCTAACACCCCCTACCGGCCTGACATGCGCACACATCCCACAGAACTAAACACAAAATAAAATTTTTAAAAAATTAAAAATTAAACGGGCAGTGGTGGTGCACGCCTTTAATCCCAGCACTCGGGAGGCAGAGGCAGGCAGATCTCTGTGAGTTCGAGGCCAGCCTGGTCTACATAGAGTTACTTCCAGGACAGGCTCCAAAGCTACAGAGAAACCCTGTCTCGAAAAACCAAAAAAAAAAAAAAAAAAATTAAAAATTAAAAAGTTCTGAGATGATCTAGACACAGTTGTGCAAGCCTGTAATTCCGACTCACAAGCACACATCCCAAAAGCCCCAGAAATATAAATAAAATTAAATCTTAAAAAAAGAAGATCCCAGATGAGGGTAGGGTGTACGTGATCTGATCCCCAGCACTCTTCCCACCCCAGCGTTGTGTTCTGTGGACTGTAATGACACGGGAAGGGGCTACTGGGCTGCTGGTTGAAGTGTCATCCAGCCTCACAAGCACTCAGCAGAGCAAGCGGACGTCAGAAGACAACGTGTAGCGGTCCCTTCTCTCCTTCAGCCACGGCTCTCTCTGCTTTATGAGTTTCAGTGGTGGACTCCGATCTCTGGCCATCAGGCTCGGTGGCCAGTGCCTTTAGCAACCTCACCAGCCCCTCACTTAACTTCTAAGGGATTCAGCCATTGGTGTGCCTGCCTCACAGGGTATTCTGAAAAGCAAACAAAATTCAATCTGAACCAGGCACGGTGCATGCCTGTAATTCAGGAACTCAAGATGCTGAGGCAGGACAACCTATAAGGACTATAAGGCTAGTCAGGACTATTTAGTAAGGACTAATCTCAAGGGGAAAAGAAGAAAAAAGTACTGTCTGCTCAGTGTGTGAGCTACAGGTCAGCAATATATCGTCCACTACAAACCTACAAACCATCAAATGCTGTTTCAATCTCACCGTTGCAGCCAGCCACTGGCTCTAACGAGATGACAGATGTTAGCAGGAGCGAGGCAAGTTCTCAAGTCTGGGTGCTGCAGCCCCTCAGTGAAGCATGTAGCTTTCTGGGAAGCAGCCAGAAAGCTGAGGAGACAAAGCCTGGGCTTTTTCAGGAAGAAAAGCATGGGTTTCAGGGCCAGAGGCACTTGGGCTCAGATGCCACTAAGTTTTCCTTGCTCTTCAGAATAATCTGGAAGGCAAATCATTGTACTCAGGCCCATTAGCCTCAGATTTATGTTCTTTTAGATGGGACTAGTGTATCTCAGACTAACCTCAAAATCACTATGCATCCAAGGATAACCCTGAGCTCCTAACCACATTTCTATCTTTCAAGTGCTGGGATTGTAGGTATGTATCAGCTACCTGGTTTATACAGCGTTGAAATCAAAATTAGGGTTTGGTACATGCTACCAACCAAGTTACACCTCCGGTTCCCATAATTCTCTTCCTTCCTGATGCCGTCATAGGCAGTTATGAACTGCTAAATATGAGTCCAAACTTAGCTTCTCTGCAAGAACAACATGTTTTTTTGTTTTGGTTTTGGTTTTTCGAGACAGGGTTTCTCAGTAGCTTTGGAGCCTGTCCTGGAACTCACTCTATAGACCAGGCTGGCCTCGAACTCACAGAGATCCACCTGCCTCTGCCTCCTGAGTGCTGAGATTAAAGGTGTGTACCACCACCACCCAGCAAGAACAGTATGCATTCTTAACTAAACTCTCTCTCTGGTACTTTTTATTTTAAGATTTATTTATTTATTATATATACCATATTGTATCTGCCTACAGGCCAGAAGAGGGCACCAGATTTCATTACAGATGGTTGTGAGCCACCATGTAGTTGCTGGGAACTGAACTCAGGACCTTTGGAAGAGCAGACAGTGCTCTTAACCACTGAGCCATCTCTCCAGCCCTCCAGTACATCTCTTAAAACATGTGCACGCGCACACACACACACACACACACACACACACACAATCATTTTGCATGCATGTATAATACATTATGTATGAGTGCAGGCCTATACATGCCACATCACAAACATAGAGGTCAGAAGACAGCCTTCAGAAGTTGGTTCTCTGCTTCCACCATGGAATCCAGGGATTAAAGTCAAGTCAACAGGTTGGTGTGGTAAGCACTTCTACCAGTTGAACCACCTCACTGGCTCCAGAGTCCTCATTATTAAAATATTAGTGACAAGGACAGTAAGGAGGATCAGGAGACCTCACATCCCACATATAGTCTCTAACATACTGGGCTTGCAGCTGGAGGCGCTTAAGGCATTAACGCCTTATCCCCTATGCCTTTGAGAAAGACCAAGGAACCAATGCAAAAGCTGCTCTCCTGATGGCCCTTGGTCCACCTTGAACTGGAGCAAAGGGCTCTGTAGATTTTGTGGGCCAAATCTGTTCCATTTTTTTTTTTTTTTTTTTTTTTGTGGAACAAAAAAAGTTTGTTTTTAGGCCGGGCGGTGGTGGCGCATGCCTTTAATCCCAGCACTCGGGAGGCAGAGGCAGGCGGATCTCTGAGTTCGAGGCCAGCCTGGTCTACAAGAGCTAGTTCCAGGACAGGCTCTAGAAACTACAGGGAAACCCTGTCTCGAAAAACCAAAAATAAAAAAAAAAAAAAAAGTTTGTTTTTTTTAAATTATTTTATTTGTATAGGTAGGTGTTTTGCCTGAAAGTATATCTGTGCACCACCCGCATGCTTGGTGCCTGCAAGTATATCTGGGCATCACCTGCATCAGATCCCCTGGAACTCGAGTTACAGAGAGTTGTAAAACGCCACATGGGTGCTAGGAATTGAACCCAGGTCCTCTGGAAAAGCAGCCAGTGCTGCTTTTCATTACTGAGCTGTCTCTCCAGCTCCCAATACACACTTGTTTCTGATCCTTGAAATCAGTTGGTTTTGTTGAGACAAAAAACAAACAAACAAACCTAGACGTGGTGCACGCCTTTAATGCCAGCACTTGGGAGGCAGAGGCAGGAGGATCTCTGAGTTTGAGGCCAGAAAACATGGATTCATGTCAATAGTGGAATATATGCCTTTAATTCCAGCACTCTGAAGGCAGAGACAGGTGAGAATCTCTGTCAGTTCAAGGCTAGTCTTGTCTACTTAGTGAGTTCCAGGACAGCCAGAGCTAGGTAGAGACCCTGTCTCAAAATAAAACAACAAACCCCAGAACCAATGTCATGTTTTAAGCACTAGTTTCCCAAGAGCTCCTGAAAGGTACGCAGCCTTCTAAGCTTGACTTTGCAACAGCTTAGACACATCCTCCTTTGTGCACAAGCACTGCCTCAGGGCACCCGCTGGACTTGGTGCCACGCTGGTGAGTCACACATTACTCCTGTAATTAACAGCGGCTGGTGCCATTGCAGCATCTGTGCACTCAAGTTTAAAGGGCCGCAGGCTCCAGGAACTAGCTGTTTAACGGTGTTCTGAGCTTAAACCAAGCGAAGGATCTTGGCAGCCAGGCCATTCTCTGCACCAAAAGAGCTAGCAGGACCTCAGTGACCCCAAGCTTACCTCTTCCCTTAGCATGGTGAACAGGAAGTTCATGAGTACGGCATGTTTGCGAGGATACTTCTGGCACAGGGCACTGATGGCCTGGACAACCACCACCTGGGGTAAAGAGACATGCATGAATAGCAGACCCTGACAAAGCTGGTGACTGGCTCACTAAATGTCATAGAGTCCCTTCTTATGCAATATCATGCCCTAGGCCCAACACAAGACACATGCGGAGGCACATGGTCCTCAGGTCACCCAGGGCAGGAAAACACGGCAGTCTCAGTGGCCCAAGTGAGGGTCTGGGTCCCCAAGCCCTGCCCAGCCTGCTCCCTCCTGCCTTGCACAGTGTCACTGCACTGCTCTCTTCTCGAGGTCTCTGCATACTATTTCCTCCCCTGCTTTACCCTCTGTTCCTTTCTTTAACTGGCTCAAGACCTCACACGGCTCTTACACTAGCCCTCTTGCTTGCTCCTGTGTCTGTCTTCTGAAATACGAGTCTCTTCAAACTCATCGTACTGTCCGAAGGGTTATTCTCGTGTGCAGATCTCATTGCATCATCGGCTGATTTGCCTTCACACAGCCCACAGGCAGAGGACATTTCTGTCCACTCTTCACAACCCACACTCTAGAATTTATCCTGCTACATTGAAAACTGTTCCTACCACTCTCTGCTCTGATAAAAACTCCCCAGAGACACAATTCATGACTCTTTACGTAACACCGAAACAATCTAACTATGGAAAATAAGGATAGATTAGTGACTGTCAGGAATCAGGATGAGGGGCTGGGGATGGAGGGCACGAGCCCTGTCTAGTGACGGGAGGTCTGACTGTGGCAGCAGTTTTGAAAGGCATCACATGTGCCCCGTGTAACCAATGAAATCTGAGTAAGCGCTCTAGACTGTACAGATGCTGGTTTCTTCACTGACACCACACTCTGACTATGTGGGACGCGGGCACTGGAGTTTAAAGAAATGCCCAGGACCGTTCCTCTTATTTATTTATTTATTTGCAAGGCTCTGTGAATTATTTAAAAGTAAAAGGTTAAAAACTACTCCAGGTAATGGTAGTACGCATCTTTAATTCCAGCATTCAGGAGGCAGAGGAAGGCAGATCTTGGTGCGTTCCAGGCCAACCTGATCTACAGAGCAAGTTCCAAGACAGCCAGGGCTACACAGAGAAACCTTGTCTCGAAAAAGCAAAACAAAACAATACTATAAGCCAGATATGGAGGCAGGCACCGTAACCTCAAGCACTTGGGAGACAACAGAAGGAGAACTGCTCCAAGATTGAGGCTACTGAGTTGTAGCTCATCCCGAGCTACGGAGTAAGAACCCTTTCTAGAAAAATCAAATAAAAAAAAAAAAAAAAACCAGCAAAAGCCATGTAGGCAATGAGTGATACACTCAGCAATCCCAGTAGCAATGAAGAAGCTAATGCAGGAGAAACTTGAGTTAGAAGCCAGCATGGACTACATAGGAAGACCCTGTCTTAATTTAGAAAACAAATCCCAAACCACAACCTTTCCAAATGTCTTTTTTAACAATTAAAGCAATCACAAGCTGTAGGTCAGAGAACAGCCCAGCCTGCGCTGACATCATCACCTTCGCCATCCCCAAGCATCCGACCCCAGCTGCCCTGTCTCCTTGGAACTTTCCAAACAGCCACTCCTGCCCTCGTCCCTGTCCCTGCCTCCCCCACAATGTCGGCTCCTCGCCGCCACATCCCAGGCTATGGCTTGTGTACATGTTTGTTCATTGATAAAGCTTATCTTTCCCAACGGAAGGCATCTGTCTCGTCCATCACTGCCCCCTCTCATAAAACTCTAGAACAGGCAGCAGGAGCTCAATACAAACTTCAAGAATCAATAAACAGGAGGCTGGAGAGATGGCTCAGTGGTTAAGAGCACTGGCTGTTCTTCCTGAGGTCCTGAGTTCAATTCCCAGCAACCACATGGTGGCTCACAACCATCTGTAATGAGATCTGGCACCCTCTTCTAGCGTGCGGGCAAACATAGAGGCAGAATGTTGTATACATAATAAATAAATAAATCTTAAAAAAAAAAAAAAAAGAATCAATAAACAAACTCCTTCCTAACCCAAAAAGTACTGTGCTTAGGGCTAAAAGGGACAGAGGGCCAAAGACTTAGAGGTAGGCCTGTACACCCCAACCCAGTGGCGTGGACAGCAGGTTGAGAACATCTCCGTTGCTTGGGGACTACAAGCTGTGAGGGCACGTGGTACCTTGAACTCATCTGAGATCTCCGACATGAAGGAAGAAATCTGCTTCATAAGGCGGTCAATGCTGCTCTCACTCCCGGTCTTAAGGAGGGTGGTGATGGCCAATGTGGCAATGCTACGGTTGGAGTCTGTGACCAGGTTTTCCAGATCCAGATTGCAGGCAGTCACTGCCGACGGGTGCTTCATGGCCACCTGCAGAGGGAGCACAGAGACGCCGGGCCATACTCAACTCTCTGATTCCACCTACAGGGTAAGCCTGGCCAGAGGTCCTTTGGGGGGACCACGTCAACTCCTCTCCCAGATCATTCAGAAGGAGAACACCTGCTATCAGCTAGGCCAGCCCCTCCCCCTCCTCTTACCTTATTGAGGGTGCGGACAGCAGCGTAGCGGAGAGCAGCCTTGGGCGAGCTACAGAAAAGCTGGAGCACTGCAGGGAGACAGACACACATGTCAGGCTGCCCTTGCTGCCAGGCAGTGGGATACTTGGGGGCCCAGGCAACAGCATGGGATCAAAGGTGAACAAGCTCTCAGGCCTGTCGGACACAAGCCCTCTGCTCAGCAGAGACCAGCAGAACTGCCTTGCCCTGAACTTTGTTAGCAAGGGCTCCGTAGTTGTCACTGGTTGATATGTAGTAAGCATCTGCCATGTGCTAGGCCCTCGCTGTGAATGACATGCCTGATTCTCCCAACTCCCAGGAATGGCAGCAGAGCAATTAAAGTGACTTTAAGTTAGCATCCACCTGGCAGGAGCAGGGTTGAAGCCAAGGGCTGCCCAAGCACTTAGCCACCTCTCTCCTTCCACACTCACAGACCCAGTGAACACCCCTCAGTACCGAGCCAGGGAGCTCAGCCCTCCCTCAAAGACCAAGTTTATTTCTCTCTGGGACAGTCCCAAAGAGTTGACCCCTACTGTGAATATCAAGGACACCTTTTTCTCAACCCTGGCCACCCAAAACTCACAGCTAAAGTTCATGTTCAAGCACAGTCTTGGATGGGACTGAATTCTGGAATAGCTGAGTTCCTTTCTTTATTGCTTAGCTTTTATTGTCTTGTCATTTGTTTAGAACTAACATTTGTCTTAAAATAGGGTAACATATCTTTTAAAGCCTCTACTTTATGTCTTTCATTATTCTGGAAATATGGGGCTATCATAGGAGAACATTAGTCAGTGAGTGGATGCACCTGCCCTTTGGTTTGTCCCCAAGGAGGGAGACTGCTCCTTCCATACTCGAACCCCATTTTCCCACCACTGTGGGGAAGTCTGAAAAAAAGAGCTCAGTCACTCCACCCCTCCTGTCATGCTCCTTTGCCTCTGGGCTGGTCCTGGTTAGGCACTCATCCCTCTCTCCAACTCTTGGATCCAGCACAGACCCCTCTGAACTCTCAACATAGCCGCTGCTCTGCGCAAGCCCCTAGGCTCTTCACGCTCTGGTGCAGACTCTCCACTCCCATCCCTACACCAGCTCAGAGCAGGTGGACAGGGCACTGACTTGATGGCTAGAGCAGAAACGACACAACGCTGCTGGATTCTTCTTAGGAACACACTGCATCCATGCTAGTGCCTCATTCTGGGCTGGGAGGCTTGTACAGACCGTGCCTTCACTTCTACAGGAAAAAGAGCTATTCATGTTTCAGAGGGAAGTGAGGCCTGGAGAGGAAGGTCAGAGGACAGGGGCTTGCCCACTTGCTGAGAGCAGTGCCAGCGAGTGCAGCTGTGAGCTCCAGTGCTACCCCATGAGCACGCTGGGCTTTAGGGGTCCCGGGCCCCCCCAGCTCCTCCTCTGGACCACACACTCATCTCTTCAGCAGAGATGGAACTGAACAGTCCACCTCAAAAGCAATGTCTGAGCCGGGCGGTGGTGGCGCACGCCTTTAATCCCAGCACTCGGGAGGCAGAGGCAGGCGGATCTCTGTGAGTTCGAGACCAGCCTGGTCTATAGGAGCTAGCTCCAGGACAGGCTCTAAAAAAAAAAAAAAAAAAAAAAAAAGCAATGTCTGTGACACCCCTAGATGATGGTCTGGAGACAAGCTCTGGCTCAGGGCCTGGGCCTAGCAGACACACTAAGCAGCAGGCACGGGGACGCATAGACACCTGATACAGCAGGGGCCAGCTCTTTGGCACTGCAGCCGGGCAGGTTGACGATGGCTGAGGCGGCTTCATACACGACCATTTCATGCTTGTTACGCAGGCAGCTCTCGATGAAGTCAAACAGTGGGCTGTCACGGCTACAAAGGAACACAGCAACGGGAAGCTGGGGACAATCCAGCAACGCGGGAGGCACCTGGCTGGCAGGAGGGCAGCACTCTCACCTGCCATCTTCTTCCTCCAGTTGCTTGCTGGCCACTCGGATCATCATGCAGTAGGCGAAGGGGGACTTCAGGCCGTGCCGGGTGAACTTGCTGATCATCTTACTCACAGCCAGGCGGTCGTTCTTCCGCACGTGGTACAGCAGTCCCAGCGCATGGTACTACAGGACAGAGGCGGCACGGGAAACGAGCACATCAGGCTAGGCCTGCTGCTGTGCAGCACCGAGGCTACCGTATGTCTCCAGCTTCACCCTTCTTGTTTAAGTATAGCAATCACATCCACACAGAGGGGCTGCAGCAATTTCCCCACGCACTCTGCAAAACTAACTCCAGCAAAATGCTCAACACACCACACATGTGATGATCTCACTTGCACTGGTTTTGGCAAGAACCCCGCAGGCACCCTGACGATGTGGGACAAGATACCAGAACTGAATGAGCTGCCCCAGAGATCTGGGGGCAGGACCTGAGCGTGGTCCTGTGGGACACAGGACACAAAACCTTCCAATACCCAGAGGACTGGCCTGCTTGTCCCTGCTTATTGGTCCCACTCATGGCCAAGCTGGCTCTGGGGGCTAGAAAGCCAAGAATGCCACTTATAGAGAAGTATGGTACCAAGGTCACTTCCTGTTCTTTCTGTGCACTCTTAGTCAAGAGGCATTTGAGGGTCAAGGTATGGGTAAGTGTCTCTGACCTTTAGAGATGGGCTGAAGGGTCACTGCTGACCCCAAAGGCAAGAGCGAAGAATGAAGAGAATGACAATCACTGAAGGAAAGAGACAAACCAGCCTTCCCATCCCTCATGTGTGTTTTCTTATTTAAGTCTTGCTCTTCCAACATTCAAAAGAAACTGAGACCCAGAGGGAGGCACACCAGGTTAGGTTACTAAGGAAAATTTCTCAGAAGGGAACCTCATGTCACTGAGCCTGCTCAGCAATGGTTTGGATGGCCATCGGCCATCCTGTAGCAGCCTGTGTTCCAAAACATCTCATCTTCCTTTAGTGCACCTGGCTATTACAGCAGCTCCAGGGAGGAACTGTTCTCCAAACACCCATGTGCTGCCCTGGCCACTTCTCCCAAGTCCCCATTCCTTCCCCACACTCAGTGACAAAAGGATGAAAGCCTGTCCCGGCCAGAGGCCACCAGTACTTGTGGAGCGGGGACAACAACAGTGTGGTGCATCTGCTTGTCCAGCACCATTCTCACCTGGACCATGATGTTATCACTGGACGCCGCCTCCTGGGCCTCATTCACCCAACGCTTGACCACATCGAAGCTGCATTTCAGCAGATGCTGGGGGCAATGGGACTTGTTAAAAGGTCAAAAGGAAGGGTGCCCTCTTGTCACACCCATGTCCCCTCTGAGATGCGGTCAGAGCCTCTTCACTGTCCTGATCCCATGGACAAACAGCACAGCTGCCGCCCTCATTCTCCCTGCTTGGCAGATTTCCTACTCGATCCCAGTCCTAACAATCTGCCATCTAAGGCGGTGGGGGTGGCAAAGCCACTCACTCCAGCTCTTCCCAGTGGACCCAGAGTTTCTAGATCTCTTCTAACAAGACTCTCAGTTTATTCTACCTTCAATCCACACCCCTGCAGGTCCAGTCCCAGCTACATACCAGGGAAGACACGAGGGCAGAGCTGGAGACGCTGGGTACCTTGTCCACAATGGCTTGTTTCATGTAGCGCTCAACAGCCTGCAGCATGGTGCTCTACAGGAGAAGGTGATGGAGCTCAGGCACGGAAACCGTGGAATGCAGAGCAAAGTAAACACATTCAGAAGCTCCTATGAGACACTCCCGCCCTGCTCCTCCACTCCATTCAGACAGCTGCAGATAACCAAGGGTGTGCTTGGGACAAGGCCTCACTTGAGAGCCTGGGAAGCAGGCAGAGGGTGGAGAAACTCACATCAGTGATCTGGCAGAGGGCTCGCACTGCAGGGCCACGGTAATTATCTTCCTTCCCGGTCATGTCTTTTGTCAGGCTGCCGTGGAAAGGAGGCACTGTTGACATGTAGGGCCCGGGGCCCTCCTCCTCTAGTCTACCCCACCCCTGCCTGGATTTACCACACTAGCCTCCTAAGTACTGCTCCCCTCTGTTCTCAGCCCTCCAAGCCAAGCTCTAACCCGAACAGCAGCTCCAGGGAAACCTACAGAACTCAAAACAGAGCTGGGCATGGTGGCACACACTTGTGAGCCCGGCACTCCGGAAGTACAGGCAGCAGGATCACCATGAACTCAAGGCTTCCTAAATATCAAACTGCACAGCTTCCCAGTGAGCTGTCCTCTCCTCTCAGGCCTTTTCATGTGGGGTTGTTCAGCCTGGACCTCAGCCCTGCAGAATCCAGACCATTCTGGAGGCCTTTGGGGTCCAAAGCTAAGCTGGTGTCCTGTTCTGCTTTCACAGCCCATTACAGTTCCACAAACCATGCTGAAGTCCATCTTATCAGCCTGGCTGCCTGGTTATTTGCTTGTAAACCCTGAGGCTGCAGAGGTTATGTTTTGCCTAAGTTTCCTCCAAGATTGAAATATTCCATCTTGCAAGGAAGCTTCTCAAGCAGGAAGGCAAACAATCCAGAATATATTCAGGAAGTCCCTGAAACTGACCAGATTCACTAGGCCCCTCCCTGCCAGAGTGAGCGATAAAAGCTGAGAGTCCCTCTCAGACCAAGAGCTGAACTGCACAGAAGACGCTCAGAGCAGACCGGAGGCCTAGAAGAAGCAGAAACCTGCCAAACTGCCCGGAAGAGGTAAACTGAGGCACCTGGAAAACATACTCCAACCTGCTGACCTGCCTACAGGCTATGCAGTATGCTCTGGGTTCCCAGCTTTGGGAGCTGTCACCCATGCTGGGGTGGGCTTTGGTAGTAAAGCTGTCTCTGTGTCGTTTCTGCTCCTGTAAGCAACCCCAATAAAACTCATTGGTTCACCAAACTGGACTTTGGCTATTGTGGGTTCCCTATCCTGGCTGAGTAGACAAGTGTGCTGTGTTTCTCCAGGAAAAGCTTTGCCACATACCCCATGGCTTTCTTGTTTGCTACTATACTCCCAGAACCACACAGGGACTGATAAACATTCAGCATCATCTTTCTAAAAAAAATTTTTAGGATTTATTTTTATTAGTTTTAGTAATGTGTAGGTGCCTGTGTCTGCATGTGATTGTGTGTAAATGAGAGCGGGTACCCTTCAGCCATCAGATTCCTCCGAAGCTGGAGTTACAGATGGTTCTAAGCCTTCTGATTGCGTGCTAGGAACTGAACCCAGATCCTTTGAAAAGGCAGCAAGTGTTCTTAACCACTGAGCCATCTCTCCTGCCCCAGTAAATACCAACATAATGCAACTGACCATGGCTGTGTGGATCCTTCCTTGCATAGCAGTGTCAAGAAGAAATAGGGGTTTTGTTGTATTTTGTGTGATTGTTCTGTGTTTTGTTTGTTTTTTTTTTTTGAGACATCTTGCTATGTAGACCAAGTGCCATGAGTACAAGTGTACATGATCATGTCCAGCTTTGACTCCCAGGGCTCAAGGACATCTGTATTAGTGTCATCTGTCCCTGAATTACTCGGCCTAATGCAGACACCAGTGCTTGGCAAGCAGACATCTTCATAAACTCCCTGCACTTGCCGGGCGGTGGTGGCGCACGCCTTTAATCCCAGCACTTGGGAGGCAGAGGCAGGCGGATCTCTGAGTTCGAGGCCAGCCTGGTCTACAAGAGCTAGTTCCAGGACAAGCTCTAGAAACTACAGGGAAACCCTGTCTCGAAAAAAAAAAAAAAAAAAAAAAAAAAAAAAAAACAAAAAAACTCCCTGCACTGTTTCTTTCCCTTAGTTCATTGAAGACTTTCTGAGAGCCCATGCTGGCTGAGCTGCCTAGGTAGGAGGAAGGGAAACAGGGCCAGAACACTCTCGAAGCTGGCATGGGGTGGGTCTAAGAGGAAAGGGCCCTGGCCATCAAAGGAGCCGTCCCCTGCCCAAGACTTGCCTGCTGGTAACAATGATGACATCCTCTGCAATGCAGGACATCTCCTTGATGGTCAAGTAGCACATGCGGCGGAGTGTGGGCTGAAAAGATAGAGTTTGCCCTGTCAATCCTGCTCAGTGAGAGGGTCAGAGTCAGGAGAAACCTGCTGTTTCTCCTGCCGTGGGCAGCAGTCATGCTGATGGGTGGTCCTCCCACCACCGGCACAGGTGTCACATGTCCAGAAAAGCAGGGATTGAGGTACTTACATCATTGGACTGAAAGAGCTTCGTCATGGCAAAGAAAGCCTCGGTTGCTTCTGTGGTCCCCAGGTGCTCCCCCTGTGGTAATCATAAAGGAAGCCTCAGTTTTAGACAGATCAGTCAGAGTAGACCTTTAGTGCCTGCGGAGGGACTCCAGGCAACAAATGAGAGGTGGAAACTCAGAGGACCCAAGACTGGACTTTTGGTTCCATCCATAGAGTTGTCAGAAGCTTAGGGTACATCCCCATTTACAATCCCCCATATCCACCCCCCCATACCCGTATTCCCTGCCACCCTCATCTTGTTACCTGGTTTATGAGGTAAAGGATCTTGGTGAGGATGTGGGCGCATTTGCGAGGGTTGATAGGAGTTTCGTTAAAGACCCGAGCCTGTGAGAAAGCAACTGTTACCTCCAGTCTAGTATACTTTCCTTCCTTCGGCAACCCTCAGTTCATGAAGGGCCTGGAGAACCACGGGGCACATATTAACTCATTAGTCCAGATAAATATATTCTCCAAGTAGTAAGAGTCTATTTTTCTTCCTTTCTTTCTTCTCTATTTTATTTTATGTTTATTGCCTGCATGGATATCTCTGTGAGGATGTCAGAAGTCCTGGAACTGGAGTTACAGACAGTTGTGAGATATGATATGGGTGCTAGGAATTGAACCCAGGTCCTCTGGAAGAGCAGTCAGTGCTCTTAACCACTGAGCCACCTTTCCAGCTCCAAGTTCATTTGTCTTAACTCATCTACTAAGCATATAAACAAGTCTTTGTGCCTCTGTACTGACTACAGACACTTAGCGAATATAATGAACAAGCAGCACTCTACACGTTAGTATTCTGACAGCGTAGCAGGTGTATCTGACCAGATAGACAGGTGTGATGAACTTGCCTCTTGGAGTACTGCACTCTTCTCCAGGTGCTGAAGGGGGTTGGAGCCTCCACCTACAGTGAACAGAGAAGACTGATTACAGGTTGTGATCCTGAATTAATTTCTTCCTTTTCTTTTTTGAGACAGAGTCCCATGCTGGCCTTGAATGTAGCGGAGGACGATCTTGAGCTTCTGATCTTCCTGCCTCCACATCCTGGTTTATGTGGTGCTGTGGATCAAACACAGTGCTTCATGCATGCTAGGCAAGCATTCTACTGACTGAGTTACATTCCTAAACTGTGACCCTAAACTTCAAGACTCTGCCAAACACAGGGAAGGGGAAGAAGCCTCTATTATCTACCAGCGGCAATCCAGGTTCCACTATCTGTCTGTAAATCCTGTTAAGGGAACTCCCCTCTTCCCCAGACCATTTGCTCAGTCACCCAGCACTGTTTCTGGGCCTCTCGTGATGCCACATTTTGCATTCATTCATGCAACCAGAACCTGAGTGAGTCTATGTGCCAGTGACAACCAACACTAACTAACCTATGGTGTGAGTACCCATGACAACAGATGCTACATTTCTAATTAATTATGTGTGTGATTATATGGTTGCTATCTGGTCCCTCCACTATATTCTACCATTCCTACTGCAAGCACTAAGCGTCCCACTGGTTTTAGCTCCGGCAATATCAAGATCCGTGAGGTACCTGATGTTTAGTATATGAAGTTTATTGAATGAATGAAACAGGGTTCTTAGCTGCGGACTGGTTACGCCCAGACTGGCTGGTACCAACGCAGCTCTGGCAAATACCAAAAAGTCGGATGGAAATTCAAGGGAGCATCCAGGCCGGGACCCTCCTCTTATCAGATGGGGAAACTGAGGCCCAGAGAGGAGCGTGACCCGCACAAGGTCACGCAGCAGTCCTGGCCAGAGCTGGCTAGTGAGAACAGCATGTCCCCTCCGAGGACAGCTACGGACATGCGCACAAGCCCCTGTCCCTTTTGGGCCCCGGCGCTGGTTCTGACAGTGGCCCGGAAAAGGACGCCCAAGAAGGTCCCAGGAATCTGGCGCGAAGATCTGGCCTCCCCAGGCTTTCAAGAATCCCTCACCCGACTCCTCGTCCTTCTTGTCGAATTTCTTCAACATGGTGCCAGCGGAAGCTCCACGCAGCAGGGAGATGCTCGGAGAAGCGGTAAGTGCAGCTTCTCCCAGCGGCTTCCGTACTCTCGCCCGCCACGTAGCCCTGAGCACTGCGCTGTGGAATGCGCCTGCGCACTAGGTGCTTTGCGCCTGCGCGCGACCGCGCCCACCTTACTCTTTCAGCACTGGGACTGCAGGGAAGACCGAGACCTGGCTGCGTGGAGGAGGGCGGAAGGGGCGGGCTGAGAACGCTGATCAAATGGGCGTGGCTTGACACTGGGGGCGGGGCCCTAGACCTGATGTTTAAGGCGCTCCACCTTGGCGCCCCTGTGCGTTCCTGGTGCTTGCAGTTGCCCTGGCTGAGTTTAAAGGGCGTTCTGGCGTGGGAGTTACAACACAGCACGTTGGCCCCAAGAATATTCTCTGTTATTGTTTGTCATCTTTTTCCGGAAGCCTCACCAACTGCTCTGCTTTGTCAGTCCTCTCCTGTTTGTCCTTCCTTTCTGAGTCCCCGTCCAACATCTTGTATTTTAATTTCTTGCTTTATTGATTTTCATGCATTACCGTAGATAATGTTGTGTCTAGTAGTTGCTCAGTAAGTTCTTGTTGAGTGAATTAATGCATGGAATTGCTCACATCTGCCCGTCCTGTGCAGACTGCTGGACTTGGCTAGCCGTGGGAGGAGGATCAGCAGCATACCTCACTGCTGCTTTTGGACTTTGAGTGTTTAACTACTCCTTCCTGTGGACTTAGGGAAACTCCAGTGAAACGAAGGTCCACACTGCTCCACGATGATAACACGGGCCACGGGTGGGTTAGGGTGGCAGGGTACAGTGACTGGCAGAGACTGAGGCTGGGTGGTCCATCTGATGCCAAAGTGAAATCATCCAATATCAACAGGCCAGAAACCTGTTTACCATCTTTAGTCCAGACCTCATTCCTTATCTAGTGGAAAGCACTCAAAAAAATTAATCAAAATTGTTCAGTGCTGGGGTTTGATAAAAGAAATTGTGGCACATCTGCCTCCTTTAGAAAGGATTCTTTTAATTGGTCTTGGTGATGGGTTAAAACCAGGGCTACACCGAGAAAACCTGTCAGGAAGAAAGGAGGGAGGGAGGGAGGGAGGGAGGGAGGGAGGGAGGGAGGGAGGGAAGGAGGGAGGAAGGGAGGGAGGGAGAAATGAAGCCAGCCAGCCAGCCTGCCATCCCATTGGTGGTGGTGGCAGCTCATGCCTTTAACCCCAACACTCCGGAGGCAAGGCAAGTGGATCTCTGTGAGTTCAAGGTCATCCTGGTTTAGGGAGAGAGTTCCAGGACAGTCAGGATTACACAGAGAAACCCTATTACCCCCAAAAAAAAGGTGTTTTTTTGTTTGTTCGTTTGTTTGTTTGTTTCTTTTGGAGGGGGTGTTCAAGACAGGGTTTCTCTGTGTAACAGCTCTGACTGTCCTGGAACTTTCTTTGTAGACCAGTCTGGCCTTGAATTCACAGAGATCCGCCTGCCTTTGTCTCCCAAGTGCTGGGATTAAAGGCATGAGCCACCACCACCCCACAACAGTATATTTTTTTTAGTAATAAAAACTTAGACAGAGTTTCTCTCTATAGATCTGGCTGTCCTGGAGGTCACTCTGTAAACAAGGCTGGCCTTGAACTCATAAAGATCCTCCTGCCTCTGCCCCCAGAGTGCTGGGATTAAAGGTTTGCACCCATGCATGGAATAAAAAAAATTTTTAAAGAAGGGGAGTGATGCACATGCATGGGTGATAGCATGGGGAGCTGAGTCTACACAGGCCTAGTGATACTTCACATTACTTGATATTACCTAACATTGTAGAACTGTCCAGATGAAAGTAAAGTTGCCTGCTGATTCCATTGTCATAAAAACAGCTTGGATGTACCGTAGCTATCTTTACACAACAAAAACTTCAATTAACTGCCCTCCGGGTGGTGAGGATAAGAGAGAGCTGGCCTGCTGACCAACTCAGCTACCATCCAGGCTCAGACCCAGGGCTTTGAGTCTGCGCATCCCAACAACTACCCCATCTATGAGCCTCCTGAAGGGGCGGGTCCTACAGAACCAAAGCCGCAGGATCTCCGTGACTCAGGACAACAGCAGGATATTAGAGGAATCTCTGTGAGGGGTCAGTATCAGTGGTGTAGCAGAAGACAGAGAACTGGAACCAGATCAATGACTCATGGCAATGAACGTTTGCAAGGAAAGCTGGTTGGACAAAAAGGCAGACTAGGTGACACACCCTGGCATACTACAGCTTCCTCGGTGAGACTTTTTTTATTTTTCTACTTTCTTCTGGGGGGAGGTTGCAAAGTCGGAGGGCAGATATGGAAGCATTGGGAAATAAGTGGTATTGAGGCACATGATGTGGAATTCACAAAGAATCAATAAAAAAGATGGGGAAAAACTTCAATTAACAGACTAGACATTTTATAAATTGAGGAATCTTGGACCAATCAATGATACTTCTGATTTTATTAACAGTTTAGTTCTGCAAAATCCTCTGTGACTCTCTAGGCTCTAGACTGTGACATTCTACAGTCTGTATCTGTGACTTCCTAGACTCTCTAGATGATGACATTCTACAGTCTGTATCTGTGACTTTCTAGGCTCTAGATGATGACATTCTACAGTCTGTATCTGTGACTTCCTAGACTCTTTAGATTGTGACATTCTACAGTCTGTATCTGTGACTTCCTAGACTCTCTAGATTGTGACATTCTACAGTCTGTATCTGTGACTTCCTAGACTCTCTAGATGGTGACATTCTACAGTCTGTATCTGTGACTTCCTAGACTCTCTAGATTGTGACATTCTACAGTCTGTATCTGAGACTTTCTAGACACTCTAGATTGTGACATTCTACAGTATGGATTAGACATACTGGAGTTTTGTTTTTTTTTTAAATGATTTTCTTCTGCCTTAAGATTTTGTTTTAGGCCAGGCAGTGGTGGCGCACGCCTTTAATCCCAGCACTCAGGAGGCAGAGGCAGGTGGATCTCTGTGAGTTCGAGACCAGCCTGGTCTACAAGAGCTAGTTCCAGGACAGGCTCCAAAGCTGCAGGGAAACCCTGTCTCAAAAAAACAAAAAAAAACACAAAAAAAGATTTTGTTTTTTAAATGTATTTTTGTCCTGAAGTACATGTTAATTTGATGGGAACTCTGCTTTTAAAAATCAGCACTTAATTTTCTAATTAATTAAAAATTCTAATACATTAAAAGTTAAACTTGTATAAAAGATTTTTTAAAGAAGGGAATTTGTGAACTATCTTTCTTTTTAAGATTTATTTATTTTATGTATGTGAGTGTTTTGTCTTCTATATATCAGAAGAGAGTATTGGCTATCACAGGACTACAGATACAGGCAGTTGTGAGCTGCCATGTGGGTACTGGGACTTGAACCCAGGACCTCTGGAAGAGCAGCCAGTGTTCTTTTTTTTTTGCAGCCAGTGTTCTTAACCACTGACCCATCTCTCCAGCCTATCTGTCTTCTTTCATTGCAGAGTTTTTGGAGTCATATCCAAAAATCATTGTTTAAACCAAGCTAAATCTCACCCGTTTTCTTCAAATAGTGTTATAGCTTTTCCACTTACATTTAGTTCTTTGAGCCACTTTTATTAGCTTTGATGTATGATATGAGGTGCAGGGAAATATTAGAGGGACCAGGGAGAAGAGGGAGGAGGGTATTAGATTGGGTATGATTAAAATACATTGCTAACATGTATGAAATTGTCAAAAAAACAAATAAAGAAAATTAGGAGCTATAGAGATGGCTCAGAGCAAGCGCTTGCCACTTTTTTTTTTTTTTTTTTTTTTTTTTTTTTTTTTTTTTTGGTTTTTCGAGACAGGGTTTCTCTGTGGCTTTGGAGCCTGTCCTGGAACTAGTTCTGTAGACCAGGCTGGTCTCGAACTCACAGAGATCCGCCTGCCTCTGCCTCCCAAGTGCTGGGATTAAAGGCATGTACCACCATCACCCGACTAGCGCTTGCCATTCTTCCAGAGAGCCAAGAGGCCAATTTTCAGAACAAATGCCATAGGCTCACAACTAACCATAACTCCAACTCCAGGGGATGCAAAGCCCTCTTCTGGCCTCCAGTGCACCTACACACATTTGTGCACATGTATACACACAGGCAACATAAATAAAAAGTAAAATGAAATCTGGAAAAAGGAGTGATTATTGTTATAACATTTTATCATCACAGTCCCCAGCTTAAAAAGAAAATCTAAAGTATATTATATGTATTTCAGGTCTTCCTCTGACTTCACCAACTCTTTTCTGTTTTGTTTTGCAGAAGCCAAAAAGTGAGATAGGAAGCTAGGCCCTGCCAGTCCACCAAAATGACTTGGAGAGAGTCTAAATGTCTCATTGTAATTTAGAGAAGGCTCAGGATCACCCTTGCTTCAGGATATGACTCCAGTCCTGTAAAAAGAATGCTTGTTTAGCATGCACGAAATCTTGGGTTTGATTATCATATTAGCACATAAGCTGTGCATGACACACACTTGTAACCTCAGTACTCTGGAGAGAAAGGCAAGACTGGAAATTCAAGGTCATCACCAGGCACGCACCATTAATCCCAGTACTTAGGAGGCAGAGGCAAGCAGATCCCTGTGTGTTCAAGACCAGCCTGGTCTACAGAGTGAGTTCCAGGACTGGCTCATTGTCTTTTGTCTTGAAAATCAAAACAAAACAACAACAACAAAAAAGCTAAACAAGGTCATCATTTGCTATGTAATGACTTTGAGGCTAGCCTGGGATACATGAATCTCTTTCTAAAACAGACTAAAACAAAACACACACACACACACACACGCACACATAAACACAGACAGACAGACAGAGTTGGGTGTAGTAATACATAGCTATAGTACCAGAAACTTGGAAGATTGAAGCAGGAAGATTGCCATGAGTTTAAGGCCAGTGTGGCTGCTATAGTAAGTTCCGTGATATATAGCCAGGACCACAAAGCAGGGCTCTAAAATTAAACCAAAACAAGCAAATGAAAAAAATACAATCGACAGCACAAAATTCCTCATCTGTCTCCTTCCTGCTGGGAATTCACTGTTTCCAGCTTTTTATAATTAAAAAAAAAAAGCTGCTAGGAGAGCCTGTCTTCTGATGCATACACTCGGGGTTGCCTCCTGAATTCTCACGCCAAGGATGGGTTGCTAGAGACACACAACCCTTCCTGATAGCACTGACAGTTTCCCTAAGTGCTTCTCCCAATTTATATACCACCAAGGGTCTATATGCTCTCCTCCAGCAGGATAGATAGATAGGTATTATATATTTTATAAAATATATATTATCTCAGTGGAGTCTGATTTGTTTTTCCAAAGTGGAAAATCATTTATCTGCTTGCTGTACAGCCATAATACTTTGTGCAAGGAGAGGGGATGAAACCAACTTACACTGGGGAAGCCCAGCCCATTTCCTCAGTATCCTGAGTTAATAGTAACCTCATCCTGAAACAGACATAGAAATACCCAGAATCATGTTTACCCAAAGATCTGGCACTTGAGGCTCAGTTGACATCTTAAATAAGTGCTCACAAGTCATCTCTCCACCTTCAGAGTCCTCGCTGTAGCTGGTGCCTGGCACACAGTAGGTCTTCTGAAAATAGCAGTTAAATGGCAGAACCCAGATTCCAGCACTAGTACAAACAACTCCAGGTTTATTTATCTATTTTTGGAATAAAAAATTCCTTCAGGTGGCTGGAGAGATGGCTGAGAGGTTAAGAGCACCAGCTGCTCTTACAAAGGACCCAGGTTCGAGTCCCAGCACCCATGTGGCAGGTGGTTTGCAACCATCCATAACTTCTGATCCAAGAGATCTCATGACTTCTTCTGACTTCCAAGGGCATCAAGCATACACACACACACACACACACACACACACACACACACACACACACAGGCAAAAGCACATGTGACATAAAATGAATAAATCTATGTTTTCTACAAAAAATAAATTCCCTCTGGTTGGAGGGCTAGCTTGGTAATAGAGTGCTTCCCTGGCATGTGGAAGACCCTGGGTTTGAACCCTAGCATTGCAAGAAGCAAAGGAGCAAAAGCTTCTCTCAGGCTGGGGATGGAGCTCAGGAAGAAAGGAGGAGGAGAAAGAGGGGAGGAAGGGAGAAGAGAAAGAGAGAGGGAGGAAGGAAAGGGGAAAGGAAAGGATGGAGAGGAAAAAGAAGGGGAACAGAAAATTCTCTCATGTTGGCCACTTAGTTTCATGGAGGAGAAAAAGCATAGAAGCCAAATTAGTCTCTGTAAATAGTGACTTTCCTTTCATGTGATGAAGCTGAAAGAAACCTGAACCGGGCGTTTTGTGGGCCCTCAGATCTTAGCGGTGAAGTTCACCCTATCATCCTCTTCTATGTGCTGGTTTGCATCTATGGGCAGGCTACTGGGAGCTGCTTTCCTGTTACTATGGCACCCACCAGAGGAGAAGCAGCATCTGCAAGATCCTCTGCCCTGCAGGAGGGGTGGTGTAGGAAGGGCTGCCAGTGACTCACCAGGAGCTAGTGACAGTGAAGTAGAAAGGGCTTGGAACATCTCCACCCACAGCAAACTGAAGAATTAGGACATCGGCTAAAACTAATAGGAGTGTCTGTGACTGTGTCCCCCAGGCTCCTCCCCACCAAGGCCACCATGCATGAGGACTGTCAACACTGGATTTTCCTGAGTCCATAGGAATTATAGTTAAAAGATCCCCAGGAACAAGTCTGCCTTTCCCATGATAGTCCCCCACCTTTAGAAAAATACAGGATGCTGTGGGATGTACACGGACATACGTGAGCATACACATTACATCATCAAAGACGCAGTTCCATCGGCTTCCTGGGAGACACTGATGTTTCTGCAGTGGGCTTTGGGCTTGGAAACACTGTGAAAGGTCAGTCTCCAGGCGATTCCATTTTCTTAGTCAAAAAATATAAGAAGTGTTGGCTGCTGAAGCAATGGCTTATCAGTTAAGAGCACTTACTACTCTTCCAAAGCATCTGGGTTTGAGTCCCAGCACCCACATGGCAGCTCACAGCTGTCAGTAACTCTGGTTTCAGGGGCTCTGATGTCCTCTCTGACTTCCAAGGGTACGGGGCACATGAATAGTGCATGTAGGCAAAACACTCATACACATTAAAACACACATACACATTGATACATACACACACACACACATACATACACACACACACACACACACACACACACACACACACCATCATCACCACCACACAACCACCAGGGGCCTTCTACATGTTGTTTATGGTTCTAATGACAGCCAAACAGAAATTGATGGGGTTGGTTGGGGGGACGACACAGACATGGACTGCCTGTGAGCCAGACAGGGCACCAGAAAGAGGAAAAGGAAGAGAAGGAAGAGGCAGGAGAGAGGGAAAATACTGGGCAGGGGAGAGTACTATTCACCCTTCGTACATGACTTATGTAACCATTAAGAAAAGAAAATATAAAGGCAACCATTCTGGCACATTCCTGCAATTCCCACATCAGGAGGCTGAGGCCACCTTGGCCTCAGTGAGGACCTGTTCTGCAGAGAAGGGAGGGAATCATTATTTAGTATATTGGGAGGGGGAAGTAGAGGTCCAGGTTGTGAGCAGAGTGGCAGCAGGGAACAGATGCAAAAACTTGGGGCTGGAAATAAAGGTGAAAAACTGCAGGGTTTCCAACATCAAAGGAGAGGAGATAAGAGGACAGAACAGCAGCCCTGATGGAAAACCCTCCCTGCCAGGACCTACGGGGCCTTGGAACTTGATGACAGCCACAAGCAAAGTAAAGCTGAGAGCAGGATAGAGCCACCAGCAGCAGTCCAGAAACTCAACAAGCTTATTACATACATAGAAATCTCTATGTATACATCTCTAGAGGAGCATCTCAGGTTACAGACACGGGGATGCACAGGCTGAGGTTGGCATTTTCTGCACATACTGGTTTTAGCTAAAGGTCAACTATTCATCAGCATCCATACACGGGCCAGAAGAAAGCCTTGCCATCCCCATGAGTCTATGCTCACTCATACTGGGGTACACTCTCCCAACACCTTTCTAGTTTTGGCGACCTCACTGATTGGTCATTATTCTTCACATTGTCATATTCAGGTAGCCAATCAGGGCTCACCAAATATAATGCCAGGCAGTGGCAGTGCACACCTTTAATCCCAGCACTCTGATGATGGTGGTGCTAGTGTATGTGTTTTAATGCATCAAGTGTTTTGCCTGCATGAATATATGTGCACTATTTGTGTGCTCAATGCCCTTGGAGATCAGAGAGAGTGACAGATTCCCTGAAACTGGAATTGCTAACAGCTATGAGCTGCCATGTGGGTGCTGGGAATCGAACCAAGGTCCTTTGGAAAAAGCAGTAAGTGCTCTTAACTGTTAAGCCATTGCTTCAGCAGCCAGCAACCATGATATTTTTTGACTAAGAAAATGAAATCGCCTTGGAAACTGATCTTTCAGAGAGACAGAGGCATATGGATCTCTGATTTTGAGGCCAGCATGGCCTACAGAGCAAGTTCCAAGATAGCCAGGGCTGCACAGAGAAACCCTTCTCGTAACAAATGACCGAAAAAAAAATCTGTAAAAAGGGCTGGAGAGATGGCTCAGAGGTTAAGAGCACTGGCTGCTCTTCCAGAGGTCCTGAGTTCAATTCCGAGCAACCACATGAAATCTGGTGCCCTCTTCTGGCTGGCAGGGATACATGCAGACAGGACACTGTATACATCACTAATAAATAAATCTAAAAAAATAAAACTGTATAAACCCAGTGCCCAGCCCAGTGTGGCCAATCTAACCAGACTAGTGGGTGAAGTAAGTTACCCCTGCCCCTGAGACCTGCTGCTTATACCAGGGGACAGATGCCTACTGCATCTGCTTCTACTTTTCTTTGAGACAGGTTTCTCTGTAGCTTTGGAGCCTGTCCTGGAACTAGCTCTTGTAGACCAGGCTGGCCTCAAACTCACAGAAATCCGCCTGCCTCTGCCTCCCGAGTGCTGGGATTAAAGGCATGAGCCACCACCGCCCAGCTGCTGCCTTTCACAGGTAGCTTGATCCCACTGCAGATCCCCAACGTTGGGGGCCCACAGTGAGCTCAGAGCTGTAACAGCTGCCATCATTGATCTCGGGTCAGCTACTACTGAGGGTTCAGAGCTTCTCCTTTCCTAAGAGAGCTGTCACCTCCCTGTGAAAAGTCTTCCCGGCCTGTTCACCTTTCTGTACACCCACTACACTCCTAGAAGGTCTACACTGCAAGCACCCTCGGGACCAAAACAGGAACCAGCTGTTCCAATAGTAGTTTAATTATTGTAAAGAGTTGGTTGGGGTCTTGCTATATTGTCTAGGCTAGTCTCCTACTTCTGGGTTCAAAGGAACCTCCTAATTCAGCCTCCCCAGTGGCTGTGACTGCTTGTCCATTAAGAAGCAGTGCCATTATACTGACTTTACTAGTCTTAGTTTAAAATTTGCTTCAGAATTAGGGGAACCAGCAAAGCATTCTGGGTAGCTAGCTGTATAAACTTAGAATCTGTTAAGTGGGGGGGGGGGGTGTTACAGGTTCAGGTGCCACAAGATTTTAAGCACGACTGGCTATTTTCTATTTCTTAATTTTTAAAAATTAATTTTTTGGAACAGTGCCTCACTTTGGTAGTAGCCTTGGTTGGCTTGAAACTAGCAGTGATCCCCCTGCCTCAGTGTCTCTAGTTAGCACAATGATTACAGGTGCCCACCACCACATTCAGTTAGAATGTTAGCTCTCCTTGTGATTCCCCCAACACGCTTCTTACAGAAAGAACCCAAGACAATCCACGAAAATGACAAACTGATTCCTTAGAAGTCCTTATCCCCTGTTCCTCCCGCTTCCCCCTCCTGTCACTGCCCACCCCCTCCTGTCACTGCCCACCCCCTCCTGTCACTGCCCACCCCCTCCTCTTCTGTCACTGCCCACCCCCTCCTCTTCTGTCACTGCCCACCCCCTCCTGTCGCTGCCCACCCCCTCCTGTCGCTGCCCACCCCCTCTCTTCTGTCACTGCCCACCCCCTCCTCTTCTGTCACTGCCCACCCCCTCCTGTCACTGCCCACCCCCTCTCTTCTGTCACTGCCCACCCCCTCCTGTCACTGCCCACCCCCTCTCTTCTGTCACTGCCCACCCCCTCCTGTCGCTGCCCACCCCCTCCTCTTCTGTCACTGCCCACCCCCTCCTGTCGCTGCCCACCCCCTCCTGTCACTGCCCACCCCCTCTCTTCTGTCACTGCCCACCCCCTCTCTTCTGTCACTGCCCATTCCCCTCCTATTCTGTCAATGCCCATCCCACTGTTAACTACCACTGTAGAGGATCTGATGCCCTCTTCTGGCCCCTGTGGGCCTTTGAACTCAGATGTATAAACCCACACATATATGCATCATTAAGAAAAAAAGAGCCAGGCCATGGAGGCGCATGTCTTTAATCCCAACACTTGGGTGGCAAAACAGGAGGATATCTGTGGGTTTGAGGCCAGCCAAAACTACACAGAGAAACCCTGTCTTAGAAGAAGGAAAGAAGGAAGGAAAGAAGAAAGGAAGAAATTAAATAATTAGCTGGGCATAGGGGCACACGTCTTTAATCCCAGCAGTTGAGAGACAGAGGAAGGCAGATCTCTAAGAATTCAAGGCTAGCCTGGTCTACATAGTGAGCTGCAGAATACCCAAAGCTACATAGTGAGATCTCAGCAATATACGTGTGTGTGTGTGTGTGTGTGTGTGTGTGTGTGTGTGTGTGTGTATAAATGAAAGAAAAATATGAAATGAAATATTTTAAAAATAAAGTAACTGATTTGGCAGAGTACGGGACTTAATGACTTTGCTGAGACTCGTGGTTGGTGATAAAGGCTGGGAGGAGCGTCCAGCTATCATCAAAACAGAAACCAGGAAAGAAGAAAAAAAATGGAAAACTTCCCAGCTGCAATTGGAGCCAGGAACAGACTGTGTTTGACTGCTCACAACGACGGTCTTGGACAGCACGCTGATGATGACTGTCTAGGAGGAGCCACGGCAGCAGGATGGCTCCCAGCCAAGATCACTGCAGCAGCCCTGGTGCAGACTCGCAGTGCAGGCTGTGGTGTCCTGAGGACGGAATACTTGTTTCTGCAGTGCTGCTTTGGAGGGAAGAGAAGCAGAATCCAGGACCTGGCTGGGAACTCTGGGACAGCTTCAGATAAGAAGTGGGTGCATAAAAAGATTCCCCATAATGTCTGGAATATGTTATAATACCTATTCCCCATAATATCCGCATTTCATACGCATTCGCCCGAGTCCACCCTTACCCTCCCTCTTCTACACACATGAAGTCCACATGGCCAGCTGTTTTTCTGGACTTTAGCAGCAGCCTCTGCCCTACTCGTTCCTGTCAGGCCTCCTCAGCTTACAGCAGAGAGACTTTACTCACATGAGTTCAGTCACCCACGGCAAGCAAAGTCAGATGTAGTCACAATACCAGTGCATTTTGAGAAGTGCCTTATTAGGCTATGCCATCAGTATGTGTAAACATCGTGCAGCCTGTTCATGCAGATCTAAACGTAGGTCCTTTGCTTGGCTTGGCCTCTCTCTGTTTTATGTTTTACTCTTTGTAGTGCTAAGAGTGTAGCTAAGACAAGTGATAAACATGAAACTTGTGAGGGTGCTATGTGTGTGATGGGGCATATTATTTTGTTATAAAGTAATATTGTTTAAAACAGGGTCTCACTGTGTTGTCCAGGCTGGTCTAGAACTCCTGGTCTCAAGTGATACTCCTGCTTTAGTCTTCCAAAGAGCTGAGACTTCAGGTGTGTACCACTGTGCTTGAAGAACTACCTACCCTAAAACAGGACAACAGAGAAGTTTTGCGAATGTAATATATAAACTACATTATCATACATAATCTATTTTGTCTTTCTTTTTTTTGAGTCATGGTTTCTCTGTGTTGCCTTGGATGTCCTGAAACTTCCTCATAGATCAGGTTGGCCCCATACCCAGAGATCTGCCTGCCTCTGCCTCTCTTTTCTTCTTCTTCTTCTTCTTCTTCTTCTTCTTCTTCTTCTTCTTCTTCTTCTTCTTCTTCTTCTTCTTCTTCTTCTTCTTCTTCTTCTTCCTGCTGCTGCTGCTGCTGCTGCTGCTACTGCTACTGCATCTAAAGATGGCAGCAGCTGTCCAATGCCAGGAACACTGGTGGTGAAACCCATGAGCAATGAGTCTTCCACCTGAGCATGTGAAACTGCGTCTGGTAGCTCCTCCTCCTCCATCTCCTTTTCCATTGAGATGCTTTATCCTTATCCAAGTATGATAGTGCCTGCCTGTTATCCCAGCACTTGGGAAGTGGAGGCAAGAGGATCAAGGTTTCAGTTGTCCTCTCTGGTTACCCAGTTTGAGGCCAGCCTGAGCTACATGACACTCTGTCTCAAACAAACAAAGATCCTTCATTTTATTGCTGTAAGTACAATGCTTATCAAAATTAACATTGAAAACACGTACAGAAAATGATTGTTTTCAGGTACAGAAAGCAGTAAGATAAACAAAACAGTTTTGAGACTGGTCTTCCCAGTCTCAAATTTAACAAAGCAAATGTAACAACTCCAACTTCCTCAGTGTTTATAGAATTAAAAAAAAGGCAGAGTGCACAGGCCTGTAACCCCAGCAACTGGGATTATGGAGGAAGGAGATCAAGAACTTCAAGTCTTGTGGCTAGAGAGATGGCTCAGTGGTTAGAAGCACTGGTTACTCTTGCAGAGGACCAATTCCCAACACCCACATGACAGCTTACAGCTGTCTGTAACTCCAGTTCCAAGGAATTCAACAACCTCACACAGACATATATGCAGGAAAAATACCAATTCACTGAAACAAAATTAAATACATTAAAAAAAAAAGTCATTCTTAGTTACACAGTGAGTCTGAGGCCAGCTTAAGTCACATGACATCTGTCGGAAAAGGTGGAAGGGGCCTAGAACAATATATCTATTTTATGTGCATTGGTGTTTTGCCTATATATATTCTGTGTGAGGGTGTTGGGTCCCTTAGAACTGGAGTTACAGACAGTTGTGAGCTGCCATGTGGATGCGAGGATTTGAACATGGGTCCTCTGGAAGAACAGTCAGGACTCTTAACCACTGAGCCATCTCAGTGTGAACAGCCCCTTGCTGTTGCTTTTAAAGAGGACTCAAGTTCAGCCCCCAGAGCACCCACAATGTGGGGCTCACAACCACCTTAACTCCAGATCCAAAGATTCTGACACCCTCTCTCTGGCCTCTGCTGGCACTCCCTCCCCCCACCCACACACACACATAAACATGAAGAGAAAGATAGTTCTTGAGAGGCAGAGGTATGAAGATCATGAGTTCAAGGCCAACCTCGGCTACAGCAGGCTGCAGGCTTTGCGTCTGCACATGGACATGCAGTGCAGTGAGTCAGCCACACCTGGACTCGTATGTGAAGATGGCTTGTTGCACGCAGGACCACAGAAGTTCAACGTTTGCCGCATTAGAGAACTGAGGTGTTCAAGAGGAGCAGGAGGACTGGCTCACTCTTGGTTCTACAATTCATTGAATAGCCTGTCTGGTCCTTAACAGAACCTGTCCCTACTGATGACATTGGTGGCCTGGCTGTAGCAGCTTCTGCAGCACAGACAGGGTGGCCCCAGATTGTCTGTGATCCCAACCATATTTATGATATTTGTTAATAATCACCCCCCCAAAACTGACAATATTTCCAGTGTCTGTACGAATATAAATAAATACATACATACATACATACATACATACATACATAAATAAATTGACAGTGTCTTGGAGCTCATCCTCAGTCTACATCTTCAGGAGCTCCCCATGGGCCTTGGCATATGCTTTCTGTCACTGCTGTCACTGTGAAAGCCAAACTTTGGCTGGTTGTTCTGGAAGCAGAGCACCATGGTGACTGGATCTTGTCCTGTCCCACACACCTGCCCCACACAAGAGATGATGACTCCTCCTCCTCCTCCTCCTCCTCCTCCTCCTCCTCCTCCTCCTCCTCCTTCTTTTGGTTTGGTTATTCAAGATAGGGTTTCTCTGTGTAGCTTTGGAGCCTGTCCTGGAACTCGCTCTGCTGATCAGGCTAGTTTTGAACTCATAGAGATCCTCCTGCCCCTGCCTCCCAAATGCTGGGATTAAAGGCGTGCACCACCACTGCCTGGCCAGAGATGATGTTCTTTTTTAAAAATATTTATTTATTATGTATATAGTGTTCTGTCTACATGTATACCTGCTGGTCAGGAGAGGGTGCCAAATCTTATTACAGATGGTTTTGAGTGACCATGTGGTTACTGGGAATTGAGATCAGGACCTCTAGAAGAGCAAGCAGTGCTCTTAACCACTGAGCCATCTCTCCAGCCCAGGATGATGTTCTTATGCGCAACACTCTCTATCTTGAAAACCATGGTAGAAATAGTGGTCACAATTTTACTCAGCTTTAGTTTGGACAGAATTGCCATCTTCCAGATGGCATCAAAGGATACTTATAAAGGTGGACACCTCTTTTGTTGTTGTTGTTGCTGTTGTTGTTGTTGTTTAAAAAAATCCCTCCCAACACTTGGGAGGCAAAAGCAGGTGATCTCTGTTGAGTTCTAGGACAGCCTGGTCTACAAAGTGAGTTCCAGGATAGGCTTCAAAGCTACAGAGAAACCCTGTCTTGGAAAAAAAACAAATCAAATCAAATCAAATCAAATCAAAACAAAACAAAAAAACCCTTGAAGAGGTTTGCAAAGATCCTCGTGTACAGGTGGAAGCAGTCTCCAGCTAGAGACTTCAGCTATATCTGCCGCCCCAGATGCTGGTTTCACTTCCACAAGGTCTCTGGAGTCATATGCCACTGGCTCTTGGAGCTTGAGCCATGAGCCTCTGGCTCTGCTGATCCAAACCCAAGGCCTCGGGCACTCAGGGGCCTAGTGCTGCCAGCACTGCCAGGTGAGAATTGTGTGCCGGCCCATAATTCCAGTCTGGGTAGATTGGAAGAACACCAGCCAACTCGTTGGTAACAGCTGGACTTCTTTACAAGGTGATTGAGGACCCCAGGAGACTGTTTTAAGAGTCGCTCTGGGGCCAGAGAAACGGCTTAGTGGTTAAAAGCCTCTGCTGCTCTTGCAGAGGTCCTGAGTTCAGTTCCCAGCACCCACCTGACAGCTCACAACCGTTCCTCCAGTTCCAGGGGTTCCAGTGCCCTCTTCTGGCCTCAGCAAGGAGCCAGCGATTGTGAAACTGGGAGCTGTGTTGTGATTGGTGAAAACACACACCATGTCCTTGTATTGGCTATATGACTAGGTTCATTTTTGCCTGCATCTACGTCTGTGTGCCCTGTTCAACCCACTTTTATTTTTTGTTTTCTCCTTTATGTATGTGTGTCTTAAGGTTTTTTGTTGTTGTTGTTGTTAATTTGTCAACTCACTTTTGGAATCAACCTGGAGGCACATGCATGCCTTACCTCTCCGGTGTTGTAACATTGTACCCACCAAAAGGCTTTTCTTGAATTACTGAATAATAGTTATGGGAGTCTGAATGTAATTGACCCATTAAGCTCACAGGGAATAGCACTACTAGGAGGGATGGCTTTGTTAGAATAGGTAAGGCCTTGTTGGAGGAAGTGTGTCACTGTGGGGTTGGGCTTTGAGGTCTCATATGCTCAAGCCATACCCAGAGCCTCAGTCTACTTCCTGTTGCCTGCATAGCAACCTGTAGCGCTACCTCTCCAGCTTGCCTGCATGTCTCTGTGCTCCCACCATGATGATAATGAACTGAACCTCGCAACTGTAAATGAGCCCAGTGAAATGTTTTCCTTTATGAGAGTTGCCGTAGTCATGGAGTCTTTTCACAGCGATAGAAACCCTAAGACAACAGTTTTCTTTCTTCTTCGAACATTTTACTGTAAAGTCCTAAGTACAGCGGGCTGGGCTGGTAACATTAATGGAGCAGCTTGAGCAGAAGCAGAGTAAAAGGCTACCTTAACTTGTAAAGAGTGGCAGCGACAGGAAGTGGTAGGAAGCGAGGACCAAGGACAGCAGAAGTATAGAGAAGGCCAATGCTAAGACTTTTCAGCTGGGCAGAGAGAGGCATTGGTCAAATCGCAGAGAGAGTTCACTGAGCCTTTAAGATCCAGGGTCCTGCCTAGCAGTGGTGGACCACAAAGAGAGTTCCAGGACAGCTAGGACTGCTAGAGAAAACCTGTCTCAAAAAAAGAAAGAAAGAAAGAAAGAAAGAAAGAAAGAAAGAAAGAAAGAAAGAAAGAAAGACGGAGGGAGGGAGGGAGGGAGGGAGGGAGGGAGGGAGGGAGGGAGGGAGAGGAATGAATTTCCGGGGTCCTACATTTGAGTTGTACCTGCCGCTGAACACTGCTGATGGCCGCGGCTTACAGCAGCTTGGGGTCTATGAGCTCCTGACTGCTGGTCTACCGGCCAGTGAAACCCAGAGCAGCTGAAGCATTAAGTCTATAAGCCTCCAGGCTTGGAGCTGTCAGATTGGAGCTTGAGAGATTACAGCACTCCAGGGCTCACACTGCTTCACTAGGAAAGTTCTTACTGACTCTACGGTTGCTCTTTGAGTAAAGCAAAAGGCCTCGGCAGCTCACTGGAACACAAGTAGACAACTCTGGGGAGACCAAATTGGTGCGAGCAAGTTAGTCACACAGACAGCCTGGGAGGAATGTCTAGGAAGAGGGTCCAAAGGCAAAAAGCGGTGAAAGGTCTCCTTGACAAAGACTCCACTTGGCCCTTAGGAACAGAAAGAAAGTCATAATGGCAGTGTAAAAAAGGAAGGAGGGGGCAAAGTCTGAAGGAATAGTGGCCTATTTGACCTTTGGATGAAGCCTTGATGTGTTTGCTGAGTGTCAGGACCTCCGTCTCTTAGCTCCTTGTCTCTAAGCTTGTCCAAGCCTATTCTCCTGGCCTGTTCTGAGAAGCTCTATCCAACGCTTGCTTAAAGGAAAAAACTGTTCAGAAGACTCAGATACAGTGCCTGTCACCCACTGTCAATTATAATCAGCATGTCTTTTCACAAACATCATCCAAAATCACCAGAGTCCAGTCAGGGAAGAGAGTCCACAAGGCAAACGTCTGAGCCACACATGGAGCGCTCCAGGCTAAAGGCGTTTCTATGCATTAACTTGGCTAACCTCCACAGCCCTGGGAAGGCTTTATTACTGTTCCCACCTGGTATGGAGGATATAGCTCAGAGTCCAAACAACCATCAAACTGCAGCTTCCACCCTGGTCCTTTCGTTATGAATCACAGCCTCTACTGGCTCCTTGCAGCTCCAGTTTCCCACTGCAGGGGCTGCTGCGGGCAGGTGGCCAGACTGTGTGTTCTCCAAGATCACGCTCCCTATACAAGGGTTTTCGCGAGTCAGGGACTCACTCAAAGTACTACCAAAGAAGACGCCTCTCACGTTACCTTGAATTTGTATTTTTTTTCAAACCGACACCTAGTGTATACTGCACATAGCAACTCTAGAGTCCATAATAAAACACTGTATTCTGTGTTTATTATAATGTTTTAAACTACTACTTGGTGCTATCACCTTAAAATCTGATGTGCTTTAACTAGAAAGGTGGCTAGAGGTTAAAGAAAAAAAAACCCGGTGCTGGGAAGGTGGGTGAGTGACAGAGCATGTGCCTGGCAGCTCTTGTTCAATACTGAGCACCCTCCAAAAAGAATGTATTGTTTGAAATGATAGCTAATATAGTATTTAAAAACAAGCTTGTCAGATGTGGTGGCTCATGCCTGTAATACTAGATCTTGGCAGGGTGAGGCGGAGGATTGCTGTTAGTGCAATGACAGCCTGGGCCACAAGGTGAAAGTCTGCCAATAAATAAATAAATAACTAGATAATCTCATCTTCTCTTCCATCTTAGTTATAGTTTCAAAAAGGAATATATATGTATGTATGTATGTATGTATGTATATAAAATTGGTTATCTTTAGAAGAACACTCTTGGGGCTGGGCAGATGGCACAGTCAGTAAGATGGTCGCGATGCAAGCACGAGGACCTGAGTTCTGCTTCCCAGCCACAGGTGCTGAGCATCTATGATCCCAAGGCTGGGGAGACAGCGGCAGGCAGCTCTCTGGAGCTCTGCGGCCACACAGGCTATTGAGTCAGCTCCAGGACAATGGAAACTGTCTCGCCTGTAATCCCAGCACTTGGTAGACAGAGGCAAGAGGGCTGCTGCAAGTTTGAGGCCAACCTGATATACGTATATATGTATGCATGTATGTATGTATGGGAGCTGGAGAGATGGCTCAGCGGTTAAGAGCACTGCTTGCTCTTCCAAAGGTCCTGAGTTCAATTCCCAGCAACCATTTGTAATGAGATCTGGTGCCCTCTTGAGGAAGAGACCTGGTCAGTCAGACCTGGTCCTCATCACCTTAGGCCATGAAACCCAATATGGACAAGTTCAATCAACAGAACCGTCATATACAGGCTGCCCCCATTTGAATATATATATATATATATATATATATATATATATATATATACACACACACACACACACACACAAATACTCAATACACACACGCATATATATGTATATACACATATGCATATGTACGTGTGTGCACGCGCGTGTGTATGTGTGTATGTGTATGTGTGTACTGAGTTCCAGGCCAGCCAGTGCTACATAGAGAGACTATCCCAAAAATAGCCAGACATGGTGGCGCACACCTTTAATCCCAGCACTTGGGAGGCAGAAGCAGGCTGATCTCTTTGAGGCCAGCAAGCCTGGTCTACAAAGTGAGTTCCAGGACAGTCAAAGATATACAAAGAAACCCTGCTCAAAAACAAAAAAATAAATAAAATAAAATAACACAGTAAAATAGTAAACTCTTAAAATACACCACAATTTGATTTTTTGTTTGTTTTTGTTTTTCGAAGCAGGGTTTCTCTTTAGCTTTTAGAGCCTGTCCTTGAACTCACAGAGTTCCACTTGCCTCTGCCTGCCAAGTGCTGGGATTAAAGGCGTGCACCACCACCATCCAGTCACAATTTGAATTTTTATCATTTTGTTTTCTGTTGCTTCTGGAATCGGAGCCATGTGATGTGAACCCATTTAGCATCGGCTTTACTTTTTAGTTGTGTGGAGCAGTGATCTATTCGAATGGCATGTGCTTGCCTGGCACAGCCTGTGAGGAAGTTCCATGGCTTCCTTCCCAGGCCCTAGCTTGGTGCACATCCTCCTGTGCCCAGAACACAGCAGCTGTCGGCATGTCCCAATGACCCCTGCGGCCCCTGTGCTAGGATATAACTGAGCAAGCGGTTGTGTTCTAAATAGCTCCCGTGGCAGCCAAGCCTGGTTGCAGTCCTTTCTCAATATAGTCTTTGCTTTGCTTTCCAAAGGTCAGCAGCTCGTCTGAATGTGTTTTAGGGATGACCTATCAGCTCGTGTTCAAAAGAGGGAGGGTTCTGTGCTCAGCATCTAGGAGACCCTGGGTCCATCCTAACACAGCAAAGAAAGGAAAGGTGAAGCAGAAAAGGGAATTTTTATAATTTGAAAGGTATAATTGAGCTAGATAACTCAGGATCTCCCCATGAGACCTCACCTACGGAGGATGCATTTTGACAAAGCTGTAATAATGCAGGTACAAGCCTGAGACCCCTTATCCTGAGGTCACGAAAAGATTCTCGCTACCAGTCCTCTCCACCTTCATATTTTCTTTTCTATTTAACTTTCTCTTGTGTGTGTGAGTGGGTGTGCATCTTCATGTGTGTGTGGCGGTCAGAGGGCAACCGTGGATGCTGGTCCTCAGGAGTTAGCCACCTTACTTTCTGAAGTTCTTTCACCGGCCTGGCACTGATTCAGCTAGGTTGACTGGCCAGCGAGCTCTGAGGATCTACCTGTCTCTGCCTCACAAGAGCTGTGACTCTGAAGGTGTGGCATTGCACAACCTTGGCAATTTAATAGTTTGATTCTGCCATTTTAAATTATAAATATATTCCTTTATGCTGGACATAGGCAGTCCCAGGACATAGGAGACATAGGTATGCAGAGCTCTATGAGTTGGGGCTAGCCTGGTTTATAGAGTGAGTTCCAGGCTACCGAGGGTTACAAGATAACATCCTATCTCAAAAACAAACAAACAAATAAACAAACTTTTACCAGGCAGTGGTGGTAGTGCGCTTTGATCCTAGCACTCAGGAGGAAGAGGCTGGAGATCTCTGCGAGGTCGAGGCCAAACTGGTCTACAGCGTGAGTTCCAGGATAGCCAGGACTACACAGAGAAACCCTGTCTCAAAAAATAAAACTAGGGGGCTGGAGAGATGGCTCAGAGGTTAAGAGCATTGCCTGCTCTTCCAAAGGTCCTGAGTTCAATTCCCAGCAACCATATGGTGGCTCACAACCATCTGTAATGGGATCTGGTGCCCTCTTCTGGCCTGCAGACATACATGGAAGGAATGCTGTATACATAATAAATAAATAAATAAATATTAAAAAAACAAAACAAAATAAAACAGACAAGCAAACAAAATAAACCTTTATAATCTTTGCCAATTTATTTTTAAGTTTCCTTAAGATTAGAAAGAATTACAAAAGCAATTCACAAATAAGAACTTGTTATAGCAATATAAATGGGATTTAGATGAAAAACAATTTTATCTCCCCAATTTCATCAGCTGAAGTCACAGCTTAAAAAGCACAATCTTACGTGTTTTCTATTTTTCTTTTATCGCTCAAGCGTAAATAATATACAGTGGCTCACCTTGTGACCCCAGCACCTCAGAGACTAAGACAGAAGAATCCAGAGTTTGGACAACTTGAAATGGTCATGGTGGTGCAGGCCTTTAATCCCAGCACTCTGGAGACAGAGGCAAGCAGACCTCTTTCAATTCAAGATCAGGCTGGTCTACATAATGAGTTCCAGGACACAGTGGGCTACTCTGATTTTAAGGCCAGCCGGGTCTACAGAGCAAGTTCTAAGACAGGCAGAGCTCCACAGTGTAATCCTGTCTTGAAAAACTGAAAAGAAAAGAGAGTCTAGCCTGCATACTGAGACACTATCTCAAAAGACAATCACCTCGGGCTGGAGAGATGGCTCAGAGGTTGAGAGCACTGCCTACTCTTCCAGAAGTCCTGCGTTCAGTTCCCAGCAGCCATATGGTGGCTCACAACCATCTATAATGAGGTCTGATGTCCTCTTCTGGCCTACAAGCATACATACAGACAGAACACTGTATACATAATAACTAAATCTTTAAAAAAAAAAAAAAGACAATCACCTCATCAGGAGTACTGTAATTTCTAGGTATCAGGACCTCATAGGGAGGACCGTAATTCTAGGTAGCTATTGTATCAGGATGTCTTGACTGCAGTCTCCTAGCAGATGGCTCATTGGACCCAGCAGGGGAAAATCCAGAACCCTTAGTCAGAGACTGGCAGCCTTCAAGGACTAGGAGAGTTGCAGAGGATAGTCTGCCTCCTCCCCACCCCGCCCTGCCCTGCTCTGCAGTAGGTTTAAGCATTCTGGAGTAGGGAGAGCCACCTGCAATCTAGTAACCCTAACATGTTGGTTCTAGGTATGATTTGTACACTCTGACCACACAGGGTTAGGGACATGCAAGTGTGCAGCCTGTGTATAAACTGAAGAAACTTGTTTACCCTCGCAGGGCCTCGGGGCAGGGCCTGGTGTTTATATTGATAACAACATGTATCCAGACTGGGGAAAGTTTTTTTCTCGTTTCCCTACTATCAGCAGTTCACACAGGCACCACCACCCCCAGCCTTTTTTCTTTCTTTTTTTTGAAACTAGATCTTCTGTAGCCCATGCTGGCCTAGAGTTCAAGGCCAGGTTAGGCAATTTGATGAAACTGAGTCACAAAAAGTAAAATGAGGACCGGGTAAAAGCTCAGTCATAAAGCACTTCCAGCATTCACAAAGCCATGGGTTCACTCAAGTAACACTGCCACCATCAAAAGCAGATGCCAGCAGGGTGTGGTGGTGCAAGCAGGGCACGGTGGTGCATGCCTTTTAACTCAGGCTATCGAAGACGGCAGAGACTGGAGGATTGGGAACTCAGAGTCATCCTCGGCCACTAGTTAGGAGCCAGACTGTTCTACACGAGACTCTGACTTGAAACAAATCAAAAAGTAAATAAAAACAAGCAAACTGCTGGGCAGCGGTGGTGCATGCCTTTATCCCAGCACTCAGGAGGCAAAGGCAGGATTTCTGTGAGTTCGAGGCCAGTCTGGTCTACAGAGAGAATTTCAGGACTGGTTCCATAGCTACTGGGAAACAGTGTCTCAAAACAACAATAACGAAACCAAAACCAACCAAGCAAACAAACAAACAAAACAAGACTTCATTCTCTAAAACGCAGTGTAAGTTTTGTGTGGTCCAAGCAAAGGAAGTTGGTTTTGTAAACAGAAGAAGCCTGAAGGCAGCAGAGAAAAAACAAACAAACCAAGATATGGATTGGTCATTTAGCTCCACTCCTCGTAAGGCAGGGACAGGGTGACAGGGTGACGGCAACAGAGACGTAACTGCTGAGTCAACAGCAGGCTGTCTCAGCTGCTCCTATGAGAGGATTAAGACAGAGGGAACTCCTTTCCACACTGATTGAAACCTGTTGGTCTGGAAAATCAGCTGACATCTCTCTAATCCTAATTTCTTGGAAAGTCATATAAACATATGGGTTTCACTTGGTGACTGTGGAACTTTAGTGTGGGTGGCTTGTAAATTAATTTTTTTTTTTTTTTTCAAGACAGGGTTTCTCTGTCTAATGTTGGAACCTGTCCTGGAACTCACTCTATAAACCTGGCTGACCTTTAACTCACAGAGATCTACCTGTCTCTGCCTCCCAAGTGCTGGGATTAAAGGCATCGCCACCACCTCCCTGCTCCTTTTGATTTTTAGGCTGGCCTGGTGGGGCCCCTTTGTCCAAAACTGTGGACCCCGGGCTGGAATGTGGCTCAGTGGTAAAGCATGTGCTTAGCACTAAAGAAGCTCTTCGTTCAAAACCTACCAAACCAAACCAAAACAGCAAAATCGGTGGCCTGTAATTCGTATCTTGTTGGACTCTAGTGTCCAAACACCGAGGAAGAGTCGCCCCCAGAGATCACCTCTCACACCACAGCCCATGCAAAAGCATGAGAATTTTATTAATTCTGTCATGATAGGGTCCCTCAGCATTCGGGAAGCCAAGAGACCCCGACTAGCTGGTACAGGCTACTTTTAAAGGAGAAGGCCATAGAAACAAGGTGGGTTGTGATTGGCTTATTTGAAAGGGCTATTACCAATAATTGGCTGGAGAACTTTTGCCAGATCAGATGTGGTAAGAGGTCATTTTGACCCCGTTTCCCAGGGGACTGAATGGGGAAGCACTATGGCACAGAGGCTGAGAGGGTTCAGAATTATCAGAAATGGCTTCAGAATTGTCTTAAAGTCTTACAATCTAACATCCCATAATGGGAAAACACCCGTGTAGATCTCAGAATGGGCAAGTTTCTCCCAGAAGAGTGTCCAGAGCGGTGCATCAAGAGATCTTGCTGACTGATGGCAAACCCCAGGCTAGCCATTGTTAGCCTTCCGGTTAAGATGGCACATCGGGCGGTGGTGGCATATACCTTTAATCCCAGCATTCGGGAGGCAGAGGCAGGGGGATCTCTGTGAATTCAAGGCCAGCCTGGTCTACAAGAGCTAGTTCCAGGAGAGGCTCCAAAGCTACAGAGAAACCCTGTCTCAAAAAAAAAAAAAATAGTTTGAGGGCTGTTCTTGCTTTGCTGTGGTTCTTTCTCTTTCTCCTGGTCTACGTGATTACTGAGCAGAAAGTCCTGGGTGAGCCCAGATGTCTCAGAGTTAAGGGATGACAGGGCAGGGCAGGGTGTGTGTGGCAGAGAGTGCTAGGCTACTCAGAGGAGGGAATGACTCACTTTAGAAACCAGAGAGGCTTGTGGAACCTGGCCAGGAGCTTGGGCTCAGGCCCAGCCCAGCCCAGCCCAGCAGCTGGACAGGAAAGGTCTGAGGAGGCAGCTCCTGAGAGAGGAGTCTGGAAGGGAGGAGGGAGTCAGCAAGGCGGCTGGCCAGTCTCAAAGCTGTGTGTTTTAGCCATAAGACTAGAGAAGTGTTGTCTATTGTCCCAGTGGTCAAATACGAACATTTCACCTTCTCCTCCTCTTTTGTATTTCTTACTTAAACCACTCTTACATGTTCAGTTGAATAACACTGATTACTTTAATTGCAATACAATGATCACTGTTTCCAACATTCTGAAAGGAAATTAGCCCCCTCTTCTTCCTCTGTTAGTACTCAGGCATCTGTACTGGTCTGCCCTTGGGGTTCTGACAGGATTGTCCTCAGCTGCAGCCACTAAGCAGATCCTCTGCACATTCGTTAAGTTCCCTTTTATTTGTTTATTTATTTATTTTGGTTTTTTTGAAATAGGGTTTCTCTATAGCTTTGGAGCCTGTCCTGGAACTACCTCTTGTAGACCAGGCTGGCCTGCCTCTGCCTCCTGAGTGCTAGGATTAAAAGCGTGGCCCACCACCGCCTGGCCTTAAGTCCCCTTTTAAAGGGTGGGCCTTGTCCACCTCCCGTCTTTCTCTCTCACCCTCTCTTTCTTTCTCTTCTGCCACACTTGTCCCCAGAAACAAGTTTTTGCCCCCCCCCTGTCCCTTCTCTCTCTCTTCTGGAAAACCTATGTGAGCCCTGTTGTATGGCATGACTTCTTCCAGCCATCTTTCAAATTACAAAACTGCCTCCTGGTAATCTCTAACCTGCTTTGCTTCTGTGCATTTGCCTAATCTGAATTTTATTTTTAATGTTTTTCTTTTTCTTTCCTTTCCTTTCCTTTTCTTTTCTTTTTCTTTTTTTTTTTTTGGTTTTCTGAGACAAGGTTTCTCTATGTAACAGTCGTGGCTTTCCTGAAACTTACTCTGTAGACCAGGCTGGCCTCAAACTCGCAGAAATCTGTCTGGCTCTGTGTCTTGAGTGCTGGGATTAAAAGAGTGCTCCACCACCGCCCGGCTAAATTTATTTATTCATTCATTTATTTTCTGAGACAGGGTTTCTCTGTGTAGCTTTTGGAGCCTGTCCAGGAACTTGCTCTATAGACCAGGATGGACTCAATCTCACAGAGATCCGCCTGCCTCTGCCTCCCAAGTGCTAAAATTAAAGGCCTGTGCCACCACTGACCAGCTAAAATGTGTAGCCCAGGTTGGCCTTGAACTCATGATCCTCCTGCTGCTGACTCATTCAGCAAATCCTACCGGCTGGGCCAGCACAACTGCCTAAATATTTTTTTTATCGTGTCTTGCTATTTGGCCTGAGATTTACACTTAGCCCAAATTGACCTTGACCTCAATTTTCTAGAATTTTCTAGAAATTTCGGTTTCTAGAATGCTGGTATTATAGCATTTATTTATGGTCTTGCCCCACTATTCTAGGGAGTGTAGGTAAGTAACTTCTTTCAGTTCTATCTGGCACATTTGCTTAAACTGAACTGGGCACTGGTGGCACGTGTTTTTCATTCCAGCCTCACGAGGCAGAGACATAGGAGCTTGAGGCCAGCCTCCCTTCCAGAGGACCAAGGTTCAGTTTCCAGTAACCATTGGGCAGCTCACAACTGACTGTAATTCCAGTTCCAAGGGATCCAATGTGCTCACACAGCCATACATACAGACAAAACACCAAAGCACATGAGATAAAATAAATAAAAAGGACTGAAAAAAATGAGTAAAAGAAGCTGGGTGTAGTGGCGTGCATTTCAACATCAGCATTAGGAGGCGGAGCCAGGAGAGTCTCTGCGAGCTGGAAGTTGCTGGTCTGCACAGTGAGTTCCAGGACTGCTGGGGCTGCACAGTCACATGCCGCCTCAAAAAAGCAAGCAAGCAAACAAACAAAAAAGAGTAAATGACCAGCAGGGCAGTACATGTTTGTTATCTCAGTGTTTGGAGGAAGACAAGGGCAAAAGACTCCAACTGACTGGTGACCAAACACGTGGCAGCTGAGCAGCTGAGAACATGTTCAGTGTTCTATGCCACTAGGGACCGGCAAGTCAAAAGGAAAGGAGCGACCACCCACGCATCAAAACATCCACACCCTGCACCTATCTGCCAGGCCAAGAATGGGGTACAAGCTTCCGTTCTTTAAAAGAGGTGTGTGGGGCTAGAGAGATGGCGCAGAGGTAAGAGCACTGACTGCTCTTCCAGAGGTCCTGAGTTCAATTCCCAGCACCTACATGGTGGTTCACAGCCATCTGTAATGAGATCTGGCACTAAAGTGTAATAATAATAATAATAATAATAATAATAAAGAAGTGCGTGAAGAAATCCTCTTTCTCCAGCAGGAAAAGAGGCGACTTATTCTGTGGTGCTGATACAGGGTGGAGAATGGTCAAAACCAAACAATGACAATACGAAATGCTAGTTAACTCTCATTTGTTGTCAGAGAGGACTGGGGTCTGGAAAAGTTAGGAGTAGAGAGGTTTAAGTGATATAACTTTGAGAAAGAGAGAGAGAGAGAGAGAGAGGAGGGGGAGGGAGGGAGGGAGGGAGGGAGGGAGAGAAAGAGAGAGGGAGTTTAACTAGACAGAATCTGACTGTTTATCTCAGAATAACCTTGGGCTCCTGTTCTTGTCTCTACTGCCAAGTGTACAGGAATATGCCACCACTCCTGGATATTTCGTCATTTTCTTTTCTTTTCTTTTCTTTTCTTCTCTTTCTTTCTCTCTCTCTCTCTCTCTCTCTCTCTCTCTCTCTCTCTCTCTCTCTCTCTCTCTCTCTTTCTTTCTTTTTTTGTTTCTTGAGACAGGGTTTCCCAGTAGCCATGGAGACAGTCTTGGAACTCACGCTGTAGACCAGGCTGACCTTGAACTCATAGAGACCCACCTGCCTCTGCCTCCAGAGTGCTGGGATTAAAGGTTTGCACTACCACCACCCAACTAATTTGTCATTTTCTTAGATTGAACATATTATTTTTGTTTTTGTTTTCTTTGTTTGTTTGTTTTTCAAGACAGGGTTTCTCTGTGACTTTGGAGCCTTTCCGGGAACTAGCTCTTGTAGACCAGCCTAGCCTCGAGCTCACAGAGATCTGCCTGCCTCTGCCTCCTGTTACTGCAACAGGGATGAGGACTGTAAAAATTAGTAAAAACCTATCTTTCACCTGTGTAATCTGCAATACAGAATCATTTGATGTTGACTAATGCTGTTTTTGAGACTGGGTCTCACCCCCCAGCCCAGACTGACCTTGAATATGTCCGCCCTGGCTTTCTGCACGCTGAGATTATAGGCGTGAGCTCCTACACATGTGCACTGCTCTGGATTTTCATAGTTTCATCCTCGAGTTGCCTCTATGATATATATTATACAGGGACATGTAATACATAGTGGGGCTTATAAAAGCAGATTGTGGGCTGGGATGCACCTACATGATAAAGTACTTGCCTAATGTACACACACACACACACACACACACACAAAGAAGGAAAAAGCAACTAAAGCCCTGTATATGTGATGTGAACAAACTTAAGGCAGTACTTCATAAGCACCTATGTGTAATCTACTGCAGGGATTTAGTGGGCTAAGACCCAAGGGCAAAACTCCGGAGGACAAAGAACCTTTCTAAGGGAAGTCAGTGGTCACCTCTTTTCAACTTGGAGCCTGGGGATGCTGGAAAGACTGCAGGGCAGAGGGAAGACACTCTACCAGTGAGCACTACATCCCTTATGCTTTCTTTCTAAAAATGCATTTATCTTAAGATTCTGTTCGTTTGTTTGTTTTTGGGAAACAGTCTCTTTATGCAGCCCTGGCTGTCCTGGAACTTGCTAAGTAGATCTTGCCAGCCTTGAACTCACAGAGATCCACTGTCTCTTACCCAGTGCTGGGATTAAAGGAGTGTGCCACCACTGCCCAGCGACTGGTCTTATTTTTAATTGTATGTATACACATCTGCCTCTGTGGGGCTATGTGCACTTGAGTACAGCCGGCTTAGGAGGCCAGAAGATGGTTTCAGATCTCTACTGTTACAGAAGATTGTGAGCTGTGCCGTATAGGTGCCTGCAACTGAACTCAGATCTTCTGGAAAAACAGAAAGAGCTCTTTACCTCTGAACTATCTCTCTCGCCTCTTATCTCCTTTTTGTTGTGTGTGTGTGTGTGTGTGTGTGTGTGTGTGTGTGTTGTCAGTATGAGAAACAAAACAAAACAGAAACGGAGCTAATGAATAAGATCATTCACCAAAAATATTTCTGTTAGAGCTGGGTGGAGGTAGAGGTGGGGAGATCAAGGATTCAAAGATCATTCTCTGCTACCTCATGAGGCAGACTCATTAGTCAGAGATCAGCCTGGTCTCCATGATCCCTGTCTCAAAATCTCAGCAGAATAAAACACAGTCCACACAAAAAACTGTTGTGGCATGGGTTTAAGCCAATAGGATTTTGTTGTTGTTGTTGTTGTTCTTTTTTTTCTGAGACAGGGTTTCACTGTAGCTTTGGAGCTGGTTCTGGAACTAGCTCTTGTAGACCAGGCTGGCCACAAACTCTCAAAGATTCGCTTGCCTCTGCCTCCCGAGTGCTGGGGTTAAAGGCATGAACCACCACAGCCCGGCCAATAGGAAGCTTTTATCAGCCACCCCATGACTACACTGGGTGTTTGGGATCCTAGTATGGCCCTGGAGCCTTCCAGGGTAAGATTTTAAGCACAAAAACTATGTCCTGGGTTGACGTACTTCAGTGAACAAGAACAGTTCGCTAGAAGTGGGACTACGGAGGCCAAAAAGCAAGGTTAGTACATTTAGAGACTTCTCCAGAACTATGGACTTTGATGGATTAGGCTTTGTTTTTATTATGACTTGAATGGTACTTCCATCATGGAGTAAGTAGGTCTGGGAGCCTATTACAAAACAACCTTTCCTATGTAACAAATCCTTACAGGACAGGAATTGTGACCAGGGCCACATGGGTGACAAACTGTTGCAGTACGAAAGATTTCCACACTAGCCCAGAAGGGAACATAATAAAGGTTTATTTATACAGAGTAAACTCACAGAAAGAGGAATGACCCACAATCTTCTGCACGCTCTGGGAACTGGAACTAAATCCAGCAGCCAAGGAGCCCTGTGCACACTTTACATCTGCATTTGTAGCACATAGACCATGCCCAAAGTGGGCCAGTATCTTAAAGGCTCTTGGCTAAAGGAGTTCCTACAGCACCAGCCTGGTAGGTATAGGCCTGTAATCGGAGGCACTGGGTGGCAGGAAGACTGCAAGTTCAAGACCAGCCCCAGCTACGGAGTGAGGACAAAGTCAGCCTTGTAGCTTTAGTGATAGAGTGTCTAAGGAATGTGAGGCTCTAGATTTGATCTTCAGTACTGAAAGAAGAAAAGAGGGAAGGAAGAGTTTTACTCAAGAGGCCTCTAGAGATTCACCTTTGTTTCATACAGTGACACTTAACTCAGCCCTCTGGAAATATCCAAAGCCTTTTCCTTGACATTATTTGTGTAGCACAAACATAAATTCTCATACTCTTTGACATCCCAGGCCAATGCCTGTCTTTATGTTCTTGTTTTTGCTTAAGCAGAAATTATAAGAGTCACATAGGGCGGGTGGTGGTGGCACATGCCTTCAATCCCAGCACTCGGGAGGCAGAGGAAGGTGGATCTCTGTGAGTTCGAGGCCAGCCTCAATAACACAGAGCTAGTTTCAGGACAGTCAAGACTCCACAGAGAAACCCTGTCTGGAAAAACCAAAGTGGGTGGTGGTGCGGAGTCAAGGCAATTGATAAATGAATGTCTTTTTAAAAAAATCCTCAAAACAAGATTTCACGTAGCCTAAACTGGTCTGGACTTTGTAATCCTACGGCCTGAGCCTCCTGCGTGCTAAGATCCCAGGTGTACACCACGGCCTTCAGCCGCAGCTCTGAGATCTCTGGCTCAAGTGTGAACTGCTGGGTTGTGCAGAGTCTCCCCTTTTTTTTTCTGTTTTGTTTTTGTTCTTTTCAAGACAGGGTTTCTCTGTAGCTTTGGTGCCTGTTCCGGAACTTGCTCTGTAGACCAGGCAGGCCTTGAACTCACAGAGATCTGTGTGTCTCTTCATCCTGAGTGCTGGATTAAAGATATGTGCCACCACCACCCAGTGGGCTGTGCAGATTCTTATCCTGAGCCTCATGGTGTAGCTAGGCTGGCTGGCTCCATCAGTGCAGATCAAGGTGCGATAGGTGGTCGCTGTGCTATTATGGCACTCAAGAAGATAGAGTTGGTTGCACCAGTTGGGATAGTCCACGGTTTTTTTTTTTTTTTTTTTTTTTGGTTTTTTCGAGACAGGGTTTCTCTGTGGCTTTGGAGCCTGTCCTGGAACTAGCTCTTGTAGACCAGGCTGGTCTCGAACTCACAGAGATCCGCCTGCCTCTGCCTCCCGAGTGCTGGGATTAAAGGCGTGCGCCACCACCGCCAGGCAGTCCACGGCTTTTATGGCCAGGCATGCAGAATCATGGCTCTTGTTTCTGCCAAGGAGGAAGTGGCAGCCGCTGAGCAGAGAACTAAAAAGAGGCTGCCTGCTACCTAAAAGCACACTGACTTTGGCTCCTCCAAAGCTCTTTCTCTTTTCCAAAGTCACTTTGTGAGCACTGACTGTACTGGAATAATCAGCATTCCCTGTGGCTGGCTGAAGGATGAGTCAGGATTCTAAATTCTAGCTGCAGAGCTGGGGAAATGGGAACGCCAGGGAAGGGAGACTGTGATGTCAGCAGCTTCCCAGGGCTGATCAAAATGCTGGAGAGCATAGGCTGGGTTTGCAGGAAAACAGATGCATTTAAATGCTTAAAATGATCAGGGGAAAGCGTTACTAAGACAAATCTATGAGCTTTTGACATCTGCCCTCAAGCAGGTAGGAGCTTTGACATCACCAATTAAGGTATACTGCAGTGTAGTGGGAAGCAAGAAAGACCTGCCCTACTGAAGAGTGGTTCTGTAGATCTCTTTAGTCCCTTCCCACCCTCAAACCTCTAAATAAAATGGTTTGACTCCTTTCTGACCAAAATAAAATATCCTGCAGACACAAAGTGATGCAGAAGAAATGATAGCTACCAAGTGTGTTGGCTACGGTGATGTGCACAAGCTCAAAGTGAATGGACGCCCTCACTTACTTTACCAGTTGCACACACTCACGTTTCAGCGATTCTTGAGCAATTCCTAAACTTTATAACACTTTGGAAAATAGTACTCATTAAGACGGAAACGAATAATCTCATGTGACTGTGATGGCCGATCATGTTTGGAATTGCCTCGAGAGTCATCTCCAGGGGTATTCGTGAGGTGTTTCTGGAGAGGTTTCACTGAGATGAAATGCCGACCCTGTAGTATGAGAGGCACCACGCTGTGGACACGGGTTCTGAACTGAACCAAAAGGAGAAAGTGAGCTGGGCACCAGCATCCATCTCTGTCTGTCCCCCCCCCCTCCCCGGACTGGGATGAATAGGTTTGTGCTCTCACGACTTTCTTGATTGGATGGACCATACCCTCACACTCTGAGTCATCGGAAACGCGTCTTTCCTAAGCTGCTTTTTTTCTTGGCAGTGAGAAAAGTAACCAATACCCTGCCAAAGGACTGGGGATTCAGAATATGTATTAATATATCTTGGAGCCTAGTGTAATGGATCATGCCTTTAATCCCTACATTGGGAGGAAGATATAGGAGGATCTCTGTGAGTTCCAGGCTGGCCTTTAAGTAACAGAGATCCTCCTTGTCATAATTTTAAAAATGGCTGGAAAGGAGGCACACCATGCAACAGGGCTCACATAGGAGTTCATTGGAAGAGGAGAGACAAGGGCAGAAAAGGGGACAGAGAAGGGATCAGAAAGAAGGGCAAGAGTGTTGGAAGAGAGAGAGGGCGAGAGAGATGGGAGGTGGACAAGGCCCACCTTTTAAAAGGGAAGATAACGAACGAGCACAGGGGCTGCTCTTAGTGGCTGCAGCAGAGGATGTATCCTGTCAGGACATGGACGGCTGGGCAGTACAGACGCCTGAATACTAACACTCCTGCCTCTGCCTCCCGGGTGCTGAAATTACCACCATGCTCGGCTGGTATCACATTCTAAAGGATACATTTTTTAGGAGTGGAGCTGAGTTGATGGCCTAGTGAATAAACTGTGGCTTTGTGAACATTCGGAATGTGTTTGAAGCTGACTCCCTCTCATTCTGACCTTGGGCAGATTATTTAAGATCTCTGAACTTTTCTTTTTGGGGATAATGAGAATTTACAAAAGTTTTGTGAGAACTTTTTTGGTTTTGTGAGACAGGGTTTCTCTGTAGCTTTGGAGCCTGTTCTGAAACTAGCTCTTGTAGACCAGGCTGGCCTTGAACTCATAGAGATCCACCTGCCTCTGCCTCCCGAGTACTGGGATTAAAGGCATGCTCCACCACTGCCTGGCAGTTTTGTGAGAACTTTGTGAGTCCACCATAGGCTATAGGAAACCTTGTCTTAAAAACAAAAGAGGGCCAAGTGATGGTGGTTCATGTCAGGTAGGTTTCTGTGAGTTTGAGGCCACCCTAGTCTACAGAGAGAGTTCCAGGAGAGCCAAGGCTACACAGAGATACTGTGTCTTGAAAAAAAAGAAACAAACAAACAAATAAATGGGCTGGGTGTGAGAGCATATGCCTTTAATCCCAGGACTAGGAAGCTGGGGTAGGTTCTAAACCAGTCTGGTCTATACAGCGAGTTCCAGGCTAGCCAGTGTTACATAGTGAGATCCTGAATCTAAAACAGCTTGGTGACACATGCTGGCAGCTTGACCTGAAGAGATGGAGGTGAGACGATCATGAGTTCACAGCCTGCCTGGGCTACACCTTTGGTAGGACCAACGGAGGAAGAGGCAGAGCTCTATGAGTTTTGGAGATTTTTAAAAATGAATTACGTGCGTGTGTCTTCATGGAAGTATGCGTATGCGAGTCTGCACTAGTGAGTAGGGCCTGGGATCTCCGGCTGCTGAAGTCCAGCAGCTGTGATATGAGAACTGGACTGGCCCTCTGCAAGAGCAGTGCACACTCGTAATCCTCCTGCCATCTCTCTAGCCCTGTCTTCTGTTTTTCTGAGACAGGTTCTCACCTTGTTGACCTACTTGGAACTCCTCCTGAAGGTCCGGCTGGCCTTGAATTCCTGGTAATCTGTCCTTGGTTTCTCTAGGTGTGCTCTACCATGCCCAACTCTGCTTTCTTTTCCAGGTTTTAGTTTAGCCCCTGTGTCTCTGCTTTGGAGATGTACTTGAGATGGAAACATCAATTTATTCGCCTCATCCTTAGCCACATACTTTCCAGGTAAGGTCCTAGCAGTTTCTCAGAAAGCACAAAGAGGAAGTCCTATGCATCAGCTCAGTTTGACAGCAGACTATGAGGCTTGTGCTATGCAGGTGGGCATTGGAGTGGAAATGAAGAGTTGGCAAGTACCGCTGTAAACTGTGACCCAGTTTAAGAACTCACCCCACTGAGTCATAGCATTTCAGCGGGTCGTCTCTCAAACACTCAATACTTTCTTACGGCCCTTGTTAATATGCCAGGTCTTCAAGAGCAAGGTCTAGATGATAACTAATTACCTTTGTCACCCGCCTGACACTGGTCTGACTAACATGAACAGGGAAGGAGGAGAAGATAAAACACATTCCCAAGGCCAGAGACTGTGACAGGAGTCCCTTTCTTCCAGTACCGACAGCTTAACGTTTTAATTACATTTTATTTATATATTTTTGTATGTATATACTTGTGCATGTTTGGGATACTCTATCACACGTGAGTGGAGGTCAGAGGATATGTTCGGAGTTCATTCTTTCCTTCTAACATGTGGTCTCCAGATATCAAGGCAGGCAGCAAATACTGTTACTTGCTGAACTGTCTTGGTGATCTACAGCTTAGCTTTTGATAAAGCTGGGGTTTTTTTCTTCCTTATTTTTAAACATTTCTAGTGAAACAGGTGGTCCTATTCAGGAAATACAAGTTAGCTTCCATTGCAGATCTATTTGCCAATATCCTAATGCCTCATGGCCAGTCTGGTGTCATGAATAGTGAGAATTACAGAAAGCTGGATGCCAAGTGTGGAGTCATCAGATGTCACACTGACACACCCAGCTGAAACCAGTTTTTCTTATAAGGAACATTCCATCTCTGGGCCTAAGAATAAGATCAAACATTCTATGTGTGATTGTATTTAGAATGGTAAGTTAAAAAAAAGCCATAAAGTTATAATTTAGCCTGATACAGTGTTGCACACTTTTAATATCAGAAAAAAGGGGCAAAGGCAAGCAGATCTCTGTGAATTTGAGGCCAGCTAAGACTACATAATGAGATACTGTCTCAAAAGCAAAAAACAGTTATGGTTCTCATGTCCTGGAGAAGGAGGTGCACCCAGTCTGGACTTAGGATATAGCCTTGACTTGTACATGATCACTGCTTGACCTTAAGAAGGTGATGCTTGTCTGCAATTGCTCTATCTCAAGGCTGGATGTGGTGGTGTCTGTGACCCCAGCACGTGGACAATGGAGGCGGGAGGATCAAGAGTTCAGAGTCATCTTTGGCTACCTAGGGAGTTTGAAAACATCCTGTGCTTGGAGACCTGGTCTCAAACAAACAAGAAGACAAAAAGATAGGAAAGAAAAGATCGAAATAAAGCCTGCCACTTTACTACTGGGAAGTCTGATGTTACAGCTTAATCAACTGCTAAGGATTTAATCAACATGGCTGGAAATGTGATCTGTTGATGCTGACTACGAAAACATTTTTATGCTTCATCATTTTTGTTTAAAAGTTTAAAAATAGCACTGGTTCTTAAAATCATGCAGTCATGTGTTGATAATTGTCACCTTTTTTATTAACACTGTATTAAACACGAACTGCTACATGCTTTGCAATGATGAGTAGTGTTGATTTGAATCTAGGTTTCATGTCTCTCGATCATTCATAGCCTCGGAACTGAAAAGGTAACTGAGATGGTATCCTAGGCAAGAACGGTGGTTCAAGCCAGGTAGTGATGCATGCCTTGATCCCAGCACTTGGGAGGCGGGGGAAGGCAAATCTCTAAATTCAAGGCCAGCCTGGACTACAGAGACACGTTCCAGCATAGCTAGGCCTACACAGAGAAACCCTGTCTCAAAAAAAGCAAAGAAAAAAATGAATAAATAAAAACAAAACAAACAAACAAAAACAGTAGCTCAAGTCTACCTAGCCATCAAAAGAATGAGGGCACCGGAAGGGGTCTTCATCCTTGTTTTACCTTTTACACTTTTTTAGATTTATTTTTATTTTATGTGTTTGGATGTTTTGGTTACATTCATGTCTGTGTAACACACTGGTACAGTGTCTGTGGAGGCAAAAAGAAAGTTTTGGATCCTTTGGAATTGGAGTTATAGATGGTTATGGCATGCCATGTGGGTGCTGGGAGTTGAGTCTGGGTCCTTTGGAAGACCAGCTAGTGTTCTTTCCAGCCGAGCTGTCTCTTAGACCCTTTGTTTTGGTACTGGGTATTGGAAACCAGGATCTAACACCTGTCAACCACTCTACCATTGAGGCCATATCCCCAGCCTGGCATTCAATTTCCATAGATTTCTGCATTCAGTTTTTAAAAAAAAAGATTTATGAAGCCGGGCATGGTGGTGCAACTTTATAATCCCAGAACTCTGAAGGTAGATGCAGGTGGATCTCAGTGAGTTCAAGGCCAACGTGGCCTCTATAATGAGTTTCAGGACAACCAGGGCTGTGTAGAGAGACCCTACTCCAACAAAAACAACAGAGATCTATGTGACTGAGTGTATTTGTGTGCACCTCTAAGACAGAGTGCATTAGCTCCTCTGGGACGAGTTATAGGTAGTCAGTAGTTAGCAGTATGAACTAAATTCTGGGCCTCTTCAAGAGCAGCATGTGGATTTTCTTTTTCTTTTTTTCTTCTTTTTTGGTAGTGCTTTTATTTTTTATTTTCCAAGTCAGGGTTTCTCTGTGTTGTCAGGGCTGTAGGGCTGTCCTGGAACTCACTCTGTAGACTAGCAGACCAGGCTGGCCTGGAACTCAGAGATTCACAATCTCCTGAGTGCCTCCTGAGTGCTGGGATTAAGGTGTGTACCACCACCTCCTGACTTTGTTTTGTTTTTGAGATAAGGTCTCACTGTGGTTGGAGGTTTTGTTTGGTGAGGCTGGAGATGGAATCCAGAGCCTTGTGCAAGCGAGGTAAATGCTCAACTACTAAATTGAATTTCCACCCCAAGATTCTTGCCATGTAGCCATGGCTGGCCTGGAACTTGCTGTGTAGATCAGGATAAACTTGAACTGACAGAGATTCTAATGCCTCTATTTCTCAAGTGCAAGAGATTAAAAGTGTGTGCCACCATGCCTGGCTGCAAGTGCTCTTAATTATTAAGTCATTTCTGCAGGCCCATATTTAAGTTTAAAGAGTAAGTCATTAGTGGGAACAGAGTCCACTCTGGGACACAGCAGTCACAATATGGCTAACCCTGATAAGTGTATTAATATTTAGACAAATTTAGTTCTTTTTGGAACTCATGAGACTTGTGAATGTTCCACTTTTTTTCCTTGTTTGTATTAGAAACTCATTCCAAAATTGGATAGAGTTCTAGAATGTTTTAGTTTACATAGAACAACTTTTTTGGGGTGGGATGATAGTACTGGGGAGCAAATCCAGGACTTATAATGAAAGCTTAGATGAAAGCCTTCTGGTTTGTAGGCCTTTTGAATGACTACACACAGACTCTCTATTGGAGACACCACCAAATTCAAACTTAAGGTCATTCCTGAAAGGGACTGCCCAGGCCAGTGACTTTCCTGGCCTCCTCTCTCACCCAGAAATCCTAGGGATGTCACTCAAGACGAGTCACAAGGATGCTGTGACACAGATCTCAGTAGTAGTACCCTGCCACCATCTTCACCCTCCTTAGGTATTTTCATTTGGGAGGACTGCCAGGGGCACTAGCAGCGCGATGTCGAGTTATACCCAGGAGGCACAAAAACCAAACGCATCTCATGGGCCATAATGGTGGCCACAGCCACTTCTATGACCAGGCTACTACGTACGACCTTCCCCCAAACTTAAGTGTGTGTTCTGGAAACTTGGCCTCCTGGGGGCCACCGGCTTAGGGGACGCCGGCTCCCGCAAGCCGCGATCACTGCCCAGGACAGTCCCCTAGAATACGGCAGGCAGGAGCGGTCACTCCGGGCTGGGAGAAGGCCATCAAACTTGGAGGGGCGAACCGCCCTAAAGAAACTAGCGGACAAGCCCTTGAGCTCCGGAATCCAGCTCCAGGCGGGAAGCCACGCGCCGGGCAGACGGAAGAGGCGGAGCGCGGAGGCGGAGCCTGCCCCGCCCCACGCCGCCCTCGCGCTAGACCGCGCTCCCCGCGGGCGCTTCTGATTGGCCGGCCCCGTTCCCTGCGCTGATTGGACGCGTGGGCGAGGCGGAGGAGAGCCGTGCGCAGCGGCGTGTGTGGGGCCGTGTGCAGACCCGCGTGTGGCGCAGGCAAGGACTCTGAAAATAAACAGCCGCTGCTTTGCGAGTCGTCTTCCAGGGCCTGCGTCCGAGTCTCCACCGCTGTGGGCAGCTCAGACGCCGAAGGTGAGGGCTGGGGATGTAGACGGCGCCGCGGAGGCCGCGGGGTTGGCGCGGCCGAGACCGACTGGGGGGCCGGAGCTGCGAGGCGCGATGGCGGCCGCACCTTGGCCTGCTCCCTGCTGCGTCAGGCGCGGGGCTCGGCCTGTCTGCCTCCTGGGCCTTGGTTTCCGGCCCGCCGCGGTCGGGCGACCGTCTTGGCCGCCCGGCGGCGCGGGAACTCAGGACCGGTGCGTGGGGGGCCTCGCTTGGCGCCCACGGTCGCGCAGGCCGCAGGCGAGCGGCGACGAGGCCCGGCGCCCTTGGGGCTGAGGCAGAGAGGGTCGCGCGCGGGCCTAGCGCCCGGGACCAGTGTGGCGGGAAGTCGTGGAACGAGGCGGTGTGCGGGGAAGGGCGCCCGGGCGCGGGAGAGGTCCGTAGGCCGACCGCAGGGTGGAGGCCTGGCGGGCCATGTGCCAGCGGCTGCGGGGCCTCGGGAGCCGGCCCATGACGAAGCCCGCGCACACCCCTGTAAGGCTCCGGAGTCGGGATTCGGTTCTCTAGATTGCCAACCTTTATTCCTCTTGATTTCTTGTAGTTTTTTTATTATAAACGGGTTATTCTACGCCGGTGCTCAAGCCGCTTCCTCCTAAATCGATTAAGATTCAAGTTTGAGGTCCTTCGGCTTCGATGGGGCGGCCGTAGGTGGGAAGGGTTCCCAGTTTGTCAGGCCCTAAGGCCATCCCGGCGGCAGAAGTCGTTGGCAGTGTTTCTCGGATTAAACGGATATAAATTACAGCAGGCCTCGGAAGTAGAATTGGCAGAGGTGAATCTAGATTTTCACTAGCGTGGAAACCTGTTTTAGAACGGTCTAATCGTCCCCACTTGGTTTTGGGTGCTGATTTTATAGGTAAATCTTTAGCTGGTTGCCACATGTCAAGCACATGGCCTCAACTATCAGGCACTTCAGAGGAAGTGACTACAGATGGCCTGGGGGTGGGGGCGGGGGTCCCGGAAAGGAAACCCCGCACCGCAGACGTCCGATTTCAAGTTTTTGCAATATTATCGAGGACACAAAACAGGCAAGACACTGAACTTGTTTGCATTAGTGTAAAAGGGAATTAAGTTAGCTCCATTTTGTTTCCAAGTTTTAGGAGATAAAAATCCCCCATTTCCTATTTTGGAGAGATTTATGCCAATGATTTAATCATTGGATTAAAATTTCTCAAGTTTGTTAGTCATTTGCTCCTAGTATATATTGAGTGTAAGGTTGTTGAGAGTTTTAAAAAGATACATAAACTGTCGTTCTTAGCACCCCTCTCCCCAATTCTTAGTTGAAAAAACTATTTTAAAGAAATAACGTGGTTAAAGTGCAAGCTTATCAGGCTGTAACCCCCGTAGTTCTATCTGCTTTTTTTTCAGCATATTAACCTTCTTGTCTACAAGGAACTCTGTATGTTGTATAAAGGGAATATGTTATTGGAATCCCAAGGGCTGAATTAAGGGCTTAATTTTACCCCCAAATTACAGCTGGCAGTTTATAAAAACCTAACAGTACTGTATCTTTGTAGTTGACTCCTTCATATTAAAAAAATCCTTTTGATTTTTTTGAATTATTCCTTTTCATACTGATAGCAAGAGATTATTTTAAACAGATGTGCAATCTGTAAAATACTTTAAATCAAACGAAAGGAAGACCAAGGGCTTTTATATTCTGGCAATTGAACAACTGCAATGGGCAAAATAAGAACAGTAACTTTTAAAGTATTAAAAATTTTGTAATTATTTATGGGATTCTTTTGGATTTTTAGAACCTGATAAAAATTATTTAGAAATAAGTCATTGCTGGAATGCTCCATGAGGTAAATACTTACCCGAGAGTTTGCCTTTCTCTTCATAGCCTCCTAACAGTAAGTTGAGAGCCAGAAGACTAATACCGAGGCAGCGTGGCCAGCTATGTGGAGAATTCTCTTTTCCATACTGCCTCACTTAATAGGGGCTCTTATTCTGGCAGTGTCTAATTTCAGGTTGTTAAATACATGAGATAATAAAGTAAACTTAGGCCTCTAATGTAGATTACAAATAGGGCTCTGTATATTAGAAATACAAGCCAGGTGTGGTAATACAGGATTGTAAATAAATTTGAGGCCTGCCTAGGCAATGGAGTGAAGTTGTCTTAAAGGGCAGGGAAATCCAGGAGTGGTGGAACACTCCTTTAATCCTTGAACTCAGGAGGCTGAGGCCTGACTCTCAATTTGAGGACAGCCCCCTATATCTAATAAATTACAGACAAGCAAAGGCTACCTGAGACCTTATTGCCACAAGGGGTGGGGAATGGAAGAAATAACAAAAATTACAATAATCATCTGGAGTTGACTCCATAGTTAGAAATGAGTGTATTGAAATTAAGTTGCTAATGTTTGTGTTGACACTCAGGTTTAAGGAGGAAAAAAAAGATTTTGGCTTAAAAATCAAGATAATCTCTTGTGAATAAATTTCAAATGACTATTTGGGGTCTTTTTTTTTTTTTTTTTTAGTTGATTTTGTTTTTGTTTTTCGAGACAGGGTTTCTCTGTAGTTTTGAAGCCTGTCCTGGAACTAGCTCTTGTACATCAGGCTGGCTTCGAACTCAAAGAGATTGGCCTATGTCTGCCTCCCAAGTGCTGGGATTAAAGGAGTCATAACAGTCTAAACTGTGTAGTTTTTATTCTAAGAGTGAATACTTTGTGCATTAGAATTCAGATAATATATAAGAAGCATATATGTGCATGCTTCTCACCACTTTATTACTTGCCTTAATTCTGCAGAGACTGCTGACATCTTGTTAGTTCTAGGGTCTACCAATATGACTTAAGTAAGTCACTTGTTCTCTGATTTTTTATTTTTGTTTTTGTTTAGTTTTAATGAGACTGGTTCTCTGTGTATCCCTCGCTGTCCTGGAACTCACTGTAAACCAGGCTGGCATCCAACTCAGATAATGCCTGCCTCTGCCTCTCAAGTGCTGGGATTAAAAGCGTGTGGCACCATGCCTGGCCACCCTGTTCCCTTATTAAAGGGGAGCAAGGATACATAACTTGGAGAGTGGTTAACATAATAGATAAAATTTATGGGTGACATACTATTAATCAAGACTTTGTACAGGTAGCTAGGACAGGCAGGAGTGGATGTAATTAACCAAGGTTAGGTAGTGAATTGTCATCATGGTGGCCAGAATCAGGTAACAGACAAGATTGTATCTTGTTTCCTTTTATTATATCTAGTTTATTACAACAACAGAGTGTGTGGTATGTGGTACCAAGCCAATTTACTGGAGCATAATACTAAATGAGCATATTCAGAGGGCAAGAACTGTACTATGGTCTTAGTATAGTAGCCCTGATAAGGCAGGGATAACCCCATGCTTGGAAAAATTGATCTAAAGCATACAAGCGAATGTAAACCATTGTGCCAGGAAAGTCAGATGAAATAGTAAAGATAGATCAATACACACCATTCTTGGTGAGAACCATTTTCTCTTCAGTATTCTTGTTACATAATATGAATGCATTTTCTAAGAGGTAGTTAGGGTTATTTTTTTCCTGTGTTGAGGTTGGCGCTGCCACTGAGCTACATCTTCAGCCTAGAGATTGTTTTATTGAAATTCCTTTTAGCTTTGACTGTGTATATAGTTAAATAGTGCTGGGTGGCTTATTTTTTTCTTTTTTCTTTTTTGGTTTTTTGAGATGGTGCTTTGGAGCCTGTTCTGGAACTAGCTCTTGTAGACCAGGCTGGCCTCACAGAGATCTGCCTGCCTCCCCCCAGTGCTGGGATTCAAGGTGTGTGCCACCACTGCCCGGTTTAGTTTGCTAGTTTTGATATAAAAATGTGTTTTTGAAAAAAAAAGACAAATAGCTATAAAGTCTGTTAATCTGTAAAACCTGGGTATGTTCAAAAATCTGTAGAACAATCAAGCCTCTTAGTTTTGCATACTGGCCTTTTGAGTGAATCTTTTCCAAACTTACTCTGCCAGTTGATCACCATCTTTTTGAATAGCAAGACTTACCATATCTTTAGCTGTAATTTGTGCCATGACACTGTGATACTTAGAATTGAGGCATAGAGTGGCACAAAAATGAGCTCAGCAGGTAAAGGTATTATGGCACAAATCAGATACCTGAGTTTGATTCCTGGAATCCATGTGAAGGTTGAGAGAAATGACGTGGAAGTGGTCTTCTGACTACAGAATGTGTCCTGCCCTGCCCCCCAATATATATTTTTTGTGTGTGCCAACATGAGTTCATGTGTACCAGGTGCTGAGTTGTCCAGAGGACAGAAAGTGTCAGACCCTCTGCTAGAGCAATAAGTGATCTTAACCACTAAGTCACCTCCAGCCCGTGTATATGATGCATCTGCCTCCCTACCTCTTCGCCTTTTTTTAGACAGTTTCATGTAGCCAAGGCTGGCCTTGAACTGATCCTCCTGCCTCTGCCTCCCAAGTACTGAGATTGCAAGCCAGTACCACCATACTTGGCTTTATTTTTCTATAATTCTAGTTTTTTTTAAAAGTTTATTATGTATAGAGTATTCTGCCTGCATGTATGCCTACAGGTCAGAAGAGGGCACCAGATCTCATTGTGGATGGTTGTGAGCCACCTTGTGGTTGCTGGGAATTGAACTCCAGGACCTCTGGAAGAACAGTCAATGCTCTTAAGTTCTGAGCCATCTCTTCAGCCCTCTATAATTCTAATTTTGAAAAAGATACGTGGTTTCTAGTAGTTGGAATTCAGCCTGCATTTCTGGGAAACTTTATCCCTTTCATTTAGGAAATTGATTTCAAAGCAAGAAGCTTGAGTTTGTGTAGTTAGTGCCACACTAATTCTGCATTACTCTGAATTCGGTATATATAACCTGACTTGAAGACTTAGGATAACTTGGTTGTATAGGGCTCATAAAGCTTTAACATACGTTTGAAACTGAGATGCTGGGCTGGAGAGATGGCTCAGTGGTTAAGAGCATTGCCTGCTCTTCCAAAGGTCCTGAGTTCAATTCCTGGCAACCACATGGTAGCTCACAACCATCTGTAATGACGTCTGGTGCCCTCTTCTGACCTGCAGACATACACACAGACAGAATATTGTATACTGAATAAATAAATTTTTTTTTAAAGAAGATGAAAGAAGAAACTGAGCTGCTATAAAGTAAAGGAATCTTGTGGTTCTGACCACAGATGAGTTTTATCACCTCCCTTTTACAAATGAACTGGAACAGCCATGGGTGGGGGTGGGGAGGGACTGAAGAGTCGTATATGGCTGGAATAGCCCATATTGCCTTCAAATTCAATTCCAGATTGTTCTTCAGTGGCATTGCACCTAAGCAAGACTTAACCATGGTTCTCATGTTATAACAGCAGTATTCTTGTTTTTAGGTTATTTTTTTTCTTTCTTTAAGAATATTTATTATGCATACAATGTTATGCCTGCATATGTGTCTGGTTGACAGAAGAGGGAACCAGATCTCATTACAGATGGTTGTGAGCCACAGTGTATGTGGTTGCTGGGAATTGAACTCAGGACCTCTGGAAAAACAGTTGGGGCTCTTAACTTCTGAGCCATCTCTCCAGCCCTGGCTTGGTTTTTGTTGGGACCTAGTCTCACCATGTAACTTCTGGATTGCTCTAAACATCTGAGACCATCCTGCCACTGCCTGTTAATTCTGCTTGCTTGTTCTCACTCGCTCTCTTTTTTTTTTCCCCCGAGACGGTTTCACTGTAGTTCTAGAGCCTGTCCTGGAACTAGCTCTTGTAGACCAGGCTGGCCTCGAACTCACTGAGATCCACCTGCCACTGCCTCTGGGATTAAAGGCGTGCGCCACCACTGCCCAGCCTCTTTCTCTTTTTTTAAGGTTTTTAAAAATCTTTGTGTAGTCCTGAAGATAGGACCCAGGGCTTCAAGAAAGAATGCTAGGCACGTGCTATACTACAATTTTAGCCAGTATTGTTATTTCATATATTTCATATTGACTTTTGTGTAGCACTTTGAGAGGTCTGGGTTCGTAGAAAAGAACTTGTGTGGCAAGTTAAAGATAGAGACCTGACTGCTGGCTTCTTTGAGTTATCCCTGGTGGAAGTTTCTCAACTTCAGGTTTGTTAGATAATAACTTTCTCCACCTAGAATTTGCTTGGTTTACTCTATACTAGTGTGAGTGTGCCATGTGCATACCCAGTGCAAGTGGAGGCCAGAAGAGGGTGTCCAATATTCTGGTACTGGGTCTCTGTCAGTGCTGGGAACAGAACACCAGTCCGTCTGTGACATCAAGTGCTTGTAACTGCTGAGCTAACTTGCCAGCCCAAAGATAGGCTATTTATTTATTTGTTTGTTTGTTTATTGTGTCTTTGTTTTTTAATTGGAAATGCCCTTATAGAGTAAGCCTTGATCCCTATTGGAAGCAAAAGCCTGACTCCTAAAAATCTGATTTCATAGAATCATACCTGTAATTTGACTTGGAGTAAGACTGAACCTTTGAGTACATAATTGAAAAATACCATTGTAGTAAATTACTGGTGTAGTAACTTATGATAACAAACTTATTTAGTGCTTTACTGTTGGTATTTGATTGGATTGGGTCTATTTGAGATAAACAGTGCACAAAGCAGAAAGTACTTAAGGCTTTCCTGCTGTCTCTAAAAGCTGTGCTATATAACTGCCATTTAAAAGATGACTATATGGTATGCTGTAGTGAATTACTCGGCCTCAGCTCTTTAGGAATATGATAAAAGCATTGTGTTAGTGTGATCTGGTAGCTATTAACAAAGTACCCTGGATTTTAATACAAATTCCAATTTAGGAGATGTGTTCAGATTTTCTTATAAACTTAGCATTGAAGTAATGCTTTAAAAGTTAGGGGACTGGGGCTGGAGAGATGGCTCAGAGGTTAAGAGCACTGGCTGCTCTCCCAGAGGCCCTGAGTTCAATTCCCAGCAACCACATGGTGGCTCACAACCATCTGTAATGAGATCTGGTGCCCTCTTTGTGGTGTGCGGGTATACATAGAGGCAGAATGTTGTATACATAATATATAAAATCTTTTTTAAAAAAGGGGGGACTGGAGAGATGGCTCAGTGGTTAAGAGCACTAACTGCTCTTCCAGAGGACCCAGGTTCAATTCCCAGCACCCAGTTGGCAGCTCATAACTGTGATTACGTTCTGGGGGACCTGATACCCATGACAAAACACCAATGGACATAAAACAAAAATAAATTAATTTAAAAAGTTAGAAAAGAATGTGACAAGTGAGAGGGGACTGCGGAGAAACCTATAGGTAACAGATATGAAAATCATGATTCTCAGCTGTGTTGTTTTTATGAGTAGTAGACAAAATCTCTATAAAGGTATAACTAAATATGTGTGTGCATATGACGTACTTTGTGAGTTGCCTGGCCAAATTGAGAAGACAATTTGTCTTAAGACTGTTAAGACTGCTGAGTTCATTGGCTGTGGATTGACTTTTGGTTTCAAGTTTTTGGGAAAGGATCTGAGTGTGTGTGTGTGTGTGTGTCAGAGGCTGGCCTAGAGCTCAGGATTCTCAGCCACTGTTCTTAGCTTGAATTGTAAATTAGTATTTCTTGACAAAAGTAAGCTTCTGTTTTTCTTTTTGAGATTAAGCGTCCTTGTGCACTAGGCACACACATAACATTCATGCTGGCAAAACACTCAGGAAAAAAATGGACCTGGAATGTTAAGGTATTACTGGGATTATTAACACAAGCATATGGTATTGGGTATATAAATCAAGAGTAAATAGGTGGGTGTTATTCTAACCACTATAAAGTAATTCTAAATGATTAATGTTATTTTTATTATTCCAAAGCTCTAACTGCAGCTATGAGCAGCAACGAATGCTTCAAGTGTGGACGATCTGGCCACTGGGCCAGGGAGTGCCCTACTGGTGGAGGTCGGGGTCGTGGAATGAGAAGCCGTGGCAGAGGTGGTTTTACCTCGGATAGAGGTATTTTTGTCGAATAAAAAATTTGAGGTGCTGCAGAATTCATTAATACCAAGACTGGCCTGATTATCCCAAATCTTTTTATTTTTGCTCAAAATAGGGTTCCAGTTTGTTTCCTCATCTCTTCCTGATATCTGTTACCGCTGTGGTGAGTCTGGTCATCTTGCCAAGGATTGTGATCTTCAGGAGGATGGTAAGTATTTAACACTTCATACTCTTGGGAGAGGTGTGTGCCTACATATGACTTTGTGATGTTTCTAGCTTAGAGGGTTTGTAGCATGTGGTTTAAAGCATAGCTTTGCATAGCTTTACTTTGTAAAGGTTTTATAGTCTTGGTCTGCTTCTTTTCCTTATTGTTGAAGCCTGCTATAACTGCGGTAGAGGTGGCCACATTGCCAAGGACTGCAAGGAGCCCAAGAGAGAGCGAGAGCAGTGCTGCTACAACTGTGGCAAGCCAGGCCATCTGGCCCGTGACTGTGACCACGCTGATGAGCAGAAGTGCTACTCTTGTGGTGAATTTGGACATATTCAAAAAGACTGCACCAAGGTGAAGTGCTATAGGTGAGTCAATAAGTTGTTGTCTAAAAACAAACGAAAAACTCCATTGTAGATTTGTGTGTGTATAGCTGTTTGTTAAAGGGAGAGCTTTATCAGTGCATTTGGTGAAAGTTGAGGGCAGCTTATGAGCTTGGTTCTCTTTCAGTGGGGTAGATTCTGGGGATTGAAAATGATTAGATTTGGTGGCAGATGACTTTACCCACTAAACAATCTCGTCTTTTTTTTAAAAGATGATTTTACTATGTAGTCCAGATTGGCCTTTCAGCTTGCATTTTTATTCCTTAGCTACCACTCCTGGCAAAGGAAGACTGCATATATCCCATCTCCATCGTGTCCCCCCATTTCTTTTTCCTCTTTGTGATACTGGGTATAGGACAAGAGGCTTCAAACCTGATAGGCAGGCACTACCACTGAAAACCTAGATAAAGCTGGGTGGTGCACACCTTTAATCCCAGCATTCCAGAGGCAGAGGCAAACAGATCTCTGAGTTCGAGGCCAGCCTGGTCTACAAGAGCTAGTTCAGGATAGGCTTCAAAGCTATAGAGAAGCCCTGTCTTGAAAAACAAAGTGTGCAGTTTGGGCCAGCAAGGGCTTGGTGGATGTAAAAGTATTTGTGCATATCTATGTTCTGTCCTATATACTACAGTGGAAAGAGGAAAAAAACTTCTGACTTCTGCACAAACATGACTGCAAGGGATTTTTTTTTTTTTAATCTTGGGCCATAATATCTTCCAAAATGTTTATAGTCTTAAAGATGTTCTTGTGTTAATAGCTTTTTGTTCTGTATTGACTGTTGTTTATTTACTTTTTAGGTGTGGTGAAACTGGTCATGTAGCCATCAATTGCAGCAAGACAAGTGAAGTCAACTGTTACCGCTGTGGCGAGTCAGGGCATCTTGCACGGGAATGCACAATTGAGGCTACAGCCTAATTATTTTCCTTTGTCGCCCCTCCTTTTTCTGATTGATGGTTGTATTATTTTCTCTGAATCCTCTTCACTGGCCAAAGGTTGGCAGATAGAGGCTGTTCCCAGGCCAGTGAGCTTTAACTTGCAGTGTAAAAGGAGGAAAGGGGTGGAAAAAAACCGAATTTCTGCATTTAACTACAAAAAAAAGTTTATGTTTAGTTTGGTAGAGGTGTTATGTATAATGCTTTGTTAAAGAACCCCCTTTCCGTGCCACTGGTGAATAGGGATTAATGAATGGGAAGAGTTCAGTCAGACCAGTAAGCCCTTCTGGGTTTGAGTGTGTTCCCATGTAGGAGGTAAAACAATTTTGGAAGCATCTGAACTTCCATAAATAACATTAATTTTTAGTATAATGACGGCCTTGGAATGTCTGACCTCAGTAGCTATTAAATAACATCAGTAACATCTGTATCAGGCCCTCGTAGAACATACAGTTGAGTGGAGTAAACTGAAGACACGATGTGTTGATGGCTGTGCCAGGGAGATCGGGATAAAAGCCCAACACAGGAGCAGCTTCATCCCATATAGATGGTGATGGCAAAGGTGTAGAACACATTTTTTCAAAGACTAAATCTAAAACCCAGAGTAAACATCGCTCAGAGTTAGCATAATTTGGAGCTATTCAGGAATTGCAGAGAAATGCATTTTCACAGAAATCAAGATGTTATTTTTGTATACTATATCACTTAGAAAACTGTTTCATTTGCTGTAATCAGTTTTTAAAAGTCGAATGGAAAAAGCAACTGAAGTCTTAGAAAATAGAAAATGTAATTTTAAACTATTCCAATAAAGCTGGAGGAGGAAGGGGAGTTTGACTAAAGTTCCTTTTGTTTGTTTTAAATTTTCATCAATGTATATAGAACAAAATACCATATTAAAGAGGGGAATGTGGAGGACTGAAAGATGACAGTTTGGACTTTTCTTTCTGTGCTAAGTAACGTCTTCAGTAAGGAGAAGCTGGTAACAGAAGAACACAATGGTCCTGGTGCTTTGTTCACTTGCAGAGCTGTAGAAAGTTCATTGCGGATCTGATAAATGGTCTGGTCTCATGGGGAAAGGCAGTTGCCACATAAGCTTGGTGACCTTACTTTGGTTCCAGGATCTATGTAAAGGTGGAAAGAGAACTAACTCCTGAGTTGTGTTTTGACTTCCATATTTGCAAAAAGAAAATTCTCTTGATTTGCTCTTAGGTCTGTGCTTACTCAAAATTGGTGTGGACCTCACTGCGTTTAGCACCCCCAGGATCATTTGATTTAGTTCCCTTATAAAAAATAAAAGCAAGCTAGCAGTATGTAGTTTAAGGTTAACCATAAGCACTCTTACTACCCCTGCTCTCTGATATATCATTGGTATTTTTCCCATTTAGTAGTTAATTGGTACCCTCTCCTTGCTATGTAATTCTTCATACTGGTTTTTTGTGCTTGCCCCCCCCCCCCGTTTTTCGAGACTGTTTATTTGTAGCTTTGGTGCTTGTCTTGGAAGTTGCTATGCAAATCAAGCCCCAAGCTCACAGAGATCTGCCTGCCTCTGCCTCCCCAGTGCTGGGATTAAGGCATGCGCCACAAACTGCCTGGCAATTTTTTTTTTAAATATATACAACATTCCTTCCACGTGTGCCTGCAGGCCAGAAAGAGTGCAGCAGATCTCATCATAGATGGCTGTGAGCCACTATGTGGTTGTTGGGAATGGAAGTCAACCAGTGCTCTTAACCACTAAGCCATGGCTCCAGCCCGGATATATTTTTTATCCTCTGTGTAACTCTACACAGAGTAACTCTACAAACTCTGGTCAGTTTGTGATGTCTGTTACTTGGACTTAGATGTTGGAGTATCTCAGCTGTGCTGTGCCTGTGACATATATTTGCCCAGTTTTACACTAAATCTTGTTTTTTTTCTGAACAAGTGGTGTGTGTAAGTAGCCAAGCATATTAAATGCCCTAGTAAAATTGTTTTTGAAGGTAGAAAGCAGCATAAGTAATGAACTGCTTTTAAACACTAGTAAGCACAGTTGAATCCTGGCGCCGGAGGGTGGAAGTAGGCTTTGTGGATAATTGTTCCTGAATAATCTTAACATGGATCTCATGTAAAGGTGGGAATAGAGAACTGGCTTTCACAATGTCTTGGAGGACCTCACACAACTTGGGGCATGGATGTGGTTTCTTTTCAGCCTCTGATCTAAATTTCCAGTACATACCAGAATGTAGGTTTTGGTTCTTTGACCTTTACAAATAATGAAAATTACAAGTATATTGGCTTGCTTTTTGGGTGTGTGTGGGGGAAGGGGTCTTCAAGTCAGGGATTCTCTGTATAACAGCTCTGGCTGTCCTGAAACTTGGTTTGTAGACCAGCCTTGCCCTGAACTCGAGATCCACTTGCCTCTGCCTCTTGTGTGCTTCCTATTACAGTCCACCAACAGCCTGCATCTTGCTCTAGGAAAGGATTTTAGAAAATGTTGATTGGGCTGTGCATTCTTACAATACTTTTAAAAGTTCTTTCCCTCTGAGGAATAAATACCCTTAAGAACTATGTGGGGGAGGGTGGTGGAAGAGGTTACTCCACAGATAAGAGCACAGACTGCACTCCCAGAGGACCTCGTTTGTTTCCCAGCACTCTCATGGTATCTCACAACCATATGTAACACTAGGTTCCAGGGAATCTGATGCCCTTCTGTCCTCCAAAGACACTGTACATGTACATCGTTCAGGCAAAACACCCACCTTTAAAACAGTCTGGATGTGTGCTGTGTGCATTTAATTACAGAACTCAGGAAGCAGAGGAGGTGAGATGAGTTTGAGGCTATCTTGATCCCAGTTTCAGGAACAACCAGAGCTACATAGTAAAACTTATTCAAAAAAGGAGAAGAGGAGGCCACTAAGCTGTTTAACAGCACTTGTTCTTCAAGGACTAACTAACCAGCATTTGGGGTTCTGGTTCCAGCACCAACATGACATGTCAGTCACCTCTAATTCCAGTTGCAGAGGATCCTAATGCACTCTTGGCTGGTTTGGCACTGGGCACACACTGGTGTTTGTATGTACATGCTACACAGCCTGATGACTGCCTACCCCAGCATTTGGGAGGCAGAAGTTTATGGTTAGCTTGGCCTACATTGAAAGGCCGTGTCTTAAAGATGAAAAGATGGGAAATGAAAAAGGTGAGATGGCTCAGGGAGGAAAGGCTTCTGATCTGAGATTAATCAGATAAGAGAGTTGGTCACCGTAAATTGTCCCACTGATCCCACCTACATGCTTTATTGGTTGCAGTGATGGGAGTTCATAACAATTGGTTCCATACAAAGCACAAAACACTTCATTTTCTGATGTATAGTGCAGCATTGCAAGAGATCTTTGAACAGTATAATAGGTTGTTTGAGCATTTGGCTACAAGGTGAACATCAGAAATTTGAGGTTAAAAGTTGAGTGCCCACTGTTTCAGAGTGAAAAATTGCATAAAATGCTGTGGTACTAGAAAAGTATAAAATCACCGTGGTGGGTGTGTATAAGGGGGTCTATGAACCAATTCAATGTCATAATTAGACTTGTGATCCATACCCTTAGGTAGTATGTTCATACATTTCAAAGACCAAAGTATTTTGTGATCTCAAACACCAGATAAGAGAGTTACTCATGCAGCCAAGGTAATGGTGCATGCCTTTAAACCCAGCACTCAGGAGGCAGAGGTAGTGGGATCTCTGAGGCCAGTCTAGTCTATAGGGAGTTCCAAGGCTGTTACACAAACTCAAACAAACAAACAAAAACCCACAAAAATATGCTGTAAATTTCGGTTTGGGAAACATTGACCATGATCTGTTTGCAATGTTGGTTAAAGTATTAGAAGTAAAACCTGTTGTGCTGAGAAGAGCTAAATGCATGTGTTAGTGACTTCTTAGGGAGAGAGCTTCATGCTGGGTATGGCACCAGGGACAAGTCAAAAGAAATAATTGCACATAAGTCTAGCTTGGTGAACTATGGGTTTATTACAGGCACTTAGGTGGCTCAACAGCTTCTGCATCACTGAAAAGTCCACCCTAGCATGTGTTAAGACAAACACATCAAGTAGCTCCCTGTACAACTTAACAGGTAGCCTGGTGTGGGTGTCTACTCCAGCAATTTTTATAGTGTTGGGAAACAAGAGGTCTTGAGAAGATTGTAACTTGCTGAGTTTTTAAGCCTTGTTTCTTTGAGTTCTAGGAGCCTCCCTTTAGGAGGGAATGTTTTTCAATAAGAAAGTAGCTATATGACTTCTGTTTCTAGTTTTCCAGTATTTGACAGTGGTTGGTTAGATTGGTAGGTCTAAATTTCTATGGTTTTTAAATTACAAGTATATGATTTTCTATATCATTTTGAATACATTGCTTTTGCAGTGTCATAGTATCAGTCAGGTGAACAGTGTGCATATAGAAGTCCCAACTGCTGTTACTCATAAATACTCGTTTACAAATCAGCCCAGTCTTCCAAGTGCTGTGCCTATATGAGTTCAAAGCAAAGATCCTATCTAGTTGCTAGTATGAACCACTTTATTGAAGTTGGAAATTCAAACATTTGGATTAAAACGTTCAAGAGTAGGTTTTGAGCCATTAATACTTTACAGGTTTCCAGATGGTTCTAATATGCCACCAGATTGAAAACTACTAGGTTAGATGACTACAGACAGGTATTACTGTCGGAATAGGAGTTTCAGAGTAGCTACAGTGCTAATTCTCTTAATTGCTGTGATTTCAGGTTTTTGTTATTTTCCATGTCTTAAAGAATTGGCCCAACTACAAAGTTCTTGCCCATAATTAGTAAAATAACTATTTGATGGTAAGGTCCATGGTATAGTACTTCAATCTTTCAGTCTATGTTTATACTAATTGGCTCAATAAGAAAAGATTTATGAATGAGGCATATTGATGTACCCTCTTACAAGTCAGCCACATGTGATCACCGGAGCTTTTGGGGGAACTCTTCTGGTCAAGAATTCATTAGAGCTTGATGTTCAGTACTAGATATTTCTGGCTGATTTAGGGAAAATCCTATTTAGGGATATATTAAATATTTTGTATAGTACTTCATTACAAAATTAGATACACGGGCTAGAGAGATGGTTCCGCAGTTGAGAACACCGGCTGCTTGACCCTGCTTCCTGAGTGCTGATAATGTGCTACCATGTCCAGCAAAGATTTTTCCTTTCTATATGTCTATGAGTGATTACCTTATGTATAGCTGCTGAGGCCACAAGAGCATGTTGGATACCATGGTGCTGGACTTAGAGGTGGTTGGAAACTGCCCAGCATTCATACTAGAAGCTGAACTTGGAGGTTTTCTGGAAGAGTAGCACATACTCGTAACTGCTGAGCAATCTCTCCAGTCCATTATGTTAAATTTTCTTTATATGTGCATTGGTGTTTGCCTACTTGTATGTCTGTACACCATGCGTGTGCCTGGTGCCCACGGATGTCAGAAGAGGCCATTGAATCAGGAACTGGAGCCATGTAGGTGCTAGGAGCTGAACACAGAATTCAGGTCCTTTGAAAGAGCAGTCTTTTGGTGGGAAGTGGGAATTAAAGCAAGCTTTTAATTAGAACTTTATATACTTACCAAGGTGAAATTTGGTCAGGACCACTCCATAGAAACATTACAGGGTGAGTTGACCTGAGGCACAAGTTGTTGGGGCTTGTATGTTCAAAACCCATAGGCCACTGTACTTTTCCATGAGGCTTCATTATTTTCAAGAACTACAACTTCCAGCATTCCAGGAAGTTACCTGGTCCTTGGGTAGATGGAACTTAGAGGTTAATTTAAGGCATAACATTCCTTAGTTGTATCTTGTATCTTGGGTCAAATCCTTGACTCTTTGATGGGTACCAATTTACATTTAGATCTCATAACCATTAGCTTAATGGTACCCAAACAGGAATTATTTATTGTATCAATGTTGTAAGAGCCAACAGTAATTGTCAGCAGCATAAGGGTCAAATACCCTGAGAGGGATAATATCTTTGTTCTGTATAAAGGATGCTGTATTGTATAGTATTGTAGACCTATTTGTTAATGAACATGCCTGTTGATAAACCTGAGCCCATTTTTATGATATATCGATGGGCATAGATAGCAATTTTGTCCCCTAAGTCAGGGAATTTTCTTTTGTCTCAGCATTTCCAGCCTGTTAAGGGGAGCAGGGATGGCGTACTCTCTTCTTTAATTACTTCCAGCTGAAACTGGGGCATTGGTTGTCAGGGCCCAGGAAAGTTGAAAGGCTAGTCAATGACTAGGCAATGGGATATTTATCAGATGGATCTGGTTAGCTGATCCAGGTGAAGGGACAGCAGTCACCTCAGCTTTCAGCAAGTCTAGAACTCTGCAGCTTACAGTTTGCATGTGCTTCCCGAATAGTGTCTGTCAGCAAAGTGGAAGTCAGAAGTTAAAATTCAGGAATTTAAAGAAAAACCTAGTATTTGGAAGTTTCACCTTTGACCTGTGACAGGTAGCTCCAAACCTTATGTGGAAGAGTAACCAGTGTTCTTAGTCACTGCTGAGACATCTCTCCAGTCCCTTAACTAAGTTTTAAAATCAGGTTAACAATGACAGAAATGTCTTGGACTGAAATAGTTGTGAAATAAGCAGTAATGTATAGAAGGCATGGTGGTGGCTGGGCGGTGGTGGCGCATACCTTTGATCCTTGCACTCAGGAGGCAGAGGTAGGCAGATCTGTGTGAATTCGAGGCCAGCCTGGGCTATAGAGTGAGTTCCAGGACAAGCACCAAAGCTACAGAGAAACCTTGTCTCGGGGGTGAAAAAAAAAAAGGCATGGTGGTGTATGCCTGTAATCCCAGCAGCACTAGGGGAGTTCAAGGCCATCCTTGGCTACAAATATTTCAGGCCATCCTGGACTACCCCAGACCTGTCTCAAAACACAACAAAAAACTTAAAAGTCTACACATGCTGTGTTGGAAAGGTGGGAAATGGGTCTCATGAATGAGTATAGGCAGGGTTGCTTTCCCTCTAATGGCTCTAGAGAAGAAATGTGTGTGTGGTGCTGGGTATTGAACCCAGGGCCTTGTGCATGCTTGATAGGTACTCCATCACTGAGTTACACCCTTGCCTTCTGCTAGCTGCTGTCCACATTTTTGGCTTTTGCCATGTCAGCTCCCCTTTACTCACAAGATGACAAGTCTCCACTGAACCTTGGCTTCCCTGTTATGAGGGCCCTTCTGATTCCATGGAAACCACTAGAGAACATGGGGTGGCGCCCATTTTTGAGTTCCTTAGTTACACCTATAAAATCTCTTGGTTTGTAAGGTAACAATTTTCAGGTTCTGCCAGGCGGTGTTGGTGCACACCTTTAATCCCAGCACTTGGGAGGCAGAGGCAGGCAGATCTCTGTGAGTTCGAAGCCAGCCTGGTCTACAGAATGAGTTCCAGGACAGAAATCCTGCCTTGAAAAGCCAAAACAAAACAAAACAACAACAACAACAACAAAAAAACGAAAACAAAAAGAACATAAAAAAACCAAATTAGGTCCAGGGGATAAGGGTGTGGGCATCTTTAAGGGCTGTGTTTGGATGTTTTTGTTGTCCTTTGTACCTTCAATAAATTCTGGAAAGCGGAAAGAACAATATTTGATTCTCATAGAAGGGGTGAAACTTGGAAGTATTCTTCCAGTCAATTCAATCTACTAAGTTTCCTACCATACTTCTGGTGTAGGTGACAAAGAAAGGCTTGAATGGATTGAATTGGCAAGAATAGATTGAGTTGTCCCAAATCAGGATTCTTCTTAAACATTTTACTCTTTTTTTTATTCATTTGTTTTATATGTATGGGTGTGAATGTGGAGGCCGGAGGACTGTTTTTAGAATGCAGTTCTCCTATCGTGACTTTCAGCATACAATGACAAGCAGGCACATTTATTTGAACTGTGAACTGGTGTGGTGCTGTACATGGCAGTTCCTGCACTTGGGAGACTGAGACAGTAGTAGCATAGAGTTCGAGGAAGACCTTGTCAAAACAAAAAACAAAAAAAACAACAATCCAGAGGTAGTGGTTGCACACCTGTAGTCCTGGGAATCAGAGGCAGGAAGATCAGAGTTCAAGTTCACCCTCAGCTATAATGATAGCTTCAGGCCAACCTGGGCTACTTGAGAGCCTGGATGAAAACAAAAGCAAGTCTTTTTGAAGCCAGGTTTGGGGACATATGTCTTTAATCCAACTACTGTGGATTCAGGTTAATCTGTGCATTTGAGGCTAACTTGATCTACATATGGCCAGGCCAGCAGAACGGTGGGACACTTCCCCTCCCCCCCTCTCGTCTTCGTGTAAAGACTGCCCATTCTTGTTTGGAATAAATATATAACAATGGGTACAACACATCAAATGCAATGGTTTCAAGACATTTCTAATTTTACAGAGAGAGCGAGAGAGAGGCTCTAGGCCTGGCAGTGGACTCTGTACTGCTCATGAGACTTTCATTTCTCATTTCAAGTTTGCTGTTTGTAATTAAGGTCACCTCTCAGAAAAGGGAAAGGGGAAGAAAAGGGAAAAGGTCAAGGCTTTCTTTTTTAAATATGTAGTAATCATTCATTTCATGGAAGTAGAGTGATGAACACCTCTGTGACTCCATTTGTTGTGAAATGTTTAACTATGTGGCATTTGTTTATGTTTCTGAATAATTATTTAATTATGTAAAAGTGTGTTGCTGTTTTCCCTTGCCTGACAAAGGCACCTGATTGGTCTAGTAAAAAGCTGAAGAGCCAATTACGAGGGCGGAGGTATAGGTGCAACTTCTAGGGAGGGAGAGTAAGGAGGAGGAATTTAGACTCAAAGAAAAGAAGATGACAGGGAGATGCCAGGGGCCAGCTCAACAGACACGGAGAAAGCAGAAAGTAGGACACACAGAATGAAAGAAAGGCAAAGAGTCTCATGGCAAAATGTAGATGAATAAGAAACAGGTTAAAATTAAGTTATAAAAGCAACTGGAGCCGGGTGGTGGTGGCACAAGCCTTTAATCCCAGCACTCGGGAGGCAGAGGCAGGTGGATCTTTGTGAATTGGAGGCCAGCCTGGTCTACAAGAGCTAGTTCCAGGACAGGGTCCAAAGCTACAGAGAAACCCTGTCTCCAAACAAACAACAACAAAAAAAAAACAAAAAACAAACAAGCCTAAACTAAGGCAGAACATTTTATACTTAATAAAAATCCGTGTCTTTATTTCGGAGCTGGTTGGCTGCCCAAAGGAAAATGCCAGCTACCTCTACTTCCATAGTTTTCCCCTCCTTATGGACAGTTGAACAGAAAAAGCCAAACGAACTCCACAAATCTCTAAATATAAAATGTCATGGTGCTTTAGTTATGCATATACAAATGGGTAAGGAAAAAATTTGGGGGCTCCTGGCCCAAAGCCATTATTTGGTGATATCTGCATACCTAATTGCAAGAAGTGGGAAGACAGGTTCTAGCCGGGTGGCCAACTGCCCACTTACATAGATACTCAAGTATCTGTCCCATCCTGTTTGATCCTGAACGCCTCCTAGTGCACCGCTTTCCTTGAGAATCTGTGTACCAATGGTTGCGTCTAATGGTAGAATGACCAGGAGCAGGGAAAGTCAATATAGCGGGCTGATCATGGCCCAGATGTATAACCAAAACGACGGCTGAATGTATAGCCCAAACAAATGCTAGCAGGTTACCCCACACTACACCTTACGGTGATGCTATTGTTGTTTTTACCATCATAAATGCTGTATTCCTGAGCTTTGGTGCAGAGAGTGCTTTGGGACAGGAGCCTGCATCAGCTGCTGGCTAATAAAAGTCTCTAATTTGGCCTTATATGCGTGATGGTTAATATTCTTGCCTGAACTGTGATATGAGTGTTCTTAATACCAACTCAATGGGAGAGCCCACCACCGTTTCTAGCGCCCAAATCTCTGGCAAGTGTCTCATGTACTCTCCAACCCCCAAGTACTCCAGGTAGTCCTTTCTTCTCTGGACCTTACCTCTGTATTTTATTTTCTCCTCATTACTTTGTTTTGTTTATTTTTTGAGTCATTGTTTATGTAGTTGTGGACCGACGGTCTTCTGAGTGGTGGAATCAAAGGTGCCCTTCTCTTTAGTTTCTGAGGCAGGGTCTCACTATGCACCCCTGGCAGGCCTGGAACTCTCTATATCGACCAGCCTGTCCTCCCTCTTACAAAAACCTGAATGCTAGGATTAAAGGCATGGGCTAGCAAGCCTAGCCTTAAATTTGTATTTAAAACGGTGGTCTTTGACTTCTGGGAATGTGTGGAGAAAGGCCTTTCTTTCACGATCACATTCACCCTGTCAGTTTCTTGGGAACAGGTACTTTTAGTAATGTATAATAACTATACATGTTTCCGAAAAGGAGGAGGAAGGAGGAGGATTCGTGGTCTCAGGCACTGTTCAGCTCCAAGCGAATGACAGGCAGCCGTGAAGAAGCCCCCAGGAAGGCAGGTTTGCTCCACTGGCTCCCCAGCCAGCGTGTCAGGGACCCGGGTCCACGCAGGCGACAGTACTGCTGCTGGACCCCGAGAGGCTGTGGACACTTAGTGCATCTAGAGAGGTAGAGGAGTCATCTTCAAAATGGTCAAGTGCTGTTCTAGAAGGATAGGAAGGACAGAAACAGGCAAACTCTCTGACCGCTGCTAACAAACACAACAAACTCAAACGCTGACAGCCTCATTGCCGCGGCGCAAGCGTAGTCCCGCCCACGTTGCGCGAGACGACGCACTGGACAAACGTCGACGGAAAGCGGCCCACAGAGCGTGGCTGCGTCTCCCGCCCCTCCTCCGCTCTTTTATCCGCTTCCGGTCCTTAACTTCCGGTCCTTTCCGTTATTCTTCCGACAGAAAGAGAGCAACCCGTTGGCTACTAGAGTTTTCCGTTCCCGCGCCGGCCCGGCTGGTCCCGGACTGCAAGGCACGCTGTTCGCTCTTCTGCGGCGCGGCGCCTGGGCGCCCCCGCCGGCACCATGGTGAGTGCTGTGGGGAGGGCGTCGGGCGCCTGGGCGCGAGAGCCCGGGTCAGTGGGCGGCCTCGGGGTCCCAGGCCTAGTCAGGGGTTCTTTTCCCTGCCTGCGTGGGTGTTAGAAATTGCAGGGGAAAACTGAGTTGGGGAGCTGAATTACATTCTGGCGGTTCAGTCCGGATGAAGCACATTATTGATAGGACTGAACGAGCGGTGGATTCGCCAAGGTGTTCTCAGTTTTCACAGATAAAATTTTCTCAAGGGCAAGGTCTTAACAATTTTGCTTGCTTAATGCCCGAGACGGAGTGAATGAATGACTGACCTGGGCTGAAGTGTTAAGAGGTTGTGACCCTCGGTTTCATTCGCTCAAGTAGTGTCTAATATGTAAATAAATATGAGATCACTGCGAGAATTGGCACAGAGAGGCGTGGTTACTGTAGTATTTTCAAAGTGAAGACCCTATGGCGGCTGGAAAGATAACAACTTACTTCACTTAAGTTTCCAGCACCGACAAGGTGGTTCACAATCATCTGTAACTTCAGTTTTAGGGGATCCAATACCCACTTCTGAAATTAGTGCGCACTACACTCACATGGTGAACCTTCATACACATACAAAAGAATCTATATATTTTTCTACGTGTATTAAAAGTATAAGTCCCCTTAAAAGCGTATGGCGTTGCTTTAACACCTCTGAGTTTTGTTGGTATCTTTGAGGTCTAGTGTTGAGTTCTGTATAATCTTAGCCACAAAACCAGCCCATTTTGGTAGATATTTACCCATATGCACATTCCAAAGTATGTTTATGAAACAGGTCTAAGTTTATGCATAACCATGTAATATATATACAAAATATGGGCATTTATTCAAATATATAGGTCTTGTCAGTCTGGGGTGTTTTACAATACCAAATAGAAAAAAAAAGCCATTAGTACACTTTTTGGGGGAAATGTTATTGTATATATATGTAGGTACAAACAGATACATAATCTTATTAAATAAAAATAGTTAAACAAAAATTTAGGAAGCACATGATGCCATGGAGTGATTACAGAGGATGTTTTGGAAGCCACAAGAGACTGTTAGCACAGAATCCTAACAAGGAGAGAAAGCTGGTCTTGAAGGGGCTGTGTCTGGAGGAGGGCGTGTCCTGCACTGCTGCTATGTTCATTTATTCACCCACCCCCTGCCAAGTTGCTTCCAGAGGTGGTTGGAAAGGAGAATCTGAAGTTAAATGAAGCTCAGTTTGCCGCCTCTGTCAACGATGTATCTGATTAGCTTCACACATTTATCTGAAGACATCATCATGACATTGTGTGTGGTCAAACGGAAACTAGGTTTTAGTGAGACTATGTCTCAGAGTTAGTGAGAGGAAGAGCTCGTAGCAAAATCCAAGTCCCAAATTTAGCAAGTAGTCTACAACCCAACTGAAGAAAATGTGTTGTCTTCCTGACCCTGAGGTTTAGGAATATTGACTTCGCACTGACAGCACTTGCATAGAAATTGCTTTGCAGGGGGGCTGGAGAGATGGTTCAGTGGTTAATAGCCTTGCCTGCTCTCCAAAGGTCCTGAGTTCAATTCCCAGCAACCACATGGTGACTCACAACCATCTGTAAAGAGGTCTGTTGCCCTCTTCTGGCCTGCAGGCATACACACAGAATATTGTATACATTATATATAAAACCAAAGGATTATGAGATTAGTGGCAATAAAGTAATCCTTTAAAAAAAAAAGAAGAAGAAATTGCTTTGCAGAAGCCAGTCTTGGTGCTTTCCTCTGAGTTCACTGGCAGGGGACAGCCAGCTGTGCATTTTGGTGCATGTGTAATTCCAGTAGGAGTGGGAGGGGGTTCAGGTTAATGGATTAACACAGTACATTCTACACACGTGTATGATCATAAAAAGTAAACAGCTTAAAGAATAACAAAAATAGGAAACTTTAGAAGTGATAAAAGGTATTCTAGGGGCTGAGGCGTTGGCTTAGTGGTTAAAAGCACTTACTGTTTGATGTGGGATGCCCCTCTGTGTGCTTTGAATTTGTTTTATTACCATTGGTTAATAAAGCAGCTGCTTTGGCCTATGGCAGGACAGAATATAGCTAGGCGGGAAATCCAAACAGATGGAGGGAAATGCTAGCAGTTGACGGAGGAGTAAAAATTAAGCCTCAGAGTGCTTATTGGGAACTGGCAGGCGAGAGAGAAACTGCCAGTTACAGCTGTTCGTGTAGAAGACCCAGGTTTGGTTCCCAGAATCCATATCAGGTGGCTCACAATTGCCTATACTCTAGTTCTGAGGACCTGACGTTCCCGTCTCTCCTTTGGCCACTTTCACGCATGGTGCACCTACAGGCAAGCAGGAATTTGAAAGAAAAAAATTTTTTTAACCCTTTAAAATAATCATTTAAAGTCAACCACAAGAAAAAAAAAACAGATATTCTAAACTCAGTGTTTTCTTTCTTTGTCTCTGTCTAGGCCCGAAATGCAGAAAAGGCTATGTGAGTATCAACTTACTTGGGGCTGAAAATTTTTGAGATATGGTGACCAGTACAGAACTTTTATGTGATCCCTTTGGCGGGAGTCTTTCTAGAAGCTGTTTCTTCTTTCCTTTTGCTAAAATAGTATTCCTGTGTTTGTTTGTGTTTGTTTTTCCCATTAATGTTTTCTGACATCTTCCAGAACATATGCTGGATAAACATTTCCCCACCTGTGGATAGGTTGGGAATGACAGCAAGGGCATCCATGATGTTAATTAATCTTTTAATGTTCCTGTATGTTGCTTATCACTGTAGTCTGATAGAGTTTCCCCAGTCCGTGCATGTGGTATTGTTAGATACCTGAGTGCTCAGAGCATACATAGTGTTGGAGGCCTATCCCTTGGGACTTGAAAACCCTTGGCTGCTCTGGTTTTTTCTTGCTGTTCGCACTAGACTTTAGATGTGGTCATGAGCAGACCTGTCCCATCCAGGAACTTGAGTGGTGAGAAATCTAACGGGGTCTTTTGTGTCACTGGCAGGACCGCCCTGGCAAGATTTCGTCAAGCTCAGCTGGAAGAGGGGAAAGTCAAGGTGAGTGAAGTTGCATTTTCTGGGATGTGTCAAGAGGCAGCGTATTGGAACTCCTTGGACAGGCTTCAGACTCTATCCGTTCTGCCTGTACTTGCTGAAGTGTTTGTATACTTGAACTTCTGGTGTTCCTCTCTTCTGCTGGGGCACGTGATTATATGGCCCCTGCATTCCTCCCCCCTCTCTCTTTCTCTTTTACTTTCTGAATCTAAAAATCTAAAGTGATGTCTGGGTTCCCTTATCATTCTAGCTCTAATAGTGACTATAAGAAGGTAGAGGATGGGCCTGGAGAGATTACATACTTGTATGCATTTATTTTAACTATAGTTCCTTTAGTAATTGTGTTTCCTAATTCTATAGTTTCCTAAGAAAAGATTGTAGAGTAAGGAGTAGGAATTGAGTATCCTCTAGCACTGTGACTTCAAGTGTATTTAGAGCATTAGATTTGTCAGGTTTCAAGCCTGAATCATCTGTGGATGTTACTTACATGTGCACAGAGCTTAATGGCAATATGTGATATTCTCATTCTCCTTAGGAACGAAGACCGTTTCTTGCTTCTGAATGTACTGAGTTGCCCAAAGCTGAGAAATGGAGACGACAGGTACGTTCTGGGTAAGCCTGACCTCAGAAGAAGAAGACGCTTTCACTTGCTTCTTTTTGTCTTGATGATTAGTAACCAGAATTTAATTTTTTTTTTTTTTTTTTTTGTTTTGGACTGGGTCTCTTCTTGTGTTCCTGGCTATCTTTATATAGACCAGGCTGGCCTCTAACTCACAGTCTCTGCCTCCGAGCTTTGGGATTAATGTGGGCCCTCGCACTGCCCAGTACTGTTTTTGATTTGTGAGACACGGTCTCACATTGTAGTCCTCGCTGGCTGGGATTTACTGTATAGGCCAAGCCAGCCTTGAGAGCACGGAGGCCTGCGCGCCTCTGCCTCGGCAGTGGTGAGGTGAAGCTGGGCTCTGCCGCACCCACAGTGTTTTTGTTAGTTGTGCATTACAGTTTTCCTGTGCTCCCAGATCTGTTCAGACGCCATGAAAATGTGCCTCTTGCTATTTGTTTCCCCACAGATCATTGGAGAGATCTCGAAAAAAGTTGCTCAGATTCAAAATGGTAAGATGGCTAACCCTGTAAAGTGCTCTAGAATACACAGTTAGACATGGGGACCTCAGCCCGCCTTTCCTAATGACCAGTAAGGCAAGTTCGTAGGGAATCAGCAGGGCCATTGAGATGCGAACACTGGCCCAAGTGTGGTGCAGGCCTGCAGTCCCAGTGTGGGCGGAGCTGAAGGCCGTCTTCATAGCTACACAGTACACAGGAGGCTAAAACAGAACACAGGAACAAATTCTCAGTCAGTTTGACCTAGATGACATTTATAGAAATAATGCACCTGATAATTTTACACTTCACTTTTTTTTCTTTTGGTTTTTTAAAACAGAGCTTCTCTGTGTAGTCCTGGCTGTCCTGGAACTCTGTAGACCAGGCTGGCGTAGAACTCAGATCAACCTGCTTCAGCCTCTTGAGTACTGGGATTAAAGATGTGTGCCACCACCACTTGGCTTCTGCTTAACTTATTTTTTTAATTAAATATTGTGTTTTTTTTAAAACATTTTTCATATTTAAATGTATTTTGTTAGTATTCTTCCACTCCCCAAGTCCTTCCAGATCCTTTCTCCTTCCCTTCCCACTCAGCCATATCTAGCTTCTAGTTAGATTTTCAAAATGTCAGCAAGAAGGTATTAAAGCATATATATTTTTTTCTTTTTCTTTAAGGTAAGCATTAGCTTTGCCTTGGGAAGACTGGTTGCTTTGAGTTTCTTTCTGACTATAGGGTTGCACATCCTCAAAATGGGAGTAATGGGTCTTTTTGTTGCTTAAGAGGCTATGATATGGGAATGGAAATTTGTAAATTTATTTTCATATTTGCTCTACTTGGTATTAGTTATAGTTATTTTGAGACAAGATCTTGTTAAGTTGTTTAGGCTGACTTTTGAACTCTAGTCCAGGCAAGCCGTGAGCTTTTTTGTTCCTTTTGCCTCAGTCTCCAGAATAGTGTGATGGCTATGCACATTTTTGGGGGGAGAGGGATAGGTTTTCTAGACAAGGTTTCTCTGTGTAACAACCCTGGGAGTCCTGAAACTCTTTGTAGACCATCCTGGCCTGAACTCATGAAGATATATCTGTCTCTCTCTCTTGAGTGCCCTTTCTGTCGAGTGCTGAGTTTAAAGGTGTGCAAGACCAGCCTGGCTGAAATTTTTCTTTTTTTTAATTGGTTTTATTTTCAATTATGTGACTCCCTCTGCAGCTGGAGTCACAGGCAGTTGTGAGCCACCTGGTGTGGATGCTGGGAGCCAAACTGATCCTCTGCAAGAGCCGCAGATAGTCTTTAACTATGGAGCTGTCTCTTGATCCTTAATTTTTCTTCCTTTTTTAATGGACTTATCCAAGATGAAGCATGCCATTTCTAACATAAGTGGACTGACTTTGGGCTGATTGGCGTATCCGCATCAGCATGGCTGATTGGCATATCCGCATCAGCATGGCTGATTGGCGTATCCATCAGCTGTCGGCACAGACAGATGGAGGTCACGCCTCCCTGCAGTGTTCCACATGTCTGTTTGCAGCTTTCCATTCACCTCTGCCTCAGGAAGACCTCGCTGGGACTCGACCTGTGTGGTCACCAGCTGTCCTCCTGTTTTTTGGGGTGCCCATCTGTGTCCAGTCCTTAGCCACCGCAGTCAGCACTTGAGCGGGCACTTTGTGTGCTTCCTTTCCAGCGGACCCCTAGGCGATCTGTAAAGCCCATAATCTTTGCCCCAAGTCCCATAGCAGCACACTGCTTTTCTGAAAGGTCTGGAGCAGCGTAGTATGGTGCTGGCCGTTGGTGCTTAAGCCAGACTCGCCGAATCTTTGCCCGAGAGACTAACTGTTGCCTACCACCTAAACTGCTTCATTTTAGTAGTGGTGTAAATAGTACAGAAGCATTTCCATTTCCATTTTTTTTTTTGGTTGCTACTGAGAATGAAGTTTTTAAAATAATTTTTTAATCCTACACTATTGTGAATTTCTGTTTATAGTCTTGGTCTTCCTTTATTTGCATGTTGATGACTTTCCTTAACTTATTTTAAAATTTATTTGTTTTTGAGACAGGGTTTTACTGTGTATTCCTGGTTAGGTTGGAACTTGCTGTGTATACCAGGCTGACCTAGAACTCACAGCAATCTGCCTGCCTCTGCCTCTGCCTCAGCCTCAGCCTCTGCCTCCTGAATGCTGGGATTAAAGGTATGTGCTACCACATCAAGCTCTCTCTTATCAATTTAAATGAGCAGTTTTATGTAGTAGACTGTTATGGTGTTGCCAGCCGTTGTAAAGCTATAACATTGAGTGCATGTATTGGGAATGTTGACATTCATCGTTTTAGGGCGTGTTGTCTTGAAGAACTGATATTAGCAGTTTTGTTTTCTAGCTGGTTTAGGGGAATTCCGAATTCGAGATCTGAATGATGAAATTAACAAGCTGCTAAGGGAGAAAGGACACTGGGAGGTCCGAATCAAGGAACTGGGTGGTCCTGACTATGGGGTAAGTAAGCTATAGCTTGGTTCTCAAGGAGCTCGGTGGTCTTGACCGTGGAGACCGGTGGTGCCCAAGACAAACTGCTGACCTTGCTGAAGGGCGTGTCTAGCTGTGCATTGCTTTTAGGTTCAGTCCGCGCCTATTCAAGGTTCTCAAGGGGAGCCAACTGATAGTATTGGAGGGTTGGAGAGCAGCTGTTACCTGTTGACAGGATACCTGTGGAAAGGATGGTGGCATAATTCTGAAATACTGTATGGCTCAGGCCTTAGCCTGGGCAAAGTACCTGTTTAAAATAGCCATGACCACCTTACATTCTTTTATTGTACTCCCCAGAGACATTCCTGCCTGTTGTGGGCTTTTCCCCCTTAGTATCATGATTATGGTAAGACACACGCCCACACTTTATGTTTTTGAACAAGGTCTCTGTTGCATAGCTCTGGCTGTACTGGAACTCACTATGTAGATAAGACTGGCCTAGAGCTCACAGATATCCATCTGCCTTTGCCGGGATTAAAGTCTTGCACTACCAATCCTGGCATACACTTCATTTTAAATTTAGATTTAGTTTTGCGTGTGTGCGTGTGTGTGTGTGTGTGAGAGAGAGAGAGAGAGAGAGAGAGAATGAAGACACGAGTGTTGAGTGTTAGTGCCCATGGAGGTCAGAGGAATCTGAGCTCCCTGGAGTTGGAGTTTCAGGCAGTTGTGAGCTACCTGATGTGGGTGCTGGTGATTGAACTCAGATCTGCAAGAGCAGTACCTGTTTCTTAGGTCTGAGCCATTTCTCTAGCCACAGCATATACACTTTATACTGTAATCTCCGCATACAAAAGTATGCTGAGAAAATTCTGTGATATTCTTTGACATTTCCATTCTGTTTTTATTTTGATATTTATTATTGTTTTTGCTTGTTTTTCTTTTGAGACTGGGCATCATGTACTTCTGGTTGGCCTCACAGTAACCAAGGTTAGCCTTGAACTGCTCCTTCCTGCCTCAACCTCCTGAGTGCTGGGGTTTCTGGCATATAACACCACACCTGGTTTTGTGTGGTGCTGGGATTGACCCCAGGACCTTGTGCAAGCTAGGCAAGGCCTCTACTGATTGAGCTATATCCCTAAGCTCCTTGGTATGTTTTTTTCTTTTTCTGTTTTTGCTTTAAGTTTTTGAGACTAAATCTCACTGTGTAGCCAGGGTATATGTAGTCTAATTTAGCCTTGGATTTTTGGCAGTCTTCCTGTCTCAGGCTCTCAAGTGCTGGGATTATAGGGACGCACCACCACACCCAGCTTTATTGGGGCTAGGCAAGCACTGTGCTGAGCCATATTCACATCCATGTTGATATTTCCTTTTGGCTTTTAATGTTTCTTAATGACACTTATTTTTTTTTTTTAAATATTTATTTATTATGTATACAATATTCTGTCTGTGTGTATTTCTGTAGGCCAGAAGAGGGCACTAGACCCCATTACAGATGGTTGTGAGCCACCATGTGGTTGCTGGGAGTTGAACTCAGGACCTTTGGAAGAGCAGGCAAGGCTCTTAACCTCTGAGCCATCTCTCCAGCCCATGACACTTATTTATTTACATTTATTTATGTGGGTGCTTGTGCGTGTGTGCACTTGTGCACGTGTGCATGCATGTACATTCCACAATGCGAACTTGGTGGTCAGAGGACATTTGTAGAAGTCTTTTCTACCATGTGGGTCCTGTGAAATTGAACATGGGTCATCAGGCCTCCTTCCTTTGCCCTCTCAGTGCTGAAGTTAGAGGTGTGTTACCATGTCAGGCTGTGTTTTTTTGTTTCTTTAACTTTTTTTTTTGTGGTCTGGGAACTGAACCAAGGCTATTTGCATGATAGACAAACACTCTACTCCTGGTCTATGTCGCTAGCCCTAGGTTAATTTTTAAGAGGTTTTAAAAACAGTCCTCAATTATTTTTCCATGTGGGGTGTTTTCCATGTATGACATTATTATCTCAATGTATCTGTAAACACAGGAAAGTAGGTTCATGTATCAGATTCATTTTTCCTTTCTCTTCCCCAATAAGAAAGTTGGCCCTAAAATGCTGGATCATGAAGGTAAAGAAGTCCCAGGAAACCGTGGCTACAAGTACTTTGGGGCAGCAAAAGATTTGCCTGGTGTCAGAGAGCTATTTGAGAAGGAACGTAAGTAGCTCATATTTGGGAAGGCCTTGGCCTTTAATTATTGCTAGTGAATGAGAGAAGGATGCCATATACTTGCAGTGTAGGAATTATTATATCCAGATTTTTAAAAATAGCTTTAGAGCCAGGTGATGGTGCCTATGCCTTTAATTCCAGTGCTCAGGAGGCAGAGCCAGGCGGATCTCTGTGAGCTCGAGGCCAGCCTGATCTATGGAGTGAGTTCCAAGACAGGATCCAATGCTACAGAGAAACCCTGTCTCAAAAAAACAAAAACCACCCCCCCCCCCAAAAAAAAAGCTTTAAAATTTTATTCCTAATTTTATTTTATATATTTGGATCGATCGCGGTCTCATGTAACCCAGACTTTAAAAAACTCCTGATCTTCCTGCCTCCACCTGCTAGGATTATAGATGCCTAGCTTTTTTTTTTTTTTTTTTTTTTTTTTTTTATGACTTTTTTCCATCTGCCCTTAAACCTGCCTTCAGAGTTTTGGAATTACAGACTTGTGTTACCATGTAGGGTTTCTTTTTGTTGTTGTTGTTAATTTTTTTTTTTTTTTTTGCATTTGCTTTTCATCTTTCTTTATTGTAGAAATTTTAACATTTCTCTACGGTATGAGTATTTGTGTGTGTGAGGGATCATGTGTGCCGTAATATTGTGTGCTACAGAGGACAGCTTACAGGCGTTCTCTGCTTGACCATGAGTGTCATCAAGCCTTTACTTACTCAGGCATGTCATTGCGCCATTTACTTTTTTCTAAATGTATTTAATTTTTCTGCTGTGTTAATTGAATCCTAGGCATTGTACATGCTAGGGAAACACTCTACCAATGATTTATGTCTTTGGCCCTCAGTGTATATTTGTATTTCTGTTGTAGGTTTTGTTGTTGACATAGAGCCCTTCAGTGTTACCCAGGCATGTCGTAAACTTGTGAGCTCTAGGACTCAGATGACAGCCTGTCTCAGTCTCCTGGGCAACCATGCCTGGCTAAGAAGTGGTGTACATAAGTCACTTTTACTCAGTATAATTAAACAGAGAGGAGTGTCCGTCCATCCGACAACCCCTCCCCTCCCCACCGCCACCCCAGACAGGGTTTGCTTTGGAGCCTGTCCTGGAACTTGCTCTGTAGACCAGGCTGGCCTCGAACTCATGGAGATCTGCCTGTTTCTGCCTCCCAGGTGCTGGGATTAAAGGCATGTGCCACCATCACCCAGCTAAAGAGAGAGTTTAGAGTCCCCTTGCTGACCCATTGCAGGTCTCCAGCAGAGATGCCTGGAAACCAGTATCTTCTCAAGGCCTAGGTGAAAGATTATTCAGTCCCAGTTGAATAAGAGTGTACGTTTTCTCTTTTCTTTCACATGATTGGACTTTAAAACTAGTCCCGTGGTCAGGAGGAAGGCAGTGCTTTTGCTTTAGCTAGTGTGATGACCACCCTGTCATAGGACATGAACTGAAATGGCAGATAAAGTTGCCATTTCCAGCTGTGGGCAGTGAATGGAGGTCTGCCAAACACGGCTGTCCCCTACCTGCCGGGACACTCCTTGATGGATCACTTAACAGCTACTGACTGCATAGTTGGTTGTGAAGAATTAAAGTGCGTCCCGGGCATAAGCTGATGGGGAAGCACTTGCTGAGCATGTATGCGGAGGCCCTGGGTTTGATCTTTAGAACCAAAAGAAAAATGAAAGGATCACCGTGGTGTGAATTAGTCATACTTAACCATTCTTTTAGTAGTATTGGTAGGCCTTTATTTCCAGTTTTCAAGTTCTCTCTCTCTCTCTCTCTCTCTCTCTCTCTCTCTCTCTATCTCTATCTCTATCTCTCTCTCCCCTCTCTCTTTCTCTCCTCTCTCTCTCTCTCCTCTCTCTCTCGTTTTTTCAAGATAGGGTTTCTCTGTAGTTTTGAAGCCTGTCCTGGAACTCACTTTGTAGACCAGGCTGGCCTCAAGCTCACGGAGATCTGCTTGTCTCTGCCTCCTAAGTGCTGGGATTAAAGGTGTACGCCACCACTGCCCGGCTTCAAGTTTTTATAATTTAGAAGACTTGTTTTGAGAAACGATTTCTCTGTGTAACCCTGGATGTCATGGAACTCACTCTGTAAAGCAGGCTGGCCTCGAACTCAGAGATCGCTTTCCTCTGCCTCCAAAGAGTGCTGTTTGTTGAGAAACCCTGTCTCTAAAAAAAACAAAACAAAACAAAAAACAATAAAAAAAAAAAAAAGAAAGAGAAAGCAAGCACAGCGTGAAACAGCGTTAAAGTGGTTTCTGGATGCCCATGCTGTACTCATGGTGTTAGCGTATCCCTAGTGTTTTCACTGTTGTATGAATAGTTCTGTGATGTGTGTCTCTGCCTAAAAAGCTTTGTTCTGGACTTGTGTATTGAGAGTGTTGCTAGAAGGTGCTTCAGACTGAACTTGGGACCTTGTGCTTGTTTAGCACAGCTCATCACTGATCTAAGTCCCCAGTTCGTGGATTTAAATCATGAAGACTCCATTTATTTACTTGTTATTTGTTATTTATCTGGTTTTGTAATGTTGAGGTTGACCCAGGGCCTGCAGCATGTGAAGCAAGGCTCTAATCACTGGCTTACACCCTTAGCCAAGGGTAGATTTCTTTAATTTGAGTCATTTAGCTTTAGAGAAGGTAATCCCATACATGATACAGAGAAATGCTGACTTTGTGTCATTTCTGTGGCCATGTGTCATGTGTGGCTCTAGCACCGTATGGAGAAAGGTTTTGGCTCAAGGATGATCTTGATGGGAATCAGCTAAGTTGTTGCCATTTCTTGTAGCCCTCCCTCCTCCCAGAAAGACACGTGCTGAGCTCATGAAGGCGATTGACTTTGAATACTATGGTTACCTGGATGAAGATGATGGAGTTATTGTGCCTTTGGAACAAGAGTATGAAAAGAAACGTATGTCTGTGGGCACATCACTGTAGATAGCTGTGGGCGTGTCACTGTATATAGCTGTGGGCGTGTCACCGTAGATATCTGTGGGCGTGTCACCGTAGATATCTGTGGCCGTGTCACCGTATATAGCTGTGGGCGTGTCACTGTATATAGCTGTGGGCATGTCACCGTATATAGCTGTGGACGTGTCACCGTATATATGTGGGCGTGTCACTGTATGTAGCTGGCACCTGGCTTCTCTTCTCTCCCTTGAAAATGGTTTAAATTAGTGCATGGTCCCAAAAGCTGCCTTTTATTGTGTCTTCAGTGGACTGTTAGTGAGCTGACATCTAGGTGGCAGGTGAGGCAGGCAGGTCTTGCTAGGCTCAGAACAGCAGGTGAAGCCACAGATCTTCCTTGGTCCTGATCCTGTTTCTGGCAGGTCACAGTCTAGATCCTTATAAGCTAGCTTTTCCTGAGCTTGTTTCATAATGCCTGTATTAGTAGCTTTTAGATCTGCGTCTCGCACCACTGACAGTTTACTGATGGAGACGGAGGTGGTGTCTGTACAGTGAGTGCTTCCTCCTTGCAAAGCATACCATGCCAGCCTGAGATGTGTGTCCATATCTGTTCCCAAAGGAATTTGGGAGTGCATGGTGAGGGTGGGACCCTTTTTCATGTGTGCTTGTCAGTCACTGGAAAGGATTTGGAGATATTATTACAAAAACCGCGTTGCACGCACTTGAAGCTAGAGGCATTGTAGGACAGACTGTCCTTTGCAGCCATTTTCACCCTTTAGGGCACAGTCAGATGTCCTTTTCCAGAGGGGCTGTCGTAGCCCAGTGGAATGTTTTAAATACTCTTTATTCTGCTTTGTCTTCAGTCAGAGCTGAGCTGGTGGGAAAATGGAAAGCAGAGAGAGAGGCTCGGCTGGCAAGGGGAGAAAAGGAGGAGGAGGAGGAAGAGGAAGAGGAGATCAACATCTATGCTGTCACAGAAGAGGAGGTACTGGTGTGGGGTCCTCTTCTCTGAGCTATAGACTGCACCAGGGAGGAGGCTGGGTCATGGCTCAGAGCCCAGCTCCCTCACCTGCAGGATGGAGCACAGGGAGGGTTCCAGACAGGAAGGGTGAAGGGAGCTCTCGTTAGCTTCCTTTGAACAGATGGGACAGTTTATAAACCCAGTTGAGGTCACACAAGCTTTATGTGGACATCAGCACTTGGTCACAGAAGTGACTAGTTTGTAGTAGTCTTCTGTAGTCTTCCACACCCATTTCACAGATGGAAACAGGCCCCTGGGCTTCTTCAGAGGCTTGTGACCAGAGAGGGGGCTGTGGTCTACACCTCCCATGCAGAGCCTTTGGGCTCCAGACAAGTGTCCAGTGTGGCCTGGTTGCTGTGACCAGTCAGAACACATCCGATTTGCTGTTCTGAGATGAGGTGGATTTTCCTTGTGCAGTTGATGGAACTTGCTTGTTCATCTCTGGGAAAGAAGCAGGAGCTGGGTGGTAGTGGGGCATGCCTTTAATCCCTGCACTCGGGAGGCAGAGGCAGAGGCAGAAGCAGGAGGATCTTTGTGAGTTTAAGGTCAGCCTAGTCTACAGAGCAAGTTCCAGGACAGCCAGGGCTGTTATACAAAGAAACCCTGTCTTGAAAAAGCAAAACAAAACAAAAAACCAACCCACCAAACAAACAAAAAACCCCCAAAAACAACAAAAAAATTACTCTCAGGGCCCACAGTGCTTGTGTTTTTTATTGTTAATTTTGGAGACAGGGTCACTCTGCAGCCCAGGCTGACTGGAACTTGAAGCAGGCCTATTGCCTCAGCTTCCCAAGTGTAGGGTTACACAGGCTTGTGCTACCAGGTCCAACTGAGTGACACTGTCTGCAGAGTGTGAGTGCTTATGTCGTTGTGACCTGCTCATGGGTTGTATGTCTGTCCCCTTCAGTCTGATGAGGAAGGCAGCCAGGAGAAGGCGGGAGAGGATGGTCAGCAGAAGTTCATTGCTCACGTTCCAGTGCCGTCGCAGCAGGAGGTAGGATGGGTGTTGCTCCCAGCTGAGCTTCCTCCAGCTAGGCTCACCTTCCTGGTGTTTCTTGTCCTTCCACTCCATATGCAGCCTTTGGCCCTGACCATGTACTCAGAGGACTGTGGGGTCCGTGAAGTACAGGGCCCACTCAATGGGACTGATAGGTGAGCTTTGGTTGAATGTTCCCAGAGGGAAATAGCTGGTTCTTGCAGACAGTCTTGAAACAGGTCCAGTGAAAGTCAGACTTCTTGACTATGTATGCTCCTGCAGGTCTTCCCTGCCTGGGTTGTGGCAAAGGTGGAGGCCTTGCTGAGGGCTGACTTCTTCACTGTGGGTGTTCACAGATCGAGGAGGCGCTTGTACGGAGGAAGAAAATGGAACTGCTCCAGAAATACGCAAGTGAGACCCTGCAGGCACAGAGTGAAGAAGCCAAGCGGCTGCTGGGGTACTAGGATGAGCCAAGCCCTTCTTGGACTCTGGGAGATCTGGTGGGTGTGCTTGTGACGCGCCTTAGGCCTACCATCCTCATAGCTACCCTGGGCTGTGGCTGGACTGACCAGTGCTGGGAGGCCCTGTGCCTTCTCAATCTTTCCTGGATATGTGAGCTGGCCCGCTGGTGAGGCCCTGCCCCCGACTTCCCAGTAAGCTGCCAGCATACGGAAGACTAACCATCACTTTTTACAGGTACCTTTGCACCATGTGGCTCCACTTATTTTTATTTTGGAGTGTGTAAAATCAGCTCGCTCTCTGAAAATTTATTCTGCCTTGTACTCTGATTTGGGAAGAGAGAAGGATTATTAGTAACCAACATTAAAAAAAAGCATGATTTTTATTCAAATCATGTTCATATTCAAAGGCATATCTTCTCTGGAAGCTGAGATGGTGTGTCTACCCTGAAATGGAACTCCACTGTCAGCAGTAGAGCCTTCCCCTTGTGCTGGTTACAGCTTTACTTTCCATGGTCCCCTCTGAGAACCTGCTTCACCCTCCCTCTCCTGCATTGTGGACAGGAAGTCTAAGTTTGTAACTTTTATAACTTGTTTCAGATAAAGCTACTTTTATTAAATATTTTAATAAGAAAGGAAACATCTGTGCCTGGACCTTGTCCTGTGGCGTATCTAGGCTGAGGTGACATGACATGGTGTCAGTCAGGAAAGGCACTGAGCACTGTGGAGAGTGGGTGGTGGTGCCAGGAATGGTATAGATCCCAAGGCTCCACCTGGCATAAGCATACAACTAGCTCGTATTCCCAGCTGGGGATGGCTGTATGCTGGCCTTCGTGGGTACACAGTGTACACCCTAAGTGACCGACTCCAAAGCACCACTTTGTGCTGAGTCTTTGCTACCGAACAAACCTGTCTCTAAGCCTGAGCAATGTGAGCCGCAGGCCTCCTGTTCGGAGGCTAGTGGGAGTGTCTGGGAGGCCAGTGTCATAGTAAGTGGCAGGGATCCAACCCAGGCTGAGGGAACAAGGACCCTTGGATTGGAGAAGCTTTCATGGAAAGGATGTGGTCTGTTTAGAGACTGGGGAGAGTTTGCCTGTGGAGCAGCATCACAGAGGATGGCGGAGCTGTGTTGTATAAATGGCCTTGTTGGAGGTGAGTCCAACAGGGCTGTGCTGGCTGACATGGGTTATCATGGTTGGTATTTGATCATCTTTTCCCCTTATTGGGGGCTTGTTTTCTGGATTAGCTTTGGTGACACACAAGGAAAATTAGGGTGATGTTATGTATGGGCTGTATATTTTAAGATAAGTTCAGAAAGAAAGAAGATGCAGAAGAAGCAAAAGGAATGAGGAAAGAGAGGAAGAGGCACGATTGTCTTTCTGACCCCTGGATATAGGATGAGGTGGCTCTCAAACACAGAGTGGTGGTTATCAGCTAAGATGGTATCATTTCGTGACGGTGACAGTTAACGTCCACTCAGCTCACCCACCACTAACTTGCTTTTAAAAATGTTCATTCAGCCGGTGGTGGTGGTGGCGGCGTACCTTTAATCCCAGCGCTTGGGGAAGTAGAGGCAGGAAGATCTCTGTGAGTTCAGGCCAGACTGGTCTACTGAGTGAGTTCCAGGACAAGCTCCAAAGCCACACAGTGAAACACTGCCTCAAAAACAAGAAGAAGAAAAAAGTTAAATCTAGGGGCCCGGAAAAATGGGTCAGTGCTGTCTTTGCAGAGGACCTGGGTTTGGTTCCCAGGGTAGTTCATAACCACCTCTAACTCTAGTTTGGGGGGACCTGTCACCTGTCTTTTTGGACCCTTACATACACATGGTGTGTATAAACTTATGCAAGCACACAGACATAAACATAAATGATAAATTGTTTTAAAAATTAGCTTGTTATGTGGGATGGGGAGGGCACCATGGAACGTGTGTAGAGGTCAGAGGACAACTTTCATCAGCCTGCTTTCTTTCACCATGTGAGGACTGGAGGATCCAACTCAAGACCTTATGTTAGAAGCTAGCACCTTTACCCATCGAGCTGTCTTGCCCACTTTTATAAATTAGATTTTTACATTTCTTTTTCTTTTTTTGAGACAGGATTTCTCTGTGTAGGCTGACTGTTCTAGAACCCTATAGACCAGGCTGACCTGGAACTCAAAGATCCACCTGCCTCTGCTTCTGCAGTGTTGGGATTACCACTACCACTCAGCTAAATAAATAAATCTTTTTTTAAAATTATTTATTTATTATGCATACAATATTCTGTCTGTGTGTATCCCTGAAGGCCAGAAGAGGACACCAGACCTCATTACAAATGGATGTGAGCCACCATGTGGTTGCTGGGAATTGAACTCAAGACCTTTGGAAGAGCAGGCAATGCTCTTAACCACTGAGCCATCCCTCCAGCCCTAAATAAATAAATCTTTAAAAAAAAAGACTCAGCGGAGGACTTGATAGGGCTCAGTGGCTCAGTGGTTAAGAGCCACTGGTGGGTAGGAGCACTTTGCTACTCTCCCAGAAGATCTGAGTTTGTGGTTCTCAGGCACAGTCACCTGACTCCACTTCTGTGGTGTCCGATGCCCTCTTCTGGGCTCTGCAAGTACCTACAGACATGTGGCCTTCAGACATACACAAATACAAAATAATTTTGTTTTTATTTTAGTTTTTTTGAGACAGGGTTTCTCTGTAGCTTTGGAGCCTGTCCTGGAACTCACTCTTGCAGACCAGGCTGGCCTCGAACTCACAGAGACCTACCTGCTTCTGCCTCCTGAGTGCTGGGATTAAAGGTCTGTGCCACCACTGCCTGGAAAAAAATAAAATCTTTAAATCTTGGGTCACTTAAATTTGAGATACACATTATTTCAAAATTTGCAGTTGAAACAGGGCTTAATTCTTTTCTATAGGAAAAGTAGTTTATTGAGTGTAATTCTGAACTGTTCTATCTTAAGTGAGTATAACTCATTTAAAAAAAATGCCGCTGTGCTTTTAAAAAATTTACTACCAAAAGAAGGGAAATGGCTGGGTGGTACTGGCACACACCTTTAATTCCAGCCCTTGGGAGGCAAAGGCAGGTGGATATCAGTGAGTTCAAGGCCAGCTTGGTCTATAAAGTGAGTTCCAGGACAGCCAGGACTGCTAAACAGAAAAACTCTGTCTTGAAAAACCAAAAAGAAAGAAAGAAAAAAAAAGTGCTGATCTGATCTGAAAAGGTGTGATCTGCACAGCATAGAATACTCTCCTTGACACATTTTGTTCTATTTTTCTTTGTGTGTGTGTGGTATATGCATGTATGTTCATGTGTATGTTATGAGGAGGTATCTGTGCCTGTGTATGCATTCATATGTAGAGGCCAGAGATTGATGTTGGGTGTGTTCCTCCCCCCCTTGTTTTTTTTTTTTTTGGTTTTTGAGACAAGGTTTCTCTGTGGCTTTGGAGCCTGTCCTGGAACTAGCTTTTGTAGACCAGGCTGGCCTCGAACCGCCCCTTGTTTTTAAAGACTAGGTGTCAGCAGGGCAGTGGTCCTGCACACCTTCAGTCTCAGCACTCAGGGCAGAGGCAGGTGGATCTCTGATCTTTGAGTTCCAGGCCAGCTTGGTCTACAGACTGAGCTCTAAGACACAAATGGAAGAAAGGAAAGAAAGAAAAAAAAAAAGAAAGAGAAAGAAAGAAAAAGACAAAAGTCTCATTTGAACCTGGAGCTTGCCATTTGACTAGGCTTTCTGGCCAAGCCTCCAGGATTTGTCTATCTACTCTGTCTAGCACTGTGGTTTCAGGTGTGCACCTCCACACCTGACACTTTACACGGACACTGGAGAACTGAACTCGGATCCTCATGTTTCACCGCGGGCATTTTATCCACTGAGCCTTCCGTCACTCCCATTTTTAATGGTTTTAATACATTTCCTGAGTCATGTAGCCCTCACCACAGGTAGTTTTTTTATTATTTGTTTTTGAATGTTTTTGTTTTCTGACACACTGTTTATCCCTGAATGGCCTGGTACTATATAGATCAAGCTATCTTTGAACAAAAGGCAATCCTCCTGTCTCAGTCTTCCAAGTGCTGGCATTACAGGCGTTCATCACTATACCTGGCTTCACAGTCCAATTTTAAAATGTCATAGCATTCCGTGAATGAAAGTGGTAGGTTAGCTTTTGCTGACACAGCCCACATGCAGACCAAAATCCCTTCTTCCCTAGACCAGGTCCGGCCCAGGGCAGAGCAGAGGCCAGTGAGCCATGACTGACTACCCTTCCCCCTTGCTCATGCGTACCTGGCTCTGGGACTCCCTTTTCTCTTCACCCTGGGAGCTAGACCCAGCTGAGGGGTACTTCCCACCCAGAGCCATCTTCAAGGACACCACTCTGGTTCAGCGTTCATATTGGAATGGAGGCAGTTTCTCCACCACCACAGATGTGCCAAGGCAAGGCTCTCGGAATTCGTGCCCAGTGGCACTCTAGGGGTTCCTGGCTGGAACTGCTGGGCATTTCTCACAGGGATGGAGTTTCAGCTGTTTCAGAACAAACGGCTCTTCTGCTTTCTCCATGTGCCAGCGAGGCTAGTCACAGGGCCCGCGGTGCTGGCGCCTGTGGGCTTGCTCTCTGTGCTTTCCCTAAGTTTTGGGAGGTCCTCTTTTCTACTGGGGAAGGTTTAGATTTTGTATTTTACTCATGGATGGATCTCAAGGCACTAGAACAGTGCGTGGCCACAGCCATTAATGAAATCTATTGAAATAAATATCCCTGGAAGGTGTAAAGGGTTGTCTGAAGAGACTAGGGCATTCTGAGTTTCCTCTCATCTTTAGGGTTAGGGCCTGTTTGATCTAGTTCAGACCGCTTACAGACATTTGGGTCCCGTTTCTGCGACCTCTGGTTTTCCAGGCCAAACTTAGGAGCTCGTTGGCTTACACGTTTTCCTTGTACCTCTTCTTGGGTGCAGGTGTGTTTTGGTTGGGATCTGGACTGTATTCCTAGGGAGTCCAGATTTGGCTGGATTCCTGTCTGGCCTGTCATTCTTCCAAATGGGACTCTGGGTTATTCTGTCCTCAAGAATTTTCATTTCCTTTTCATTTTTACCTAACGGAAGCTGCCTTTGCTGCGAGTTACCAGGGCTTTCGCATTTCGGAAGTGGGAACATGGAGGTGGGTTCTGCCACAGCCCTTCATTGTCAGTCCTACTCCAGAACTACGCTGTGGAGACCTCATGCCTGCTCCTGACTGGGTGCAAGCCAGGCGAAGGACAGAGGCAGGCCAGTGCGAGCTGGACGTTTGTCCCGGCTGAGGTGGGCAGGAGGTTAGGTAGGGATGGACTGGCCATAGCTGGCAGTTGTGGACTAGTAGGGGGCACAGCAGACTGAGAGGGGGCTGAGGAGGGGCCAAGAGCTGCGAGGAGGGGAATTAGGAGGAGTTAGCTTGAGGGCAATGAAGATGTGTGGGCTGATTTCCATCTTGGATGCGGTGCCAAAGGCGTGGACCAAGCTAAGGCGGGTTCGGGATCATCAACCAAGGCGGGGTAAGAGGTGCTAAGGGCGGAGTCAGGACCAAGTGGAGGATCAGGGAGGTGCTGACCGCGGATCGGATCCGCAGGGTACTCATGCCCTGGTTACTGAGGTGCTGGGAAGTGAGAAAGAACAGTACTGAGGGCGGGATCAGGGTGATGTTGAGAGAAGGGTCAGGGGCGTTGACCGTGGTGGGGTGCGGGCGCTGCTCGGGGAAGAGCCAGGGAGGTGAGAAGCTTCGAGGGTCGTTGTGAGGGAGAGTCGGGACCCTACCGACAGGATAGGAGGCGTTGGCGACGGGAGGGGGCATCTGGGCGGTGCTGGGGGCGGGACCCAGACACCGAGCTGCCGGAGATGGGCGGTGCTGGGGAAGCAGGGAGGCTCGCCCCGCCCCGAAGGCGGCACCCGAGCGGGCCTGAGGTAGCCCTGGGCCGGCCGCAGCACCGACGGCTGGCGGAGAGCTCTGCCGAGGGCCGGGCGCTGTGCTCCCGGGCGGAGCCGAGTCCGCGGGGCTCCGGGGCGGGGCGGGGCCGTCTATCGGTCAGCCGCGCAGCTCGTTCAGGTGCTGCGGCGGCTCCACGTAGTCAGGCGGCCGGCCGGCTGGGGCGCACGGACCTCGGCCCGTGACTGTCGTAAGCCCAAGCCGGGCCCCTGCGTCCCAGGTCTCCCGCGGAGCCATGGCGGGCCCGGGCCCGGGAGATCAGGACGAACACTACGATTTCCTGTTCAAGCTGGTGTTGGTGGGCGACGCGAGCGTGGGCAAGACGTGCGTGGTGCAGCGCTTCAAGACCGGCGCCTTCTCCGCGCGTCAGGGCAGCACCATTGGCGTCGACTTCACCATGAAGACGCTGGAGATCCAGGGCAAGCGGGTCAAGGTGGGAGGCGGCGCGGACCGCTGCTTTGCTCCGGGCGGGCGGTTCCCGGTCAGTCCTTCAGTTTCCCCTTCTTTTGGAACGGGCATGGGCCTTGGTGTCCTCACTGGGTTCAGGTCCGAAAGCACCGCCTTGGGTTCCGGGAGCAGTGACAGTAGGCGGCTAGAGCCTGGAGGAGGAAGCCTGCTCCCGTGCTCACGGCATGGGGACTCCTCCGGAATAACTTGCGGTGGAAGGCAACCTGCAGGCCGGTCCGTGAGCGCCGCGCATGCTGGGACAGACCCTTCCCTGCGTGGCCCTCTGGGGAGCACTCAGCCAGATTAACGACATCCCCGTGACCGGGAGGGACCAGGAAGTAGTGGCTGCTAGAACCGGAGGGCCAAAAGTTTTTTTGTTAGAATTTTCCTCCCTGGCCACGCCTCCCTGCAGTCTCCTTTATGGACCTGGTGGTGGAACTCGACTCCACCAGGGCCAGTGCCCGGTGGGGGTGGGGGCCTCCCCAGCTGGGGTTTGCTAGAAACTGAAAACTTCACAGATACCGGAAGGTGGGGGAGAGAACCAAACTTTGGCAATGACCCCAGCAGAAACAGCAGGATGTGGTTGCCACAATGTCCTGGCAATGATGTGATAAATAATATTTGGGATGAATGAAATCAGTTTCTTAACCTAGGTGGCTGCCCTCCTGATCAGTAGCATCCTGGACAGGACACAGCTTTGTTCTTGCTCACACAAGCACTCGGTAACTTGCCCGACTCGCACCCAACAGAAACCCTTTGCCATTTTTCATGGTTTCAGCTTTACAAGGATCTTCAAGACTTCTTTAAAAAGTACTGGGTGGGGGCTGCCCTCTTTTTTTTTTTTTTTCCAGGAAGTGAAGCCCGGGGATGAGAGTCTTTTTTGACCCTGTTGCTGCTGTAGCTCTGTTTATTTGGGTGGCTGTAGGCCTGCCCTCTGTTGCCCTTGGTAGGGATACTTAGCTCTTTGTTTCTATAAAGTTGGGATAATTTCTGGGTGTTGCCTCTCTCCTGTCCCATCGTGTAGAAAAAGGAAAGTGCAGCCATTTTTATGTGCCTCTAGAAGTTTTCCTGCAAGGTTTCAGGCTGTTTTTCTGTGAGGTGAAAAAGGGCCAGGTGCAGGCAGGCACTTCAGTTGTTCTGGGCCATCCCTTTGGAGCAGGTGGCCAGGGAAGGGCCCACATGGGTGGAGTCTGTCCATAGTCAAGTTTGTGCCCTCTGATAATGCCAGCAGTCAATATTCAAAGTGCAGTGTGGAGAACAGAAAGCAGAAGGAGACATTCCCTTCTGGAAAGCTGTTGGCCTGGGCCTGGTGTGTGGATCCCGGTGCTGACTGGTCAAGGAGGGGGCAGTATTCCTGTTTACCTGTGGAGATAACCCATCACCCAGTGCAGCCCTGGCTGGACTGTGCACTTGAACTTAGGTTATGCAATACAGGACCGTGCAGTTTGCTATTTCTTTTTCTTATGGTCACTCCAGATTTTCCTCTTAGGAGGCAATCTGGTGGGCCTGTGAGTGACAGAGCTGTGTATGTGAGCTGCTTGTCCTTTCCAGAAGCTCTGGTGAGGCAGCTGTTTAATGGGTGTGTTCTATAGACTGGAGGGCATTGTTACAGTTAATTCTTTTTGTGGTGCTGCGGCTAAGTGCCTAAGCTCTACCAGTAAGCCTGTCTCCCACCTGATCTGGGCTTTGTAAGAGTTTGGGGAACTCTAGAGACAGGCCACCTGCTGTTCCAGCTCTTCAGAGGTTGGAAGTACCCTGAAGTGAAGGCCAAGAAGGCAGAAGCTTTACTTGCCAACAGGTCAGAGCAAAACCATCTTATTCCGTTCTGTGTTTCAGTTTTACTTGTTTAGAGAGTTCTGCCAAAATGGACCTTTGAAAAGAGCAGATCCAATCAAGTTCTTTGTTTCTGTACTCATTTTCCACTGTCCTGCCCTCCTTGTCGAGATGGGCCTGTTTGTCTCCAGCCCTGCCCGCTCACCTCTTTAGCCCTCTTCTCTAGAAAGGCCGAGGTTGTTCCTGCCACCAACTTTGCATCTTTCCCCTTTTGTCACACTGAGCTCTGAGAGCCCTGTATAACTGATACTTTATTACCAGGTTCTGCCGTGAGTACTGCTTTCCCCCAGAGTCCTCCCTGACCTCCCAGGCCTTTCCCTCCTGTTGTCTATGTGCCTGTAGCACTCACCTAGATGTGAACTCACCTAGGTTGTTTGTCTCTTCCTGTTGAAGATAAGCTCCTTAAGGACACAGAGATCCAGCTGGCCGGAGTCAGACACATGCTGTTCACTGTATGCCTGTTTACTGGTTAATGTTTATAGAGGAAGGGGAAGCCAGGAACAGTGAAGTAGCTGGCTTACCCCAAGTCTCCAGTAACTCAGGAAAAGTGAAGTAGCTGGCTTACCTGAAGTCTCCAGTAACTCAGGGGCAAAACCAGCATTTGAACTCTGGATTTGACTGGCTTCTGGGTTCAGTGCCCACTTTTTGATTTCTTCTGCACCTGGAAAGGTGGCCCCAAAGTTCTGAAGCTGATGAACCCAATGAACCATTGCACTTACTGAGAACAGAGTATACTCTTGGGATTTTCATCTCCCTCTCTGTTTCTTTTCTTTTCCTTTCTTCCTTTCTTTTCTTTTCTTTTCTTTTCTTTTCTTTTCTTTTCTTTTCTTTTCTTTTCTTTTCTTTTCAAGACAGGGTTTTTCTGTAGCTTTGGAGCCTGTTCTGGATGGAACTCACTCTGTAGACAGGCTGGCCTCGAACTCACATAGTTCTGGGATTAAAGGCATACACCGAGCGGCTCTTCTCTTTTTTTTCTTCCAGGATAGTGCTTCATGTAGTCTAGGCTGGCCTCAAACTCACTATGCAGCCAAGGATACCCCTGACCTCTTGATCCTCTTGCCTCTATTTCCCAAGTGCTGGGACCACACGTGTGTAACACCACAACCAGTTTTTATACTTAGGAATCTTATAAATGTTTTTAATAATAAGAGTTGACACCAGAATATTTCAGGGTGTTTATCAGCTAATAGGGACACTGAGATAGCCCCACTCCAGGGGCGGTCAGATGATTCAGCAAGTAAAAGTCCTGGCTGCCTGAGTTTGATTCTATAACTCAGGGTAGAGGGTGAGAACTGACTCCCAAAAGTTGACCCCTGACCTCCACACACATGTCATAGCAAATGTGCACATTTGCATATGTATGCATGTTTGACATATACATGTCATATATAGACAGACAATAAATTAAAAAAAATAGCCCAGTCAGATCACACAAGCTTCTGCCTTTGTAAATGGTTATTTGAAGTGTCCTGTTGGTCTGAGACGGGATGTAGTGCATGTCTTTCTGATTGGAGAGTCTGAAAAGAACACGGGCCTCGAGTCTGAAGGCTTGGGCATTATTACTTCGGTCCTTCAGTTTGAGTTCTTTCTTGGGGCCTCAAGCTTCTTCATCTCTGAAATGGGACTAATGACTAACGATGTACCTGCTTGGGAGGTTATTGAAAAACTCGATATGCTTGAAAGCATTTCAGATTTCCCTGCCTTTAAAAAATTATGTTTTAAAATTTATTATTATTATTATTATTATTATTATTATTATTATTATTATTATTATATGTGTGCATGCACTTGTGCAGCAGTAGGCTCTTGTTCTAGTCCCTTCTCTCCTTTGACTATGTGGGTTCTGCAAATTGAACTCAGGTTACCAGGCTTGGCAGCAGGCACCTTTATTCACTGAGCCGTCTTGCTGGCCCTTCCTTGCTTTTTTCTCTTTCTTTTATTTTTTGAATAGGTGATCTATTCATGTGGTTCAAATTGCAAAATTTCAAAGACCTAAAGGATACTCAGGGAAGTTTCCCTTACCCTTTTGGCCCCCAAGCTACCCTGATCCCCATAAACAAAACAATTAGTACTACACATTTCTTTTTGTAATAAAGCCAAAATGTATAATGTAAGCAAGCAGAAGTGTTTGTTTGATCGTTGCCTTTGCCACCATGTTCCTCTAGATGACTGGAGCTCTCGCTGCTCCCTGCCACTCCGAGTCCATTCCCACTGCTTCTTCCCTCCTTTATGTGGGCAGCACAAAGGCCTGTTCTGTGAACTTGGCTTTGCAGATCACTAGGCACACAGGCCTAGGACAGGGAGCCTGGTGAGGATTTCCATGGCTTCATCAGGCCTCCTGGCCACTCGGTGGAGACATCTCTCTCTCTCTCTTGGTTTTTCAAGACAGAGTTTCTTGGTGTAGCCCTGGCTGTTCTGAAACTCTCTCTGTAAACCAGGCTGTCCTTGAACTCACAGAGATCCACCTGCCTCTGCCTCCTGAGTACTGGGTTAGAGACGTGTGTCACCACTGCCCAGCTTCCACCGTTTTTCTTCATGGGATCTGTGCCTTTGTACCAGGACTTCAGCTCTTTGTCCTTGACTCAAACTGTTCTTGGCCTCATAATTGTACTTTGTTTTCATAGCTGCTGCTGTTACTTCCAAAGTAGCAGTAGGGAGGGATTAAAAGTGTGTGTGTGTGTGTGTGTGTGTGTGTGTGTGTGTGTGTGTGTGTGTGTCAGTGCTGGCGATGGAATCCATGGTGCATGCACTATAGACAGGTACTTTTCTACTAAACTACACAAACCCAGATTCCCAGTTCTTCCAGTCTGAGACCTGGCTTTTCATCTGTGCACTTCCTCTTTGGATAAAATCAATTTGACTTTTTGGTTCTGCTTAGAAACAGCAGGGCTGTTAGATAGGAGATGTTCTGGGTCGCAGTGATCGTCTGGAGAAATCTGCTCTTGATACCAGTGGTCACCATCCTCACTGCAAGCTAAACCTTGCCTCCTGAGGCTTCTTACCGTCCTCAGGCAGTGCTTGTGTGGGAAGAGGGAGAGGGAGAAGGCTAGTCCCGGACTCACAGAGGCAAGCTAACCCTCAGCCTAGCACATATTACCGTGGCCGTACAATGGCACCTCTTCTAACTGCCTGTTCTCTAAGATGCCTGTGTAGCTTTCACCCTAGTGGATCGTCAGCAGAATGGGAAGTGATGGTTCGTGAGTAGCTGAGAGAGGAAGTGGTAGGAGGAGGTGGGAGGGTGGGCTCCCAGCCTGCTTGACCTCCCTGCCTCTTTCTCTTTCCCTTCCCTTTTGTTATTTTGATAAAAGTCTTAATTTGTTGCCCAGAATGACCTTGAACCTGTGCTTCTTCTGCCTCCACCTCCCCAGTGCTGGTATTTTGGGCATCAGCTACATCAGCTATGGCATCTGGCTCCTACGTGGTTTCTTTGGGTACTTGGCCTGAGACGTGTTCAAAAGTCCAAAGCAGGAGGAGCAATGCTTGCGTTTGTGTCTCTCACCTGATCCTACTCTTCTCATTCATCCTTCCAGCTGATCTTTGCATCCCTTGTGGGAGATGTCTCCACCGTACGAAGCGGGAAAGGTAGCCTGGATGTGGCCAATCTTGAACTAGGTCATAGCCTTTTCGTTCCTTGTCAGGAGTTTTTCTGACTGTGTAGTGTTGTGCCCTCCACCACTGGCAGCAAGCACACTCAACAAGTGAGGAAGGTGGGGATCAGTGTAAATCTAGTCATGGGGCCAGCGAGGCGGGTCAGGGGGCAGTGTGCTAGCTAGCTGCCAAGGCAGACAGCCTGAGTTCAGTCCCTGGGACCCACATAATAGAAGGAGATAAGCAGCTCCTGAAAGGTGTCCTCTGACTCCCACACTTGTTGGGTGGCACATCTGTGCTCCTCTTCCCCCAAATAAGTGTTATTTAAAAAATAAAAAAATAAGCTGGTTGGGTGGTGGTGGTGCATGCACGCCTTTAATCCTAGCACTCAGGAGGAGAGGCAGGCGGATCTCTGCGAGTTTGAGGCCAGACTTGGTCTACAGAGTGAGTTCCAGGACAGGCTCTAAAGCTATACAGAAAACCCTGTCTCGAAAAACCAAAAGAAAAAAAACCCAGAAAACAAAAACAAAAAACAAACAAGCAATAAAATCTGCTCCTCATAAATCATTTGCATTGGACATTTTAGTTAGCAGTTTCAACGTTGTAATACTGGGTGCTGTTATAAACAAATCCTTGTTAATTCAAATGAATTGGGCAGTGTTGGAAATGACCACTGTGAATAGGAAAGAAAACTTGTCTTCTAGGCTAATGCTCGAATACAAATGCTTTATTCACGTTGCGACAGAAACCAACCAAACCATGCTAGATAAGGAACCTCTCCCCTGCTGTGAGTTCTTGAGTAAGAACCCTTACCACTCATTGCTTCTTAGATACCATTTAATATATTCTCTTTTCTGTTGTCATTGTATGAGACCGGGTCTCGTGTAACCCTGGCTGGCCTGTGGTTGCTATACAGCCCAGGCTTGCTCTAGATTTGGAACAGTCCTTATGTCTGAAGAGCTGGGATTACAAGCTTGCTTGCTCATACCTGGCCTCTTCTCCCCTCAATTGTCTCACTTTGTCTTGGAGACCTCCCCTTCCTGGATGGAAAAAGAGAGAGCCAACATCAGTGTGATGTTTGAGACGAGGTTCTTTATTTACAGTGCTGAAGACTGAACCCAAGGCCCTGCGCACGATAGGTAAGGGCTTTACCATTGAGCTGGATGTTCGGCCCTCTTTTTCTTTTTTTTTAATTTGATTTTATTTTTGTTACATAGGACTGAGTGACCCAGAATTTACTCTGTGGCTTGGACTGACCTCAATGTTGTGATCTTCCTGTCTCAACCACCCAATGCTGATGTGAGCCACTGTAATGGCATTAGGCTTCATTTTGGCTCAAAGAACTGCTAATACAGTAGCAGGCCCTAATGGTCTGTAGCTCTTCTTAACCATCAGGTCCACCCCTGAAAACCTGCCAAAAGAGGAAGTTCCGGGTTACAGAAAGATTCTAGAACATTCAAGGAGCCAATCCTGAAAGGAATAGCACCTGTCAGAACATTTAAGTTCTAAGTTGTGATGTCAAAAATTCAGTCACATTGCTATACTTCCCAGGCACATCTGTATTTGTTTTTACTCTCTCTCTCTCTCTCTCTCTCTCTCTCTATATATATATATATATATATATATGTATGTATATGTATATATATACACACATATACATACATAATTCTCTCTAACTGTATCTATTACATATCTCTACGTATAACAAACACACACATATAGTTTTGTTGTTGTTGCTTTTGAGACGGGTTTATTATGCAGTCATGGGTGGCCTGGTACTCACAGAGATCAGACTGCTTTTGCCTAAAGAATGCTGGATTAAAGGTTTATGCTGCCATGGCCTGCTTTATTTTTGAGATAGGATCTGTGTCGACTAGCTTGGCTTGCCTTGGTACTGTGCTCAAGGGCTGTTATACAGAGAAACCCTGTCTCGAAAACAACAGCAACAACAACAAAAAACCCCCCAAAACCTGAGAATGGATACTTTTCAGGTCTGATTGTACAAGCCTGCGATCTCAGCTATTCATAAGCCTTAGAAAAGAGGGTTGCAAGTTCAAAGCCTGCCTGAGCAACTTAGTGAGACCCTGTCTCAAAAACCAAACAATGGGAATCTGTGGAATGGCTCAGGGATTAAAGGTGCTTGCCCCCATGTCTGATGACCTGAGTTTGGTCCCTAGGATCCACATGATGGAGGGAAGAATTTATTCCCCAAAGTTGCCCTGACCTCCTCATGCACATCCCTTTCCTGTACACAAGAATAAATAAAATGTAATAAAAATAAACAAGAAACCAAAACAACCCACCAAACAAAACAAGTTCTAGGGGTAAGTATAGCTCATGCCAGAATGTTCTCTTGCCCAGTACACCCGCCTGTGTTCCATTCCCAGCACTGTAAAAGTGAAAAAAAGCCACGTTACATTAGCGGGCACACCTGGGTCCTGAAGACAAGTCTGACATGTGGTGGGCTGATGTATTTCTTTCTTTTCTTTTCTTTTCTTTTTTTTTCTTTTTCTTCTCTTCCCTTCCCTTTGCTTCCCCCCCTCTCTTTCTCTCTCTTTCTTTCTTTCTGAGACAGAGTGTCTCTATTATGTAACAATGGCTATCGAGGACCAGGCTGGTCTTGAACTCACAGAGATCCACCTGCCTCCACCTTCCTAATTTTGGGATTAAAGGTGTGCACCACCATGCCTGATATTTTTTTCATATTTAATATATTTTTTTATATTTATATTTTTGTTTTCTGTGTGTAAATGTTTACCTGCATGTATGTGTAACATGTGCATGCCTGGTGTCTGCAGAAGCTAGAAACAGTGGAAGAGTTAACAGACAGTTGAGAGCAGCATTGTGGGTGCTGGGAATTGAACCTGGTCAAGTAGCCAGTGCTCTTAACACTGGGGCACCTCTCTAGCCCATTTTAATTTTGAAGTGGCTGCCTTTTAAGGGGACTGAGGACATCTTGACTTGAGACCTACCAGTTGGGCCTTCAGCCCACAGGCATTGGTTTGTTTTTTGTTGCTAGCAGAATGCCTAAATAAATCAACAAAAAGGAGACTTTTGTGTTTTCCTTGGCTGCTTTGGCCTGGCAAACAGTGCATCTGGGAGCAGGAGCTGAGGAAGACTTGAGAAAGAGAGATCTCAATACACCTTCCAAGTCATGTCCCCAATGAGCCTACGTCCTTCTACCAGGTTCCACTTTCTGAAAGTTCAGCTACCTACCTTTAGTGCCACAGGCTGGTCACCAGTTATTTAACACGTGGGTCTTTGGGGGATACCTAATTTTCAAACTTGAGCAGCGTAAAGGGGAGTCCCTGGTCTCTGAGGATGCTGAGCTGACTCTTGGGAGAAGTCTTGCCATTTCACACTAAACAACAACTTGATTGCCATTGTTGTGGTCGAAGAGTGTAGAAACTGGGTGAGATTTTGATGCAAGGGAACAGACCCAAGGCCTAACATAAGTAAACATAAGCTCTTCTACCAGCTCCCAAATTGCATCCATCCATCTGTCATCCGTCTTTCTGTCCATCCATCCATCCACCCACCCACCCACCCACCCATCCATCCATCCATCCATCCATCTAGTGGTTTTCTGAGACGGTTCCTTGACTGCCCTGGAACTTGCTCTGTAGACCAGACTAACCTCAGACTCACAGAGATCCACCTGCCTCTGCCTCCTGAGTGCTGGGATTAAAGATGTGTGCCACTACCGCCTGACGCAATTTTTTTTTTTTTTTGGTTTTTTGAGATAGAGTTTCTGTGTAGCTTTGGAGCCTGTCCTGGAACTAGCTCTGTAGATCAGGCTGGTCTTGAACTCACAGAGATCTGCCCGCCTCTGCCACCCGAGTGCTGGGATTAAAGGTGTGCGCCACTACCGTCCTGCCTCCAAATTACTTTTTTAAAATTTAAAAGCTATAGAGAAACCCTGTCTTGAAAAACCAGAAAAAAATTAATTTTGTTGAGAATTAACATAGGGCTCCATGCATACGAAGCAAGCACTGACCTAAATTTCCAGCACAATATTATTTATTTAGTCTCTATGTAACTCTGGCTGTCCTGGAATTTGTTTTGTAGATCAGTCTGGCCTTGAACTCCGAGATCCACCCAGCATAATATTCTTAAAGTCAGAAACATTCTTTGTATAGTTTCAATGAAAAACTGAATTTTTTCTTATATATATTAATTTCATGGCCAAAACCAATAAATTACAGTTGTCAGAATAGACAGTTTGTTAGCTATGACTTGTTAACATCTTCTGTGTTTGTATTTAGGTGACATATGTAGAAAAAATAAAAATTTGAGGAAGTACATGAAAATCTGTGAACCACATGGAAGAAACCACACAGAAGAATAACTTTATTATTTAAGTGCCAGGGTAAATGCTTCCGTATAAACTAACTCAGTAGCTCTGACTTTGGTTCTTGTTATGTCGAGAGCCCAGGCCTTGGCTGGGGTAGCTCACTTGGTAGAGTCTGTGCTTGGTGTGTTCAAGGCCCAGGGTGTCATTCCGAGTACTGAAGGGAAAGGAAGGTTTCTCAGCTTTCCGCAGGCCGGTTGAAATACAACTGATGGGAGAACACGTGGAACCTGGCAGGTGCTCCGTGAACTCACTGTGCTTGTTGCAGAGTCTGGGACTCCAGCTGCAAATAGCTCTCCTGGGCCTGGCTTATAGTTTGTTCCTGATTCCACAGTACCTGCCTTCTCCCGTTGTCCAGGCCCCGAAGAGGAAAAGATACAGCAGAATCAGTCTGTGCTCTTCAGGCCTCGTCTCACACCTGGCATTTAATGCTCTTAATGCTGTCACTTTGGTGACAGGAGAGTCTGAGCCAGTCATGGATGCCCTGGCACAAATGGCATGAGCAGGGCCCATGGTGGCTATAGCTGTTGGCGTGCAGAGATTATGTTGCATGCTTGGATAAGCCCAGAAGAGGCAGCAGTCTACCTTGTCCAGGGTCGTGGAGACAGGAAGGTTGATAGAAGGGGCTTCAGATGCCATGACCATTGGATGCCAGACCATGGAAACACTGTAAGAGGTGTGGGCACAACTTGAGAGTGGGGAGAGACGAGGCCATGGCTATCTCCCGGGCCAGGCCCATTCTGTTGGCGTCTTGTTCACTGTGTTCTGAGGGTGGCAGGAAACAAAGGGGTCAACTTTGTCTGGGAGACCCGGGAGGCTGCCTGGCACTGTGTTCTGCCAGTCGATGTATTGACTGAGTAGAGGAGGACGGAAGGGCCCAAGGCTGAGCTGAGGTCCCAAGCTGGGGCTACTTTCTCATTACCAAAGTAGCAGGGCACAGGGAGGGTGGAGAAGAGGTGGGAGAGTTGAGCCTGTGATACATCTGACTGAGGAAGTCTAGAAAAATAAGAAGGTCTGAAACTGGGAATACAGCTCAGTGCTAGAACAACTCGCTTTGTGTGCACAAGGTCCTAGCTCAGTCTCCCCTATTTAAAAAAAAAGAAAGAAACAAAACACAGTCATTTTACCTGGTGATAAAGGGATCTTGAGTTTAGAGACTTAACTGTGGAGGAGGCCCTAAGGGTCATGGAGGGACAGAACTTGTGGCCTGGACTCTTAAGATTACTGTTCTTGTCACAAAAGACTCTCCTGGTAGGTACAACCACACAAACTTATGTCCCCCTCTATTGGGGGCTGTCCCGGTCCCATGGTACCCACCTGAACTGGGCCAGGTGGCTGGGAGGGGTCCTGTGGTCCAGGCTCACCCCTTGGTGCTGCAGCCCTGTGGCTAGAAGTAGGTGGGTGTTCTGAGCTTCCAGGAAGGGAAGAAGGGGTATTGGGAGCAGTGAGCCCTTTGTAAGCAACTGAGGCAGGGCTTGTTTGCCAAAGGCAAACAAAGCAAGGCCATTCAGGCAAGAGTTTGATTCTTATGGGAGATGTGTAACTCACTGAGGAGATTTATTGAAAAAGATTTCCATATGCTGTGGGAGCCTTGCACACAGTGGAGGGCTTGGGATACCACTGCCACAGCTTCTCGCCTGTGACACTGTAGATGTAAAGAGTAATCTGGCAGTGGGGCATGTGGCTCAGTTGGTAGAGTGCTTGCCCGGCATGCATGAAACCATGGATTCTATCCCCTGTTCTGTGTATAACTAGGTTGGTGGCACATGCCCGTAATCCCAGGACTCAGAAGATGGAGACAGGAGGATCAGAAGTTCAGGGTCCTTTTTGGCTACATAGAGGGTTTGAAGCCAGCCTGGATATATGAAAACCTGAAAGATTGATCTTGGGGTTACAGATAGGAAATGCTGACACCTCTGGACATCCTGCTGAGCTCTGCCTGTCTGGATTCAAAGCATCATGGACCTGCTCTGTTAGTGTGGCTGTGAGATGGGCTGATGTTGTCCAGAGTGTGATGAGGAAACCCGCAGAAAGCTGGCATGGCCATCCTGTCACATGGGCGGATGCTACTTTGCATTGCCACAGAACTCCCCTGCAGGAGCCACATTACAGTCACGGGACTAAAGTACCTCCTGATGCTGCACCTCGACGAATCGTGTCGAGAGAGTGGGAGGAATTCTGGGCACAGAGGCTTTCAGCATCCCTTGGATACTGGCTCCTTTCAACCCCTCTTATTTGCCTCCAGTTGATGTCCGCAGGTCAATGGTTTCAGCTTTTCTTGTCCTTCTAGTTCTCTATCAGATCAAGACTTGCCTCTGGGCGTTGGATAGAGTTAAGCACTGTTCAGTACGGTTAACCCATTCTCAGTGGTAATGATAGGCCTTTATTGTAAGGACCCTTTTACATTTATTTTTCCTTTAAATAAGTTAGGTTTGGGGACTAACATGATTTGACAGCTATTAAAGCTTTCCCTGGTACCCAGGCTACCTTGAACAGAGGATTTTTAGCCAAGTAGTTGACTCTGATTGGCCTCATGGCTCCCATGCTGATGTGCAGACTGCAAGGATTCCTTGAGGAAGCTAAGCAGCAGCCACAGCTGCTTGGCTACCCAAGCAGACCGCCACCTCCGAAGGCTTCACCCCATCTTGACTGCTTCAGACAGCTTGCACTAGATAGACTCTTGACATCCCGTCACAAGCTTGGTGAACTCCAGGACAGAAGAGGAATGCCTCTCTGGTGGCTCAGCAGGAGACCTGTGATTGAGGCAAAGCTAGTCCTTGGATTGTTTGAAGGGCTACACTATGAGGGGGCAGATACCCCTGGACAGCACCTTTCCGGCTCTTTAGACAGGCAGTCAGTTCACCTTCACACTCAGCGACAGGACGCTCCCTTGTACTGAACACTGGGATTGTGACATTAGGTCAGATGAAAGGCTTCTCCTGAAGGGAGTACAGTGGGCTGAGGTAGTAACATGAAGAGGCAAGAGCTGAACCAGAAGCTGTAGCAGCAGTGTGCCCCCATGGGGTTGCTAGGAATTAAACTCTGGAACCTCTGGAAGAACAGCCAGTGCTCTTAACCTCTGAGCCATCTCTCCAGCCACAAGCTGCCAAGTGTTAAGGGCCAGGGGTCCTGGACACATTTGGCCTGAGAACTGCTACACCAATCGCTGTAGGAGCTAAGGCTCCCAGTATTGAAGTTCATTAAGGACTATAATACAAGCTCGGAGAGACTGAGGATTACAGTAGCTGCCACGTGACCACTGGTGATTAAAACCCAGAGCCTCCAACCTTAGGATCTGGAGACATGAGCCTTTGATTGCTAAAGCCCAGGGCAACATCACTAGCTTGAGCTGAAAGGCTGCCATTCCAGCCCAGAGCCATGGGAGGTGGGGGAAAGACCCGCAGGGCTGGAAGAACTTTTGTCACTTCCAGTTCTCACCCAGAACAGCCGAGTGAACTTGCCCACCTGCTGCACTCACTTCCCCTGGAGCCACTGCTGCTCTTCACCAGTTAGTATAAGACACCGTGGGTTCTGCAGAATCACAGAAGCTGCTGTGGAGCTCTTCCCTAGAGGACAGCACAGGAGGGGAGGCTGGTAAGGAGGAGCCCTCAAACCCTGCCTCCTGTTTGACTCATGTCCCAAGACATCATAAAAAATAGCTCAGGAACTTGTATTTGGGTCAGTCTGACCATCTCCGTTTTTGCCTTGAGAACTAACTTTTCCAAGGTTCTCTTCTAAGAAAGAAGCCTGGAACTTTCCACTGTGTGCTTACTCAGGACAGACTACTTTTCCATTGGGAGGAACAGGACAGGACACAGGTCTTGGAACTGAACTTCCAGAGCTGTTTTTAACCCAATAAACAGGATTAATTTACTGCTACTCCGTGGGACTGTGAACCCTGAATCTCTGGAAAGCAGCTTGCGGTTCCCTGCTTCTGTATGTGTGAGTATGTCTGTGTGTGTGTTGTGTGTGTGTGTGTGTGTGTGTGTGTGTGGTGTGAGTGTGTATGTTGCTGTATCTCATGCTCCCTGCCTAGCTCCTAAAGACATCTTGATATAGGATATGTGAGTGAAACAGACAATGCTCTATGCTGTGAGCTGTCAGAGAGGGAGGACTGTGAAGGGTCTTCTATCTAGGACTGGAGCGTGAGCATCAGGAAGAGCTACCCTAAAGTGATAAAGGATGGGTAGGAGAGTCTACATGCTAAAAGGTAGTGCTGTCTGTTCTGAAAAGGGACCTGATGACGCAGACAGTGCTGCTTCATCATGGTCTCCTGGAGGCTGTGGCCCAGCACAGACTGGGAGTCATTAAGTGTGGAGCTTAAAAGAGAACAGGAGCCCCACCCTTACTGAGGATGCTGATTCTCAGTCTTTCCATTTCAGGTCAAAGAAGGGACTGAACTCTCCTGCCTAACCCTACTTAATGGCAGAGGAGGGACAATGTGATTTCTGCACATGTATGCTCTGGGAGCCCATTTCTGTCTTCAGTGGGACTCTGAAGTGCTCTGAGCCCCACAGTTGCTCATGGACACAACTCTAGATATCAGTAGCCTGGAGAGTTTCTCCTAAAGGTCAGATGCAGGTTGAGAAGGCTTGCTGGGAAGGATTGAGAAGCAGGGTATGCCAGGAGAGAATACAGAACCAAACCCTACTGGGCCGTTTATGAGTGCAGTAGTAGGAACTGGTGTCAGCGTGGTAGGGACTGTTGTCAGCGTGGTAGGGACTGGTACCAGCGTGGTGTCAGTGCGGTAGGAACTGGTGTCAGCGTGGTAGGGACTGGTGTCAGTGTGGTAGGGACTGGGTGTCAGCGTGGTAGGGAATCTTGGCAGTTTGGCTGATTTATATGCTCTGTGCAGTGGAAAACACTTTCAACTTTCATAATGCTCAAATCAATCCACTGTCCAAAAAGAAAGAAAAATTGGGGTGATGGAGTAGATGGAACTGCTCTGTGGAGGTGATGACGGGGTGTTCATTAGAAAGAAAAAGAAAGTGATCACACAGGCCTGGCCACTGCCGTGTAGTAGCTCAGGAAGCCTAGATTTAATGAATTGCTTTTTTTTTTTTTATCAGTTTATGATCTGCTAAATTTATTGTTTCTCCTGTTTGGATTTGTTGATTTCTATGTATTTTTAATTTGTTTGTTTGTTTATTGATTTTTTTTGAGACAGGGTGTCTCTGTAGCTTTGAAGCCTGTCCTGGAACTAGCTCTTGTAGACCAGGCTGGTCTGGAACTCATAGAGATCCACCTGCCTCTGCCTCCTGAATGCTGGGATTAAAGGTTTGTGCCACCGCCACCTGGCTTTATTTATTTTAAGACTCTTACTTTTTGGTTTTCTCTGTGTAACAATAGGGGCTGTCCTGGAACTTGCTTTGTAGGCCAGGCTGGCCTCAAACTTACTGAGATTCACTTGTCTCTGCCTCCCAAGTGCTGGGATTAAAGGCATGCACCACCATCACCTGGCTTCCTTGGATCTTAAAATCATCATCTTTTATTGATTTCGTGGCCACTTGTCCTTTGATTATCCCTGACAAGGATCATCACATATACACGCCACCTCTCCAGTGCCATGCCCAGCAGGGTGCCTACCATAGGGCGCTGGCATTTGTTAAGTGAAGGAATAAATGGAGAAGGATACTATGCCCCATGCATTGGCCAAGGTAGATAAGCAGGTACCTAGTGCCCCAGTCCAGCCTCCTTCCCAGCAGCTGTGGAATCATTAGGAAATCCAATACTGTATGCATGGACCCAGTGAGGTTGCAGCAGAAAAGGCCCAAATGTATAGCCAGCCTGACCTTACTGCACCCTGGAGCCAGTTCCTTACCTGCAGACTCTAGTGATCAGCAGCTCAGGGGTTAGAGGGAGAGCTCAGGGGTTAGAGGGAGGACTCAGATCAGAATTGCCTCATGTCTTCAGGGACCCCAGAGTTGTGAAACAAGTGGCCCCGCACCCCCTCTTCTCTTCTTCCTCATACTGTATCTCTGAGGTTCTTTCTTTTCTTTCATTTCTTAATTTTTTTTTTTGTATTTGCATGTGCACATTCAGAGGCCAGGAGAGTCAGGTGTCCTGTTACTACTTCCCATCTACTCCTTTTGTGACAGGGTCTCTCCCTGAACCTGGGGATTACGTTTCCTTGGTTAGGCTAGCCGCCAGCAAGCTTCAGTCTCTGCTGCATTTAGCACTGAGGTTACAGGTGTGCACAGATTTGTTAGGTGAGTGCTGGGATCCAAACTCTGGCCCTTTGGATTGCACAGCAATCCCTCCGGACCTCTGAGCCCATCGCTCCAGTCCTGAGGCTTCCTGAGGCTTGCAGGAGATCATTGCTGTGGGCCAGCATTCGGCCAGCGGACTCACTGTTCTGGGCATGGGTCTGTGGGGCTGCCCTTCCTGTCCCTTTGACATATGTCACTGGGTTGACCTCTTTCTTCAGCTACAGATTTGGGACACGGCTGGCCAGGAGAGGTTCCGAACCATCACCCAGAGCTACTACCGCAGTGCCAACGGGGCCATCCTTGCGTATGACATCACCAAGAGGAGCACCTTCTTGTCGGTGCCTCACTGGATCGAGGACGTGAGGAAGTATGCAGGCTCCAACATTGTGCAGCTGCTGATTGGTGAGCTAGGGATGGTGGCTGGCGGGGCCTGGGAATGAGTCTTATCTCTGCCCTTGCCTTTATTCTTCTCCAGTACAGGGCAAGCCTGCCTGGGGAGGGAGGGGTCTGGCCAGGAAGAGAGCCAGAAGTTGAACCTGGAGCTTGCAGTCAGTTTCAAAGTTGGACAAAATTGAGATTTGGAGGCAAGAGTGTGCTGGAGTAGGCTTTGCAGTCCCTGTGCGTTCCGGACCAGCTTTAAGGCATGGCCTTTCTGCCAACAGCACTGCTTCTCCTGCTCAGAGGCGGCAGTGTGGCTGGTTTGCTGCTCGCTGGATGAACATGTAGCTAGTATGTATGAGTAGGCTTTATCCCCAGCACATAAAACAAGATGAGAGACCACAGAATAAGAACTTTCTTTTTGCAGTTTAAAATCATATTTATTTAGTGTGTCTGTGTCTGAGCATGTGTGCATGTACATGTATGCACTGCAGTGCATGTATAGAGATCACGTGACAGACTTGCTAGCGTCAGGTCTCTCCTTTTACTAAATGGGTCCTGGGAATGGAATCCAGATCACTGGACTTGGCAACAAGTGTCTTTACCTGCTGAACCATCTTGCTGGCCTAGGATAAGAGTTTAAGCTTTCTGAAATCCGTCTGTCTGCCTGCCTTCTGTCTGTCTGTCTGTCTATCTAGTGTGTGGATATGGGTATACTTATGTCAAAGCACAAATGTGTAGGCCAAAGGACACTTACGGAGTGTATTTCCCCTTCCACCATGTAGGAACTGGGGACTGAACTCAGGTTTCCTAGTTGAACAGCAAGCACCTCGACCCACTGAGCCGTCTACCAGCCGAGTGTAAGAGCTTGTCCCAGCTCTCAAGAGGCTGATGGGGAGGAGGATTGCTTTAATTAGCAGTTCAAGTCTAGCCTGGGCAACCTAGAGAGAACTCTCTATTTTTATTTTTTTACTTTTTGAGACAAGGCTTCTCTGTATAACCCTAAATATTCTGGAACTTACTCTGTAGACCAGGCTGGTGTGAACTCAGAGATCACTTGCCTGTTGTGGTGCTGCTGCCTGAGAACAGTTTTTAAAAATGATTAAAATATAAATATTCTGGGTGTGGTGGAGCTTGTCTTTATTCCCAGCACTCAGGAGGCAGAAGCAAGCAGATCTCTGTGAGTTTATGACCAGGCTTGTCTAAATACCGAGTTCCAGTCTAGCCACAGCTATAGTAAGACCCTATCTCCAAAAAAGAAAAGAAAGAAAAGAAAAAGATTAAATAGGGGTTAGAGAGATGGCTCAGTGGTTTTGAGCACTTCCCAATGACCTGAGTTTTCCCAGCACCTACATTTTGGCTCACAGCCATCAGTAATTCTAGGGGATATTATATCTTCTGGTCATTGTGGCTGCCAGGCATACATTTGGCTCACAGACCTATTGTAGGCAAAACACCCATCCACATAACATTGTTATAAAATAGAGAGGATATTTTAAGCCAGACAGTGGTGGCGCATGCCTTTAATCCCAACACTCAGGAGATAGAGGCAGGCTGATCTCTGTGAGTTTGAAGCCAGCCTGATTTACAGAGTGAATTTCAGAACAGCCAGGGCTACAAGGAGAAACCCTGACTTGTGGGGGAAAACAAAAACAAGTAATCAATCAAACAAACAAAAAGCCACACCACCACTGCCACCAAAGGAGTGTTTTAGGGCAGGTGAGTCACCATGCCCAACCGTGTTTACCTGGAGCTGCTGAGGGGACGTGTTCTCGGCTCCTGGTGTGGCTCAGCTGAGAACTGCGCTGGCCTGGTACTGTGGGTCTTCTCATGCTCTGCCTGACTTTCTCCACAGGGAACAAGTCAGACCTTGCCGATTTCCGGGAGGTTCCTCTGACTGAGGCGCAGAGCTTGGCTGAGCACTATGACATCCTCTGTGCCATCGAGACCTCTGCCAAGGACTCCAGCAATGTGGAGGAGGCCTTCACCAGAGTGGCCACTGAACTCATCATGAGACACGGAGGCCCCATGTTCAGTGAGAAGAGTACCGACCACATCCAGCTAGACAGCAAGGACATTGTGGAGAGCTGGGGCTGTGGGTGCTGACTGGGGGGGCAGGGCAGGCAGGCCAGGCCAAGACCTCCCCACCTCCCTTGTCTCCAGCCTGTCAAGCCCCACCATGCAGAGCCGGCCCTCCAGGGCACTGGCTTCTCTAGAGGGATTCTGCACCGCTAGCCTGGATGCTGGGTAGAAAGGGAGAAGCAGGGTGTCCCGTGCAGAAGGCCATTGGCCTAGGGCAGGTTGTGGAGCACCCTGCCAGCCAGCCTCTGCTCCCCCATGCTCTCACATTCCAGGACTAGCCTGAGCCTTGCAGCATAGACTGCTGTGGGAAGCGGCCATGCTGCCCAGCCCCCACGTGCTGGTCTTACCTTCTCCTGCCTTGACTGCTGCCCTCCAGGGATGTGGCTGGAACCCCAGGTTCCTCCAGGTCATTCTCCGGCCTCTAACCAGAGTGTAAAAAGCACATCAGTTAGGCCAACAGGCTGGTGCCCAGCCTTGTCCCCGGGAAGCCTGAGCTCATCAGGTGGAAGCAGCGTCCTCCCTTCACTGCCAGCTTGGAGCACTTATCTCCCTGGGCCTGGCTCGCTGCCTTACCAAGACTTCTCGAGTTTTTCTGCTTTTCCATGTAGCATCTCATTTTCACTGACACAAGTGTAGGGTCATGGCCAGTGGCCAGCTGGGTATGGTCTGTTGGCCTGAGGCCCAACATTTTGCCAGTCAGGTTGCCAAAGCAGCTAATCTCTCAGTGTGGTTGAGGGTGGAGATAGGAAGGGAAAAGAAGCAGCTTGTGGGGCGGGGGATAACTCGCTGGTGGAGCACATGCTGAGCACACGCCAGGCCCTGGGTTTCAGCCCTCAGTGCCAAAGGTGACAGCAACGGAACAGCAGCTTCTTTTGTGTCCCAGAGGTGGAGGTCGAGGGCCCTGTGGTTGCCGGCCTTGCCTCGGGGAGAAACCTTCCCTGCCACAGTTCAGTTCAGGGCGGCTCTAGTTCCCCATGGTCCTGGCCTAGCTTACGGATTCAAAACAAAGAAGATGAGGATGTGGTGGCCTGGGACCTGGCCATCTCACACCTCACTGGTCCCTTGCCTGCCTTAACAGATGCTTCCTGCTGGGGTCAGAAAGAAAAGTGGGGTTCTTAGGAGGCAGGGCTGTCCTTTGTGGCTCAGGGATCAAAGGACTGATCCCTGAGGAATTGAGCCAGGGAAATGTTACTAAGGTAGTCCTGGCCCTTTGAGTCAGCCCAGTTCTGTGCCCTTCTACCCCCTCACTATAGACTACACACACAAAATGCCACATCAGCCACAGGGCCCCAGCCATTTGGGTCAGGCTCAGTCCAGTATAATCATGGGTCAGGTATTGTTCCCTGCATCTCCCTTCCTGCTGGTAGCCTACCCTTGCCTCTCCTTTCAAGCTTTCTGGTCTGTCAGCCCCTTTTCTAGGTATATCTGGCCACGGGGCCAGAAGCAGGGCTTTGCAGCAACTCCCTGACAGCCTAAGGAGAGAACTGTGCTGAACAAGATAAACAGGGCTAGACCCACTGGCCCCTTTTCTGTTAGGAGATTTTGCGTAGCCTGTGGATGAGCTGAGCCTGGTTCTGGTGAGGTGGAGGGTGGCCCAAGTGAACCAGAGTCTGCCTAGAGTGTGTGTCTGGTGGAGGTCACCGTGGCTGTGCTGGGTAGGGGCTGCAGTAGCCGCAGCATTAGGAAGGCTGAGAACCACTGCCGTAAGGGTAGGATGGGTAGAGCTGAATAAGCCCTTTTTGGCCCAGGGAGCCTTCACTGGTGGCTTAGTGGCTCACCCAGCAACCAGGAAGATCACCTCACTTCCCTTTTCACAATCCCCAGGCGCTGAGGTGTGGCTGAGGCCCATCCCTGTGCAGCCCCTGCTCTCAGAGTTTAGCCCGGACACCAAAGTCTCCTTCAGCCCAGCACTCCCCACTGCTCTGGTAACCACCCTGCCCTCTTACTCTCTGGGTTCCAGTTCCACTGCCAGGTGCAGGTCTGGAGGGCCAGGCCCAGGGCCCTCATTATGGCCTCCACAGCCTGCCCACCTCTGTGCTCACTGTCAAGTCTGGGCCCAATGTGACCCTCCTCTCCCAAGTCTCCGCCAGCCTGCCTTCTTATTGACAGCACAGAATCCCACAGATGACCCAGAGGACATCTCTGAAGGGAGATGGCCCCTCCCCAGCGACAGGCCTTATCTTCAGTATCCTGGCAGGGATGAGTTCTTCCCTTGGACTCCTGGTTCTGTGGCCTGGGAGGGCCCTGAGTCCTGGACTGAAGCTGGGTCCTCCGGAGAAGCTGCTGCCATCCCTGCAGACAGTAATGCCCAGGCTCTGGCCCTCAGCTGAGGCGCCTGCCCCACTCCAGTGCACAGAGAGAGAAACCTCAGGACTCCTGAGCCTTTGTCAGGAGCCCTGGGCTTGAGGACCAGAAAGCAGGCAAGTGTGTGTGAGTCAGGAAACAAAGCAGCTGCTTTCCTTGCCCTGGGCGGGCTGGGCTGGCTGCCAGCAGCCCAGGGCCTCTGGGCAGCAGGAGCAGGTGGAGGCTGGGTGCTGGGGAGGGCAAGGAGGTACCCACAGAGGCTGGGCAGGGCCAGCGTGGCTGCAGCAGGAAGAGTGAAGGACTGAGGGCTTGCCCACTAAAGGTACCAAGAAGGGGCTCCGTGTTTCTTTGGGTGGAAGTCTGTCTCCAAGGACACAGGCCCCAACTGGGGGAAATCTACAGGGAGCCCCTGGTGCACATTGAATTGGTTGCCCTGTCCCAGGATGCTGCCCGTGGTGGGCCTCCAGCCAAACTCACCCCTGCAAGGCCTGGACGGGCAGAATTGCCAGCCCAAGGATGCCATGTGCACTAGGGAAATTTTCACATTACCTATTTATGAAAATGGAAGCCTTTCTATCAAATCTATTTTTGGAACATGAAAAGTTGCCTTTCTGGATATGTCACAGAGCCAGTGTACAATTCAACCATTAAACATTTCTGTACTGAGTCCATGCTCAACCGTGGTGCTGTCATTCCCGAGTCCAGAGCCTGTGTGGCATCCCTAGGCTGGTCTCCAGGATGGCTGGCTGGGTGGGTGGGAACACTGCCTCGCTGTCCTGCCTGGTGTGGAGAAAGGACCCTGACTATGACCTTGCTCTAGTCCTGGGCCCTCTGAGCTAGAATCAGTCAGAGGTTGGGCCACATCTCTGCCAGCAAACTTTTGATCATGTTGGGGAGGGCTCTTGGATGATGATGACCCAGTCTGGAGGGAACTCAAGCCCTGAGGAAGGACCTCAGAGTTAATGTTCTTGTTTTGTTTGAGATAGGGTTTCCCTGTGTAGTCCAGATTGGCCTCAGACTCAGAGATTCACCTGCTCTGCCTCCCAAGTGCTAGGATTAAAATTAAAGGCGTCTGTTACCACCCCAGCCCAGAGTTAACATTCTTGTAGAGGTTAGACGACAGGAAGAAATAGTTATGATTGTAAGAGCCCAGCTTGCTTGTTGCTCTGTTCCCAGGCAAGAGCAGTTCCGTAAGATAGCAGGTGCCCAGGTGATGAGGGTCAGAATCGAGTGTCTGAGCCACTGGTCCATGAGCTGGTAGCTCACCACGATATGAGTCCAGGACAGTTTACCAGAGTGTGGCTTGGACAAAGTTATTCCCTTTCTCAAGGCTCCACTTTCCACAAATGTAGGCTCTTACTGGTCTAGTGGTACCCCAGGAAGCCCTAAGGAGCCCTCACAGTGCAGAATGTAGGACCTTGGAGGCCAAGTGTCTCTGACTTTCAGAAGGGACATATCTCAGGGAAAAGGAATACCTGCTTATGGGAGGAAGTGACACAGCCCACCGTGTCCATGAGATGTCAAACCCAGATCTAGGTCTGCCTGAGACTGGTCACTTCATTGCCTCCAAAGGCTTAGATCTAAGCTTGTCTGTCTCCAGGATTCGCTAATGCCTCTGTCCACACCGCAGGAATGCTAAGACTATGGGCCAAACTCAAAGGAAACCAGGTGCAGTCCTGGACTTTAGAGCAGGGAAACAGGTCGAAGGCCATAAGAACCTTTTCTAAGCCCTGAGTTCCCTCCTGAGCCTGACTTGGGCTAGGTCTGAGCTGAGTTCTGGGCCCAGAGTATTACCTGCCTTCGCTGAAGGTCACCAAAGCTCCACACTAGACCTGTCCAGTAGCCTTGGTGCAGTGGGGCCCGCCAGCCCTTCTCAGGGCTTGTCTGAGAGCAAGTTAGACATTGACTAGACCTCAGCTTCCTTGCTCAGACCCTTTCATGGCCTCTGGTGTCTTAGAAGGTAGCGAACACAGCTGCTGAGTCTGCTTACCTCTGATACGGCTGCCTGTAGTACACACCTCTACCGTTCTCCGTGATGCTGCTCCTGCACACCCTCCCCAGCTGCTGAACAACCCACACTGTTGCTATAGGATGGGCTTCTCCAGGCCAAGAGCCCCGTTCCCAGGTCCCTGTTCCCGGAGCGGGATCCATGTGCCTAAGGGATAACCTTTCGTTCTAGCACTGATCTTATGGATGCTCACTCTGTCCTTAGGGTAGGAGGCCTGGTCCCATGTTGCCCATTGCTGTAGTCTCAGGAGAGTCCTAATAGGTTGCAAAGACTCAGTTCAAAGTTGTGCTTTGGACTCAGTCACTGGGTGTCTGCCAAGTGCATACATACAGGCCAGCTGATAAACTGTCCTCGTCTGTGACATCGTAGGGTCTGGTGGGATGCTCTGCCCTGCCTCCATCCCAGATGGATCCATCTGGTTCCTGCCTTGTCCTGTCCGGTGCTTGAAGAACTCTCTGAATATGATGCCCTTCTGAAACTGCTCACACAATGGGTTCTCGTTCATAGTAGATTCAAAGAAACCCCTCTCTCTCTCTCTGAGATAGGATCTCACTATGTAGCTCTCCTGGAACTCACTATGTAGGCCAGGCTGGCATTGAACTCACAGAGCTCTCTATGCCTCTGCCTTCTAAGTGCTGGGATTAAAGGGGCATGCCACTATGCCCAGCAGAAGTTTGTTTCTTATGAAAGTGTTTGCTGAATTCTGGCTCTCCAACCTGCAAAATTCCAGGGCCCTTTTAACGGGAAGTATGAAAGAAGGTGGTTGGTAGTGAGGGGCCAAAACTGGCTCTAAGAGGTAGGGGTGGGGCTGGTGTGTTCCAGCTTGCTGTTCCTCATATGGCCTAAGGCTCATAGTGGCTGTCAGCCAGTGACTTGTTTAAAGTGCAGACTCTGCCTCTACCTCAGATTCTTTTCTATTTTTTTTCATTTTATTTTCTTTGTTTTTATTTTATTATTTTTTAAAGTTTTTTTTGTTTTTATGTTGTAAGCTTCCATGTGGAGCTGGGAATTGAATCCAGGTCCTCTACAAGAGCAACAAGTGCTGAACCAGCACTCCAGTCCTCTATTTTTGTTTTACTTTTTTGTTTGGGTGTTTTGTCTGTATAGCTGCCCATGCACCATGTACATGCAGTGTGCATGGAAGCCAAAGAGGGCATAAGACCTACCATGCTGGGACTGGTGTTACAGACGGTAGTGGGTCACCATGTGTGTGCTGGGAACTGAGCTTGGGTCCTCTGGAAATCAGCCCTTGCGCTTGCACGTGTCCTCTCCTCCTCCTTTTTTGTTTTGTTTTGTTTTGATTTTTTTGAGACTTGGTTTCTCTGTGTGGCCCTGGCTATTTTGGAACTCACTCTGTAGATCAGGCAGGTCTCAAATTCACAGAGATCCACCTGCCTCTGCCTCCAGAGTACTGGGATTAAAGGAGTCTGCCATCACGGCTGGACTGCCTTTCTCTCTCTAATTGAATATTTTTTTGCAATATATTCTGATTACAGTCCCCTCCCCCACCTCCTTCCAGATCCTTTCTACTTCCCCACCCACCCAAATCCATACCCTTTCTTTTTCTCTTTCATTAGAATACAAACAGGAATCTTTTTTTCATTTTTTAAAAATTTTATATATTTTTAACTGATTTTTATTGAGCTCTACATTTTTCTCTGCTCCCCTCCCTGCCTCTCCCCTCCCCTTAAACCCTCTCCCAAGGTCCCCATGCTCCCAATTTACTCAGGAGATCTTGTCTTTTTCTACTTTCTACTTCCCATGTAGATTAGATCTATGTAAGTCTCTCTTAGAGTCCTCATTGTTGTCTTGGTTCTTTGGGATTGTGATTTGTAGGGTGGTTTTCTTTGCTTTATGTTTAAAAACCACTTATGAGTGAGTACATATGATAATTGTCTTTCTGGGTCTGGATTACCTCACTCAAAATGATGTTTTCGAGCTCCATCCATTTGTACCACATTTTTTTTTTTTTATCCATTCTTTGGTCAAGGGGCATTTAGGTTGTTTCCAGGTTCTGGCTATGACAAAAAACGCTGCTGTGAGCATAGATGAGCACATATTCTTGTGGCACGATTGAGCATCCTTTGGATATAGACCCAAAAGTAGTATTGCTGGGTCCTGAGGAAGGTTGTTTCCTATTTTCTGAGAAATTGCCATGCTGATATCCAAAGGAGTTGTACCAGCTTACACTCCCACCAGCAATACAGGAGTGCTCCCTTTACCCTACATCCTCTCCAGCATAAGTTATCATCAGTGTTTTTGATCCTTGCCATTCTTACAGGTGTAAGATGGAATCTCAGAGTTGCTTTGATTTGCATTTCTCTGATGACTAAGGATGTTGAGCATTTTCTTAAGTGTCTTTCAGCCATTTTAGATTCCTCTGTTGAGAATTCTCTGTTTAAGTCTGTACTCCATTTTTTTTATTGGATTATGTGATCTTCTGATGACCAATTTCTTGAGTTCTTTGTATAGTTTGGAGATCAGACCTCTGATGTGCGGTTGGTGAAGATCTTTTCCCATGCTGTTGTTTTGTTGACTGTGTCCTCTGCTTTACAGAAGCTTTTCAGTTTCAGGACAAACAAGAATCTTAATACTACTACTAATAATAAATAAAATAAAAAACAGAACACAGCCACAGTAAAAGCACAGAAGAAACACATACATATGCTGAGAGAAACAAGTTTGCACACACAGAAAACCCATGAAAACAAGAGGAAACCATAATATATAAGCAAAAAAATCTGTAAGGTCAAAAAAATAAAAGATGCCCAGACAAAGAATTGTGGGAAAAAGAACCTCCCCAAAATATCTTGACTTCATGCTGCGTTGTCCATCTACTGCTGGGCCTGCGACCTGATCTTACATGTGCTTTGTGTATTTAGTGAGATTACGTTTAAAAAAAAAAAAAAAAGCAAAACTAGTTTTTCCTTTGCGAGTGGTTCATTGGAGATAGCTTCTGAATTAGGGAAGGGAGCTTGTGTCTACCTCCCCTCAGAACTGGGACCCCATCTGACTTAAACCTGTGTGGGCCCTGTGCATGTGCCACAGTCTCTGTGAGTTCATATGTGTGTCAGTCCAGTTGTGTCTAAGGCCTTGTTTTCTGGGTGTCCTCGTGTCTGTGTCCATCAGTCTGTTTGTGTGCTGTGTGTCTGTGTCCCCAGCTCTTACAATCCTCTTACCTCCTCTCCGGCAGCGTCTCCTGATCCCTGGAGGAGAGGGATTTGATGAAGAATCCCATTTAGGACTGAGTGTTCCAAGGTCTCTCCCTCTCTGCACATTGTCCAGCTGTAGGTTTCTGTATTTGTTCCTGTCTGTTGCTGGAGAAAGCTTCTCTGCTGATGGCTGAGCAAGATACTGATCTATGAGTTTAGCAGAATGCCTTTTGGAGTCATTTTATTGCTACATTTCTTTGTTCCGTTTTTTGTTTTGTTTTGTTTTTGCTTTTAATGGAACAGCAGCATTTGGTTTCCCTCTAGGCCCATGGCTTATCTAGACTCAGGTTCTTGGCCACACAGGCAGTGTTGAGCATGAGCTCCTTCTCAGAGTGGGCTTTAATCCCAGCCAGGTGTTGGTTGGTTACTCCCACAGGCTTTGTGCCACTACTGCGCTTGCACATCTTGCAGGCAGGACCCCATTGTGGATCAGAGGGTTTGTAGCTAGATTGACGTTTATGCTTCTCCTCAGATAGTAAGCAGAGTACCTCCTAGTACTGTGTGCACTAGTCAGTATGGGTGAAGGCTCCAGGTAGGTACCAGCTGGGTTTCCCTGTCTTTAGTAGGTTATTTAGATGTTGTCTTCAGCAACAGGGCCTTACTGTCAATTTGTGGAGAGCAAGTAATAGCCTTGGCAATAGCCTGGGTTGGTTGGGGGTTTCCATAAGACCCCTTTGGCCAACAACTCCATTAGATGTAACCTGTTCGCAGCACTGGAGGTTTGATTTGATGGAGAGATGTCTTGTAGGGCTTTAGCTCCCTCATTGTTTGGTGATTACGATTTAGTTTTCTTTCACACACACACACACCCCCATATATGTATGAACCCACATATATGTGTGTGCACGTGTGTGTGTGAACCCATATATATATATATATATATATATATATATATATATTATATTAGGTTTTTGTAAGATCCCTCAAATGGCCACGAGTTTTAGCTGTCTCTCCCCATAGTCCCTTCCTTACCCGTCTCTTCCCTCCACCTCATTTGATCCTGCTGTTCTAGCGCCACCCTTCCACATCCATCTGTAACTATCTATTCGATTTCCTTTCCAGGGGGATTCCTTCCTCCCCTCTAGTGCCCTAGTGCTGAGCCATCTGTCTAGCCCCTCAGATTTTTTGTTTGTTTGGAACTTACTATGTAGACTGAGCTGGCCGTAAACTTACAGAGATCCACCTGCCTCTGCCTCCCGAGTGCTGGGATTAAAGGTGTACACCATTATGCTGGACTTTTCAGATTTTTAGAAATAATAGTGTGATCATATCCTCTCCAAACCCTTCTTCCCTGTAGAGCCCCACAACGTGTGTCTCTCCTCACAATATGTGTCCCCCTCCCCAAACAAGTAATCCTCCTTCTCACCTTCGTGTTTTTATTTTTTCTGGTTGTTTGTTTATTTTTTAAGTAATTCGCTGAGCCCAAATAGTGGTGCCTGTAAGATCATGGCCAGCCAGTGACCACACTGAACAAAATGATTCCCTCAGCAGTCATCAGTTGGTAGTAGCTCCCAAGCTACGAACGCCTCCCTCATCCACGATGAACTCTGAGTGCTTTGGTCTTGTCCAGGTAACTGTAGATGCTGTGAGCTCATCCAGAAGATGGCGTTTTATAGAATCCCTCCTGATCTCCTGGCACGAACGTTCTTCCCACCCCTTCTTCTGCAGTGTTCTCTGAGCCTTGGAAGGGTTGATACAGATGTCTCGTTTAGGGCTCAGCCCTCACAGTCCCCTCTCTTCAGCATTTGAACCAGCTATGAGTCGGCACTGACTGCTGTTCACTGCAGAAGGAAACTCCTCTGTCCGAGGTCGAGAGCACCAATCTATATCCACCTCAGGTTCCCGAGCAAGTCGAAATTTTGTTTTTTTCATTTTTATGTATTTATTGCATTGTGCTTCAATCTGAATGTTATTTCTTAGCTAAGAGGAGGGTCTTAGAAATCATTTGAACATACTAGGGGAGGCATGGTGTAGAAATGGCCGCCATGAAGTGTTCCTTCCAAACACTGGAATGTGTCGTGTGGAAGCTCACTCAGACTTGAGTTCATTCTGAGCAGATGAATGGATGAAACGCAGTGGCAGGTATGATGGGTGCCCTGGGACATTCCCTAAGGACCACAGCTGAGCCGAGTGGTGGTGGCCATCTCCAACTCCAGCACTGGAGACAGAGGTTGGGGGTGACAGTTACAAAGCCGGCATGAGTTACACAGTAAACTTGAGGCCAGCCTTCGCAACTGGAGACCCAGTCTCAAAGAACAAAAAAGAATAGCCAACTACACGTGAACAATGAAGATATGTTTCCAATTATACCAGGGAGGAAAAGATTCAAGTGTTATAAATTGTGATTACATACCTTTGGGGAGAGAGCCCGGCAAGGCACTCGGCCTAGACTGGGGTAATTAGTGTCTGCGGGGTGGAGCAGGGTAGTGGTTCAGTGCTTTGTATTTTCTTTGCAGTTCTATTTTCTGACCTACTGATTATGATCGTGAGTTTTAGTTCGTATAAGGAGCACTGATAGGAAAGAAGGAAACAGGAATAAAGGTGGTTATGGCCTCGACAACAGTCAGAAGTGTTACCAGAGGAAACCCTGTGACGTGGTGCCCAGTGACTCTCCCATCACTCAGTACTAGTTTATTTTCAGAGAAAATGTATTCTTTCTAGAATTAGAAAATGAAAGGCTTAGAAAAATGTTAACTGTGCTTGTCTTTGGCTAGAGGAGTGTCACTGTCTGTGAGTCTCAGTTTGACAAGTTGGAGCATTCAAATTCAAATGCTAGAGATTTCTTTGTTCACAGTTCTGGGGTATCTGGTTAGGGCCGCATCATGTGTTCTGACATGGAGGTCATCATGTGATGAGAAAGGAACTGAGCAGATCTTCTCTCAAGGTGATGCTTTTAATGCTGTTATGATGACAATTAAGTAGGAGGGACAAAGATTAGCTCCGTAGCAGGAACTTAGAGAGATATGTTATTATTTTATAAACATTTTATTTTTGTGGTGCTAGGGTTTGAACCTAGTGCCTTATATATGCTAGGTGTCTTAGTTAGGGTTTCTACTGCTGTGAAGCAGCACCATGACCACAGCAACTCTTATAAAGGAAAACATTTAGTTAGGGCTGGCTTACAGTCTCAGAGGATTAGTCCATTATCGTCATAACAGGAAGCATGACAGTGTACAGGCAGACGTGGTGAATTTTTTTTTTTTCTGAGACAGGGTTTCTCTGTAGCTTTGGAGCCTGTCCTGGAACTAGTTCATGTAGACCTGGCTGGTTGGTCTCGAACTCACAGAGATCTGCCTGCCTCTGCCTCCCGTGAGCTGGGATTAAAGACATGCGCCACCACCGCCCAGTTTAGCTGTGAGTTCTACACCTGGATCTGCAGGCAGCTTGAAGGGATAGTGAGTCACTAGGCCTGGCTTGAACTTCTGAGACTTCAAAGCCCACTCTCAGGGTCACACTTCCTCCAACAAGGCCACACCTCCTAATAGTGACACCCCCTTGGAGCCTATGGAGGGAGGACATTTTCTTTCAAACCCCCACCCTAGGCAAGCCTTTCTACTACTGATCGGCATTCTCAGCCCCCACTGTTTTTATGTATTTAAAATTATTTAAAAATCAAACTAAAGTTATGGATAGCTGTGAACTGTCACATGGGTGCTGGCAATCAAACCTGAGTCCTCTGGAATAGCTCAGTGCTCTAAGCCACTGAGCCATTTCTCTAGCCCTTAAGAATATTTTATTTGTTGTGTGCACACACAGGAATGCAGGTGCCTGAAGAGGCCAGAGGTGTCCAAGCCCCCGCAGCTGGAGTTCCAGGCAGTTATGAGCTGCCTGCCAGACATGGGTGCTGGGAACTGAACTCCAATCCTCTGCAAGAACAGTGTGTGCTCTTAACCACTGAACCATCTCTCCAGCACTTTGATGTGTGTGTGTGTGTGTGTGTGTGTTTAAATTGTAAAATATAACAGGGGCAGGCAAAACACCTGTGTATTTATGTGTTTATATACACATAAATAAATTTTAAAAATGTGCATAGTATAGTATTTTACTCATTTGCTTAGAAGTGTACAACTCTATGGCATCCTGTTTTGGCCAAGTTTTGTATAGCAGCTACACTGTCTTCTCTGAACTTCCATCTTTCCATGGCAAGGCTCTGTGCCCTCCGATGCTAATGGCCAGCCCCAGCACTCACCTTCTGCTGGCCTCTGTCAGTCTGACCCTTCTGGGGACCACATCACCTTGATTCTTTAGTGCTTTTCTTTTCTTTCAGACAGGGCTTCACTATGTAGCCCTGGAAAGCTTAGAACTCACTTGGATAGCTGACCTTGTAGTCATAGAGATCTGCCTGGCTCTGCCTCCCAAGTGCTGGGATTAAAGGCATGCGCCACCACTGCCCACTTACCTTTGTCTCCCAGCAACCACATCAAATGGCAGCTATTGGGGTGCATACTTGCAACCCCAGCACTGGAAAGGCAGAGACAGGAAGATGTTTGGGGCTTGCTGGCCAAGTGATCTAGGTGAGTGGGTGAGCTCCAGGCTCAGTGGGAGACTCTGACTCAAAAAAATAAGGTGAGGAGTGGCTGAGAGATACCAGACATCAACTTCCAGCCTTCATATGCTCATGCACACTCTTGCACATGCACGCGCACACACACACACACACACACACACACACACACACTCACACACACACACACACACACCACAGACACACAAAAGGAAGAGAAGAGAAATGCTTAGGCTGCTGACTTCAGTTGTTTGGGCCTGTGTCTAGGCAGCATGTCATGGGAGGAGCCTGTGGTGAGTACTGCTCCCTCCTTGGTAGCCGGGAAGCAGAGATGGGTGTGTGTTCTAGTGCCTCCTCCACAGACACAGCCTCAATGTTTAACTTCTACCCATGAGACCCCCTTTTCCTGCAGGTCCCACATCCTCTCTAGTGCCATAGGCTGGGACCTACGCCTCCAATTCATGAACCTTTGGGAGACCTTCAAAACCCAAACTCTAGCACCTGATCTGTGGTGAAATTCCAGTCTTGTCTCTGAGACCCCTGGGAAATCACATCCCGACTCCTGCCTCATGAGGCTTGGGACAGCTGGCAGGTTCTTTCTGGACAGAGCCAGTTTAGATAGGAGGGTGAAGGCCTATGTGTGCACACCAGAGTGCCAGGAGGGGGCAGTAGCAGAAGTTTGGTGTAGGAGGATCTAGATTGTCCCCCATGTTGGAACTAGGGACTGAAGGCCTTAGTCCCTAGTACCTGCATGTGCTCAGAAAATTTTTATTTGTGTCTGTGTGTGTTTGAGAGAGGGTCTCAATATGTAGCCCTGATTGCCTGGTACCCACAGGGATCACTTGCCTCTGCCTCCTGAAAGCTGGGATTAAAGATGTTCACTACCATGTCAGGCTTCAGAAGATTTTTGACCACTTCTGGCTAGTGAAAGGGTCATAGTGGCCTGTCTGTAGGCTTGAGGCCCATATCCCCTATATGCCCGGGAAGACTGCTTGTTAGTGAGGTACATGAGGATACCTCAGTGTGCAGGGTTTCCCACAGGGGATTTAGATGCCAGAGTTCATTGTTGCTACTGGTGCCCATGTGACTGCTGATTTCTAAAGCAGGAGCCACAAGCTCTCGCCCCTGGGCTCCATGTGGGCAGTTGCGTTTCATCCTTCCTACTGCTCCCTTCCTTCCTTCCTTCCTTCCTTCCTTCCTTCCTTCCTTCCTTCCTTCCTTTCTTTCCTTACTCTCCTTCTTCTTCTTCTTCTTCTTCTTCTTCTTCTTCTTCTTCTTCTTCTTCTTCTTCTTCTTCTTCTTCTTCTTCTTCTTCTTCTTCTCTCCTCCTCCTCCTCCTCTTCAAGACAGGGTTTCTCTCTGTATCTCTGACTACCCTAGAACTTCCTCTGTAGACCAAGCTGGCCTCGAACTCACGGAGATCCACCTGCCTCTGCCTCCTGGGTGCTGGGATTAAAGGCGTGCACCACCACTGCCAGCACCCCCCCCCCCCGCCTCTATTTTAAGACAAGGTCTCACACTGTGCTCTGGGCTAGGCTGGAACTCACCATGTAGCACAGGCTGGCCTTGAACTTGCGGCAGTCCTCTTGCTTCCATTTCCACAGTGCTTGGATTACAGGTACGGCCACCATGGCCTGATCTTTGTAAAGTCTGATTTGACTGCCAACACTTAAAGAATGCATAGACAGTACCCTCTACGTCTGAGCTCCAGGTTAGGGAGGACATTCTACTCAGTGGTTGTCAGGGTCCGATGGCAGCCCGGACCATAAATTATTTCTCTGGACTGTACCCCAACATAAACTATCTCTCTTGATGGGCGGGGAGGCGCGGGAATAAAGACACAACTCACGTGGCTTTATTGGGAAGGAGATTCTCCGTCATGAAATCCTAAGTTTACATGCTGAAGAATTCCCCTCGTTTATTCTCCAAATAGCTTTTATACCAAAATGTAAACTGAGGGGTAAAATCATTAGCATTCTGTTTCCTAGGTAACCAGGTGAATGGCTTTTAGTCACTTCCACATCTACCTGTGTCTCCTCTGTCATGTATTCCCAGTCTGTATGCTAGCTCAGTCACGTAGGCTTGAATTAGCATCTCTAATCAGGCATCCTCCAAATTACAGAGAAGGAGCAGAGCGACTCCTGACCTTTTGTTAGGTTAGCGGCAGCCTGTCTGGAAGGTTACGTGACTACCTCAGGTACTAACTATGGCCTGAGAGCCTGGCTGTCCCACCATGTAGACAAATAGGCCTACAAGTGAAGCTCCGGTTGTCTAGTTACCCCAGTCCCTCCCCCTCCCCATTGTCTTCCCTCCTGGACTTCTGGCTCCTACTCTTTACTGAGTCCTGCAGGCCAGTGTCATATAGGGCACTCTGCCCTCTTTGCCTTCCTAGTGGAACCTCTGACTCACAGGCCCACCCTGGTTGGCATAGTTCCTAGCTCACAGGTAACTATGGAACTTCCATGAGAGATAGATAGATAGATAGATAGATAGATAGATAGATAGATAGATAGATAGAACGATAGATAGAACGATAGATAGATAGAATGATAGATAGATAGAAAGAAAGATAGAATGATAGGTAGATAGATGATAGATGATAGATAGATAGATAGATAGATAGATAGATAGATAGATAGATAGATAGATGTGTCCAGGGTAAGACTTTGATACTGCTTAGGGCAGGATGGGACCCAGAATTGGGAAGCTGCTGGTGCCAGCACGTGGGGAAGAGTTGTTTTCTCCTTTGCACTGAAGGGGCAGGTAGAGAAGAGTGAGGAGGTCAGAGAAGATTCAGGGATCCCCCCAGGCCTCCCATGCTGGAACAGAGGTTCCAGGCCAATTGGGAGAGCACCATGACGATGCTCCCTCTCCCCTGGATCTTCAGTTCTCTGCCCTACCACTGCTGTGTCCAGGAGACTTTCAATGGGGCCTGCGGTCCTGTGTCCAGTCAGCTGGGTCATGTGAGGTTGCTGGCAGAAGCAATGAGAGCTGGTCCCAGAACCTGGCTCAGGCTGCTCAGAGATTATGGAATTGGGGTGATTGGGTGGGAAACTTTAGGGAGAGAGAAGCCTCAAACCAGGTTCAAACAAAATGAATGCAGGTTTCTAGAAGAAGCCAGGTTTAAGAAAATTACTATGTTGAGCTCATACAAAAAGGTTATGCAGTGGGTTCATTGTGGATTTTTTAAAATTGCCTCTATTTATTTGCTGTGCATGAACAGAATAAGTGTGAAGGTGAAATTCGGTTCTCTCCTATGATATGGGTCCTGGGGATCGAACTCAGGTCTTCAGACTTTGCAGCAAGTGTCTTTCCCACTGAGTGATCTCAGCAGCCCTCCTGTGTGGGCTTTTAATGGCATGGACCGACTCGGGCCGGTGCTTCTGGGCACCCGGCTTAGGTCTGGACTTCCAGCCTGGTGTCATGGGCTAGGTTCAATTCAGAGGCTTTGTGAATGTGCTCAGCAGGCCAGCCAGCAGGACCAGGCCCAGTATGGCCACAGCTACCAGTGCCACATCCCACCAGATCCCCGAATAGGCCCAGGATGGTGGCAGCTTCCAGCCACAGCTACCCAGCTCATAGCCTGTCAGCTGGCCCAGTGGACGCTTGGTGGCCAAGTCAGGGCTGGCACAGTAGATGTGCAGCAGGGCCTCTGGCATGTGGTCTTCCAGCCAGAGGCGCAGGTAGGTGAGGCCGCAGTCACAGTGCCAGGGGTTGTGTGTCACATCGAGGTTCCACAGCTGAGGCATGTGGTCGAAGGCACCTGGCGGCACTGAACGCAGACTGTTGTTGGCCAGGAAGAGTTGGCGAGTGTGAGCTGGCAGCACAGGCAGGGCTGTGAGGCCCCGCCCCTCACAGTTCACCTTTAACCCCATGGTTTCCAAGGCCTGGCAGGTGCAGGGCCTTGGGCAGGCCTGGGTGGCTGTGGCCACGGGCCAGAGCAGAAACAGGAGCCCCCAGGTAGTCATCTGGCAGGCCAGCTGTGGGCAGAGAGCAATGAGATTGGGGCCTGTCAGTCTACACCAGGATACCTGTGCTGGACAAAGGTGTGTCCCTTCTCTCCAGGCCTCTGGAGGGCGCAGGAGCTCTGCTCTAGGTTAGGTTGGAACTCACTATGCAGCCCAGGGAGTGTGGTAGCGAGGGACAGGTCTTCCTGGTCTCTGGCAGAGATCCCAGCCCCTGCTCAAATAGGGGAGCCAGTGACTGCTGAGGGACTCCAGTCTTAGTCCCTGGCCGCAGAAGCTAGGAACGGACCTTTCAGACCTAGTCCCTTGCCTGAGCCTGGAGTCAGGCCATGGCATACATTCTACACCTTGGCCGTCTCTCATGATGCCTGATTCAAAAAACCTGCAGGGTTTTCCAGCTGGCAGCTCAGAGGGGACCTCAGAGGGACCTGTCTAAAAGCCACTCATCTAGGCCAATGGCCAGAGCTGAGAGTGAAGGCCCAGAGAGGGGAAGCACTCGCCCAGGGTCACCCAGAAGTCCACGGCAGAGTGCAGTCAGGGAAATGTCTCAGAACCATCTGGTTCTGCCTCGTTTCCTGCCTTCCCTCCCAGCTTAGCACTAGGGACTGCCTCCCCCTCTCAAGCATTTGCTCTCCTACCAGGGTCCCACTCACAGGAGGCTTCAGAGAGTGCTCATTGATTGACACATGGATTTTTCAGCCAGTTGCTGGTTGACATCGTAGAGCAAATGTTCTCCCACATTCCATCTTTTTGTAGAGAGGGTGAAGGGAGAGACAGAGTGTCCCCTCTCTTCTGCCAGCTCATCTGGAGTGGACACCGGGCAGGAGGTCACACTGGAACCACTTACCTGTGAGGCCTTGGTTGGGGCACACCTTCTGCGAGCTGGTGGCATCCTGGTCAAGGCTGTGGTGGTGGTGTGTGAGCTGTGGGATCTGGCAGTGGTGGCTGCTGCTTGAGTGGAGGAAGGAAACGATGAAAATAGCCTGGCTTATCCCCTGATACAGCCCCAAGGGCCTATCTCAGAGGCAGGAGGCTCCCAGGGTCCCAGGGCCCTGGGCATAGAAATGCAGGCCAACTTCACTTTTAGGGAGGGGCACCTCTGTACCACAGGCAACCTATGGCCTTGTGTGGTGTGTCTGAAGGCCAACCGGGGTGCCCCCTGCCTGGTCCTAGTGGTTGGAGAGGGCTTTCTGGAGGAGAAGATGCTCAGCTGAGTGATGGTGAGCTGTGAGTTCCTTATAAATGTGGCCCTGGCGCTGCACTCCTCGCTGAGGAGTGGGGTCGAGCACCAGAATGCCTGTTTGTAGTCCTCCATTCCTCTGAAGTGGTGAGGGAGGCTCCTTTTTGTCTGTGGTGTCTTTGGCACCTTCTCCTTCCATTTCTAGTAGAGATGCAGGTTTGCAGCTCCGAATCTCTCAGAGGCAGGGCCTGGCTGCAGCCAGAGACCAATATAATATCTCATAGTTGCTTTTACAGCCTCTTTCATGTGAGTGTGATATCATTTTCCACCCCTGTTAGAAACCGTCATGTTTTCTTTACAAGATAAATGCAGTTTCCATTTAATTAGTGCTTTGGGCATTACAAGATATTAATCAAAATCAGACCTAATGGTCAGATATAAACATCATGATATTAGAACTTGAATGTGTGCATTTTATAATAAATCATAACTTCACAGTTGTGAAATTGTGACTATTAACCATGTCAGTTGATACTTAGCAGACGTTCATGTGCACAGAAGATGGGGGCGGGGCTGGTAAATCCTGGGCTAGGGTGACGCTTGCTGAAACTGGGGTTCCTGGGACTATGGGAGGAAGGATGGGCCATGGGGGAAAGGAAGAGACCCCTGGCCAGCGCTGTGGTCATGGCTGGTTGGCCAAGATCAACAAACACAATAAGGATTGGCCTTTGGTCTGGAGAGATTCAGATGGGTTTAGGGATGGAGAGGGAAACTGAGGTTGGGAACAACAGTGCCACTGCCTAAGGCACACTGGATTGTTTTCAACAGGGCAAGTGTCATACCAGCTGGGACAGAGGCCACCAACACATGTCCTATGGCTGGTTCTTAAGCAGTTCTAAGGTAGCAGAAGACACACTGGCCCAGAGTCAAGGCAAAGGGTGATACTCCTCTTTACCACATGCCTCTCCCCCTCCGCGCAGACTGGCCCCTGTCCCTCCCACTAGACAGGCCTTTGGGCCATGACTGGGTCTTGCTCTAGGCCCCTAGGGGCCGTGTGCTTTCTTCACGGCAGAGCCCACTTCTGCTTTCAGTATGGGGACTGAATATACACGGAACTCTCATTGACTGAGCCATGGTTCGCCGGGGCCAGCTTCCTCAACCTTCTGCAGCTGGCTCAGAGAGACTGGGGAAGGTCTTCTCTGGCCCCTGAGGTTATAACTGCCTGGAGCCTATGTCTCTGTGTTTGTGAGTTCTCTGGCCCTGATTGGGGCCTCAGCCGCTGTGAGTCCCCCCCACTCCTTTATGGTAGAGCCTTGGGCATCAGTAGGTTTTCATTCTCCCATCTTCAGGGCAGCTTATTTCTCCTCAAGGTGGGGCCACAGTCCCTGGGTAAGCGGGGTTCCCACAGCCTCCAGGCTGTGCTCCTGGCTAGGCCTGTGTGGTTCATGTCTCATCTATTCAGGTTTCTAAGATTTCCTTATTTTTAACAGCATCAGCAGCAACAAACCTCTACACATACAATTTTTCTTTCTCGTAGAAAAATTGTAATGTTCAAAAGAATAGAAAGAAGAAAATTAAAATTTTCTTTACCACTCCCCCAACATGAATAAGAACGCCTCTGGGGGCAACTCAACCTAGGGCGCTTGTCTAACATGTGCAAGGGCCCAAGTCTGGAGTCCCAGCGTCACACGTGTACAAAATAGAAGTATTTTTGCTCACCCAGGTAGAGTCATCCAGAGCTCACTCTTTCCTGGACCCTCCCCTTCCCACTGGGACTAAACCCACATCCAGAGCATCGTCCTGGAGGCTTAGCATCACTTTGTGGGTGTGGCTTCCTCATAGAGTCTTCTTATCTGGGTTGCACAGGGCCTTTGTGGTGCCAGAGGATCGGAAGTGCTCCCTGGGGGAAGGGCTCTGGAACCCGGCTGTCCACTGTTAACGATGACAAGTACTGCTAACGGCGTTGGAGCTGTTCTGCTCGGCTTTCATAAGAAGCTGCAGTGTCTTTTTTTTTTTCCTCCTTTGAGACAGAGTTTCTCTGTGTAGTTCTGGCTGTCCTGGAACTCGCTTTGTAGACCCGACTCTGCCTCCAGAGTGCCGGGATTAGGGCATGCGCCACTATGCCTGGCTCAGTCCTTATTCTTGACAGCCTTGGGCTGAGGACTGTCCACCGCGTGGCTCACTCTTCTGTGGCTGGCTGGGACTGCTCTCACCGCAGCCCTGCTAAGCTGAACACTGAGTGAACGGATGGCCTTGAGGAAGCTGCCGCCAACCACAGCTCCTTTCTGCTAAAATACAACTCCTGCTTTCTCTAGTCCATGTGAACTCAAGCAACCGCTTTACCCAGATCAGAGTGAGAGCTGGCCTCAGACTCTCTGTGTAGTTGAGGAAGATCTCAAACTGCTGGTCCTTCTGCCTCTACTTCCCAAGGGTTGAGATTCCAGGCCTGTGCCACTGTGCCCTGCTCAAAGAGATAATTCTAATTTTTGTTCTCATCCCCTCCTCTTCTTCCTCCTCAGGATTGCATTGACTATTCTGGCTCTTTTGTACTTCTGCACATTTTTAAGGAAATAGTGTAAAATTTTATTTCATGTTTATTCATGTTTTGCTTGCTTTGCATCTGTGTACCATGTGTGTACCTGGTGCCTGCAGAGGTCACAACGGTCACTGGATCTCCTGAACTCAGCTTATGATGGTTGTGAACCCCGCGTGGGTTCTGGGAACTGATCCCAGGTCCAAACAAGTATTCTTAACTAATGAGCCAGCTATTTAGCCCCATTGTAGGAATTTCAATATTTTTTTTCTATTTCTGTGGAGAAAGTCATTGGTATTTAGATAGGAATTGCATTGATCTATAGGTAACTTTGGGCAGTGTGGTCCTTTTAGCATCATTAATTCTTTTGATATGGGAACATGGGTTATCTTTCCAGTTTTTCCAGTTGTTGTGTCCTTTGGTTTTCTCCTTTCTCTTTTTCACTTATTCTCTCTCTCTCTCTCTCTCTCTCTCTCTCTCTCTCTCTCTCTCTCTCTCTCTCTCTCTCTGCGCTCTCTCTCTCTCTGTGTGCTCTCTCTCTCTCTCTCTCTCTCTCTCTCTCTCTGTGTGTGTGTGTGTGCAAGCATACAGCATGCATGCATGCTAGGAAGGGCAGAAAACTAGCAGGAGTCAGTTTTCTCCTTCCATCATGTGGGCTCTAGAAATTGAACACAGGTCATTAGAATTAGAGGTAAGTGGCTTTACCTGCCATCTTGTCAAATTACCTTTTATTGAAAACTGCACTGAACACTAAATTTCCACCTTTACAATGAACAAATACAGTAATTGTCATACAAAAGCAAAACATACTTTGATTAGTCATTGTTTTTCTGTTTGTGACAGCTTCATGTTTATTCCTTTGTCATAAAAGGAGGAATATATTCTATAATTTCTTTAAATTTAATTTACTTATTTTATGTATATGAGTGTTTTGCCTGCATGTATGTCTGTGCACCACATGCATGCAGTGGCCCACCTAGTTCAAAAGAGGGTGTCAGATCCGTGGAACTGGAGTTGTAGATGGTTGTGAGACACCATGTGAGCTCTGGGAATTAAACCTGGGTCTTCTGGAAGAGCAGCCAGTGCTCTTAACTTCTTCCACCAGGGTTATTTCTTTTTTGTTTTGACTATTCAGCAAGTTCACCATTGGCATATGGACTGTCATTATAGCATTGCATAAAAATAAATGTAACTAAATGTATATAAACAAAATATATATGATGACTAGTGGCATTATTTTGGGCTTGAGAGCATGATTTTTAAAATCTTTTTATTTATTCTTTGTGGCTTTCCCATCATGCATCTCGATCCCATTCATCTCCCATCCCTTTGTATTCACCCTCTGCCCTTCCAACCTCCCTCTCCGAAATAACATAAAATTTAAGAGAAGAAAAAAAAGAAGGGGGGGAAAAGAAAGAAAAATCTCATCATGGAAACTGTAGTGTGACACAGTGAGTCACACAGTACACCCTTTAGTCCAAGTGTTCATTGCAGAATCATTGGTCTGGTTTGAGGCCTCTGGTTTCTGCTACTCTATACTGGGCCCTCACTGGGACTCCTCTTAGATATCCTGTTGTTGCCTTGGGTCATGGAGATCCTGCAGCTTTGGTTTAGAAGGACCAGACCCTTCATATGCTCCAAAAGATCATAGATGGGATGGGTGTTGGTGTGGGACAACTTACAGTCTTAGTTCTGGGCCTCGGTGATTGCAGAGTTGGTCAGCCCACCAGCTCTCCCCCATCCTCATCACCCCATACAGCAAAGAGCAAGGGTCGGGCTGATTCTCCTGCTTTTTATACCCTCAGGACCTACTCACCCACATGTAAACAGATGTTTCCTGTCCTGACTACCTGTTCCCAAATTACTGACAGCTGCTTCCCAAATTACCACATGGAGGCTTACATTAATTATAAATGCTTAGCTGATAGCTCAGGCTTATTACTAGCTAACTCTTACATTTAAATTAACCCATTTTTATTAATCTATGTATTGCCATGTGGTTCATGGCTTTACCTGTTCTCTAGCATGTCTTGCTTCCTGTGTGGCGGACTGACTCTCTTAAAGGAGCCACGTCTCTGTTCACCACCAGCAAATAGAGCCCACTGGAGAAAAAGTGATTACCAAGAAGTCATGTTTGGCTTTGTTTTTTGTGAGTCTAGAATCCCTTTTTAAGCTTTGTCAGGTTTTATGTGGACATTCTGGCCCCATGTTGGGCGCCAGATGAAGTGTTAATCTAGTTAATCTTTATCAATAAAAAACTGGGAGTCAGATATTGGGGTAAGAACCTGAAAGATCAGAGAACAGGGAGTAGCCACAGACACTTCCTACATTTACTGTTCCTCTGTCCCAAATGTCCCGAGATCCTCTCAGCCCTGCCTTACTATTTCCTGTGTGCTCTTTGTCCTCAGTCCTCCAAGCCTCTCTGGTCAGCTGGTGACTAGCTTCACCATCTGACTCCAGGAAAGCTTTATTACCACATGACATCCACACCATCAGGATCAGCTCTACTGTGTTGCCCACTCTATCAGGTACAGGGGCCACTCTCTCAAGTGGTGCAGCTGGTGAGGGGCAGGGACAGCTTCCCTACTAGACACAGGTGGCAAGGGGCAGAGATGGTATCTTTCCCTCACATTCATACCACCACATGGCAGATGAGGGGGGGCAGGACCAATTTTCCCACTTTCCTGCCCTCAGGGCCATAGCCCATCAAACATAGTCAGCTGGTCTACCTGTGCTGCCCAGGTGAGGCAAAGGACCAACTCACCCTAGTGTTGCAGCTGGCAAGGGGCAGGGCCCACTCTGTGCTGCTCTATCCTCTCTGCCTTTGGTGGTAACAGGAACTACAGACATCAATAGAGACCATGGCTGCGGCAGGGTCATGGGTACAGACCTGGGCCTTGGTAGCAGCCCAGGCGTGGATGTCACCATGGCTTGTCACCCATCTCAGCCCACTCCTCATTGCCTTTGCTCCTTCAGCTCTGCCTCTCTCTACAGGACACAAATCTCCCTCTCTCTCTCTCACCTCTCTCTCTCTCTCTCTCTCTCTCTCTCTCTCTCTCTCTCTCTCTCTCTCTCACCTCTCTCTCTCGCCTCTCTCTCTCTCTCTCTCTCTCCCAATATCCTACAATATTTACTCACCATAATAGTGTCCTTTGGGTGGGCCCATGTTTTTTGTCTCCTTCTCCTGTTCAGTCATAATGACTGAGTGTATACTGTTTTTTTTTTTTTTTTTTTTTTTTTTTTGAGACAGGGTTCCTCTGTTTAGCCCTGGCTGTCCTGGAACTTACTCTGTAGACCAGATTGGCCTTAAACTCACAGAGATCCACCTGCCTCTGCCTCCCAAGTGCTGCAATCAAAGCTATACAGTACCACATCTGGCTATACTTTACATTACTTTACATAATTAATGAGATTCATCACTCATCCATAAAAACAAGGGACTGAAATACAAATATGTTTGTTAAAGGTATGTGAATATTTTCCCTCCTTACCTTAATTTATAACCCCAACAGTTTTATACACTCTCAAACAGCCACACTCTAGGTCTTTTATTATGAAAAGAAATAATTAAGCCAGATGTGATGGCATTGCTCCTCACTCCCATTACTGGGGAGGCAGAGGTAGGAAGATTGTCTCAAAGTTTGAGGCCAACATGGTCTACATGGTAAGATCCAGGCCAGCCAGGGCTATACAGCAAGACTTAATCTCAGAAAAAAGAAAAAGAAAAAAGAAATAGTTAGAGGTGCCAGTAACGGGGTCCTTAACAACCAACAATGAAGACTTTTCACCCCAAGATGCAGCACACAGCAGTAAACAAAAGGAAAACCTTAAATTACTTAAACTTCCAAATTAAAAAATGGGGGGACTGAGAAATTTGTTAGTGCTAACTGAATCTATTTATATCTTACAAAACTTTGATTGAAAAATTAACCTAAAAAAACCCTACACGATAGAAGAGCTCATGGTACCTATTGCCAAGGGAGAAATGGTTCATGGGAACAAGCATGGGTGAGAAATTATAAAATCCTGCTGGGATAATCTTCTTGTACACTGTGTGAAGATGTGTCTCTGTCTTCCTTACCTGCTTAAGGCACCTTCTGATTGGAGGATAGACGGGACTTCCAGGGAGAGATACAAGCTCTGGGAAAGAATCTGTGCTGAGATTCGCCAGCTGTTGAGGGATATTTGATCACACTGTGTGAAAGGCGCCTTCTGATTGGTTTAATAAAGAGCTGAATGGCCAATAGCTCAGCAGGAGAGACTAGGCAGGCCTTCTGGGGAGAGAGGGGAACTGGGAAAGAATCTGATGTGCTGGGGCGGGGAGGGGGGGGACACCAGCAAACATGGGAACAAGCCTAAGCTAAAGTCCAAGCTTTCATAATTAATAATAAGTCTCTGTGTCATTATTGGGGAGCTAGGGAACCCCAAAAGTCAACTGAGAAAGTTCAAGTACAGTTAGCCAGATGTAGAGGAAGTGAGACATGTACTACCGAGGAGCAGTAACGAGCTGTGTGGCAGAACGTAGGTTAATATAAACTGGTTAAGTTAGTTGGGAACAAGCCTAAACTAAGGTCAACCTTTCCTACTTAATAAGAAGTCCTGTGTCATTACTCAGGAGCTGGTGGTCCAAAGAAAGTCTTGTTACAAAACCCCCTTATTGAATGAAGCTGTTTCTACTACTATTCTCATTTCTGCATTCTATTCTAGAAACGACTAGTTTGAGCAGCTCATTGCTAGATTTAAGGGAACTTCAAAGTCTGCACTTCAGTTAGATGAAACAACCACTTTATTTTATTTACTCAATTGTTCATTCAAAAAGATGCATTTATATGTATCTGCGCATGTGTGTGTTCAACAAGTGCACACACTAGTGCAAGTGCCCTTGGAGGCTATGGGCACTGTCAGATGCCCAGGAGGTGGAGTTACAGGTGGCTGTGGGCCATCTGACCTGAGGTCTTAATGACGTGGAAAGGCTCACCTTTTACAGGTGGTGGCACCGTCCTGTAGCAGCTCACATAGAAAGCGGCAAGGCAGAGGGAGAGCAGTTGCCTTTTTGCTTGCTTGGCCGTCGTTTGGATGCTGGGTTGGTTTTCTCTGTTGCGGCTGTTGCTCATTCCTCCACTGATATTTGAATCAACTTGACCAGACTGCCATCGAGGACTCAGGTTTTTATTTTTATTTTTTAAGAAAAAGTCTCACTAAGTAGCTCTGGCTGACCTGGAACTCACTCTGTAAATTGCCAGGCTGGCCTCAAACTCATAGAAATCTGTCTGCCTTGGCCTCCCAAAGCTGAGATAAAAGTCGTGTGCTACCATGCCCACATTCGCCACTGACCGAGGACCCTTGGCTCTTCAGAAGCCATTCAGGGTTTCGGTGCCAGGTTGGGCCTGCTGAGATCCCCAGCTCCGTAGACTGAGCAGCTATGGGGTTCTCAGTTTTTCAGGTGTGAGTCAACTGTTGTTATTATTCCAGAGTAAGCTGATTTAATGAATGAATCCTCTCATATATATATATATATACATACACACATATATATGTATAAGTATATATATGTGTGTGTATTATCTGTCTGTCCATCATCTATCTCCCTATCTATCATCTATTCATCTATCATATCAATTATCTATCTATCATCTATCTATCTATCTATCTATCTATCTATCTATCTATCTATCTATCTATCTATCTATCTTCTATTTATCCTTCCTATTGGCTGTTCCTGTAGAGAACCCTGACAAATACAGAAGCTCCCACTTAAACCCCAACAACTCCTTCAAACACCCTTCTAGAATTCTTGGTTGGTTATGAGCAGATCCAGGTCAGGGGTCTCTGCTTGGTCCTGGTTGTCCTGAAACTAGCTCTGTAGAACAGGCTGGCCTTGAACTCACAGAGATCCTCCTGTTTTTTCCTTCAGAGTTCTGGGATTAAAGGTGTTCACCACTGCCTGGTTATTTTGGGACTGTCTTTTTTTTTTTTTTTTAAAAAAAAAAGATTTATTTATTATGAATATAATGTTCTGCCTGCGTGTGTCCCTGCAGGCCAGAAGAGATCCAGATCTCATTATAGATGGCTGTGAGCCACCGTGTGGTTGCTGGGAATTGAACTCAGGACCTCTGGAAGAGCAGTCAGCTCTGATTCATCATCTCTCCAGTCCCTAATTTTGGGATACCTTAATTGAAAGAATTGTAATGAATCTTGTTTAAATGTTTCCTAGAAACTTTAGATGGGAGACTTTTGAGTCCTACTTTGCTTTCGTTTACTTATTGTTGATTGGCTTGGAGGCTCTGTTTGTTTCTCCTTGGCTTTGGCGGTGCTGTGTATTCAGGAGTTTATTCATTTCTCCGGGGTAGGCTTTACAGCAGTCTCCTCAATCTAAGTGACCCTTTGCGCTCTGTGGTACTGATCACGAGGTCTCCATTTTCACCTCTGATTTAAGATTTTTCATTTTTCTCTTGGTTATTCTGTATCCAGGTTTGTCAATTTTATTTATATTTAAGAAACCAATTTGCCAGGTGGTGGTGGCTCATGCCTTTAATCCCAGCACTTGGGAGGCAGAGGCAGATCTCTGTGAGTCTGAGGCCAGCCTGCTCTACAGAGTGAGTTCCGGGACAGCCAGGACTATCCAGAGAAACCCTGTCTCTAAAAAACAAAAAAATATAACACAAAACATACCATAAAAAATAAACAAAAATTCAATCCTTTGTTTCAATGATCTTCTAATTTTTCCTTTAGTTTTGATTCGATTTATTTCTGCTCTGATTATTATCTCTTCTTTCCTCTACTGATTTTGGGGTCAGCCTTTCCTTGCTTTCCTGAGCCCTGACATACACTGCTAGATTGTTCGAGACCTTTGTTAACGTGACCTTTGCTGTTACAAACTCTTTACAGTTGTTTTTGCTCTGCTCCCTAGGTTTTGAGGTACTGTATCAGCCTTTGCATTTATTTTAGGTATAAATTTTTTCTTTAAACATTTTTTTTCATCCTTTAGGATCATTGAAATGGTATATTGTGCTAGGTGGGGGCCATGGATCTCATGGCAGGGGACAAACCCACCATCAGACAGTTTACTTGACAAGGAAGTTTACTGGGGAAGGGAGGAGAGTGAGGGGAGAGAAAAGAGAGAAAGAGAGACAGAGAGACCTCCTTGCCTCTTCAGAAGAAGAGTGGGAAGAGAGCTGGAATGGGCTGAGCTTGTCTCTTAAAGGGACATTTTGCACCTGCTTACAGACGAAGCAGCCAGCCATAGGACCCTGGGTTGGTCAGGGTGCTGCCTGAGTGCATCCTGCCAGGTGACAGGGACTAACATAATGCCTGAATCCTAACAATCATGGTGTTCAATATCCATGTATTTTAACTTTTTGTTGATTTGTGGTTTGAGAAGATACATGATATGGTTCAGTTTTTAAAACTTAGCCAGGCGGTGGTGGTGCATGACTTTAATCTCAGCATGTGGGAGGCAGAAGCAGGCAGATCTTTGTGAGTTCAAGGCCAGCTTGGTCTACGGAGTGAGTACCAGCGCAGCTAGGGATATACAGAGAAACCCTGTCTCGAAAAACCAAACTAAACAATAACAACAAAATAAAAAAGCTCCACCAAAACATACCAAACCAAACCAAACCAAAACCCAAAAACTTCTTGATGGTGACTGAACTATTGGGAGAAAGGCCATGTGCTGATGAGAAGAAGGTGTGCTGTGCAGTTGGGTGAATGCCCTGTAGCATCTGCTAGGCACATTTGCTCCACGGTTCAGTTCAATTCAGATACTTTCTTTGGAGATGAAGATGATTTCTTTGGAGATCCAGATGACATGTCCATTTCAGATGGTGGGGCTCTGAAGGCTTGCCAACTTGGTTGGAAAGAAAAACACAATAGACTATAGGACCGAGAGGAGGCTCAGGCGGCAAGAGTACTTGCTGTGGACACAAGAGGACCAGGGTTCAAATCTAGAAGCCATACAAAAGCCAGGCGTTGGCAACTGTACCTGTAAACCAGGGCTGGGGGTGGGGGGCAGCGATAGGCAGAGTCCAGGAGCTTGCTGGCCAGGCAGCCTAGCTCAAGTGTCAGGTTCAATAGAGACCTAACCACAAAACATAAAGTGTCACGTGATGGGGGACAATGCCAGACATACTTCTCTGGCCTTCATTTGTACATGAATGGACACACACACACACACACACACACACACACACACACAGAGCTAACCTGCCCAGAAAGGAACCCTTGATAGACTAAAGTAATAATTGTACCAAAGTTCATCTTAGTGAGCCGACAAGTTTTTATTCAGGTTCCTAACAGGGGTATGGATGAGGAATTACAGGAGCAATGTCTTAGGGCTTCTATTGCTCTGACACGAAGTTCCATGACCAAAAAGCAAGTTGGGGAAGAAAGGGTTTCTTTGGCTTACACTTGCACAGTATTGTTCATCATTGAAGGAAATCACGACATGTAGTTGGTTGTTTTTCCTCTTTACTCTTTTGGGGCCCCACCACCCAGCTCCCAAATAATCACACATACCCAGAGATTTATTTATTTATTTATTTATTTATTTATTTATTTATTTATTTATTTATTTATTTTTGTTTTTCGAGACAGAGTTTCTCTGTGGCTTTGGAGCCTGTCCTGGAACTAGCTCTTGTAGACCAGGCTGACCTCGAACTCACAGAGATCCGTCTGCCTCTGCCTCCCTAGTGCTGGGATCAAAGGCGTGCGCCACCACCGCCCGGCCAGAGATTTATTCTTACTTATGAACGCCCGGCCTTAGCTTGGCTTGTTTCTTGCCAGCTTTTCTTAAGTTATCCTGTCTTTCCTTTCCCTCTGGGCTTTTCGCCTTTCTCTATTTCTGAATACCTCTCTTTACTTCTTGCTCTGTGGCTGGCTGTGTAGCTGCGTGGCTGGCCCCTTGAATCCTCCTCCTTCTCTCTCTCCTTGATCATTTTCTCTCTTTTTCTCCTTTTATTCTCTCTGCTGCAGCTGCGCCTGCCTTTCTCCTGCCTAGCTACTGGGTGTCAGCTCTTTATTAGATCAGTCAGGTGTTTTAGACAAAGTATCACAACTTCACAGAGTTAAAGAAATGCAACACGTCTTCGCATCATTAAAACAAATGTTCCACAGTAGAGACAAGTGTAACACATCTTAAAACAATACTACCCTACAACAAAAACAGAAACTCAAATAGGGCAGGAACCTGGAGGCAGGAGCTGATGCAGAGGACATGGAGGGGTGCTGCTTACTGGCTTGCTCACTATGGCTTGCTCAATCTTTTTTCTTAAAGAACCCAGGATTACCAGCCCATGGGTGGTTCCACCCACAATGGGCTGGGCCGTCCCCTATCAACCACTAAAGCCGGATCTTATAGAGATGTTTTCTCAGTTGAAGTTTGCTCCTTTCAGACGGCTGCAGCTTGGGTCAAGTTGGCATTAAGGTGTTCAGCACAACCAGGGAGGAATCAAAAGCAGCTTTATCTGGAGAGGACTCATGGAGGCTCAGCCCTGGAGTTCCCCCACCCCCTCGAGGGCTGCTCTGCGGGATAAACCAAGCCAAGTCCTAGGAATCTCCTCTGGACTGGTCCGTGTCCCTCCCTAACAGTTTGCTGTTTCTAGAAAGCGGGGCGAGTGATCCCAGCAGTTGACAAGCAGAGACAGGCAGACCTCTGTGAGTTCGAGGCCAGCCTGGCCTACACAGTGAGACTCAATCACAAACACACTAGCCTCGTAGAATTGCACATTTCTACTTTCTCAGGGGTGTGATGTTTGCCTGCATGAGTCTCACAAGCCTGTCTTTCTCCATAGGGAATGTGTTCAATTAATAGAAAACTGTTTTACTAGATATACCTATAATCATAGGACTCAGGGAACTGAGGCAGGAGGACTGGGAGCCAGAGGGCACCTGGATTACAGAGCAAGCCCCATCTCAAAGAAACAAAACAGTAAAATATATAAATTTACAATCTTATACTGTATAAGTTTAAAAATCGAGCAGATTCTAAGAAAATAAAAAGGAATGGCATGTGTCCCAGGTCCCTCCCGGGTTGCACTTGAACTCCCGCCTCAGGCTACACCCAGCTGGAAACTTTGTCCTCCGTGCTTCCATCCAGCGAGTGTGTCCCCACCTAGTGGTGACAGTGTAGAAATACATTCTCTTAGCTGGGAGTATTTGGGGAGGGAAGCAATTTAAGGTCAGTGGAGTATTTCTGCCAGAAGGTGAGAGAAGGACATGGGTTAGAATTTCCAAGAAAACATTTGTAACGAGTTACAGACACTTAGTACATTCCAAGATTCCAGAGAAGGACTTCTAGAAAAGGAAAAGAAGGGGGAAGACAGGACATCTGTTCTCAGACACTTGTGTGTCAAGTTTTCCCCAATCGGTATGGAATCACCATGCTCCCGGCCCTGCTCCTCATCCAGCTGGCCGATATGTTGCTCTTGCCTTTCCATTCAAGGCCTCAACACTGGATGTCTCAAGTTATGGGTATTTTTTTTTAAAATTTGAAACAAATTCGTCTTGGAGTTATATTTTCTAAGTGGTAGGGCACTGGGTATGCATGGGGCAGGCGCCCGGAGCCTCAGCATGTACATGGTCCCCTCTTCTATTACCTTCCCCACCGCTGTTGCCTGTGCCCTGCATCCTAACCCTATCCCTGCTCAGCCTTTGGCCAGGGTGCATTGTGTCTGATGTGAATGAGAAGCATCAGGCCGAGCAGGCATGCAGCAAACATCCCTCCTCTCCCAGCATCTTTTTGCTTATGAGTGTCCATCAGCTGGCTTCATACTTTTAACTGGCCTAGGGATCGCTGTCAGGCCTCTCTCCCCACCGTGCCTGCACTCACCACGGAAAATGTGTTTGTTATCTACGGCTCTAACACACCGTCCACAGCAGCAGCTTCATAGCAACGTTTGTTGGTTTTTATTGGTTTTTTAGGTCAGATAAGGTTGTCTTAGCTTGAAGGTTCTAGATGCTGCAGTCAGGATCGCAACTGGATCTAGAGCTGGGGTTGTCACCACTGAAAGATTTGATTGGGGCTGGTGGGATTGCTTCAAAGATGTGTGCCTGTGCTAATGGCTAGAGTTCTCCATTCCTTGCTAGGCATTGGCAGACTGGGAGGGCTCAAGGCCCTCTGGGCAGGGCTGCCTGGATGTACTCAGGACACAGTGGCCAAGAGATATCAAGGTATGGTGATATTTTATTTGAGCTCTCACAAATAAAGCTTGCCTGAGGATCAGAGGGCTGAGCTAACCACTAATTAGCCATAGAGGTCTGGAGGGCTGTACAGACAGACAGACAGATAAGAAGTGATATGGCTGGGCAGAGAGGGAGGAGACAGGAGCTTCTGGCTGAGGAGTTAACAAGGTAAGAGTTGGCTGTGGCTTGCTCCTTTGTCTCTCTGATCTTTCAGCATTTCCCCTGATATCTGGCTCTGGGTTTTTATTATTAAGACCAATTAGAACTAATCGTGCACCAGTAAGGAAGGTACCACCATGCTTTGTGGCTGAGTCTGTGTCCCCACCACATTCTGCTTGTCAGGTACAGCTTCTATCTGCGACTCTTGCTGTCTTAGTTAGGGTGTCTATTGCTGTGAAGAGACACCACGACCACAGCAACTCTTACAAAGGAAAGCATTTAATTGGGACTGGCTTACAGTTCAGAGGTTTAGTCCATCATCATCATGGTGGGTCACAGCAGTGTGCAGGCAGACATGATGCTGGGGAAGGAGCTGAGAGTTCCACATCTGGATCCACAGGCAGAGGAAGCAACTGCGTGTCATACTGGGCATGGTTTGCACGTGTGAGACCTCAAAGCCCACCTCTACAATGATCACTTTCTCCAACAAAGCCACACCTACTCAATAGTGCCATGCCCTGTGCGAGCTATTTCCTTTCAAACCACCACACCTGCTCACCTTCAAAAGAAGGAGTGAAGAGTTTCATCCCGGAGCAAGCATGCCAAAGGCTCTGTGATATGTCAAGAAGAGAGTCCTTTCCTCTCTCGGTGCTGGGACAGAACCTAGGACTTCACTTATGCCAACCAGGTACCTAGTGCTGAGATCAAATAATTGCAAGGTCTCTACAAGAAGACAACAGTTCTCAGATGGGAGCCCAGCACTGAGAGGGGGAAGTGGACATGAGTTTACACGCCTAACCAAGAAGTTATCTTCAATTAATACCTGATTGCAAAGGAAAATTCAGCTATCTCCAATGGAGTCTCACTGGGATATTAAGCACACTTCAGGGTAGCCCCATGCCCAGCAGTAGATGTCCAGAGCAAAACAGACTCAGTGGTATTTCTGCCGACTTTTTAATCTCAGATTGCTTTGTTTGGGCATTTTTTGTTATATTGGTCTTTTGCTTGCATATTTTCATGGGTTTGTGTTTCTTGATTTTGTTATTTCTTTGTTTTATTTGATTATTTTTTTAAAGAGAGAAAGAAAGAAGATGTGGAGTTGGCTGGGAAGGAAGGATCTGGGAGGAGTTGAGAGGGGAGAACGCATGATCAGAATATATGGTCTAAAACTGTTTTCAAAGAAATCCTAGATTTTCACATTAAAAAAGAATTTTAGAATACTTAACAGAACTTCGTCTACCTGATAAAGTTAATTTATACAACAGTACTATAAAATAATACAATGAGCTTAATTTAATGTATTTACAGATTGCATTGAAAAGGATTAATAAATTTTTATCTTTTTTTCTAAGATATATTTAGTATAAATTGCATATGCTTCAACCATTACTTTGCTTTTGTGTATGAAAAAATAGGAAACACTAGCCTTATTTTTCTAAGTTATTGAATGTGAAATTGATCTATATCAGATTATTTATAAAGGTCATTATTTTGGTGATATTAGTATTGATTTTGTGTCTTTGTAGACTTTCTACAGTCATTGTCTGGTATTTATTGTACCAATATAGAAACACAAATGTGCAAATAGAGTATAGTTACTGAATTTCTCCTGCTTCCAAACTTTGTCATTTGATGACTACACAGAGATTCCTACCTACTTATTTATCCTGCCTCAGGCCTGGAATGTTCTCAGCAATACATGATTTGTAAAATAATTGAAAAAATATGAATTAATCTTTGGATATAAGTTACATTATCATACATACATGGAAAACCTTGTTAATATGGATTAAGAATTAAAGGGCCTATTTAAATTTTTTTCAATAAAAAAGAAGACAACAGTTTTATTGAGCAGCAGACCGAGGAGTTAATTGGTGCACAGTGATCCCTAGGACTCACAGGAAGTAAAGGGAACTTTGGGTTAGGGTTCTAGGACTCAATATCCACCAACTAACTTTTTGGTTTTTTTAAGCCAATTTTTGGGCTCAGTGTCAGGGGAGGATCTGTTTGAGTGGACGCCTTCACATATAGTACTTTTGACGGAAGTTGACACTGAGGTTTCCATGACAGCTGCTGTCTGGAGACGTGGTGGCCAAGGGCCCAGTGGCCGTACAACATCCCTCTCCCTGGGCAGCACCTTCCTTTCCGCTTCCCTATCAGAGCATCTCAGGCCTTGAGCTCTGTGAAGGTCCTTGGGTTGATCAAGTGGGCGGAGTCTGGCCTTGGTGAGGCACGCTGGGCTCTGCTATTGAGCCTCTGAGCCGCTGAGCCAGGTGGAAGTGGGTAGGGTCCTTGTTCCTGGGTGTGGATGTGAGGCAAAGCACACTGTTTTCTGCCACTCACATCTGATGCGCTGGCCCTGACCCCGGTCTGCATCCAGGGAAGATTCTGGGGTCATCTCACCCTGAACTTTGTCCTTGGCTGGGAGCATCAGGCCTGTGCTTAGGTCCCATCCATATTCAGGGACTCTGCACCCTGGGTGAGGAAAAAGATGACAGGCTGAAATCCCGCAAGCTCTGAAGGCTCAAGAAGGGCAGAGTATCAGCACGGCTGTCTGTAAGGACATGGAAGCCACCACGGGCTCCAGCCTCTTTCCCATACAACAGTGTGTCAGTTCCACTGGGGTAAGGTGAGCAATTCTTGTTTTTTCTTTTTGTTCTGGAGACTGAAGCAGGTCCCGTCTCCAGCTCACTCTGTTGCCTGTGACTTGCTTATATTTTGCTGAATATTTTTTGCCCCGTACTTAGGAGGCATTTTGCTCTTCTTTGTTTGAGATATTTACTGGCGTGATGACAATCCAGGGCTTACAGAGGAGCCTGTAAGCAGAGGGCCTGCTCCTGTTTTCTGGAAAAGACTAGATGATTCATACAGCCCTTTTCTTACAGGTCAGCGTAGAATGTGCCGGAGAGCTTGTCCCGGGCCTGTTATTTTTCTGCTTTGCTAATTGTTAACTTTATTATCTAATACCTATCAGACTGTCTGTTTCTTCATGTGTGGCTTTCATGTGTTTTTCAAGGAATGGGTCCCTTTCATTGGCTCACAAGGCTCACAGTCACACTTAACTCCTTTAGTTCTGTTGAGATCTGTCCTGTAATGACATTCCTCCTTCACCGCTGGTATTAATAAGGTGTCTCTTCTGTTTTTTCTTTGATTAGCCTGGAGAGAAGTTTATTTGTAAAAAACTAAATATTTTAAACTTTTTAAATAATTAATTTTATGTGCATTGGTGCCAGATCCCCTGGAACTGGAGTTACAGACAACTGTGAACTGCCGTGTGGGTGCTGGGAATTGAACCTGGGTCCTCTGAGAGAGCATCCAGTGCTCCTAACCACTGAGCCATCTCTCCAGCCCCTGCAAGATGCTTTTATTAACCACTTCTGTAATCTTTCCCAAGAACCAGCTTTGACTTTGTTGATTTTCTTTTCTGATATGCTATTTTGAGTCTGATTTCTGCTTAATTTTTATTCTTTTCATCTGTATACTCTGAGTTGATTCTATAGCTCAAACTGGGATGCACTTATCAAGTTGGCCTTACAATCTGCTCTTCATCTGACGGCTTCCTGGGGTGGGGGAGCAATGACTTTGCTAATATGCTCACTCCCCTGCCGTGCACTCCCTCTGAGCTCTGCTCTTCTCATGTCCCATTCGTTCTGAGGCGGTATGTTTCCATTTTCATTTAGCCAAAGGGTTTTACAATTACTCTAGAAAATTCTTTTTTGATATGTATTTAATGTAGAAATATGTTATTCAATCTTTAAGCATTTATGGATTTCTGAGTTAATTTTGCTGTCTCTTGAGAGAGTTGCATCGTTTCCTTAGCTTGATTGGCTGAGAAGGTTGGTAGCCGGAATGTGAAGGCTGCTGTCCGAGCTTGAAGAGGGTGCATTTGTGCCAGTGTGGGATGAGCAGTCTGTGTCGTCAAACCCATTGGTTGTTGGCTCTGATGTGTTCAGCTTTACTAATGCCATACATGCGGGGTGTGTCCATTTCTTATGAAAGTATGTCGAAGTCTGCAACTACAATAGTGGACTCATCTGTTTCTTGAAGCTATGTTAATATGTATTTTTGAGACAAGATCTATGTAGACCAGGCTGGCCTCAAACTCAGAGATCTGTCTGCGTCTGTCTTCTGAGTGCTATGGTTAAAGGCGTGCATCACTATAAATTTGTATTAATTTTTGTCTCAGGTAGTTTGTGGCTGTTGCTAGGCGCACACATTATTTTCTTGGTGAGCTGACCCCTTTGACATCATGTGATACCCTTTTCTCCCCCAGTGCTTTTCCTTGCTTTGAAGTCTGCTGGATTACTGTTGGCACAGAGGTATTTCCTATCCCCTTCACTCCAACCCACGTGTCTATATCTAAAGTGGATTTCTTTTTTTAATTTATTTTTTATGTTTGTGCCTGAGTGTATGTTTGTGTACCACACGTGTGCCCTGAGAGTCAAAAGAGGACAATTGGATCATTTGGAGCAGGAGTTATAGGAAGTTGGGAGTGGTCCTGTGGGTGCTGGGAAGTGAACCCAGGTCCTCTCTCTGCAAGAGCAATAAGTGCTCTTATCTATTGAGCCATCCCTCCAGCCTCCTTGTAGACATCTTGTCGTTTGGTCTGAGAATCCCGACATTTTGGTTATTGTAATGGGACCACTACTATTTGGGTGTGATGCTGACGGGAGGGGGGTGGATGCCTTACATAACTGCTCATGTTTAATAACTTTTGTTCTGTTTTCTGCTCCTAGTCTGCCATTTGTGGTTTTGATTAAGTATTATCTATAATATCACTTTCTCTTTTCCTAGTGTATCCCTGCCCCCTCCTTCTTTTCCTAGTATTTGTCTCAACGTCCAAAACACCCCTCTACAATTAACCCAGGTCCACTTTCAATAACTGTGCTGCTTCCTGGGCAGCAAAGTTTCCCAGCCTCCGCAATAGCAAAGCCTTCCTGGCTCCTTCTCTCCTTGAGCCTGTGTAAAACAACAGAGCTAAACACAGTACCTGTGATCGCGGCCGTCTCGGTAGGCCTGAACTCGGCTCTGGTTTCCCCACACTTGTCTGGGACAGGCCAGGTGGGGGATCTGGCTGCAGGAATGTTCCTTCTCTCAGTTTGTCAAGGTTCTGATGAAACTTGTGCCTGCCGTGCTCCAGCGAAAGGGCAGGGAAAGAACAGAAAGAGGTGAAGGGTGTGCTTGGTGGGGGAGCTCTTGCAGTGCTGGGGCATCCCTGGCAGCAGAAACACAGGAAAATAGAACCCAGGGTGTGCTAGTTGTGTCCCATGCTGGTCATGTGCCTCGACCCCCAGAAGCATTCCGTGATTTTCTTCTGTCCTTCCCGGGAGATCATAGCAGATCTCACAAAGTTAGACCTGCCAAAGTGTGGGTTCTCTTTGCCTGGGCCCTGGAGTGCCTCCTTGCACATCCGTCCACATGAAGTTCTAACACACATGTAGCTTGAGCAGGGTGCAGAACTGGCCCTTCCTGAGCAGGTCAAAGAACAGGGCAATCAGCTGGAGCAAGCAGGGCAGAGATTTTCGATGTACTGCACACTGTGTACTGTGCCCAGCTAAAGGGCAACAGCCTCAGGTATAGGCTGATCTAGCACCTGCAGGGACTCAGTGTGGGGGTTTTGTGAGAATGTGAGAGGCCCCAAGGAGCAGCTGCCAGACCCAGTTTTGGAAGGAGCCTTGGCTGCCAGAACTCTGCAGAAGTGACAACAGTCAGACCATTTGTTGCGATCGTTCAGACTGTAGAAGACAGTCCAACAGCGGTCAGGCGGACCATGGAGGCTGGATGGATGGCGCTCAGGATGACCGAGGAGGCCACAGTGATGACAGTCAGTCTGGCTGTCAAGGTTGGTCCAGTGACCGCCAAAGCTAGCCCCATGGTCGTCAGGTTGACCAGGGAGGCAAGTCTGGTTGTGGCCAAGGCTGGTCTGATGATGGTTAGGATGAGCATGGTGGCCCAAGGCAAGGCCAGCGAGCTCAGCAGGAGATGAGGAAGGGGTTCATGTGCGCAGGAGCTGTGGATGCTGGCGCCGAGGGGTTTCTTTGCAGGAGTTCACAGCCAACCAAGGCTTGGTGCAAGGTGTCCAGGATGGCCAAGGTGCCACGTGTACCCTCTGGAGAGAAACAAAAGGTTAGATTTCCTTATCTTGTCCACAGTCACTTCTCTCTTCCATGTGGCTTGCCTACCACTTGCCCCGTACCACTGCCCGCCCTGCCCAGGCCTGCTCCTTATGTTCCTTCTTAATGCCTAGACCAGTGGTTCTCAAAGGGTGGGTCATGACCCCTGGGGGCTAAACAACCTTTTTGCAGGGGTCACGTATCAGATATCCTGCATATCAGATATTTACATTATGACTCATAACAGTAGCAAAATTAGAGTTATGAAGTAGCCACGAAATAATGTTATGGTTGGGGTCCCCACATGAGGAACTCTATTAAAGGGGTGAAGCCTTAGGAAGGCCAAGAACTGCTGTCCTCCATAAGCCTTCTCTCCACTGATAATGGGCTGTTCTAAGATCCTGCGAAGTGAAGGCTCACCTGTGGGTCTCCCTGTGACCCTGTGAGGCAGGGTCAGATGCAGGGGACACAATTGGCGAAATTCTGCTGCCCTCAGCTTTGCCTGATCAGCAGGGACCACAGGGCCTGGAGCTTTAGGTGAATCCCAGGCACTTGGCTGGGTAGTTCTTGACTATGTGGTGGGGTAACTCCTCTCTGATAGGTCAGCTGTCAGAGCTGGGGGCTTTAAGGTACAGAGGCGCTGCCTCAGTCCTGGCCCATGGTTAGCTTATGGAACAGAACAGTTTGACTTGCCAGCAGGCAACCCCACCCTTGTCTGCTGAGCCCATGCTGGCTTTGGGTGGTCATAGCTGCCTACGGTCTCTGCGGCTCGGTTCTGGTCTGGAGTCTGTTTTGTTGGGGTGGGGACAGAGGCCGTTCTGCAGACCAAAATTCAGAACAGTGCTAGAGTTTTGCTCTAGATGATCCACAGCTGCCATCCATTCTCTGCCAGGCACCCTTGCCACCCTTGCCTACCCTGTGAGGGGCTCTGGTCCAGGGCATTCAGCAAAATCTTCCCCAGGGCTCTTTTTGATATATTCTTCAAGAGAGACAAAGAGAGGCTGGATCAGGTTGTGTCCCACTTAGGAGGTAGAGTATAGACTTCTGGAAGCTTCCATGAAGCTCCTTGGGGCTGGTCCCACATCCCCTCTCCATGTTCCTCTTTATCCCCTCCTGCCCCATCCTCCCTTCCTGCCCCCATCTTCCCTTCCTGCCCCATCCTCCCTTCCTGCCCCCATCCTCCCTTCCTGCCCCTATCCTCCCTTCCTGCCCCATCCTCCCTTCCTGCCCCATCCTCTCTTCCTGCCCCATCTTCCCTTCCTGCCCCATCCTCCCTTCCTGCCCCCATTATCCCTTCCTATCCCCTCATATTGTCTTCCTCTCCTGTACTCCCCCGCTGCCTCCCACCCCTGAGGCTGGCCACACTGGCTTCTCAGAGACTCCCAATGGGTAGGGGTGGAGCAGTGTGCAGGCTCCATTCCACCAAAGACCAGGGGCAGATGTCCCTGGGGAAGATGGTGGCTAAGTACTCTCAAACATTTGCTCATCTGAACTCCAGAGCACATTGTTTATTATGAGCATCTAAGCAATGGGAAGGCAGTGTAGAAAGGAAGAACCAAAAAGAAAGAGGCCACACCTGTAATTCTAGCACTCAGGAGGTGGACGCAGGACCAAGATTCCCAGGCTAGCCTGGGGTATGCAGTGAGATCCTGCCTCAAAAACAAACAAACCCAAACAAAGAGACACACCTCACTGCTTCTGGGGCTGGGCTGAGCCTCAGCTGGTCTCCAGCTCATTCCCAGCTCTTTGTCTGCCCAGCTATGCAAAATCTAGCCTGACCTGGATAGCCCATGTTCCCAGCAGCCTGACAAAGAGCAAAAATGAAATCTCAGAGATCCACCTGTCTCTGCCTCCCAAGTACTGGGATTAAAAGTGTGCGCCAGCCCTTTAATCGCTGCACTCGGGAGGCAGAGGCAGGCAGACCTCCCAGCCTGGTCTACAAGAGCTAGTTCCAGGACAGGTTCCAAAGCTACAGTGAAACCCTGTCTTGAAAAAGCAAAACAAAAACAAAACAAAACAAAAAGTGTATGCCATCATGCCTGGCTAGTTTTTAATATTTTTTTTTGAGCCTGGTAGTGGTGGTGCACACCTTTAATCCCAGCACTTGGGAGGCAGAGGCAGGCAGATCTCTTGTGAGTTTGAGGCCAGCCTGGTCTACAAGGCTAGTTACAGGACAGCCAGAGCTGTTACACAGAGAAATTCTGTCCCCAAAACAACAGCAACAAACAAATAACAAACAAACAAAAGCAACCAATTTTTTTTTTTTTTGTGGTAGAATGTGCCAGGCTGGACTCAAACTTGTGGCAATCCTCCTGCCTCAGTTTCTCCAGTGCTGAGATTATAGGCACCACTGTGCCAAGTCTGCTATTCTTTAATAATTTGTAGCCATGTTTATTTTTAAACTATTTTGTTAAATTTTATGCGTATGGTGCTTTGCTTGTATGTATGTCTGTGATCATGTGTATGCCGGGCGACTGCAGAGGTTAAAGAAGATGTTGCATCCCTTGGGACTGGAGTTATGTTGGCTGTGAGCTGCCATGTGGGTGCTGGGAATTGAACCCTGGTGCTCCCTGACAGCAGTGGGTGCTCTTTGTCGTTGTTTTTGCTGTTGGAGACAGAGTCTCTCTACATAGCCCTGGCTGTCCTGGAATCCGCAGTGCGTGCTCTTGACCACAGAGCCGTCTCCCCAGCCCTGCAGCCATGCTTAAAAGAGATGTTAGTTAGTTAAATTCTTTCTTGGTTATCCTCCTTTGGCCTTTAAAATTTATTTATTATTGTTGCCCATGTGTGCGTATGTGTGGGCATGTATGCCATGACACGTGTGGAGGTCAGAGGGCAACATTATGAGCTCGGCTTTCTTCTCCCACCTTTTCAACGGTGCTAGAGACGGAACTCAGGTTGCCAAGCTCAGGTGGCACACAGCTTACCCAGTCATCTCGCTAGCCAGCTCTGGGCTTTAATTTCAGTTTCATCAGACTCCTAAAACAATCTGGAATATCCTCTTCTCTGGGTGGCTTCTCTGAGCCACATTCTGTATCTGTCAGTGGAGGAGCCCCTGCTGACCAAGGAAACCAGAGCCCTAGGGGTGCCATACAGGCTCCCCTCAGCCTCCCAGCCTCCCTTGGCTCCACAGTGTCACCCTCGGGTCCCCTATGGACTCTCCTTGGCCCTTCTCACCATCACCTTCTTCTGGGTCCCCCAGCTCACCTCTAGACCTCCCTTCCCTTTAGGACCCCCCCAGAGCCCCACCAGGTCCCGGAGCCTCTGCAGGAGCTGTAGCACATCCACCAGCTTCTCCTCGAGCAGCGACAGTCGCACCCGCTCTGTCTCCACCATCTGCAGCTCCAGCCTCAGATGCTCGGTTGTCTCCATGGTCTGCTGTGGTTCTGCCTGGGATAAAGAGTCTGGTGTGTTCCTGGCACCTGCATCCCCGGGATGGCTGCTCATAGCTCCCTAGCAAGGTTGCTGGCCTCCCTGACACTTTTGCAGAGATCACCTAGTCTGGCCTCCTGCATGTAAGGTAGCCATGCAGATAAACCACCCTGAGGCCACAGGAGCTAAGTGCCTGCCCCAAACTGTACAGTGAGCAGGACAGTGAGCAGACACGCACAGTTCTCTAGTCTAACAACTCCATTCTCTCCTTTCTTTTCTTTTTGATATATCTGCGTTGCTGGCAACCCCAGTGAGAACAGAGACACAGCCAGAAACATAGCACATCAACCTGGAATCCTAAGGTGGGGGAGGGGTCTTTACCAGACAGCGACAGTCAGGGCTGAGCTGTCAGGAGCTCACTACCCACATCTACTCACTTGACACATGTTACAGATGTGGAAATCAAGGCACAGAAGGTCACATGGGTACTAGAGCTGGCACTGAAACCAGGCAGCCTGTTCCAGCATGCACTGTGGGGCACTGCTCTGACTCCCGACTTGCTACTGCTCAGGGCTCAGTGTCTACTCTGGGGCCCAGAGTGCAGAGTGGAGATCCTTAGGGCAGAGTTCTACACTGACATGGAGACCTGGCTGTCATGTGTCCCTGGAGAAGTCAGGGGTGACTTCCCCAGTGGGCCTGGAATGATAGTGTGTCTAGCTTAATCCTTACCAAATACACGACCTGTAGGAAGCTGGCATTTCCTGTTACCCATCCTTCCTCACAGGAACACGCCTAGTCCTGTGTGCATTAGACACTCGCTGCTTGGTGGGCTGACGTATTGCCTGGTTCCAGAATCACAAATAGAGCCAATCGAGATCTTTAAACTAAGTTGTTAAAGCACCATCCTTGACAATCCCTAGGTTTCTCAGTCTGACTCAAGGCTAAGGTTTCAGGGAAACACAGACAGAAGACAGCCATGTTTATGCCTCTGAACAGCCCATGTAGCTGTTCCCCCCACCTCCCCAAGTTCTTGTAAGCGCCTGCTTTGTAACCAAGCTAATCTGGGATGGCATTCTGTAACAGGCAATCAAAAGTTCCCACAAAGAGAAACGAGAGGAGACCACATCTCCTGCGTCCCGTTCACAGCTCTGTGAGTGGGTTATGGCTGAAAGTCCCTCCAGCCATAAGACCTGGGACCTTAGGGCCATGCTGACCTCCTCCTCCGGTGTCCCCAGGGTCTTTCCACTGCAGCCGAGGGTCTGCAGTTGCTCCCCGAGCCTGGTGACATGGGTCTCCAGCTCTAGGTTACAGATGTGGGCAGCACCATCACAGCGGCCAAAGAGAGTCTTGAGCTTCTCAGCTGTCTGTTCATCACACCTGCAGGGGAGGAAAAGCCAGCACTGTGGGGACCTGTTGTCCCCGTGCTCCAGCCTTGAAAACAGATGCTGGCATGGGACCTGTCTGTTCAGCATCTTCCTGTGGCTGCTTGGCTTCTCAGAGGGACTCCTGGAGGTGTTCCTCCCATCCACCTCACCCAGCCAGCTCCAGCCAATGGACTCCCCAGGCTCTCCAGCACTCCTAAGGCCTCTGTTTCTTCCTGGACCCTTCTCACACCATCTACATTGCTTGGCAGAATTGCCTCCAGCTCTCCTCCACTGCCTTGTCCTCTCACACTTGCTCCCCTCCCTCCCTACAGCAGGGGACCCAGGACAGCAAGGCAGCCTTCTGCTTATTGTTTTCTAATGGCTCAAGTGTTGCCTGGCACACAAACAGGTAGTTAACAAGTGTTTGGCATGGACATGAAGAATGGGTGATACATCCACCCCTGAAGGCCACAGCATGTTACAGTCTACTAATCTTGCTGCCCCAGAGAGCATCTTACATCCTGACCGCATGTCCTTGAAGACAGTGTTACAGACCCATCTTTGAGACAGGGAGACTGAGGCCCAGAAAAACCAGGCAAGTTTTTGGATTACCCATGGGCACGGAGCTCATTTTTATCGTCCTCTGAGACGATACAAGGGCTACACCTGTGGGTAGCTGAGAACGCAGCAGTTGGGAGCCAGGCTGGGGAGGGAGGAGGGCTTTGAACTGTGTTGTAGGAAGTGACGGAAACCTGCAAAGTGGCAGGAAGAGAACAGGCCCTGGGCCAGGGATCCAGGGAGTCACGGCTGGTGGGGACTAAATCCGCCCACAGGCTAGGCTCTCCCTGCTCTTCTCATTTTACCCTTGCACTTGGGGGTTTTCCACTTTTGAGCTATACTCCCAGGAGGGGCTGTCAGGGGCCAAGGATGTCTGTACTCTAAAACTGTCAGCGTCTCATGTTGAAGCTGTGTGAAGGGCCCTGGATGAAGCTGCCTTCTGGGAGGCGGGGGTCTGTGCTTTTGGTCTCCACTGCCAGGCCAGAGCTATCCAGCCACTTACCTACTCTCACAGCCTGAGGGCTGCACCAGAGATACCTCAGCAAGGGCCTGTGGGGGCCTGGACTTTTCCTGCCACCTTTCTTCTTCATCTTCAGAGGCGGTCTGGCCTTCCACGGAGCGGAACAGCTGCTCTTCCTCTGCTGGGGAGACACATTCTCTAGGAACTGGAAACCCAATGTGAGGACCATCCAGTCCTCCCCAGGAACATGTATGAAGTGAGGAACGGGTGGCGCTGTCCCCTTTCCGTTCCTGGCCCAGGGCGCTGGGAGACTGCATGGAATCCCTGAGATACAGCCCTGTTTCCTCAGGCGACACGTGAGGATGCATCGGTGGTGTCAGGACCGAGCAGCAGTTCCATTTCAGGACATGCGACCTGGATTAGGGAACTGGATGAGGGCTTTGTGGGGTGTTAGCACCAGGTCAGAAAGACTCTCAGCTCTCAGTTTGGGAGGTTGTGGGAGGTGTCCAATATGTGGCCTGTGGTCCCCAACAGCTTTGATGAACTCCACCCTGACCAAAGTGGATGGTGACAGCGGCTCTGTCCTACAGCCCAGGCAAAGCCGTTGTCCCAGGAGCATACTAAAGTCTCCTAGAGACCCTGACCCTTGTCTACTCCAGCTCTGGGTACCCGTCAGGCTGTGCCAGTCAGAGGTGGTCCTCTCTAGCCACAGTGAAGGTTCTGGAAGAGCTGGGATCCCTCAGAAGATAATGTGGGAGTCAGTGAGTGTATAGCCAAAACGAACTCAGGTGAGGGCTGATCTTCCAGTTCTGTGCTTGGGGGCTAGGTTATGGGCGGAGTTATGCCTTCTGAGTGTGACTGATCTCAGGGTAAGGGGAGCAGGCCAGGCCTTAGAGGTGGCTCCAAATCTATGGGCTCTTCTGAGATCCCATACTTTCCTTTTAGTCTGAGCAGTTTGTGCTGACTGATGGAACACTTTCAGACTTCCCTAGTTGAAGTAGTATTTAAAACCAAAATGAGACCTTACCTCATGGGAGACCTGGGAAGCCTGCTGACACAGACATCAGGGATTTTTGGCTCTGGACACCATTTCCCCTACCTGGCTTCCCCATGGGTTCTTAGGGCCCCACTATCTGGTTGGGCCATACAGAGCCACCATGAAGACTTTTCATGACAATGTTCCTAATATTGACAGTATATGTCCCTCCCTTGATTCCTCCCCCGTCACTCATCTGTATTGTCCTGGTGCTGAAGGCAGGGTAGGTGGTAGGGCTCTGAACCTGGGTGTAAAGGATAGAAACCTAGTCCTCAGCATGCTAGATTCCCAAGTGTCGGGTTCTTGAGAAGACACCAGAAGATGAGCCTTTTAGGGGGCTGGAAACCAGCCTGAGTAGCAGGATGGGGGTTTGTCTGAGGCTGACCGTGGTGCGGATGCTTCGGCCCTTGAGAGCAGGGATGAGGCTCGGCCTCACTGACCATGGGCCTGGCAGTAGGCTGGGCACTTGGGGACTGACCTTCATCTGTGTCTCTGCTCCCTGAGCAGGCGTCTGACTGCTGAGCTCCCCCTAGAGCAGCGTCCTCTTCTCTGGTTCCTCTGGTATCAGGTCCGCCATTCTTGTTTCCTGGCTGTACATTGGCTTGTGCAGGGTTTAGGGACCGAGGTCCCTCCGACCTGTGGGCAGGGGAAAGATAGATTTTGAGACATTTCTTACTCTGCACAGGTAAGCCACCCATGATTCCACCATTGTCTTGGCAAAGTCAGGCTCCCATAGGTCAGAAGGAATGCTAAGATATGTTCCAGTTTTCTATGCCAACAGGGAACAGACATGAAACCCAACTTTAGAGAATGAGATGCAAAGCAAATCCGCAGACACTACAAGACTGGTATCCACCCTACAACAAGAATCATGGGAAAGGAAATGCCCTTTTGGCTTTTGGGCAGTCATGTGGTGATGCTGTACTTGGGGTTGCAATAGTCATATTGTGGCCATGAACAAGCATCTGAGAGAACTGCCCAGTAGTTGGGTAACAGCCCCAACATCTTTAGAGGCTGAGCTAGCCAGTCCCGTAGCTAGCTAATTCTGGACTTGAGATGGTTGATATTTATTTTTATTTTATAATTTATTTTTATTTTATGTGTATTGGTGTTTTGCCTGCATGTATGTCTGTGCCAGCCCCTGGAGCTGGAGTTACAGACAGTTGTGAGTTGCCATGTGGGTGCTGGGAATTGAACCTGGGTCCTCTGGAAGAGCAGTCAGGGCTCATTAACTGCTGAGTTATTTCTCTAGCCCCTATTTTTATTTTATGTGAATAAGTGTTTTACCTGAATATGTCTGTGTACAATACATGTGCCTGGTGTCCATGGAAGCCAGAGGAGGGCGTAGGAGTCCCTGGGACTAGAGTTACAAATGGTGAGTCACCATATGAATGCTGGGAACTGAACCTGGGTCCTCGGCAAGAACCGCGAGTGCTCCTAACTGGTGCGCCATCGCTCCAGTCTGAGTGGGTGGATTTTTAATTAATTTATTTTATGTATATGGACGTTTTGCCTTCATGTACGCCTACACACCACATAGAGGGTGTCTATACACCAGAAGAGGGTCTTGCACCCACTGGGACTGAAGTCGCAGATGGCTGTGAGAACGATGAAGGAATTGGGAGTTGAGCCTGTTTCCTCTGGAAGAGCAGCCTGTGCTTTACAAGGCTGAGCCATCTCTCCAGCCCTGTGTGGAAGTTTCCGAAGCTTACTGTTTCACTTTTGCTTTCTGAAGAGACAGTGCCTCGCTGCTGTAGTCCCTGCCGGGATTACAGACACACCAGCGGGCTGGCTAGACCCACACTCTTCTTTCTTCCCACCATACTTTCACACACTTGTTAATTAAAAGTACGTAATTAAACATTCTATGTCTTGGCCATGAAAGCTTTTAACTGCGGAATCTTCCCCTCTCTGGGATTTGGAAAACCCACTTCATTCCCCATCAGTCTCCTTGGTACTCCAAGGTTCCTGTATTTGGGATGTTTCTTTTCTGTGCCCCTCCAGTATACAAGGTCAGATAATGGGGGAAAAACTGACATAAAATAACCATGTTTATTTATTTATTTATTTAAAGGCAGGGGGTCTCTGTGTAGTTCTGGCTGTCTTGGTCACTCTGTAGGACCACACTGGCCTTGAACTCAGAGACCCACCTGCCTCTGCTGGGATTAAAGGCATGCACTACCACCACCCAGCATGAACATATTTATTAATGAGATGGCAACTTATTAAGCTGGTGCCCATGCCTCTTGCTTTACAGCAGCTCCTGTGCCCCCCAGCTTCTCCAGCACGCAGACATTTCTGTCACAACCCAGGATTGCAGCTGTTACTTTCTTTTCCAGTCACTGTGACAGACTGTTAGCAGAGACAACTTAAAGGATGCATTTGGGCGCCAGGTCTGAGGAGCTTAGTCCGTCCTAGAGGGGAGGGTATGGGGGAGGATGATACGGAGGGGAGGGTTTGGGGGTGAGGGTGTGGGGGGATGGTGTGGAGGGGAGGATGTGGGGGGGATGGTGTGGAGGGGAGGATGTGGGGGGGATGGTGTGGGGAAGGTGTTGTGGGGGAGGGTGTAAGGTGTAGAGGGAAGGGTGTAGGGGGAAGGCATGGGGGGAGGGTGTGAAGGAAGGGTGTGAAGGGGGATTGGGGAGAGGGTATTGGGGAGGGTGGGAGAAGACTTTGGGGGGAGAGTGTGGGGGGAGGGTGTGGCGGTGTAGCTGTGTTGGTGGGAGTGCATGGCAACTGGTGTCTCATGTTTTGTGTACCAGGAAACAAAGTCTGGCAATGGAATGGGGCTGGACTACATCCCAGAAGTTTTTCTGTCTCTCTCTCTCTCTCTCTCTCTCTCTCTCTCTCTCTCTCTCTCTCTCTCTCTCTCTCTCTCTCTCTCTCGACAGGGTTTCTTTGTGTAGCCCTGGCTGTCCTGGGACTGGCTCTGTGGACCAGGCTGGCCTCAAACTTACAGAGATCCTCCTACCCCTGCTTCCCGAGTGCTGGGATTAAAGGTGTGAGCCACCACTGCCCGGAAAGTCTTGCTGTCTTAGGGTTTCTACTGCTGTGGTAAAACACCATGACCAAAAGCAACTTGGGGAGGAAAGTGTTTATTTCATCTTACAGCTTCTAGTCCATCATCCAGGGACGTCAGGGCAAGAACGCAAGGCAGGAACCTGGAGGCAGGAGTTGATGCAGAGACCATGGATGGAGGGTGCTGCTTACTGACTTATCCCCTCTGGCTTGCTCAGCCCGCTTTCTAATACCACCCAGGACCCAGCAGCCCAGGGATGGCACCACACACAATGGGCTGGATTCTCCCACAGTAATCACTAAATAAGAAAGCACAGCACAGGCTTGTAACAGGCAGATCTGGTAAGAACATTTTCTCAGTTGAGGTTCCCTCTTTCCAAATGACTGTAGCTTATGTCAAGTTCACAGAAAACTAGTTCCCCTGACTCCCCCGCCCCAACAACTTCTCCCAGCTAAGCTTCATCCTCTTAAGGGTCCGTACTCTCCCTAGACATCTTGGGACTAAGTGTTCAAGCACTTCACATTTCAACCATAGCAATAAGTAATGTCATTGTCCTCATTTTACAGAGAAGGAAGCGGAGACACAGAGAACCAGAGCAATCTGCCTACCTCAGATAGAGAGGACCCTTCTCCAGGATGCCCCCTAAGCCTTACCGAAGGGAAAGGAAGCCCTGGAGTGACACAGCATAGCCATGGCCAGCTTTGGGGACTACAGGTCACACACATGAATCTGGGAAGAAGACCCTCAAGGCAGGGTTAGCAAGGGAGCGAGGTAAGGAGAAACTTTTGAATTTCCCAAGAACCTCAGGCTGGCCGCAGAGGCAGAATCATTTTCTGAGGGTCCCGTGTGGCTCCTGTCTGCTGACTGGGCTTCAACTGGGTCCTCCATAGTCAACACAGCTGCAGAACCCCTTGTTAGGTCACCAGGAGACACCCTGTACTTCCCTGTCTGTGTTCTCTAGGGGGACCCTTACTTCACTGGGTACTACTTTCCTTTGGTATCCTCAGCAGAGAGGGTGTTTCTGGTAGACGTCAGGATGTCAGTGGCCCAGAAGGCTTTGTTGGGGCTTCCCTGGTGGCGTGATGGTCCTAGAGAAATGAACTCAGGCGACTTCCACTCTTCCTTAGACCCAGGTCTTCTGTGTTGCTGGGTGTTCCCTCCAGCTGACTACATCCACCCTTCCTGGGACGCCACTGAGCCTCTGACAGCTTCCATGTTGCAGTCTATGGCCCATCTGGCTGCCAGCCCAGGGCTTAAACAGTCTGACAGTAGCCAGATGTTGCATTTCCCCTTCCAGCCTAGGGACGCCCTTCTTGGTTCTGTGATGCCAAGAGGCCTCAGAAGCTGCCACCCTGGAGGAGACTGTGGCTTTGCTGTGTGAACTCGCCAGCTCCCTCACCCCCTCTGAGCTCCTCATTTTATTTCCCGACTTGTTCCCCAGTGAACAATAATGGGTCTCTACTCTGGGGGTCCTATGATGATGAAATGAAGAAATGGAGTACCTGCCTTCACTGATGTTTGGGTGAGTTCAGGGGGCACCCAGAGGAACAGACAGACTGTGTGTATCCAGCTAAGCATTTACTTCAGTGTCTTCTAAAAAGGTGAGCACATTAGTTTTATTTATTTTATTATCTTTTAAAATTTATAATAGTGATGTGATATGACTTCCTTTAAAAATTATTTAAGAGCCTGGCAGTGGCAGTGTGTGCCTTTAATCCCAGCACTCGGGAGGCAGAGGCAGGCGGATCTCTGTGAGTTCGAGACCAACCTGGTCTACAAGAGCTAGTTCCAGGACAGGCTCCTGTAGAGAAACCCTGTCTCGAGAAACCAAAAAAAAAAAAAAAAAATTATTTAAGCTGGGTTGGAGGTGTAAGCCAGGAGTAGAGTCTGTCAAGTATATGTGAGCATCTGGGTTCTATGTCAGCACTGCAGAGAGAGAGAGAGAGAGAGAGAGAGAGAGAGAGAGAGAGAGAGAGAGAGAGAGAGAGAGAGAGAGAGAGAGAAAGAAAAAGGAGGGAGCTGACTTAAAGGGAATCAGGCACTCCATAATCTGACTAACAGGGCTCGGGCCCTGGGAGAGTCTGAGGTTAGCAAATGCTCAGATACTAGTAACAAGCAGTTTGGGGCATCATTGGAGCGGGGCTCTTCCCAGACAGGCTTCCTTTGCATGGAGAGCAGAGAGTCGAGAGCGGCGTACCCTGACTCTAATAGTCCGCAGCCACGGTGCTGCTAGGCACACACTTGGTATGTTCCCTAGAGGCCCATGTGTTGAAGACTTGGTGTCAGCTTGCCTCTACTGGGAGGAGACGGAGCCTTTTAGGAGGCAGGGCCTTATGGGATAAAGTAATTTGGGGTGTGCTCCTGTCGGGGGTGGTATTATTGGGATCACATCCCTTCCTTTTTCTTTGCTTCCTGGTCCCCCACCCACAAGCAAACTTACAAATCCATTTCTTTAGTCTCCCTAATACGCTGGCTACATCCCAAGTGCTTGGTAGCCAAACCTGGCTCTGGCACCACTTTCGAGAGCACAGAGAGAAAAAGAGGAACCTTCTCGCTCATGTCAGGACAGCACAGTCGTGGACGTGGATCTAAACCACAGGTAAGTTTCTCACCACAGGCCCCAACCAGCACCGCAACCAACCACGAATACAGATAACCATAGCCAGGAGCCAAACACCCCTCCCCCATCTTTTGGGATTGGACGGAGGGCCTCATGTATACTGAACCCATGCTCTACCCTGACCCGGCCCGAACCCCAAGCGTTTCTTAGGTTCTTGGTTTTCATCACAGAAAGCTGACTAACTCAGACATTGGAGAGCATTTCTCTGTTTTCTCAAAGCAAGCTGGATAAATAGCCCATTTTTTATTTTGACAGATTAATGTTATGATACTGTAACTTAAGTGGGGAAAATAATTTTATATTATAACCCTGTATGAAGTATTCAGGTGTAATGAAGTTTTCAGATACCACACAGAATGGGCAGTCTGAATTGAAGACTCAGGGTAGTATTACCTGGATGTTGTTGGCATTCTTCACATAGCTGACATTTGGTTTCTGTTTTTGTTTTTATTTTGTTTTGTTTTGTTTTGTTTGGAGACAAGGTTTCTCTGTAGCTTTGGAGCCTTTGGAGCCTGTTCTGGAACTAGCTCTTGTAGACCAGGCTGGCCTCAAACTCACGGAGATCCGCCTGCCTCTGCCTCCCGAGTGCTGGGATTAAAGGTGTGTGCCACCACCGCCTGGCTATATCTGACATTTTGAAACACAGGCTAAGGAGATGTATTCAGATAGTAAGATAGCAGGTAGACACACAGACTCCTGGAGACATAGTGTCAGAAGTTACAGTGCCCCTCAGCAGGAAGGACACAGCTTCCACCATCTGTGGGGTGGCTGGGAAATGATGTGCAACTCTTGAGGAATTCCGAACAAAACAAAGCACAGAGCCTCCACTCACAGCCTCGTGTTCTTGGAATGTTCTTTGCATATTATAACTGAAAATCCTCTGCATATTATACTGAAAATCCTCTGCATATTATAACTGCAGGAAATTGTCCACTCACCATGCAGAGTTCAGCTTTGATCTTAGATCATTGCTGTGGAAGTGGTTCATGTACCAATGTCTAGCTGGCCATGCGGAAGCTTTGTAGGAGAGGGGTTCAGGGGCTCATTTTTCTGACAGGACCATGGGTGTGAGAAGCCCTATCTGTAGTCATTCTCCCACAAGCCTCCAAAGCGTCCTTGAGGAGAAACCTCTCCTTGTTTCTGATTGCTCCCTGACCTTGGCCTTGTGTCTTCTTGGCCAGCCTATTTCATGTTGGGGACATCTTGTGGACAGGTACAAGGGGGCTGCTGGTCAGCCATAAGACCATGTCTGTGACCTAGGAGGTGCCATCTAAGGTCCCTGTCTGCATGTGGCCTGCCACTCTCCTGCCTTTTCCTCTGGAATCTCTCATGGTGGTGGTTTTGGCATATAGCTGTTCTACTGTGGGCCAGTCCTGAGGCTTGCTTGCCATCTTTTAAGAGGAAGGAGGCCCCCAGCTTGTGGGGTAGGGGTTCATAGAGCAGGGGCTCTATGAACCTGACACACAGTCGGTGCCCAGCAGATGCCAGCTCCCGCGCTTGCTCCTGGCTTCTTTCCTGTTTACAGGTCATCTCCATCTCTCATTTTGTTTCCCTCCATTGGTCTCAGTTTAAATCTGATCTACATTGTCCAGTATGGCAGCCACCAGTTAAAGGTGTGGCTATTTAAATTTAGAATAATTTAAAATTAAGCAAAGCTACAAATCCATTATGTTTATAGCCACCGAACCACACTGCTCACATCCCAAGTGCTCAGTAGCCATCATGACTCTGGTGCCACTTTTGAGAGCACAGGGAGAAAGAGGGGAAACTTCTACCCCATCTCCAGTCAGCACAGTCCACTCATGGACATGGATTTAAAACAAAGGCTAAAGGTAAGCAACTAGTTTGCACTCATTTCTCCCAGAAATGCAATTCCCACTCGCGGGGTACCAGCTCAGTTCCCTGCTATGCTAATGTGGCAAAAGCCTGTGTTTCTGCAATGATCTGAGCCCAGAATTGGACTCTGTTCTTCATATAAACACAAAATATGCTACAATCAAGATTCTCCACATCATCCCTGCTGTGGTCTGAATGTGTGTTGAGAACTTAATCCCCAAATCAAGATGCCGACGGTATTTGGAGGCAGGATCTTTGTGGGGAGGTTAGGATTAGATGAGATCATGTGGGGAGTCTCCATGGGGAAATTAGTGACTTTGTTAGAATAGTCAGGGTCATTGGGCTTACCACGTGATGCCCCGCATCACCTTTGCTGCAGTGTGAGGGTCTTGCCAGATGCTGACACCACACTCTGGGGCTTCCTAAGCCAAATAAATCTCTGTTCTCTACAAACCGCCCAACCTTGGGTATTTTGTTATGACAACAGAAAACAAACTAAAAAAGCTCCAAATTTTGGAAGGAATTACTTGCCTGATGAAACCAACAGGAGGAACTGACAAAAAGCCCAGCTGGGTTTCTGGGTCAAATGACTGAAGACAGCACGCCTTGCCATGTGGAGAAAACTGGAATGACCCCTGTCCACACCCTTCAAAGGGTGGGCTTGAGAAGTGCGAAGAAAAAGCAAATAGAGCAACACACAGCAAATAAATTTGTGACCCAGGGTGGACAACTCATTTCAAAAGCACAAGTCACAGGCAGAGGAACTTGATCGCATCATAGCATGCTGGGGACTGTCTGTGCTTCTTGGTCAGAGGGCACGGGTATTTGGCCCGCACAAGGCTTCCCGGGGCACAAAGGATGATGCTCACTTAGTGTCATCTAAGGAGGGGGCGGCTCCCTCTGGGATGGGTGGAGCACTGTGGAAAGAGAAGCGGTACTGAGGGACCAGGCAACGTGGGCTGAAATCCAGCACTGAGCAGATGAAGAGCACAGGAGGAGGGAGAGGAGGAGGAAGAGGAGGAGGGAGCATGAGAGTGCAAAGTGCCATCCATGCAAGTGGAAGACACATGCTGTGGAGGAACACACACAGTGGAAGGCTGAGCCCTGCACTGAGGGGGAGTCCTCATCATGGTGCACAGATGCCCGCAACTGCTGAGGCGCTGAGCTCGTGGTGCGGTCTCCTCCACTGCAGACCTGGAGTAGGTATAGATCATAAACCAGGCACAGTAAGAGGTCAAGAGCAATGGTTCGCATCACACTAAGCCCCGTGTGTCTGCTGCCGTGATAAAGAGCATGACCAAAAGCAAGCTGGGGATAAAAGGGCTTTTCGTCTCACAAGTCTTAGGTCACAGTCCATTACTGAGAGAAGTCAGGGCAGCAACTGAAGCAGAGGCCTTGGAGGATGCTACTTACTGACTTATCCTCTCTGGCTTGCTCAGCCTGCTTTCTTATACAACCCAGGACCACTTGCCCGGGCTTGGTACCATCCCCTAGAGAGCTGGACCCTCCCATATCGATCGTTAATCAAGAAAATGTCGCACAGATATCTGGTGGGTGCATTATGAGAGTTCCTCTTCCTGGGTGACTCTAGCTTGTTTAAGCTGACATCAAACTACCCAACATCAGCCCATGAAGACGGCTGTGGAGTGACTGTGGTGGGGGGGGGTTGCATACACAGCATGGATATTCAAAGGGATGACAGTGGCGGCATGGGATTCAATCACACTTCCCATAATGGTGTGCTATGTGAAATTTACATACTACTTACTTCTGGCATTTTCCACTTTCAGATTGCGATTGGCCACTGGTGACAGAATCCATGGACAATGAAACTGAGGGGGCAGGGGGGTGACTAGTGACCACTGACATCACAGGAGGAAGGGGACTGGGAAGAGAGGCAGAAAGCTGGTTCCCACCTCATCCAAGTTTCCTACTCAGGACACACAAGGCGCCCCAACAGCAGAGGTGATGGTACCAAGGCAGCATGCTCGCATGAGGGTATTGTCATGTATGTCCCCGTGTATGTATGCATCCCAGGACCTGCACGTGCCGGGCAAGTACTCTCCCAGCTACTGGCATTTAATTTAGGAACTGGCAAACTCTTTCTTGAAAATACGTCAGGCTTTTAAGTACACATATCCATTGACGCACAAAAGTAGCCACCAAGATGCTTGGATGACAAACATGGCCACATGCTAAGAAAACCTGAGACGGTCTTCTCAAACACTTATAATTTCATGAAATCTTCATAGTGTGAAGTACCCCTTTTAAGGTTTCTTTAAATTATTAAGAATGAAAAATAATTCTTACTAGATTGTCCCAAGCTAGCATGGGGCAGGGATCTGTCTTAGTGAGTTAAGTGATGATCTCTGCCAAGCTTGTCAGAGCAGAAGGTGATTAACTGACCGACAGCCTTGCCCTCATCTTTTCCCCCAGACTACAATCCGCCCAGCACTGCCTGAGGCCCCAGGATGAACTCTCCAGTGGCTGGAACCCTGTGGTCATCCCACAGATAGGATGGCCAATGGAGAAAGGTAGGCAGAGAAGCACGTTCTCGAAACATCTTACCTGTCAGAACCATGTGCCCCTGGCCTTTATATTCGAGGGCACAAATGTCATTATTTAAGCCACTGTGTGTTGGGTTTGTGTGACTTGTATTTGCAAGGATTATCATTACCAAACCACTTGTAGCACTACTGGTGGAGGGGGGGGCGGGTGAAAGGAGCGTGTATAGACAAGAATTCTGGCACACTGCCTCATGCACAGCAGGTGCTCAGAAATGCTGGCTCCTGTCCTGTGTCCATGCCACCTCTACCCACCTCAGCCCCACAGGACCAGACTCCAGCTGGAGCGGGTAGGCCACCTCTAGCGCTCTGTCATTTACTTAGACCGCATCTGTAGCAAGCTCCAGCAAAGTTTTCTGTCCAGAAGGTGGTTTTGGGAGTATGGGGACCTGCTAGTCAAGGCTGAGGTCTACTGAAATGGAGGGATGAAGGCATTCTGGAGTTCACAGCATGACACAGGTGGCCACAATCATAGGCAGAGGCCCCTGTCTTTCAGAAGGTTCAACCTTGCTTCTGAGGTCTCTTCAATCTCCTTAATCTTCTGTCCGGAAGCAAGGGAAGACTTTCCTAAAACATCTGCAGGTCCCTCCACAACAACCTCAGCAACCTGTCCTTGCCATCAAGAGACACATTACTGTGCTATACCAAAGCCAGGGTGAGGCACTGAGACCTCGCTTTTGGTTTTTGTAGTGGCCAGGCCAGGCTGGGATTGGAATTCCACTCTAGGAATCGAAACCCAAACCTAGCCACTTGGGTTCAGGAGAAAAATTAGCGCTCCCAGCTCCCATCTGCCCTGGCTTAGCTTCCATGTAAAGATGGAAAATACACAGAGAATCTGGATACTCTATATTATTGTGTTGTCTTTGAATTGTTTTACTGCTGAGGAAGGAGCAACAGCTGCTAAAAGACATTTGATTATTCATGCTGCTGGATTAATCCAACCTATATATTTTGAAAATGCCTCGACTTCAAAATTTAAGTCAAAAGATTTATTATTTTGGAGAAGAGATTTTGATTTTGTTTCCACAGGGAGGGAGAGGCTGTGGATTCATTCTGGATTAAAAAAAAAATAAGGTTTGATCAAAATTCCTTGACTTCAAAATTTGTTGGGAGCTGCAGATCCTCAGACCCTGAACTTTCTATGACCTTTTGCCTGCTGAAGTAAACAACTTGTTTTTCTATGCTTGCAGCTGCTTTGAGCACTGGACCCTCATGAGTTCCTGAGAGTATGGAAGTGGTTTCTGGTGGGCTTGCAGTGAAAAATCCCCAGAGCTATGGCGTGGCCACTAGTCAAGGAGAACCCTATATAAGCTGCCTGGGAACATAATAAAATTGGGATTCTTGCTTCAAGAGTGACCCTTGTCTCTGTGTGTTCTTTAATCCCCAGCCCTTGCCAGACTGCAGTTCCAGGTGGTGCAGGCACCACAAAAGTTGAAGTCAAAAGATGTGTAACTTTGGAGAAGAGGTTTTGCTTTTCTTTCCATCGGAAATGAAAGGCTGTGGATTCATTCTGGGTTAAGAAAAGTAAGGTTTGATCAAGGAAGACCTCTTGAATGCACACATTTCCCAAAAATGATTATGAATGTTTGTTTTTCTTTAATGTGTTGGTTACAAGTTGTTATAGATAATGATCAGGCAAAAAGCTAAACAAAGGAAATTAGATTCAAGGTTCTTGTTTTGAAAAAAAAAAAAAAAAGGCCAGGCAGTGGTGGCACACACCTTTAATCACAGCACTCAGGAGGCAGAAACAGGCAGATCTCTGTGAGCTCAAGGTTAGCCTGGTCTATAGAGTGAGTTCCAGGACAGGCTCCATAGTTACTGAGAAACCCTGTCTTGAAAAACCAAAAAATAGAAAAAGAAAAAGAAAAAAAAAAGAAAGAGAGAGAGAAAGAGAGAAAGAAAAGGAAAAAAAGAAAAGAAAAGAAAAAAGGGGACATAAATATGACATGATAGAAAGGTAGATAGATTATTGAATCTACTCTGAAAAGGAAAAAGGAGGATATCAATATGATAAGATAAAAAGGCAGATAATCGAACCTACTTTTAAAAAGCACCTATTAGTTTTAAAAGTTTTACATTGGTTTTACTTTTGCAAATTGTATACAAATTTGACCTTGTATATTGATACAAATTTGGGATTAATTTTATTAAAACATATTGTACATACATTTCTAATCTTGTTTAAGGTATTGTACCTATACAGCTCATTTAACAATGTAATGCAAATTTCTAATCCTTGATAATTACTATTATCAACTGTTTAGGATGATAAAGAAATATAGACTAATAGTTAATCACTTAGTATAATCAAACTTGTAGTCACATTAGTTATATTTTCAAGGTCAAACAAACATATAATTTAGGTAGATAGGTCATCTTAAACACTTCAGAGATCTACAGAATATGGCATTTAAGATGTTTTAATAACCTAGATTCTTCTTTTTTATGACAATGAGTCATGTCTGCTCCTGGCAGCACCAATCTACTTCACAGAAGATAATGGGCATCAAAGAAACTCCACATGGAGTTTATTTCCTTTGTGGCATAAGTAAGCCACTGGGCAAGAAAATGCTCTTGCCTTGACTGCTGATAGTATGCTGTCCTAATTAGATAAGCAGGGCACAAAATTTCCTGCTTCACAGAATAGTCTGTTGAATATGCTAGGCCTGTATACTGAAGATGGATGCCCCAACATTGCAGAGGAACCTTGGGTGACTGTCCAGGCAGCCAGCTGTTTCTGTCATTACATATTTTGGAAGTTGCTTGCTTGCACTTCCTGCTTACTTAGTTAATATTATTTCCTTTTTTGGGTCTCTGAGGGAGTTGAAGACTAAATATTAGAGTTTTCCCTTGTTTATCAGATGCAAAAATCAAGTTATGATAGAAAGTAAATTAGGTATAAGACTTTGGACTCACCAAAATAGGATAGATATGAAATGTTTTCTCTGAATTTTTCAAATGCAAATGGACTAGATTTGATGTATTTATTGCCTATATATTGTATATAGTCATTGTACTTATTGTATATAGTTTTCTTATATAAACTATAGCCTTCTTTTTTTAGGCAAAAAGGGGAAATGCAGTAGCATTTCAAATGTATTTTAATAAATAAAGTCTGCCTGAAGATCTGAGAGTAAAACAGTCCCGCTGATCAGCCTTACAGACCAGATTATGGTAACACACACCTTTAATCCCAGTAGCCACACTAGTTGCCATAGAAACCGGGCAGTGCATGCTTTTAATGATGATGATGCACGCCTTTAATCCCAGCCCTAGAGAGGGTTATAAAATGGGAGGGGACAGCTCTCAACATGCAGTCTTCATCTGAGATTCCAGGAGGCAGGACCGCCATTTCAGACTGAGGTTGAGGTAAGAGCCAGTGGTTGGCTGTTTTACTTTTTGGAGCTTCAGGCTGAACCCCAGTTTCTGACCCTGAGCTTTTATTAACCACGCTCCAGGCTCTGGCCTTTTCTGGTACTGATGGACAGCGACACAGGAATGTCCGGTGGTGTGAGTCATTCTACCTTGGATGTTTCACAGAGCCGTAAGGCTGACAGGACCCTCGGACGGCAGGTATTCTCCCTGCCAGGCGGTGTCAACATGGGACTGTAGCCTTCCCTGGAGGTCCTGGGGGCTCTACACAGTGGCTTCCTTTGTTGTGAGGTATTTCCTGAGCTGAGAAGCCTCCCGGAAGTGGAGGCCAGCGTATGAAAACAGGAGAAAAACAGCAGGAAGCAGATCCAGAGCTGCTGCCAGTGAGAAGTGGGAAAGGAGCCACAAAGAAGGCAGCATGGGGCGTAGCCCAGGGGTCTTCTGGGCATCTCTGCTGGGTTCTGTGGGGGCCCGTGGCCTTCCAGCTGGTCAGCACACTGCCGATACTGTCCTTTGATCCCCCACAACATTTTGTGGGGCAGCCCTGTCCTTAGCAAGAATGGACCCAGGCCTCATGGCTTAGCTGGCCCCAGCAGGGAGACAGACTTAAGGAAGGTGTCACAGAACAAAGGGATGGTGGGAAGGATAGACTATGGAGACAGCAGGGAAGTACTTTAGTGGGGTGGGGTATCTGTCAGAGACCTGTGATGCCAGCGGAAACTGACCTAGGGGCTGCAGAAGGGTGTGGTGGACTCACGGGATGAGTGGGTGGGTGGACACAATGCAGTGGGCCATGGCAGCTCAAAGGCCAGAGGTTGATCACTTGGAGCTACGAATGACATGGCAAATAGGCTACAGAGGCTGTGGTTAGAGAAGCTCAGAAGGCCACCTTGGCCCCGAGTGTGTGATCAGTGCCTGGAAGGGAGCTAGGCACAGGGTAGAAGCCAGGACAGTCACCCAGAGGCAGTGCTGGGCTAGGACAGGCACAAGACGAACAGACAGAGCCAAGGGCAGCATGTGGGGCTTTCTGCCTACTTCCCACTCCAACTTGTATGACTGTCCTCATCTAGGCCAAATTCCTCAGCATAGCATGTCAGCCCTGTGTTCTGCATAGCATGTCAGCCCTGTGTTTTGCATAGCATGTCAGCCCTGTGTTCTGCATAGCATGTCAGCCCTGTGTTCTGCATAGCATGTCAGCCTGTGTTCTGCAGTGTGTCTCCCTGGCCCAGATTGAAAGACCCGAGTGATATGTAACCTAAATGTCAAGCATTACCCCAGAGAAAAGCCACTTGCAGTGGGCAAGACATCCCCAGATTTAAACACTGAATCTGGCTGCTGGAGACAGACAGGGCCTGTATATGGTTAATAGGTAAAATGAGGTTTTGGGGTGATCTGTCATGCAGTTTGAGGAGCATCCTGGCAGAAGCACTCAGAAGTGGGGGTCAGTATTGTTATCATCACCTCATTTTACAGATAAGGAGTCAGGCTGTTGGAAGTAAGACTTGCTTAGGGTCATGTTCCGCAGCTCAGTCCTGCCTCTCCCCTCCCCATACAGAATGCACACCAAACTGAGGAACAGAAGTCTTCCCCACTTAGTGGATGAAGAACGTGAGCTGACAGAGGGGAAAACACCTCTGGGTCCTGCATAACACATAGAAAAAGCTGGAATTTGAATTTGGGGTATTCAGGCCTCTGAGCCTGGGCCTCTCCCCAGCTTGTCTCTGCTTTGGGATTGTTCCACTGTCCCTGAAAGAAGGGCCTGTTCCTACCAGCAGCCGCCCACATGGCCTCAAAGGACAATAGGGCAGATGCCCTGGCCCCGTTTTGTCCTTTTCTCTGTCCTTCTGACTGGTTGGCTGTGGCCTCCACATCAGGCAGGGCTGTTGCAGTGAGGGAGAAAAAAGGAGGTAACCCTTGAATGGCCTCATCTTTGTGTGCCTTACATGGAGGTCTGCAGAACCGTTTGCCCTCTCTCTCTCTCCCTTCCTGGCTTTTTCATCCTCCTGAAAACAAAGCCACAGAGGCCAGGCCAGCCCCCTGGCTCCACTCAGTGGTAGGAGGAGAAAGGGGGTTCTGTATCCTTTCCTGGATCTGAGCTTACCTAACAAGGTGTTCTGAAGGCCGGCAGCCGGGCAGGGGAGGTCTCAAGAGACAGAAAGACTACAGCCGCACCACAAATTTCACAGCCGGGGCCAGAATAACGCTGCCCTCCAGGGCTCCAGGCCACCCGAGACAGCCTGTCCTCAAGCTTCCGAGGCATCGCTGAGGCTCGCACCCATGCACTGTACCCACCACCACTCAGATTCATGCCATCTGGCCGTGCGTCAGCCTGGGTGAGGTCTGGGTCATAGAACACCAAGTCTGCTATTTCCTTGGAGGGAACAGTTAGGGGAGGGACACTGGGCATGACAATGTGTCTGTGAACGCTGCCTAGCAAGCGCTGAGGTGTCTGAGCAACACAGAGTCCTCCCAACAACCCTCTGTGCATTCACAGACAGGAAACCGGGCATGGGGACGAGCCTGGCTTATGTCTGACCAGGTTGCTCCTTGGGCTTCGCTATCCAGAGCCTTGAAAAAGCCCAGGTAGGCTGCTCCTGGGACGAGGATAGGAATTTGTGCTCTGAGATTGTGGTGGTTTGAGAGAAAAGGGTCTTCAAAGGGAGGGGCACTATTAGGAGGTGTGACCTTGTTGGAGTAGGTGTGGCCTTGTTGGAGGAAGTGTGTCACTGTTATGTTCAAGCTACTCCCAGTGTTAGAGACCACTTCCTGTTGTCTTCCGCTCAAGATGTAGCCAGCGCCATGTCTGCCTGAATGCTGCCATTGCTCCCTGCCGTGATGAGAATGGACTGAACTTCTGAACTGTCAGCCGCCACCTCAATGAAATGTTCTCCTTTATAAGAGTTGCCGTGGTCATGGTGTCTCGTCACAGCATTAGAAACCCTAACTAAGACAGAGATCATGAGCTGATGAGGCTGTGTGGCCTGTATGTATGTGTCCACATGCTCTCATGAGGCTATGGTGTCTGTGTGTATGTGTCCACATGCTCTCATGAGGCTATGGTGTCTGTGTGTATGTGTCCACATGCTCCCATGAGGCTATGGTGTCTGTGTGTATGTGTCCACATGCTCCCATGAGGCTATGGTGTCTGTGTGTATGTGTCCACATGCTCCCATGAGGCTATGGTGTCTGTGTGTATGTGTCCACATGCTCCCATGAGGCTATGGTGTCTGTGTGTATGTGTCCACATGCTCCCATGAGGCTATGGTGTCTGTATGTATGTGTCCACATCATGGTCCTCTTTGCGAAGATCCCAGTCCCAGAGGATGGCAGGCCTTGCTGTGGTTACAGTAGTGAGCATATGGTTAATGAGAGCATCAAATTATCCTGGTCTGCAAGATGGATTCAATGTGAGACATATTTCCAAGGTGGCTCAGAGGCTGAGTTCTGGACTTCTATGGGGCGGCTTACGCAAGGGATTGGATTGTGTACTCTGCACGGAGTCGGGAGAGAACCTGCCTGAAGGTGAAGTCAGTCCCAACAGACTGTTGACATTGTTTGAGACCTGGATTCAGGCACACCTGATGTTGGACATGCATAGGCTTTTCAGTTCTAAGAATTAATTTTGTTTTCACAAGTCAGCTCAAGTTAAACTTTCTTGCATTTATCCAAGAGAACGGGCTGATAGAAAGGAATGAAAAAGAAGAGAGAGAGAAACCGGAGTGAGATGGGTATGTATGGTTGTGTCTAAGTTGGGTGAAGGGCCAGTGAAGCAGCGGATCAGGCAGGGTTGAATAATGTTTTGTGAATGGTGGTACAAGTGTTCCTTCTGTAGCTATTTCTTACGGCAATGCATCTTTTCTCTTCTTACCACATTGCTATGGTCTTGGAGGCAAAAACCTTTGCTGGGCCCAGGTGGACTGCCCTGTGGGACCGGAGAAAGAAGCTAAGACCTTGGTTCATGTGAGGCAGGGTGGGAGAGGGGCCAGTCTTGGGGACTGGAGTTACATGGCTGTGATGAGGTGGACCCCTTGGGAGGAATGCTGATCCTAGTCGGTGGGACCTGGGCCGAGTGTGCTCTTGGGCACGCTATACCCCAAGGAGACCTAAGACCCTTTTGTACTTGGGGACTTTTGTCTGACTTGGGATTTTTCATGTCTGAAGGCACCAGCAGCAGTTTTGTGGTCCCTCTGCCCATGAAACTTATATCCTAATATGTGTAGCCAGGACCTGCCTCTTGGGGCCAGAAGACCATCTGAATATGGTGTTTATATTCCATTTCTGTATCCTTGAGGGATTTGGTACATGTGATGGTTTGAATGAAAATGGCCCTCATAGGCTCATAGGGAGTGGCACTATTAGGAGGCGTGGCTTTTTTGGAATAAGTGTGTCACTGGGGGTGGGTTTTGAGGTTTCAAATGCTCAAGCTAGACCCAGTGTCACTTTCTCTTCCTGCTGCCTGCCAATCCAGATGTAGAGCTCTTAGCTACTTCTCCAGCACCACATCTGCCTACGTGCCTCCATGTTTCCCACTATGATGGTAATGGACTAAACCTCCAAACTGTGAACCAGTTCCAGTGAAATGTTTTCCTTTATAAGAGTTACTATGGTCATGGTGTCTCTTCACAGCAATAAAACTAAGACAACACAGATCATAGTCCACGGAGCATGTTTATAAAGTATGGCTTAATCAATAAATGAATTATGTAAGTATTGGCTATATTTTTTTAAGTTGGTGGGCAAAATGGTGGCCTGAAGCATTTTGGAAATTTCCCTTCCATCTACAAACAGGTATCATGGGTAAAATTTAGCATGAAAAAGAACAAAGGAAAGTAAAAAAAAAAAGCCTCTAGTTCAACCGAGGAGCAGGAGATGGTGCTAATAAAATGCCCACAAGGATGGTTACACAAACGACAGTTTGCCTAGTCAGCAAGAGGCTCCTGCAGATGTCAGAGTTCAAATAATGTAAGATGATAAAATTTGCACTCCCGGGCCTGGGGTTTTACCCCAAGGTATTAGTCTTAACCTGTGCCAGGAATAAAATGGGAAACTCAATTCTAAAAAGCTAACTTAAAAGTGGTTAGGATTCCATCTTTGTTCTCCAGGCTATGGTGAAGATGGGGAGAGAACCCCAAAACCCTGCTTCTATCTGGGACTCTCAAGGGCCGCTGCTTCTCCATAGACTTACAGCAAAGAAACTGCATAGCATGCCAGGGATGCATCCTCACGACAGAGTCAGCAAGCGCAAAACAGTTGTGGAAACTCAGACACTACAGCAATCCAAAGAACAAGTGTGGTTGTCTCAGAGTCAGCAGAAGAATGGCTTCTGGATCTCTGTGGACACCAAAATCCACAGCTGCTCAGCCTTTGTATACATTGGTGCTGTGTTTGCACATAATCTTCACACATCCCACTTTAAATCATCTCTCCAGAGCTTATAATACATATCATGACGTCAGTGCTGTGTGCATGGCCATAACACGACGTTGTACAGAAACAGTGACTCCACAGAACTATGTTGGGCACAGACATAGCCTTTTCTGGCATTATAGGTCTCCATTGATGGAATATGGCATAGAGAGGCCTTATTTAACAGAAGGCTGTCTCTGTCTAAGAACTAGAGAGGACCGGATGGGATCTACAGCACAGGACAGAGCAGGATGGAAAAAGGGAGCTTGATCTGTAGAAGAACTAAGTGAAAGTAGTAGAGACAGGAAATCGGGCGGTCACTGAACAGAAGTGGCAGGGTTTCGATTGCAGCTGGGGACAATCTCGTTCAGCTCGGTTCTTGATCTATGATTTTAATAAAGCCACCAGACCCTGAGCTGACAAGGTTCCAACTCCAGGGCATCCTTAATTAGCATCAGAGTGGAAGGTTCTTTGAAAACTAGAACAGGAAGTCAGGCCATTCCAAATGGCTTCATGCTGCCCCCAAGACATATCTTCATATCCCTTGCAGAATGTTAGCACGGTGTCACCTATGAGGGCAGGGAGGGTTTATGCTTGGAGTGCGGTTCCTTCCTCCCATCTGTACCCCCTGGATGCAGCTTAACCCCCAGGGACATCTGAACACCTGGTGATGTAGCAGCAGAGGGGGTGTGTAGCTCATGGTCTTTCCACTGTGGTTTGAATGAGACATGTCCCCATAGGCTCACATGTTGGGGTCTGAGTTGCTAGATGATGGGCTTTGGGGAAATGCTGGGATCTTGAGAGTTCTGACATAATCACTATACTCAACCTCTTGATGGACTCACAGTACGGTGGCATTATTGAGGGGTGGTGGAAGGGAGGTGGTGGGGCCTGACTTGCGCAAACAGGACACTGGAGCACGCTCTTGTGAGCTGTAGTCGACTCTGGTTCTTTTACACTCCTTTCTCTCTGCCTCGTGGCGATCACGTGGTGGGAGGTTTTTGCTATATGCTGTTGTCGCCCAGAATCAGTGGACCCAAGGACTATGTCAGAAACATCTGAAACCACGATCCGGAATAACCCTTCCCACACAGAGCCTGACCACCACACCCTCCCCGCTGGTGGAGCATCCTGTGGCTGTTTGGTGGGGGATGAGAGCAGTGGGGGAACCCAAGAGGACTGTGCATCTTACCAGAGCCAACCATGTGGCACTGAGCTGTGCATGTGGGGTTCCAGTCCTGTCTGTTACTTACTGGGTCCTGCTAGCACACATTTCTCTAGCCTGGCTTTCTCATCTGCGATGCAATAAGAATGACCTTCAGGTTGGGTTTAAGCTTCCAGCACTAATGTGGAAAAGGTGCATGGTATCAGGTGATGCTTAGTGGCCATGGCGATTCTGCCTCTTTCTCGTCCCTTTCTTCGTAGACAGAAAACTTTGGCAGAAGCCAGTCCACAGCCTGCTAGCTTTGGCTACTACTGAAGGTGAGCAGAGAAGGCCTGCCTCCCGAGCCATTCATTCACCTGGTTATCGTGTGACCCTCACCCTTTGGTTCTTGGTTTTCTCCTTCCAGACTCTAGGCTGTCTGGCCTTTCCTCTTCTCTCCAGCTTCATCCCTCCAGATGTTGTGGTGTTTCATCTGAGGCTTCTCCAGCAGCTATTTCCTCTTCCCGAAGAATGGAGCTCTGGTGGCATTTGGGGCTCACCAGTACCATCAGACACCACTGTGGGTGGCAGCATAAAATGACACAATTCTGCCTAGTGAGATTTAGGTCCAAGTTCTGAAGGGGAACACAAAGGCACAGGCTCCCTGGGAGAGCATCTCCCTCCTCCGGCATTGCCTGTTCTTGTGCCTGAATGGTAAATGCAAGACCTGTAGGTGCTGTGACCACCTTGTGATCAGGGGGGAACAGTGTCAACAGCACACATGCAGAGTAGAAAGGAGAACCCTGCTGTGGGGCAGGCTGACCTTCCTTTCCTACTTTCTGGTCGCACGACCTCAGGGATGTTTAACTCTCTTGTCTGAGGTTTCTGTCCCATCAGGTCACACAGCATAACTCCTCACAGCCTCTCTTTCCTTCCCACAGGCTGTAAAAGGAGGACTGAGATCTCCACCATGCACAGCAGTTTTGAGGCTCAAATGCTGTGATGGGCAGGAATCCACCTTCTCTACTATGTGCACACCTCATGCCATAGTTTTCTTAAAGCAGAAATGAGTAATTGTGACTTTAAGGCAAAATGAAGGCGACCATTTGTTTCTCCTCAAAAACATGGCCCTTGTGTCAACCGGCTCAGATCTGTAGCCCATCAGCTATGCAAACAGGAAGCAACTATCCAAACATTCGGAGCTGCAAGGGGTTGGCCAGGGTCAGTCTCTCCCAGCTGTGAATGCTTCAGAAGTCAAGGGTGAGGTGTCTCCTCAGAGGGCATAAGTTCAAAGCCACCTCTTGGGCTGCCCTTCCCCCCCAGCCTGGCTCAGATCACCCTCTCTCAGGGGAGAACTGTCCTCACTGGCTCCTCTAGGTCTTCTTTGTCCCTCCTCTCTGCCCTGTCACAGATGAAACGGGGTCGTTTTTGCTTTGTTTTTGTTTTCTTTCTGAAGTGCAATCTGCTTGGGCCACCCTGGCTTGGAACATTTCCACGATTTATTCTCCTTCTAGGCTCCAGATGCTGGGCCTTTCCCCTGCTTCTCCAGCTATATCTCTCCAGCTATACTGACTTCCGTTTAGTTTCTGGAATGTGCTATGGTGGCCCTGAGGGCTTTGCCCATACTGTTCCCATTTTCTCAGCTTTTTGCTCCCACTTCTGGGGCAGGGAATGGGCTAAGCCTGCAGTAGGAACACAGCCGCTCTGAGCTCTAGCAGTCCCTAGACTGCCTCACATTGTCCCCCTGTGGAGGGCTCACACTCCCTGATGGCAGCTCACAACAGGGCTTTTGGTCTGTCCTGCTCAGAGTCACACCCCTCACCAGGTAGGCGGTGGCCCAGGGAAGGTCTCAGCGGCTGTGCAGGTCAGGGAGGGCACCCAGCACAGCCAGGAAGAGTCTCACAGCTGTTCTACTCTGCAAAGAGTCCAGTCTGCTCCACCCACCAGCAACAGCCTGGAGAAAAGCTGGTGACTTGCCAAAGTCACACATCTGTCAGCCGTCTTGCCCGAATCAGAGCCTTCTCCCGAGTCTAGCTTCCTGCCCTGGTCCAGACAGCACAAAAGGTCACTCTAAATCTGTTTCCTATCTGAAGAATGGGGTCATAACAGGCCCCTCTTGTCTTGGCTATCCTAGGATTAAGGGCTTTGCTCAGGGCCCGTATGCAGCATGCAGTCAGTGACAATCAGGATCAAATTGAAGAGCTAAGAATGAGTATCTCTAATTGCAATCTATGAGTAGCAAGTAAAAGGATTTCATGGATGAATAGGAGGGTGAACGGATAGAGGATGGACCAACGGACGGCAATGGAGTCCACAATGACGTAAGAAATGGAAGAACCTATGCATGAATGCCAGAAGACAGAAATGAACACTAGAGCGCTTGGCCGGGTTGCACACCTAGGTTTAGAGAATAGGACCCACACGGTCGGTTCCGCGCCAGTTTCTGTTCTGCTCACCTGTAACGTCTGAGCTCTGCCTCCAGCCGCTGCACCTGGCGCTGCATGCGGGGAACGCGCCGCGCCAGCGCCTCCAGCTCCCGCACTCGGTGCAAGCTGCGCCGCACCGCCTGGCGGGCCTCCTCGGTGCGCAGCCGCACCTCCACCTGACTGCGCTGCAGCCGCCGGGCGCGCGCCTCTGCTTCTGCCAGCGCTCCCTGCGCGCGCTGCAGTTTGTGTGCCGCTGCTTCCGGGATGTCCGACTGGCTCTTCCAGAGGCCGACCTGCCCGAGGGAAGCAAGAATGAGTGCCCACTCCAGGAGCCTACGGGACCTCCCCTTACACCACAGAGCTCGCTCACTGAGCAAGGGCACGAGCAAGTAATGCACGGGTGTGCAATACACGCCCCCGCCCCCAAAGCTGGGATAGGAAGTCCACAGTCTGTTCTTTGTACGGTGACAGTAATCCCCCAAAGTCGTGATTTCTCGGCCTAACTCCTGAGTCCAACAGACGCAGCTCCTACTTCTGTGGACTCAAGGCACAGCCTAAACATCATACGGGTGTTTCCGCCCTTCCTGAGATCTGTGTACTAGGTCTGTCTTGTTTACTGGACAATTTCAAAGCATAGAGGGAGCTGGCACAATGTACCTAGAAGATACTTGAGCGTGAAGGATGGACAGACCCTTTTAGTCAGTTTCAGGCACCCCACACATGACTGCGCCCTTTGAGGGTTCCCTCTGCCTGGTCTAAAGCTTCCATGCTACACATACCAACCACAGAGGCCACCTTGCCAGTTTTTTAAAAAATTATTTTATTTTACTTTTTTGGTCCTCTTCCTATACGGGTCTTTTTCTCCCTTGGCCAACCACCTGTACTGCACACTGCACCGAGTTGCACACAGGGCTCAAGTCTTGGTGGACTGATCCCACAGGCCAGGCTACCTCCGCAGTTAGCTCAATGCCTCCACCTCAGTAGCTCTGAGTGGGCCTGGCCCTCAGTGCTAGCCATCCTGTGTCTTTCTCACTTGTGTCTGAGGCCTGGCGCTGAGGAATTCCACAGGTTTCACTGACTTGGGGAAGAGAGGTCCTCTTCTCTGTTTTCCCCTAAACCTCCCAGGAGAAGAACGCTTGCTGACCCGTCATTATGTGACTGCCTAGACAGGTTCCTTCTTGGGTTTAGAAGGGACAGGGCTGTGAAGCTGGAGTTTTAAGGAATGATAAACTGGAGTGCAAGTTGGAATGAAGGGGGTGGAGTGGGGAAATGAGAGGGCCAGCCGAGGAGGGGGTGGGCCAAGGTAGGGTGCCCCTGTCTCCACCCCGGCATCCCGCGCACCTGCAGGGCCAGGCAGCGCGCGTCACTGCTCTGCAGCGCAGCGCGGAGGTCCTCCACCAGCTCGCGGAGGCTGCTGTTTTCCTCCTCCAGATGCGCCACAAGCTCCCCACTGGCGCCGCCGTGTAGGCTCGGCGAGCCAGGCCGGCGGCGGCGGCGACGCGGGCGGCGGAGGCGGATCTGCGTCTCGATGTGCTCGCTGAGAGCTCCACGGGGTAGCCGGGGCCCCGCTCGGGTACTGAAGTAGCCGCAGAGGCGTGCGTGGAACTGGCGGAAAGTGAGTTCCGGAGGGTCGGCGCCCAGAGCCAGGCGCGCCTCTTCCCTGACGTCCGCGTCCCCACCGGCAACTATTCCCGCAGCCGAATCCTTAGCGGCCGCCTCCGCGGAGTTTGCGTCCTCGGTGGTCGCCTCCCCGTCGGCGTTCAGTCCCAGGACAGCACACAGCGCGCGAAAGTCTGCGCGCGGCAGGCGCCCGGCGCCCCGGCAGTCCAGATGGTGGAAGACCTCCTGCAGATACTGGTCCAGACCGGTAGCCAGCACCACGATCTCGTTCTCCACGCCGCGGTCTAGCCCGTAGTGGTGAGCCAAAGCGCTTAGCAGCCACTGCGTGCGCCGCGCAGGTCGCCGGTACGGATCGCCCGCCGCGCCCTCCATGCCCAAACCCAGGCGACTCCTTTGGGCCCAGCGGCGCCTTCAGACAGCCGCCGGCGAACGCGGAGGGAGGGGCCGGGCGGCCACCGCCAGACTGGAGAGGCGCGGGACCGTGTCCAGGCAGCTGCGTGGGCCGTGCAGGGCAAATGTTTGTCTCGGTGGGGGGCGCTGGAGCAGCGTGCTCTCACTCGGGGGCTGTAACGGCTTTGACCCGCGCTCCCCATCGCTTCCCATTCACATCTCCATCGCTGTTACAAGTCCCTGGGTCAGTTCTTTTGGTGGCTCCAGGTTCTCTCCAGGCCAAGGTGGGAGCACTTCCGTCAACAGTTGTGCTCTCCCGCACTTCCCAGTCCTTGCCCCGACAACCCGCCTGGGGTCCTCTGCCCCTGGGAGTGGAGAGGACTCATCTCCGGACAGCTTCCTAAACTCTCCCTCCCCCTATCTAACTAGGAGGGAACAAACTTGAAAGTAGACCAAGTTAGGGTTTTGGTGAGAGGAAAGTGGTGTCTACCGCCTCCACCTTCGGGCTCCAGGAAGTTACTTGGCGCTGGACCTGAGTTCCTTCTTGCAGGCGGGGATGAGGCAAACAGGGTTGTTTGGCCACTATTTTCTCTGGCCCTAGAACTTGAATCTGGGAGATGGTCGACAGACCGCTTCCTCTTGAGTTCTAACAGGCTTTTCCTTTCTCTTTCACAGAGAGCTGTGGCGTTGGCCCCACTTGTTACCTACCATAGGAACATTTACCCAGCCATAAATGGAGCAAAGGACAAACTCAGCGATCCTTGACTATTAGAAAGGCAGATCTTGTCTTGTGTACAACTCTGATAAGTGTTAGGTCTCAGTTGAAAGTGTTAGGTCTCAATTGAAAAGCATTATCATTATCATTTTCTTTCTTCTATTACAGACCAGACTAGCACTTTGTCCTTTATCCTACTCACTCCCCACCTCCCCCATAAACTAGCTCTTGTAGACCAGGCTGGCCTCGAACTCACAGAGATCTGCCTGCCTCTGCCTCCCCTCCCGAATGCTGGGATTAAAGGTGTGCACCACCACCACCCGGCTATCCTACCCATTCTCAAACACTTTGTCCAACCACCTCAAACTGGAAAGAAATCAGACATCACAAGCATTTTGTAAATATATATATATATGTATATATATATATATACATATATATATATATTTAATATCAAAGCAATGGCAATTTAGCAGAGTAATTTACATCAATTCCACTTCTTGGCTTCTCCCTTAGAAAACCAAACGTGCAGCGTGTTCATTCAGCACATTATTGTGTACCACTCATGTGGGACCCAGCCAGGAGAGATCACCAAACAAGGATGAATGAGGATACATGCTGCAGCAATTTGGGAATGCTAGAACGTATGTGACTAACAACACTGCACAAAATATTACTAGATGTTTTCTGCAGAGGTGCAATAAGGAACTGCATAGGAGATTAATGCAGCTACAGACAGATGAGTTGCTATTTCTGGTGATGAAGTTTTTGCTTTTAGTGTTCTCTTTTGCTTAAGCGGGCGATTGCACCCTAAGATGTACACATCAACAATTTTAGTTTGCTACAGTTGCCAAACCACAACTACAACTAGTACTTCAACATGCTCCCCTCCCCCCACCCCGCTCAAGTCCACCCCAGTACTGCTCATTCTCCGGACGTCATCCTTCATCACTGGTGACCACTACGCTCTGAGCCCACCATTTACCTCTTCCAGACACTCTCAAATCTGGAATCATACAGAAGAAGGCCTTCTGGGGCTGGAGAGACGGCTCAGTGGTTAAGAGCCCTGGTTGTTTTTCCAGAGGACCTGGGTTCAGCTCTCAGCACCCACAAGGTGGCTCACAACCATCTGTAATTCCAGTCCCAGAGGATCTGATACCCTTTTCTGGCCCCCGTGAGCACTGCCTGCATATGGCACACAGACGAATACAAGCAAAACCCCCGTACACATAAGATTTAAAAAGCAGGAAAAGTTAAAGGCGGTCTTCTGTGGACCGGGCACTTAGGAGCCGTACTAACGTGTCTGTGTTGTAATGTGTACTGGCACTCCAATTCTCTTCTAGTGCCGAGTGATGCTCCACTGTGTGTGTGGATAGACCACATTTGCGTTATTCACTCATCAGCTCAGAGGTGTTGGGGTTTGTTGGGAGCGATCCTGCAATGGATTTTTTTTTTTTGGTATGAGTTCACACAATTTACTCACTTTTGGGCATATACTGGAGAGTGGGTTGGTTTCTGTGCTGGTTTCTTTTGCCAACTTGACAAAGCTGGGATCATCTAGGAAGAGGGAATGTCGACTGAGGAATTGTCTCTATCAGACTGGACTGTGGACAAGTCTGTGGGGGCATTCCTCTTGTTAATGATAGATACAGGGGGGCCCATTGCACCCTTTGTAGTACCACCCCTGGGCAGACTGAGCAAGCTGAGTAGAACAAGCCAGTGGGCACCATTTCTGCTTCCGTTCCAGCCTTGAACTGGCTCAGCGTCAGCTGTACGGCAAACAAACCCTTTCTTCCCCAAGTTGCCTTTGGTATCATCATTTATCACAGTATTGGCAGCAAATTAGGCCAGTTGGGCTCTGTGGCGGTTTGAGGTCTTCTTGAGAATGGCTCATCTCTTTTCCAAAGAGGCCTCCCTGTTTTCCCCGACACCGACAGTCACACCATGCGATTTCCAGTGTGTTGAGTGACACAGAGATTGTCAGCCTGAACTTTCTCTGCATGGGTTTCTGGTGTCAACCTTTCTTTTCAGGCCTGTCAGCTTCCCATCACTGTCAGAGGTACCCGAGGAGGTTAGAGAGGTACCTCTGGGGCTGTGGTAGCATACACACACACACACACACACACACACACACACACACACACACGGTGGAGTTACAGTGCCATATGCTTCACGGGTGGGAAGAAAGGAGGGAAAGGATGGAGCTGTGATTCCACTGTTCTCCTCAAGGATGTGACCCAAGTGGCATACTACTGGGCCTCATCTCTTGAACTTTTTACCACCTCCAATAGTAGCACTCCAGGGACCAAGGTTTTCACACACAGAACTTTGGAAGTCATTGTAGGTCTGAACCATAAAAAGGCACCCCTTACCCTTGCCCTAGATCCAATTGTAAGGATGCTCGGTGGCCCCACCTTTGAAACATGTCCTGAACTGCCTCCCCCCTACTGCACTGGGATCACTTCAGGCCAAGCTCTTAGCATCTCTCCCCTGTGTGCCTGCATCACCAAGGACTTGATATATATATATATATATATATACACACACACACACACACACACACACACACACACACACACACACATTCATGCCCTTGACTCCTTGAGGGATACTATTACATCTTAAGTCATACCATAACCTTCCTCTGCTCAGAACTCACTAGTTCATTCTCAGAGGGAGAAAAGGCAATGCCATCTTCTTGACCCTAAGGATGGCAGGTCAGAACCTATTGTCCCCCTTTAATGGCTTCCATTAGTACTTCTCTTGTAACCTCTTTCTGCTCTTTAATGGGCTCCTGCCTCGGGCCTTGACATCTGTCCAGCCCTGCACAGCTCCCACCCCTTACCTACTTTGAACCTATCAGCCCTGGCAGATTACGACTTCCTCAATGGATCATTTGCTTCCTGCATGAAGCCCCAGACCATGTGGGAGGAGTGCCGCCTGATCGGCTCACCTGAAATAGTATTAACACACCAGAAGAAACTGATGTACAGCTTCTGTTTTAGCTGCCTCCCCATGGTTGCCACAGCAAATGGCATCATGGCATGTTGCTTTCTATGTATTTGTGTGTGTGTGTGTTCACAAATGATATAAGTCTTTTATTGGTGCATGAGTTTTAAAGCAACCCTTATACCACATCGTCTGTGAGCCTCACACATGGCCTGAGCCACACTCGGCTGGAGACCTGGTGCTCCCATGACCATCACAAAGTAGTGCTTGATTGTTTAGCTTTGCACGCGCATACTTGTGTGAATATGAACTCACAGCTTCAAAAGGAAAAACTGCCTCTAGCAGGCACCAATGGGATTCGAGTATTTTCTAGCCCCATGATGTTGGAGCCCCCACGGCTCCAGATGTTGGTAGTGAAAAGTACTTTTGGCGGGACCAGTAAGTCCTGGCCCTGGAGCTTAGTGTAGGTCCCTAAAGCAAGTGGCTGGGGAGTCCTGTCTTCGCAGATGAGCCTGGTTTTATTTCATGACAGTTTTGAAGGCTGATAGCTCAGCCTAAGATGCTATACACACCGTTCCCAGCCCCATGTTGTTGACTACTCTGGTGAAGGACTCCCTCAAACTGGCTTTCCTGGGCCAGTCAGTATTGAAAACAAAGCTGTTCAGTGTCTTCCCATGGAGCTGTTGCCCAGCCTCCCGCGGCTTAGTGGGGGAGGGATTTATAATGGCGTGCTGTTAGGTCTGTCTATCTGTGGGCTGGGTTACTAGGCACCCCTGAAACAATCCTACTTGGACCCAGAAGGCTTTTGTTGGAGGTTCAAAGCATGCAAACTCCGAAGGTTTGTGGTTCCTTTGTACGTGCTGGGGGGTGGGATGTCTGTGGCAGAGAACTGAAGTCCGGTCAAAGAAGTCACTTTTGAAGTCACTTCAGTATTGTTTGAGCTGCTTCCAATAGTGTACTGTTCAAAGCGTCATTACGAAGTCTAGAAATAAACTAAGAAGCAAAAGTCACCCAAGATCCTGCCACCACCTAATCCACAGTGTATCCGTGATGTATTTATTCTAGATTATTCCTTGTATTGTGGCATGAAAGAATTTTTTTTTGGGGGGGGTTATTAGAACTGCTTTGTGGTGGGGCTCACAACACATCTTTCAGGACCCTTTGAAAGGGTAAAGTAAGCATTTTGTAAATTAAGAGGCCAGCAGTTTGCTCATGAATCTGTGATATAGGCTTGGTGGAGACAATTTCCGCTCTATGTAGTGGCAGTCACTATGCTGATAGGCCTGGGGGCTGACGATGGCAGTTGGGTGGGAGCTGTCAGAGCAGCTCCATGCAATCCTTGTGTGGCCATTGTATTTGTTGATGATATGGAGGTTAGATTTGTGAATTAGGCCCCAGACAAGACAACAACAGAGTTTGCAGGAGCTGGCTTCAGAAGTCACATGGTATTGCTTCCCACGAACTTTATTGAATGAGGTGGTCTTATGTTGTTTGTCTGATCCACCAATGGGAGGAGTGTTGACCACACAAAGGAAGAAAAACACGTGAGAGGGTGTCCAAGAGGAGGCTCAGCTCAGAAAACACAGTGGCACTGGTCCCTAAGCCCGGTTCTTGGAGAATTATCCCTGAAGGCCTGGAGAGAAACCTCAGAATATCATTGGCATCTTATTCTTATTAACATGTTGCTGCTAGCATTACTGTAAGGCTGGGAATTTATCAAGGGCCTGGCAATACTGGGCAAGCTCTTCACTATTGAGCTTTATGTTCTTCTTACTTTTTATTTTGAGACAGTCTCCCTAAACTGCCCAGGCTGGTCTTGAACTTATGTTGTGGCCCAAGATAGCGATAAACTTGTGATTCTCTTGCCTCAGTCTTTTGAGTAGCTGGGATGACAGGCCTGTGCTACCCAGCCTGGCAAATCTCATTTTTGATGTATTCTGGGTAACACCGATGTGCATTTAGGGTGGGCTTTGGCTCTTTGGCCTAGAGCTACGGCCTCTCACCCTGAGCCTGTGGAATACGGCTGCTCCCCTAGGGAATGTGATCACAGGCACTTGGACTCTTTTATTTTTTAAGATTTATTTATTTATTATGTTCAGTGTTCTGTCTGCATGTATACCTGCAGGACAGAAGAGGGCACCAGATCTCATTACAGATGGTTGAGAGCCACAATGTATGTGGTTCCTGGGAATTGAACTCAGGACTTCTGGAAGAACAGCCAGTGCTCTTAACTGCTGAGCCATCTCTCCATCCCTGCACTTTGGACTCTTACCAGACCACCATGATCATGCCCCCTTTTCACATTTTCTTGCACACACACACACACACACACACACACACACACACACACACACACACACACACACACACACACTTCCTGGGAGTGACCTGCCCAGTTTGGCTGTGCCTTACTGCTGAGGTACCTCTACTTGCTAGTAGCTGATGGTATGAAGGAGTAAAGCCAGACTTCAAGTAGGTTTTAGTAACAGAGTAAAAACAAGCCATGTAAAGATGGAATATACACAGAGTGTCTGGATTATGTATATTATTGTGTTTTCTTTGAAGTTTTCAACTGTGAAGGAGCTAAGTAACCAACATCTATACTTTAAAGGTATCTTGACTTCAGAATTTGAGTCTAAGGATATATTGCTTTGGAAAATAGGTTCTTCTTTTGTTTCCACAGAGGATGAGAATTTGTGGAATCCTTCCAGACTAATATGGTTTGATGGACCAAGACCTCCTGAATGGTTGCCTTGAACACTCTCAAAAAATAAAATAAACAGCAGAAAGAAGTTTGGGCAGAACTACATTCATATTCCTAAATACTGTTTATAAATATTCTTTTACACTTAAAGGGGATATGCTATAGAGATTTCCATTGGTATGGATCTTGGTTTATTGATACAAATTTAAGGTCAATTTTGTTATACTGTGTATATGTATTTCTGCTCTTGATTAAGGTATTGTGCTTGTACAGCTCATTTAAAAATGTAATGTGATGTGTAATGTATAATTTAAAAATATAGGTATTATAGACATCTATAATAGTCAAACTTGCAGACTTGTTAGTTAGGTTTTCTAGATATATAGAGATGTATTTCAGTTAGATGGGTATTCTTCAAATCTTTCAGAGACCTTCAGAATATGGCATTTAAAATATTTTAAAAATTTAGGACTTTTCATGACAATGAGACACATCTGCTCCTTGCAGCACCAATTACTTCAAGAGGAAGATGGACATTGAAGAGGCTCCTCATGGAGTTTGCTAGTCATTTGGGCAAGGGACTGCTTGATGAACTGGACATGCAGGACCCACAGAGAAATGACTGCTGAACTTGCCTAAAGATGAGACAGTCCTTCAGGGTTCCTGCTTCATGAAAGAGTCTGCCAGACATTCTGCAGGACACAGAAGAAAGTGACTGACAAACTGCCAATATAGGTGGAACTGTTTTTGAAATTTCCTGTCTTATGGAAAAATCTGCTGGATACTATGGGCCTGTAGGCTGAAGATGGATGCCTCAGTGGTACAGAAAAACTTTGGGTGACTGTCCAGGCAGCAAGATGTCTCTGTCATTTCTAGAGTTTTGGAAGTTGCTTACAATGTACTTCCTTTTTACTTAGGTAATATTATATCCTTCTGGAGTCTTTGATGGAGTTGAAGAATTTATAGTGATAGTTATAGTTTTCATTAGTTATGATAAAAGATAAAGTAGATATAAATATTGTAACTGTAATTCTTGCTTGATACCTGTTTTGTTATATGTAGTTTTATTATGTTGAAGATGAAGCCTTCCTTTTCATTTAAACACAAAAGGGAGGTGATGTAGGATTTCCCTCTGTGTGCTGTGATTACCATTAATAAATAAAGAAACTGCTTTGGACCTATAGCAGGGCAGAACTTAGGTAGGTAGGGAAGACTAAACTGAATGCTGGGAGAAAAAAAGGAGGTGTAATTAGAGAGAAGCCATGTAGCCCCACGGGAGCCAGATGGAACTTTAGCATGTAAGCCACAGCCACATGGCGATACACAGATTAATAGAAATGGGTTAAATTAATATGTAAGAGTTAGCCAGTAAGAAGCTAGAGCTAATAGGGCCAAGCAGTGATTTAAATAATATAGTTTCTGTGTGATTATTTCGGTTTCTGGGCAGCTGGGAAACAAACAAGAGGCCTCCTTCAATAGTGGGCAATAAAATCTTGACACTCAGTAAGACTTGTTCCTGATTTTAATTAGGCTCCCTGCTATTTAATTCAGGGAGTAGATATTCAAAAGTATCCTGAGATGAAAAGAAAAGATAAAGATGCTTAATTCTGATGCAGAGCTGAATTTACCAACTGGCTCATTATTATAAGGGCATGTGGGTTGATGGAAATGTGAGTCCCCCAGGCCTCTGCACCAGTAGCATATATATTTGTGCACTGTGCTGGCTGGTTTTGTGTATCAACTTGACACAAGCTAGAGTCATCAGAGAGGACATGCCTCCATGAGATCCAGCTGTAAGGCATTTTCTCAAGTAGTGATCAATGCAGGAAGGCCCAGTTCATGGTGGTGGTGCTGTCCCTGGACTGGTGGTCCTGGTTCTATAAGAAGGTAGGCTGAGCAAGCCAGGGGAAACAAGCCAGTAAGCAGCACCCCTCCATGCCCTTCCTTCAGTGATGAACAGCAATGTTGAAGTGTAGGCCAAATAAGCCCTTTCCTGTTCAACTTGCTCTTTGGTTATGATGTTTCATTGCAGCAATAGAAACCCTAACCAGATATGCACTTAATAAAAGTAACTGCTTAAGTTAAATATCAAAGGACCCTTCGGTGGGAAATCAGAGTCGAAGTGGTTGGTGGACCCTGAGTGGGGATCCTTTGTCTGCTCCTGAGGACGGCACTGCCAGCTGCTCTCGCTGCCTGATGGCTTTAGGAGCTGCTGAATCTCAGTAGCTTTTGGTTCTTCCAGTACCGTATGTATTTCCAGCACGCCTTGGTTCACAGAGGCAAACTTCAGGATGCTGGAGCTGTGGGCCAACAAATCGACTTTCAGTGTGGACCCTTTCAGTTTTCCTCACGGTCCAGGTTTTATCTTGATTTAACCCGAGGGTTCCATTCAGTATGCAGATTCTGGAATGCACCATCTCATCTAGACAAGTGTGTTCTGGGAGACTTGGGACCTGGTTCCAGCTCCAATTCGACTGAAGTTCTGCTGCTTGACTTAAAGCAGGTCATAGTTCAACTTCAAACTCTTCTCAGCAGCCTACTGTGCATGGGTGGAGCTTTGTGTCCCATTAAAAAAAAAACTAAATTGGTTGGTGAGTAGGAACACTCCCTCACTAGAAGAACTCCCCCCCACCCCCACCCCCGCCGCTGTCCTCCCCCACCGCCCCTTTGGGGCTGTGTGCCAAGAGCCATCTCACTGCACATCGGCTTTCTCTGAACTTGTCAGGAGTCTTCACCCCTCTAGGCCCGTCTCTGTCATTTCTTCTGCATGGGTTTTCTTGCTTTCGTTACTCTGCCTGCCTGGCTTTTGTTACCTCTTGAAGTCCATCCCTGTCCTGTCTGACCAATCCACTGTGGGTTGCTCCTCTTTGGCTCAGGCCCACTTGGTGTGTTGTGGTCTTCCGGGTCAGGGGCAGCAGTTGGGGTGCTTAGCCAAGGTGCTTCAGTGTGGGTGGGATTTACAGAGGAGCGCAGGTTTTGGTGGCCAGGAGTCTAGGTTTCAGGCCATGCTGTAACGTTTTTGCGGTGGGTAGAATGCTTTACCCTTCTAACCCCGTATTCTCATTTCAGGGAAACGGATTTTTTTCACGAAATTTTCAGGACATCAGCCCCAGAAGCTGGAAGTCTAACGAGAGTTTTTTTTTTTTTGGGGGGGGGGGTCTGAGTATGTAGAGACAGGACCATCTCTTCTTTTACCTTTATTTAAGCGTGGGAGGCGAAAGTGGGTGGAGCCATCGAGAGAGAATCCAGCAGCCAGGCGCACAATAGGTATGGAGTTCAGAGTGACAGTTTGTTTGTTTTTTTTAATATTGGGTAAATGGACGAATGGGTGAAGGCAATAGCTTTCCGAATCTGCCTTTCACCTTTTTGACTGGTCTGGTGCACCAAGGCCACGCAGAAGCCACGTCGCGCCAAGCCCCTACTGGCCTGCCTGCCCTGGTAGAGAGCTTAAAGAAGGTTCCCAGAGCCTTCAGGCTGGAGCCGAACTCAGTCGGGGGAAGAAAGCCCCGCCCCCAGCCGTGGGCTGAGGTCTCCTGGCAACCGCCTAACAAAAGTCCCTTAGGGATCTGCTGCCCTTAGGCGCCTGCGCTCAGCTTCCCTGATCAGAGTGGCTGCAACTGCGCAGCAGGTGCAGGAGCCAACAGGTGTGCCTACTCGCAGGTAACCCTTGAGCTTGGGTTCAGTCTCTCTTTCACCTCAGACGCCCCAGGTCCCACAGGCACTGACTTTCTGGCAGTCAGGGTCCTGTGGCTTGAAACCTGAGTGATACCTGAGTCAGAGTTCTCTGTGTCTTGCCTCAGGGCTTCTTATTAGGGTCCTGTGTGTACCATGGTGCCGGGCTCGGTTCCCCTTTCTGCAAGTCTGTTCTGTGCTGGGGCCACATCCAGGACTCTGCCTCAGCCTCTTGAGAGGAGTCAGAGCTTCGGGTGCCTCCTGGGTCAGCGGTGACCTAGGCTCACCTGGATCTGTGTGTCCAGAGCACCCACTGACCAACTCCTCACTCCTGAGGGAGGAGTAACTGAGCTCAGCTCAGAGTGACATCACTGACTGTCACTGCCAGCTGTCACTCTCTGGTTTCGTCACCCATTTCTGCTCCCCAAATATGGAACACTCACTGTATAGCGGGCCTCTACTGAAGCCTGGGACATCGGAAATAAGACAGAGAGGGCCTGGGAGAGTGGTGCTTCCTGCGCTGTGCAGGTTTACTCCTGAGGTCTTTGCTGTCCCCCACCAGGAACTTCTAGTGCTGCACAACATGGCCCTGCAGGCCTGGGACTGGGAGGATGAGGACAGATCAAGCATGGGGCCCGCCTCCTCCATGGCTAGTGCTTACCAGTCAGCAAGCGAGTATGAGATGGAGGAATACCCGAAATCCAGAACCCCAGCCCATGAGTGGGACTCTGAGGACCAGTTCAGCAGCCTGCACTCCTCAGAGGGGCCGGCCTGCCTCTTTACCCCTGATGTCCCTCAGGTTGTCCCCTGCAGATTTGTCATCTCGCTGGCCTTCCCTGCACAAACAGGTAGGTGCTGAAGGGGAGCTTTTCTTGTGCACAAGGCAGCAGGACGCTGCTGGCTGCCTCTGGGGCTGAGGGCGCATAGCCCTCCTCCTTTCTCTCCACCCAGTCCCCTTTCACGGAATGTGGCTGGCACCAATGGAGGCAGAGGTCAGAAAAAGAACAGAAGATTCAGGGGGGCAGCTGTTGGCTAGGCATGAAAGCAATTGTCTGACTCACCAAGTACACCAAGAAGCAGGTCATATTCATATTCTCTCTCTCTCTCTCTCTCTCTCTCTCTCTCTCTCTCTCTCTCTCTCTCTCTCTCTCTCTCTCCTCCCTACCTCCTCTTCTTCCCAGCTGAACAACTTTGCAAAGATAAGACTTGATTCCCATAAACAGCTTGTTCATTACCCAATGCCTTTCTTAAGATACGTCCCAGATTCACTGACCAAAGTCTCTTGAGTCAAGAAGTGTATCAATTTAGTAGGGCAGCAGACACAACCACACTTGCTCATTGCAAATGGGAGCCATTGTTTTCCTCATCCTGGTGCCAGTCTAGGTTGGGCTTGGACAGGTCACCTTCCTTCCTCTGTTCCATATGTCTTTAGTTGTACTTCTTGTAGATGGGCTAGCCCCTCCACTTGCTTACTATGGACAGGCCTGTGTACACAGAGGGCTAACCTACTCTGTGATGGTTTATCTTGATCGCCAACTTGATGGCAATTTCACCATGGAAGCAGACAGCTGGCTGTGTCTGTGAGGGGTTATCTGGGCTAGGTTAACTGAGGTGGAAGGCCAGCTCTAAATGTGGGCCACACTGTTCTATGAGCCGTAGTCCAGAAGTAAGAAGGAGAAAGGGAGCCAAGTACCAGTGTTCCTCCCTCTCTGCTTTCTGACTGTGGATACACTGTGGCCAACTACCATCTGCTCCCGTGGTCATAACTCCCACTGTCATGGTGGATTGTATCCTCTGGAACTGTGACCCAAAAGGACCTACTTCCCTTAGCTGCTTTGCTGGCATCTCACGCCAATGAGCTGGGTAACCAACACACAGACATGAGCTCAGTAACCAACACATGGACAGCAGTTCTTCAAGTCTCTGGCTGCCTCCTGCTATTTTCGTTCCTGCTGGAGCAATTCACACAGTTCATCAGGGGGCAGAAAACAGTGCTTTAGCTTGTGATTCTCCATCCCTTCCTCCTCTAAGTACCCCCATTTGATTGACTCTTCTCTTTGCAATTCTGTCTTGTTATAATTGCGCTATCTGCTTGGGGATTCAAACTTTTGTCATTGCGTGGGGACCTCCTCTTTCCATAGGTGTTTTTTTCTTCTTCTAAATCTTGGGCCTGTTGACATCAAGCAAAACAAACTGGAAAAATCGTCTGAAACCAGCCAAATGAAAACCAGTGCTCAGCCGAGCAACCTTTGGCCTGCGTGTCCTTGCAGCTCTTCGCGGACATGCTGTTCTTATTTTTATCATTTTCACCCAAGGGGATTTGCAGAACACATCTTCAGAACTTCACAAGACCCTTGACACAACTCTAGCTTGGAAACATGTCTAGATCCATTACTTCCTCCTTGTCTTAGTTTCTTTTTCTGTTGCTGTGATAACAATACCCTGACAAATGCAACTTTTTTCTGACTCAGTTCTATAGCCCATCAAGGCTGCAAGTCCCAGTGTCTCGAGCCTGAGGGGCATTCACAGACAAGAGGCAGGGAGAGATGAAAAGGGCCCTGGCTCAGTCCTCTTTTCCATATCTATAGCCCAGCATTCCAGCCAGGGAATGGTGCCACCCACAGTGGGTGTGTCTTTCCATTTCAATCACCTGTGTCCAGAGGCTCACCTGCCAGGAGTAGATGGAACTGCGGAGGGCCCCTTCCCACCACCCGGCTAGCATTATCCAAAATAATTACATGGAAACTGTATTCTTTTAAACACTGCTTGGCCCATTAGTTTTAGCCTCTTATTGGCTAATTCTCACATCTTGCTTTAGCCCATATTTAGTAATCTGTGTAGCACCACGAGGGGTGTCTTACCAGGAGAGATCTTTGCCTGCGTCCATCTTGGAGAGAAGAGCTACGGCATCTGCCTGAAGCGTCTGCCTGACTCTGCTTTCTTTTTCCCACAATTTTGTTCGGTTTACTCCGTCTACCTAATTTTCTGTCCTATTAAAGGGCCAAGGCAGTTTCTTTATTAACCAGTGAAAGTAACACATAGACACTCCTCCATCACCCAGGTGATTTCATATAAATGTTAAAGGGATTTATTAGACTGAGCTACAGAATGTAGTCTGAGTAGCCCGACGATGGCTGTTTCATACTAGAGAGCCGAGAATCTGGTAGTTGTTCAGTTCCTAGGGCTGGGTGTCTGCACAGTCCTGATCTGATGCTGAAGGCCTGGGGACTCCTGAAGAGCTGCTGGGCATCAGTTTACCTTGGAAATCTGACAGTGTTGGTTCTAATATTGGAGAAGGAACATCACAGCAGCAGAACAGATGGACTTGGGGGGGGGAGTGAGAGCAACGTAGCAAGAAGCAAAGTCTTCTTCTCTATCCTTTTATCTGGGCTGCCACCAGAAAGTGTTGCCCAGATTTGGGATGCCTTTTCCTGTTTCAAATAATCCGATCAAGAAAACGCTTTGAAGGGGTGGACAGCAGCTTGGGTTTTAGTTAATTCTAGAGGCAGTCAAGTTGATGATCAAGATTAGACATCACAACACCCTCAATATCTAAGCATTTATGCACACATTATCTATCTATCTATCTATCTATCTATCTATCTATCTATCTATCTATCTATCTTCTATATATCTAGTTTAGGAGAAGTGAGATCCTGTAATCCTGGCTTACCACTTACATTTAAAAATGGACACTTTAGACACCATGGCTGAACAAGCACTCCATCCCTGAGCTACACTCTAGTCCTCTCCTACCCCTCACTGGCGGATACTTGACTTGCTTCCAGAGTTTTTCAGTTACTATTCTTCAAAAGACAGCCTCTCTCTCTGTCTCTTTCTTTCTGTGTACATGCTTGTATGCATGTGTGTCCATGTATATGTGGAAGCCAAAGGCCAGCCTTGCATGTTGATCCTCAGGATGTTTGCCTTATATTTTGAAATATATATATTTCACTTGGCCTGAAACCTCATGATTGGGATAGGCTGGCTGGACTCCTGGGAAGCCCAGCTCTTATCTTCTACTACTTCCCAATAACAGCACTGACCAAGAACAGTTGGAGTCATTTTCAAAGTATAGCCATGTTTCTTGCCTTTGGGGAGCTGTGGGCTTAGATCTTCTTTCCTAAAGGTTAGAACAAGGCTCCTGAAACTTGTGTCTTCTAGATCAAAAGGGAAAAGCTGAAAGTTTTGCTGAGAAAAAGAAAGCCTCTAAACTAGACAGCCGGGCTGCCAAGGCTCGTCGATTCTACCACATTGAGTATTTTTTCCTGCCCGATGATATAGAACCCAAAAAAGTTGATGTTGTGGTGTTTCCTAGCGTGGCCAAAGTGTTTCTGGAGTCAGGAATAAAGGTGGGTGGTGTTCATGTGTGTGTGTGTGTGTGTGTGTGTGTGTGTATGTGTGTGTGTGTATGTGTGGTGTGTGTGTGTGGTGTGTGTGTATGCGTGTGTGTGTGGTGTGTGTGTATGTGTGTGGTGTGTGTATGTATGTGTGTGGTGCGTGTATGTGTGTGTTTGTGGTGTGTACGTGTGTGTATATTTTCATGGAGTGTCACACTGAGGATGCAGAGGATGCCCCACTGACATACAGCAGACCCAATATTGGAGCTTTCTAGATATGTGGGATTATTGGTAATCTCATGAGTGAGATGCAGAATGGACGGCTTCTTCTTTAGATGGCTTTACCCTGTACTTTCTTGAATGTTTCATTAAACAAAGTTTTTGTTTTATTTTATTGTTTAAGTACTGAGCATTCTTAGTATGTGTATTTATACACATGTGTGAGAATGTTCATGTGCAAGGACTATTCCAACATGCATGCACACATGGAAACTCCTGCAGTGGTTTGAGAGTCATTGCTGGGAAGTAACCACCAGGGACACTATGCATGCATTTGCTTAGATTTTAATTTTCAAGGAACTGGTGACCCTGACAGGGTCCAGTACACAGAAACCTACTTCCCTGGGATTTGGAGCTAGGAGAGAAGGTGTCATATCTGCTGTGCTGTTGCTGGCAGTAGGCTGTGGGAAGTGCCTAGTCTGTAGGTTGGTCCTTCATCTCCCAGTCTCTGAATGGTGTTTACACAGACTGTGAAGCCATGGCGAGAAGATGACAAAATTTGGGTGTCTTGGAGCCAGACTTTCAATGTCAACATGACGAAGGAATTACTAAAGAAAATAAACTTCCACAAAATCACCTTGAAGCTCTGGGATACCAGGGACAAAGTCTCTAAGAAGGTCAGATACCACCGACTGAAGACAGCTGCTTACACGGAAGACTTAGAATCTTTCGGTAAGTCAGGTGCTTCGCTTGTATCTTAAGCGTTTCTGGCAACTTGTGTTTTCTCACTACAGGTTGGATATATCTAGCCCAGAAATCGAAAGTCTGAAGTGATGTCAGGTTTGGTACTTTTTGAGCATTACCACAGTAGCTTAAGTGGGAAATTCCACAGCTGAAGTCATGTGACAGATCGTGGTCAAAACAAAGGCTCATCAAAGTACCTTGTAATGTCCCCTCCAGACAACGAATGGAGTGTTCACACAGTATGGAGGAATCTCCTGTTTAGAGCTGGGTGGCTTCCCCTAAGGCACTTCATTTATATATGAGAATATTCCAGAATCAGAAAAGAGTTCTAAATCCCAATCATTTAAGATAGGGGATTTTGAATCTGTAATATCAGAGTAAAAGCCAATGCTCTTTGTGGCCTCATCATTAACCTGGTGCATACAGTGCTCTCTGTCTTGGAGTGTGTCACACCTGGGAAGCCGTGGCGTGTCTGTGCACTTGGGCAGTGTCTATGTGCCTCCCTTACCTTTGGTTCTACAGCATCTCTGAGGTGAGTTACAATCACTAGCCTGTCTCCCCAAACTGATATTGTATGTTTACTCAAAATTAAACAGGGTACCAAGAAACAAATGAAGGGTTTCTTTTGTGTGTACAGTTTAGTGGGAACGGGAACGTGTTGCATGTATGAGTTTCCGGGTTCTGTCTCTAGTTCCAGGAAAAGAAAGAGACTTAAGAATTTTACTTCTTCCAGCTGGGGTGGTGGCTCAGTTGGTAAGTCTCTGCTATACAAATATGAGAACCCACATCTGACCATCTGAGTCTCACGGGAAGGAGAAGGATGTGGTGATGTGCACCTGTAACTGTAGTTTTGGGGAGGTAGAGATAAGGGACCCTGGAACTGGTGACCACCAGCCTGGCCAAATTGGTGAGTTTCAGGTTTAGTGAGAAACTGTCTCAAAAACTAAGGTAGAGTGTGACTGAGGGAGACACTCAACTCCAACTTCTGCCCTCCACACGGACTCTCACCCCTTCAAACACAAATCCGTATACTCAACCCCTCCAGGACAACACGCTGATGTCTCTATGTAGCCTGTTCCAGAGAGCTCTCGGGGAAGAGCTGGGAGTGGATTCCAGGGTCTCGTATGTGCTAGGCAAATGCTCTACTTCTGAGCTACCACTCCAACCTTTTTTCATGGCCCTCTCCCACGTTTACCTTGAGATAGGATATTACTAACCTGCCCAGGTGACCTGGAACTGTCATTGCCTTGGTCGCAGCCTCACCAGTGCCGGGCCCTGTAGGGAGGGCCATGGCCTCTGCCTAGGGTGCTTGGAACCACGGCAAGATCTTTTCCCTGTGCTCTGTCCCAATCCTGGTGTCCTTGCACCTTATTTTAAATACATTTTTTCCCAGTAAAGGAACAGTATATATTCACTAGGTTAAAAAGAAAAGTTAGAAATGTCTACAAAAAGGAGGAAAAAGTAAAATCATACAGTGTCTGTCCAGAGATGGTCATTATTCATAGCCTCCCTGTGGATCTGTCTTTAAAGATACCCAGTGGACACTTTACTTCTTGTGAGGATAGAAACACCCTGAGAGGAGAGACAGACGCTGGAACTTTAGCCGGCAGAAAATTTCAATCCTTAACCTTTATGCTAAATAACTCTATGCTTGAGAATACATCTCACTCACTTTTCTCCAGCATGGCTGCCAGATTGTCACACTACCGAGGGTGCAGTGGGAGCAAACCCCACAGCCCTGGTTCACTCCAGCAATCACACTGGAAGTTGTGGGGTCCCTGACTGTGGAAGCCTGAGGTGCCAAGCTAGCAGGAAAGCAGGCAATATTGTGGTAACATTGGGAGCTGGTAAATCCCAGCTCCTAGCCCATGTGAACATGAATGTGAGTGGCTGCAAAGATGACCTCAGGTACATCTCAAGAGATATACTTCATTGAATCCAAGAACACATTAGAAAAATCATCTGCCACAATCAAGTCGGCTTCATCTCAGAGATGCAGGGATGGTTCAACATATGAAAACGTGTCAATGTAATCCACCATATAAATAAACTGAAAAATAAAACCACATGATCATCTCATTAGATGCTGAAAAAGTCTTTGACAAAATACAATATTCCTTCATGATAAAGGTCTTGGAGAGAAGGAATAAAAGGAACATACCTAAACATAATAAAGGCAGTCTACAGCAAGCCAACAGTCAACATCAAACTAAATGGAGAGAAACTCACAGCGATCCCACTGAAATCAGGAATAAGACAAGGTTGTCCACTTTCTCCATATGTATTCAATATAGTTCTTGAGGTCCTATCTAGAGCAATAAGACACCAAAAGGAGATCAAGGGGATACAAATCAGATAAGAAGTCAAACTCTCACTATTTGCTGATGATGTGAGAGTTTACATAAGCAACCCCAAAAATTCTACCAAGGAATTTCTACAACTCATAAACACTTTTAGTAATGTAACAGAATACAAGATTAACTAAAAAAAATCAGTAGCCCTCCTGTACACAGATGATAAATGGGCTGAGAAAGAAATCAGAGAAATATCACCTTTCACAAATAAATAAATAAAATATTTTGGGAATAACTCTAACAAAACAAGTGGAAGGCCTGTATGGCAAAAACTTTAAATCTTTGAAGAAAGAAATTGAAGAAAACACCAGAAAATGGAAAGATCTCCCATGCTCTTGGGTAGGTAGAATTAACATAGTAAAAATGGCAATCTTAACAAAAGCAATCTGCAGATTCAATGCAATGCCCATCAAAATCCCAGCAAAATTATTCACAGACCTCTAAAGAACAATATTCAACTTCATATAGAAAAGCAAAAAACTCAGGGTAACCAAAATAATACTGTACAATAAAGGAACTTCTGGAGGCATCACAATCCCTGACTTCAAACTCTACTACAGAGCTACAGTACTGAAAACAGCCTGGTATTGGCATAAGAACAGACAGGAGGACCAATGGAACCAAATTGAAGACCCAGATATTAATCCACACATCACGAACACCTGATTTTTGACAAAGAATCAAAAAATATAAAATGGAAAAAAATAAAGCATATTTAACAAATGATGCTGGCATAACTGTACATCAACATGTAGATAAGTGAAAATAGACCCATATCTATCACCATGCACGAAACTCAAGTCCAGATGGATCAAAGACCTCAATGTAAAGCCAGCCACACTGAACCTCATAGAAGAGAAAGTGAGAAGTACACTTGAATGCATTGGCACAGGAGACCATTTCCTAAATATAACCCCAGTAGCACAGATTCTGAGAGAAACAAATAATAAATGGGACCTCCTAAAACTGAGAAGCTTCTGTAAAGCAAAGGATACAGTCAACAAGACAAAACAGCAGCCTCCCAAATGGGAAAAGATCTTCACCAACCCCACATCAGACAGAGGGCTGATCTCTAAAATATACAAAGAACTCAAGAAATTGGTTATCAAAAGAACAAATAATCCAATAAAAAACTGGAGTACAGACCTAAACAGAGAAGTCTCAACAGAGGAATCTAAAATGGCTGAAAGACACTTAAGGAAATGCTCAGTATCCTTAGCCATCAGAGAAATACAAATCAAAACAACTCTGAGATTCCATCTTACAACTGTGAGAATGGCCAAGATCAAAAACACTGATGACAACTTATGCTGGAGAGGTTGTTGGGTAAAGGGAACACTTCTGCATTGCTGGTGGGAGTGCAAGCTGGTACAGCCCCTTTGGAAGTCAGTGTGGCAATTTCTCAGAAAATTAGGGAACAACCTTCCTCAAGACCCAGCAATACCACTTTTGGCTATATATCCAAAGGATGCTCAATAGTACCACAAGGACATGTGCTCAACTATGTTCATAGCAGCATTGTTTGTCATAGCCAGAACCTGGAAACAACCTAAATGCCCCTCAACAGAAGAATGGATAAGGAAAATGTGGTACATTTACACAATGGAGTACTACACAGCAGAAAAAGATAACGACATCTTGAATTTTGCAGGAAAATGGATGGAGCTAGAAAACATCATATTGAGTGTGATAACTCAGACCCAGAAAGACAAATATCACATGTATGCACTCATAAGTGGCTTTTAGACATAAAACAAAGAAAGCCAGCCTACAATTCATAATCTCAGAGAACCTAGACAACAATGAGGATCCTAAGAGAGACATACATACCCTAAGAGGATCTAATCTACACGAGAAGTAGAAAAAGACAAGATCTCCTGAGTAAATTGGGAGCATGGGGACCATGGGAGAGGGTTGAAGGGGAGGGGAGAGGCAGGGAGGGGAGCAGAGAAAAATGCATAGCTCAATAAAATCAATAACAAAAAGAAAGGAAAATTAAAAAAAGAAACAGCCTAAGAGTTCTGTTCTGTATTGCAGAAGGACATTTGTTTGGCAGATCACGTGCTGGAGGTCAGTGGTCTTAATGGGATGTCTGTGGTCGAGCTTCCTTTGTGTTTCCTCCTTGGATGTTTGGTGCTTGCTGCAAATGGCACGATTCTTGAAATCCAGAGATGCTGTGGTGTCCTCTTCTATGCCCTGTTCTTGACCCTCCTCTCCCAGCACCTGCTTCCTCCTTGACTAAGGCTTTCTGGCGCTCTGTCCTGTGTCTGTCTGCCTCAATCCCCACTATTTTAGCGTCTTTCTTCCCACCCCAGTCTCCTCCCTCCTGCCACAGGGCCAGTGTCTCTCAGTGGACCCCTGTGTTTCATTGAAGGCCTTTTAAGACTTGCTCCCTCAGGTTCCATTTTTTTTTGTGGGAGTGCCCCCCCCCCCCTTTACTCAGTACACCGGCTCTTCACAGGGCTCCCTTCTGGCCGCTAGCTACATCTCAGGGGCCTCTCTGTCCCATTGCTTTCTCCAAAACTTTTATTTGCCTTCTATCAGTGAGTCAAATTTAACTTCCTTTTCACTTCTTTCTGGAAGTTCCCATTATCATCTTCACTTTATCCCCTCATACAGTCACAGCGTGTTCATGGAGTGCTTGACACTCTCATGAGTGGGAGCCTCCACGCTGACAGAAGGACTGGCCTGGGGGTGTGGCTCCCTGGCTTGGAGCAACGAGTGCTTGCAGGCCTGGTTCTTCTAGTGTGGTAGTTCTCAACCTTCCTAATGCGTCAATGCTTTAAGACAGTTCCTCATGTTTTGTGGTGACTCCCAACCATAAAATTATCTTGTTGCTACTTCTTAACTCTAATTTTGCTGCTGTTATGAATCATAATGCAAACATCTGAGATGCAGAGTATCTGATATGGTGGAGACCACAGGTTGAGAACCTCTGTTCTCAAGACTCTGGTGTGGAAAGGTTACCTAAGAATTAGCTTTCTCACACATAGATGAGGAACATGGCAGCTCCTTCCTTGCAGTGAAATGAGGAGATCCACTGGCATGGCACGCACAGGTGCGTAGGGGAATCTGAGGTACAAACACTTGGCCCTAACAGGTGTGTGACTGTGCCTCCTCCTATCTGGTGGCAGTGCAGATAGGACATAGCTTATCCTCTGTCCTCTGCAAATGGCCACCGGAGGTGCCAGAGGACTGGGTGTCCAGTAGACATTTTTGACGTATCCATTTTCTCATTCCAGAGGAAGTGAAACTTTTGGTTTTAAGTCAGAAAAGGTTGTCTACAGTTACCAGGGATAAACCCGAGGAGTTGAAAGAGGTGAATTCACCAAGTGACCAGGAAAAGGCAGAAAAACACTTGAAGTCTCTACAAGGTGAGGAGTGATGGCCGTGGACCCCTGAGCTCAGCACTGTGCCAGGAGACAGGCCAGTATGCACATGGCCCATCCAGTCATTGTTCCCGTGCCCCTGGGCGGCTTGATTTTGATGGTTGATTCTTCTACCTTGCCCTGCCCTGCCTTCTCTCCCCCTCCTCTTTCCCTCTTTTATTTTTTTTTTTTTGAGCCAGGGTCTTACAAACCTGACTTAGAACTTGCTATGCAGGCTGTAGGCCAGGCTGTCCTCGAAGGTGAAGTCTCAGCCTCCTAAATGTTGGAATTGCAACCATGAGCCAGCATGCAGCTGATTTAGTGGATATTTGTTTCACAACTTCAAAACCAAACCGAAAAAAAAAACACAATAAGACATTTTTGGGCTCTGGAAGTTAATTTTAAGAGAAAAATCCAGTCACTATAGAAAAGTATAAAAAAAGTGAGAAAATAATCTACAATCCCATCACCAGTTGCAGCTGATGAGGTGTTCTGGTTGTTGTGTTCCGCTACATTTCTCTGCTTTTGTCCTAGGACTCATTTTGTTTTTGTTTTTAGCGTATGGGTTTACCCAAGATACACATAGCACTTCTGTCTTCGGAGGGTTTGTATATTATCACAAGCAGCCCCTATGTCCTTAAAGACTGTCTGTAAACTTCGTTTGTGGTGGCTGTGTCATATTATATTATATTATATTATATTATATTATATTATATTATATTATATTATATTATATAGTATTTTATCTGCAAGGACAGTAGTTTAGCTGACCCTTCCCTAGAGCTGGGAACTTGCGACTATTCCAGTGTACTGCTGAGCAGCTGAAGCGGACACTTCCACCTAGAGGAGGCCTTGCTTCTTCTCGGCGGGTCGGGCTCCACGCACCTTCCTTTGCCCAATAATGGGAATTCATCTGGTGTGTATCCTTCATTCATGAAGACACCCTGCTTTCTGAGGGCTGCTGTGTTAGGCCTCCACCAGCAGATGTGTCACTGAAATGAGCAGGGACATCATTTGCTGGGACCATGGAGTGAAGCTTGGAGCCTCTTGGTAATGTTTGATTCTCACCAAGCAGAGCCTGAAACCCCTGCTAAGAATGGTGACGAATATGAAAAATTACTCAAGATGGAGGACCCTTCTGCATTTCGGTAAGGAGAGTTGCTTACTTGGTGTCAGAGTAAGGCCCCTCCTCACTGGCCCTGCTCTGGGTCAGTAGACACTTTTTCTTTTGCTAGTTTTGGTTAAGGTGGAGGTGAAGCAACCAAGGGAAAGAGAGAGACCAGAGAAGGAAAGGAAGTTGGTGCTGCCAGGTGCCCTAGATCGACACTCACTGCCTCTCGGCAGGGGTGTTTTTCAGAGACGGACCCTCCATGTTAGCTGGTCTGATTGGACTGTCAGTCCCCACTCTCAGCACAAGGCAACGAGAGCCTCCAGTGAGTTTAGTCAGGAAGCTAGAGTTTGGGGTCAGGATTTCAGCCTGCAGTCTCAGTCTGTGGAGTTTCGGCTAGGGCTTCCAGAAAGTCGCCGTCCTGGGTCCTCAGATAGTCAAGCTGGTTCTGGAGAAACCGGAATGGAGAATGGAAACCCAGCTGTGGGTCTGTGGTGCTATGAGTAGATCCCAGACTACACGCAGTAGGCAGCGTTGGCTTCCTCTGCTCCATCTTCTTTGGCAACAGTCTCTTTTGCTCAGGCTAGGCTTACACTCTCAAGATCAAGCCATTCTCCTGCCTAAACCTCTTGAGTGTGGGTCTGAAGGTGCATGCAGTCATGTCTTGCTAACACTTTTGGCTTTTAAATATTGTTTTTCATTGAATTTTCATATTAATTTGAGAAAATTGATGTTTATTTGATGTTGCCCCACCCATGATCATAGCATATCCTTTTACTTAAACGTGTACCCTCTTTATAGATTTTAGTGGAGTTAATATCTACTTCCCATAGATGCTGTGGATAATTCTTGAGAGTTCTTAGATGTTTCATGGTTTTAGATACTTTGAGAATATATTATTTTTCTTTACATTTTATAGTTGGTTTGAGCTCTGGTCATACAAGTGTGGCCCATTGATCACTATTACTAGAGAGATTGGTGGACTTAATGAGTCCCAGGCTGCCCCAGGCTCCTGAGACATCATCCACATTTGACAAAATCCCTAGGCCATTCACGAGCATATACTTTTAAGAAGTATGGAAGGCCCAGTGATCAGATTCTCGAGACATAGTGCCTGTATGCTTCTCTTCACTGTCCTGTCTCTGTGAGCATTTTCTAGACGGGGCACTGTGAAAACAGCTGTTTCTATGGCTGGAACAACCATGATGGACATCGGTGAAATCATTGAGAGAGGATCATTGGGCAGCTTAACAAACATGATAGAAAAGCAAAAGTCTCAAAGTAAGTTGCGATGGGATTTTGACATTTTATAACATTAGACTTGAAAAGTTATGAAATATTTAAATTTAAGGTATTTGAATAAGATTGTTTGGCATCTGACTATACTATACTATACTATACTATACTATACTATACTATACTGTACTGTAGTATACTATACTATACTAATACTATACTGTACTATACTGTATTATACTATACTATACTGTATTATATACACTTTCACTTGCCCTTCTACCCACCAATCCATCCACCCACCCATCCATCCATCCATTCATTTATCCATCCACCCGCACCCATCCATCCATCCATCCATCCACCCATCCATCCACTTGCCTGTCCATCCATCCATCCATCCATCCATCTATCTGTCTGTCCATTCACTCATCCACAGAATTTTCTTCCTTTCCACTCCACCAGGAGTTTTAGATTCCTGGTCTATGAGCTGAGGGAATGTAGACATGAAAATGTCTACTTTCTTAAGCAAACTTCCTAATGAACAGTTGGAACATGGCATGGTAGTACCATGTTTGTGGGTAGACTCCAGGTTGTCGGGGTTATAGATAAACTCTCCGTGAAAGACAAGGGGTAGTTTGCTCCTTGGGGAGATGAAAGGCACAGTGTCTTATGTCATAGTCTGTCTCATACAAAGTATGAAATCTTCGCCTGCACAGCAACAAGAATCCCCAGAAGCCATTTGTCCTGGTTGAGATTTTCTTTTTTCCATCTTGACACAAGCTAGAGTCATATGGGAAGAGGAATCTCACTGAGAACACACGTTCATCAGCTTGCCTGGAGGCAAGCCTATGTGGCATTTTCTTGATTAATAATTGATGTGGGATGGCTCAGCCCACTGGGGGCAGTGCCACACCTGGGCTGGTGGTCCTGTGTTGTTTAAGAAAGCAGGCTGAGCTAGCCAGGAGAGCAAGCCAGGAAGCAGCACTCCTTCATGGCCTCCACTTCAGCTCCTGCCTCCAGGTTCCTACCAGCTTGAGTTCCTGATGGTTTCCCTGATGATGGCCTATGGCCTGTAAGCCAAAAAAACCCTTTCCTTCCCAAGTTGCTTTTGGGGGTGTTTTATTGCAACAATAGAAACCTAAGACACCACCCAATCTATCTGCTCATTCTTAGCCTGAACTTTCTCACCATGGTCTTGGTAATCAGGCAGGTGTCCAGTGAAGTTGAGTCTTCCCTGGATGGATTGCTTCACCTTAGTCCAGGGCAGCTGCTGCAGCTGCTTCCTCTCCTGCCAGTCATCCGCTGGTTCCTGGGGCAACAGAGACTGACTCCTGCTCTTGTCTGGGTGCTGGAGGCACAGACAGCAGCATAAGGCTCTCTTCTACTTTGGAGGCCCTGAGGTGTGGTCCCCACACTCACATTCAAATATCTTTCAAGTCCTCCAGAGAGTTCTCTTTTCTAGAAAATGTTTCTTAAGCATTTTAGTGAGAGTTTCCCAACCATTCCTTTTTGAATGAAGACAGAAAAAAATTCTCAGAAAATGTAAGTTATGCCGGGCGGCAGTGGCGCACGCCTTTAATCCCAGCACTCGGGAGGCAGAGGCAGGCGGATCTCTGTGAGTTCGAGGCCAGCCTGGTCTACAAGAGCTAGTTCCAGGACAGGCTCCAAAGCTACAGAGAAACCCTGTCTCTAAAAACCAAAAAAAAAAAAAAAAGAAAAAAAAAAGAAAATGTAAGTTATGTGCCACAATTTAAGATTCAATATTTTGCGATATTTTACCAGTTCTTGTTTTTTTCTACCTGTATATACTTATGTGTGTGGTATGTGTGTGTGCACACATGTGCACGTGTGCACACATGTGCACGTGTGCACATAGGGTTCCATGAATGCCACAATATACGTTTCGAGGTCAGAAGTTTAACCCTGAAAGTCTGCCCTTGCCTTCTACTTTGTTTGAGGCAGGGTCTCTTACTTTCTTTGTGTCTGCGTACACCAAGAAATTATGGCTGGCTTCTGGGGCTTCTCCTGTCTCTCCCATCTCACTCTGGAGCACTGGAACTACAGCTACTGTGTCCGGCTTTGTGTGAGTTCTGTAGATTTGAACTCAGGGACCCTTGTGTGTGGGACAAGTCCTTCACCTATGGAGCCATCTCTCTAGCTCCTCTTTTTCCTTTTTTAAAGGAACAAAAGATAACAGATAGAGTATACATGCTCATGACATCCTGCTTTTTGAGGGACCTTTCTTGTTTCCTTCCTCCAACCCATCTACTCTCACGCATTCAGATAATACAGTGTTCTTATTTCTGTGGGATGTGGAAATTGCTCAGTGCTCTTTGTGCTCAGCTTCATTTCTGAGGTTTACTCATGTACACATATGTAAGGACACTACCTTCATTCTTACGTTTGCAGAACACCCTGTCAGATAGATAGACCACTGTCCATCACCCGAGTCTATCAAGGAACACGGCTTGCCATCCCTGACACCATTGCAGTGACCACTGTGTTCTCATTGCTTGGAAGACAGCTGTCTGTGCCTGGTTTTGGTTGTTTTAGTCTGGGTTGGGCTTCACTGTCCCCAGCGATCTGTGCTGAAGGTCTTCCCTTCTTCCACTTCCAGTGTCCAGCCACATTGACTCTACACCTTTGGCTTCCCATGTGGCTGTCCAGCATTTCAGAGGCTTGTGCAGTTGCTACTTTACATGATCTGCCTCATACCATCTGCTAATTATGGATGTCAGTGGCAGGTGACCTTCCCGGACATGGTTTATGACACTCTTTGGCTCCACTTGTGTCTTGCTTTGTGTAGAAGTTATTTCATTGCCTCTTTTTAGTTTATACTGTGGTTAACACCTGGGAAATCTTCCTTGTATGATGCCAGTGCAGGCAGGCTCAAGAGTCCTGCCTGATGATTCTGAAGTTTGTTCTGGAGTTTGTTTCAGAGATGGGATGGGATGGCCTGCAGTTTCACCTGCTTAAAATGACCAGTTGCTGACAGTTGCCAAAAGTTCCTGCTTTCCTGCTGTTCTGAGACGTCCCCTCTGACTCCAATCAACAGTCCCATGTGTGTACCCGAGCCTGGGCTCTCTAGACTTTTCCAATGGCTGCCATGCTCCCCAACTAACAGCTAATGCTGCTGTTGCCTGAGACCAACCTGAGCTAAACCCCCATCTCTCTCTCTCCTCTCTCCTCTCCCCCCCCCCCCTCTCTCTCTCTCTCTCTCTCTCTCTCTCTCTCTCTCTCTCTCTCTCTCTCTAAGGCAAGGTCTCATTATGTAGCCCTGGCTGGCCTGGAACTCACTATCTAGCCCTGGCTGGCCTGGAACTCACTATCTAGCCCTGGCTGGCCTGGAACTCTCTATGTAGACTGAGGTGGCTTCAAGCTCACCTCTGTGGGTCCACCTGCCTCTGTTTCCTGTGCTAGGGTTAAAGGCATCACCACCAGGCATGACCGAGCTGAGCATTTTACTCTTTGTTCCTGTTCTCTTCCCAACATATCGCTGTCATTAGACAGATGAGTATCTAGGAGTAGCAACCCCTCCCGCCTCCTGTAGGAAGGTGGACTGGGCTTGGAACTTAGCTCAGCTCCATAGCCCAGTCTATGTGATGTTCTGTGACTAAGTGACTTTAGCAGTTGGAGCACAGTACAGTGTCATCACCATGGTGACCTTAGTCTCACTCCATATCTTCCAATAGCTGATAATAGCCTGTCACCTAAGAGACAGCAGTACAAAAGGTAAGGCCTGATTTCTAGGAGCTTCCAGAACCTTCCTGGTCTCTGCAACATATCTGAATGCATATATCAAAGCATCGTAAATCCCTTCTTAACATTGATTTCATTTGGTTCTAAAGTTAAAGGGAAAGATTCAGAGGTGAAGAAGAAAGCCCCAAAGAAAGTGAAGAAGTATCAGACAGAGGAGGAAGCAGACGTGAAGCTAGCACCAGCGGCCTGGAAGCCGAGCGTCTTCTCCATCCAGCTAGCCATCATGCCGCTCCTTGCTGGTACTCAGAATGCTCGCCTGTGAGACCCTTGTGGAGACTGAGATCTTGCTCAGTCCCTCATTTCCTCCTCACTGTCACCTCGGGAATCCCTCAGCTGTACAGAGAAATAAATACAGGCCCAGGGAGGTCTATTACCCTACAACATCACACAGCTTACACGTGTAGAGCCAGGGTTTCAACGGGAGTGTTTGACTCCAAAGTACAGGGAAACTTGTGAGGACGTAACTGTCATGGCTTTGTTTGGTACATAAGGCACCAACCTTTAGTGACTGCCTTCCTACAGGTCCTTACCGAAGCATCTCGTACAGGGAACAAAAGGATGTGGTTGATAGGGACCATCATGTCCCGTCATTTACTTCTCATGAGAAGCTTCTGTCCATTCACCCAATGAGCTTGGGATGGTACTGAGGGCAGAAGGTTTTCATTATCACAATTGTTTTCTAGCGAGGACAAACGGTGTTAAGTAACCTAGGCAGCCAATACAGGTCAGTAGTGGAGCAATGGTTGCATTGTTTTGACTTGTATGATTTTTCCATGCTTTATAAATTATGCATCTGCCTTCTGGCAAACAATGAACAGATGCTTATTATATTCATATATTTTGATGCAATCTCCAGGATATACATTTTAGATTAAATTATGTAGTTTTAAAAAAAGAATAACATGGGGAAAACAATCCTTTCTTTTCTATTTAGAGAAAATAATTTCAACCCTTTTTCAACCCTTTTTCTGGGTTTTCACTCCCAGGAGGAGTATGCATCCCCCACTGGCTATTTTGCAGAGGTGCCGGCTTCGTTCTGAGATGGCACCAACCCACACACCTGCCAAGTCAAGGTGTCACAGAAGACAATGTGTGTAAATTGTTCAGTACAGGACTTGCCAACAGAGGGACTCTGAGTGGCTGGTAGGGAGGTAACAGATCACTGGGAGGACAGATATCAGATGCTGCTGGTTCCAGGAAAGCGGAGATGAATCCTGGCCTTTACAGCAGCTGCAGGTGGCGGTCAGTTAGAATGGCCTTGACTCAGGGCCTGCTGCTTCCAACATGAAATCATAGCCTGAGATTATCTATTCCAAAACTCACACCGTTTTGTTTGGTAAATACCTTCTGTTTTAGGTTAGGCCAGAGGTTTTCTATCCCATCATAGCAGGTGGCACTTGGTCCCCAGGGGAACTTTTGGAAGATCCTGAGGTTGGGGGTGAACTCTTGTGTTAAAGGAGGGGGTGATGAGTAGAGGGCTGGGTGAGGGAGCAGTCGGGGCAGGTTGCTGACTCTACCAGGTAAGAATTCAGAGACCTTGGGTGATTACTTAACTGGTCTGAAGCTCAGTTTCCCTTCCATAAAGTGAAAATGACGTCAACTCCAGAAGGGTGTCCCAAGGACCAAGCGACAGCAATGTCAGCTTAGAGCTCGCCTCTCCTTCTTTCACGTAGAACCAGGGTGTTCCTTCTGGGGCTCTGTGTCTCACCTTACCCGGATGACCTGGTAAGGGCAGAAGCATTTCTGGTCATCCTAACTGGGGGCAGGGTGCTGCAGACACTTGTGAGGTGTGCTGTATGGTTTGTCACGTGCACCGGGTGGGATGGGAAGTCGGGTATGTGCCACAGGTGCCTGACATGTCTTCTTCAGATGCCTGTTTAATAATGGCCGCCCCTCAGCTCCAGGTACCTACATGGGTGTCCCTGGCCTTCATTTGGTGTTTGGTTTGCATTCAGCTGCCCACTGCAGCTTGACCCCTGCGACTGTCCGAAGTGAAGGCCAGGCTCCAGGTCTGCTCGCTCACAGCCACAGTCACTGAGCCCTTGAAATGTGGCCAGTATGGTGAAGGGACAGGGACAACGGACACCGAAGTCACGCCTCGGGTCTAGAACGGTGACTGTACGGTCACCACGCACTGGACCAGTTGTTGTCTCTGTACGCGTGGCATCCGTGCACCCGCACTTTTTACTGTACGCACAGTGATTCAGGAAATACGCACCTTACCTTTAGACAATCAAGCTAAAATGATAAAAATTTAGTTCTCTTAGGGACCTTAGACTTTTGTTTGGGACGTTGGCATTCGACATTCCACCTGTGTGCATTTTCCAGGTTTTCTAGTTCTGAGGATGGACCCCCAGCTTTGGGTATACTAGGCAAGCCCCCTACCACTGAGCTACATCCCAGCTCTTGATTTTCAGAAACAAGAGTCTTGCTGTGTAGGTCAGGCTGTCCTGGAACCTGAGCATTTCCTGCCTCATCCACTATGGCTAGGATCCCAAATGATTGCCACCATGTCCAGTGTTCTGATTCTTCTTAAAGACTTTCACTGTGGTATGATTCTTTATTCTTCATCATTTCTTTTTTCCCTCTTATTGGAAATAGATTCTTACATAAAATATCCTGATTATGGTTTTCCCCTCCCCCTGCTCCTCTTTAGTTCTCCATGACCAAGGTAACTCATATAAAGGAAGGCATTTAATTGGGATTTGCTTATAGCTTCAGAGGTTTAGTCCATTATCATCATGACGGGGAGCACGGTGGCACGCAGGCAGACATGGTGCTGGAGAAGCAGCCAAGAGTTCTGAGAGTTCCACATCTGGATCCACAGAGAGGATGAAAGAGAGTGCCACTGGTCCTGGATTGTGCTTTTACAACCTCAAAGCCCACCCCCAGCTGTAAACGGAGACCATGCATTGGTTTCCTGGCTGCCCAGACCCAAATAATTACATAGAAACTATATTAATTACTGTACTGTTTGGCCACTATCTTAGGCATATTCCTACTTAACTCTTACATCTTAAATTAACCCATTTCTATTAATCTGTGTATTGACACAAAGCTGTGGCCTACCAGTAAGATTCTGGTGTGTCCTTCTCCTTTGGCAGCTACATGGCATCTCCCTTACTCTGTCTACTCTCTCTCCATATCTCTTCCAGCCTGGCTATATTCTGTCCTGCCGTAGGCCAAAGCAGCTTTATTCATTAATCAATATGAGCAACACACATACAGAAGGACCTCCCATATCACCCAGTGGCATACTTTCTCCAACAAGGCCATGCCTCCTATCCTTCTCAAATAGAGTCTAAGCATTCAAATATATGCACCTATGGGGGACATTCTTATTCAAATCACCACATTCCCTGGCCTCAGTAGACTTCCAGTCATATCATAATACAAAAAAATACATTTAGTCCAACTTCAAAAGTCCACAGTCTATCATAGTCTCAACACTGTTTAAAATCCAAAGTTCAAAGTCTTTGTGACTTATAGCAATCTAATTGTAACTTCATGTAAAATCAGAATAAAAAAGCAGATCATATGCTTCCAACATACAATGGCATAGAATATATATTACCATTCTAAGAGGGAGGAAAGGGAGCACAGTAAGGAAATACTGAACCAAAGTGAGACTGAAAACCAACAGAGAAAACTTGAAATTCTGCATCTCCTTGACTTAGGCCAAGTGCTCTTCACATCTCCAGCTCCTTCCAGCTTTGCTGACTGTAACACACTCCTCCCCCTTGGGCAGGTCCCACAGCACTCTGAAGCTTTCGTTGGCAGGTATCCCACAACTTTGGCATCTCCAACAGGTTTGGGTCTTCAGTACAATTCAGACTTCACCTTTGCAGCTTCACACAATGGTCTTTTTGGGCCTCCATGCAGGAACACCCTGACACATGCCTGTCCTCAGCATTTTTCCTTAATCACAGAGGGAGATTCCATAAACCCTTTTTTGTATTCTAGATGCTAAAGCCAGGACCAGGTGGCTGAAACTACTAAGTTCTGCTGCTTTATGGGGCTGGAACTTGACCCTTCTGTTTAGTTACATTTGTATCAGCTTTCTGTCCCACCCCTTGTCAAGTTGACACACAAATCATATCTCTTTATGGTTTCCCTCATTGCTTTTAAAATTCCTTTTCACAAATTGGAACCATTCCTTATTATATTTAGCACCAGGGTTTTCTTTATGCTTTTTATCTCCTTGAGCCCTGGACTTTTCTCTATTACACTTTGTGGCGTTCTTTTTTCTCCTTAAACTGTGCGTTTTATATTTCTTATTGTCGTGTTTGCTCCTTTTCATTGTAGATTTGTATTAAAAGTGACCACTAGCAAAAACATGACAGTCAACAAATACTAGGTTGTCTTGAAGTCTCCTCTGTTAAAGCCATTAATCCAAAACCTTTCAATTTATCTTCAAGACAAGAGCAAAAAAGCAGCCACATTCTTTGCTAGAATATCACAAGAATGGTCTCTAGGCCACTTACTAATATTCTTCCCCTCTAAAACTTCTTGAGCTGAGCTGTTATAATTTACATTATCTTAGCTCCACTGTCTTCTAGGCTCCTACTAGTAAGTACCGCTTAAAATGTTCAACTGCTTTTCTAATCTAAAGTCCCCAAGTCCACATTCCACCAACAAGCAGCATGGTCAGGCCTTTCACAGCAGCACCCTGCCCTCTGGTACCAGCTTCTGTCTTGGTGCTGTTCTATTGATATGAAGAGACACCGTGACTAAGGCAACTCTTATGAAAAAAGCATTTAATTGGGGACTTACTTAAGGTTTCAGAGGCTTAGTCCATTATCATCATGGCAAGAAGGATGGTGCTGGAGCAGTAGCCAAGCACTACATCCTGATACACAGTGGGAGAGGGGGGGCAGAAAGATCAAGCTTCCTTCATCCATGTCCTTATATAGGCTGCCAGTAGAAGGTGTGACCCAGAGTAGAAGTGGATCTTTGCATGTCAAGTGATTTAATTAAGAAAAATAATCTCCCAGAGCTATGCCCAGCCACTTGGATTTTAGTTAATTCCAGATGCAGTCAAAGTTGACAACCAAGAATGGCAATCTCAAGTCTGTAGGTGGAGTTTCCTGGCAGTTGCTCCCAAATAACCACTCAGAGACTTGTTACTAATTATAAATAGCTTGGTCAGTTTTACAAGTTAAATTAACCCACTTTAATCTCTGTGCTTCCCCAAGGCTTTTTACCTCATCTATGAATTTCCCATGTTGCTTCTTCCATGGGTATGGCTCAAGACTCCTCAGACTTTGCCCTTCTTCTTCATCTTCCCATCATTCTTTGTGTTTTGATGTCTGCCTATATCTTTTGCCTAGCTACCTCCAGTCAGTTCTTTTATTAGACCAATCAGAAGGTACCTTGGGAAAGTCATCTTCACAGTGTACAAAGAGATTATTCCATAACACAAGTCCACCCCTTGTCAACTTGAAACACAATTATATCTCTTTATGTCATGTTTAATTTCCAGATAAAAGCAATAACTAAGTCATAATTATGTCTAACATCATAAAACTGTCCCATATACAATTGCAAACATGTTATATATTTAACCATAATTATACCTAATATGATGTAACTATCACATGTACAACTAGAAATGCATTATATATTTAATCATATCATTTGCCTAACATGATATAACTATCCCATGTACAACTGAAAACACAATATAAATTTAAAATAGATGGCAATGTCTCTTGAGGGACATTCTTTTAGTATCTCAAACTTAAATATGCTATCATCTTAATTGATGTTATATTGCATGATAAAGAAATTGAGGGAAGAAATTACAAATATCTGTGTTGTAGGAGGTTCTTGTTCATTTCCCAGCTGCCCAGACTCCCAAAATAATCACACAGAAACTATATTATTTAAATCACTGCTTGGCCAATCACTGAAGCGTATTGCCATATTGCCAGCTAGTTCTTTTATCTTCGGTTAGCCCATTTCTATTATTTTATATTTTACCATGAGGCTTGTGGCCTACCGGCAGGGTTCCAACTAGTAGTTTGCATTTTTCTCCTCTGGTGACTCTATGGCACCTCTCCACAACTCCTTCTTTCTCCCAGAATTCTGTTTAGTTTTCCCCACCTACCTCTAGCACCTGCACAGGCCCAAGACAGTTTCTTTATTAACCAATGGTATTCACAGCATACAGAGGGGAGCCCACATCATAGCTGTACAAGCACATTCTTTACAAAATACATACATGCCCTTTATAATCCTCTTTTCTGCCACTGGTCATGTGGCCCCAGCTGGTATTTATAACTACCTTTCTTGGCTACCCATTCCTCCACCCTCAGCAAACACCTCAGCAGGTCTTAGCTGTTTTCTTGGAAGAGTGACCCATACATTCAATCCTGAAGGGTCTTGTCCATACCCCTTGTCACTCTGCCCGAATTAGGTTGTTGTGGTCTCCCATTTCCCATCCCTGTGTCTCATCACAGGACATAGTAGCCCTAAAAGATCTGTACTCCAGACATAATCTTTCTGACCTCCACTGTGGAGAAGCAATTCAATTTTCCCCCTGTGATCTGGATCAGTACACTTCCTAACACTGTTATTTCTCTTTTAGCCTGCTGGCTTAAGGCCGTTAGAGGCCCAAAGTGGCTTTGGTGGGGGTGTGAGGGTGGTGTCTGAGTTTCCAGTTCAATGGAATGTTGTGTCTCCTGTCAATAGTGCCAGAATAATGGTATTTTGTCTTATCCTCGCCCCGGGTTATCTAGTCTCAGGTTCTTGGCCACCCAAGTAGCATTGGGTATAGGTTCCATCTCATGGAGTGTACCTTAAATCAGATGGTTGGTTACTCCTCCAAGCTTTGTGCCACTATTGTGTTAGCATATCTTACAGGCAGACCACCATTGTATATCAAAGGTTTTGAGGCTAGGTTGGTGTTTGTGTTTCTCTTCTGGTAGCCTGCAGAGTACCTTCCTGTAACGAAGATGCCAGCTCCCCTTGTAGTTGTGAATTTTCTGTCAGCTCTTGTCAGGTTTCTGATGACAACCTGCTTCTAACTGTTGTGGGCTAAAGCTGTGTATGTTTCCTTCTAGGCTGGCAAACGGTCATCAGCCGGGGCAGTGAGAAGTCTGCCAACATTTTAGATTGCTTTTTGACTTTAAAAACAGAAGTTCCTATCATGACTGAAGAGCAAAAGCAAGACTTGAACCCCCTGACCATAAAGATCAGGTCTGCTTCCTGCCTTCCCACCCAGCCTGTATCCATTCATGACCTGGAGGTAAGAATGAACTCCTGCCTTTCCCATTAAGAGCATCTCCTTATCCCACCCAGGTGGCTACTGTGTGTCATCTACTCTTTCAGGTGCTCACTGTGAGAAATATCACCCACAACTTCCCGTTTCATATTCTGTAGGGAGACATGAAAGAGACGAGGTTCCTGGGAGTAGGAGCCACCAAACCTGAGGGTTTTCACTTCTCCCCAAGTGTGCTGCAAATGGAGATTGCTGGCCTGCTCAGCAATGTGTGGGCTTCCCTGTCACAGCAGCAGCACCCAGATGTGTACTTGCAGCTGTAAACCCTCCAGGCTCTGAGCTACTGTGTATCCTAGGAGTTCCCTCTTTCTTCTTTGGATCATTGTTTCCAAGACTGTTTTCCTCTTCTTCTATTTGTTTTTTGGTTTTGCTGAAACATATCCTTTAGTAGATATCCCCTCCAACACACACATTATTTCATGTTCTACAAATTTCTGTATTTCATATTCTCATACTTGGAAAACTGGTTGGTGTCTTAGTTTGCTTTCTAGTGCCATGATAAAACACTGAGTAAATCCAATCTGGTGATGTAGGTGTGTCTTCCATCTATCTGAGGATATCATTGGTTAATTAATAAAGAAACTTCTTGGCCTGATAGGTTAGATCATAGGTGGGTGGAGTAGACAGAACAGGATGCTGGGAGTGAGGCAAGACACTTCAGGCAATCGTCATGCCTCTCCTCTCTGAGCCATACGCGATGGAGCCAGCCGCCAGGTCAGACATGCTGAATCTTTTCCGGTAAGACACCACTTTGTGGTGCTACACAGATTATTAGAAATGGGTTAATCAAGATGTGAGAATTAAACAATAAGAGGCTGGAACTAATGGGCCAGGCAGTGTTTAAATGAATACAGTTTGTGTGTTGTTATTTCGGGGCATAAGCTAGCCAGGCGACCGGGAGCTGGGCGGGAATGCAGCCTGCTGCTCCTCACTACAATCTGGGGATGAGGATCGTTTATTACATTTTATGGTTTAGAGTCCATCATTAAGTAAAACCTGGGAAGAAGCTCAAACAGGAACCTGGAGGCAGGAACCGAAGCAGAGGCCACTGCATGCTGACTTGTTCTCCATGGCTTGCTCAGCCCGATTCCTTTATTCTTTTCTTTTCTTTTCTTTTCTTTTCTTTTCTTTTCTTTTCTTTTGAGTAAAAGCTCATGATTTTATTGTCTTCTTAACAAGATCAGCTTAGAACTGGATCACTTGGCCCTTTCTCTTCTTATCACCTCCCAGTTCAAAATGCTTGCATCTCTTAATGGCCAGCATCCTCTTCGATCTGTAGTTGGGCTCCACACATTCCAGTCTCAGCACAATCTTCTTTGTAGTTTTAGCCTTTTTGCAGAAAATAGGCTTAGTCTGCCCACCATAGCCACTCTGTTTCCTGTCATAACGCCACTTTCCCTGGGCATACAAAGAATCTTTGCCCTTTTTTTTGGGTCACTTTGTGGGGTTGGTGTTTGCCACATTTCTTGCAGAATGTCCGGTGGGTCTTAGAAACGTTCACCATGTTGGCGGGTGCGATATCGGCACAGAAAGAAAGAGCTGTTTTCTTTTCTTTTATTATGTTTGAGACAGGGTCTTTCTGTGTAGCCCTGGCTGTCCTGGAACTCTCTATGTAGACCAGGATGTCTCAGCCTGCTTTCTTGTGCAACACAGGATCACCCACAGTAGGCTTGGATTGGGTCCTCCCACACCAATCATTAATTGAGAAAATGTCCTACAGTCTTGTCCACAGGCCAGTCTGATAGAAGAAATTCCTCAACTGATCTTCCACCTCCCCAGATGACTTCAGTTTGTGTCAAATTAACCGAACCCAAAAGAAACCAAACCAAAACAACCAACCAAAGTAAAAACAACTAGCCAACACATTTGGTTTTTTGAGACAGGGTTTCCCTGTAGTTTCTAGAGCCTGTCCTGGAGCTAGCTCTTGTAGACCAGGCTGGCCTGCTCTTGTAGACCAGGCTGGCCTCGAACTCAGAGATCTGCCTGCCTCTGCCTCCCAAGTAGCCAACACATTTGGAACTTACTGATTAAAAATCAATGCTCAGTGTTTTGAAAACATTGTTACTTTCCTCAAAGCTTGTAGGATCTTCTTTTTGCCTTCTGAAACTATTATGTGTAGTGATTTGAATTAATGCCTCCCATAGTCTCAGGTAGTACAGTGCTTGGTTTCTGCTGGGGGTTCTGCTTGAGGAGGCTTAAGAGATGTGGAGGAAGGACATCACTGTGGGTGGGCTTTGAGAGTCCAAAGACTGCACGCCATTTCCAGTTCACCCTTCCTGCTTCCTGTTTCCGGTTTATATGTGAACTCCCAGCTTGCTGCTTCTGTCACCATGCCTGCCTGATGCCAAGCTTCCCTGTCTGTCATGATAATGCTGGGCTCCTGTCCCTCTGGAACTGTAATCTCTAATCATCCACATGATGTATCTTAGTGTGAGTAAATTCACATATATACATATTCTTCTAAAAAATAAATCCACACACATTACACATTTATTTTGAAATCAGTTTATATAAAATTGTCAGACTAAAAAATAATTTTCACTGAAATAGAGCATGAAAACCATAGGTCTTTCTTTCTTCCTTATTTTGATGATATTTTTAGTGAAAATCTTTTTTACTGGCTTTATTGTGCTATACATTTCCCTCTGATTCCCTCTTTGCCTCCCCTCTTCCTTTTTACCCTCTTCCATGGCCCCCATGCTCCCAATTTACTCAGGAGATCTTGCCTTTTTCTCCTTCCTGTCTACACAGGAATACACATACCATGTATGTCTCTCTTAGGATCCTTTTTGTTGTCTAGGTTCTCTGGGATTGTAAACTGTAGGCTGGTTTTTCTTTGCTTTATGTCTAAGAGCCACTTATGAGTGAGTACATATAATATTTGTCTTTCTAGGTCTGGGTTACCTCACTTAATATTTTTTTTTAGATCCATCCATTTGCCTGCAAATTTGAAGATGCCATTATTTTTTTCTGCTGAGTGGTACTCCATTGTGTAAATGTACATTTTCTTTATTCATTCTTTGGTTGAGGGGCATTTAGGTTGTTTCTGGGTTCTGGCTATTACAAATAATGCTGCTATGAACATAGTTGAGCACATGTCCTTGTGGTAAGAATGAGCTTCCTTTGGGTATTACTGGACCTTGAGGTAGATTACTTCCCAATTTTCTGAGAAATCGCCACACCCACAGGCCTTTCTATGCCAGTTGAAATGTCTACCCCTGCCTCATGCTGGGGCTTTGTACTCAGCACCAAGTTCCCAGAAAAGACAGATTCATCCTCCATCTTTGTCTTTGCTAGGACGTCTTACAGGTGGAAGCTACACTAGTAATCTTTTAAAGCATGGCTACTAGAGACAGATTATCTTAGTTTTCTTCTCAGTGAACAGGTATCCACTTCACGCCACGCCTGGGGTGCATCTGCAGTGGTTTAGTAGTCTAAGCTGATGATATCATCTTTTAGCCTCTTTTCTTGCCCTCCATGACGGCTCATCTCCTGGTGTGACAGGCCTTTTCCTTTCTGCTTTTAAGATGTCCTTGCCCCCCTCCTTTTGAAAATAGAAGTAAATAGAGCAAAACAGTTAAGTGAGGATGTGTCTGGATGTGGGCTTTTTGAGTTAAGACTGATTGGTGGACTGTCTTGAGCCTGTGAGATTATGCGTTTTCCAAGGCGAGGTAATGCCCATGCATTCTTCTTTTCGATAGCTTTCTATGTCCTTTCTGCTCTCTCTTCCCAGGACTCTCATGGTACAAATATTATCGCAATTGTCTCACAGAATTCTTTCCTTTTCTTTGTCTGTCTTTCACAGTCTGTGCTCTCTCTTTAAGTTCACCTCTTTCTCCTTTGCTGTCTCCATTTTGTTTTTAAGACTATCCAGTGAAATTTTAATCTCTTGTTTGGGTTCTGTTGTTTCTTCATTGGACTTTCGGCCAAGACAGGTGACCTTTACAGATGCTCTGAATAGAGGCCATGGTTACTTCTTGTGATGTGGCCATAACAGCAGACTTGAAACCCTCACATTTCCAACCTGAGTCATCTTAGAGTTGGCTTCTGTCAGTCTTCTCTTTCTTGGCTTTTTGTGTGTTGTGTAATTCTGTATTGTGTCTTAGAGATTTTTTGAGTGTTATAAGATTCTGAGTCTTGTCTGAGTCTTTAGAGAATACTGGCATTTTTCACTGTTTTATTATAAAATGTTTTTGACTAGAGTCAAGCTGAAAATCCAATCCACCTGCACACAAATGGAGTGTTCCCTGCTGTCCCTGCTCTTTTGTAGAGTCTTGGCACACAGGTGGAGTATGCCCTGCTTCCCCTGCTCTCTTGCGGAGGCTGGGCACACGGGTGGAGTGTGACCTGCTGCCCCTGCTCCCTTATGGGGACTGGGCACATGGGTGAAGTGTTCTCTGCTGCCCCTGCTCCCTTATGGGGGCTGGGCACACGGGTGGAGTGTGACCTGCTGCCCTTGCTCCCTTGTGGGGGCTGGGCACACGCGTGGAGTGTGCCCTGCTGCCCCTGCTCCCTTGTGGGGGCTGGGCATACGGGTGGAGTGTAACTTACCATTTTCCTGCTTTCTTGTAGAGGCTGTGCACCCCTGTGTACTGCAGATACCAGTTCCACAATACTCCAGTTCATGAGACCAAGGGGGAGCCCCATGGGACTCATGTATTCTTCCAGGATATCAATGTCATCTTCCTTGGGGCCATGCACCCTAGTGACCTAAGGGAGTACCTTGAAGGGCCCCCTATGGTGGTTGAAGTCCATGACAGGGACCGCAAGTCAGAGGAGTATACCCGGAAACCTACCCTGTTTGGAGAGGACCCTGTGGATTCGTACTTCAATCTCCAAGCTTTCATCTCTTCCAAAGACACCCAGAATAACCCCTTTGAGTCCCAGAACAAGATATGGGACCCTTATGGGGTTGCCCGGGTCAGTTTTGCTGACCTCCTCCTTGGTCATAAATTCTTGAACCTGGTTGTCCCCATCCATAACTGTGAGCCAAAGTCTGCTAGCCGGAGCCAGAATAGCAGGAACAGGAGGTTTGTAGGGTTCCGGGCCGCCATGGATGTCCTCCAGCATAGCTCGATGCCCCCAGGCAACTACCCAGAGGCCAGCTCTCTACTCAAGCTCCGAGTGGACATTGCTGTGCCCCTGAGTGCTTGGCTCACAGCTCCTGAGCTTGACTTCATGGGGACCCAGTTCGGCCGCATCATATTTGTGTTCAATACTAAGAAGCTGGTCCTCCTACAGAACCTGCTGCAGGACATCACCACGATCAATGCCAAAGCCCTGGACTTGGACAGTCATCCCATCCAGAACATCCAGCAGGTCCTGTCGGCCTTCAAGGTGCGTGTGAAGATCCAAGAGCAGCAGCGTCTCGATGTGCTCACTGGCTTCCATCTGCTGGATGGAAAGATCCACCTTTTTATTCTGGAAGGTTTGGCAGAACACGGCTTGAGGCAACTGTGGGAGAGTTACCAGAGCAGGTAGGTCGACTTTGTCACATTCAAAGTGAAACCCTGGAACTCGGATACAGGCAAATGGAGCAGGGGTTTCAAAGTCAAGGCCAGATTCAGTGTCCTCAAGACACTGAGAACAGGCAGACCTAGATGTCCTAGAGGGAAGGGGGAGTTTGGGATTGGGATGGTAAGATGCCTAGTAATATGGACATTTTCTGTGCACTCCTGGTGCCCCAGTAAAACCCACAGAACTCACATAAAGGCAAAAGGAACAATGTTGTCCACTGATCTCCATGAATTGTCATGCCACCGTGTGCACACATAATAATGCATAAACAGGTTTTTCTTTCTTGCTTTTTTGAGACAGGGTTACTTTGTGAAACAGTCCTGGCTATCCTGGAACTCACTTTGTTGACCAGGCTGGCCTTGAACTCAGAGCTCCTCCTGCCTCTGCATCCCAAGTGCTGGGAGTAAAGGTGTGCACCACCACTCCACAATGCTTAAACATATTTAAAGGAAAAAAAATTTAGGGTGATTTAGAATATGGCACTTATAGAGGGCTCCCCTAAGTTTAGAGGTTTAGCTTGTTGAAGAAAAGGATCCTCATTTAGTGGGAGGGCATATTTCATGGCCCCAAACCTCAAACTCATGTACTAACAGCAGGAGGGCAGAAGTTGTTTCTCTCTACCAAAGAGGGAACTGTACCACTGTGGGGCCTGTCCTGATGTGCTGACAAGCTGAGAGACACCAGAGAGATGCATGACTTCTTTTTTAGATGTATACGTAAGACAACCAAAAACTTATATCCATGCCACGGTCTATAAATGAATGTATAGTATATACTGGTCAAAAAATAGAAACCAAATGTCCTTCAACTGATCATCAAAATGTGGACTGTAGTGTGCTATGCAATAAGATATGTAATGTGGTTACAGAGCAAGACTCTATTTTCCCCTTCATATATTTAATATAGATGTGATATATTATATATATAATTGATTTTTATTGAGCTCTACATTTTTCTCTGACTCTCCCCTTACCTTCAACCCTCTCCCAAGGTCCCCATATTCCCAATTTACTCAGGAGATCTTGTCTTTTTCTACTTCCCATGTAGATTAGATCCCTGTATGTCTCTCTTAGGGTCCTCATTGTTGTCTCGGTTCTCTGGGATTGTGATTTGTAGGCTGTTTTTTGTTTTTGCTTTATGTTTAAAAATCACTTATGAGTGAGTTCATATGATAATTGTCTTTCTGTGTCTGGGTTACCTCACTCAAAATGTTTTCTACATACATCCATTTTCCTGCAAATCTCAAGATGTCATTTTTTTCTGCTGTGTAGTACTCCATTGTGTAAATGTGCCACATTTTTCTTATCCATTCTTCGGTCGAGGGGCAATTAGGTTGTTTCCAAGTTCTGGCTATGACAAACAATGCTGCTATGAACATAGTTGAGCACATGTCCTTGTAGCACGGTTGAGCATCCATTGTTTATATACCCAAAAGTGGTATTGCTGGGGCAAAACTCTATTCTGAAAAAAAATCAGATAATTTTTGTCTGTAGTAGACAAAAAAATAGTATAAAAGGGTATTTTTCAATAAATGGTATTTGGACAATTTTTCCCCCATAGGAAAAAAAATAAATATCTTTCAAGTCATTCATAAAAACAAATTCAGCTATTTAAAGAGAAAAATCTAAGATGTGCCATGGTGGCACATGCCTTAATCACAGCACTTGGGAGGTAGAGGCAGGTGGGTCTCTGAGTTTGAGGCCAGCCTGGTCTACAAAGAGAGTTCCAGAACAGCCAAGGCTACACAGAGGAAACTCTGTCTTGAAAAACAAGAACAAACAATGAACAACAACAACAACAAAAACAAACAAGAAAAAAATTTCCATATAGTTTTAAAAAATGACTTCATATTTTTATTAAATTTATTTTATTTCATTTTATGTATATGAGTGTTTTACCTGCATGCCTGTCTATGCATCCTGTGTGTGCAGTGCCCATGGAGGACAGAAGAGGGCGCTGGATCCCTTAGAACTGGAGTTCCAGGTCGTTGAGAGTCAGCATGTGGACTCTGGGAACCAGACTCACATCCTCTGCAAGATCAGTGAGCGCCTTAACCACTGAGCTATTTCTCTGACCCCTCTTTGTGGGTTTTAAACTCTTCATTTTGTGGTAATTTTATATTAACAAGACACTGTAAACTATGCCCAAGAGGTCCTCTGTACCCCTTTCAAGCTTCACTCGATGGGGTAACTAACCAGGTTTCTGACAGCGCCACGTGGGCATGCAGAGCACAATGTCTGTCACACAGGAATTGTGCAGCCACCGTTATCAAGGTTCAGAACTATTTGCCACCGCGAAGCTTTCCCTCCTGTTGCCATGGCAATCAAGCCTACCCTCTTTTCCTGTCCCTAATTCCCAGCAGCCACAAATGTGCTCCCTCTATACTTCTGTTATTTTCAGAAATCTACACTAAATTTCAGGTGCCAAATATTCTTTGATCATTTGCAGAAGCATAACTGATTTTCATAAGCTCATAAATCAACTCATTGAATGAAGGAGTTGTCTTTATTTTGGTAAATTCCTTGGTGTTTTCTACATAGGCTATCATGTAAAGAGGGATGGCTTCTCTCCCTTTTCAGTCTGTGGGATTTTGTTTTCAGGGGTGCTGGGTGGGATCTGTGTGGTACTTTTCTTCTGCGATCAATAAACACAACTAGCTAGACTATCATGGTCTGCTATCTCAAACATTTTTTCTTTCTTAGAGAAAAAGTTTGACTTTGTAACCCCGGCTGTCCTGGACCTCAGTAGCTTAGGCCTGTTTTAGGTCTCTGTAAATTCCCTTGCCTCAGCTTTCTGAGTTCAGGGGTTGCAGGTGTAAACCACCATGCTCATATTTTTAAAAATCTATTATTGAAAAATTTAGATGACAATTAAGAAAACACATTCATGACATCAGAGTAGAGAAAAATTTCTCCATTAAGACACAAAGAATAGAGAGAATGATACACTTTTGGCTACATTAAAAGGAATAATGTTTGTTCAACAAAATATTATAAATTTTTGAAGATAAAAGCAACAAACTGAAATATTTACAATGTATGAAACAAAGTTGGCAATCTTGACTGCATAAAAGAATCCTACGTTAAACATGGTGTGCACGTGGTCAGTGATGCCAGCACTTGGGAGGGGCATGAGGAGGCCATCCTGCCAAGAGAGACTGGAAATGTAAGCTCTTTCAGTCAGTATGATAGCAATGAAAGCGTCTATGTGGATGTCTTGACAAATGACCCAACTGCTTCACAAAGGAGGAACTACAGTGACCAAGGAGAGGTTTCCGAGGGCACAGGAGGATGGGCACAGAGCTCACCAGGTTTCAGGGTGTAGGAGCGGCACCCAGGGTACTTGTAGCCGGGCTGTATTTAGGAACCCTGCCAGGTTGCTATTGCTGGAGTACCAAGATCAGGGACAGACAAAGAAGCAGGAATAGGAACAGCTGGCCTCAGCCACTACTGCTTTCAGGGTCCCAGGCTGGGTCTAGTCTACCAAGAACAAAGAAAAACCCCTGCTAGACAGAGTGAAGGCATCGAGTGTTCCCAGCACCCATGGGCAACGCTGATTCTCCTTCCTCCTAGGGTTACTACCTCCAATCGTGTAGCATGCAAGGTGCTGTATGACTCCAGGCTGCTCTTCCACAATCGCCTGTACGCTGACCTGGAGACCATTCTGTACCGTGTACATTTGTTCAGGCCCGTGTCGCTGCTCCTGCGGTGCCCAGCGCTCTATGTTCGTGGGGCTGTGCCACGCATGGCCTTTCAGGCCCTGACCAGGTGAGTGTGGCTGGGACAAGAGGGGCATCCCACTCTCTGGAGGTCAGGTGGGCTATGGGGCAGCAGACAAGAGTGCCCTGCATTTCCCAGGCTCCAGGAGAAACAGATGCAGGTTCTCCTGAGATGTATGATCACATGTTAGTGGGAAGAGGACAGGCCTCTAGACTGAGCAGCTCTGCTCCGTCTGCTCCCCTGGGAACATTCTAGAAGGATCTAAGGAGGAAGCAGCCAAAGCATAATTTCCAGTGGGAACCGGGAATGTGGACCGCAACATCAGCTACAACCTTTCCTCTGACCTGATGCTTCCCTTGGCTTCTTGTCCTGACCCCTGTCTCATACTCCCTCTCTACTGCTGAGAAAACCTGTTGTAAAGTCAGCTCTTGCATTAGGTGCCCATTTGCTATGCCCTGCCTGTCAGCCTTTGTTTCAGATGTCCTGAGGGTTTCACCATTCCTCTGCAGACCAACTTTGGCTGAGAGGTGCTGGAACCTGGCAAGATCCCAGTTCAGAAGGAACTGGGCATGATGATCAAGTGATGCGGGGTGCTGCATGGGCAGTCCAGTGATGCGGGGTGCTGCATGAGCAGTCCAGTGATGCGGGGGTGCTGCATGAGCAGTCCAGTGATGCAGGGTGCTGCATGGGCAGTCCAGTGATGCAGGGTGATGTGTAGGTAGTCCTTGTGCATCCCTTGAGGCCTAAGAGAGCAGTAGAGTATCAGGTAAGACAGCAAGACTTATCTTGAGGAGTCATTGGCCATCACCCTGGCAGCCTCTCCCAAGCATGGGGTAGGCTGTAATCTCTAGCCTCTTATTTTTAGGAATATCTGACCTCAGCTAGTATGTTGAATTAGTGAAGCAGAGGAAGGGGAGTAAGGGGTTAACGTAGTACAAATTCAGGAGGAAGAGCAATGGACTAGAACTCAGGACAGAGGAGGCTTTCACCTTCTTCCTTCAGTCAGAGAAGTCTCTGATGCTCCAGTATTTGGTATTAGTTGCAAAGGCTAGAGTGTTTATTTTGGTAGGTGATGTGATAAAGTTGGGGACTCTATAGTGGAGGTAACAATTGTTCACAAAATAAATTTTGTATTAGGTGCTTGTGGTGGTTAATTTTTTTTTGAGACAGGGTCTCTCTATGTGGTCCTGGCTGTTATCCTGGAACTCACTATGGTAGACTAGTCTGGCCTCGAACTCAAAGAGATCCGTTTGTTTCTGCCTTTCAAGTGCTAGGATTAAAGGTGTTTGCCATGTGATGGTTGATGTTCATTATCAACTTGATGGACTTTAGAATTACTGTGGAAATGTACCTCTGGGTGTGCCTAGTTAGGTGTTTTTGGATAGGTTAGCTGATCATGGATGACATGCCCTGAATGTGGCCTGTACCACCTCATGGGCTATGGGCTCAGATTGGATAGAGAGGAGAAAGGCATTCCCATCTTGATTCCTCTGTGTCTGGCTGCCTCTGTGTCAACTGCAGACTGAGACTTTCCTCTTCCCAGAGTTTTCCTCTTCTGGTCGCCCCTCCTATACTTCTTGCTTGGCTACTGGCCAATCAGCATTTTATTAAAATACTAGTGACAAATCTTTACAAAGTACAAGACCATTGTCCCACAGCATCCCCCCCCCATTTCTTCAAAACAAGAACTCTGAATTGAATCTCCTTTTTTCCTGACCCTTATCCATAACAACTTGCAACTAACATTCTAAACAAAGACAAACATCCATAATCCATGTTTTGGGAACGTGGGTGTAGTTTTCTAGGCTACTTCCTGCTGATTGAGGGTGCTGATAATCTTATGGGAACCTAAAGAAAATTGAGAATTATCATCAAGTCCCAACTGGAGTATTCTGTGAGGCTTGTTCATCTCAGCCAGCAGTCTTGAAATTGTTCTGGAGTAGAACTCAGAGGAAGCTACAGCAGAGATCCTCTGAAATGTAGGATCATCTGAAACATCCATTCATATCAGAGATTCTTCAGGGGGGTCTTCCTTGATCAAACCTGATTTTTCTTAACCCATAATGAATCCTCTCATTCCCTGTGGAAACAAAAACAAAACCTCTTCTCCAAAGTAACATACCTTTTGACTTAAATTTTGAAGTCAAAGCATTTTTAAAATATTGTGTGTTGTATTAGTCCAGCAGCAGTTGTAATCAAATGTCTTTTAGCAGCTGTTGTTCCTTGCTCAGCCATCAAAACATTTAAGGATAACACAATAATATAAGGTATCCAGACTCTCTGTGTATTTTCTGTCTTTACTTGGCTTTATTTTAAACTCTATTTTTTCTTTTTCTTTTTAATTTTTGAGTTTTTGAGCCAGGGTTTCTCTGTGTATCTTTGGCTATCCTGGCACTCACTCTGTAGACCACCTTGAACTCACAGAGATCTGCCTGCCTCTGCCCCCCAGTGTTGGGATTAAAGTTGTGTGCCATCATAACCAATTACTCTCTTTCTTTCTTTTTAAAGGACTTGATCCTTTTTCTTTTCTATCCCAAACCTACATATATTTTAAAACACACTGTAAACCATTTAGAGTTTTTATTTATCTGAATCTATCTTTACTGTATACCTCTCTTTTTCTGATCATATGAGTCTTTAATTTGCTAAGCAATATTGTTAGGATTAAAGCTGTGGCTTTGATGGCTCGATCCATCCCATCCCTTAGCTTTCTGAGAGTCTAACCTCATGGTGGAGGTTCTGGCTGGAGCCATGTTTATTGCCAAAACTCTATGGCATTTCAGGGTCCCTGTCACCACCAAGAAGCATGCTGTCAGCTAGTCATAAACACTATTTAAGTGTTTGCTGGTGGGTCCTCTTAAAACAATTGCAAGATTTTTGCAGCTAAAGCAGAGTCAAGAAATCTCTCTTAAATGAGACACGCTTGCCTCTAGCAAACAGAGCCCACCTGAGAAAATGCTGCCACCAAGAAGCTGTGCTTAACTCTATTCTGTTGTGTCTAGAATTACTTCCCAAACTTTCTCATGTGTTAAGTGGATTTAGCTGTCGACATTGACACCATTTGTTGACAGAGTTTTCCATCCTGCCTGATCCCTTAGCCATTCAGCCTCCAAAGAAACACAAGAGGTCTACATTAATTATAAACTGGTTGGCCTTTAACTCAGGCTTCTTATTAACTCTTACATCTTAAATTAGCCCATCATTCTTGTCTGTGTTAGCCACATGGCTTGGTACCTTTTATCAGTGAGGTGTTCTCATCTTGTTTCCTCTGTGCCTCGCTTCCTCTGTGTTGACTGCAGACTGAGACTTTCCTCTTCCCAAAATTCTCCTGTTCTAGTTGCCCCACCTATACTTCCTGCCTGGTCACCCCGCCTATACTTCTTGCCTGGCTACTGGCCAATAAGCAATTTATTAAAATACAAGTGACAAATCTTTACAAAGTACAAGACCATTGTCCCACAGCAACGTACCAACATTTCTTATTCTCTGCTTCGGGACTGTGGGCATGATGTGGCCAGTTTCCTTCCCATGATGGTCTCTATCCCTTCGAAGTGTAAGACAAAAAAAAAAAAAAAACTGTTCTTCCCTGAAGTTAAGTCTTGTCAAGAGCCGATTACAGCAATAAAGAAAATCTGTACTGAGAAGTGAGGTTGTTTCTGTGATAAATATAAACCCATGGTTCACATGTCCTTGTAACTGATTCAAGAGAGGAATGTAGAAGGGCTTGGAGCTGGGGCTAGAGAACCACAGAATGCCCTAAGCATAGATTAATGAGCCAATCTAGAAGGAATTTGGAAGTCCAGAAAGCTGAGAGAAGCGCTGATGGTCAAGGCCTAGCTGGTGAAGTCTCAGAGAGAGATAAGTGCTCTAATGGGCATTTGGATTATATTTAGGCAAACCATCTGGCTGCATTCTGGTGAGGTTGAATTAAAAAGTGATGGGCTGCTTTGATTGACAGAGGACAACCCAGGATGGGATGGCATACAGGTTGTGCTATAGTTACTGCTTCCCATTCTGATTTGGGTCAACACTGAGAGAGAGCATCAAGATGGGCAGAAAGATGAAAACGTGCTGTTTGGTATGGGAAAGGGACCAGCAGGCAGGGTGGCTGAGAAAACAGCTGTAATTATTAAAGATTAGCCCCATTACAGAGAAACCCTGTGTTCAATAGGAAAGGTGCCAGAGGGCCAGAACCAACCCCTAGAAGGTCCATCTTGTGAAAATGTAGAGCTGTTTGAAAGGAGAAGGCCTAGTCTGAGAATACCACTGACGGACTATTCAGGGTAGTGTTGCCCACCAGCCTCAGCAAATAGAGGCCAATGCAGTTGTGGTCCAAGTGGTCCAGGCTCATTTTGAACTGAGAGTAGAACTTGGCAGCAGAACTTGGTTTTGCAGGCACTAAGGATATAAGAGTAACAGAGTCATGGAGGCTTGTACTAAAATTCTTGAAATCCAGCAAGGCCAGAAAGTATGTGGCAGGTTGGAGTACCTGCAAGCACATCCCAAAAGGCCATTGCATGAAGCTGTGAAGGTGAGGTCTAAGTTTTGGTGGAGATCTTGGGATGTTGGGGATGTTAAGACCATGGTGTAGTAGCAAGGAAAGCTCTCGATGCAGAGTGGACTCGATCCAAGAACGCTAATGTGCTGGAGTGCACTGGAGGCAGAGTGGAGGGTTTGGAGCCCAGATGATTCTGCCACAAGTTTCAGATGCTGGATATGGAGCCTCAGGATTTGATGTTTGTCTTACTGTTTTGCTTTGATCTGGTCCCATCCTTTGGGTTTGGGCATATTATTCCTTGTCATTATGTATTTGATTCATGTGGCTTCTTTTTTATCGTTAAGGAGCTCACAGTTGAGAGATTGCTTCACGTCTCAGAAGAGGCTTTGGATTTTGGAATGTTGAACAATTCTAGGACTGTTCAACACTTTTGTGTTTAATGGAGACTTTTAGAATTGGACTAAATGTATTTTGGATTATGAGATAAAAATAAGACTTTAGAATCAAGAGGTGGATTGTTATCATTTCTAAGTGATGTGTTTAGTGGTCAAGTTCGAAAGGGTTGGACTTGTGATGATTAATTTTGATCGTCTATGTAATGGTGTTTAGAATCATCAGGGAAACATATCTTTTGGTGTGTTTGTGATGATCTTTCCCAAAAGATTAACTGAGCAAGGAAGATTTGCCCTGAATGCAGGTGGTACCACCCCATGGACTGGGATCGTGGACTGGCTAAAAAGAAGAGGGAAAGCTTGTACCAGCGTTTATTTCTTTCTGTGTCCTGCCTGTGGATACAGTGTGACCTGCCACCTTACCCTCCTGCTAGCTGTGCCTTCTCAGCCACAAGGGACTGTATCCCCTCACACTAAACGCCAAACTAACTCCTCTGCCTTTAAGTTGCTTCTTGTTAGGTATTTGATAACAGCAACAACACAATGCTACAACCACAGTGATTGTGCCTTTGCTTTGTTTCTGATGGTTGAGGAAGCAGAGATCCAGAAAGGCCAAGCAAGAGGCAGGTCCACAGATTCAGCCATATACCTCACTTCAGACTTGGGAAGCAGCGGGGGCAGTGAGTAGCACCCTGAAGTTCTCAGATGGTGTCAGTGTGTATCCTCTGTCCACTGCAGGACAATATAGGTGTGGTTCACTGCCACCAACAGGAAGTCCTGGGGCTGGGGAGGTAGGACTACTCCTCGGGCCTCAAACTCTGTGCAGGAGTGAGCTGTGATGGCATTGTCCTCTCTGGTGCAGGAGGACCCTGAGATCTACTTGCTGAGGGCTAACTAGCATGGTAGGGTAGTTCCCTAGTGGGGTGTGGGACTGAGGAAGATCATGGACAGACCCACAGTCACAGAAAAATACCCAGGGTACATTGTGGGCAGTCCCTAACTTTAGCAGACTTGGAGGAAAGGGGAAAGGAGCATACATCAGGAGTCCAACTTAGCCAACTACATCAGATCCGGCCCAGCACCCCTGGCCAACCTGAACTTTCATTTCTGTTGTGAAATGCAGATGGTTATGCAGGTGAGACTGAGTGGCTGGCCGTTCTTCATTTCAGGATCCACGAAATCTGCCACAACAGCACCAGGCTCAAGGAGGTGATTAAGAGAGACCTGCTCCCTTCCTCCTCCATGGTTAAAGACCTGAGCCAAGAGTTTGGGATACCTGTTTCCCAGGAAGAACTCACAGACGCAAAACTGTTAGCCACATCTCCCCAGCCCACTGCCAATGACACAAACATCCAGCGTCAGACTTCTACCCTCCCAGAGGAGATCCAGAACCACCAGGAGAAGTACCTGCAGTGGAGGAACAACATGCTGAAGAATCAAGACCACAGGGACAGCCTTGTCCAGGTGGGCTTTCTTCCTCCCCTCCAGGCTGAGGCTCCCCGATTCCCTGCAGCTTCTAGTACCCAGTAAGAGATATGGGCTACTTGCTTTTCTGGTTTGGGACACTGGGGGACAGTTCAGCAGTATGAGAGGCAGGGTTGAATTATTCCAGAGCATTTGCTTCTCACCTTGGCTGTCCTCCTTAAATATGAGACGGTGTGAGCTCAGGCACAGGGCACTTACCATAGTCCTGTGTTTATCTTAGGAGAAGAACTGTTAAGGGGGCAACATCCTGCTCGAAAGGAATGGGTATCCTAAGTTGTGTAAGCAGCAAAGAAAGTAAGCTGGCTTGTAGGAGAAACCATAGAGAGGAGACAATAGAAGATGGAGAAGTTGGTAAGGTGATCAAAGATCAGTGCTATGTGGCCTGGATGGCCAAGGATATTGCCTTCCCCTAAGTCAGCTGCAAGGTCTTGGAAACACAGATATTTGAAGTGTGACTTGAATCTGCTCATGATCTCTCTTTGTGAGGCCCCACCCCATCCCCTGCCTCTATGCCCCACTTCTAGTCTCCAAGTTCCCCTTCTTCTGTTCTGTGTCATTATTTACTCGTTGGTGGTCATTAGTATCATCTCTTAACTTTTAAAATTTAAAGGTATTCTAACTTTATGCCAAGACATTTTCTACTAAATTTATGCAGTTGTTTTCTAGGAGATAACACTTAGGATTAGAATTTTTGAATGTTAGTTCTATTGCCTAGATGATATATTATTTTCCAAAATGATTATGTTAATGTAAACATCCTTATCTTGTGCAGGAAATTCCATTTTGTACATCCATGCTATGTGCCACAAGTTGGATTTAGAGTATTTAATTTCTGATGTTCAGCAGTTTTTAAGAGAGGCTTTAAGTTTCCCTATTTACTGATGAAGCCTGATATGTCTTCAAATATTTCTTGATTATTTTGCCCATATTTGGGCAATATTTTATCTTGAAATCCTCAAAAACAACCCAGTAGCATTAATTTTGTGTGTGTGTGTGTGTGTGTGTGTGTGTGTGTGTGTGTTGTTCAACACAGAGTTTCTCTGTGTGGCCTTGGCTACCCTGGAACTCACTCTGTAGACCAGGCTGGCCTTGAACTAACAGAGATCCGCCTACCTCTGCCTCCCGAGCGCTGGGATTAGAGGCGTGCGCCACCACCGTTGGTTCCTCTTCACTCTTTCAATGACAACTTTAACAGAAGTTATTTTTAAATTTTAGTATTTTTTGCATTTTCTCATATTGTTTTTGCTTTATTTCAGAAACCTTTTTCTACTCCAAGATCATAAATCTATATTCTTCTTTGAAATGTTTGTTTGTTTTGAAGTTGGGGTGTCCTAGAGTCTTGTATATGATAGGCAAGGACTCTAACACTGAACTGCATCCATAATCCTGATTCAGATATTGTATTTTAACCTAAATTGATCTAGGGTTTTTTTCTTTGAGGTAGGTTCGTGCTATACAGTTCTGCCTGACTCGACACCTACTGTTTAGTTGAGGCTAGCCTTTAACTTGGGGGCTGTACTTCTGCCTCTACCTATTGACTGTGGGGTTACAGGTTGAGTCACTACACTCAGCTGGGGTTTATTCCTGCATGAGGGTAGAATCTTATTTCTTTTCCCCCATGGATGATGAGTGGCCCAGTGTTCTTAGCCTATAGTTACCCCCCAGTGATTTGTACAGTCAAATCAGTCTGACCAAGTAGCCACTGGACCACTTCATGGTGGTTGGGATCATTATTGAAGTCACACATATACCATTATTAGTCTCTTCACAAAGCCAGCAATTTGCTTTCTTGGTTTCCATATTATGTATTTCTTTGATTTCTGATTGTAATTATTACAATATTTGGGCTTAACTTCTTTTTCTGAATTCAGGCGGAAGTTTAGATGATTGGTATTTTATGAAAGCATCTTTATGTAATTGCATAAAAAATGTACTGTAAACACCGAGCACATCTCATGATTTATTTATTTGTTCATTTGTTTATTTATTCTGCATGTATGTGTACATGCATGTGTGTGCGTGAGTGTATGTGTATGCACACATGGGAATGCACTTTATCGAGGTCAGAGGGCAACTTTTTGGAGTTGATTTTCTCCTTTCACCGTGTGGGTTCCTGGGTTTCAACTCAGGTCATCAGTCTTGGCTGCAGGTTACTTTATCCACTGAGCCATCTTGCCTGCTCTGCTCCGGTGGCTTATAAAGTTTATTATTTTTATTTATTTATTTATTTATTTATTTATTTATTTATTTATTTATTTATTTGTGTGTGTGTTTGTGTGCACGCGCGCAGGGGGATCAGAAGAGGACATCAGGTCTCTTATTGGTGGAGCTCCAGGAAGATACGTGCTGTGGGAAAATGCTCTTGTACACTGCAAAGATTCAGTATTGGTTTAATAAAATGCTGATTGGCCAGTTGCCAGGCAGGAAGTATAGGTGGGGAAACCAGACTAGGAGAATTCTAGGAAGAGGAAAGACAGAGATGCAGTCACCAGACAGATGCAGAAGAAGCAAGATGAGAATGCCTTACTGAGAAAAGGTACCATAGCAACTGTATCTTGACTGCATGGGTGCCTTCCGTGTGTGTGTGTGTGTGTGTGTGTGTGTGTGTGTGTGTAACAATTGCAACCCTTCTTTTTATTGCTTCATGCTCCTCCTCAGGACTCTAGCCAAGCCATCAGTTTATGTTTAGGTAATCATCTGGGTCTTAAATATTTTTTAAGCAAAAGGTAGTCATTTTTCCAAATTCAGGAGGCAAATAAAGGGCAAGGTAACAATGTGGAGTGGCACCTTTCTTCTGGTCCCAGCCACATTATTTTCCATTTTATCTTTTATTTCCATTGCTCAACCAATCTCTTTTTTTTCCTATCTCCTTTTCATGTTTTTTTTCTTGGTGTTTCTGATGATTGAACCCAGGGCCTTGTACATACTAGGCAATGACTCTACCTCTGAACTATATACCCAGACCTTATTTTGTTTTTGCTTTAGATAGAGTCTCTTTATGTAACTCAGTGTAGAAGGAACGGTGGGGCTGCGTCCTGCCACCCAGCTAGCTTTACCCGAAATAATTACACGGAAACTGTATTCATTTAAACACTGCCTGGCCCATTAGTTTCAGCCTCTTTTTTGCTAATTCTCACATCTTGATTAACCCATTTCTAATAATCTGTGTATCACCACAAGGTGATGGCTTACCGGGAAAGATTCAGCATGTCTGACCTGGTGGCTGGATCCATGGCGTCTGACCCAGAGAGGAGAGGCATGGCAATTGCCTCACTTCCCTTCTTCCTAGCATTCTGTCTGTCTACTCCACCCACCTATGTTCTGACCTATCAGGCCAAGCAGTTTCTTTATTAATTAACCAATGAAACAACAGATAGATAGAAACACTCTTACATCAACTCAGGCTGGCCTCGAATTCATGATCCTTCTGCCTTAGCCTTTCAAGTGCTGACTTTGCAGTTATTTTGCTTTTAATCCCCTAGGAAATCCACAAGCAAAGTCCCCTTATTTCTTTAGCATCCTTTCTGAGGAAGGAACAGTCCTCATTTCCTTACTAGGCCTGCTGGAGAATCCCCTGTCCCCTGCCGTACCTCATGTAATATAGCGCTGAAAGTCAGCCATAGCTATGATGCTCATCCCTGCTGCCTTAGGACATGGTGCCCCCTATCTACACCATGAAAGTGTCTCACCCTCCTCACCATTTGAACTGTAAATTTTATTCTTTGCCACTAGGTAGATGGAAGAATAGTGGCTCCGTGTTTGATGTAGTTAGTGTCCTTGGGAAGCCTCAAGATTTCACTCATTTGAATCCCACTTTGGATAGTGACATCCTGGATTAGATGGCCTTTTGTCATGGCTATGTGATTGTACTGTGTCATTGGTACTCAAGAATTTTTTAAATCAGTTTTTACACCATGGCTCTGTGTCAGAGAACATCTACTGCACACAGGAAAGGCCTGGTGTGGGTAACAATTGCCACCCTCTCTTCAGAAAAATATCACAGAAGCCTACCAGCTCACCAAAAAGCCTCTGAAGTCAATGGCGAAGGCAATTAGAATTGCCGTTCCTGAGAACAAAGCTGTCCACAACTACAGTATCCAGAGCCTGAACTCCACAGAGCTTGCAAAGAAGGAGTTGCTCAAAGAGATGGCCAAGGTGAGTGGCAAGGCAGCTGATACCCTCTCAGAGACTGTTCTGCTGAGGAGAGACACCATGACCAAGGCAACTCTTAGAAAAGAAAGCATTTACTTGGGGCTGAGAGTTAGTCCATGATCATCATGGCGAGGGGAGCAGGCAGGCATGGTGCTTAAGCAGTAGCTGAGAGCTTTACATCCTGATCCCCAGGCAGCATCAGGCAGAGGGAAAGAGTCGTTGAGCTTGGTGTGGTCTTCTGAAACCTCTAAGTACAACTCCCAATGGCACACCTCCTCCAATGAGGCCACACCTCCTAATCCTTCCTAAACAGCTTCACTCCCTGATGGCTAAACATTCAACTATCTGAGCCTATGGGAATCATTTTCATTCAAACCACCACACATATGGGCTTTTCTTTCTTCAACCAAGAGTAATCAGGTGTTTTGGGTGAAGGCAATCATCTAGGGACAGGGGACAAGGGATCAGCTGATGGGAGAGAGTGTGACTTCTCCATGCTCTAGAGAGCCAGAGGTGCTCAGCACATGCTCAGATACATCTGGTTGAAAACAGTGCAGAAGTTGTTCTTCTGGGGAGTACTGTGTTGCTATTGGGACATCTGTTAGCCCTAAGAAAACCCTTGGTTTAGGCTTTTGGCATCCATTGCATGTAGAAAATGGATTTCTCTGTCAAAGGAGACAATGATGTGACCCTCGTAGGGCTGTCTTAATGTTTAGTTACTGTGAGTGAATTATAGTGTCAGGACCCTGTGTCACTATGTCCCCAGATGTTTCTGATACCTGCGTGGAACCCTGAGGGTGACTCAGCCATATCCAATACTGTTCTTAGCAGATGTGTGTCTCCGCACTTCTAGGAGCCAAGGAAGAGATTCACATATTCCCAGAGTTACTTCTCAGCAATGGTGGAGCCTCAGGACCCAAAGGAAGAGGAGAAGAAAGCCCAGAAGAAGTCCCGCCAGGCCTGGCTCACAGCTGGTGGGTTCCAAGTGTGGGGTCTTCAGAGCACCACTGGAAGCTTCCAGCAGGATCTTAGACTGCCACCCATCAGAAAGATAAATGAGGTCTTCAAGAAGGAGTAGGGCCTCATGGGGGGCTTCTGAGGGATGGCCTCCCATCTCACTTGCTGCTCTTATTATTTAGAAATGGCAAGAAAACGCTCTGTTCGCTAATGTGCTGAAGCCTGTGTTGGATCGGGGTAGGTGGAGCTGGAGCCAGCGACACCTGGACTTTGACCTGTACAAGAAGCCACCACTTTACCTTGAGCTGCCCCCTCTTCCAACTCCTAAGTCTGCAACTGGTAAGATAGCTTCTCCCCGAGCCAAGCCTCCGGCTACTGCGGGCAGGCAGACCGCTGGCCGTCTTGGCTCTCTAGAACCATGTGCTGGTTTTCCATCACAGCCGTACATTCTAGGTTAGGAAAGCAGGGTTCAGGATGGGGCTGGTATAAAGAGCCTGATGTAGGGCTGGAACTCAGGATCCCCGGCCTCTGGGCTGCGTGTGGCTGCTGGTTGCATGCTTTTAGACAAGTCTCTTTGTTCTGGGTTGGTTTCTGGGCTATAAAATGGGAGATTGGAAGGTACTTAGTGGCTTTTGAAGCTTTAGTACTACTGTTACGGAGGGCTAGCCTCCTCCACTGCCAATCTCAGAGCAGAGACCTCATAGGGGAACATCTAACTCCATTTTAGCTCTAGTTGCAGCTCGAATTACCTGGGGGAGGTGAGGAGTGTGTCCCCAAGTCCTCTTTTCTTCCCTTTCACAGCTGTTTATGAAGACTAACACATATCTGTTGGTCATAAGAGGCAGAAACTTTGTTCAGGGAGAACACACAAATCTATCTAGCAGCGGGTTTGTCAAAAAAAATTCAGAGAAAGCTAGATTCAATAAGCAAGGGGGTCCTTGCCTCCTGACTCCTGAGGGCAGCTCGTTATATGGGAACAGTCCCACAAAACAGGAATTGCTGGCAACTTGGCTGGCTGTTGCTTTCCCCCCAAGTGTGGATTCTGCTTCTGCACTCCCAGCTAAGCCCTTGTTCTTCTGAAACTGGAGAGAACCTGTGTGCAGTTGCCCCAGGCTCAGAGTCAGTGGTGCTGTTGGTGAGGCTCCCAGGGAGTGAGCCGTGCAGCCCAGAACAGGAGGCTCGCCTCTGGACTCCACTGCTGCCTTCCCAGCTGGGCTCCTCTGGTCTGTTCACCTGTGAAGACAAGACGTTCAGGTTAGGGGCTGGAGAGATGGCTTAGTGGTTAAGAGCATTGCCTGCTCTTCCCAAAGCTCCTGAGTTCAAATCCCAGCAACCACATGGTGGCTCACAACCATCTGTAATGAGGTCTGGTGCCCTCTTCTGGCCTGCAGGCATACACACAGACAGAATATTGTATACATAATAAAAATAAATAAATAAATAAATAAGTTCAGGTTAGGCTTAGCTACTCCCATCAAGTTCAAGAAAAACTTGACTATACAGAGGAGGACTGACTAGTGGCTAGGCCTCTGAAATCCAGATGGATGAGTGGACAGCCTGGTGCAACAGCCCATACAAGCCCACACATCCACAGGGCTGCTGAGAACAGGGGTCTCTTGGCCTTTCTCAAGTTCCCTTCTGGAGAGTATTTTTCCATGTAGCTTCTTGTTCCTGGTGCTATAAAAGTATGTGCTGTCTGCTTATACAAAGTGCCCCCCTTTGTTACTTTATAGTCAACTAACTAATACCTGGGAAATTATTTTCCAAGTCACAGCCCTGTCAGGATGCTCAGATCAGCCTGGCTCTCACGGTGTCAGCCTCCCTGTGTCCATTTCAAGAATCCAAGATAAGATGGGTGTTGGTGGCACACACCTTTAATCCCAGCACTTGGGAGGCAGAGGCAGGCGAATCTCTGTGAGTTCGAGACCAGCCTGGTCTACAAGAGCTAGTTCCAGGACAGGCTCCAAAGCTACAGAGAAACCCTGTCTTGAAAAACCAGAAGAAAAAAAAATCCAAGATAAGCAGAGAAATAGAGTTTTATCTCCTTTGCTCCCAAGAGCCTCAGACCAGGCAGAAACTTAAAATTAGGCAATCAAAGAATACTAGGACCCTGAGTGACCTGCATAGCAGCAGAGAAGATCCTGGAGAAGACCAGCTTGCCAGTGACACATAGATACATCTTGTCCTCTGCAACCACGAAGGACAATCCTTGCAGAGAAGCTTATATGAGAATAGGCACACACAGTCCAAGGTGGTGCTGTTTCCCCCTGACGGGGAAGTGCTGCAGATGAGAACCACTGTTGTGAGCATGGGGGCTGGAGGGAGGGCACCATCTACTGGCTCTAAGACCTCATCTCCCACAGTGAGACCAAAGGGCCCGGAAGCCATCAATCCAGGGGTTTTTAGGGTCATGCATGAAAAGCTGGTTCAGAGGAGTAACAGGACCAGAACATGAAGTCTAAAAGGGACACAAATTTTGATCTTTTATATCCTTTTGTTGAGAAGTGGTTCTGACACATGTTGTAAGTGCATTTTGTTTTAAATTCCAGTGAGTAATATGGAAACCGCTATACAGCTATTTCTGATTTTGTGATCTAGTAGAAATGACTGCCCCCACCTCAGTTCCCTGTGAGCCTCAGAATGACAGTATGATAGCTGTGGGGCCTTAGGTCAAACCTAACTGTGGCTTCTTAAGGGAGGAGAAGGCCCTTGAGTACCTGCAAGTGAGAGAAGGTCTATGGAATGGTTCCGAGTTCTCCACTTCATCTTGCCATTTTGAGTCAGGGTTTCACATTGCCCAGGCTGGCCTTGAACTTGCTGTGTAGCTGAGGCTGACTTTGTACACCTGATCCTCGTGCCTCTACCTCTCGAGTGCAGGGATCACAGGCATGGGCCAGTCCCTGGTGGCTTTGTGCAAAGGCTGATGCTACCATGGCATGGGACAGAATACAGGGACACCATCCTTCTTCATGCTGTCCCGTCCAGAGGAAGACACAGATGAGGGTGTGCTTCCAAAGGACCGTCTAGGACACGTTTTTTTTTTTTTTTTCTGCAAGGAAAGAAGCAGGTGTGATCTTTCTGCACTGCAATCATACACAGGGACTGAAGGGGGTGTGTTTTCAACAGTCCCCTGACCCCCATCCCAGCAAGCAGCCTCCAAGTGAACTCTCCTCGAAACCCCAAGATCTTATGAAAGAAGAGGGGGGAAAGCCCTGAACAGTCATTGGCTCCTGGAGAGAGAAGCCATTTTGTTATCGCCTGTGGCATGACAGAGTCCTCTAGGCTATGCTGTGCCTTATCTGGATTCCAGAGTGGCAGCAAACCACATTTCTCTTTTCTCAGTTGGGCCTGGTACCCTCCCCATTATTACTGACAATAGGGCTGAGCCATGCTGGCCACTAAGTCAAGCAAACCCTGGATACACTTTACAAAATATGGCCAGGGGCTATGGATGAGGAAGAACATTCCAGATAGAGATGTGGTCCCAAAGTCCCATATTCCCCTTGGGCAAGACCTGGACCTTCTGCAGAAAGCAGCAAGTTCACATAAACTGCAGTTCAGGGGTTAATGAAGAGGCAAAAGGCCCATCTTGTACCTTAGTGACCTCCACTGGGTAGACATCAGCAGGGCCTACAGAGGGGGTTTTCATCTATAGCAGTGGTTCTCAACATGTGGGTCACGACCCCCAAAGCCATTGGAAAACACAGATATTTACGTTACGATTCATAATGGTAGCAAAATTACAGGTAATGAAGTATCAACAGAAATAATTTCATTGTTGGGGTCACCACGGCTGTGGTGTGCTAAACACCTCTGTGTTAAGGGTCACAGCATTAGGAAGGTTGAAAACCACTGGTCTGTAGAGGCGGGCTTGAGCTGCTTGGCCTCACTGTGGTGAGCACCACTGTTCTCCTGGCAACGAGCTCTGGGAGCAGGTCTGGAGCAGCCTCCACAGGTCGTGCCTGGACTCAAGCCCTCTGCCCTCTCGTGTGCTACCCCACTCACATGTGTCTGGCTGGGACACAGAGAAGAGATTCTGGAAGCAGCCTTCCCTCTGGACACGGGCTGAGGTCAGAAAGGATGAGCACTGGGCGCTCTGAGGATGACTTCTGAACACAGGGCATGGTTTCTGGGTCAGAGTGCTGGCTCACAAGGTACACAGTACCCCGACGAGCTTCCTTTGCCTCAAGGAACACGCTGCTTAACATCTGTGAGACATCTCCTACTCTGAGGTGGGCGCCTGTTGGCTCTTCTGGGATGATATATAAAGAACCTGTTACATCATAGGTGCTAGAGACTGCCTTGCCTCCTGGGCAGGGTGAAGAACATCCAGACAAGCCATGGGTTTGCATGTTTGGTTCATGGGTCCGTCACTCACCCTGTCTTCTCTCAGATAGGAGACAGAAGGCAAGCATCCCGTCTTCTGAACAGCGCAGATTCAGTCAAGCCCCAGAAAAGTCACCTAGTTCCCATGAAAGTCTCCCTACGTATCTTCAAGACTCCATCTCTCTCAGTGACCATCATCTGGTACGGACTCTATCTCAAGGAGCCCCTACTTCCATTGAATCTTCGATAGAACCACATCACCCAAGTTCCTCCTTTCCCAGCCGCTGGCTTCATTAAAGTGTAATACGAAGGAAGGCCTAACCCAGGCGTCATGACCCTGTGCAAATGTACTCTGGTTCCAAGAGCGAGCTGTCCAGTGTGTCTGGCCTGCTTTTTAAGATGGGTCCATATGGGGCTCACCTGGTGATCATGGCTCCAGAGCCCAGAGTGAATGGAGCAGCTGGCCCGTGATACACGGCTTTTATGCCCTGTAAGTGGATAAGGATGTTGGTCACCCACTTCAGTACCACCTGTTTCTCCACAGTGATCTGGAGATGCTCAGAGCGGACACCTGCTCCCATCTGTGGCCCCCCTCAGACCTACACCTTTGCTGTTTCAGTTACCCTGTGATCTTCAGCAGCTTGGGACCAAGGGCCCCTTTCCCTCGGTGTATGGGAGTGTCATGTTAGTTGCCTCACGTTTCCCCTCCTTTATGTGGCAGTTGTCAAGGCAAGACCAAGACCCAGAAATCTGTCTAAAATCTGAGGCCTTCATTCAGTTGGCTCAATGCTACCTTCAGAAACAAGAGCCCTATAAAGCAGCCCCCCCTAGGTCTAGTCGCTGGGGTTCCTCTTTATTCCAGGGAGCTTTGCTCTACCAGTAGACGTCCAAAGAAGCCTCAACCTGCAGGGCTCCCATGCAGGTGCTGCAGATCAACCACTCCAACCCATCATGATCAAGGTTTCTGTGCTAGGTGGGCAGTGAAGGTGGACGTTAGGCACAAATAGTCCCGTGGCTGTTGGTTGGCAGGTGCTGTGGGCACTGTTTCCCAGGTTAGCAGGTCACACTTATTTTCCAAAATGGAATAGCAACTTCTCAACAGTTTGGCAAAATTAATACACCTTCACTCCCAGCTTGCTCACACTGTCCTTACTGGACAGAAAACAGATCTCTCCTACTTCACCTACTTGACAAGGCTGGGGCCCTAGGAAGACAGGGAAGAGATGGATTGGGCACTAAAGTGCTCTCCAGCTGTCCCTGGTGAAGTCTAGAAGTTAGCCATACCCTCCCGTTGTAGAAATACCAGAAGGGAATCCAAATGTGGGAGGCATGTGTGCTGTGCCTACTCACCCCAAGATGGAGGTATACAGACAAGACAGACTCTCACTCCAGGCCTCTGAGCCATCCTAGCAAGTCCCAAAGCCTCCAGGCTATGGTTTCTGGGGTCACTTTGCCTCCTTTAAGCTCACTGCAGGAAGTTCACAGCGCTGTGACTTAAGGCCTGGCAGCATGGAGCTCTGTCTTTGGCTGGGCATGAGGATTGCTTGTATATAGCATGGTTTTCTCGGCCTATTGGGGAGCGACCAGCCGTGTGGGATATATGGGGCATATCTGGAACAAAAAGCAGTCAGTGAGGCCTTCCGCTGGGGAAGCAGCCTTGGAACAAAACCAAGAGCATGAAGATGTCTGTCATTCTACACCAGCTGCGCAACTCAACCCCCTCCATGTTTAAGTCTCTGACAGCTGCATGCTCCATGACAACTGTCGAATCAGCCCATCTTGTTTCTAGTCACCGCTCCCAACAGGCATGCCCTAAATCAAGCCATTTCATGCTTAAAACCTCCTGTGGCTTCCCAAAGTCCTGTGTCACTCGAGCTTTTTCTTAGTTCGGTTCCTAACTGAACAGCCTCATTCACCTTTTGTGTCTCTGTTCTCACCCTGCTCTGCCAAATGGGCCAGACGGACAAACCCAGAAAAGGTTCCTTACTCCATTTTGACTTAGTGTTAACCATTGTGTGCAGTTGGATGACTCACCAAACTGCCAGTTAGGGTTAAAGGTTAAGGTCTGAATCATGGACAGGGCTGGGGTAAGAACGAGGGGTTATGGTTAGGGTTCTAGTTAGATTTTTTTTTGTCAACTTAAAGTTAAGGTAACCTAGGAAGAGGAAAATTCAATGGAGAAAATGCATCTATTGGATCAGCTCACAGGCAAGTCTATGGAGGTATTTTTTGGTTAGTGATTTATGTGGCTTGCAAGCCGTAAGGACTAAAACAGAAAGCAGCATTCTTTCATAGCCTCTGCATCAATTCCTGCCTTCATGTTCCTATCTGGAGTTCTTGTCCTGACGTCCCTTCATGATAGCTACAAATGCAAGCTGAGGCAAACCCTTTTGATGGCAAAAGTCACAAAATAATCTCACACTAGTTCATAATTATGACTAATAAAGAGTTATTTATTTAGGGGAGACTTATAGATCACTGTCCTAGACAACAGTCTTCTGCACAAACGGGTAACAGGAACAGAGTCTAGCAGTCAGAAGCGAGAGCAGCATGCAAGAGAGCGGGTGCAAGCTTTACAACTGCTTTTACAGTATAAGAGACCACGCCCAAGTGGGCTGGTATCTTAAAGGCTATTGGCTGAAGGAGCTAAACATACCCCCACAGCACCCTTTCCTGTCCAACTTGATTTTGGCCATGGTGTTTCATCTAATCATGAGAACAGAAATTGGTGCCAGGTTTGTGGGATGCTGTCATGACCGACTTGACAGTGTTGTTTTGGGGAGAGCTGTAACTTTGGACTGGAAAAAGTGCTGGGTGCTTAGAGCATAATGGGCTGTTCTGGGAGATCTAGAGGGTAATCCTAAGAGCAGTGCAGATGATGGAGGTCTGGCTTGTCAAGTTCACAGGGAAGCAAAGACTATCATGGCAGTTTATGTGCTATTGTGTATTAAGAATCTGTAGTTTATGGTCAATTGGAACTAAAGATCAGTTATGATTAATGGGAGACCAGTAGCACCAAAGGGAAGCCTTTGCATTGCTGGGATAATCAATAATGGTTAGCTGGAGCTAAGATATTAGCAGTGAATAAGAAGAGACCAGCATCATTGAGGTCAAGTCTTCTGGGAGTAGTCCCTCAGGATTAGCACATGGAAGCTGTGGTCCAGAGGGACCAAAGTTGCATCTCAAGCTATTAGCTGATGTTGGTAATGTGTAAGAGTTACCCAGATAGGACTGGTTTTAAAGTCATGGAGGAATCACAGAGGCAGCTGAGGCTTGGTACTGTGAATGGCCAAGTGAGACCACTGGGGAAAGTGTAGCTCAGTTGCAGCGAAGACCCCAGGAGTAAGTGGTCATGTAGAGAAGCTGAAGTTTCAGGAGAGACCATTGGTGAAAGATTAGGGTTAAGATTAATGTTGGAATTGTGTAAGTACACACAGACACACACACATGCACACACACATGCACACACACACACACACACACACACACACACACACCTGCCTGTTGAACCAGTTTCCACAAAAATGCTGCACTGTTACAAACTGTCATTTTGCTGGATCCAGAAGCTTCACGAAGACTCAGGAAGTCAGCTAGATTAAAAGTCAATATCCCTTACTCCTTGGCATTAACTGACAAGTCTGTCCCACCAGGTCAAGAGAACGCTCTTACAGTGTGAGGGTGCACGCCACTTTCATCTTTGTATACCACAGTAGCAGCATCTAGAGCCAATTTCTTGGGGGTTTTGTTTGGTTTGTTGTATAGCTAACCCTAACCCTACTTGTCTTAGTTAGAGTTTCTATTGCTATGAAGAGCCACCATGACCACAGCAACTCTTATAAAGGAAACCATTTCATTGAGGTGGTGGCTGACGGTTTCAGAGGCTTAGACCATTCTCATCATGGCAGGGAGCGCAGCATCTGGGAGTAAGGCAGCATGCAGGTGGACGTGGTGCTGGAGAAGGAGATGAGAACTCTGCATCTTTATCCAAGACAACATCCACACAAGGTGATCCTAAAGGAGTGGGGGTGGGGACCATCTACTGAAGGTGCATGGAGCAGGCTCAACTGTGTGATACCTGACAAAGTCATTCTGAACCACTGGGTGTGGGTTGAGCATATATGAGAACTCAAAGCCCGCCTCTAATGACACACTTCCTGCAACGAGGCTACACCCACTCCAACAAAGCCACACCTCCTAATAGTGTAACTCTCTTTGGGGGCCATTTTCTTTCAAACCGCTACTCTGCTCCTTTACCACCCTAACACTAACTCCCCAAATCCTAACCACCACCCTAACTCCCTAACTCCTAAACTTCTAACCCTAACCCTAACTCTGTAACTCAACTCTTTTTCTTTTTCCCAAGACACGGTTTTTTCTGGTGTAGTCCTGTCTGTCCTGGAATTTGCTCTGTAGGCCAGGCTAGTCCCAAACTCAGACCCGCATCTGCTTCCTGAGTGCTGGGATTAAAGGTTTACGCCACCAGTTCCCTTAGTTAACTTTAACTCTTAAGCAGTAAATCCTAACCTTAATCCTAACATTAGCCTCTCACCCTAACCTTAAAGTCTTAATTTTTTTGTTTGTTTTTCGAGACAGGGTTTCTCTGCAGCTTTGGAGCCTGTCCTGGAACTAGCTCTTGTAGACCAGGCTGGTCTCAAACTCACAGATCTGCCTGCCTCTGCCTCCCGAGTGCTAGGATTAAAGGCGGGTACTTACCACCTCCCAGTCCTAAAACCTTAATCTTTTAACCCTGTATTACCCCAACTCTTTTACCCCTAACCCAAGCCATGTCTCAGTCCCAACCTTTTACCTCTGACTCTAAGCCCCTAACCCAGTTCTACACCCCTTCCTAGACCTCTTCCCTAACTATCTGCCTAGCTCTCCAGTCTGAACAGAACATTCTCACAGTACACTTAGAAGAGAAGTAGATCCATCCAGGACCCATTTCAAAGTTGCCATAGAGGCTTTATAGATTTCTTTGATGGGAGAGAATGGAATAACAGACAATGAATTCTGAGTTATTTGAGAACAAACACAGCAAGATTTGTGTTGAGCTGGAGTTCACAGGGAAAGCGTGAGTCTTTGTAAGGTTTTAATGACTGACCAGAGGTTCACAAAATGATTGAAGAATCCAAAGGACAGGAAGGTTCCCATAATCTCCAGTACACTCTGCTGTGGAGGAAAAAGGTGTTCAGGATAGGAACCAACCAACTGCTCCTCTGAACAGAGTGGCCAAGTTTGTCTATCAGTTAGAGCCATACTGTTGCAATTTAAAAAATGCCATGAAGAGAAGTCACGCCATACAACAAGGCTCACGTAGGAGGTTTATGGGAAGAGGAGAGAGAAGGGGCAGAGAAGGGGGCAGAGAAGAGACTAGTCCCTGGAGACAAGAGTGGTGGAAGAGAGAGAGAGAGAGAGAGAGAGAGAGAGAGAGAGAGAGAGAGAGAGAGAGAGAGAGAGAGAGGAAGGAGGAGGAGGAGGAGGAGAAGGAAGAGGAGGAGGAGAAAGAGGAGGAGGAGGAGGAGGAAGAGGAGGAGGAGGTAGAGGTAGCCAAGGCCCACCTTTTAAAAGGGAACCTAGCCAATGAGCACAGGAGCTGCTCTTAGTGGCTGCAGCTGAGAATGAATCCTGTCAATCCTGTCAGGACCCTGACCCTTAGGCCAGTACAGAGGCCTAAATACCAACACATACATGGTGACCAGAGGCCTCATGTCAGATTACAGATTCATGGTTATACTATCAATGTGCAAAATACATCATATTTTTGTTCTCTTATAATTTTGGTGTAAACTGGGACAACAGTGGGTTAATATAGAAATAAAACAGTATAGGTAAGAAAGACTGTGGTGGTCTGAATAAAAATGGCCCCATGGACTCATAGGGAGTGGCATTATTGGAGGTGAGGCCTTGTCGGAGGAAATGTATCACGGGGTTGAGCTTTGAGGTTTCAGATGCTCAAGTCATTCTCTCTTCCTGCTGCCTGCTGATCCAGATGTAGAACTCTTGGCTCCTTCTCCTGCACCACGTCTTTCTGCATGCTATTATGCTTCCCACCATGATGACAATGGACTGAACCTCTGAACTGTAAAGCCAGCCCCAACTAAATGTTTTCTTTTATAAGACTTGCTGTGGTCATGGTGTCTCTTCACAGCAATAGAAATCCTAAGTAAGACCAAGGCCCAAGTGTGTCCTAAGGGTGGGCAATTATCCCATCCACGAGGACTTCTCTACTTCAAGGGAATCGAGGGAATATGGCCAACCTCTGAGTGTTTCATATATTTAGGAAACATAGAGGAACACTTAAAGGGGATAGGAGATGAACCTATACAAGGTGTCTCCACAAAAGATTGTCACATACCCTAACACTGCCCGGCTCAGAGTCTTTTATTAAAAAAAAGATTCATTTGTTTATTATGTATACAGTGTTCTGCTTGTGTGTATGACTGCACACCAGAAGAGGGCACCAAATCTCATTATAGATGGTTGTGTTCCTCCACGTAGTTGCTGGGAATTGAACTCAGGTCCTCTGGAATAGCAGCCAGTGTTCTTAACCTCTCAGCCATCTCTCCAGCCCCAAAGTCTTAATGGAACCATTGGTGTTAGGATTATGAATCTTTTGGGAGTAAGAAGATTGATAATTTGCAGTACTCTTGTGGAAATTGGCAGTACAGGTCTCTCTCTCTCTCTCCCAGATTTATTTATTGTGCATATAGTATTCTGCATGCATGCCTACAGGCCAGAAGGGAGCACCAGATCTCATTACAGATGGTTGCTGGGAATTGAACTCAGGACCTTCAGAAAAGCAGGCAGTGCTCTTAACCACTGAGCCCATCTCTCCAGCCCGACACAAGTGTCTCTTTAGATTATCTTCATCCCTACCAGGCTGGTTAGGAGGTGGAGAGAAGACCTTGTGCCTCAGGGATGCATTGGGCATTCTTACTCCAACTCTGTGACAGGGAGACCTCCTTTGGTAGAGCCCTGCCTGTAGTACCGGCAGGGATATGGAAGGGAAACCCTCCTGACACAGGGCCTTGCTGAGTCTGTTTCGTCTTAGCCACAAGAAAGGAGAAGATCCTAGCAGGGCAATGCCAAACTCTGGCCCAGGCTTCCTCCAAAGAGAAAGTTCCCTCTAGCTGGGAACCCTGAGCTTAGCACATGGCTTCTCCATAGGAAAGACCGTCCCCCCGCGCCCCCCCCCCCCACCATATTTGCTTTCCCCAAGTCAGGTCTCCGCTGTTTCTTTTTGGTGCCTGTACAGATCCCAGCCGGAGAACAGAACAGGCCTCCTCCATAGAGAAGGAAGATTCTCCAGCTCCATGGGCCAAGCGCCTAAGCCAGGCTTTTGCCTTAAAGAATAGAATCCCAGCACTCGGGAGGCAGAGGCAGGCGGATCTCTGTGAGTTCGAGACCAGCCTGGTCTACAAGAGCTAGTTCCAGGACAGGCTCCAAAGCTACAGAGAAACCCTGTCTCGAAAAAACAACAACAACAACAACAACAAAAAAAAAAAAAAAAAAAAAAGAACAGAAGACCAAGACCCGCTGGCTGCAGATCTCTGACAGAGCATGGGGCTCCTGCACAGCAAAGACAAGACCCTCCTGAGGATGAACCCTAAAAATCTAGTTCAGACATGCTCCCTGGGGTAGGGAAAACACTCTTGCCACGAGGCCTTACTCTAGCCCAAGCCTCCTCCTTATGTAAAGGAAGGGGTAGAAACACACACACTACACTCCATTGAGAAAAGAACGTTCCCCTGTCGGGAGGTCACAGGGCCACCAGGCCAGCGCTGTGGCTATTTAAACACGCAGGTAGAACCTCTCCACAGACCTTGACATCAGGATTACTCTAGCCCAATCCCTCGTCCCACAACTCGAATCTGCACAGGCGCAGAGATGCGCGCGTTACCTTCTGGGGTTGGTAGTTTTTCCATGAGGCCTGCGCTCCGGAACGGAGCGGAAGGGAGTTGTCAGGGACTACAAGACCCAGCATTCCAAGAGTCCTGTGGGAGGAAGGGCCGGGAAGTTGTGGGTGTGAGCACCAGTTTTTAAGCAGTAGTTGGCAGTGAGCTGACACGGAATCCCTGCTGGAGTCACTGGCCCAGGTGGAGTGGTGGTTCCGGAAAGAGAGGAAGCTCACCCACCAGTGAAGGAGCCTCTGGTTTCACACCCCTCCGGGACATGCCCCGTGTATCTGACGGAGGTGGCTGCGAGGCATCTCCTGGCGAAGGAACCTGCTCTCACCTCCATGTCTTTGGACTTCTTTCTGCAGCCTCTGGATGGCGGTCCCCCAGTGCCCGTGGGACCCGGGCAGACGGTGATAGGCCGCGGGCCTCTGCTGGGAGTAAGTGTGCGAGGTGCCCGGGCAGCCGCAATTGGCTCGGCTGAGGCTCAGTCTCCTGTCCTAGGGAACTCCACGGCTTGGTTCTGTTTGTCAAGATTTTACAGTTTGGGGGCAGTACGTTTTCAGCCAACGTTAGTCAACTCACAGACGTTTCTTTTTGGTGCCCGTAAAAAAGTACTGAGTGTGTTAACATCATTATCATCCTATCCGACTGACAAACTAGGGTCAAATCCAGGCTGAGCTAAGTTCGATTATGAGATGTAAAATGTAAACGGACCAAAACAAACGAACACCCCCCCCCATTAACTTTTAAGGGCGAATTGTTTCTCTAAGGGTTAACATATGGCTTGTTGATCTACAGAGCTTACAGTATTTGCAGCACTGTATGGCCCATTACAGAAAAGGTTGGTCAATCCAGTGCCCCTCCCCCACACCCCAGGTTAATTTTTTATCCCCTGGCCTCTTCTGCAGGGCTGGTTGGCCTTACCTGATAATAGCAGTCCTTTGGGTAAAATCAGTAGCTAACCCTTAAGTAGTCTGGGTATAGCGAACCAGTCATTGGCTAAAGAGATATTCTAATTTAATCCTTTCAAAGCTTTTGAATCAGTCGCTTTTTATTAGCCTGGTTCAGATGAGAAAGCTGAACTATAAAGTGGTCATTAAAAGTTGATACACACACACACACACACACACAAATGGCCAGTAAGCTATATATTCTGTACCCTCTTTGGGAAGATTAAGAACCAGACATTTGCAGATTGCACTATGAAGTCGTATTTGGTAGTATTCAACCATTTCGCTGTTGCTGTCTTTCCCAGCATGTTAGCGAAAGGGTTTTGGAATCTCTGTTTCCTGGTTGTTGACATATATATATACATATATCCAAAAAGTCATCCTCCAAAAAGTCATATATATATATATGACTTTTTGGAGGATGTGTTGCGAATTTAGGTTATTTCAAATGTATTTGTTTTTAAAGACAGGATCTCACTACATAGCCCAGCCTGCCCTTAAACTTACAATTTTCCTGCCTCACTCCCAAGAGCTGGGGTTACAGGCATGCAACTCTGTACCCAAGAAAACCATTTTTTTTAAGCCAAGAGATGTTTGTAATGGAATAAACCATGTGCCCACTAGAGGTCACACTATACTTTTGTATTATTCAAAATAGCCCATTCTTCCTAGAGTTTAGCCTGGAAGATCTGTCCTGCTGATGGATAGTGTAAAAAGAGGAGCAGCCTTGGTGGACTCCTAGAGGAACCTTCCTTGTGGTTTTCTCACGACATTCCCCCGACAGCTAGAGAGTCCATCTGTGGCAAAGTGACGATGAGATCTTGATCTTCACAATAAAAACAGGAGTAGTTTGCATTGCTGTGACTGCTTCTGAATGAATGATTTTATTTAGGTATTGTCATATGTCATTTTTTCTCTCATTTCTATTAGTAAGAGTAAGGACTTTGAGCACTGCATGCTCCGAGCGAGACTGCCTGAGTTACTTAAAGCCCCTGGCTTTCAGTATCCAGATATGCAAAGTGAACAAGAGCTGCAGCAGCACACGGCAAGTCCCCGTGTGGAGCTCGGCATGTAGCTCAGCATTCGAACTGCTGCTGGTTCTGTCCACTCGGACACGTCACAAACAATGGCGGAGTCTCTAAATTTCTGTTTTTTTTTTTTTTTTTTTTTTTTAAATTAGGATATTTGCTTCTTTGAAATAGCCATATTTGAAATGAGGTTTTGAAGATATTTTTCCTAGATTTTTTAAATGAACGGTTTCCCAGAATAATCACTTGTTGTGGTCCTCACTGTGGTGTGGCCCTGTACGTTCAGAGTCATGTCATCAGCGTGGAAGTGCTACATGATTTTAAAGGACGAGCACTGATTGGTGACAGTTTCAATGGCTTTGCAGGCTCAATGGGTTTAATTTTATCTATACATTGCTATAGCATGCTCAGAGGGATAATGTTGACCCTGCTATATGTAATGCTAGACCTTAAGTATTTGATAGTAGGTAAACAAATCGTAAGACAGGTCGTATGATCGTAATGTCGTATAGTTGTCGCTTAGGATGTTTTTATCCTGTACCAGTCAGGGATAAACTATGATATTTACAGTGAGGTGGGAAGGAGGATCATTTCAGCATTTATGATAGATGCAGTTTTGAACTTTGGTGTGTGATGGAGGACTCTCATTGGTTAATAAAGAAACTGCCTTGCCTTTTTGATAGGGCAGGATTTAGGTGGGTGGAGTAGACAGAACAGGAAGAAGGAAGTGAGGTAGATGGCTCAGACAATTGTCATGCCTCTCCTCTCTAAGACAGTCTCCATGAAGCCAGCCACCAGGTCAGACATGCTGAATCTTTCCCGGTAAGACACCACTCGTGGTGTTACACCGATTATTCGATATAGGTTAGTCAAGATGTGAGTAAGAGGCTGAAAATAATGGGCCAGGCAGTGTTTAAATGAGTACAGTTTGTGTGTTGTTATTTCAGGTTTTAAGCTAGCCGTGCGGGAGCCAGGCAGGATGAAAAGTAGGCCTGCCCACAGCTCATCACTACAGGTGTGGGTAAATAATTGTGAGTGTAAATTGACAATTGCTAACTCCAAACAGGAAGTAGTTGTACTGAAGACATAGATGCAGATCTCTTCTTCTCTGTGAATGTTTGGCTGGGGCTGCTTCCCTTCTGCCTTCTTACTGTTTAACTGCCACACGTGTGGCCCCAGAACAGAAACGAGGTTGTTCGATCTGTGTCTGCCTAAATTGTGGCCACACCCTTCACATTTATCACTTAACATTTATGACAAGCTGAGTTTTTATGTTGGAAATGTTCCCTAACTGGTACATTTGAATATTTTTCTTATTTGTTAAATTTTACTGATAGGAATCCTCTCTAGGTAGGCTTCATGTGTAGGAATTGGGTTTGGGGATATATAGATTCCAGGCTTTTTTGGTAATCATTTACTCTATCCTGACTTTGCTAAGTCCCCTTTTCTCTTAACTGTTTTGTTATGTGTTAAATGAGAGCAAGTATTTGACAAGTAGTTATTGAGTTAATAATATATTTAGTATCTAGCCTACTGACTTCATAGGCGTTGCTAAGGGTTTTGTTTGTCTTTTAAGGAGTGGCTAAATTTGACATGTTTTCCCTTGTAGATAACAGACAAAAGAGTTTCCAGAAGACATGCCATTCTAGAGGTGGTGGATAATCAGCTTCGAATCAAACCAGTGAGTTTATTGGTCCATTTTAACCCTTTGCCTCTTGCCTTCTAACGTCTGATTAGAGATGCCTGTTTAAGGTTTGAAAATAAGGAATTTATGTCTCATACTTGCAAGGTAAAATCTAAATAGTGAACTGTTTCTCGTAGTACAGAGCTGAATTTGAGTGGTTAGAGTTAATGGAAGATGACTGCCTGTGTGTAGACTGTAATTTTGTTCATAACTGGATATGCCGAGTAATTCCCATAGACATACCTATAACATGAAGAACACTTCCTGTGTGAGAGCCAGAGCTCTGATCCCTAGTACACACCTGAAAAGCTATGTGTGGTGGTTTGAAAGACAATGGCCCCTAAAAATGGCACTATTAGGAGGTGTGGCCTTGTTGGAGTAGGTGTAGTCTTGTTGGAGGAAGTGTGTCACTGCATAGGCAGGCTTTGAGGTCTCATATATGCTCAAGATACCGTTCAGTGTCTCAGTCTACTTCCTGTTGCCTGCATATCAACATGTAGCAGCTCCTTCTCCAGTACCATGTCTGCCTGCATGCTACCATGCTCCCCACCACGATGATAATGGATGGAACCTCTGAACTGTAAGATGCCACCTCAGTTAAATGTTTTCCTTTGTAAGAGTTGTGATCATGGTGGCCCTTCACAGCAATAGAAAGCCTAACTAAGAGATCATGAATATCTGTAACCATAGTATACCTGCTGCTTGCTGGCCACCTGGCCTAGCTAAAAATGCATGAGTTCTAGGGAGAGACTCTGTCTCAAGAGAATAGAGAAGAATGTGATAAAACACCTGAGGTCTTCCTCCTGCCTCCAAGGGATGTGTGCAATGTTCTCCTCTCCCAAACCAAAGAATGCCTGTAACTATATAATGTGCAGTTTTATGGGGACAGATGAGGTAGTAAGTAAATTCACTAGTGTTAGAGGATTTTTATCAACCCATTTCTATGGTTCTTTGTATAGAAGTGAGTATTTGTAAATTGTAGAATTTATTCTATTTCATTTGAGGCATTAATCCTTTGCTCTACAGCCTGAGCATCAGTGTTTTGCTGGGGTGATCCCGAGACTCTGTAACTATTCTCTTTCAGTTGCAGACTCCACTGTATAGGAGGATGAGTTGTGTGTATCAGGCCCCATTTACTTTGGAGTATTTTATTTCTGGTGAAATAAATATTATGGAACTAAATCCACTGATGTATGACATTTAGCCATTTTGTATTTTCACCCCCATCTGGCTTGTGCTCTGCTTCTGAGCTGTACCCTATCCCCATGATTTCTGTATTACTGTTGTTGTATAAGTCATTGCTTCAATTTATACAGGTTCTTAAAAAATATACTATTTCCTTCTATTATTCTTTCTTGAACTGTTGTGGCAATAATAGCTTTTTAAATTTAGTACTGGGAAAACTTTTAAGTAGAACTGAATTCACACCATCTCAACCCTGAATAAATAACATTGAACGCTTTGCACGTTCTCATGTTGTGCTGAGTGCCGTGACAATGTAATGTGTCAGTGTCACAGTCAGCCCTCTGGGGCGCAGCAGTTGTGAGTCTCTGGATCTTCGCTTTCTTATTTTCTTTAGTTGAGATCACTTAAGCTCATTGAATATGGGGAGTTGTGCTCACTTTGTGTCTCTGGTATTTACTGTAGTGCTGTATCAGGTTCTTAGCATAGTTGAATGCATGAGTCAGTGCTGTGATGAGAAATATAATGTGGAATTTCTGGAAGTGGATATATCATGGGTTTTTATAAAAGTACTTATTTTTCAGTACCCAATTTCTAATGCCCTTCTAATGAACTACCATGGCCCAGAATAAAGGAGTTTGCCTTTCCAGAAGTACCTCTAGGGAAGGAGTAAGGGGTATGTTCATTCCTGTTTCTGTAGAATGTTATTTGTTTAGGTTATTAAAACATCTTAAATGCCATATCCTTTAGATCTCTGAAGTGTTTGAAGACCGTCTATCTAAAATCCATCTCTGTTTGACCTTAAAAACATACTTAATATGATGATAAGTTTGATTGGTATAGATAACTAACTACTAAATGCATTTCTGTATCATCCTAAATTGTTTCTAATAATAGCTTTCAATGACTAGAACTTTACACTACATTTTTAACTGAGCTGCATAGGTATAATACCTTAAATAAGAGTAGAAATATATATACAGTATATTGTAACAAAAATAACCTGAAATTTGTATCAATATACAAAAATACATTAAGAGTAAAAGCATAGTATAGCATGTTGTAACAAAAATAACAAATTTGTATCAATATACCAAAATCCATACCAGTATAAAATATTTACGATTAATAGTTGGTTATTAATTTAAAAGTAGATTCAGTAATCTACCCTTTTATCTTATCGTTCCTATATCTCCCTTTTAAAATTTCCTCAGAGATTCCTTAATGTAACTTCCTTGCTTTAGCTTCCTCCTTTTCCAATAACAACTTGTAACCAACCCCCCAAACAGTGATCCATAATCCACTGAATGGCCAAAGCCCACCCACCCCACCTCTTGGGAATGTGGGCATCATGTTCTTAGAATTACTTCCTGAGGTCTGGGGTGGGGGATGTGTGTGTGACAGCATCTTTGGAGGGCCCTGAGAAACTGAGGTCTGGAAGCCCCGGGAGAGCTAGCTGCTGTCCAGTCCCAGTGTGGTGGGAAAGTGCAAGGCTTTCTCTGAAGTCCTGGCTGGAGAGTCTGTGAGGCCACACATTTCAGCTAACCACCTTGAAACTGTCCTGAGCAGTTTGTACTTCAAAGCTGATATTTGGATGATGTTTGTCAGCTTAGTGGTATTAACACAGTCCCGGTGGAATTGTCATTGCAGGGCCCCATCATCTTCTTGGAAACCTCAAAGGTCACTGCTGGGAATGGCCACAGTTCACTGCAGACAACTTAAACATTTTAAATGTTATCTGCAGCAGATCTCTGACAGGTTAAAAGACCACAATCTGTTAAATACATCTGAGGTACACAAACTTAGTTCCTAGTTACCTGCTTCAGACTCAAGTCCAAAATCTTGTACAGGAAGCTAGATGAAACTTATTTTTAGGATTAGTTTGTACTCTATATGACCACTAATATCATGATAGAAAGTCTATATACAGATATATAATAATCTTTTTTTTTTTTTTTTTTGGTTTTTCGAGACAGGGTTTCCCTGTAGTTTCTAGAGCCTGTCCTGGAACTAGCTCTTGTAGACCAGGCTGGCCTCGAACTCAGAGATCCGCCTGCCTCTGCCTCCCGAGTGCTGGGATTAAAGGCATGCGCCACCACCGCCCGGCCAGATATATAGTAATCTTATAAAATTTGAGATATTTATATGTTAAGAAAAGTTTTAGAGAGCCAAAATAAAATTTAAGGATTATGAGATTAGTGACCATAGAATAGTCCCATAATTTTGATTTTCTTCAGTCCCATACTAGGTAACTCTTTTGATATGAGACAGAGATTTTGGATTTTTCTTTAACAAGCATGCTTTGGTTTAGAGAAGGAGAAAGCCATACTCAAATTCCAAAGCCAACTTTAATTTTTAATTGAATTGGGATTAAAAAAGACCATTTGCCATACATGTCTGTAGAGAACACCAGAAACAAACATTTGGGAAAATTTATGAAATTCTATCCTGTTGGAAGTATGCTATACCATAAGGTCAATTTATTCTTTTTATTGGGACATTTTTCTCTTGATGGTTTGTCCTTCTTCTGATGTCTCATTGTCCAGTGGTCTTCATTCCTTAGTTGGATGCTATTATTCTCCTGGAAAGACAAAAACAAAACTCTGTCCCAACTCTAACTTTGCTGATTTCTCTTTTTTGGCAGGTTATATCTGATCAAATGAAAGACATTTGTTAGTTGTGTATGTTAGTTTAGACTGAATGGTCATGGTATTTGATGAACTATTATCTCGCTTAATCAAGAGGTCTCTCCTGTTTGAATTTAATCTTTTTTTTTTTTTTTTTTTTTTTTTTTTTTTTTTTTTTTTTTGGTTTTTCGAGACAGTGTTTCCCTGTAGTTTCTAGAGCCTGTCCTGGAACTAGCTCTTGTAGACCAGGGTGGCCTCGAACTCAGAGATCCGCCTGCCTCTGCCTCCCGAGTGCTGGGATTAAAGGCGTGCGCCACCACCGCCCGGCTTTGAATTTAATCTTTATCAAACTTGATGGTATTCATAGGTTTTCTTATCCTGTGGAAACAAAAGCGAAATCGCTTCCCCAGCATAACACATATTCTGGTTTCCATTTGAGGTCAGCACATCTTTAAAGTATTCAGACTGATTTAATTCAACAGTTTTTTTTTCTACTAGCCAATGTCTCTGCAGCCATTGTTCCTTTCTTATTAGCATTTAAACAATTTAAAGTTAATAAAGCATTATGTAATCTATCTCTGGAGATCATTTTTACTTCTTTCTGTTCTTAAGCATAGCGTTTAAAGTGCGATTAGACCTTTCTATAACTGCTTGCCATGTAGGCTTGTGTGATATACCTGTAATATGCTTTATATTGCAATAGGCGAAAAAATGTTTCATTTTTCTAAAGACATATGCTGGAGCATTGTCAGTCTTAATTTGTATGGGTATTCCCATAATGGCCATGACTTCTAATAAATATGTAATTAAAGAATTAGCCTTTTCAGAACTCAAACCAGTTTCCCATTGAAATCCTGACTATATTTCTGTGGTATGGTGCATATACTTTAATTGTCCAAACTCCACAAAATAAACCACATCCATTTGCCAAATTTCATTTCTTTGAGTACCTCTTGGGTTTGGTAATGGAGTTTGGTTATATAAAAAACAAATAGGACATCCCTTATAATTTTTTTTTTGGCTTGTTGCCAAGTGGTAGGAAACTTTCTTCAAACCTTTGCTGTTAATATGCTGTTGGAGAATGCATAGAAAGTAGAATAACCAGTATACAATCCAGCTCTGAAGCCAAATGATCCATGTGTGCTTCCTTTAATTTCTTTTCTACCAAAGCCAATTCTCTCTCAGCCACAGCTGATAGTTTTCTTGGACTATTTAAGTCCTTATCACCTTGAAAGGTTTGAAATAAATTACTCAGGGGCTGGAGAGATGGCTCAGTGGTTGTGAGCCACCATGTGGTTGCTGGGAATTGAACTCAGGACCTTTGGAAGAGCAGGCAATGCTCTTAACCGCTGAACCATCTCTCTAGCCCCAAATAAGACATTTCTAAGCCTAATACAAAATTATATACAATAATAACAAATATCAGGTATGAAAATTAGAATTACAACCAGTATAAACAATATCAGGCAAGAAATGTGATAAATATTTCAATAATTATCCTATCCTAAGGAGTTTAAATCTTGTAGTATAAATAACTTGGCTATGTCATGAGAGGAAAGTAACTGCAACTATCTAGTCTTCAACCCCATCGAAGACCCAAGAAAGGAAATAACATTACTTGAGTAAGCAGGAAGAACAATCAAGCAACTTCCAAAATGTGCAACAAATGACAGAGATAACTGGCTACCTGGGCAATCTAATTTGCAATGTTGGAGCAACCAACTTTGGCTAAGGCCTAGAGTAACTGACAGACCATTTTCAGAGGCAGGAAACTTTTCAAAACCATCTTACCCTGTCTTGGCAAGATTTGACAGTCTTTTTTCTTGTATCCTGCTTGTCCTGTCTGGACATCGTGCATTTTGTCAGTGTTTGATGCATGGGCAATTCCTTGCCCAAAGGCCAGTTTTGCCAAGAAGAAAACAAGTTCCAAGTGGAGTGTCATCTCTGCTCAACATTCTCTTGGGAATAGATCAGTGCTGCCAGGAGCAATCATGTCTCGTGTCAGACAGAACCCTAAGTTATTTAAATGCCATATTCTACAGCTCTTTGAAGTAGTTGAAGATTACCTATCTATGCAGAATACAATCTCTATGTATCTAAAGAACCTGATTAGTCTAACTATAAGTATGACAAACATGGATGACTATTGACCTATAATTATTAATACCTATATAACTTAAAGACTAAGACTTCATATTAGAATATTAATCTTTAAACAACTGCAACAAATGAGAAAGTACAATGATCTCAAAATGTAAACAATGTATAAGTATCTTCATCAGAGGTTGAAATGTATATTACAATATGATAAATATGTCCTAAAATTGCATCAGTATACAAAATGTCTTAAGCAGAGGTAGAAACATGCATACATACAATATGACAAAATAACTTTGCCTAGGTATACAAATATTGTACATGAAAATAGGTACATATTCATTATAATTTGTTTGTATCAATATACAAGAATCTATACCAATATAAATTGCCTATAAATAATAGCTCGCAAGTATTCACTCCATTACTCATTATTATTATTAGTGCATATAAACTAACACTAATCTATTATCCCATCCAATTTCCTTTTTTTAAAAAGAGATCCCTGAGCCTACATAATTTTCCTCCCAACTCCCAACCCCATAACAATTATAATCAACCCCTTTTTGATGTACCTAACCCTGAGGACAAACTTTGTTGGGTGAGGGAACATCGTCTTCTAGGATTACTTCCAACTGTCATGAGGGTGATGCTCTTTCTATGGGATCCTGTGAAAGTAAAATGATAGTTAAGTTCCAAGATTATTGTCTGGTATAATTGGAAATAGTCTCTGAGTATTTGGCAGGGTTTTTCTGAGGTTCCTATTTGGAGTTCTGACCAGAATGTTGTAAAAAAGTACACCATTTCAGCTATCCAAGTTGGAACCATCTTGAGCAGCTGGTACCCAAAACAGGTCTTACAGTAGCACTATCAGCATCATGACATCATATCAACCAGGTGGAGTTGTTGTTGTGGGGCCCCATCTTCACCCTGGAAACTTCAAAGATTACTGTAGGAAAATTAATTGTTCATTGTGGAAAACTTAAACATTATTTATACAGACATATATTCAATGAAAGGTATGATAGAGACAAAAATAGGCATAAAGAAAAATACATTTTTTTCTAAATTCTTTTTTCTTTCTGTCCTATACCATAGCTTCTGACATGAGACAGAAACACTGAATTTTTATTTTAACAACATGCTTGGATTTAGAAAGGACAGAGCAAGTGTCCAACTCCAAAGCCAGCTTTGATTTTTAAGTGAGTCATGATTATTATTTTAGTTAGTATTCAGAGATTCTTACCCTCAGATGACTTGTCCCCATAAATGATAATTCTCTTTGCTTGGTGATCTTATCTGGATAATTATCTTTTCCTCTTTAGGCATCTAGATGTCCAGGGTCTCTTAACTTTTTGGAGATGAATATTTTCCTGCAAAGAAAAGAACATAACCCTGCCCCAACCCTTATGTGGTTTCCTTACCACCTGTGTGGAGCCATCATTTCTCTTTCTCAAGAGCTTCCTCTTTTTCAAACCAAATCTTTATTAATTTTGATGGCATCCATAACTTTTCTCTCCTTTTGAAACAAGAGCAAACCCCCTTCCCCAATGTAGCACATCTCTTGGCTTCCATTGTGAGGTCAACACATCCTTGAAATACACCAGCTGATTTAATTCAGAAGAGTTTTCTATTATTCAGTGTCTCTCTGCTGCTGTTGTGTCTTTCTCATTAGCGTTAAGAAAATTCAAGGTTAATAAAGCATTATGTAATCTATTTGGGGGGTATTCCATCCCTTTCTGTTTGTTTAACATATCCTTTATAATTCAATTTTATCTTTCTCTAACTGCCTGACCTGCAGGATTGTTTGGTATACCTATAATATGCTTTATATTATAATAAGCAAAAATCTGTTTAATTTTATTAGAAGCATATGCTAGACCATTATCTGTCATTATTTGTGCAGGTATACCCATGATGGCCATAACTTCTAATAAATGTGTGATTACTGAATCAGCCTTTTCTGAGCTCAAGGCAGTTTCCCATTGAAAACCTGAGTAAGTGTCAGTAGTATGGTGTACATACGTTAATTTTGCAAATTCTGCAAAGTAGAACACACCCATCTCCTTAGCTTGTTGCCATGTAATGGAAAACTCTTTCTTTAAACGTTTGCTATTGATATGATGTTTCTTTTGAAATTCTGAGGCCTTCAACACATTTCCAATCAATAATCAATCAATTTCTGCATTACCTTGTGCTAGAGGACCTGGCAGACCCATATGGGATCGTATGTGTGTTATGTATATGGGACAGAGCCTATTCCTGATTATGCCTTGAACCTGTATGAATAATGAAGTCAATTCTGTATCATCTGGTATAAATTCAGCAGTTTCAACATGTGAAACAACTCTTTCTGCATATTGCAAATCAGTAACTATATTAAGAGGTTCTTTAAAATTTCTTAGTACCATGAGAATAGCATATAATTCTGCCTTTTGGACAGAATGATAAGGGTTTTGTTTCACATTACTTAAATCTTCTGATTTGTAACCTGCCTTTCCTGATTTATTTGCATCAGTATAGAATGTAGGGGCTCCAGTTATTGGTGTGTCCCATACAATGTGGGGAAGGATCCAATTAGTTCTCTTTATAAGATTAATTCTATCACTTTTGGGATAATTGCTATTAAACTCTCCTAAAAAATTAGCACAAGCTCTTTGCCAAGGTTCATTGTCTTCACATAATTTTTTAATTTCATCAGTAGTAAAAGACACTATAATCTCTGCTATGTCTATACCTGCTAGTTGATGAAGTCTCAGTTTTCCTTTTATAATTAATTTGGAGACTTTTTCCACATAAGTTTTTAATTTTTTGCTTGGTTTGTGGTTAAAAAAAAGATAATATCTTTCTTTGCTTTAAAATTTCTGTAGGGGAGCCGGGCGGTGGTGGCGCACGCCTTTAATCCTAGCACTCGGGAGGCAGAGGCAGGCGGATCTCTGTGAGTTCGAGACCAGCCTGGTCTACAAGAGCTAGTTCCAGGACAGGCTCCAAAACCACAGAGAAACCCTGTCTCGAAAAATCAAAAAAAAAAAAAAATTCAGTAGGGGAAATTCTGGAAGGCAATATGACTAAAATACAATTAAGATTTGGATTCACCCTATCCACATGTGCCTCCTGTAATTTTTCTTCAATAACAATCAATCCCTTTTCCGCTTCAGCTGTTAATTCTCTGGGACTATTCAAGTCTTTGTTACCATCTAAGGTTTTGTTTAAATGAAATATTAGACCAAGTGTTATCCCAACAGCTGGTGATAGACTGGAAATGTCTCCTAACAATCTTCAAATCATTCAGAATCTGCAATTGGTCTCTTCTAATCTGTGCCTTTTGTGTTCTAATTTTCTGTAAGTCTATTTTATAACCTAGGTAACTGACAGAATCTCCTCTGTATTTTTTCAGGAGCAATTTGTAACCCCCATTTTGACAAAATGTTCTTCACTTCTTCAAACATTCTAAAGTGTCTGTGTTTGAATCAGATAGCAAAATGTCATTCATGTACTGGTAAATTATAGATTTAGGAAATTTTTTACATATTATTTCCAGTGGCTGACTTACAAAGTATTGGCACAGGGTGGGACTGTTGAGTACTCCTTGTGGAAGGATGGTCCACTGGTATCACCTAGTAGGCTGAGAATTATTTTAAGTAGGCACTGTGAAGGCAAATTTTTCTCTGTCCTGTTCTTATAAAGGTATAGTGAAGAAACAGTCTTTTACATCAATAACTATAAGAAGCCATCCTTTTGGTAATAGAGAAGGCAGAGGAATTCTAGATTGTAAAGGGCCCGTAGGTTGAATTACCTTGTTGATAGCCCTTAGATCTGTCACCATTCTCCATTTACCAGATTTCTTTTAAACAAAAATTTAGAAGAATTCCAGGCTGGTTAATTCTTCATCTAGTTGCTCTTGTTGTTATTGTTCTAAAGCCTGCAGTTTGTCTTCTGTTAACAGCCACTGTTTAACCCATATTATTTTCTCAGTTGACCATTTTAAAGGTAGGGTTGTTGGTACCTCTAAAGGTTTGCTAGTTGCTTTGTGTTCTTGTACAGCCTGAATGGCTGGCGACCTTTGTGTACCTTATAATATCCTTCCCAGAATTATGAGTTCCTGGAACTGCAGGAATGTTAATCTGGGTATTCCATTGCTACAGCAGGTCATGACCCCACATATTCTCTGCAGTATTAGCTACGTATGGCCTCAGCCATCCTCTCTGTCTTTCTGGCCCTATGCATTCAAGCCATCTCATGCTTTGTTTTACTCGAGGTAGGGTTCCAATTCCTAGGAATTGATCATCTGCCTCTTGAAGAGGCCAGTTTGGATTCTGGAGTAATGATACTCATGTGTGCACCCATGTCTATCAAACCCACAATTACAATGCCATTTATATGCACTCTTAGCTTTGGTCTTTGATCATTTATAGAAGTCTGCCAGAATATATGTTTCCTATTTCCTACTGGAATTTTTGATTTTTTTCTCCATGTTTATTCCATCATCCAGAATAGTAAGTTTTTTTTTTCCTGAAGGCTCTGGATTTTTTAATGTTCCTGGTGAGACATGTCATCCATAGTAACTGGGAATGACTAGGAGTTTCCTGATGGTATCGGGTTGCCTCGTCTGTCTTTTGTTGATATGTATTCATTGGTTCAATGTCGGCCTTTGCCACACCTTCTACATCTACCTGAAGGCTGAGTCCTCCTATTCTTGTCATTCCCAGAGGAGATATTCCTAGGAATTCCTTGTCTACAATCCCTTCTCAGATGTCCTATTCTACCACAATTAAAACATTTGGCATTTTGATGTCCCCTCATTCCTTTGCAAATTTCTTCTCCTATCCAAGATTCAATGTTATAGTTAAATGTTTCAGTGCTCATTGTATGCAGGATCCATTCATCCATAGGTGCTGATCTAATCTTTAAAGGCTCAAGTGTCTTTTTGCATTCTAAGTTGGCATTTTAAAAGGCAGATATTCAATAAGTATTCATCTAGCCTCTGGGTCTGTTACTCCTGTTTGTACAGCCTTAGTTAATCTTTGTAAAAAGTCACTAAAGGGTTTTCTCAGGCCCTCTTTAACCCTGGTATATGATTCAATTTGTTTTCCTAGTTCTTGAATGCTCTCCCAAACATTTAAGGCTGCTTTGTGGCATAGGGACAAGATTTGTTTATTGTAAAGACTTTGAGCCTGTGGGTCAGCATAAGTGTCCTCACTAAGAATTTGATCTCGGAAAGTCTCAAGTCCTTTTGCTTTTCCCAGTTTTTCTAAAATTTTAGCCTCTTCTCTGAAATAACATTTAAACATCAGTTGAGGCCCATCATCCATGACTGCTGAAACTAACTGAAGCCAGTCGTGTGGCATCGCTTTAATGCTAGAAGACCATGTCTTTATCATCTCCCTGACAAATGCCGAATGCAAGCCATAAGTTACAACAGCTTGCTTAATTTCTTTTAGATCATTCATTTGTATAGGTATCCATCTACCTTCTTTGGATCCTTTTGGGCCTTTAGAACTTGGTGCTTTGTCAGAATAAATTACAGGGTAGGAAGCTAAAAACCCTGGGTAAGTCATCTCTGACAGCTACTAGTGATGTTAAATTCTATCCTTGTATCTTCTTTCCCTGCTCATCAGCTCCAATAATTTCCTCAATCAGTTCAAATCTTTTTCTACTGTCTTTTGTAAAGCCCGAATCTCCTGGCCTGTATATATTTCTAGCAATTTCATTGAGGCACCTAGCCTCTGGTCCTCATTCTGCACATGTGATTACAAGGTCTGAAGTTTTTCCTTTAAAGATAACATCTCATCCTTGGATATTATTTGGATAGCATGCAGATTGTCTTTCTGGAGAGATACTCTTATCTGCTAATTTATCATATCTTTTAAAAGAAATTTTGATTGTCAAATTCATCAATATGAATTCTTTAAAATAATTTCTCAGTACCCTTTGACATGGATTTAATTTTGTCTGTCAAATTAATGTTACCCTTTTCAATAGTATTATTTTTTTCAGGTAACTTGATTTTCAATGGTATTAATCCTGTCAACTAGCTGTTCATTATTAGTCTGTAAAGACTGTATCATTTCTAAATGTGCCCCATTCTTTGCTATGTTATTAAACCATTTTCTTAAGGATATGATATCAAGAAAAAAATCTGAGTCCCAATGAATGGATGTATCACAATGACTATATAATCCTTGCAGAATATAATCCATAGTATTAGCAAAAAACTTACTAAAATTCTCTATTGTAATATTGCTTGCAATTATATAACTTTCAATTAATAAAATATTTACCTTATGTTAGTTATGAGGTCTGGTAAATTGTTTTAGGTGTAATAATCTTAATTGTCCAGCAGGTGTCATGGTTGCAGAGTCATGACCAGCGTTGCAACCTGGTGACATGAACAGTCCTGAGCCCCTTTGGTTTTTTGCCTTGGTGCTATTTAAATACTGAGAAATATGCCTTGCTTGACAAATTAAAAGCAATTAAATCAATTCCGTACATGGAGCAAGAAGCCCACAGAACTCATGGGCAGGGAGCACAAATCAGAATCTGCGCAAGTTGCCTTGTGACAGGGAATGCGGCAGTGGTGGGGATGTGCGTGAGTTTGGGAAATTTCCAAGTCACCACATGCACTTAGCTCTGCCGTGGCAGGGGTTTTTACAAAAAAACGCTTAGTAGGTAAAAGCAAGCTAGGCGGGTGGGAGTGGGAGACTTTCTGAGCTGTGGACCGGTTATGCCTTTAAGCTGGTCCACCTTGGTAGGTGTGGAGTTCAGCCCCACATTGGGTGCCAGATGATGACGGATGCTTAAAAGAAATCCCACACTAGCTCAGAATTGAGTATAATAGAGGGTTATTTATTTAGGGATAGACTCACAGATCACAGTCCTCTGCTCAAACAGGAAACAGCAACCGAATCCTGCAGCTGGAAGGGAAGCCAGACCTGCGCTTTACATCAGCATTTACAGTATAAGAGACTACGCCCAAGTGGGCAGGTAACTTAAAAGCTACTGGATATAGGAATTCCTACAGCAACAGGGTTTCTTTGTGTATCTTTGGAGCCTGTCCTGGAAATCACTCTGTTGACCAGGCTGGCTTTGAACTCACAGAGATCCATCTGCCTCTGCTTCCTAGTGCTGGGATTAAAGGTGTGTGCCTCCAGTACCCACAGGTTGGAAATTATTTTAAGTAGGCACTGTGAAGTCAAATTTTTCTCTATCCTGTTCCTGTACAAATATAGTATAAAAGCAGTCTTTTAAATCACTACAGTTGGCCATCCTTTAGGTAATAAAGAAGGCAAGGGATTTCCAGATTATAAAGAGCCCATCAACTCTTATTAATAGCTATCAAATCTGTTACCATTCTCCATTTTCCAGATTTCTTTTTAGTGACATACATAGGAGAGTTCCAAGTACTAGTCAGTTCTTCAATATTTTGAGCATTTAGCTGCTCCTGTGCCATCTTTTCTAGTACCTGTAATTTTTCTGATGTCAAAGGCTATCGTTCTACCAAGACAGGTTTGTCAGTTATTCATTTTAAAGGTAGGGTGGTTGGTACCTCTGAAAGCTCAATAGCTTTGTGCCCTGCTTATGTACAACTTGGTCAGTGACTGTTCTTGAAAATACCTTTCAATATTTCTCTCAAAAGCATTCTTTATTTTATAGTTTGTTTCTGAGATTGGGCGAATGTTAATGTGTGTTTTCTGTTCCTGTACCAATTCACCTCCCCATAAATTCATTGTTATGCTAGCCACACATGACTTTAATTTTCCTGTCATTCTGGCCTATACATTCGACCCATCTTGTACTGTGTTTTACCTGAGATAAAGTTCCAATCCCTAGAAGCTAAATATTTATCTTCTGAAGAAGCCAATCTGGATGCCAAGATTTTGGTGAAATTATTGTTACATTTGCACCTGTGTTAACCTAGCTTTCAAATACAATGCCATTTATTTGTATTTTTAGCCTTGGTCTTTGATCATTTTAGATGTGGTCTTTGATCATTATATCATTTATAGAAGTTTACCAAAATACATGTTTTATAGTCTCTCCTGAAAATTTTGTTTCTATTGAAGTTGTTCAGTCATCCACAGTAGTATGGTTTTTAACAACAGACATTAAGTCTTTTAGTTGCTCTGTGGATTAGTTTCCTCAGTGGTGACAGGGAATGACTGAATCAAATTTGATATTAGGGCCTAGGCATTTCCCAATGGAAAAGGGTTACCTTGCCTGTCCCTTGTTGATCTGCATTCATTAGTCCAGTGCTGGCCTTTGCCATATGTTCTGCATACTCCAGAAGGTTGGGGCCTTCTGTTTGGATCATCTCTAGAAAAAACATTGTTTCTAGGAATGCCTTACCTACAGTGCCTTTTCAGATGACCTTGTTTATCACAATTTAAAAGCTGACCTTTAGATTTTTCTTAAAAGTTTTAGAAATCACATCTTCTATCCAAATAGCGTTGTAAGTATGAGATCTGATATCAGCTGTATTTCGGATCCATTCATCCATGGGTGCTGTCTTGTCCTTAAAGGCCCAGTCACCCTTCTGCATTCTGAATCAGCGCACAGTCTTGTTACTATTATAACTCCTGTTGTTTGTGCATCTTTGCTCTTGCTTCAAATGACAGCTGAAAATTTTTAGGTGACAGAAAATAGGTGTTTCTATTTATGAATGAGTTGATCAGTGATGGAGGATTCTCATTGGCTAATAAACAAACTGCCTTGGCTTTTTGATAGGGCAAGATTTAGGTAGGTGGAGTAGACAGAACAGGATAAAGGAAGTGAGGTAGATGGCTCAGACAATTGCCCCGCCTCTCCTCTCTGGGCAGACCGCCATGCCTCTCCTCAGGGAGATAGATGCGATGAAGCCAGCCGCCAGGTCAGCCATGCTGAATCTTTCCTGGTAAGACACCACTTTGTGGTGTTACACAGATTATTTGATATGGGTTAGTCAAGATGTGAGTAAGAGGCTGAAAATAATGGGCCAGGCAGTATTTAAAAGAATACAATTTGTGTGTTGTTATTTCGGGGCATAAGCTAGCCGGTGGCTGGGAGCCGGGCAGGATGAAAAGCAGGCCTGCCCGCACCTCATCACTACAGATCAGGAGAATCACAAAAAGTTAAATAAATCTCATGTTTTCTCTTTATTTTTTTACTCAATGCTGAAAACTCCTCTGAACAAAATTTAATTGCCGTTAAATTAATTTTAATGTATCAAAAATAGGTCATTAGGCGACCATCCTGTTTACTAATGTATGAAGATTTTAAGTTTATTTAAATTTTCCCAGTGTTAATGAAGGACATTTGTATTCTAAAACCTAGAATAGTTAAAAATTTTTATTTATCTATTCAATGGGTATGGAGTTTTGTCTGCATGTATGTCTGTGTAACATTTGTATGCAGTATCCAAGGTAGCCAGGAAAGGGCTCGGATTCCCTGGGAGTGGAGCTACATTTGTCTATGTGCCATCCTGCAGGTGTTTGGAATCTAACCTGAGTCCTCTGCAGAAAACAAAACAAAACAACAACAACAAACCCAGCCCATGCTCTTAATCACTGAGCCCTAGGATATTTCTTTTTTTTTTAAATTTTTTTTTAAATTTTTTTTGGTTTTTCGAGACAGGGTTTTCCTGTAGTTTCTAGAGCCTGTCCTGGAACTAGCTCTTGTAGACCAGGCTGGTCTCGAACTCACAGAGGTCCGCCTGCCTCTGCCTCCTGAGTGCTGGGATTAAAGGCATGTGCTGCCACCGCCCGGCTTCCTAGGATATTTCTTAAATTAGCTCATTACAGGTGCTCAGTTCTCTCTAGTTGGGTGAAATGTACTCAGATGTTCTCTTTCCTCTTTGGCTATGTAAGAGCACTGATAATATTAATGTGCACAAATGGAAGTAGAATATGTTACTGGAAAAATTTTCTCTTTGAGTTAAATTTTTCCAGGACTTATATTTCTGCAAGGATTCATTGCTATTCAGTTAAAATGATTTCCCTTGGAGACTCACTTCACTATCCCTGGGTCATTAATTAGACTGTATTTCGATCATAAAGCAACTGTGTGACCTTACTAGAACACTAGCCTGTACTAGATACACTAGAAACTGGAACAAAACTCCTCTGGGACCAAGGAGGCAGCTGGTTTGGTAGGTAAATAGTTCAGTGATGTGACCTGTAACCTCAGTGCCGAGGCAGGAAGACACTGTGCACAAACCAGGAATGCTATCTCAGAAGCTGGAAAGTGGAGCTAGCGTCCATGCATACTGTAGCAATGTCCAGCCCCCTCGATATAGGAAATACATTTTTAAAAATAAAGATTATAGATAGGAAACTCGAGTTTAAAATAGTAAAGCATTTTAATTATAACTATACTTATGTTTATCTTTTAAATTTTACTTAATATATATTTTTAGGAATTTTCCAGTAAATATGACCCTTAGACCCAGGAGAAAGTAAAGTTTATTTTTTTACTGTTCTTGGTATTGCTTTTGGAGACTTGACATCGTGTTTAACAGCTTGCAGTGTCAAGGTTCTGGAAAAGGCATGATCTTATATAGTCAGTGACTTTTCGAGTAGGAATTAGAGTCGGAGATCTTTTAGTCATATGGAGTAATTTTTTCTTCATTTTATTATTTCTTGTTTATGATTCTATAACAGGTATTTTCTTTAAAATTGCTATTTTTTTGGGGGGGTGCTAAAACTTCTGATTTGCCTTAAAGAGTTTTAGTGATTTAGTTGAATAAAATTTTAGATTATAAAGAACCTTAGATCCATATATCTAACTTAGATTTAGGACAGAGATGGTATTGTGTATGCGGCGGGGATGCCTCTTGCTCTTAGACTCTTTCCCATTCCTCTTTTGCATAGAGCCTTGGGGGTTTGATAAAGGTTTCCATTTAGGGCTGAGCCTAGAAAGTCTTCCACTTTCTCCATATGGTTCAGCTGTGGATTTTGATAATTACCGTCTACTTCAAGAAGAAGCTTCTCCAGGGAGGGTTGAGTGATGCTCTGCTCTGTGGCTGTAGCATATAACATTAGGAATCATTTCATTGCTGTGTTCCTTTACTACAGTGGTTCTCACTTCCTAAAGCTGTGACTCTTTAATACAGTTCCTCATGTTGTGCTGACCCCCAGCCATAAAATTATTTTGTTGCTACTTCATAATTGTAATTTTGCTACTTTTATAAATCATAACATAAATATCTGATATGCAGTATATCTGATATGCAACCCCCAAAGGGGTCACAACCCGCAGGTCGAGAGCCACTGCCTCAGCAGATTAGTAGCAGTGGCCCCCGGCCCATGCTCTATTTAGTCTCAGACTCTTGTCTGTCTCAGCAGTGCCAGGCATGAGTTCATCTCATGGAGCAGGCCTTAAACCTTATTTTTAAAAAAGTGGTTGCTTTCTCCCATAACATTTGTGCCACGTTTTACTGGTTTATCGTGTAGGCCAGTCTTTGCTGTAGGCCCCAGGATTTGTAACTAGGTAAATTGTTCATTATTTTTCTCCTCTGGTCACATGCAAAATACATTTCAGCACCATGAATGTTAGTCAGTATGGGTGAAACTTTTAATTGGTCTCCAGCTCCATGTTGCTTATCAAGGAACATTAATTCTCTGTTTTTGTGGGTAGATTTGATAGCTGCTTGATGATTTGATGTTTTAAACCAATCTTTTATAATTCCTTGGGATGTGTTATTGCCTAAATAATGATATAAGCCATACTTATATTTTCTTGTAAAGTGCTTTTGGATTAATAAAATACTAGACTAAAAAAATGATATTCTCCATTTTTAGGTAGTTTGAGTATATTAAAATGGCTGATCAATAAAAATGCTGAGTGATTAAGATGGTATACTAGGGAAATTGTTGATTTCTCTAGAAAAAATAATTTAGTAGATGTAACAGGAAAGGTCACAGGGAGAGTTGTTCTGTATTAGAATTTGTTGAAAAAATCACAGATTTTACATTGTTTTGTTTGCATTATCATATATTAAGTTATTATACAGTAAGTGTTCTTTATTTCAAAACCTAATAATAATAATAATAATAATAATAATAGAAATAGCCAGTCTTATCTTGATTACATTTAAGATTTTTTTATTACTCTGTGTGTGTGTTGTGTGTGTGTAGAGAGAGAGAGAGAGAGAGAGAGAGAGAGAGAGAGAGAGCAGAGGACAGCTTGCTGAAATTGGTTCTCTCCTTCCATCATTTGGGTTCTGGGGATGGAGTTTAGGTCCTCAAGTGTGGTGGCAGGCATCTTTACCTGCGAACACTGCTAACCAATTCATATTTGCAAACTTTGAAGTCCCTTTCAATAGGTCTTTTAAAAATTACTCTTGAGAAAACTAATTATCTTTGCTAATATGGAGGCAGTCAGTGGAATAATATATCTAAAATAGTTAATGCAGTAATAGTTTTGTTTTTTATATGTGTTAATTACTTGTGTTTTCAATCTAAATGATATTTGTGGAAGGGGTTTTATTTAAAAGTAGAATTATTCTTCACCAAGCTAGAAAGAAAGCAGTAACCCTTGAGGTATTTGAACACCATCTCCTGCCTCATGGTTTTTCATTTTTAAATTGTGTCAGAAATTATTAGGAAAAATAAATAGCAAAGAAGTGCTGTTGCGGGGGGACGAGTGTGTTTTGGATTAACAGTGGGGACATTCCCATACCAAGAATTAATTGTTCACCTTCTTATCCATTGAGCAGTTTATTTAACTAATCAATTTTTTTGCTTGCTACTTTGGATCCTTTAGGGATGGGAGGTGGAGCCTGTTGTGATATTATCTTTGTTCCATAACAGATAAAGCCTGAAGATCAGAGTGCAGAGCGGCCAGCACTAGTGCTTACCTCTACGGCACTCTCAGACCAAATGGGCCATCCTGTCTCTACAAGTCCTCAGACTGAATGCTGTCTCTACAAAACATCAGACTGAAATCTGTGCTCCTGTCTCCTCCCACCTTATATTTCCCTCTCTGCCCAGCCGTATCACTTCCCATCTGCACCTCCCTAGTGATCCCTAGGGATTAAAGGTGTGAGCCACCACCGCTTGGCTGTTTCTTTTTTAGACTGATTTAACCTCAGGTAGCCTAGGGTGGCCTTGAACTCATAGAGGTTCATCTGCCTCAGTCTCTTTAGTGCTGGGATTAAAGGTGCATGTTGCCACTTCCTGGCCTCTATGGCTAACTAGTGTGGCTAGCCCCCACTCTGAACTTCAGGTGAGCTTTATTTGTTACAGCACAAACAAAATATCACGGGAACCTGTTTTTGATTTGCAAATGATTATGGTACTAGGTGCTAGGCTTACTAAACTTTCAAGAGTAATTTTATACTTAATTGTTTTGATACCAAAATTGGGGAACATTTCATATTTAGTTGTCTTTTTCTTGTTGCACACTGTGTTCTCTTACCGATTAGATCCATACGAATCCGTGTTTCCGTCATTCCTCTGAGGAGAGCCAGCTCTTGCCAATGAAGACACACGTGTGGTGCTGGCTGAATCCTGGGGAGAGCTTTTCCTTGTTACTCAACAAGTACTCTTTCCGTGTTTTCTCCACACAAGCTGAAGTGGAACTGGAGTGCACTTTAAGGTGAGTTTGTGAGTAATGGTGTTTGAATCTGATTTCACCACCTCCACAAATGCTGAAAATCATTCAGGTTTGAGTCATATTTGGGCTGCAGTAACCACATAAATTTGTGTTTCTGGAAAGCATTTGACTTTGGAAATGTATACCTCATGGTATGCTCCAATATGCACCATTCTTTACCTTTGTGTTCCTAATGTTTCCACCAGACAAAACTAACTATATGTTTTCTTGAATTTTTAACTTTATTAAAAATTTAAGGTATTCTGACTTCTGTCACTGACTTACCTTATAATGACATCATAAAGTGCAGAGCAGGAGAACTGAAGAAGTTAGGTAGTAGGACGAAATTTTGAATCTGGTTTAGAGTTCACATTCACAACTAGTTTCCGAGCCAGTTGCCAGGCAGCAGTTGCTAGGCTTTGTTTCTGCCTCTAACCGGCGGAGATCAAACACTAGACCTCTAGAACTAATTGGAGATATTAACATATACATTAGACAGTTCTTGATATTATTGAGGTTTTCAGGTATTTTAGAACCACCTGGAATAGTCATAGAATGGGAAGAAAGAGGGAGGGAGAGAGAGGAAGGGAGAGAGAGGGAGGGAGGAACAGAAAGGGAAGGAGAGGGAGGGAGGGAGGGAGGGAGGGGGAGAGGGGGGAGAGCCTCATTAAAACCTGGGCTAATCTCTATGATATTGAAGTAAAAATTAAAAGTATAAAAAGTATATACCATTTCTATCAAATAATGGATACATTCATATAATGAAGTTATAAAGACATCATATTCAGTCATTTAGGGATGGAATGGAAGGGAAAGGAACAAATTTGAGTTCGTGTGCTGAGTGAGCTTTGTTTGTTTTTAACTAGAGCAAATATGACAAAGTACTCTCATCGGGAGAGTGTCCATGTATTAGTATTTGTAGATAGGGAGACAGGGTATGCTCTCATGGCTGCCTGCTTAGCTCTGTGGTTTAGAGAGACTGGAGAGGATTCTCTCTAGATAGCACTTCGTTGCGGTTGTTAGTGTAATATTTTTTCTTTCAGCTGATTGGATATTTAAGAAAAGAACCCAAACAATAAAATAACAGTTAAAAAAAGAAACAAAGCCCCTGGTCAGTTCTCATTCTGCTCTTGTGTGCATATTTTCAGTGTCTTAGGATTGTAGTGTCACCCACAGCCACACAGCTCCTCTAAGTCTTCATTCTCACTTGACTTGACATCTCTGAAACTACTCTGCCGGAATCCCAGCCCTTACACTCTTCTTTTGAGAAGCCATAGGGAAATCCAAATGAGGACAAGTATACCTGGTTTTGTATTTAAATAGTTAAATAACACACACGGGAGCAGGGTTACTCTTGCATTCCTGATGTTTCTCCAGTGTGGCGTGCAGAGTGCATGCTGGCTCCTTGGATCTCAGACTGAGTGATGCCATCATGGGAGTAGGACCATGTTTTTATGGCTAAACTTCATTGTGGATGAGGAGGTAACACAGTTTCACCTCGGGGAGATTTTCTTAAACATTGTGTCAAGGAAACTACCGTAAATTGATGCATGATTCATAAAAACTCAGAGTCAGATGTTGGGATTCCACCTGAAGATCTGAAAAGCAAAGCAGCCAGCCTCCAAAAATGTCAGGATTAGACAGACTGAGAGCTATTTCCTCCCTCTTTATATTCCTCTCTAGTGCTGGGATTAAAGGCATGCACTGCCTGGTTTCAATGGCAACTAGTGTGGCTGCTGGGATTAAAGGTGTGTGTTACCACTGCCTGGTCTGCAAGGCTGAGTGGTTTTACTCTCTGATCTTCAGACAAGCTTTATTTATTAAAACCAAATAAAGTGCTACAACAGTAAACTTCCCCCCCACCAAACTATCACAGTTCTTAGCACTTAGATTCTGTGTAAATAACTGCTAGTTTCAAGCACTAACTCTGAACAAAGCAATACAGTGTTGAAAATCTCATTATAACGTGACAGCAAATAACTTTACAACGCATTTGTGATACAGAAAGGGTGTGGAGCTGGATGGGAAAGGAGCTGGGAGGCTTTGGAGGAGTTGGGGAGGAGAACCATAATCAGACTATATTGCATGAAAAATCTCTTTTTAATAAAAGAAAAATGAAAGGAAAATTAGAAATTTCATTTAATTATTTTTAAGTCAGCTCATTTGTATTAGTAGTATATTTTATATTAAAGATATAAAAATAGGTAACATATTTGAACATAATTTAGACTATATTTTGAGCCCTTAAGGATAACTTAATTGCCCAAACAATCTTAAATATGAAGAATATTACTAAAGAACTCACATCTCCCAATTTTAAAACCTGCTATGAAGCACAGTCAAGACAGTGTGGTCCTGGCGTAAGGACAGAAACGAGGCCTTACATTTACAGTCTGACTGCTGACAGGGCCCCCAGTACTGGTTAAACAGGGCAAAGTCAAATGTCAGAAAGTACTGTAACAGCTAATATCCACATGGAAAAAGTGAAGTTAGACTTCCGCTTTATATCACATAAGACTCAAAATGGATCAGAGACCTAACTGTAAAGAAGGAGAGCACAGGTATAAATCTTTACCACCCTGCTTCATGTATAGCTATACGAGTCAACATCAAAGCAACAGCACAGATAGGAAGGGGCATTGGAGAACTTAGATGTTCTCCTGTATGAAGACATGTATGCTTGTAAGAGCATAGTCAAGAAACACACAAGACAAGTGAATGACAAAAACTTGTACATCATATATGTCTGTAACGTATTTACAGATTATATAAGCAGTTATAATTCAACAACACAAGGTCAACCCAGTTTTAAAATGTGCAATTGAGCCGGGCGGTGGTGGCGCACGCCTTTAATCCTAGCACTCGGGAGGCAGAGGCAGGCGGATCTCTGTGAGTTCGAGACCAGCCTGGTCTACAAGAGCTAGTTCCAGGACAGGCTCCAAAGCCACAGAGAAACCCTGTCTCGAAAAATCAAAAAAAAAATGTGCAATTGATTAGAATAAATATTTCCTTATAATAACATGAAAAGATAGCATCATAGTCATTGGGAAATTTAAGTCAAATCTATAAGGAGAAACTTTTAATGATTTGAAATAATGCTCATTAAGCTACTAGGCAGCTGTAACCAAAGACATTAGTAAATGTTGTTATTAGTATAAGGAGAAACCATAACTCCTATATACTGTGTGGTATTATGAAACAGTACATTCTCCTTGGAATACCCATATTCTGGGAAGTTTTTAGACATTTAGAAATATAAACAGCTTTGTGTCCTGGCACTCCCGGTCTTGGGTTTCTACCCCCAAATTGAAAACATGTTCACATGAAGCCTTATACATGGAATCACATGTAACATTATTCATAATAGTCCAAGTGGGGAAAGATGTCCACCAGCTTCTGAGTTATTAAGCAAATCTTGGAATGGAATATAGTTCCTGCCATTTATTATGATTCCTGCCACTGAACTTCAAGTCTCCTTGAAAGATAGTTCTTTATTTTAAACACACTAAAAGAACATTTCAAAACTGCAAGTCGGCCTCTTCAGCTGCCCATGTCTGAAATCCCTTATCTTCAGTTTTTAAAGGTGTATTCATTTTTATTTTATATGTGTGCATGTTTGCTTGGGTGTATGTGTGTAAATGCACCATATATATGCCTCTGACCACAGAGGCCAGAAAAGGGCATTGGATCTGGAGAAACAGACGGTTGTGAGCTGCCTGTGGGTACTGGATCCTAAACCTAGGTCCACAGCAAGAGCTCTCAACCACTGCTCCATCTCTCAGGCCCCGCCCATGAGTTTGAAAGATGAATGCATGCTGTGATAATATATTATATATAAAATATATGATATATGTGATAATATATGTGGCCAGAGGTAAAAACCAAACAGAAACAACCCTTCTACTGTAGTAGAAACTGTGTTTTTAGTTTTTTAAACTTTGACAGAGGAGCCCAGTACCGCAGTGAGAGTCCTCAGAGGTGTAGAACTGACCAGCCTCCGGTTCCACCAGAAGTGTTGTAAATGATAGAAAACAAAGTTCTGTTTTATTTTCCAGGAACAGTCAAACTCTTGATGAAGAGGATTTGTTGAGTGCCGTGCAGAAGTCCCCTGTGATTAATCCACCCGGTAAGACAGCTGGTGCTTCGCAGCCGCAAGGGAGCCCGGAAATGCCCAAGACCAAGTGCACTGTCCTAGAGCCTATGGTGAGAAACTTAAGAGCTCCTCCCTAACATGGTCTTTATCTCACGGAAAGACAGCTGAAATCATGCATATTTTAACACCTGCGGCATTGATCTGCTTCCATTGTTTTTAAGTCTGTAGAGAATGTCACACTAGGCTGACAAAAAACAATAGGAATGAATTTCTTGTTGGAAATTTAATTAATTTAGTCTACAGTAGTGGGTCACTCTGTTAGTGGTAATTTTCTCCAAAGTAAATCATTTTACAAATTCACTAAGGATGCATGGCACCTTTAGGAATAGATATTATTCCTAAATATAATGTAATAAATATAATATAAAAATAAAATTCATGAATATTATTTTAGTCCTCTGCAGGTGCTCTGAGTGGTGTCAATGAGCACCAGCCACACCCTGCCCAGAGGAAAAGAATCCTCCCAGCTTGGATGTTAGCAGAAGATTTAAGTGGTCAAAACCTTGCAGCTCCTGTCAAGGGTGGAGGTAGGTTTTTGTTTTTGCTGATGCTGAGTTTCAAGGAAGCATTAAAGACAATTAAGAAGTTTCTCTGAACAAATAGGTATAGAGTGGTGGTCGCACATGGTATGGGTTAACCTGACTTTAAATTCTATTCTATTCTGTTTATTTTGAGACATGATCTTATACTTGTTATGCCCCGCCTCAGTCTCTTGAGTGCTGGGCTTGAAGTTATGGGCTGCTATGCCCGCTAACCTGAAATTTACTTTTAGATGTGTGTGGAATATAATTCAAAACATAAGCTATTGCTTTATGGCTTTTCTCAAAGAGCATTCTATCTATTGATACCTTGTTGAGCATGTGATATTCCTCTTATTGTTAGAAATACTGTTTATGTATATATATATACATATTATTTTATCTAATTATTTTTAAATATTTTGGTTGTGGTGTTCTTTCATCTCAGATATGACCAACATGCTCACCTGAGACTATATATATACAGGTGAGCATGTTGGTGTCATATCTGAGATGAAAGAACACTACAACCAAAATATTTAAAAATAATTAGATAAAATAATGCTAGGTTCACAGTGTGTGTGCTACGAGATTCAAGAAGACATGGCTCTTGTGCTGACTCAGCTTACTGTCATGGCAGACACCTCAGTGGTCTATGTCTTTCTGCTGGGCACCCACTGTTTCATCATTGCTTGTGTATCTGTTCTTCTCCCATATACTGCATCCCTCCTGAAGACCCCCTCCTCCGCCCAGTCCCTCCCTCCTCCTATAGTTCCACTCTGTTTCCTTTCAGAAAAGGGCAGGCCTCCCAGGGATATCAACCAAACATGGCATATCAAGTTGCAATAAGATTAGGCACATCCCCTCATATTAAGGCTGGATGAAAAAACCCAATAGGAAGAAAGGGTCCCAAAAGATGCAAAAGAGTCAGACAGCTCTCATTCCACTGTACGAGCCCCACAAGAGGACCAAGCTGCACTGCACAGCCATGACATCTGCAGAGGGCCTGGTCAGTCCCATGCAGGCTCCCTGACTGTCAGTTCAGTCTCTGTGAGCCCCTGTGAGTCCAGGTTAGTGATTCTGTGTGTGGTTTTATTTTATTTTATTATTTGTGGTGTCCTTGACCCCTCTGGCTCCTGTCATTTTTCCCCTCTCTCTTTCTCAGGATTTCTCGACCTCCACCTAATGTTTGCTGTGGCCTCTGCATCTGCTCCCATCAGTTTGCTGCATGAGGCCTCTCTGATGACAGTTATGTTAGACTCCAGTCTAGGACTATAGCAAAGTATCATTAACAATCATTTCATTGACTTTTTTTTTCTTTTGCTGGTCACGTTTGGCTCTTATCCTAGTTCTTTTCTGTCTGTGATTTTTCTCAAGGTTTTTATTTTAGCAAATTTTAAGAGTTAAGTGTCGCTCCTATACGTCAGTAGGATTTAATATCAAATGCCTTTCATGTGCATTGTAGGATTGATACCAAATCAGCCTTGCATTCTTAATAAACCCCTTTGACTCTTGGGTTCTTTTGTTTACTTTTCAATTCTGGGAATTGAACTTAGGGCCTCACTTGCTGAACAAATTCTGCCTCAGCTGATTTTTTCTCTTTTTTTATGTCCCTTTTAGTTTTTAAGGATTTTTTAAATGATTGTTTTAAGTGGTGTTGAGCTATAATTTTGTTTTAGTGTAAAGTGTTGTGAGGGGTTTTAATGTAATTGCTGGTAAAATGCCTCTCTGTTATCTGAGGAAGTTTACCCTAGTTCTGCCCACTGTAACAGAGTGCTGTAGCCTAAATGTCCTATGTGATGTTTACTTCCTCACAGTTCTGGAGGCCAGAGATCCAATACCAAGGTGTCAGCATTGTGGCTTCTGATAGCTGTCTTCTCTATGTATTCTCTCTCTCTCTCTCTCTCTCCCTCCCTCTCTCTCTCTCTCCTCCCTCTCTTCCCTCTTGCCCCCCTCTCTTGCCCTCTCTTCCCTCTTGCCCCCCTCTCTTGCCCTCTCTCTCTTCCCCCCTTCTCTTGCCCCCCCTCTTTTACCCTCTCTCCCTCTTTGTCTCTCTCTGTCCCCCCCCCCCCCCCACCGGCCACAAATGATTTTGAGATGTTGCAAACATTCCACTTGCAGCAATTTGCCAGTGTCTCCATTCTGTGCTTTGGAGACATCTGGATAAATAATGCTTGCTTGGCTACAAGCGCTGCAGCACAGCAGCTGATGTCATAGGAAGACACACTAGTCTGATGTGCTAGAGACTTTTGTTTACAAAAGGAGCAGGATCGTGAGATTCACTGTATTACTTAGAAGAACATGCACTTTAAATGAATGAGCTTTATTTCTGGAACTTTCCATGATTGACAGTAATAAAACAGGGGGAAATGACTGAATAAAAGGTGACGACCCTGCATTACTCCGGCTTTGGTGCGATGGATAGTTCTGTTGATAATGTAGACAGTTGTTGAATGCTGCACACCTTAGGGATGAACCTGATTGGGATGAGGAGAAATGAAGAAAATATAACCACATGGAAACTCAGAAACACAGAAAATCCTGGATTGAGTAGACTGGGCTCTCAGATGGAAAAACTGCAGCACGCTGGAAACTCAGCATGCCTTTGTGTGTGTGTGTGTGTGTATGCAGTTGAGTATATATATGTAATATATATATATATATATATATGTTTAACAGGGCAAGGAGTCAGGGTCATTGTATACAGCTTAACAGGAGGCCGGTTTATTAATCTCAGTAGGAACTGTCTCTGTGGCAGTGGTCTTCAGGCCATAAATGTCCACGGGGAGGGAGCTGTGGTGGATATTTTCTGCACACATTGTCAGCATCTACACTCAGACTCCCGTGGAAGATTATCCCGTGGGACTGAGACATTGCAGTTCTCAACATGGCTGTGCCCATGTCAACAGCACATTTGTTTGCTCAGCGCTTCCTCTGCTCTCTACAGCCATGTTGCAGTGGAGTTTATTCCCTGAACTGCTCTAGACCCTTTGGGTGTCCTTCAGAATAAGGCTAAGTGACTGATGCCCATAGGCCAGATGTGGCTACTGCCCATTTTTGTGAGTAAACTTGTACTGGAGGCTTTGGGATTAAAGGTGTGTTCTGCCACACCTTGAGGTCACAGAGGTCAATCTACCTCTGCCTCCCAAGTGTTAGAATTAAAGGTGTGTACCACCACACCCAACTACTCTCTTTCTTTACTTTTAAGAACTTTAACCTTCAGCCTGGGTATATTTTTAGAACACTATAAATCATTTAGAGGTTTTCTTTGTTTTTGAATTTCTCTTTATCTTTCTCTCTCTTTTTCTGACCACACAAGCCTTTAAATTACTGAGCAATATAGGTAGGATTAAAACCTTGGCTTTGACAGCTGGATCCAGCCCATTCCTTAGCTTTTCAGCCTCATGGCGGAGGTACCCGCTGTAGCCATTTTTATTGCCACAACTCTACAGTGTTTCAAGGTCCCTGCCAGCAAGCAAGCTGCAACAGTGTTAAACAACAATCAAAAGCTCCATAGTCAGGACTGCCTGCTTGAAAGAGTCAGAGTTTGCCCTGGCAGGATGGCCCAGAAAGCCAGCATTTTAAAACAGCACAACTTTTTCCCTGCTACAGCTGAAAACCGAAAAGCATGCATTCAGCTCTTCATCAACACCACTTAAGTGTTTTGTAGCAGGACCTCTTAAAAGAGCTGCACGGTTTTGCAGCTAAAGCTGAGTCAGGAAGCCTCTCTTAGATGAGAGCGCTTGCTCTAGCAAGCAAAGCCAAACCCGAGAAATTGCTGCTACCGAGAAAACATGCTTTACTCTATTCTTTCCCAAGCTTTCTCAGGCTTTCTGTGGATTCAGTTATCCACGTGGGCGCCATTCTGTAGTGTGGAGCTCGGCAGGCAGGCCTGCTTTTCATGCTGCCTGGCTCCTGGCCACCGGCTAGCTTTTGCCCCAAAATAACAACACACAGGTTGTATTCTTTTAAACACTGCCTGGCCTATTATTTTCAGCCTCTTATTCACATCTTGACTAACCCATATCGAATAATCTGTGTAACACCACAAAGTGTTGTCTTACCAGGAAAGATTCAGCATGTCTGACCTGGTGGCTGGCTTCATCGCATCTGGCATCTCTCTCAGGAGAGGCACGGCAGTCTGCCTAACTTAGGAGAGGTGTGGCATCTTACTGATCCTTCTACCTCACTTCCTCTTCCTGTTCTGTCTACTCCACCCACCTAAGGGGCGGTCTATCAAATGGGCCAGGCAGTTTCTTTATTAGCCAATGAAATCAACTCAAACAGAAGACTCTCCCACATCAGGAAGGCAGAGCTGAGTGGCTGCAGCCAACATCCTGTAGCCCTCAACAGAACTTCATATTCTTTGTCTTTTTCTAGAAGAATATTACTAAACTCTGCCTTAGAATGACAGCGACTACAAATTGTTTACACACCTGCATCCTGGCTTTCCAGGGAATCGTCAGACACTTTGTGGTTATATTTATAGTTCACTCAGTCAAAAATCTTGAATAACTAGTTTTATCTGAGGCACATTTTCTGGTCCTGCAGACCTTCCCTGAGGGGTGAATAGGAAGCAAGGCCCATGGAGTCTTTGCCCTCAGGAGCCCCCGCTGCAGTGTAGAGTGTTTTCCTCTCGCAGTGCACAGACTGGTTCATCTTTTCTGATTAGATGATTATGAATTTTTTGACAAATGGGATCCTGACTAAGGTTCACCAACTATATTAAACTTTGGATAATATATGGGATACAGTGTCCATTGTTAGCAGATTTTTTTTACAGTCTACAGAGGGTGTTCTCTTTCTGGGGTTTTGGAGTTGTTTTTTTTTACATATATCTGTAATAATTTAGGCTGGATTTCTAACTTGCTGGTAGGCTTTCAGGACAGAAAATTCATCAGGCTACGCTGTCAGCTTTTCTCAGAGAAAATTATTGCTACAATTTAAGAAATAGTAACATATGCCGGGTTCGCTCTTATTTCATTTACTTCTAGTGACTCATGAGTTCTTACAATTGCCGCTTTGCAGATGCAAACAAAAGACGGAGTTGCGTTAAAGTGCCCAGTGCCTCTGAGCCTGGTGCTCTCTGGGGTTGGACTTCTTGGCCACTGTGCCGCCTGATGCTGTCTGAGATGTGGAACTAAGTATTTCCCAGCGGTCTTTACTGCAGTGAAGTCTGGAGTTTGCTGGTGACCATCTCTATTACTCTGGACTGTAACCCCTTAAGATAGGATCTTGGAGTTTGGTGGGGTTTGACTCCACTGGCCAGCATCAACCCCAAATGATGTTTATCTTTGTCACCCTCCCCCTAAGTATTGGGGTTACAGGCCCACAGAACTCTCCCCCGCCTTTTTTTCTTTTTCTCGTGCTGGTGCTGGATGACCAAGCTCAGACCTTTTGGCTGCACAGCGATTATCTTTACCCACTGAGCCACAGCCTGTGAGGCGTTTGCTATTTTATCCTCTTTAGTCATATGGAGTATTGACCTTTGAAGATACAGGAAGTAATTTTCTTCTTGTTCTTTGTATGTGTCTGTTTGTGTGTGTGTTAGATAAGGATGCTGCCGTCCAGGGGAGTGGAAAAGAAGGAGTCTGCAAAGATAAAGCCCCAGTAAACAAAACGTGCCATGGAAGAAAGCGATTAATTCCGCCAGGAAATTCAGAAAGTGTGTCAGCAGAACAGGATCCTGGGAAAAAATGTAAAAGTTCTGATCAAGAAGGACCAGTTGTTTCATCTGAGGTGATTAAAAAGTGTATTGTTTATTTTCTTTGTCTGATATTTGAGACAGTAATTAGTTCCTTTCAGACATTTGGATAAGATCAAGTGATAGGAATGAATTATGTGCTGATTTACCAAACTAAGCTGCCCACTTCTTTGAGTTTATATAGATTAAAAACTAGCTCGCTCGCTCTATCTATCTATCTATCTATCTATCTATCTATCTATCTATCTATCTATGTTTTAAAGAGGGCACCAGATTACCCTGGAACAGGAGTTACAGACCCTCGTGAGCTGCCATGTGGGTACTGGGAGTTAAACCTGAGTCCTCTGGAAGAACAAGCAGTCAGTGTTCTTAACTGCTGAGTCATCTCTCCTACCCCCCAGTTTTTGCTTTATTAAAATTAATTTTTAATATAGAGGGAGAATTTGCATTGTAGAATATATTTCAGAGTAGAAAGGGTGGAGACCGCTTGGCTCTGGTCTTAGTTTGGCCTTTGTTCTGAGCGCCTGGTTGCTGTCGTGTGTGGACCTCATGTAACCACTGTGAACAAGGCCGACGAGAAGAGCGAATGGTGGATCAGGTGTCACAGTGCCACGGGTCACTCTGCTGTGGCTCTTCAGAGACTGCAGACCTTTGGTTCTTCTTCCTGTTTGTACCAATCCTCTAGAATGGTTTGGCTGAATTGACATTCCTTGATGGTGGATATTTAAAAAGAAATGAGGCCTGTTTATTACATGAAGTTTTTATTTGTTTTAACTTGGAATTTGTAACATATTAACATAAACCAGACTTTTTAAAAAAGAAATCAATAATTTTATTTATTCTTTGGGAATTTTGCATTCCTCAACTCCTCCCATAATCACCCTCTCCATTCTTCTACTCCTACCTACATAGCTGAGTTTTCTCTCCCTCAGTCCCATCAGGTCCGCTTTGTGTAGTCTCAGGAGTGAAGGCTGCCTGGATGTGTGACTGATTTACCAGGGGTCACATCCTTGACAAAAACGGTCCCCTCTCCCAGCAGTTATCAGTTGCTGTGAGTGCCTTAGTTAGCGGGAAATCATGCTCACCCGCTCCCTCTAGCTGGATTCTGTGGAGCCTGAGCTTGCATGGGGTTTGTGCATACTGAGGCATCTTAACAGGAATCAGTAGCCATGGCCCCAGGCCTTTGCCAGTGGTAGCTGAAGGTGACAGTTTTCGTGGCCCTGCAGGCCGCTGGCTGAGCTCTTCTGTAGGTCTCTTGGTCTCAGGAAGCCAGGCAGGTCCTGCCCTGGTGGAGGAGGGTACACTGGGTCAGTGAAATGTCACCAGCTTCCCAGAGGTCAGACTCATACAGCACCTGCCCTAGGGAGAGAGCAGACTCTCCCTAGCCGCTTTCCCCACCAGAGAAGTGGATCTGTTCTCTAAGACTCAACGTCTTTGTTTACTAACGGAGTCAAGTGGAAGAAATCAAAACAAGATGAATTCTGGCTCATATATATTTGCTGTTAAATCTTCTAAAATGCAGCTTGTCTTATATAAACTTTTAATATTCATATATTTTGAACAGTGAGCATACCAATTTACTTTGCCTATTTCACAAGAAATATTTAGTTTCAAAGAGATGTTTTAATATGTTTCATACTAAGTTTGATAATTATAAGAAAACCTTAAGAAATATCTTGTTAGCTAATAAGTAGGAGAGAAGCAGTAAGCAGATCCCAGTTAGTTAAGAAGTTTGTGAGGTTTTGATGACATCAAGGGAGCATAATAGATACAGGAGTGACTATAAGCTCTACAATTGTTCTTCCCGTGAGGGTCCTGAGGGAGCTTTACTTTCTTTGTTTAGTAGAGAAGAGGCCCAAACTGTCATAACCTCTGTGCTGGGCTCTAGTAAAGTTGAGCCAGAGGACAAGGCTGAAGCTGAAGACCCAAGCCAGACTTGGCCAAGCTCACCCTCTACGTGTGCCCTGTTTCTGTCTTAGTTCTTATTCCTGGAGAACATCCAATCTTGATGGGCTAGCACAGCAAAGAACAGGGAGACAAGTTCACCGTGAGAGAAAACAAAAGGTTGGCTGGCCCGTCTAGTCTAATATGCGGAGCTGCCTTCAAGACAGGACTGTAGACATTTCCCCAAGAAAGGCTGGAAAATGAAGTGGAGAGAATGGGCAGAAATCCTTTCTGAACCCTTTCCTGAGATCTGACTCATGTAGTCCATGGCCTGTGTATAATTAGTGCCGTAAGTGTACTCCTGCGATTTGAGCAAGCCCTCAAGGAGAGCTGTTGATACGCCATCCTTCTGCACCTGGAGGGAACTGAAGCCCAAGGTCATGCTGCTCAGGAGCTCTGGTGGCCAAAGTAGATGCTTTTGTGTGCAGTGGGTTTTCCTGCTGTGCACGTTAGACTGTGAGCGAGTTTTGTGGCTAGTACTTCTCTCTTCATGACACTAATTGTTTGTTTATAGTCCAGGACTTAGTCCTCATGGGTTTGCTGCATCCTTACAGGCTATGCATCTGTCCAGCTTACGGCCAAAGTGAGGGATCTTGAGTCAGTGAGGACACTGCTATTGTTTGGACCGTATGTCTCCTATAAAATTCTATATTGATACCTAAATCTAAAAATCATACTCTCCCTGTGCAGTTGCATTAGCAGGTGCTTGGTCAGTAGGCGCCACGCTCGTGAGTCACTCACATTGCTAGACAAGCCCACAGGAGCCGGTACTCTCTCTGCACTTTTGTCACGAGGACGCAAGTGCACGTCCTGCTGTGCCTCCATCAGAGCACACTGTCCTCCCTTCCTTCTGCACATGAGGACAGAGTAGGAACTCCCATATCAGATGCCGCAGCTCACCGTGGCCTTCCGGTACTCCAGTAGCACAGATACAGAGAGAATACATTCTGTGGTTTACACATGGCCTGGGCTGTGACTCTGTCCCAATAACACAGACACTGAGACAGCAGTCTTTCTTTTATGTAATCTAATTAGAACAAAAGGAAGCACAACCAAAACAACTTCTGCAAAAATACTATCATAAAATTATTAGTTATCTCTTGCTGTAATCAAAGCAAACCCTACACTTAATTACTTAGCACAATGACTTATTATTTCACACAATTCTGAGTTGGCTGGGCTTGGTGAGCACCTCTTTTATGACACATTTTTGGTATTAGCAGAGGTGGGTTCATCCCAAGTGACCTTGCTGCCCTGAATGGTGCCTCTGCAAGGACTGATGGACCGTGTGGAGGCTGGCTGGCCTTCCTCCTCCAGTTACCGTAGGTAGTTGAGACTGAATACCTTTACCTGACGGCTAAATTCCAAGAGGGTAAAATTAAAAGCTGCCAGATCTTTTAAGGCCCAGGGCTAGAATTGGTCATTTTTGCTGTACTTTTTGGTCATAGAAAGTTACAAGGTATCAGGTAGATGACAGGCTAAGTATGAAAGCAAGGGAGAGCAAATACATATCGAGAATCCCTAATCCCAAAGTAAAAAAAAAAAAATAGAAACTTTTTCCACACTGACAGAATTCTCAACTCACTTGGGACTTTGGATAATTTCAGACATTGATGCTCAACTGTAAATCTTTACAAATACTCCAAACTTCAAAAACTCAGAAATCTTAAGCATTTCTGCTCCTAAACATTTTGAATAAGGGACAGTCAGACAAATGTTGTCCTCAGAAATTTAGATACAAGGAAGGGCATTCATTTAAAATTGAAGCCAGCAGTAGAGAGCTTCACAGGAAGAGGGACTAAAAATGCATTGGCCACTGAGGTCCTTTTAGCTTTCTAGAGAGAGATTGGAAGAGACAGAGTAAAATGACAATTGTATTGACAAGATTAGGAAATGCAGAGACTTTGAGCACTTCAGGACAGAGAGACATTGCACTGGGAAAGCATCTAGAATGCAGAACTTAAGTGCTTAGTGTCTGGACACTGGATCTGGGGAAGGGAGGAGGCATGAAAGACAGGATCCAAGTTTCCGGCTGGGATAGACAGATAATGTGTGGGGAGAAAGTACAGTAGAGAGCGCACAGGTAGGATCTCAGTTGCTAGGTTTTCAGTTTCAGGGAATGGACCTCTTAGGAAGCAGTAGTTTGCTATTGTTTGAACTCTCAGTCTGAGGCTTGGGTATGAGGCTGGGGTTTTTCCATTATTCTCCCAGAAATGTTAATGGGATTGATACAGGACTTTTAGGCACCTTATCAGCACAGACGTTCCTGCCAAGAGCATCTTGGAAACAGCAGCTCAACCCTGCTGGATTTATGTTAGAGGGCAGTTCTTTATCCTACCTCTTACAATACATTAAAGCTTCAGATGACCGAGGGCAGGGAAGTGCTTACTAGACAAGTTGCCGAGCTATTTTAATAATAGCCTTAAGAGTGCATTCTGTCTTCCTCAGAGGACCACTAGCCCCAGGATCTCCAGTCTCAAGCACATAGTCTTTTACTTTGTAGGTGATCTTTCTGCTGTTACCATGGCACTCTAGCCTCCCATGCCTAATCCTTTACGTGTCCATCAAACCTTAGTGAACAGTGGGGGATGTGAGGTAAAGCTGAAGTTCTCATTCTCCCACTTGCCATAGGCGCACCTTCCATTTTCCTGTTCCCCTACCCCCACCCCCACCCCAGGTACTGTCCTGCTTAAGCCCACAAGCTTTGGAATTGGCACATTTCAAATTTATGTATCAGCAAACTTAAAAATTACTGCGTGTAATGGATTTTGGGATCATTTATAAATAATTGAAACCAAGAATGTTAAATTCTTGAATGCCAAGGCTGCTATATATTAATATTGCATGAGCTCCATAAAGAGCATTATGATTTCCAACTTTTGTGTCTCATTTGATTTTTTGGGAGACGGGGTATCTCAGGTCTCCCTACATAACCCTGGCTGTCCTATAACTCACAATGTAGATCAGACTGGCCTCGAATTCAAAGAGATCTGCCTGCCTCTACTTCCCAAGTGCTGGGATTAAAGGTATGTGCCACCATGCCCAGCTATCTGTCTTATTTGGAATCCCCTCATTGACAATATTGACACCTGTGATTTTAATGTTCCTTTCTCTCTAAATCAGAGCGTGTGCATGTTCCTGGTGAGGAACTAAAGTTTACTTTTCAATAAAACAGATTCTTCTTTGTTTCTTAGAACTACAGAAAGTTGAACTATGATATTATACATTTCATTCTCTTTAGTTTTTCATTTTTAAATAGGAGAATAATACATGCTTATTACCAAAATAAAATGTCCAGAAGCATATATATTAAAGATGAAGACTTCCATGTGCCTCATCCTTCAGTTCTATTGTTGTACTGACTTTTGTAGCCTTACAAAATATTCATCGGGATTTACACAGGTAAATGCTCACATATACATATATAGAGAAGTTGTATTCATTTCTGACATGGTTTCGCTCTGTAACTTAGCTTGGCTTGTAACTTGGTCCCTCTGCCACAGCCTCCGAGGACTAGGATGACAGGTGTGTGTGTGACTGCTCTTGGCTAAGAGAATTTTTTTAATTTTAATTTTCTGAGAGTTTAATATTTGAGTATGTATTTCCATCCCTTCCCCCACTCCCACTTAAATTTATGACCCCTTCCTCTTTAATTTTCTTTGTTAAACTTTAGGCACACGCACAACCTACTGAGTCCACCCCGTGCTGCTTATGTGTTTATGTGTTTAAGGCTGGCCCTTTGGGACTGGATGACCTATCAGAGGACTCATCCTGGAGAAAATGGAGTCTCCCTCTCTCAGTGGCAGTTGATTGTGGCAGCTCTTTATCTAGGGGTGGGGTCTTGTTAGATTTCCTTCATCTGTGTTGGCATATCAAAGGGTGTTTTCATTATACAGGTCTCATTTAGACTACATTGTTGAGGTTTGGTGGGTACAGCCTTCCTGCCATGTCTAGAAGACATTGTCTTACAGCAGGTGTTTTGGTCCCCTCGCTCTTAAAGGCTTTCTGCCCCCTTTTCCATGGCTTACCCTGAGCCTTCAGGTTAGGAGTGGGGTTTGGACACCCACTGTCATGTCATTTGCTCTCTGCATTTTGACTGACTGTGGATCTCATCTGCTTCAAAATTTTTGATAAGAGGTGGTGTGAGAGAATATGTAAAACTTTAAATGTCGTCATAGAATAATGTTGTTCTTTAGTTAACAACGTCCTAGAGGGCAAGGAAGATGCCTCAGTGGGTAAGAACACTTACCATGAAAGCATGAGAACCTAAGTTCACATCGCCAGTACCCACATGAAAAACCAAATACAGCCTCATTTGCCTGTGACTCCAGCATTGGAGGGAAGAGGCAGGCAGATCTGGAAAGTTCTCTGGCCAACCAGCCTTGTCTAAAAGATCCTGTTTTGAGCCCTAGTGTGAAGACTAAGAGAGAAGAGCATCCATTATCTTGTCTGGCCTCTGCGTATGTATATGTGGACATGCAAGCACCACCCCTACACTACATAAATAAAAATAAACCGCTTTAATAGCAGTCCTTAGTCAGGCCACTTTTAGGTGAACATCTCTATAGTATTTTATAGAAAGGATGTGTTCTAATTGATTTTTATCACTTTCCAATGTATCTCTTTGTTCTGAAATTAATTGGCTAAGAAAATGAGTAGGATTGTTTGATGTGGGAGGGTCTTCTGTTTTAATAAAGAAACTGCCTTGGCCAGCCCTTAGGTGGGTGGAGTAGACAGAACAGGAAGAAGGAAGTGAGGTAGATGGCTCAGTCAGATACCACGCCTCTCCTAAGTGAGATAAATCGCCATGCCTCGTCTCTCTGGGGCAGACTACCGTGCCTCTTCTCAGGGAGACAGATGCAATGAAGCCAGCCGCCAGGTTAGACATGCTGAATCTTTCCCGGTAAGACACCGCTCGTGGTGTTACATAGATTATTAGATATGGGTTAAAGCAAGAGATGTGAGAATTAGCTAATAAGAGGCTGGAATTAATGGGCCAGGCAATGTTTAAAAGAATACAGTCTGTGTGTTGTTATTTCGGGCATAAGCTAGCCGGTGGCCGGGAGCCTGGCGGGACGAAAAGCAGGCCTGCCCGCAGCTCTCACTACAATTGTTTCCCCCCGGGTTTTGCCGTGGCTGGATGCTGGAACAGTACTATGAATACCCCGTGTTTGAAAGAACCCTAGCAGTGAGAATACCCCTTTCCTTTGGGGCTTGTTGAAAGATGTGAGAATCATCTGCTTTTTCACCCACAGGCTTTGCACTAAGATACCTGAGAGGCCGGGAGCCTCTAAGGCCTAGGGAAGTGTGGTGTTTCTGAGGAGTCATGTCCCTCCTTTCTAAGGATGGAAAATGATGTGTAGAGCCTAGAAGTATCACAGGAACAATAATCTAACACAGTTTTGACTATTTACTCAGCTGCCAGACTTACTGACTCACCCACTGCTGAACAGGAATGAAAGAAACTGGGGAGAGCTGTCGAGGCTGGTACGATCAGGACTTCTCAGCTCCTGTCCCTGAGTTCCAGTGTTGGCTGTGCCTGTTGGTCCTCAATGGAAGGGGATGGGATTGGGGTGTGGTAGAGAAGCTTGGGAACAGAACGTATGGTATAGAGAGATGTAGCCTAAATGCCACCATCCAAGTGTAAGTTACAAGAGACAGCCAAGTGCCTGTTTTCCCTAGACTATCTGCTGGTGTGCAGAGCCATGGTAAGACCTGCATTCCCTGGAGAACATAATTAGCCAGAATGGATAATATTTCCAAGTTACAGTTTTTTTAAAAAAATATTGAGCCATTTAAATAATTAGTCTAAAAGAAGTCATGTGAAAATGTCAAAAAGTTTGAACTATTAGCTATCTATTAGAGCTAAAATGAGCTTCTACCAGATGGCAGCCAACAGACCCCGAGCCCTTAGAAATGGAGGTGAGAATGTTCATGTGTGTCTGCTGTGTGCTCTTCGTATCTATGACTTGGCTAACAAGGACACTGAGTTTAGATGAGCAATGTTTCTACTCCCCAGGAAGAGGAGTACTTAAGTGATTGCTTCCTGAGACGAGGCCTACTCTTCATGCTGGTGGCCAGTACAAGTTAAAAAGACATACAGGAGTGATTAGAATATCCCCTTGGTGCAGCGTTCCTGCCCCTGGGGTGCGGGAACATATGGTAGATCTCCCGTTTAAGGTTGGGCTCTCCACAGTCGCTTATTCTCTGCTTTCTGACCAGTTGTAGTTCTCTGTGAAAAGAAGCCGCTTTGCTGAGAGGTGAGAGTGGGTGTAGAAGATCAGTATCAGAGGGCAGGTGTCTGTTAATCTTTTAACAAGATGGCAGTTGTCAGCTCTCTAGGGCTTACTTGGCTAAACTGACACCAGACCATCTCAAAGGAAAGTTGCTTGCTTTCTCCAGTTGGTGATAGCAGACCCTCATGCAGATTTATCGGCAGACATGAACCAGCTTGATCATTCTGCCATGTGGAAAGTTCCATTATTGAGAGAGAAGAAAGTATCACTTTAAGAGCTTTTTGAGTTAGATTATGTGACAGGAAAGAGAGTATCATTATAGTTATAAATTGATACTGTAAGAACTACAAATTTTGTTAAAAAGTTTCTGAACTAAAACCAGAAAATGGTGTCTTCAGTAACTTTTCGTATCGTAAAACTTGTGTTTTCGTCATCTTAAACTTTAATTTTCATATTTTTTTAAAGTTCTCTTTTTTTAACTGATGCCTTTTCTGGATTTCTTTTACAGGAAGTCCCAGAATCATTGTCTTCAGTCACATTAAGTGACACAGATACGGGTACTGTGAAGGCAAATGAACTGAGCAATGCTATTTCAGTAGAGGAACTTGGTGAGGTCTCCAGACACAAAGCCATCAGCAAAGCAGCAGCAAGTGACGAGAGTGAGAGAGTGAGCCATGCTGAGAGTCCCGCGAGCGTCCAGAGTAAGGCACTCCCTGAGACGTCTTCGCCAGGACTCCATCTGGAGTCCAGCTCTGCTCCCCACAGTCCTGGTGCTTCGCACACCATGGCTGCTGACTCAGTTGTAGGCTGCTCAGAAGAAAGGAAGGTCCGGAGGACGTCCTGCATGTATGGGGCTAACTGCTACAGGTACGGCGACCTCCAGGGTCATTTCAGCCCAGTGCTTCAGTGCTGGTGTGTAAACCCTCGCCTTAGGGTGGGGGCTTCAGTGCTGGTGTGTAAACCCTTGCCTTAGGGTGGGATGTTTCAGTGATGGTGTGTAAGAGCTTAGTAAACTCTTGCCTTAGGGTGGGGTGATTCAGTGCTGGTGTGTAAACCCTCGCCTTAGGGTGGGGGCTTCAGTGCTGGTGTGTAAAAGCTTAGTAAACTCTTGCCTTAGGGTGGGGGCTTCAGTGCTGGTGTGTAAAAGCTTAGTAAACTCTTGCCTTAGGGTGGGGTGCTTCAGTGCGGTTCTACCAGCTTGCACTTTCCCACTGTGCATTCTGGCAAATCCTGCCAGGAGCTTTTAAGATATACAACGGGGAGTTAAATGTTTTATGTGTAGACATGCTGACTAATGCATGGGCCTGAATACCAGGGAATCCAGACTTAAAAACTGAATCACACAGACTTAAATACCTGCTTATTTAATGTCTTAATTTTAAAGAGATAATTTTAAAAATAGTTATTGTACCCATCTACTCAGATAATTTTAGATTGTGTTTAGGCATTGTGTTATATGTCTGTTTACATCTTTCCGCAAAATAGAAAATTTTCTACTTTGAAAATTAGGAAAATGAAATTTTTATGAGTTCATATTTCATGCATTTAAATTATAATCTTAGTTTTAGACCATGGGTTTAGAGCAGCACTTGCTAATCGGTCTGTTTCTGTTGTTAGCCATTCCTCTTGTCAATCTGTGCCTGTGTGGTGCGTCCCCATGCTGTGTGCACAGAGTGCACACACCGCACACTCTGTTCACCTCACACTCTGGTTACTCCTCATTAAAACACACTGCCATTTTAGCATTAGAGTAATGATATTTTTCAGTTTCAACAGCTCCAAGTTTTAAATTTAGACATGATGTTATTGTCTATGGGATTGTCCTTAAGCCTAGAACACAGTGTAAAATTCTACAGCAAAATGTAAGCTATATTACTTTGAATTTTGAAAGACCCTATTCTGTGCCTGCATTAGTTGGCTGAGCCATAACACAATCCTGCAGACGGGCTTGCTTTAGTAACAGAATTTACCTTCTCCCAATTCTGGACACTAGGAGTGCTAGACTTCAGAGTCTGCAGGCCTGGCTTCTCTTCTTGCTGCGAAGGTGGTTGTTCTCTGTAGGTCGTTTTCCTGGTGTCTCTTCCTCACCGAGGCAGATACCAATCAGTGTGTGTTAGAGCCCAGCATTATGACCTCACTTAACCTTTCTTATCTCTCCCACAGGTATATTGGAGGTTAGTGTAATGTAGGAGGTTTGAAGGGGACATAATTCAATGAATGGCAGTATTCAACACTGCCATTTCCTTTCATTAAAAGGAGTAACTCTTTTATCAAATAATAATTCATTCACTTGTACTTTATAATGATATGTTAGTTGTAATCACTCAGCTTTAGGCAGTAACTATTAATTTTGAAATAAAGAATGTCTGAAAAATGTTTAAATCAAAATATATTTGTAACAAAGAGGAGATTTTTATGTTTATGGTGAGTTTGAGATAAACCCACATAGCTACACAGATCCATATCTATAAAATCATCAAAAGTCTAACTTTTCTTCAGCCTCTTTAACCGCTCCAGTCTCTCAAATGGATAATATCCCAAGTCTCTATATTTTCTAAGTTTACGTTCTTCTTTGTTTTGTGTTTCAATTTTTAAAAATTTATATGCAAAGTAATGGTTTTATTATACTATTTTCACATATCTGTTAGTATAATTTATTCTAGTTTATCCCCCCTCTGTTGTCTTCCATGCTCTCTTTTGTTTTTTGAGACAGGATTTCCCTAAATACAGAACAGCCCTGCTTGTCCTGGAACTTGCTATGTAGACCAGACTGCCCTTAAACCCACAGAGATCCTCCTGCCTCCGTCTCCTGAGTGCTGGGATTAAAGGTGCGCCATCATGACCTGCTCTCTGTGTTCCTTTTACCCCCAGCTGGCTGATTCCCTTCCTTCCCAAACAACCCGTGTCCCACTTTCATCTCGCATTTATTAAGTTACTGTCTCTCTTTTCCCTTCTCCTTTAAGATCTGTCTCCTGCTTTCTGTCCTTTGCCATTTAATGACCTACTCCCTGCCTGGAGGAAAGTGCAGCATTTGCTCCCTGCTCCCAACTCTAGGACCCATGTAGGGGAGCAAAGGGTAGCATTTGCTCCCTGCCCCCGCTCTAGGATCTACTTAGGAGAAAATGTAGCATTTGTTCCTCTGGGTCTGGCTCATCTCACTGAACATGGTTTGCAGTTCCATCCATTCTTCTGCAGTGTTAGGATATTTAGAATGTAATTGTCATAAGCACACAGTAGAGTTCCCTAGAGACCACAGAGCATTGTTACTGCTGATTAGATGCGGAACAAGGAAGAAAAGCCAGATGCACAAATTTTATATGGGAGCTAAGCAGTTATTTAAGGGTCAGTGGGGCACGTCAGTGGCTGTGCTGGATAGTTGTTTATTATTATTATTATTTTGTCAACTTGGCACAAGCTAGAATCATCTGAGAGTAGGGAACCTCAACTGGAATAAAGAAATACTTCCATGAGGTTGGACTGTAGGCATGCCTGCGGGATGTTTTCCTTATTGACTGATGTGGGAGGGCCCAGCACATCGTGGGCAGGATCAGCCCTGAGTGGGTGGTCTTGAGTTGCACAAGAAAGTTGGCTGAGCGAGCCTTGAGGAGTGAGTGAGCCAGCACGCAGCGTCCTCCACAGCCTCAAATCTAGGTTCTGCCTCCAGGTCTGTCCCAGCTTCCCTCAGTGATGGAGTGTAACCGAGCTGTGAGTGGGAACAACCCTGTTTCCCCAGGTTGCTTTTCATCATAGTGGTTGGCCACAGCAATAGAAAGCTAACCAAGACAGTGAGCACAGGCTCTTGCCACCGAGCCCAATGACCTGAGTTGGATCCCTAAAACACACATAGTCAAAGGAAAGAATGAACTCCCACAAGTTGTCCTCTGAGCTCCACATGTGTGCCATGGTTTACACACACACACACACACACACACACACCACAAAAATATAAAAGTGAGTTTTTAAAAGCTGTTAAACAATGTTATTTGTAAAATGTGAAAAGGTATATTACTGTTATTTTAAATAAATAAACGTACATTTCTACCAGGGTGAACACGCATGAAGAGATGGCTCTCCTGCTCTGGTAATGCATCTAAGAGCAGAGGAGAAGCCTGAACTAAAGAGATCGGCTGCCTGTAGAAGACAGAACAGAATACTTCATGTAGTCAAATGAGATTAATGATTAGAAAGGAAACACGGGTCTCTCTGGAGTGTTGGTAATGCGTTTATCTTAGCAGAGGATACAGAAGCCTTCAGAGGCCATAGTTGCTTGTATTTGTTGTATACCTACGTAAATGATGTAATGCTCACAAAATGCCGTTTTGTACATGACTTGTCATGTGACACTAGGAACTGATGTTTCCCTGGGAGCCCTGTGCTGACTAGCTGTCACCACTCTAGAGGCCGTGGGACCTGGGAGAACGGAGCCAATAAATGAGGTGACCTAAAGTCTCGTGCAATAGCCAGGCTTACTCAGAGTCCCAGACAGTCTGTACTCTGAGGGTTAAGAAAGTTCTCATGAGTTCAAGCTGTGTACAGATACCAGGACAAGCCACACATGGAAACACGTTTTCATAGAGGCATAGAAAGGATAGAGTAAATACTTAATTGAATAACAGCAGCAATAATAAGTAAATTGAAGTAAACTCACTCCGGTCTATTTCCCCTGGGAGGAACATGAAAACACATTCCAAGAACAATTCTGTGTTTGAAGAAACTGAAGTCACAAGACTCTTGTCTTGTTTTCTTGGGGTTTTTTCACAAGCACCCAGAATTCTCTTCACAGGACTCCATTCCTGGATCGTTTCCCAACAGCTCTGTCAAGTTGCTCACCCACATGGCTGGAGATGTCTTCTGTGTTTGCATCAGCGGCATAGGCTTTGGTTCCCTTCTTTTGGTTCTGGCATTGCTTGGTTTCACTACAGCGACTACAGACCCATAACTTGCCGTGACTTTTCTTCTGACAGTGTGTTTCCCCCTCACAGGAAGAACCCTCTCCATTTTCAACACTTCAGCCACCCTGGGGATAGTGATTATGGAGGCGTCCAAGACACGGATGGAGGTGTCGCTGGTGACAGGCCTGAGTGTCCCTACGGGGCGTCTTGTTACAGGTAAGGAAACTGAGCCTGTGGCCGTCCTCCTCCCTCCTCCCTCAGTGCTTCTCAGCCAGGTGAGACCGAGTGACTGGAACGGCTCTCCATCTTAAGCCTGCAGCATAGTTTTCATTAAATTTATGTAGAACACAGATTTTCTTTCTGATAATTCTAAATTGTTATCAATTTTATAAGTACCTGAGCTTTTCTGTATTTCTGTCTAAAATACACAGATTAATTTATAAGATACTCCAGTACATACTCTATGAAGACTCTGAGATGTGATATATAAGTGGATTGGGGATTTTATCTCTACTTCTGTCTGCTTCCTCAATTCCCACTAATCCACCCCTCTTGGCAATGCCCAGTACTCAGTGGCAGCTGAAGAAGCTGAGAGCCTTCCCCTCTGTACATCCACTTTGTTGTTCCCCCTCCCTGTGTCAGGCAGAGCCTCCCCCTGCACGTCCACACTGTCTCTCTTCCCCATGGCAGGCAGAGTAGACCTGTCCATACCACAGTCTGTCTGTATCGGAATGTCTCCCCAACCAGGCAGCAAGCATATTACATTGACAGAAAAGATGGTTGGTATTTTGAAACCTGGTTTAATGAGTGAGTAGACTTGAACTTAACCAAACTACAGAAGAAAGTAATCCCAAACCCAGCGAGCTTTAATGCAGACAGGTAACTCTGAGCACAGACTGCTGACTGAATGCACGGCCACTGGAGTTGTCGTGCATGCCCATTGTTACTGAACACACCAGGGCCCTCGTTTGTATCTGCAAATGCTCTGACTAGTTCCTCTGTTGATCTGATCATGTGTTATGTGCTGTTCAGATTGTCTCAATAACAAAAATTCTTCTGAATTTTTAAACCTCTTAACTTGTATGTTTGTCTTTTTTCTTTAATCCTGTCAGTTTTTTTCTGTCTTAAAAACTCAAGTCTTTCCTCACTGGAAAAGCCCTAAAAATGTCCATTTAAGTGAGAGCTGTCTGCCTCTCCACACTGGGGCTGTTTCTCACTCTTCACCGCTGCTGTGTGTGGGTTATCTCCCGACTTCTTTCTCCGCAGGGTCGCTTTTGGTGTGTAGAAAAGCTGCTCTTCTTATGTCTGCCACTTTGCTGATCTGCCCACTGTGAGTCTTCTGCTGGAGGTGTAGGGCTTCTTAAAGAGAGGACTGTGTCACTTAAAAAGAGGGGTAGTTTGACTTCTTCTCCCCTATGTGTGTCCCTTTTATTTCTTTGCTTTACTGCTCCGAGATGTTACAAATGAAATGGACAAGAGAGTTGAGAGTGAGCAGCCTTTCTTGTTCCCTCATTCACCTTGATGTTATCTTTGGGTCACAGAGGACTCAATACCGAGCAGCCTTCATTTAACCAGACATGGGTCTTGGAGCCCATGCAGCATGCAGGTGCTAGGGAAGCTGTCTCCCTGGTAGTGGCTCATGTCCCAGTGCTTAGAGGGGTAGGGTCATTGGAAAGTTTCTGTTTGAGTCTGTGGCTTTAGGAGTCACAGATCCTTGTGCTGTCTCTAGGAACCCACTAGAAAAATCAGTGCAGAACTCTTGAGTGTTGGCCTGCAGCATTGGTCAAGTTACCAGAAAAGGAGTTTGTGTTATAACTGCAGAGAGCCCTCTGAAGTTAGCCAGGTTGGAGAGGAAACGGAAGCTGCTCTTCAGAGCCATCAGTAGAGAGGCCCAGGGAAGGGAGGGTGGGGGAGGTGACCAGATGCAGGAGAGATTGCAGAGCCACAGTGCTGGTCACTGGTCTTATGACAGTGCATCTCCGCCTTCCGTTTGAAAGTGGTAGTCCTGTTCACCTCTTGGCCTGCCAGCCCGTGTCAGGCAGCCTGAAGCTTTTGGTTCACCTGCTTCACTTGTTGTAAAGCCCAACAGTTATGTACTTGGAATTTCTAAGCCAAACGCTGAAGGACACACAAATATGATAAACAACGAAGACCGTATTTAACTTTCCAGTGATCTTGCTCAACTGTTATAAGGGGGGAGAAAGACTGGCCATGTTCATGGAAAAAGAAAAAAAACCTTTTTCAAGTGACTCCAGAAAATAATAAAACAATAAGTGATCCATGTAGGAAATAATACTTACCAGTCAGGGTTGTAGTTTAGTGGTTAGAGTACTTGTCTGGCATGCTCAAGTCCCTGGGTTTGATCCCCAGTACTTTTAGAAAGGAAGGGAGGGAGGGAGGGAAAGAGAGACAGAGGGGACAGAAGGGGATGATAAGAGAGGAGAGAGGAGAGAGAAGAATATTTGTCAGAGGCTTATTCTTATTTTAGTAGGATTGAATATTTTTAAATAAAAACCGACAGAACTCCTGAGCTGCCCGGAATCTCTTTCCCTGATGAAGGAGGAAGCTCTTTGGTGTCAGTGCCTTGTTTCCGTTCCTCCTTCCCTGACTGTCCTAAGGAGAACTGAGTCCACAAGCTGCTCACGTGCACCAGCTTGCTCAGCAGGGAAGGCCTGCTGAAGCTTTGTGTTTGTAGCTCCTGGAGCACAGGGCAGTGGTCTCATTCTTCTTTTGTCAAGATTAAACTTTCCATTCTGGCAGAAGGTCAGGTGTAGGTTAATTACCCCAACTACTGTCTTGGGTAGACTCGTTTCCAACCCTCAAGCCTGTGGAGTTTCGACCCTAATTAGCTGTACAGTCACGCACACTGTTTAATGCTCACCTGCAGGAACAGTTGTGGAAAGGAGATATTAGCATCAAGGAAACGGCACAGACACCTGGCACAGGGCTGGCCTGCAGAAGTAGTCTGCCTGATGCTGGAACTGATCCTGGCAGTGCCTCTCCACCCACCAAGCTCAGCCTCACCTGGTGTGGGCTCTGTTGTCAGTCTTCTTCAGACAGGGAAACTGAGGTTTAGCTGGTGAGAGGTGTGTGGGCCAGGATTCTGAGCAGGTGTTCCTCATGGTAATCCCTACCCTCCTTTCAATAGTGACATTCCTGTCTACAGAGTTTGTATTTTTTCTTAAGAGTCCATAGAGGATGTCTTATGGTGGGAGTTTAAATTGCTCTTGAGTGGGCAGGGTACCGTGGTTTTTTTCTTTTCTTTATTTTTTTTTTTTAATTTGTGTTGTTCAATATGCTAGTCAAGTTAGCTATAATTTAACTAAGGACCTAAAATCAAATAGAACTCATTATAACTTACATGCAATGACATTGTAGTTTTCTGAATCTCATTACTTAATAATGACTTCCAATTGTGTGGAATAAGGAAAATGCTTGGAACAAACATAAAATATTAGGTAATGCTAAAAACCAGGAAACAACTATTTATAAATCAGATGGTTCCATATAATTAGAAATTATTTATTTTATTTAGTAATTTCAGAGGCACAGAAGAGAAAAATCATAGTACGTTAAAGATATAACTTTATTATGGAACATTTTTACAATGTGTACAGGTTTTAGGTTTTAGCTGATAGAAAAGAACATTTGTACACTGGTGCTACATTTTATAGGTAGAAGATTCCATTATCTGATTATTATGAAGCTCTTAAATCTAGTTTATTACTTTGTCCGCCCTCTATACTGTTGTTTCTTGAGGTCAGAGGTGCTAACCTGGCATGGGATGCACACAGTAAATACTGTAACGAAAAGGCAAATACTGCTGGGCAGAGTAGCACACGCCTGATAGCGAAGGAGATGGAGGAAGCAGAGGAAAAGGAAGAAGGGAGGGGGGAGCAGGGGTGGCGACACATCCTTTCTTAAGATGCTCGTGGGCCCTGGCTTTATCTGTCGGGTGCTGGGCATGCTGCTTTATTCTTGTAGCACTTTCCTGTCTCTGGAGAGCTCTGTTCTATCTTTGCCTCCTTTTCTGTTTCAGGAAGAACCCCCAGCACAAGATGGAATACAGACACAGTGCACTTCTGGGTGAGTAACTGTGCTTCAGCAAACTCCACAGAGACCTGTGAGTAATTCTGATTGTTGCTGCTTTGGATAATTTCTCTTAGTTATGAGTTTTTAGTTGATTTTTAAAAATGAACTTTCAGAAGCTGAGTATGTTAACTCATACCTGGAATCCCAACACTTGGGAGGCTGAGGCAGGAGGATTGCCTAAAGTCTGAGGCCAGCCTGGGCAGCACAGCAATTCCCAGTACCAAATACATGAAAGAATTACAAGCGTATATATAGCAAATGCCTTTCCCTATCATAGCCCAGCAGTATATGGCTTCCCGTGTCTGCCAGGTGTCTTTTGTTTTTAAGTGTGTGAGGACAGAAGGGCCAAGTGGGCTGAGCAGGGATGAAAGCGTATTGACTGCAGCGTGAAAGCCTGAGCGGGGGCTGGCTGTGGACAGTGCCTGCTGTGCTGGCTCCTTATTACTGTTAGCAATGTTTCCCGTTTCCTGTCACCATTCTGTCTTAGAGGGCTCTTCCTTCTCAAGGTCGTTTCTCTCAACCAGAGGAATTTTTACACCCTTATTAAGCTGGGACAATAGAATCAATGCTGACATCTGAGGAAAGAATGAATGAATAACTTTTGACTCACGATTCTTAGAAAGGATGAATTTCCCTCCTTCAACTAGCCTAGACCAGATTCTTCCCTTTGGACCAATCACTGTAGTTGGTGATTATTCTGAACCAGAGAATGAATCTTTTCCAGAACCACCGGGACTGTGGGCATCCCTATAGAGTGTAAACCTTTAACTGCCCAGTTGACCTTTCTCTAACTTGTTTTTGAGCTCTTTAAGAATTTTCCTAGGAAAAGAAGAATTTTCCTTTCAGTAAACCTGTTTCTTTGGTTGTGTATTTAATGCAAAGACCACATCAGTAAATACTACCCCTGCCCCGAGGGGAGAGAATAAGACACTGGCTGTCTGGGCTGTGCTCTCTAGTACCCGCATCTGCATGTGTAAACAAGCTGAGACAAAGCCGTGAAGATAACTCACAATCAGAGATCAGCAAGAATCACTTTCTTCCTGACCGCTTGGAGCCTTAGTACTCAAGGCATTAATGGACCCCTTTGTCTTGACTGGCCGGTCAGGGCTGTTACGTGACAGAATTCTTTACTGGGTTGGATTTAATGATTTTCTAGCAATAATGCAATGTTTTATTTAACTGTATTTTATTGGGAAATTATGCCGGTATGTTATCCCATATAAAGTCATTGTGTATCTTTATAGAACTAGGAGCTATTTACCTAAAAGCTGTCAATATGCATAATATAGCATAGTTTAAAATATCTGGATAGTCTTTACAAAGTTTGTTGGGATTTGTTGAAGTGTTTTCTAAATGAAGAATATACTTTAGAATTGTGAATTTAAAATATTTTTTGAGATTACAATGTAATTGCAGCATTCAACACTGAATGTTTAAAGAATTTTTTTTTGTACGGGCATCACCTTTTCTTACTAGCAGCACGAATCACATACACGGAGCACTCTCGCCAGGTAGGCTCTCTCGGTATCGCTTCCCACTGTTTCAGTTACAGCAGATGGAAAAGCCCCCAGACAGGCAGCTCATAAGCTTTAACTATTGCCGTTTATTTCATTATTGTTGCTATTAGTCCCTTACTGTGCCCAGTTACAAACAGGGTTTATCTGCTTCGGGCTCCCAGGGGGGCTCCGAGAGCAGTGTGGTAGGAGCAGCTCTGTGAGCTCTGGGGTCACTCTGTGTGCTGATGTAATCAGAACATCTCTCCTCCTCTAAAACTTGTAGGTCTGGATACTTTAAATGTTAAATTAAATGTTAGGGTCTCATATTTCCTAATTTAGGGATATCTAAGATAGAATTCTGACAGTTGTCTTTCTCATCTCCCAGATGTTTAACGTTTAGCGTTCCCCAGATCCTTATATATGTATAGATTCATTTCCTCACATACTCATTTTTTCCTGTGTCATGTATCTTCTGTGTGAGAAGGGCCACAGGGATGTGAGAAGTGCCCCAAAGTTAAGAGATCTTGAGAGAATCGGTAGACTTGCCAGCTGATGTGCATGGGATGGAGGCCAGCACGAGGGCTAGGAAACAGCAATGCCTTGGACGGTGGTGCAGGTGGTGAGGAGAATGGAGGTGACATCCCACATAGGAGAAGCAAGGAGAAAGCCAGGCCCTTGTCTGTTTCTTTGTAAACACGTTGCATTTGAGGCGGACACAGTATAGCACAGGATCAGCATGGAAGCGGTCACACTAGACTCTGGGTGTAATTTATCACTTCGCCCCTCCTGAAATGCGGGCTTCACAGAGTTTTCTACACGTCACTGCTAAGGGGTTGCATTGCTTGTCCTCTTGCCCCTGCCATGTTTCTTCTCTCTCTAGCGAGCGTGAGCTCTTCATAGCTTTCCACACATTTTCACAGTGCTGGAGCTTTGGCACAAGATAGTGGATGCAAGAGAAATCAGTGCCAGGAAAATTTTGTCATATACTTTGCTAGCTGTCTGCCCTCTTGATGGCATCTATAGGCAGTTATCGCCGGCATTCACTTCTGGCTAGTGGAGCTGTTCTCTCAAGCCCCTTGCTGTGCAGTATCATCCTTACTATGAGCTATGCATCCTGACTATGTGGTATTTATCCTTCCAGGCAACTGATGCTGTTGCAAGAACTCAGAGGGATCATTGAGAACTGCTTTAAAGCTTCTAAATTTCTGCAGTGGTGTATACATACTGATAAACCCCCTTCCCCAGAAACAGAACCCACTTTCTTATCTAGAAAGAAAATGGTTAAAGAAGAGTAACAGGGCTTACCTGAGATTCAAGTTACTGCTTAGATGGGAATTGCTGGGAGAATGCGGGAGTGCGGGCTGTCGGGGACCTGATGATGCAGGAGTGCGGGCTGTCGGGGACCTGATGATGCAGGAGTGTGGGCTGTCGGGGACCTGATGATGCAGGAGTGCGGGCTGTCGGGGACCCAATGCAGGAGTGCAGGCTGTCAGAGACCCGATGCAGAGTGCGGGCTGTCAGAGACCTGATGATGCAGGGGTGTGGGCTGTCAGAGACCCGATGCAGGAGTGCAGGCTGTCAGAGACATGATGCAGGAGTGCGGGCTGTCAGAGACCTGATGCAGTGGTGGGATACAGTGCAGCAGACGTTTACAAGCTGCTTTACTCCATGTGAAAACCCATTACCATCTTGGTACATTAAAAAGCAAAAGAAAACAAAACAAACGAGCCTGGGCAGTAGTGCTGCACGCCTTTATTCCCAGCACTCGGAAGACCTCTGTGAGTTTGAGACCAGCCTTGTCTACGCGGCGAGTTCCAGCATAGCCAGAACTCGAGTTCCAGCATAGCCAGAACTGTTACACAGAGAAACCCTATCTCAAAAAACAAAAACTAACAATCAAACCAAAAAGAAAAGAAAAAACTAGTCTTTGGTTGTAAAATGAAACATTATTAAAAATATTATAGTGTATAATAAATTTTCCTTATCTAGAGGTATTATACCAAATAATATTTATGGGAAAGGAAAAGGAAAATAAAACCTGAAGAACTAAGCTGTTAATCAGCTCTGAGGCGCATATAGCAACAGTTTGGAATGATTCTCCTGGGAAACTCACCCAGTAGTGTGTGCCAGGCAAGAGCTCTGCTGCAGAGCTGTGTCCCAGCCCTGAACTGTTACTCTGCTGTTGTGTACAATTCTTATGTTGTGTTGGGCTTACAGCTTCCTCTGCAGTTAGAGAAGGCCAGCATGGCCACATCTTAATACTGTGGACAGTAGGTGAGGTCAAACCTCTAGTTTATTGTTGTTTCTAAAAGCTGTTTTCACCACTACAGTAGATAAGTGTTTCCACTAGTTTGTAAAAATAAATGACAGCTTATTTATCCAGTTCTGTCTTCAGGTAGCGAAGCTGTCAGGCCGTTTTCACGGTTCACATTGTTACACTGATCTGTAGAGATGTTGAAGAGCCCTATTTTGACTTTAAAATGAATATTTTAGAGTTACAGACGATCTTTGAGACAACTTAATTGCTTTTTAGATTTAAAAAATATTTAATTTCATTACATAAAATTCATCATTGTCTTGGTTAGTTGTATTGTCAGCTTGACACAAACTGAGTCCCCAGGGAAGAGGAATCCATAATTAGGGAATTATCCAAATCAGCCTGGCCAGTGGGCATGTTTGTGGGGCATTTTCTTGATTGTTAATTGATGTAGCAGGGCCTAGCCCAATGTGGGTGGTAACATCCCTAGACATGTAGGTCTGGACTGGAAAAAAAAAAAAAAAGGTAGCTAAGTGTGAAGCAGAGAGCAAGCCAGTAAACAGCCTGAGTTCCTGCCCTGACTTCATTCAATGATAGACTGTAACCGGTCAAATGAAATCAACCCTGCCCTCCCTAGGTTGCTTTGGTCACGGTGTTTATCACAGCAGTAGAAAAGCATTGACTTGCTTACAACACAGGTGTCTTGACTCAGATACTTACTGTTTCTCATAAACCATGCCAATTTTTGCAAGACTTTTTTGGGACCGAGTGAATGACCAACCATAAGAATTAGAGTAACTAGTGGGGAAAAAACCCCAAAACCTGTAAGCATTGGGGAGAGCTGCAAAAGAAAAATAATAACTTTTATATTCACCTTACTTTGTAGTAAACAAGCTCACTTTGATTTTGCAGGTATACTCAGAAATTATATTTTAAATAAACTGAATCTAATACAAGAAAACACTGTGAGCTCTTAATTTAAAGTATGTTATGCTCTTGAATCCCGTGCACATCTGCTGGGAGTCACAACTATGAAGGTATTGAATCATGTGCTGTTATTGATTTTACAAACGGGACATCCACTGCTGGGCGCCTGTCACTTTGGTGTTGTGCGAGCTTTTCACTGGCGGGGCATTCTCTGCACCATATGGAGTCTGGCCTTGGAGTCTGTGGTTCGACCCAGACACTTTTCCAAATTCTCCAATTAAAAGTTCCCTTGTATAAGAAGGTTTCTCTACAGTTCACAAGCAGCGGGTTTTATCCCAAGCTGTATGGAAACTTTCCTGGTTCATCATTTAAATCGAGACGCCGCAGTTCACCTTGAATCACACGTGCAGCAGAGGGCTTCTTGCCGTGTTCTCTAAATTCTCTTTGCTTATAAACATTGAATTTTATGGGCAGAGATAACTTATTCCTGGGTTATGTGTGAAGTTTCAATACCTCTGTGGCCCATTTACACAGAAAGACAGAAACAGGCATTTCTGAAAACACCTTCAGAAACCACTGAAGAACAATGGAAACAAAGGAAACTCCAATCTAAATGATGTTTATGTTATTTAATACTTAAACTTGCTAATGAATCTATTGTTAGAGTGTCTATTAATTGATTCTATAGAGATAGTTACTTGTCAGGATCAGCAAGATGGTTCAGCACATACAGCTGCTTGCTGGCAGGCCTGATGAGAGAGGTAAGGGAGATGAACACCAGCTCCCACGATTGTTTCCTGACCGCTGACCTTCTCATGTGCACCATTGCACATATTGCACACACACACACATACACAACAAACAAACAAATAAAACCATTTAAAACCATATTAACACATGTCTAGCCAGTCTGTAACCTAAGCACTCTGGAGGCTGAAGCAGAATTACACTTTTGAGGCCAGCCTGGGCTACACAGCAAAATCCTGTCTCCCAAGGGAAAAAAAAAGTGTCTGCAGGGCACTGTTAGCAAACTGCTTAGTGTTGAACTCCAGAGCAGGGGGCACTCGTGTGGTGCAGCGATGGCTCCTCAGTCAGAGCATTAGTAACACACCGTGCCTGGGAGATGTTCTGGTAGGTTCCAGACCTCCTGGTAAAGAAGCACAAACATATGAATGTAGAATGTGGGGAATGTAAACAGTCTTTTTGAGAAAGAAAATAAGATTCTTTTTTTTTTTTTTTTTTTTTTTTTTGATTTTTCGAGACAGGGTTTCTCTGTGGTTTTGGAGCCTGTCCTGGAACTAGCTCTTGTAGACCAGGCTGGTCTCGAACTCACAGAGATCCGCCTGCCTCTGCCTCCCGAGTGCTAGGATTAAAGGCGTGCGCCACCACCGCCCGGCAGAAAATAAGATTCTTCTGACGACTAGGACTCACACCTGAAATAAGCCCTTCGCTTGTGGAGCCTTGCAATGATGGCTAGTGTATGTCTGAACATACGTGAATTACATGATATCATATGCTCAGAGCACTAATGCAAAGAGAAGAAAAGTCGGCTGTCTAAGAACATAATGGGCCTGGGCGAGGGTACCTTCCAATAGGACAGTGAAGATGTGCTCTAATGTCAGGTCTGCAACGGAGAGAAAACCAAGTGAGTTCAAAAGCCTACCAGCGGCCATGCTTGGACTTCTCTAGGACCACACGACTGGACAACTGAACAGAGACTAGCTTGCTGTGTGTGGATAACTAGATGCACCCTGTGACTTAGCACTTGTACAGCAAGGATGCAAGTTCAGCCAGCTCGAGCTTACATCATGAGACCTTGCCTTAGGAGAGAGAAAGAGTGGTGTGCACTGAGATCAGAATAGCCGACATCAGAGAGATTGGAGAGTAGCAAAGAGCCAACAAGCAAAGAGAAGTCAAGATCTAGACAGCAGAAGCCCTGAGCCATCCTCTCCAGAGAGTGATCTGCCCTAGAAAATTAATCTCTTCTTTGTTAGATCAGTCAGAAAGAGTGAGAACATACTTGGTGAATCTGTCAGAAAAACCTTCCCTGTAGCAGGTTGGGGTCCAGGATCAGAGGAAAGGTAGATGGGACCTGGGACAGTCTGGGCAGAACCCAGGTCTGACAGGCCCTTCCTGGGCTCCCACTGCTCGGAGGATTGTCATCTGCCACCGAGGTTTCCAGAGAAAAAGCTTCCCAGCTGGCTCTTGGCTTCCAGGCATCTACTTGCAAGTGGCACGTGCTGCCACCACTTCTATCTTTGACCAGGTTAACGGGGATGGAAGAGCAGTCCTATCAGGAAGGGGCTGGGCATAGCATAGCTGGGGTGGAGAGCTGGAGAGCATGGTGTTACTATAGACCATTGCTTTGATGTCATTGGCCAGGTTAGTCCAGGGCTCTCCAGTGTGGGGGAAAAATAATAATAAACAAACGATCACTTTAGTGCCCTTCTGAAACTTAAAAGTAAGCTGTATATCAATTACTTCTTGCTGCAGGGAGACATTTTACAATAGATATCCCTAAGCCCAGGTCAAATAGCGATTGATGTGTTGTTTGCAATATTCTGTTTTTCAGTCAGAGTTGCTCTGGATGAAGATAGTGATGACATTGGGCACCCCAGTGAAAAGGATCTGAACGACAGCTTTCCAGAGGATGAGGATGAGGAAGAGTATGAGCCGACAGATGAGGATTCTGACTGGCAGCCAGGAAAAGACGAGGAAGAGAAGGAAGATGTGGAAGAGCTTTTGAAAGAAGCAAAAAGGTTTATGAAGAGGAAAAAATAGCTTTTGTACAATAATGTAAAACTCCTGCTTGCGTTTTCTTTACGGGAAACGTCCAGAAACTGAGTGGCACTCCAGTAGCCGTTCTCTCCTTTTCGTAGTTCTTTGCATGTGCAACATTGAAGCACCAGCCTTCAGTGAAATAGGCGGACTCTATGTTACTGCCTATTATGGTGCTATTTTATTCATCTGTCAGAGGAAGCAGGTAAAGAGCTTAGGAAGGGCCCAATATTGTTCATGTACTTTCCCTACTGCTAAGAACAGCCATAGGTTGTACGGACCTTTGCTCTTTGTAGTGCACTGTGCAAACTTAGGTGATTACAGGACGCTGGGAGGACATCGCCTACACTGCTGCCTGAAGAGCCCCTCTCGAAGCTAGACTTGAGCAAAATGACAGCCAGCGCAGTGTCTGTTATTTTTCTAACGCATTAGATGTGGTTTTGAGATTCCAGTTACTTCTAATCCTTCGAATCCTGGGGAAATTATTAAGAAACAGATGTTGCAAATGGTCCTGTTGATGTATAGAGAAGGGACGCTCTCCTTGCAAGGGAATTTTTCTGCACATCACACAACTATGGTTGTTTTCACGTCATGCATTTCCTTGATTACCTCACGTGCACTGTGTGGCTTTACACTTAGCATGCAGAAAAGCTTCCAGCCGTAATTTTCTCAGAGGGTCTCCTCAGTGAGAGATGGGTAAAATTCTCTCTCCTGGCTAGGGTTCTGGCCTCTGAAGAAGCCCCTGCTCCGAGTTAAAGAGGTTCATCTCCTCACTCCTGCTCTAGAACCAGGCTCTCAGGAACTCTCTGTTTTAGGCAGCTTAGAGTTTCTAGGAGCTCAGTGTTCACTGTGTGTAGTCTGAGCACTGAGCTGGGGTGCATCAAATCACAAAGCAGCAAGCTGGCAGCGCCTTGGCATTCTGTAAGAGGAAGAAGATGCACATCTTAGAACAAAAGGTGTTGACTATGTTTTCTTATTCTCTCCATATAATTGCACAGGGTTACATTTTACTTAAATTGAAGAAAGACAAAATAAATATTTCTCTATACTATTTTCTGTTCTCTCGACTTCTTTGCAAAGTTGTTTTCCCCTTTTGTGTTTGGTTCTTTAGAAGAACAGAACGGATAGGAATATGCTGCAGGGGGTTTATTAGATTGGCTGCCACGGTGAGGGTTGGGTAGTCCACATGGTTGTCTTCCCCCCGGAGAGACGGAGGACCAGAAGCGCCCAGTACACAGGCTGGGTGAGGTCCTCAGCAACCTGAATCTGGCACCCATGGCCTAGAGGACTCGGGAGAGCCGATGATCCTTGCTGCACTTTGGAAGGCTAAAGAGCAAGATTCAGTGTTGGTAAAGGATGCCTGCTGCAGAGGCAGGAGGGGGTGGACCTGCTCACCAGCAGGGGATAGGTGGGTGACAGAGCATCACTTTCCCCACATGGTTAACTTTTGGTGGCAGCCCCATGGAGGGAGAGTCTCTGTTCCTTTCCCAGATAACCTTGCGTGCCTTAACTAACCCCAGATCCAATCACATTGACAAACTAAGATTAACACTCACACCTTCCATTGGCTCTTTGTTCTTGAGGGTCTTGGATATAGCATTTTTTTTTCCTTCATTCCATGGGTATTAGGTTTATAGGTACATCCCATCACACCTGATTTATGCAGTGCTGGGAATTAAATCCTGGGTCCTATGCAAATATTCTACCAGCTGAGCCACATCCCTAGCTCAAAAGTAATATTTAAAACTTGGCTTATCTATCTATCTGTCTGTCTGTCTGTCTGTCTGCCTATCTATCTCTCTGAGACTGAGTCTTTCTATATAACCCTGGCTGTCTCGGAAATCGCTCTGTATACCAGGCTGATCTTGAACTCACAGAGATCTCCCTGCCTTTACCTTCTAAGTGCTGAAATTAAAGGTGTGCACCACTACCGAAAGGCTAAGACAATTAATTCTTAAAAACAAAAACTCAAAAAACTAAAAAGAAAGAAAAAATAGTTATCTAAATGCCAGTTGAGAACCAATGCTCTCCAACAGTATTAATGATAACACTGTGTAATATAATAATTATTAATAAGCTGTGTCCCAGTCTTGATCACAGTAAGAGTTGTTTCCTGTGCATGTCACTTAGGTTTAATTTTTGTGGCAAATGTGTTTAGTTGATCATTTGAGAGGAGGAGGGTTTTCTAGGACCTGGGAGATACTTGGGTATTAGAACATTGTCTCTGGGTTTCAGATGGCTTTCTTCATACAAGATTTTTTTCTAAAGATAGTAGTGATTTCAAACATTTACTGCAACAAACGTACAGGTTGTGAACACAGAATGTCATGCAAAGCTAAGAACAAGCGGATGGTGCCTTTCTTTCCATTAGTCTGCAGAGTGCAGTCTGCACCACGAAGGGGGAGCCACACACCTGCAGGCTGCAACTCCAGCCCTTCTCTGTGAAGTTCTCCTTGTTGGCTAGGAATCTCATTGGGGAGTGAGTCTTTCTGCTTTTCCACCAAAAACCCCGTGAAGTCCCACTTCTAAACATGTAGAAAAAGTGGTAGTGATTGTGAGGTGATGCTAACATTTGCATCCTAATGCAATGTGCATAATAAATATCCTACTTAATTTGTGCTGTGCTGTGTTCTAGACCTTGTCTCAGATGCTAGCAGTGCCGTAAGAATGCAGCGGTGCTGGTTGTGATGTGTGTACAAGCTTCCTGGGATGTTCATTCACCTCCTCAAATTTTCCTGACTACCTGATGCCCTCACGAGCCACCCAGCCTAAGTATTCTGCACCCACTACCTGACTCTCCTGATCCCCTCCTTAACTCAGTTTTTCTGTAACACTGATTCCTTCCACAGTGTGTAGTTTATGTTTTCTTTTCTACGTTAGGATGTAAGCTCCATTAGACAGAGGGTTTTATCCATGCCTTCTACTACTGCTAGTATTTCAGAGTAGAACCTGAAAGACAATGGCGTATGATGTGCTATTTTTTGAATGGACTTGTAGTTATTGAGACATTTAAGGGTCGTGTCAGAAAGTAGTGCAGTGTGGACAGAAGCAGGAGTGCAGAGAGTCCAGGATCCAGTGGTGGAGAGAAAACCGAGGCGTTGATTGCGTACTGAGAAGCTCAGAGATAATGAAAGCCAAGGGTGTTTGTCTTGTTGCATTGTGATAATGAGGAGCAGGGACTGGGGAAAGGGAGATTTTAAAAGATGTGATTGTCAAGGAATGAGTAAATACAGTAGTTAGTATTTATTTAAATTTAATTTTCTCTTAAAATTAAAATAACATAATTGTGATGGTTTGAATGAGAATGGCCCCCTTAGGCTCATATGTTTGAATACTTGGTCCTTAGTTGGTGGAACTGTTTGGGACGGATAAGAAGGTGTGGTCTTGTTGGAGGAGATCTGTTGCTAGGGGTGGGCTTTGAGGCTTCAAAAGCCTCCTGCCATCCCCAGGGTGCTTCCTGCTTCCTGTTTGTGGGTCTGGAGGTGAGTGGTCGGGTGCCTGCTCCCCTGCTCCCTCCCATGGTGGTGATGGACTCTTCCTTCCATAAACTGCCTTGGTCATTGTGGTGGTTTGACTAGGAATTCCCCTCCCAGACTCATGGGTTTGAATGGTTGGTCCATAGGGAGTGGCACTGTTAGGAGGTGTGGCCTTGTTGGAGGAAGTGTGGCACTGTGGAGGAGGGCTTTGGGATCTCATGCTCAAGCTAGGCCTAGTGGGCAGTCTCCTTTCGCTGCCTGCAGATCGTGATGTAGAACTCCCAGCTCCTTCTCCAGCGTCATAATGGACTAAACCTCTGAAACTCTGAGCCAGCCTCAATTAAATGTTTTCCTTTATAAGAGTTGCCATGGTCATTGTGTCTCTTCACAGCAGTAGAACCCTAACTAAGACAGTCATGGTGTTTTTATCATAGCAAGAGAAAATTCCTAATATAGTGATTCCCTTCCCCCTTCCCCCTGCAACTCTATGTACTGTGCCCCTGCTCTCTCAAATTCATGACTTTTTAAATTGTTATTATGTATATATTTTAATTTACATTTATTAAAACTGATTTTCAGCTTGATTGTACATTGAAATTTATTCTGAAAATCTTTTAAAAGTTAAGTGCTGGGCTGTATCACAGACCTGCTGGGTCAGAATTTCCGAGCTGAGCGGCAGTACTAGTGCCAGACAAATAGAACTTCCCCCTGTCGTCTGGCAGCAAGGATGAGATGCTGTTGAAGGGGAGAGGACAGCCAGTGTGAGCCTCTTCTCTGGGTCCCCAGTGAGCAGCCCAGCTCCAGCAGCGAGGACCAGACACCCCAAAGGAAGGTGATAGCAAAGCTGAGGACTAGCCTGTGAGACATTCGTTTTCATGATAAAGATAGGAACAGTAGCAAATACTCTTTGAAATCAAACTACATGTTCAAGGCTTCCATCAGCATCCTATATTAATCTTCACATTTTAAATTCCATTAGGTGTGAGCTCAGCTTCTCACACTACCAGCTAGCTATGGCCGGAGAGCTCAAACGTGGGGAGAATCAGATCCATGGAGCCATGAGGAAGACCTATAGTAACAAACACCTAGAGGACGAGAAAAATAAACCCAGCTGCCTTAATGCCATCTCTTGTTGCTGTGAACAAGTCCTAAGGACACAAGCAACTTAAAAAGAGGAAGGTTTGCTCTGGCTCACAGTTCCAGAGCACAGAGCCCATCATTGCAGAGAAATTGGGGCAGCAGGAGCTGATCTCATTGTATCCACACAGACTCAAGAAGCAGAAAGTAATGGATGCTTGTCTTACTCTCTCCATTTCTCCTGCCTGGGGGTGGGAGGGAGGAAGTAAGGGAGAAGGGGGGATTCCAGATTCTCTTACATTGGTAACATTAACCACCACACTAACAAATGTGAAATTTTAACCTGAATAAAATTGTCTTTGTGGAAAAAATATCAGATGAAGACTGGAAGTTAGAAATAAATAATTATAACATCATGTGATGTACAGATATGTGCTTGGTGAATATTTTGTTTTAAATGTGTAGGATAAAAGATTAAAAATATATGAACTAGGTGTTTTACCCTCAAATCCAGACAGAGGTATCTATATAAAACTAGGAAAAGCAGGACATAATAAAGTAAAAATCTTAAGATGAAGGACTAAAAAAGCAGTAGACTTAATTAATAAAGCAAAAAATTGTCTGAAATGATCAATAAAACCGAAACTCTTCTCCAGAGAAAGACAGGAATTAGAGATGGGAAGGGTTCCCACTGCAAATATGGACATTTTACATTTTGTAAAGGGGTATGCATAATTTTCTGTCAATTTTCAGAGCTGCACGAATATGACTTTAAGAAAATTACAATTTATTAAAAATTTACTTCTAGAGAGATTTTTAAATCTTAATAGATCTGAAGAATAGAAAGAGGTCAACTCCTAGCTCACCAAATCCCTGACTTTACATGTAAAGTCCACCAAACCTTAATTTATGAAATAGCTTTCCTGTTGGAAATCTCAAGTTGTGGGAAAACATGGGGTCTTACAGTTCTTTAAGTCATCTGAAGACAGCGCTGAATAACTTCAAAGCTGATCTCAGTGTGAGCACAGTTGAGTCCTAATGGCTGGTTGGTTACCCCTGCACTGCAGGGAGTCCCTGGACCTGCAAATTCAAGGGACTTCAGTGCCAGGGATGATCCCTGTACCCCATCGTGTAACAATGGGTTTTAAATGAAGCCAGATTCCAGCAGCGCCAACCAGCCATGCTTACACACCTGTCCCTTTATCCAATTACAGAATTGCAGCAAAAACCAGGAAGAGATTTGTTCAGTGTGACCACACTGGGGAGAGAGACAAAGGGATCCAGAAGCACCAAGTGCAGACATGAGGGAAACCTTTTAGATATAGGCACTTAGAATTTTCAGTGATAAGTGCTAATTGGCCAGGACTTTCTAGAAGTCAATTTAACCCTAGCTATTAATTAAAAAAAAAAATCTTTGACTCAGCTATTCCGACTTTAGGAAACTGTCTTCCAGACACATTTGAACCTCACTATGAAGGTGGATACATCAGGACATATGGCTCCATCTGTACCATGAGGAAAGGAGGGATTGAGAGATGGCTGCTCTGGCTGCTCTTCCAATGCTCTTGAGTTCAATTCTCAGCAGCCACATGGTAGCTCACAACCATCTGTAATAGGATCTGATGCCCCGTTTTGGCCTGCAGGTGTGCATGCAGAACTCCTACACATAAAATATAAATAAATTTTTTTGAAACAAGGAAAGGAAAGCAAGCAAGCAATGAAGTAATACACACGGAAACAAGCCTACAGCATCCTTCAGTGGGAGTGGGGTCAACCTACAGTGTCCTTCAGTGGGGGTGGGGTCAACCTACAGTGTCCTTCAGTGGGGGGTGGGATCAGTTATGTATAAAATGATAGTGCCAACTCATGGCTCTAAGGTGAATAATGAGCCCAGCATAATTACATGCAAAACAGTTATGTGCATGTGTATTTATATATAAATAGAAAATGAAAGATGACATAAGTAACTGCTGTAGTACTATCCTCCAGAATGGCCATGACCTAGGGAGGGTGGGGTGGTAGAGGTGGGCTGTCAAATTCAGTGTACATCTAGTATTCTGCCTGAATAATATCAAAGATAGGTTTGAGCAGCATTTGTGCCACAAATACATGTTTCTGGCTATTGCATTTGATTCTGGGGGTGAAAAGGACAGCATGTGATCTCAAGATGAAGCCCCTGGAGGCCAGAGAACTGTTATTGCCAGCTCCACAGAGATGTTTCTAGCAAACTGTTTTGCTAAGTGGTAAACCTTCACCCTAACCCCCAGCCATTGCCTGTGGAGTTCTGCTAAAATATAAAACAAAAACTGCTTAGCAGATAGGATTTTAGGAGACTATGGATTCCAGGCATTTTCCTTGTTACAGGTTAAACGACGAATGCCCTGGCCTACATCTGATGCCTGGACTTTCCTCATATTCACCTTGTAAGGCAACGGGAGTGGGGAGTAGGTGGGATTTAGGGGTGGGGAAAGATGAGGTGAAAGGGTGAGCGCATTGAGTTATGACATCTTTACCCAGAAGGCACTGCACCTTCTGGAGATTTGCTGACATTCTGTGCTGATCCGTCCCCATGATGACACTGATGATCTGGCTTCCCCTGGATGTCTGGGGGTAAGGCCTCTGCCCCAGCGTTTATGTCGCTGGGTGGGCAGTGGGCATGGAGGGCTGCTCTTCTGTGGAGGATGGCTGGGAAGGGGCAAGCGGGAGATATCCAAGCTGAAGAACGTGGACTGGTGCTGACCCCACACCACAGCCTCACCCCATGCTCAGGAGGGTAGTGCAGAATCGTCTCTAATTGTCTTAACGCTGGTTTAATGAAAGGTTGTCTTTGGAACTCATCTCTTTGGCTTTAAAAGACAAGTTATTTGTTCCAAAATGGAGATTAAGCAAAACATATACCAAGCATCCTTGATTACCTGTTGGAGAAATTTACCTCTTTCACCTGTGTTGAAAGGTACGTGCTAATTGACAGGAGATATAATGTAGTTGCTTGGTAGGTCTAATTAAGAGCCCCAGATCATGCCTGATAGTCTTTATAAATCCAGCCCTTGTTTCTAAATAATGGCTGACATCTCAAGATGCTGCTAATCACTATGTCTAAACATTAGCCATGCCACCTGGAAGAGATGGTACTCTCATGGCTTAGCTGGTCTCCATTCATTAATAAACCAGCTTCTGGGAACTGGCCATCTGGATTCCCTAGCCAGGCTACACGCTTGTTGCTGAGGTGAAGTTAACACGAGTCTGACTAACTCTACGTGATGGTCTGGCTATTTACTGAGACAGTGTCTGGGAATTTATATGATCATGCAGGCGTTTTGTCAATATTCTGCCTGAATTCCAGACACACAGGAACTTCGTAAGGAGAGGTTCCTTGGCTCTCCAGAGCCCACTGCTCAGCATGCTGCCCAGTGTGTTCAGCTTGTTACAGAGTCCTGTACAGCGCAGCTGTTGGAGGGGAGTTTTAGACGAAGCCGTTTTGCAAGTAAAGGAAAGCTTGGCTCCGAAGGCAGGAAGCAGAGCAGAGGCTGCACAAGTTATGCTTCTTGGCGGGCTGAGCCTTTCTCAAGAGACGGCCTTGATACCTCCAAAAAGGCACACGTGGGACAGGCTACGGCAGCACACGCTGGCGACAGGACAGTGATCCTGCCGTTCTGTCACTTCCGGTACCTGCTGCTTGGCTCTGCACAAGCCCACTCCTGGGTTTGTTCTAAACTGACCTAAACTCATGTCTGGACAGAGGGTGTCGCTGTCTCTCACCAGCCTGGGAACTGCTGCTTCTCAATCACGTTGTCTGTAAAGGTGCAGTGACCAATATCTCGGGCCCAGAGCCAGATTCAAACCCTGACGCTGGAATTTCTCAGAGTCAACAACTCAGAGGGGAGGGTCAAGGGAAGTTCCAAGCAGTAGAGAGGAATAAATGTCTCCAAGAGTAGTTTGTGTGTATGGTATATATGGGGGAAATTCAGGTTTTCAGCTGGGCAGAGGTGGCGCACACCTTTAATATTAGCACGTGGGAGGCAGGGGCAGGAGGATCTCTGTGAGTTGGAGACCAGTTTGGTCTACAGAGTGAGTTCTAGGACAGGCAGGGCTACACAGAGAAACCCTGTCTCAGAAAACAAAAAAAAACAAAAAAAAAATCTTTTTTTTTTTTTTTGAAAAAGAAAAGAGATACATTCAAAACAAAAGCAAAAGCAGCCTTGTCTGCTCTCTATGATGGCAACACAGACTTGCAATGCAGCTTACCATCAAATACAGGGAGCCAGCATTCCATCACCCAGCACGGCATGCGGCTTTATGACATCCAGTTGGGATGATGCATAGACTAGGAAGGGAGACAGACCACGGTGTGATGGGTTAACATTCCTGTCCACTTGACAGGGTCTAGAATTGCAGGAGGCCAGCCTCTAGGCATGCTGGTGAGCGATTACCATAACTAGAGTGACGGAGGTGAGAAGACTCACCCTAAATATGGGCAGCGACATCATCTCAGCTAGTGTTCTCGATCACATAGACGAAAAAAATCATACTGAACACCAGGAGTGCTCTGCTTCTTGACTGAAGATGCAGTGTGCCCCAAAACCTCACCCACTCCCCTGAATAGGGAATCCACCGTGGCCCAAAGTCCAGCCTGGCAAACGATGAGTTAGTTCACTGAGGTTACAGCAGTGTGGGCGAGCGTTTCTCATAGGATCTGGAGGACTCAAAGGCAGCTGGCTCACCAGGAGCGCACGTTAGCATGAGTGACAGCTCACCTAGAACCCCAGAGCACACTGCAGACTTGCAGGCAGCTCGACTGTCCCACGAGTCTCTTCAACAGTCCTGCTGCTTGTATAACCTTAGAGGAGGAGGAGGAGCCTGTGAGTCAGGGAAGATTCCAGAATTTCCTTAGACCAGAGTTATTCTCTTCTTAATGAGTCTTCTTTACCTCAGTGTAGAGAAAATTGGTATGCAAGACCCTGAAGTGTGAACAGAGACAAACCTTTCCTTCCTTAAGCTGCCTTGGACAATTTTGTGTTAAGTAATGGAGTGAATTGGGGAGAGAGAGCACTGAGAACTGGGGACACCACTGTGATTAACTGGACCATGTGGTTCTTAGGCCCTCGGAACTGCTTTGTGGGAAAAATGTGGAAGTGTTTGCAGCTTTGGATTAGAACAGTTCCTTGATGCTTTAGGCAGAACTCAATGGGTCATTCTGCAGGGGCCTGGAAAACCAGAAGGCAGGAAAATGCAGAAGCCAGGTTCATGGACTTCGGGGGGAATCGGGAGTCTATCAGGAACTGGGCTAGGGGTCATTTTGTGTGATATTTTGGGTAAGAATCTTGCTTCATTCTGCCCATACCCTGAGAACTTGAGTGACATTGGAAGCTGTGGTGTGGCTGCTTCTTCAGGCACTTTCCCAAGTCTACATGGAGTGAAAGTCAAGAAGCTGGGAAGAGAAATACATATATACATATGTATATATATTTAAAAATACAGTTTGTTGGGAGGAAAGAGTGTAAAAGTTGAAGCCGAGGAGCATGTTAGAATAGAGGCTGTAACTATTAAAGAGAGGCGTCCTGCCAAGCAATGGGACAATAGCAGATGTACTCCCAGGGCAAGACCCCATGAAAAAAAAGTGGAGGGGGACCTCTAAATTGTGAGGATGTAAATTTAGTTGAAAAGAGAACCTGAGCTGAGAGTGCAGATAAAGGGTCTTCTGAATCCTTAAACGTGCCCAGGGAAGGGTTTCCTCAGGTGCAGGTTCAGACACGGAGATGATAGCTGTGGTCCCAGGCACCCAGGCCACATCTCCAGCTGATGTTAGCATCATCTGAGCAGTGCTAGCTCTTCAAGCACAAAAGATGCAAAACCAGAGCTTCATGCAGTCCTTCTCTGTGGTTTCAGAGAGCAGCTGAGGCCAAGCTGTGTGTGGCAGGGACAGAATCCCCTCGAGGAGGCTCTGAGAGGTCACTGCACAAAGCTGTAAGACCCTGGGTTACAGTGGAGAACCCAGGATGCTAGAAATACCAGAACACTGGGGTATCCACTAAGGAAAGCTCCGCGCACAATGTGGAGCCTTCTCAAGAGAGGTGATGTGTGTGCTACAGGCAGCGGAACTGGCAAGGCTACTCAGGATCTTTGGTTGACTCAAGCATAAAGTCCAGTTCTTAGCAATAGAACTGTTACCAGTGGTCTGCCTCTGGGCTAGCTGTTTCTAGGTTCTTGGCCCCTTATTCAAAACTTGAAATGAAAGCATACAGAGCACAAAGTCCCAAGAAAATTATTCAAAAAAGAAGCAGTGCCTGGGAGTGGTACACCTTTAATCCCAGCACTGGGAAGACAGGGGCCAAAAAACAAAAAACAAACAAAAAAACAACAAAAAATGAAGAAGAAGAAGAAGAAGAAGAAGAAGAAGAAGAAGAAGAAGAAGAAGAAGAAGAAGAAGAAGAAGAAGAGAAAATAGTAACACAAATCAGAAAATGCTTTAGGCATGATACTACGCAAAGGTCCAGGTTGTTGTTTGTGACTTCTTTTTATGGTGTTTAGGACAAGGAGGACTTTAGCTGCTAAGGGTATAGTGGCTGTGGTTGTGGAATTGACATGCTTAGATCGTGTCAACCCTTGCTCACTGCACATGTCCGTTCCTGTAATGCATCTGATTCCAGTCCTCTGCACACCCAGCTATGCACAGCATAAGACGGTAAGTAGGGGATTCTCCCTAAACATTCACTGAGAGGACACGTTTTACCTTATTGCTCTTGCCCCCCAAATCAGTACAGGCCAGATCAGCCCATCTGCCTTGTTTGGGGGATGTGTTTTGGGACATGTTTGTCTAGAAATTATCAAGGGGTTGCTGCAGGGCGTGACTTCGTTCCATTGTTTAAAGCAGATGTGCTTTAAACACGCAGGTTGGGGCACGGGTCTCACTGTAAGAGGAGATGGGTCCACACAGTACTTGCAGCTGAGGGTTTAGGTTGCCACATGTGCTTTTATGGGAGGGATGTGTGCTTGGCCACACCAAGCAGAGTCCCAGCTTACCGAGCCCTTGCCTATAGCTGTCTTGGAGCTGCAGGGTTTGCTGCTTTCCTGCTGTGGTTCAGTCTTGACTTGGTGTAAGCATTCCTTGCTGCGCCTATTCTCCCTCTTGGAATGACAATGTTTACTCGGCGCCCTTGTGTATTGGAATCATGCGACTTCTCGTTGATGTTAAACATGTTAAGAGATGGCTCTGGGTTTCAGAGGAGACTTTAGGCTGTTAATCACAGTTGCGTTCTTAAAGGTTATCAGGACTTTTGGAATTAGACTGAATGAATTCTGCTTTTTATGAGATGCCCATGAGCCTGTGAAGACAAGGGGTGAACAGTTATGGCTTAAAAGTGATAACTTGGGGTGTCAAGTTGACAAGGGATGAGCCTGTGGTGGTCAGCATTAACTTGACAGGGTCTAGAATCTCTAGGAGGCAGGCATACTCTTGAGGTATTATCTCGACAGGGTGGTGAAGGTGGGAAGACCCACTGTGAAGATGAGAGGTACCATTCCCATGGCTGGAGGTCTACACTGCACAAAAAGAAAGCTAGCTAAGCACATCTCCAGCTCTCTGCCTCCTGCCTGTGAACGCTCTGCGACCTAACTGCCTCGGGCTCCTGCACCAGGGCTCCTCCGCCGTGATGGACTAAGCCCTAACAACTGGAGCCAAAGCAAACCCTTTCTTCCCAAGTTGTTTTAATAGGATATTTTATTGTAACAACTTACAAAATAACTGGGGTGGGAGCATAGTCTTGAAGGGACAGCTCAGAGTAAAACAATAGTGTCTTAGAAAGATCCCTGTCACTTGTGGGAGTCAGGCCTGGTGTCAGACTGACTGCCTCCTTGTGGCCCTGTTAGCAACAAAAATCAAGAGGCTACCAGGATATCGTGTTCTCTTTTCTCAGAGAGCCTAGACTACTGAGAGTGGGGGTGTGTTCCTGGGTTAGAAATGTGAAGACAATTGGCAGAAGTGAGAAGGGAAGGGGCGTGTGTTGGGGGGGGGAGGCGCTGCCTGGAGGCCACTCCTTTCCTATACCCAGCAGATTGCCATGTCTAACTCTGGACTTGTTCACGAAATTATCATTCTCTAGGATATTTAGAAGTGGGTGCAAAGGTAGAACTTTGCAAAATGCACGATTCAGCTGGGCTCTCATTCTGAGGCATGACACTGACTATTAGAAATGAACGTGTAAGGTGAATCTTTGACACCAAGAAGGAAGAGGGAGAGCCACTGAGGACGTTGGCTGACCTTTGGGAGTTCTGATTTCCAGAGGGGCCTGACCCACAGAGGAAGGCTGGGTGGCCACACTACATGTATCACCAATGGTCTAGTTTTCCTGAGGGTGAGGACTGTCTTTATGCTCACACAATGCTTAGCTCTGTGATGTGTACAGAGCCTATTCACAGCCAGCAAAATTCACAGGCCCCCTTAGCTAAGTGGTATGTTATCTGCAACACAGGGAACACTGTAAGCGTTTCCATCATAACTACTGTGACACCTGAATTACGCAATGTTAAAAACAAACAGTATTGGAGATACTGAATAGCTTGCATGCGTGGTGGTGGGATGTGTTTTCAGGTATGCCGCAGTATGGAGGAGAGCAGGAGTAGACCCAGCCCTTCAGAGGTGTTGGGTGCGTGCTTGGCTATTCCATTTTTAAGTTTCAAAACTTTTCGCTTTTGTTTTCAAAGTATTATTGTGTTTATGTAATTCAAGCTAATTTGGAAAAGTCAGCTTCTTCTCTATCCTCATCACTGGATCTGAAAAAAAAATATTAAAAGCGGTTGAAAATGTGATTGAACATGCCATAAGTGATTTATTAAATTCATTAAAGGCTAGCTCATTTTCCTGGACTTTTCTGTATAACTCAGTAGCTTTCAGTCAGACATCAGCCGCAGAAGGTATTTCTGTTCCACTGTGGTGACTGAGGCTGTGTTGGGAAGAGCGGCAAGGCCATTGCTGCTGAGCTTCGCCTTGACTGAGGGACTGTGATGGGCCGTCCCTCTAACGACGCCCTGTAGAAACCATCTTCAGAACTACGTCACTCACCAAACTCAACCAGCTTGACTTTGGTTCCTCAGCCCCACATGGCAGAAGGAGAGAACCAACTCCCGAAAGTTGTCCTCTGACTGTTGTTGCATGTGGCATGTACATGAACACACACACACACACACACACACACACACACACACAAATGAATAAATTAAAAACTGTGAAAAGTACAGAAGGATATTTGTTGCAGAATCATACAGCAGAATACTAAGGAAACTATAACATGTAATAGTGAAAGGACATTTGAATTTTATAATAAAGTAACGCTTTCTTTTCGGTAGTCAGAAATAACAGGGAAGGGGAACAAACAGCTCCCGCCCCTGCCAACCTACCCCGGGCAGCTCCTCTTGGTGTAGCCTAGTCCTGTTCACAGTAGGCAAGTTAGATTAGTGTGAAATGAACTCACCAAAGATACAAGGGAAACGTAGTAGCAGCGATCGGCTAAGAAGGGAGTCAGGTGACCATGACTTGCTCCCTCACAGGCTCCATAGCAGAGGCCATGGCTTACCTGCCACCCTGGACAATTCACACACGTCCTCTTCAGCTTCTGAATGGGGGCCTGGTTAGCGATGCGGTCAGGAACGGAGTTGGTACTCTGACATATGCTACAGCCTCTCGCGCCTGAACTTACTGAGTTTGTGAGGTCTCGTTTTTGTCTTGCTTTTAGGCCCCCCTCAAATCACCGTCATGCAGAACTGGCATCTTGTTTGCTAGATTGGCTACCGAGAAGAATAAGTCACCATAGAATGGCAAGATGGGTGCCCACTTGGCATCATTCCTCCAACTACAAATGCGGTATCTTGAAAGAAGAAATTCTAATTAGAGACACAAAGACCACATTTTGCCAATTGTAGTTGATTTCCTGCCTCAAATGGCTTCCTGCTTCTGTTACTGGCAGTGAGTGACTGACAGCTAACTCAATCAAATTCAAGCGCTGTTTGCTCTTCTTGACCTTTACCGAGAAACAAATTTTTGAGCGCTGGACATAAGTGGGGTGTTTAATGTGGGGAAGATAATGTGTGCATCACTCTTGGCAACAAGGGGACCCAATTAGCTGTGCCATCTATATCCCACTCCAGAGTGAGATGGGCTTGTCGCAGGTCTCATCTAAGCTAGGGCATGCTGGTTTCCCGTTGAGTTAAGGAGGCTTCTAGCTAACCACGGCTCCCAAGCCCATTTATTTGAAACATTCCGGTTGGTTACAGTTTTCTTTGCGCTGGTTGAGTTGAACAAAATTGTTACCTTTTGAGTTTTTTTCTGCTTCCATGTGTGCTCTCCACGCCCTCTCCTGGGCAGACTGAGTAGTGCAGCAGCTGATTTGCCATCCCCCTCTGAGGTGTGCACTGCAGGTCACTTCGCATGGAGTGTTGTGAGGACCTTCCATGTGTCCAGCATCTGCTTCATACCTTCTGTGGCAAACATGGCATTCTTCAGTTTTTTCCTGTGTATACAAAGTCGTCCATATGACATTTCTTTCACTTACATACTTTCCGACATATTTTCTAAAACCCTTCATAGAAAATTGCCTGGGAGAAAATTTCCTTTCCAAGTCAGGATTAATTTGGCTATTCCAGAACCAGCTGGGGCATTTTCTCTTCCTGGTTATCATCTGTTTTGACATTCTCCTCAGTCCTCTCCTGGCACTGGTGAGCTCAGTCTGTGGGTGGAAGCCTCCTCTGGGAACAGAGTCCAGGAAAAGTATTCACGGGTTCCGAAGCTTGCGTTCAGGGCACAGGTGTGTGCGTGATTTGTGTGCAGCCAGACTAATGTTTTAGAAGCAAATGATTTTGAAAATATGTATCCAATGACCAAAAAATTAATTATAGTCTTTTAACAATCTGTAAAATTGTGTGAAGTGTTTTTTCAAAAATAAAAAGTTAAAGCTTAAGTATATAGATATGCACAATTTATCAAAATTGCATATTCTGAGTTTCAACATTAGTATAATATTTATTCTTTGTACAGATCTTGTACTTTAGTCAGTTTGTTAGTCATTTTTGTTTTTTTAATTCTGTAACAGTATTCTACTGAAGAGTACATTTTAAAAACATGGCCTTATTTTTATGTCTTCATAGTTACCATGTCTGGGAAATCAACCCCAAATTACTTTCCTTTCTTTTGAAGAGTACACAATTGTTAGTGGGTGAAGCACCTTCTATAGGTGCTGAGGTATCAAGCAAGCTTAGATAAACTTTGCTAAATAGAGCTTTCCCCAAATATATTTAGTTTTGTATTGATAGGGAGCTTTGTCAACCCAAATTTTTTAGAGCCACTATTTTGTGCTTACATCAGAATGTCTTTCTAATCATCTATTTTTGTACAATAGACTCATCAAATATATGTTCAGAAAAGGACTGTAGGTGCCATAAATCACAGATCTACTCAGTCCCATCCAGTTTCAGCACTGGATGTGATTATAAGTAGGAACTCCATCAAATTCTCTTCTTGGAGGTTCCAAAGAGTTGCAGGACATAAAAAAAAAGACAGCAACGATTTTCCCTGCCTACAATTACATCAACTATAAACAAGATTAAAGTCCTCTATAAATGTGGATTCACAGGTATCTCTTTTATGGGGTGTAGAGTCCTTTGGGTGTTTTTGCCTACAGGTGCTGTAGCTGGATCACATGATAGATTTATTTCTAGCTTTTTGAAGAGCTTCTACCCAGATCTCCACAGTGACTGAACCAGATTGCACTCTGACCAGCAACGAGCAAGAGTTCCCCTCTGTTTACAGTACCTAGAATGGAAACAGCCTGACCGTCCATCAGCTGCTAATGGAAAATAGAAATGTGCTACATTTACACAGCAGAGTATTATTCAGCTGTTAAGAAAAGTGAAGTTATGAAGTTTGCAGGTAAGTGGATCATGCTGGAAACAGTCATTCTGACTGAGGCAACCCAGACATACGACTATCATAAGCTTTCACTCATTGGTGGGCGTTAGCTTTGAATCTCCAGATATGTATATTTCACTTGGAATACCCATAAAGGTCAGGAAATTAGTAGAGGGGCTTGGGGTGGGTTTCAGAGAAGAGGAGTTAGAATGAAATGATAGGAAGGGCTAACAGAGAACAGTGGATCGTGAGGTGTAAATGGGGAGGGAGGTGGGATGGCAAGGGAGAGGAGGGGATAAAGGAAGGGATGAATAGCATTTCAAAAATGCTATTTGAATAAAAGACACTTCAAAAAAGTCACATAAAACCTACTGTTATAGAATCTTTTTATCCTAAAAGATAAAAAAGAGTTTAGATCTAGTTACCCTAAAAGGCAATAGTGTGTCTCTACTAGACACCATAGAACATCAAATAAAAAGGCCTGGAATGGATTATCTCTTCTGGAGTTGTTGGCAAGTGAAGTCCCATAGGTTCCCAAACATTGAAGACTATTGCTAAGGCCATTGGCCACTATGTGTTACTCAACAGTAACACTGTATTGCTGAACTCAGTACAATACTTGGGTCATAGAACATGGAGAAATCAAGTTGGTACTGACTTGAAGGCTTCATCCCTACTGGTTAGCTTGAAGGCGCTACCCATGCTCCTGGAGGAGTAAAGTCATCATCAATCTTACCCAGGTGTAAACCCTGTGAGCTTCAAAAATGTCCTGCCTGGCAGTGCATGCCCACTGGTGCACCAGTGGCGACATCATCATGGGAGTACAGTGGCATCATCATCATGGGAGTAACCATCACTTCCTGATGGGACTTAAAGCCTGCTCCACAAGATGAATCCACACCTGGCACCATTCTCAGAGCCAGTAGCCTGTAGATAGACAGGTCATAGGCCCCATGGAAGAGGCTGCCACTACTACTCAGCTACATAGGGATAGTAACAAATCACCCCTAGTGGTATCATTACACCCATAGATTAGTGCATATTTTGACCCTCATCAGAGAAGCTTCTTTTTATCAGTAATTAACAATTAACACAGAGACATAGTACTGGTCAAGGCCCAGAGAATCATAGACTGTGGGATGTTCAACCCTAATGGGACATCTGCATCACTGCCCTCCCCCAGGAACAAAAATCATTGAAGAAGAGGGGGCAGAAGACAGTAAGATCAAAACAGGGCAGTCGTACATAGGGGCCCATGAGTGATTGAGACAGCACGTTTAAGACTCACACGGCTCACGGCTGACAATTCTAGCACGGAAAGTGGAGGTGGGTGCCAAGTCCCATCTGTAGATAAGGAGCTATTGGCAATTGATAGCTGCAGAGAGTGAAGGATGGAACAGTTTTCTTTAAGGGTATGACCCCTCATTGCTGGTCATGCTCCAGCAAAAGCCATACCTCCCAGGGTATGTGGACAGTACAAACTGTACTGGTGGATTAAACAAAGGACAGAAATTCAGGAGGGTAGGGAAGAGGAGAGGGGACTGGGAATAATGGGGAGGGGGAAGTGACTGTGGTTAAAATATACTATATGAAATTTGCAAAGAACCAGTGAAAAAACAAATCCCTCATCAGAATTCACTTTATGCCTAAGAACATTAAAGTGACGAGATTGCTTAGTGGCAGAACACTTGCCTAGCATGTGAGAGGGCCTAGGTGTGATCTTCAACGTAACAAAAGTGAATAGGCAAAATTCATAAGCTTTTTAAACTAATACCACATGTAACTAGCAAGTGGGTGGAGCCAACCATGAAGATTCCACACTATAAAAAGTCCAAAGTTTCCCCAATTGTAAACGCCTCCTGATACCAAACCAGACAAACACAGGAAGAAAATATTTTTCTTCAATGTCCTCAATGTAGATGCAGACAGAAGAAAAAATTTAACAAAACTCCATGCCATTTTAGGAAAAAGAAATCATGATAGGAGAAATAGAAGGAAATAACATGAACATGATATAGCATACATAGGAAAAGCAGACAGCTACCATCACAGCCAAAGGGGAGGACGATGACAAGAGCCTCTAGTCTCACCACTTCGGTTCAACTGAAAGTCCCAGACGGAGGAATCAGACAAGAAAGATAGAGAAAAGGCAGAAAAAGTTAAAAAGGAAGAGTCATTTCAATTTGCTGAAAGCATATGTAAAAATCATAATTTATGAAACACGTACTCACATGAATATAGGGATGTACACATCCTGTTTTAACCCATAAAGAAATTTAGCAAAGTTGCAAGATATAAAACAAACACACAAAATTCATTTCCTCTTTATCAAGATAGAATAATCTGTGAAGGAAACTAAGAAAATAATTCAACTTAACATAGTATCCAAAGTAATAAAGTACATATATATATATATATATACATATATATATATATATATATACACACACACACACACACACACACACACACATGCATGGCCTAGGCAATGAAAGCTATAAGACATGCTGAATGAAATGAAAGAGAACAAGAGTTCATAAAGAGACATCAGAAGACCTAGTATTACACAGATCTCATTACGTGCCAGAGGATCCACAGATTGAACAGAAATCCTATCAAAATTCCAGCGGCATTGTTGAAGATATGATATCCCCTCACACTTACAGGGAGAGAGGTTAGAATAAAAAACAAAACAAAACAGAAGCTGACAAGCGTTGGGAAAGATGTGGGAAAACTGGAACCTAAGTGGTGCAGCCACTGGCCTGAGCTAGAAGTAGGCTTTCTCCTTGATTCACAATACTACCTTGGCACACAGCCAGGAGAATGGAAAAGTACATCTCAAGTTCATGTTCATAGAAAGCATTATTCAAATCTCCAAAATATAGAGGCAACCTGCATGTCTACCATCAGATGTTGGAAAGGCAATGGGATCCATGCATTCAGTGGAGTCTCAGCAAAAGGAAGCTTGGACACAGGCTGCATCATGGGCAAAATTTGAGGACACTGTGCTAAGCGAAACAATCTAGTCACAAAAAGACAAGCGTAGAATTTCACAAAGGAGCTGTAGAAAACAAATTCACAGAGGTTGAGAAATAGAATGGTGGTTGCCAGAGGCTGTGTAAGGAGCGGAAATCGGATAACAATGAGTATAGAGTTGCAGTTTTGCATAAGGAGAAAGTCTGGAGGCCAGTTACTAAACAACCCCAAAGTGGCTCACATCACTAAGCAGTGCACTTAAAAATGATGAAAGTGATGTTTGTTTTTGCCACATTTTAGAAAAAGATTCTTTTCACGGTAGAGATATTCCAAAGCACCATCAGAGTTAACACTGTGCTGTTTGAATTTTTTCCAGTTCTTTAGCTTTTTCCAACAGGTAAATGAATGTTTCTATTTAGGGCTTTTGTTTTTAATAACTTGTAATTCCTCTAACGCTACAAAATTTAAGTAATCTTTTGTAGTCATTGAGTGCTTTGACTGAAAATTTTAAACTGTTTATACTCAAGGAGAAACTAAAATTTAGAAAAACTTAACCTTTTAATATAATTGTAAGGTACATTAGTTGAAAAATATTTCTCCCAAGATGTAAAAACTCCTAGAATCTGATTAATAATAGAGACCATGAAATAAGTAATTGTCTTCAGTTTTGAACTTATTACTTATGTTTTAATAATAGTTAGTATGATATCAAATGCTTTGCTTTGTTAAAAATCAGCCTCCAGAAGCTTCACTATGACAGTGACCAAAATCAAGTTAATTCTTTGTTAGCATCATCTTGACAGGCATTCTGTTAGAATCATCTGATTCTAAGACAATACACATGTGCATTGTATTAGAATGTTCTAATATCTATATAAAGTGCATCTAAAAATTTTATTTTACAAATGGAGCCAACACATCAATGATTACTGCTTCAGTTGATTGCCCACATCAACCAATGGTGAATTAGAGTCTGGAAGACTGGCCATTTGATGTTGTTTAGAGTCATGCGTTAGAGCTGTGTCCCATCCTAGCGCATCATGAGGTGCACCTCTTGGATGCCTCTGACACCAAAAGGTCCCATGTCATGGCACTGTGAGTGCAACCCTTTTAAAACAGCCCCTGTTGGTGGCCCACACGCTAATGCTATTGTGACATATTTGTGTCTTCTGGCTTCATGTGCTCCTAGACGTCTTACTGTTCTGGCGGATGACCATCAGCTTCCCTCAGCTGCGTGAAGTGTTTTGAGGGCCACTGCTGGCTGGCTCGCCAAGCAGTCAGCACAAAGGCTCACACAGAGCGCTTTTCAGTCTCTGCTGGAAGGACCTGGAGGGGAGAGACGTCCCCTGAGTCTGTCAGCACTGTTCCTCACAGATTCACCTACTTGTGTGTGACCTTCCACCTAGGCATCTGAGTATGCGACCCTGGTTCTACAATGTTTTGTTCTCTAGCCTCGGGCAAGCAGAATTCTGTTTCCAATTCTTCATTTTCAATGCCCTCAACATGCACTGACTCATGTTCTCAGCTCCCTGCGGCCGGCGGACTCATTGGACGTTTAGCTAGTAGAAGGAGACACAGGAATGTGGACCAAAATTCACAGTCTGCCCGAGACTGCCTCCTACACCGAGGCCCAGCAGCGCAGGGGTGGTACACACTCACAAGACTGCTCTGCGTTGAGTCTCCCAATCCTGAGGTCAGCAGCTTAGGTCTGAAGGATCTCCGGGCCTCCCTTTAGGAGCTGCGGTTGTAGAAACATCTTTTTCATGAAACTTACATTAACAATCCTGAGAACAAATGAAGGGAAAGACATATTTCAGGAGAAAGTAAATGTTAAGAAAGGAGAAGGCAAGGGAAAGAAAGGTGCGTCGGGAGACAGCTGTTTCCGACCGGGATGTTCCGACAGAGGAGACCTGAGCAAAAGTATCGGTGAAATGGAAGCCAGGGCATCTGGGGACACGGGGTTGTTCCAAGGACGGGGGGGGGGGGGGGGTGGGCAACAAGTGCAAGCCTCTGAGCGGGGCATGGGCTGACAGGATTCAGGAGGAAGGGCAGACCATAGAGTCAGGGCTGAGAGCACAAGGACAGTGCACTATGCAGGAGGACGACGGAAATCAATGGAGTGTGTGCAGCTCTTTGCAGCTGCCGCTAAGGCTCAAGGATGCAATTGAGAGACACCTGCTCCACTCTAAAACCTGTGAAAATGTATTCGTTGGCTGCTTCCATCCTCCCTTCCAATTCCCCCCTCTTTGTTCCTCTTTTCTCCCCTGACTTTTTTTTCTTTTCTCTGCCAACAGAGGTTGGGCCATGTTCCTTATCCAAGATTAGCATAGTGGCTGACACATGAAGGCACCCACTAACCCATTTACACACACACACACACACACACACACACACACACACACACACACACATTTCTTTGAGTGAGGGGGAAAACTGAGACCCAGAAAGATAGAATAACGTTTTCAAGGCCGTGTGAATATTTAGTGGTAGGAGCCAAAGCCAGATCTATTTTCAGTTTGTTTCCTGTTCGTTTACCACACCAGGCACATGAATATCAAAAGCAGATCCGAAGAACTTTATAATTAGTGCATGTGGCTTATTTCCTGTCACTGACTGTGAACGTAATCCAGAGTCACACAGTCACCCAGGCTCACAGGCCGTGAGCGGACAGGCGATCACCGTCACTGGAAAGCGGTTGTCGATTCTCTGAGCTAAGATGAATGGTTTGGGGGTGGCTGTGCGCCTCAAAGGCATACAGTTTTGTAAAGACTCAGAGGGTGTGCTGGTAAGAATGGGGGGACTAGTCCTTTGGTAGGGTTGGACCGAGATAGTCTGAGTGCAGCTTCTCATTAAAGAAGAGTTAAATGGCAAGAGGAAATAGGAAATATTGTCAAAGCAAGAATATGTAGCATTTCTAGAGGCCCAAAAGCAGCTGGAACCAGAACACAGGCAATCAAGAAAAACCCATATATTGAATGGGTTTGGAGAGAGCAGACATCTTTGTCTTGTTCCTGATGTTAGTGGAAAGGGTTCATTCAGGTTCCTCTCTGTTTAGGATGATGCTGGCTGCGGGTTTCCTGTACATCACCTTTATTATGCTGAGGTATGTTCCCTATGTGCCTAGTTTCTCCAGGACCTTTTCATGAAGGGCTTTTATTAAAGATTTTCAAGCTCTGCTCATAGGATTATGTGGCTTTTGTCTTTCAGCCGTTCATATGGTGGATCACATTTATTGATTTACACATGTGGAACCATCCATGAATCTCTGGGATGAAGCTTACTTGATCAGGTGGATAATCTTTGCTATGTTTTCTTGAATTTGGTTTGCAAGTATTTTATTGAGAATTTCAATATCTATGTTCATAAGGGATATTGGTCTATAACGAGTCTTTTGTGGTTTTGTAGCAGAGTAATAGTGGATTTCATAAAAAATAATCAGGAAATGTTCCTTTAGTTTATATTTTGTAGAATAATTTGAGGAGTGTTAGTATTAATTTGTCTTAAAATGTCTGGTAGAATTTTGCATCAAATTCATCTGTGAGGGGCTCTTTCTGGTTGCAAGATTTAAAAAAAAAATTGAGACAGGTTTTCTCTGTGTAGCCTTGGATGTCTTGGCTATAGATGTTACTCTGTAGATCAGGCTGACTTCAGTCTCAGATCTTGGCCTGCCTCTGACTTCCAAGTGCTGGGATAAAGGTGTGTACCACCATACACGGCTCGGTTGCAAGATTTTAAATGACTGTTTCTATTTTACTAGGAAGTACGTATCTTTTAAAAAATTGTTTAGTTCATCTCTATTTCATTTTGATATGTCATATATACCAAGTAATTCATCCATTTCTTTTTAGGTTTTCCAGTTTGGTGGAATACAGTTTTTTTTTTTTTTTTAAATCTTTTTTTTTTTTTTTTCCTCATGGTTTATTTTTTTTTTATATTTAAAAATTTCCATCCCCTTCCCTCCTCCTCCCCCCCTCCCTCCCCTCCTTCTCCCCTTTCTCTCCCCTCCTTCTCCCCCTTCCCTCCCCTCCCCTCCACCCATACCTCCCCTCCCTCCCTCTCAAGGCCAAGGAGCCATCAGGGTTCCCCACTCTATGCTAAGACCAAGGTCCTCCCAACTCCCCCCAGGTCCAGGAAGGTGATCGACCAAGCTGAGAAGGCTCCCACAGAGCCCGTCCATGAAGAAGAATCAGAGCCCAGAGCCATTGTCCTTTGCTTCTCAGTCAGCCCCCGCTGTTGGCCACACTCAGAGAGACGGGTTTGGTCGCATGATCCATCAGTCCCATTCCAACTGGAGTTGGTGATCTCCCATTAGTTCTGTCCCACCGTCTCCATGAGTGAACGCACCCCTCTTGTTCCTGACTTTCTCCCTCATGTTCTCGCTCCTTCTGCTCCTCATCAGGACCTTGGGAGCTCAGTCCAGTGCTCCAATGTGGGGCTCAGTCACCTTCCCCATCTGTCGCCAGCTGGAGGTTCCCTCACGGTCCTGACTTTCTTTCTCATGTTCTCTCTCCTTCTGCTCCTCATCAGGACCTTGGGAGCTCAGTCCGGTGCTCCAAGGTGGGGCTCTGTCATTTTCTTCATCTATCGTCAGGTGGAGGTTCTATGGTGATATGCAAGAAATTCATCAGTATGGCTATAGGAACTGGCCTTTTCAGGCTCCCTCTCCTCAGCTGCCCAAGGAACTAACTGGGGGCGTCTCCCTGGAAACCTGGGAACCCCTCTAGGGTCAAGTCTCTTGACAACCCTCAGGTAGCTCCTTAAATTCAGATATATGCTTCCCTGCTCTCATATCCACCCTTCCTATATCCCAAGCACCCCATTCCTCCGAGCTCCCCCCGCTCTCCCCTTCACACTTTTCTCTCCCCATCTTCCCTTGGCCCAGTCTTGCCCAACCCTCAAGTTCCCAATTTTGCCTGGCGATCGTGTCTACTTCCAATATCCAGGAGGATTACTATATCTTTTTTGGGAGTTCACCTTCTTATTATCTTCTCAAGGATCCCAAACTTATAGGCTCGATGTCCTATAATCATGGCTAGAAACCGAATATGAGTGAGTACATCCCATGTTCATCTTTATGGGTCTGGGTTACCTCACTCAGAATAGTGTTTTCTATTTCCATCCATTTGCCTGCAAAATTCAAGATGTCATTGTTTTTTACCGCTGAGTAGTATTCTAGCATGTATATATTCCACAGTTTCTTCATCCATTCTTCCACTGAAGGGCATCTAGGCTGTCTCCAGGATCTGGCTATTACAAATAATGCTGCTATGAACATAGATGAGCATATGCTTTTGTTGTATGATTGGGCATCTCTTGGGTAGATTCCCAATAGTGGAATTGCTGGGTCCTGGGGTAGGTTGATCCCGAATTTCCTGAGAAACCGCCACACTGCTTTCCAAAGTGGTTGCACAAGTTTGCATTCCCACCAGCAATGGATGAGTGTGCCCCTTACCCCACAACCTCTCCAGCAAAGGTTATTATTGGTGTTTTGGATTTTAGCCAATCTGACAGGTGTGAGATGATATCTCAAAGTTGTTTTGATTTGCATTTCCCTGATAGCTAGGGAGGTTGAGCATGACCTTAAGTGTCTTTTGGCCATTCGAACTTCTTCTGTTGAGAATTCTCTGTTCAGTTCATCGCCCCATTTTTTAATTGGGTTAATTGGCATTTTACCGTCTAGTCTCTTGAGTTCCTTATATATTTTAGAGATCAGACCTTTGTCAGTTGCAGGGTTGGTGAAGATCTTTTCCCAGTCAGTAGGCTGCCTTTGTGTCTTAGTGACAATGTCCTTTGCTTTACAGAAGCTGCTCAACTTCAGGAGGTCCCATTTATTCAATGTTGCCCTTAAAGTCTGTGCAGCTGGGGTTATGCATAGGAAACGGTTCCCTGTGCCCATTTGTTGTAGAGTACTTCCCACTTTCTCCTCTATCAATCTCAATGTGTTCAAATTAATATTGAGGTCTTTAATCCATTTGGACTTGAGTTTTGTGCATGGTGATAGATATGGATCTACTTTCATTCTTCTACAGGTTGACATCCAGTTATGCCAGCACCATTTGTTGAAGATGCCCTCTTTTTTCCATTGTGTACTTTTGGCTCCTTTATCAAAAATCAGGTGTTCATAGGTTTGTGGTTTAAGATCCGGGTCTTCTATACGATTCCATTGGTCAACTTCTCTGTTCTTATGCCAATACCAAGCCGTTTTCAATACTGTAGCTCTGTAATAGAGTTTGAAGTCAGGGATGGTAATGCCTCCAGAAGTACCTTTATTGTATAAGATTTTTTTGGCTATCCTGGGTTTCTTGTTTTTCCATATAAAGTTGATTATTGTCTTCTCAATCTCTGTGAAGAATTTTAATGGGACCTTGATTGGGATTGCATTGAATCTATAGATTGCTTTTGGTAGAATTGCCATTTTTACTATGTTGATCCTCCCAATCCACGAGCAGGGGAGATCCTTCCATTTTCTGGTATCCTCTTCAATTTCTTTCTTCAAAGACTTAAAGTTCTTGTCATATAAATCCTTCACTTCCTTGGTTAGCGATACTCCCAGATATCTTATGCTATTTGTGGCTATTGTGAAAGGTGATACTTCTCTGATTTCCCTCTCTGCTTCCTTATCCTTTGTGTATAGGAGGGCGACTGATTTTTTGGAGTTGATCTTGTATCCTGCCACGTTACTGAAGGAGTTTATCAGCTGTAGGAGTTCTTTGGTGGAGTTTTTGGGGTCGCTTATGTATACTATCATATCATCTGCAAATAATGAAAGTTTAACTTCTTCCTTTCCAAATTGGATCCCCTTGATTCCCTTATGTTGTCTTATTGCTATTGCTAGAACTTCAAGCACTATATTGAAGAGATAAGGAGAGAGTGGACAGCCTTGTCGTGTTCCTGAATTTAGTGGGATAGCCTTGAGTTTCTCTCCGTTTAATTTGATGTTAGCTGTCGGTTTGCTGTAAATAGCTTTTATTATATTTAGGAATGACCCTTGTATCCCTAATCTCTCCAAGACCTTTATCATAAAAGGGTGCTGAATTTTGTCAAATGCTTTTTCAGCATCTAATGAGATGACCATATGGTTTTTTTCCTTCAGTTTGTTTATATGATGGATTACATTAATAGATTTTCGTATGTTGAACCAGCCCTGCATCTCTGGGATGAAGCCTACTTGATCGTAATGGATAATTTTTCTAATGTGTTCTTGGATTCGGTTTGCCAGTATTTTATTGAGAATTTTTGCGTCCATGTTCATGAGTGAGATTGGCCTGTAATTCTCTTTCTTGGTTGAGTCTTTGTGTGGTTTAGGTATCAGGGTAACTGTAGCTTCATAGAAGGAATTTGGCAGTGACTCTTGTGTTTCTATATTGTGAAATACCTTAAGGAGTATAGGTATTAGGTCTTCTTGGAAGTTCTGGTAGAATTCCGCATTGAAACCATCTGGTCCTGGGCTCTTTTTGGTAGGGAGGTTTCTGATAACAGTTTCTAATTCTTCGCGACTAACAGGACGATTTAGAGCATTTACCTGGTCCTGGTTTAACTTTGGTATATGGTATTTATCTAAAAAACTGTCCATTTCTTTTACATTTTCCAATTTTGTGGCATACAGGCTTTTGTAGTAAGATCTAATGATTTTCTGAATTTCCTCTGTGTCTGTGGTTATGTCCCCCTTTTCATTTCTGATCTTGTTAATTTGCGTGTTCTCCCTCTGCCGTTTGATTAGATTGGCTAAGGGTTTGTCAATCTTGTTGATTTTCTCCAAGAACCAGCTTCTTGTTTCATTGATTCTTTGGATTGTTTTCTGTGTTTCTATTTTGTTGATTTCTGCCCTCAGTTTGATTATTTCCAGTCTTCTACTTCTCCTAGGTGAGTCTGCTTCTTTTTTTTCCAGAGCTTTCAGGTGTGCTGTTAAGTCACCAATGAGTGCTTTCTCCGTTTTCTTTAAGTGGGCACTTAGTGCTATGAACTTTCCTCTTAGCACTGCTTTCATTGTGTCCCATAGGTTTGAGTATGTTGTGTCTTTGTTTTCATTAAATTCAAGAAAGACTTTAATTTCTTTCTTTATTTCTTCCTTGACCCAGGTGTGGGTCAGTAGTTGACTGTTCAGTTTCCATGAGTTTGTGGGCCTTCTGGGGGTAGCATTGTTGTTGAATTCTAATTTTAATCCATGGTGATCCGATAAGACACAGGTGGTTACTAATATTTTTTTGTAACTGTGGAAGTTTGCTTTGTTACCAAGTATATGGTCAATTTTCGAAAAGGTTCCATGAGCCGCAGAGAAGAAGGTATATTCTTTCCTATTTGGGTGGAATGTTCTATAGATGTCTGTTAAGTCCATTTGGTTCATTACCTCCATTAAGTCTTTCAATTCTCTGTTAGGTTTCTGTCTGATTGACCTGTCCATTGGTGAGAGAGGAGTATTGAAGTCTCCAACTATTAGTGTGTGTGGTTTGATGGCTGCCTTGAGTTCTAGAAGTGTTTCTTTTACATAAGTGGGAGCTTTTATATTAGGGGCATAGATATTCAGGATTGAGACTTCATTCTGAAGGATTTTTCCTGTTATGAGTATAAAGTGTCCCTTTCCATCTCTTCTGATTGATTTTAGTTTGAAGTCAACTTTGTTGGAAATTAGTATGGCCACACCCGCTTGTTTCTTAGGGCCATTTGCTTGATAAACCTTTTCCCAACCCTTTACTCTGAGTAGGTGCCTGTCTTTGTGGTTGAGGTGTGTTTCTTGTAAACAGCAAAATGTTGGATTCTGTTTTCGTATCCAGTCTCTTAGCCTGTGCCTTTTTATAGGTGAATTGAGTCCATTGATATTAAGTGATATTAATGACCAGTGGTTGTTAACTTCAGTCATTTTTAGTAGTAGAGTTTGTGTGTTTCCCTTCTTCTAGTTGTGCTGGTGAAGGGTCGCTAGATGCCTGAGTTATTGTCGGCGTTGTTGGACTCCTTGGTTTGTGATTTTCCTTCTATTACTTTCTGCAAGGCTGGATTTGTGGCTGCGTATTGTTTAAATGTGTTTTTGTCCTGGAATATCTTGTTTTCTCCATCAATGGTGAATGCAAGCTTTGCTGGGTATAATAGTCTAGGCTTGCATCCATGTTCCCTAAGTGTCTGTAGCACATCTATCCAAGCTCTTCTGGCTTTCATGGTTTCCATTGAGAAATCAGGTGTAATTCTGATAGGTTTCCCTTTATATGTTACTTGACCTTTTTCCTTTGCAGCTCTTAATATCTGTTCTTTATTCTGTATGTTTTGTGTTTTGATTATTATATGGCGTGGTGATGCTTTCTTTTGATCCAGTCTATTTGGTGTTCTGTAGGCTTCTTGTACCTTCATAGGAACATCCTTCTTTAGGTTGGGGAAGTTTTCTTCTATAATTTTGTTGAATATGTTTTCTGGGCCTTTGAGTTGTAATTCTTCTCCTTCTTCTACCCCAATTATTCTTAGGTTTGGTCTTTTCATGGTGTCCCAGATTTCCTGAATGTTTTGTGTTAAGAATTTGTTAGATTTGTTTAGTTCTTTAATCTGTGAGTTTATTTCTTCTATAGTATCTTCAGAGTCCGAGATTCTTTCTTCCATCTCTTGTATTCGGTTGGAAATACTTGTCTCTGAAGTTTCTGTTCGTTTACTCAGAGTTTCCATTTCCAGTCGTCCCTCAGATTGTGTTTTCTTCAATACCTCCATTTCATTTATCAGGTCTTGTACTGTTTCCCTTACCTGTTTGATTGCTTTTTCTTGTTTTTCTTGTTTTTCTTGGGTATCTTTGAGAGATTTATTTATTTCGTCTACCTTTTTGTTTGTCATCTCCATTTCTTTATGGCAGTTTTTTACCTCCTGTTTAAGGTCCTCTATTATTTTTATAAAGTACTGTTTAATGTCGGTTTCTTCTATATCTTCTGGGGTAGGGTGTTCAATTCTTGTTGTTTCGGGATGTCTGGCTTGTGGTGATGTCATGTTGCCTTTCATGTTGTTGGAGGAGCTCCTGCATTGGCGCCTGCCCATCTCTTCCTTGCTCCGGGCAGTCAAATGCAGGAGGGGACCTCCCACCGGCCTGGGTGCACTCAATTCCAGGTCCCCAGAGCCCAAACAGGCTGAGCTGTGTGATTTTGTGGCCCCAAAGACGGGAGGATGAGGCAGGGGGAGGGGGGGAGGATTCTGGGTGCAAGCTGGGAAGGGACAGGGAGAGAGAGGCAGTATCCGGGGAGAATAACCCCTGCAGGAAGAGCAGGAAGTGTGCTGGTGGCAGGGGGAGTTGTGGAGAGTCGGTGGTCCCTCACCGGGCAGCTGCTGCGGTTCGGGCACTCACTCCTCACTCACCCCAAAGAATGATGGATCCTTCTGCAGACTGTGAGGTCCCCTTGCAGGCCAAGCAGCTCTCAGACAAAGGCCTACCTTGCTCCGGGCAGTCAAATGAAGGAGGGGACCTCCCACCGGCCTGGGAGCACTCTATTCCAGGTCCCCAGAGCCCAAACAGGCTGAGCTGTGGGATTTTGTGGCCCCAAAGACGGGAGGATGAGGAAGGGGGAGGGGGGGAGGATTCTGGGTGCAAGCTGGGAAGGGACAGGGAGAGAGAGGCGGTATCCGGGGAGAATAACCCCTGCAGGAAGAGCAGGAAGTGTGCTGGTGGCAGGGGGAGTTGTGGAGAGTCGGTGGTCCCTCACCGGGCAGCTGCCGAGGTTCGGGCACTCACTCCTCACTCACCCCAAAGAACGATGGATCCTCCTGCAGACTTTCAGGTCCCCTTGCAGGCCAAGCAGCTCTCAGACAAAGGCCTACCTTGCTCCGGGCAGTCAAATGAAGGAGGGGACCTCCCACCGGCCTGGGTGCACTCAATTCCAGGTCCCCAGAGCCCAAACAGGCTGAGCTGTGGGATTTTGTGGCCCCAAAGACGGGAGGATGAGGAAGGGGGAGGGGGGGAGGATTCTGGGTGCAAGCTGGGAAGGGACAGGGAGAGAGAGGCAGTATCCGGGGAGAATAACCCCTGCAGGAAGAGCAGGAAGTGTGCTGGTGGCAGGGGGGGTTGTGGAGAGTCGGTGGTCCCTCTCCGGGCAGCTGCCGCGGTTCGGGCACTCACTCCTCACTCACCCCAAAGAACGATGGATCCTCCTGCAGATTTTCAGGTCCCCTTGCAGGCCAAGCAGCTCTCGGACAAAGGCCCACCTTGCTCAGGGCAGTCAAATGAAGGAGGGGACCTCCCACCGGCCTGGGTGCACTCAATTCCAGGTCCCCAGAGCCCAAACAGGCTGAGCTGTGGGATTTTGTGGCCCCAAAGACGGGAGGATGAGGCAGGGGGAGGGGGGGAGGATTCTGGGTGTAAGCTGGGAAGGGACAGGAAGAGAGAGGCGGTATCCGGGGAGAATAACCCCTGCAGGAAGAGCAGGAAGTGTGCTGGTGGCAGGGAGAGTTGTGGAGAGTCGGTGGTCCCTCACCGGGCAGCTGCCGCGGTTCGGGCACTCACTCCTCACTCACCCCAAAGAACGATGGATCCTCCTGCAGACTTTCAGGTCCCCTTGCAGGCCAAACAGCTCTCAGACAAAGGCCTACCTTGCTCCGGGCAGTCAAATGAAGGAGGGGACCTCCCACCGGCCTGGGTGCACTCAATTCCAGGTCCCCAGAGCCCAAACAGGCTGAGCTGTGGGATTTTGTGGCCCCAAAGACGGGAGGATGAGGAAGGGGGAGGGGGGGAGGATTCTGGGTGCAAGCTGGGAAGGGACAGGGAGAGAGAGGCAGTATCCGGGGAGAATAACCCCTGCAGGAAGAGCAGGAAGTGTGCTGGTGGCAGGGGGGGTTGTGGAGAGTCGGTGGTCCCTCTCCGGGCAGCTGCCGCGGTTCGGGCACTCACTCCTCACTCACCCCAAAGAACGATGGATCCTCCTGCAGATTTTCAGGTCCCCTTGCAGGCCAAGCAGCTCTCGGACAAAGGCCCACCTTGCTCAGGGCAGTCAAATGAAGGAGGGGACCTCCCACCGGCCTGGGTGCACTCAATTCCAGGTCCCCAGAGCCCAAACAGGCTGAGCTGTGTGATTTTGTGGCCCCAAAGACGGGAGGATGAGGCAGGGGGAGGGGGGGAGGATTCTGGGTGCAAGCTGGGAAGGGACAGGAAGAGAGAGGCAGTATCCGGGGAGAATAACCCCTGCAGGAAGAGCAGGAAGTGTGCTGGTGGCAGGGAGAGTTGTGGAGAGAATACAGATTTTTAAATCATGTCCTTATGATTCTTTAAATTTCCTTGGTATCTATTATAAAGCCTTACTTTTTGTGTCTAATTTTATTGATTTGGATCTTCTCTTCATGCCCTTTGGTTAATTTGGCTAAAGGTTTGCCAATATTTCTGTTATTCTCAAAGAACTAACTCTTTATTTCATTGATTTTTTTGTATTGTTTTCTTTTGTTGCTGTTTCTAGTTCACTTATTTTAGCCTTGAGCTTAATTATAGCGAGAGTAATAATATGACTGCAAATAGAACAGGAAGAAGTCCTTTGTTTACAGATGATATAATGCTGTGCACAAAAGACCCCAAAGACTTTACTGGGAAGCTTCTACAGCTGATAAGGCCTTTCAGCAAAAGAACAAGATATAAAATCAACACCCCAAATCAGTAGCATTCATATATGCAAATGGAAAACATACTGGGAAAATATCGGGGAAACTATCTTTCACAAAATCAAATATCTTTGGATAAAAGAAGTGAAAAACTTGTATAATAAAAACTTTAAGACATTGAAGAAAGAGATTGAAGATGACAACAGAAGATGGAAAGACCACCATGGCCATGGTTCATAGAATTTATACTGTGAAAACAGCCACCCTACCAAATGCTATTTACAGATTCACTGCAATCCTCACCTAAATTTCAACACAGTTCTTCACAGCAATGAAATGAAGCAAAGAAATGAAGGAAATCCAGAGACACATCAGGTCATATTTTGAAAACCTGTACTCCACAAAATTGGAAAACTTAAAGGAAATGGACAAGTTTCTGGATAAATATCACTTACCAAAATTAAATCAGGACCAGATAAGCAATTTAAACAGATCTTTAACTGCTGAAGAAATAGAAACAGTCACCAAAAGTCTCCCAACCAAAGAAAGCCCAGGACCAGATGGTTTCAGCTCAGAATTCTACAAGGTTTTCAAAGAAGAACTAATACCAATACTCCTTAAATTGTTCCACATGATAGAAACAGATGGATCCTTGCCAAACTCTTTCTATGAGGCTACAATTACCCTGATACCCAAACCACATAAAGACATTATTAAGAAAGAGAATTACAGACCAATCTCACTAATGAACATTGATGCAAAAATACTAAATTAAATCCTGGCAAATCGAATCCAAGAACACATCAGAACCATCATCCACCATGATCAAGTAGGCTTCATTCCAGAGATGTAGGGATAGTTCAACATATGAAAATCTGCCAACTGGATCCACCATATAAACAAATTGAAAAATAAAAACCACATGATCATCTCATTAGATGCCAAAAGAGCTTTTGACAAAATACAACATCCCTTCATGTAAAGGTCTTGTAGAGAGCAGGGATACAAGGAACACACTTAAACATAATTAAGGCAGTGTACAGCAAGCCAACAGCCAACATCAAACTAAATGAAGAGAAACTCCCAGCAATTCCACTGAAATCAGGAACAAGATAAGGTTGCCCACTCTCTCCATATCTATTTAACATAGTTCTTGAGGTCCTAGCTGGAGCAATAAGACACCAAAGGGAGATCAAGGGGATACAAATTGGAAAAGAAGAAGTCAAACTCTTACTATTTGCTGATGATATTATTGTTTACATAAGCAACCCCAAAAATTCTACCAAGGAACTTCTACAACTCATAAACACTTTCAGTAATGTAGCAAGATATAAACTAAAAAAACAATCAGTAATCCTCCTTACACAGATGATAAATGGGCTGAGAAAGAAATCAGAGAAACATATTTAACAAATGGTGCTGGATATCAACATGTAGAGGAATGAAAATAGATCCATATCTATCATCATGCACAAAACTCAAGTCCAAATGTATCAAAGACCTCAACATAAAGCCAACCACACTGAACCTCATAAAGTGGGAAGTACACTTGAACGCATTGGCACAGGAGACCACTTCCTAAATATAACCCCAGTAGCAAAGATACTGAGAGAAACAATTAATAAATGGGACCTCCTGAAACTGAAAAACTTCTGTAAAGCAAAGGTCATGGTCAATAAGAGAAAAGAGCAGCCTAAAGAATGGAAAAAGATCTTCACCAACCCCATGTCAGACAGAGGTCTGATCTCCAAAATACACAAAGAACTCAAGAAATTGGCCATCAAAAGAACAAGTAATCCAATAAAAAATGGAGTACAGACCTAAACAGAGAACTCTCAACAGAGGAATCTAAAATGGCTGAAAGACACTTAAGGAAATGCTCAACATCCTTAGTCATCAGAGAAATGCAAATCAAAACAACTCTGAGATTCCATCTTACACCTGTAAGAATGGCCAAGATCAAAAACACTGATGACAACTTATACTGGAGAGGTTGTGGGGAAAAGGGAACACTCCTGCATTGCTGGTGGGAGTGCAAACTGGTACAACCCCTTTGGATGTCAGTGTGGTAATTTCTCAGAAAATTAGGAAACAACAATCCTCAAGACCCAGTAATACCACTTTTGGGTATATATCCAAAGGACTTTGCATCTCCCTGCAGAGATACTTGCTCATCCGTGTTCATTACTGCTGTATCCTTAGTAGCCAGAAATGAGAAACATCCCAGGTGTCCTTCAACTGAGGGATGAATAATGAAAATGTGGTACATTTACACAATGAGACATACTCAACTGTTAAGAAAAATGAGGCTTGCAGCTAAATGGGTGGCACTGGAAACAATCATCCCGAGTATGGTATCCCAGACCCCGAAAGGCGAATACTGTCTGTTTTCTCTAAATGTGTGCCAGTTAGCTTTTAAGCTTTAGGTTTGTGAGTTTCAATCTAAGTAACCATAGACGTTAGGTAGCTAGTGAGGGACCAGGGCGAAGGGGGATCTTCCGAGGAAGGGGAGTTAGAATAGAGAATTATGAAAGGTTAAAGGGGAAATACAATAGGGGGACTAAGTGGAAGGGCAGAATTGGACAGGTTCAATAAGGGACTAGACTATGGGAACAACTAATACTAAAGGCCTTTTGAAACCCAATACTGTAGAAGCTTCCTAAAATACACATATATGAAAGGAATTTAAATGGAGTCATTATACAATGGAGAAACAGTGTTCCAAATAAACATCTTATGCCACAGGTAAGCTTCCAGTGGCAGGAATAGGTTACATCTTTTAGAGTTGTTGGCTAAAGGGGTCCCCAATGGGCTATTGCCAAGGTTATTGGCTACTCTCCATAACCTGATGGTAAGTCCCTATTGTTGAAGACATAACTTACTTAAGTCATTGAACATGGAGAAATCAAGCTGGTGCCCAACTAGAAGCTTCACTCTATCGACTAGTGTTCATGGTTCTAGAAGGTACCTTGCATGCTTCTAGTTAGGGATGGAACTATATGCCTATGTCCCCTTCTCAGGGCTGGGACTTTGTCTCATTTGAACCTGTGTAGTCTTGTGCGTGCTGTCGCGGTCTCTATGAGTGCATGTGAATTATCCCTGCTGTATCTGCTGTTTCCTTGGAGTCCTCCATCGCCTCTTACGCTAACAATCTTTCTGCCCCTGTTCTGTATAGATCCCTGAGCCTGGAGGGGAGGAGTTTCTTAAGACACCCGTTTAAAGATGAGATGAGGAAAACAGAGGAGGGAGAAGTAATCACCAATTTTACCCAGCTACAAGCCCCATGACCTAAACCAGTGGCTCTCAACTCCGTCATGGAACCCATACCTGACACAGGTAACGTGGCCAAGAACCAGGACTAGATAGGTCATGGTCACAGGGGAAACTTTTTATCATTCTGCTAAAGTAACATAGCAATAAAGTGACTCCTGATGACATATTTCTATACCTGTAGATCAGAGTGTCACCCAGAACTCATCAGAGGAACAGTAGATGGTAATTAACACAAAGACCCGCAACTGGACAGTGTGCGGGAAGTGAGAGACTTCTGAGCACTCATCGCTATGCGGGTGTCTTTATGAAACCCCTCCCCTCAAGGTTCAGGGATCTATACAGAAGAGGGGCAGAAAGATTGTTAGCGCAAGAGGCGGTGGAAGACTCCAAGGAAACCGCAGATACAGCAGGGATAATACGCATGCGCTCATGGAGACCGTGACAGCACACACAAGGCTACACAGGTTCAAAGGAGACAAAATCCCAGCCCTGAGGAAGGGGACATAGGTGCAGAGCTCCACCCCCATCTGAGGAGCTATTTGTAATTGAAACCTGCTGGGAAAGGGGAAACTGGTTTTCTTCAATGGCGAATCCACTGCACTCCAGGGCAGGCTCTACGCCCAGGAGCAGCTATGCAGAAGATGAACTCCACACTTTAAGGCTCCCCCCGCCCCGAGTGTCCTTGGAGTTCATCTCCTCTGGTGCATTTCTCTAGACCTGTGTGGGTTCACCGACACTCCCAAGTGCTTTGAATGATGTCATCTTTCTGGCCTGGTGCCCCTGGCTGTTTGGCTACTGGCAGCAGTTGAAACAAATGTCAGGCAGACCAAGACCCAGGAGACGGGAAAGGCTGTGTGGAAAGCGCTGCACAGCCTGGACGCATTGCAGGGCCACCTGGGCAGCATTCGGTTCAGACTGGAGAATCGGAGGGAGTTACCGCTAACCCAGTGTCCATTTCTAGGTTATGTTGCTGTATGATCCAGACTAGTGGTTCTCAGCTTTCCTGATGCTGTGGCCCTTTAATACAGTTCCTCATATTGTGATGATCCCCAACCATAACGTTATTTTCATGCTACTTCATAACATTTTTGTAATTTTGCTACTGTTATGAATCATAATATAGATAACTGATAGGAAGGATATCTATAGCTGGCATATGACTCCAAAGGGTTTGTGATCCACAGGTTGAGACTTGATATAAACAAATATTAGGTAATGTTTATTGGTAGTTTTTGCCTTTGTTTTACCCTGTTTTGCTTTTTGAGGCAGTTCCCCTGTATCTTAGTCTGGCTTAGAACTCCTTCTGTCACTCACGCGAGTCTTCAACCAGTGGTGATCCAGAATCCCAATTGCTGGGATTATAGATGGGCATTACCATGTCTGGTTTATTGCTGTTTTTAATGGCACAGTTTTGGTTACTAGTGAGGATAAGCATTTTTATTATTTAACATTTGTTTTTTTTTTCAATTAACTATTTGAATATTTTCCAATTTTTCTATTATGGTACTAGCATTTTCTTTATTAAAATGTAATAGCATTACTGTTCTAAAGATCGTGCTCCTTTGTTTGCTATATTTTTCATAGCTATTTTTCTTTCTTAGACAGTTATCTTTTAGTTTGATCTATGCTTCAAGTGTTTAAATTTTATTTATTTGTTTAATATCTTTCAGGCAGGGTTTCTCTGTATAATAGCCCTGGCCATCCTGGAACTTGTTTGTAGGCCAGGCTGGCTTCGAACTCACAGAAATCCACCCGCCTCTGCCTCTGAGTGCTGGAATTAAAGGCGTGCACCACCACCTCATGGCAAGTGTTTAAGTTTTAATGTGGAGAAGTCTATCCATTTTTTCCTTTGGGATATTACCTCTTTGTTGTTATTGCTTAGTAAATATTTTACCACTCTGAAATCAAATATAGTTTTATTAATGTTCTTTATAGCTTTGATTTTTTTGCCTTAAACTCTTTTAATCCTCCCATGCCGCAGTTTGGAAGGCTGTTTTCCCTTTTATCGTCTTTCTATTACTTTACTCGTTTATGAAATTTAAGCCACCGCACAAGAACAGGAGTTCATTAAACCTCAGAGAATGTAGATAACGGAAGGGGAAACGTTTGTAGTTTCTCTCCTTTGACCTGTGCAGGCCGCTTGCCTCTGTTCTCCAGATATTTCCTGAATGTAGGAGTGCATATTTCCCCTCCAAAAAGAACCAGATTGCAGTGTGCTTTCATAACCTGATGTTTTCCACATAGTATTGTGTCCTGACTGCTTTCCGTGTTGATCGCTACTTTCCAGCATCGAATCCTGTTTATGGAGATGCACTGGGTATTCCGATAAGTGCCCCCTCATAAGGGCACAGCTGGATAAACTGTTGCAAAACAATATCTCAGGAGCTACCATCCAGAAATGGGGCATGGCCTGTCCCGCAAAGGCCCTGGAGCCCCCACCCGACTTTGTTCCCTCAGCCACTGCCCTTCTACCCTGTATGTAACAGCTGCCGATTCACTTCCCCATAAGCTTCACTGTGAGGTTTCACACCCTGGACTGGTGGCTGAGGGGCCTATTTTACATGTCAAAGTGCACTTGACCCCCAGGTTCTCCCTGCATTCCTCAGCCCCTACCTGTTACAAGGCCTTCCTGGTGGCAACCCCATCCCCTACCCTGAACTCTCTAGCCCAGGGAGCTGGGCTGCCCTTCCTTGGATAATCCAGACATTTTGGTTATGTTCTCTTTGTACCTTTGGGCCTCCTGGCTGCTGCACCTGGTTCCCCTCTCGCCCCTCTCTTCCCCCCACCCTCTCCTCACACGGTACAGCTGAGTCTGGTCATGTCCACTCTGGACTCTCCAGATGTCCGTCTCTGGCTATTCTCTCCCACATGTCTATAATGAACTTTCCCCTCCACCACACCCAGGAGCGGCCCTGTTTGCCTTTTCCTTTCCTCTTCATTCTCTTGTGTTTTACTCTCCGGGAAGACCTGCTGAAATCCCAAGCCCCGGCCTGTGAACATAAGCTTTGGAAATCAAGCATTTGCCCATGTGGTCAGCAGGTGAAATGAGGACATGAGCTCATGACCTCTCCAAGGTGTGGCTGAGGAGGAGGGTTTTATTGCAGACGTGAGGGAGAGCACAGCCAGAGGCATCTGGAAGAGTCCAGAACAAGGAGAGAAAGTAGTAGACTAAACATGGTGGTAGACTGAAGTGAGCCATGGGAGGTGGAGGAGGGGGAGGAGAAGGAGGAGAAGGAGGAGGGGGAGGAGGAGGAGGAGAAGGAAGAGGGGGAGAAGGAGGAGGGGGAGGAAAAGAAGGAGGAGGAGGGGGAGGAGGAGGAGAGAGACAGAGACAGAGACAGAGAGACAGAGACAGAGAGAGACAGAGACAGAGACAGAAAGAGATAAAAAGAGACAGAGAGAGACAGAGAGAGAGAGAGAGAGAGCTAAGGGAGAGGGGTCTGAAGAGGTTGTGCCAAGAGAGCATATAGCCAAAATGTCAGGGTTCTCTAGGAATCAGAAGTGGAGGAAGGGAAGCAAAACTCACCAGCTTGAGCGGTTTAAGGTGGTGGGGGAGTGAGAAGAACTGAGAGGAACCACAGATGCTGGGTGAGCCTGGGGGCCAGTATCCATTTTGGGATGTTACTAGCCACCACGGCCATCTGTCCTGAGTTTCTTTGGGATCTGACAGTGAGGTGGAGATGAAGCCCTTAGAGTGGACCTTGCTCTAATGTGACCAATGTCAACCCAGAGAATAAGTGCACGGAGACCAGGTGACAACAGAGGAGCCAAGCAGCTGCAAGTCCCAGGTTACCATGAGCAATGGCCGCCACAAGTAAACCAGAAAGGGTTCAGTCCCCGGCTCAGGGGAGTGTGACTGAGACTCCTGGCTTGCTTTGGGACTTTAGCCTCTAGAACTAAGAGATCAAATCTCTGTTGTTTGTGACACTTCCTTGTCGTGATAGCCCTAGGAAACTGCAGCGATCTGATTTCCAATGACACAGGGTTTTTTCCCTATCATTCTATCAGCCTTTGCAAAGTTATGTATGGATATTTCTTTCACCTTTTTTTCTCAGAAGACATTGTAGGTGTGAACTCTCTACATAAAGACAACTAGTGTGGCTCACCACACCTCACCTCCGAGGGCCACATTCGAGGCGCAGACGCTGAGCAGTCTCAGCTGACTGCAGCTGTCCTGTTCCCCGCCTGTGGCAACGCAGCCGCCTCCATTTAACTCAGGCAGAAAATCGGCGCCTCAAGTCTGAGCTCGAAAGGTACTGATTTCTCATATTGTCTATCCACTCCCCCGTCAACACATCTCCCTAAAAAATGTTTGGGGTGCCCTGCCTCAGGCTGCAGCTCTCTCCCAGAGAGAGCTTTCTTCCCTGTTCCGCACCAGAGGCCCCCAAACAGCGTCCCCTGTCCTCCTTTTCCCACGGGGCAGTCACAGCGTCCATGCGAGGACTCTGTCCATGCCGTTCTCCTTCCCCCTCCACTGATCCGTGCAAGAAGTTATTTCACAAAATTGACTGTAGTGGGACTTCGGCCTTCACCCACAGGTGTGTGCTGAGCCCCTGTGTTCAAGCTCACCCCACTGTTGCTTAAACAGCCATAACACTCTGATATTAAAATGACAAATTTCTTTTTGTTACACTTTAAAAAGTATTTGCTTGCTATTTCTGTTTATTCTTCCAAATTAATGTAGGAATAGTTTCTCCACCTTCCAAAAGAGTCCCTCGAAGAATCTGAAGATATTAAAAGAGTGAGATTAATAAAAGCATCGCTGTTCTTTGCATGTCAGGGCTTCTGTGCCAGGGGCTGTCTCTTCATCCGTCTGCGTCTCCCTCCACACCCCCTCCAGCTAGGCTCAGGGAGTGGGGGAAGCCCGCAGTCCAAAGAACCTGCTGAGTGGGCTTTAGGGAGGCACTCAAGCCTAGCTGGCTCGCTGGCTCGCATTCTAGAGAGGTAATTGGAATAGGAGGCAGGATGAGCTCTGAGCCAGCTCTGGACAAGGGTGTGCTGAGCACAAACCTAATGAAAGTCGAAAAGGAGCTGATTTAGTACATTTGCCAGACAGAAAGAACTAAGGCGGGCCCCTGGAGCCAGGCGCAGTGGAGGGAAGGGCAAACGGAGCAGGTGGGGACACAGCAGGCTGAGCAGACAGGAGAGGCCAATCATTGGCCACCACTGGATGGGGGCGGGACTTGTTAACGGCCCAAAAGAGTCCATAGAAAAAGCACTTTTTGTTTGTTTGTTTGTTTTGTTTTTCGAGGCAGGGTTTCTCTGTAGTTTTGAAGCCTGTCCTCCTGAGTTCTGGGATTAAAGGCTTGTGTCACCACTGCCTGGCTGAGAAGCACTTTTAAAAACTTGTCGGAAGCCGGGCGGTGGTGGCACACGCCTTTAATCCCAGCACTCGGGAGGCAGAGGCAGGCGGATCTCTGTGAGTTCGAGGCCAGCCTGGTCTACAAGAGCTAGTTCCAGGACAGGCTCTAAAAAAGCTGCAGAGAAACCCTGTCTTGAAAAACCAAAAACCAAAAAAAAAAAAAACAAAAAAACAAAAAAAAAAAACAAACTTGTCAGAAGACAGTTTTCTGTCTCAAGCGCCCACTGTGGTGCATTAAATACATTGACAATGTTCAGCCATTGCCACTATTCATTTCCAGGCCCTTTTCCTCTTATCCAATAGAAAGTCAACAACATCATCATTCTCTTCTCTACCTTCCCCTTCCTGATACTTTGCTCTTCTTCACACATTGTGACCAAATGATTTCACACAGTGATGTTTTCACCCATGTAATAGCTGAAGTCAGTAATTAATTTCCTCCACTTTCTATCAAAAAATACAGAAAATTGCAGGCCATGGTGGTGCACACACATTTAATCCTAGCCCTCAGGAGGCAGAGGCAGGAGGAATCTCTGTGAGTTTGAAACCAGCCTAATCTACATATGGTGTTTCAGGCCAGGCATTAAGACAAGACTCCATAGTGAGACACAAGAGAGAGAGAGAGAGAGAGAGAGAGAGAGAGAGAGAGAGAGAGAGAGAGAGAGAGAGAGAGACATACCCAGGTCTGGTAGCACCCATCTTTAATCTCAGCACTTGAGAGGGGGAGGCAGGCAGATTTCTGTGAGTTCGATGTCAGCCTGGCCTACACAGTGAGTTCCAGGACCACCAGGGATACAAGAAGAGACCATGTCTTCAAACACTCAAATGATGGGGCACACACATTTCCTGTTCTAATCATTCTAAGTTGACCGGTCAGTGATATTAAGCAATTCTCACTGCTGCCTCCCCCTTTCCCACCACTCATCTTCAGAGCTCATTCTGTGAAGTTAAAATTCTGTACCCATTCATCAACAACACCCTCTATTATCAGCTTCCTGTCACAGTAGTCATCTCATTAACTTTGAAAAGAAAAATTCAACATGGCTCACTATTTTTCAAGTTTTAGCCAGAGACCAACTGGCTCTTCTGCTTTGGGGCCCGTGGTGAGGCCAGAACGTCACGGGGGAAGCTTGGTCAGGTGAAGCTGCTCATTCATGAGGGCTAGGAAACAAAGCAAGAGAAGGGGGGCAGGGTCCCCAAATCTACCTTAAGCACAGCCCAATAACTTAGCTTCTTATAAGGAGGCCACACCTCTTAAAAACCACACTGCCAAGCTTTCCCCAGACTTTTATTTGGGGGGGGGGGCAAGAGGGAGAAGACATTTAATTTCCAGCCTTAACATATTCCAGCTCCCCACTTCTCCAAGTTTCTGTCTCTACCATTTTACTTCTGCCTCCATGAGTTGACTCCTCTTGGTAACTCATGTAAGTGGAGTCCTACAGTCTTTGTCTTTTAGGGTCTGGCTTCTTTCACTTAGCATGATATGCGAATGGATAGAAGCTTATATCTATGCTAAGCATAGGTCAGATCCTCATTTTTAAGGCTGACTACCCTTCCATTATTTGTGTCTGTCTGTCTGTCTGTCTGTCTGTCTGTCTGTCTTTTGTTCTTCATCCTTCTTCCCATGCACTTGGGTTGAAAACTGGCACTGAAGTGGGAGGTGTTGCTGTTGGATCCTATGCTTTGAATCGGTTTTGTGAGAAGAATTTGGAAGAGTTTGAATCTGTGGCCTAGAGAAGATCTAGAGTTCTGGAAACAGACCTTACTAGGTTATTCTGGTGGGAGTTTGGGAGCCCAGCACACTAACAGACATGTGAATAGTGAAGACCTGGATTGTGAGGGTTCAGTGGAGAGCAAGGACACTCTGAAGAACCGGGCTATAGGCTGTTGAAAGAGGTTTCTGTCCCTCCCGGTCCCACAGCCATTCAGTCTCAAAAAAAAACACACACACAAAGGTCTACATTAATTATAAACTGGTTGCCCTCTTAGCTCAGGCTTCTTATTAACTAATTCTTACATTTTAAATCAGCCCATTTATTCTTGTCTATGTTAGCCATGTGGCTTGTTACCTTTATCAGTGAGGCATTCTCATCTTGCTTCCTCTGCATCTGGGTAATGATTGCAGATGATTCCTCTTCCCAGAATTCTCTTGTTCTCATTGCCCCACCTCTACTTCCTGCCTGGTTGCCCCACCTATACTTCCTGCCTGGCTACTGGCCAATCAGCGTTTTATTAAACCAGTACAAGAAACAAATCTTCACAGGGTAAAACCATTGTCCCACAGCACTGGGCTGTTCATGTTACATTCTGTCCATACCCTGGGAATTTGAGTGAGGCTAAATTCATAAACAGTGAGCCACTTTCTTTGGCAGCAGAATTTTGATGACAACATAGCATTTGGGCTATGGCCTGGTTACTGCTAATGTTTCTTGCTCAGAACTGTATATAGAGAGAGCAGAGATTAAAGTTACAGACAAGGAGGGTGTAGTTGGTTGGACTTTACTCTTTTGGCTCTTTTGGGGACCTGCCACCCAACTCCCAAACAATCACACATATGGAGACTTAATTCTTACTTAAGAAAGTCCAGACTTAGCTTGGCTTGTTTCTTGCCAGCCTTTCTCAAATTATCCTGTCTATATTTTGCCTCAGGGCTTATATCTTTTTCTATTCTATATACCTTTCTTTCTCCCCCCCTTCTCTCTCTCTCTCTCTCTCTCTCTCTCTCTCTCTCTCTCTCTCTCTCTCTCTCTCTCTCTCTCTCTCTCTCCATTGCTGGTTGTATAGCTGGGTGGCTGGCTCCTGATGGACTCCTCTTCTTGCTCCTCCATCTTACTTCCCAGATTTCTCCTCTTATTTTTTTTCTCTGCCTGCCAACCCCCCCCAGCCTTTCTCCAACCTATCTATTGGATGTTCAGCTCTTTACTAGACCAATCAGGTGTTTTTTAGAGAGACAAAGTAACATAGTTTCACAAAGTCAAACAAATGCAGCATAAAAGAATGAGACACATCTTTACATCAATAAATAAATATTCCCCGGCATAAACAAATATAACCCATCTTCAACTAATATTCCACAACGGGGGTACAGTAAAAGTACCTGCAATTGTTAGAGATAAGCATAGTCCTTGTGCTCTGTGTTTGAACAATAGGAAAGGTGCCCTAAAGACAAGACCCCACCCATCAAAGTCTCAAATTTGGGAAGCTGTTAATTCACTTGCAAGAAGAGAGCCTGAAAAGGCCACCAGAGATGCTCCATTTGCAAACAACCACCAGCTGTCTAGGGAGGGGCTTTTCCATGATTGGCAGCTAATGTGTATAGACATTACCGTAGCCGCTGCACAAGGCAGGCACACCACATCTGGAGCTGGCAGCAGGACTTGGCTATGTCATCCACTTGGTGCTGGCTTTACAGGCATGCAAGGTCATGCAGGCCTCCATGAAAGCCTCCGAAACCACTGAGGCCCAGGTAATATGCAGCTGCTTTGGATTCTCTGAGAGGCCACTACATGCAGATATGAATGTCAAGTTCAATTTTCAAGAGTGATTCCAGGATGCTTGCGATGCCTGGACCATGAACTATCACTAAGAAAAGCTTTGGAATGGAGTGGAGCTGGACCAAGAGAGTCTACATATGTTACAGGTGGCAGAACTGGACAAGTAGGGCTGATGTTTGTCAACTTGCCTATAGCTGGAATTAACTGAAAACCTAAGTTTCTGGTCACACTTGTGAGGAATTTTTAGTTAATTGGGTAACTTGAGCTAGGAAGATCGCCCTCAATTCCAGATCACTTGAGGCGAGAAGACTCACCTTAAATATGGACCGTCCAAGATCAGAAGACCCACCTTCTTGTGGCAGCTTATATAAAGGACAGGGAAGAAAGGGGCTTTTGCCCTTGCTCTAGCCATATTGGCATTAGAGCCTGCTTCTTCAGGACTGGCGTACACTGACATCCAGCCTCATGGACTGAACAACTACTGGATTCTTGGACTTTCTATTAGAAGACAGCCATTGTTGAACAGCTGGACCACAGTCTCTAAGTCACTCTGACAATGCCCCTTCCCCATATTAATAGAGAGGTTTGTTCTATCCGTTCTAGGCCTCTAGAGCAGTGGTTTCAACCTGGAGGGTGCGATCCCTTTGACAAATCTCTCTAGCTTCGGAAATATTTACTACGGTTCACAGCAGTAACAAAATTACAGTTATGTAGCAGAAGCACAATTTTATGGTTGGGCATCCCCGCAGCATTTATTAAAGGGTCTCAGCATTAGGAAGGTAAGAACCACGGCTCTAAAGAAACCTGACTAATACAGATTGTATACCAGGAGTGGGGTGGACCTTTCCACCTCAGCAGACCTGGATTTAAGGTGGGTCTTCTTGTTTAAATTATCTGATTAACTTAAAATTCATCATCCATCAAAGGTGTGTCCAGAGACTCGAGTTTTTAGTTAATTCCAGATGTAGTCAAGTTGACAACCAAGAACAGTTATCACAGCTGCCTATGCCCGTTGGTAATGGACACAAGTCCAGAGACTGGACATGGGTCTGCAAAGTTTGGTGTTTGCTTTTCTGAGTGTTAGCCTTTCTTTCTTTACTGTTACTGTTCTTCTCTTTGGGAATGGATATGTTTATCCTATGCCAGTGTAAATTAGAAATATACAACTTAAAAAACAAAGACAGGAGCTCACAATAAAGGGGCTGCTCGAGTCTTAGGAGAGACTCGCTACTAGGATGTTAAGGACTGTGAGGACTGCAGGAGCTGGAGCAATGCAGTCTATTTTCTGAGACGGCCATGAGCCTCTGAGAGCCAAGCATGGAGTCTTATAATTTTAAGGTGATATATTGGGCATCAAGTTGACAAAGGGTGGTCTCCTGGGGATGACTCTTGATTATTATCCTGATGGAATTTAGAATTACCTCAGAGACAAAACTGGGCATGTCTGTGAGGATATTTTCATAAAAGTTTAACTGAGGAGGGGAAACCAAGCCTGAATGTAGGTAGCATCATTCCACAGGCTGAGGGCAAGAAGCAGGCTAGTAGGACATTTAGTCTCTCTCTGCTTCCCAACTTCAGGCACAGTTCAACGAGTCGCCTTGTGCTCCCATTGCCACGCCTTCCCTGCTGTGATGAACTGTATCCCTTCTTACATCTGGAGCCAAACTAACCCTTGCTTTGTCAAGCTGGTTTTACCCAGTGTTGGCTACAGCAACGAGGGAAATAGTTAATACAGGTGTCTCCAGTGTGACCTACTGCAATGAACAGGATATGCAAACATCTCGTTGAGACCTTGTATTTACTTGATTTTAAGGTAATAACTATGAGTGGAAATGCTGGCTATTAAGAAAAGTCTATTTATCTATCTATCTGTCTGTCTGTCTGTCTCTCTCTGTCTGTCTGTCTGTCTATGCAGGTATGTATGTATGCATGTATGTATCTATCTATCTATCTATCTATCTATCTATCTATCTATCTATCTATCTCTATCTTTTTTGAGGAAGCATCATACTGTTGCCCATGACTGTTACATCATTTTACACCTCAAAATGAAAGTTTAGTAGTATTCAACAAAATAAATCATTTGTTTTTCTTATATCAGTTGATGGACATGTGGGTTGCTTCTGCCCTTTGATAACAGTGAATCCTGCTGCTGTGGCTATTGGGGTACCAATACCTAAATTCCTGCTTTCAGTAGTTTCTGCAGTCTTATATTTTAGATGGGATTGCTGACTGTGTAGGGATTCGTATTTAACATTTGGGGACCAGGTCATTCTGAACAGGTATGGGCGAGAAGCCTTCCTTCCTGCACCCACTCTCCAGAAAGCCTTTAGAGGCCAGCACAGAGGGCAGGCAGCTGACAATGTGCTCAGCTGAGGGCCTCAGAGGAGAGCCCAGGGGTGAGGTCTGAGCAGTCCCAGGTCCTCAGGCAGAGTAGCTGGGGAAGAGATTTTCTTTTCTTTGAAGGCGCCAAGCTCCCGTGACCAGCCCGCCCACCCACTTGGGCGGCAATGAGCCAGACAGGTGACCCCGAGGTGCACAATGCTCAAGGCAGGCACAACCTGCTCTCCCTGTGCGGGATAGCCATAGAGTTGGAGCTCAGGCGACACCCGGAGTCACCCCCTCTGCGTCCAGACACTTCAGCAGGCTCAACTCCAGTCAACTCGGGCTCATCTCGGAGCTCAGGGATCTCCAGGGTGGGGGTGGGGGTCGTGAGTGAGGGGTGGGGGAAAGAGAGGACAAGGAGGTGAGCACGCGGCGGGGACAGCGGGCATGGGAGGGCGATCACTGACTCTGGGCAGGAACATTGGCTGGGGCGGGGCAGCGCGCTGTGGGCGGGGCTGGCTAGTCTCAGCGCTGCTCTTGTGCGTCCGCAGGGGTTGCAGGAACCCAGCTGCCTCCGGAGCCTGCAAAGACCCTCAGAAGACAGAGGAGCTCCTTTCCCTCGCTGCAGAGCTCCCGAGGAGCGTCTGGTCTTCGCCCTGGTCCTCAGGTACCGACAACCCCGGAGACGCTCAGACTGCCCCCGACTCACAGACTTAGGTGAAACAGGAGAGGGTCGCTCAAGACTGAAGCCCCAGCAGCCAAGAACAGTGGTTAGTGGGCTTCTCCACAAGCTGAGGACAATTCCAGGAAAGACCATGGGACAAATTCTCCAACCGTCTATCTCTCCCTTAGGTGTTTCTGGACCCTTTCTTTACATCCTGACTTGGAGCAGTGCTAGCTTCGTGCTTATGGGGTACCTCTCGGAAGGGATATGCCTGAACTCCCCGCCCGGTCCACTGTCCTCTCAGCTACGGGTTCTGCCTCTTATCTGATAGGAGCAAAGCTGGGGACTGAGCTGGCCAAGAGAGAAGAGCTATGAAATAGAGCAGGTGGGACGAGCCTCCTGGGGTGCTGAGGGACTTTAGCGGTGTCCTCTCGCTCCTGGAGAGAAGGATTCCTGGCGCGCGCGCGCGGGGGCGGGGGGTCTGTCTTGGGGACAATTTACTTTTTCCCCTTTTCAAGATCTCAGACATTTAGGGTACTTTCCAGACCCCAGTCCTCTCCCAGATCCATTTCCCTGGTCTGATGTCTTCATGTCTTGGGAGGGGGTGTAAAGGAAAAGTGGGCGGGGGAGGGGCAGATAAGAGATTCACTACTGATAGGCCCTCTCCCCTGTCCTGTTCTGTGAGATGCTGGTCTCTGATTCCCTCCTCTCCTTAGAGCTGGCCTAAAGGCCTGAGTTCTGACTTCCGTGGTTCTGGGACCTAACTCTGCCTCTCCAACAGCCCTGAGCTTTACAGACAGTATCGATCTGCCCGAAGGATGTTAAAACCCTGCGTGTTTAAGCTATTAACTGGAGGACACACCGCTCACTCAGGGATTTTGCCCTCAGGTTTTCGTTCTAACCCTCTAGGTTGATTGACAGCCTGTGATTGTGCCCCTGCGACCACTGCCTAGGGCAAGCCTTGGCACGCAATGTGCCAACTTTCTAGAGGCCCAGCAGATTTCGGCCTGGGCACAGGAATCTTGGTGAGGAGAAGTGGCTGCTGACGGGCTCCACGTTCAGTTCCCTGTAGAGGGTTCCGTGTTCAGGGCTCTGATTTTGCAGGTGTGTTTTGCAGAACCCCATGGCATGTCACTTTTTCCCAGATGTGGGGAGCAGCTATTGTTGCTGCAGAATGGGGCTGCTCCACAAGGCTAGAGTTCAGGCTGTCAGCTAGGGATTGGGGTTTGGAGCTGGCCACATCTCTGTTCTGCCTTTCCACACTCACAGCTTTGGTCTTTGAGGAAGAGCACAGGTTTTTGGTCTCCATTGGAGTGGAAATAAATGGAGTTACTGTCTGTCTCCCCAGTCCCCCCGCCTTCCCCAGCTGAGTGGGAATGTGGTTTCCATTCTCTCCTGTTCTCTCCCTGGCCCCTTTCTTCCACTCCATTATCCGTGTGTACGGTGAGCAGGTGGCTAATGGACCTGCATAGGTTTCAGGATGATTTTAAACTTACTCACGTTCTCTCCAACACGTCCCTGACCATGTGTGTGTCTTTCAAATGTTTAAAACGGAACTCCGATACTGTGTTCCTCAGGTGCTGGTTAGAAAGATCTGACTCACCCAGGAAGAACCAAGAGCCTTGGAGACACTGCTCTGGGACAGCTCCTGGTGCTATTCATGGCACCACCTGCCTGGATAGAGACCACCATGGGGGCTCTGGGTGAGAATGCCACAGACACTTCCACCAACTTCCTTTCTGCATTTGATGCCCATGGAGGAGCCCAAGCTTCTTCCTTTCCGTTCACTTTCAGCTATGGTGACTACGACATGCCCTCAGATGAAGAGGAGGATGTGACCAAGTCTCGGACTTTCTTTGCTGCCAAGATTGTCATTGGCATGGCTTTGGTGGGTATCATGCTGGTGTGTGGCATTGGCAACTTCATCTTTATCATTACCCTGGCCCGCTACAAAAAGCTTCGCAATCTCACCAACCTGCTAATTGCCAACCTGGCCATCTCGGATTTTCTGGTGGCCATCGTGTGCTGCCCCTTTGAGATGGACTACTATGTGGTACGTCAACTCTCCTGGGAGCACGGTCATGTCCTGTGTGCCTCTGTCAACTACCTGCGTACTGTCTCCCTCTATGTCTCCACTAACGCCCTGCTGGCCATTGCCATTGACAGGTGAGTGCCACAAAGATGGACACTGAGCAAGGGTATTGCCTTGGTCCCTTTCTTTCCTGTAGTTGCATGCTGATGACATGCATCTGTCGTTTCCGTAGATGGCACCCATGGGGACTCAAAAGCCCATTGGCTGAACATCTCACCTTAGTCAGGGCTGGAGGCAGCTAGGCCTGGGGCTGGGCAGTAGGAAAGTCTTTGCTCACTGTCTGTGGACGTTCTCCTAGAGAAGCCCAATCACAGCTTAGACAGGTAGGAGGAAGCGTGGAGGGATGGGAGTTATAAGGAGTTACTTCTTATGTACACATGAAAATCTGGAGGCACTTCCCCATCTCATCTAGATTTCCTCTATTAACTATGATCTCCCAGCACTAACTGGGTTTTAAATAAGATCAAGGGAGTTGTTTTGAATAAAAAAGCTGTGTGTGTGGGGGGACCAAAAAAGCAGGTGATTGCTTACTTTTGTTTGTAAGGGTTGTCTTGACCCCACCTCACTTCCTATCCATCATGCCAAAGTACAAGACCATCTCTAGTGATGGTGTGTGAGCTCAGTGGGGGCAACCTCTGCATGCCTTTCTTATTCTGAGATGTTCCACTTGGTATGAACTGGTGCTAATGAGCCAGGATCACCTTGGTTTCAGGGAGTCTTTGCATGCCTCTTGGCACATTTGCCTCGAAATACAAAGCACCTTGTTATGGTCTCCGGACAGCTACCCTGAGGGGCTGGTCAGGCTTCCATGTTCCTTGACACAGCTTGCTATCCTCCTCATCCAGGGAGCCTAAAGCACAGGCTCTCCTTGTTCCATCGCCTCAGGGCTCTGAGGTGTTTGACTTGGGCTCTAAGTCAGAGTAACTGGGCAAGTTTTCTGGCAATTAGCTGAGGTAGGATGGCATGTGAAAGGTTTGTTTCTAAGGAGGGGACACCAAAGAGCCCATCATTAAGACCACTGAGGTGCAGGGCTCTGGTCTCCTTTCTCCAGAGAGTCAGCCGCTGATGGCCCCTTGGTCTGTCACCCATAACAGGTATGTTGTGGTCCTCAATACAAGTCACCAACCTTGGAACATTTGCCCACTTACTTAAGGAATCCAAATAGCCCTAGTCGAGGATAGCATCAACCAGGCTTTCTGCTTCCCCAGTGACTCTCAGGGCTGCCCAGTTCAGGCTCCTGCAGCTTTGTCTCCAACATCCCCTGAATATGGAAATGCTGCTGCCTTGTCTCTTAGCACAGGACACAACATACGGGGTCATTTCCTGGACTTTCACATTAGTGACACGGCTTTACCCAGGAGATGCTCTCGACCTCTAGAAGGAGGATAGATGGGAGCCTGCTATGACAGAGTCCTGCTTCTGCATGAGATCCATGCACCACGAAGGGGGCTAACAACTGTGCGGGAAAGAAGCCAGGAGCACAGAGCTACTACTAACAGGGATATTGATCAACCAGATACAGGAACAGTATCTTCAATACAGCTCAAGCGTATCCCATTTTCCCACCATCAGCTGCTTTCAAACATGGTGTCTATCTCCTGCGCAGTGCAAACCAGACACACTGAGACGGATGAATCTGGTCATGCTCTTTTCTGGGGAGGGCTGCTGGTGCTTGGAGTGAGCTTCTGATTGGAAATTTACACACACATGTGGGAGAAAGCCCCAGGTGCTGGCGTAGGCCTCCCTTGGTCTTAGATGACTCACTGCCCCGACACATTAAGTTTTTGTTGTTTAAGTTGACATTTGTAGTCTTTGCCCCAGATGGTTTTTTTTTTTATTTTATTATGTTGCTATCATCTAATTTCAGTTTTGTGGTTCAGTCGTCATTATTTTTTTTTTCTTGTGAGCTGTTCAAAATCCAGTGATTTTTCAGGTTTGATCTTCCTAGCTTGGGCCAAATACATTCTCATCTCTTGTAGCAGATGGACACCCTGCTGCTAGGATGCCTTTGTTTAGTGAAATTCTGCAGGAGCAGTTAGTGTGTACTTGATTGAGTCTGTTGGTGGAGGCCCCTCCCAGCACAGTGGGGCTTTCCCTGGCTTTTGGTTATCTGCCCTCTTCCTGCCTCTGCCTCTGAGGATGGTAAGGGAATCTCATGTACTCAGTTGTTTTGATGATTGAATGAAATCATATCTATAATACAGGGTATTTTCTTTTTCTGTCTTAGTATTTTGAGACTAGGTCTCACTGTAACGCTAAGGATGGCTTTGAACTCACAATTCTTCTGCCTCATGTATCAGAATGCTTGAATAGAGGTGTGCTGCCGTGCTGGGACAGAATAATAAAAGTCAGTACAAGCACGGAATAAGGAGTGGATATCATGGTTCTCAAATTAATATTAAGAAGACCGCAAGTGATAGCAGAACTGAATGTTTCCAGTGGGCCGGGAGTCGTTTTTATGATGCACGAGTCGCAGTATAAGGTTTAGAAGCAGGCTACAAAGCACTGCTCACAGCATAGTTTACCTTCTGCCAGCCTGGGCTTAGTGCTTCTGTTCTCGCTTCCACTCTCTTCCTAGGCACCGAGGCTGGAAAGTCTCTCTCCTCCTGGCCAGTCTCTCCGTTCTAGAACATTTGGCCAGTTGTTCTGGTCACACTTGTCCCTTCAGAAGTTCACTTGGCTGGGTGGTCCTAGCCTTCACTTGCCTTTAGTCTTCTGCATATAATGTCTCTTGGTTGTGCCCAGCTGCCCCCTGTTAGATCCACCCCAGCTTTCATTCACTCTTGCATGCACGCGTTCTTTCAAAAAGGAGCGTCTCCGTCGAGTGATTGCTCAGTGCCGGATCCTGTTCCAAAGGCTGGGGATTAATGGTGGAAAACAGAAAAAAGCACTGGCCCCTGACAAAGCTACACCAAAGGGATGAAGAGAGCTCTCTGTCAGGCAAAGAACTATGGAAGGTGATTTCAGAAGAGAGCAACACAAAACAACAGCAACAAGAGACACGCCAGCAGAGACGTCAAGGGTGGCGGAGTAGGAGAGATAAGGTGCACGAGTCAGGAGAGGTGTCTCTGAGACGACAGTCACATGACCCAGGAGTAACACGGAAGGTTCACTTTGTGAGGACTGAGAGACAGTGTCTCGAATAAAGGGACTCGTAAGCCCCCAAAGCCTCGAGGCAGGGACAGACTTGACGATTCTATGAAGAGAGAGATGGCTTTGGGGTTTAAGGCAGGTAAGCAAGGCTGAAGCCCACCAAATCTTCTTGAATGCATCTCTGGCTTCTTGCTGAGATAACTGATACACATTCTGAACCTTGCAAGCTGAGGACTGGAGTGAATCGTCTTGTCCAAAGCAGCATAGCTGAGCCACACCTTTCTGCAGAGTTCAGCCCCGGCTCTCTTACTGCCTTTCCAGCATTTTATTGCTTGGCCCCACACTGCTCAGGTGAAGTAAACACATCTTTGTCCCTTTTTCCAAAAATGATTGTCGTCTTTTTGACAAGTTTCTTTTCACCTAGTACCAAACCATTGACAGGGGGTAAAGTTTGATTAAAGTTAAACTAGGTTCCCCAAGACTGAGAAAAGATGTAGAGAGATCACTGGAGGCAAGGAACGGATACTGGCGAAACGGTTAAATAATAAGCCAGGGTGGCGCTTACAATGACATTTGGAGAAGAGCAGGGTGCAGTGGGCAAAAGAGGTGGTGCAGAGGAGGCAGGCTTTGATGTGGTCATCAAGAGATGATCAACAGCAGGTCTTCTGAGGGCCAGGACGGTGCTCAAGGGAGCCAGGTGGGGGGGTCTTCCCGGTGACTGTAGAGCCTTGGGGAAGCATGCAGACCAGGGACTGCTTCTTCAGAGTCGTGATCAAAAAAGATGGGGTCATATTTCAGAAGATGTAAAAATCCACCAGACGATGACAACCTGAAGGAGCTGGCAAGATCCTGCAAGAAGTCCCCACCCCCACCCCAGCCCTTGGGCAGGGCCTCTGGGCCTCCACTTTGATGTGTGTTGAGGTGTCTATAACATTCTGGTCTGCTGCTTATGAAATGCTGGGCAACTCCTCTTCCCCTGGCCTGGAGGGCTGAGGAAACCAGCTAGGCTATGTGTCCCCTGGTGTTGAGTGGTATAGCCCATGGTCAGAAAGCACAGATGCCCCTGACGAGTTAGTTTATCATTTGGGGGTCTGCTACCCATGTCATGGCCAGCCTGGTATCTGCTACGACCACCATTCTCATGTGAGACCTTAGATGGGGGCCTTAGACCTTAGACATGGAGTCCCAGATTCTGCTGAAACGTCCAGCCCGTGGTTATCACACTGCCCTGCACCCTGGCAGCCTTTATTTGTTATTCTCTGGGAACTGCTGGCTTTGAGAGGATCTGAAGCTAAACCACTGTAGCTATGGGCTCAGAGCAAGTGGAGCCATGCTCATAGAGAGGGAAAGCTTGCTGCCAGGGGTCTGACTGCCTCAAGGAACAGTGTATGTAGAAAGCAAGTCTGTGGTCGAGAGATAGGAGATAGGCTGCTAGGATTTGGTGAAGGCCAGGGAGAAGGAAGCATGCCCCACCCTGCTGTTGGGGAGGTAGCAAATAGCATCGTAGAGAGAACATGGGGCATCTGGAAAGATGTGGGCCAGCGAGCTGTGCAGCCTTTGACAAGACCTTGCCCTTCTGCATGCTTCAGCTGGCTGCTCCAGCAAACGGGCATCTTTGCTCTCTCTTTCCTTGAGCAGGGTTGAGATGACCTAAATGAAAGTATGGGCTTGCTATGGTAAACTTCGTTCTAATATAGAGCTCCAGAGCCACGGCTGATGGAAATCTCTGGAATAGTTTTCTGCACGTTTCCTGTTGGTTTGTGTATCAGTGATGGCGGCATTAACTGGGCGAGGATGAACTGTAAACACCGGGAGAGCGCTGGCATTCATCACTACTGACTGTGGCTGTGATGTGTGTGACCAGCGGCTTCAAGCTCCTGCCGTGACTACCCTGTCAGGATGGACTGTGGCAGAATGTGTTTGCCTCAAACTGTGAGACAAAATAAGCCCTTTCCTTCTTAAGATGGATTTGTCAGAGTATTTTATTTTTATTTTTTTAAATATTTAGTTATTTATTATGTACATAATGTTCTGTGTGTATGCCCACAGGCCAGAAGAGGGCACCAGACCCCATTACAGATGGCTGTGAGCCACTATGTGATTGCTGGGAATTGAACTCAGGACCTTTGGAGGAGCAGGCAATGCTCTTAACCTCTGAGCCATCTCTCCAGCCTTCCTCAGAGTGTTTTAATCACAACTCTGTAACTAAGAGATGGTGTGCGTGTGCGTGTGCGTGTGCGTGTGCGTGTGTGTGTGTGTGTGTGATGTGACCCTAAGAGCCTCTACATCCTAGACAAGTACTCTGTCACCGAGCCACACTTCAGCCAACATGATGGCTGCGGTGAAGGGCCCATGTATGCACAGTGCCAACAGTACACTGGATTCTGTTCGTTTTCCAGCACTAAGGAGCTGCCTAGAGTCCCAGGGATGCATGTTGGTGGCCAGCAGCAGCCATCCGGGGTGTGCAGAGGGTAATCACGCTCTATCCAGCTTCTTCAGACTCTGGGAGCTGGAAGAGCACGGGAGCCTCACTTCAGGATCCTCTAGGTTCGCCCAGCGTGGGATGGAACTTGTGAAATTCAACCAGAAATGCACAAGAAGGGTTCTTTCTTCAGACCAAAGTCCCAAGAAAGATGACTTCAAAGGGGTAGTCTGCAAGTGAACAGAATATACCTGGCTTTCCTTCAGGGCCCTGTCACGTTGCTAGCGACTCTGCTTGGGATCAGCTGTGGACATAAAAGAGTTTGTTTCCAGTGTTGGTCAGTCCTTTCCAGTCCACTCCCATCCTAACTGTGCCAGCTGCGCAAAGACTTCCGGAAAGCCGGAGCTCTCTGCACAAGTGTGCACTCTGGGAAGGCTTTATTCAGGCTACCCGGGTGACTCATAGCCTCATGAAGTGCTCTCTGCTTCCTGGACCTCTGTGGTAACAGTGTAGGCTCTTCAGGAGAGAACAAAAGCAGCGTCTTTTACTGCCTGATGCTTTGTGGTTAAAAAAAAAAAAGCCATGTATACGCTAATTGATTTTCACATCAGCCCTGCAAGATGGGGTCTAATTGTTTTCTGTCAAGGGTCTTGTGTTATATAACCCTGAGAAAGTTCCTCATCTTTCAGCAGTCTGTATCTTTCCTGGTGGAAAATGAGGTGAATAGACTTTTCCTCTCTGCATGCAGAACAATGCTTTCTAAAACTTGGAATGGAAACAAAACTTTGGTCCATGCTTTGGTTGGAAAGGGTGGTTTTTCCTATCAACTACTTCAAGTTGGAATTGTCAGGCCTACTTAACTTTGAACCTTGCAGGCGTTAGGAGATATGATGGACCAGTGCCTAGCCAGAGACCCATGGGAACTATAATTACTACATTTAAAAGTCATTTTCCCCAGTATATGTCAGATTTAAAACTTAGCTAGGAATATTGTATTCATTATCTCATTTAATCTTTAAACCACCCAAAAATACTTGGGCAGATGAGAAGGTTGAGCTGGGGGAAGTAGTTAGAGGTGGAACTGAGGCTTGCTACAGTGCCCGCCCTATGGTTCGCCCTCAGGTGAGACAGTATCACAAGCAGGCTCCTTCCGCGGCTGACTCCTCTTCTGTTCTTGCCCAGGTACCTGGCCATAGTGCACCCGCTGAGACCACGAATGAAGTGTCAAACAGCTGCGGGCCTCATCTTCCTGGTGTGGTCCGTGTCCATCCTCATCGCCATCCCTGCCGCCTACTTCACCACGGAGACCGTGCTGGTCATCGTGGAGAGCCAGGAGAAGATCTTCTGCGGCCAGATCTGGCCAGTAGACCAGCAGCTCTACTACAGGTCCTACTTCCTCTTGATCTTCGGCCTCGAGTTCGTGGGCCCTGTGGTCGCCATGACCCTGTGCTATGCCAGGGTGTCCAGGGAGCTCTGGTTCAAGGCGATGCCCGGCTTCCAGACGGAGCAGATCCGCCGGAGGCTGCGCTGCCGCCGCAGGACCGTGCTGGGGCTCGTATGCGTCCTCTCAGCCTATGTCCTATGCTGGGCGCCCTTCTACGGCTTCACTATCGTTCGTGACTTCTTCCCCTCCGTGTTTGTGAAGGAGAAGCACTACCTCACCGCCTTTTATGTGGTGGAGTGCATCGCCATGAGCAACAGCATGATCAACACGCTGTGCTTCGTGACGGTCAGGAACAACACCAGTAAGTACCTCAAGAGGATTCTGCGGCTCCGGTGGAGGGCTTCTCCCAGCGGCAGCAAGGCCAGCGCTGACCTGGACCTCAGGACAACAGGGATGCCTGCCACTGAGGAGGTGGACTGCATCAGACTGAAATAAGCAAATTTGGCACCACAGTGCCTGAATGCTCACAGCAACAATGAACTAGTTTTTCTGCAAACACAGAGGAAAGCGACACACTCTGAAGTGTAGAATTTCTGAAGTGGATATTTGAGACACTGTCCCCAGTGGTCAGCGATCATGGAATACCTAATTTTTGCAAAGAGTAGACACCAGTGAAAATCATTTATTTGACAAAATGTCATGGGGATTAGAGCAAAGAAATGTGGTACAGAGTGTCTGGAAGAGAGAGTTTCCAGATAGAAGGCAGAACAGGCTCTGTAGAGCTCCCCTGGGCCACACTGGGCCTTGCTCTTCTCTAGCAGAACTCTTGGGTTTTCCTTCCCATCTAGCATTAGCAAGCCTGGAGCAAGAGCAGCAGTGGAGGTTCTCAGCTCTTCCTGGAGTCATTCTCTGTCCACCCCCGAGCCCAATCACTGCTGGGAATCCAATGCACGTGTGGATACGCCAGGACCCACGGCCAAGTTCTGATGACCACCTGACGGCCAAGTTCTGACGACCACTTCTTAGACCTATGGCTCTGCACCAGACAGTGGGGTCTTCTCTGGAGAATGGACTCGGGGGAGAAGCCACATAGACTCTGGGTGCCATTTGGAGTTCTGAGTCACATGGAGAGGGGAAGTCTGGGCTCACGAGAATGTGGTTCCCCCTATGTCACAGTCTACTCTCCGCAGGGGGAAAGGAGGTGAAGAGGGGGAGTCAGCTGGGGCATCTGACAGTGCGCGCAGGCTAAAAGATGCTGCGGCTCCATCTCTCAGCTACTGTGGCCTGGACCACTAGTGCTTCCCCTTGAGTCCTCATGTCTCTGGGCTTGTGCAGCATAGAGACTTTGAAGGTCAGCATAGCACACACTTTCCCATCTCTCCAGCTCTCAAGCGCGAGGGCTTTCAGTCCAACAAGCCTGTTTGATGAGGTTGTCGCCGTGGTGTGACTGGAAGAAAGAGTTCTTAGCCACTGGTGCCCGGGTTTTGGCCTGGTTATGATCCTGGGGATTAAGATTTGCTCCCTTTTAAAACAAAGGTGACCTGGGAGAAATCACCACCTCTCTACTCTTCGGTGCGAATGAAGGCTTGCATGTCAGTGGCACAGCCTTGACGCTCAAGAAAAAGAGGTTGGCCCAACAGGGGGCTCTAGTGGCCCCACAGACTTAGGAAAGTTTTACCCATTTGGTAACGTGCCTCCTTAGTTTGACGTTTGGACTTCTGGCTTGAGAAGACCTGAGGCCCAGTGTGATTGTGCTGTCTACGCAGGCCTGAGATGAGCCTTCTGAAGACAAGGGTAATACTTAAGAAACTTTTTTGAAGTGTTTGGAGATCAATCAAATAATATGTGGACAATATGCTTTTAACTATTTGAATAGAAAATCACAACTGCCATTGCCACCATCACTGCGGCCACATCCCTGCCATCCCCGCCACCACACCACCACCACAGTGAACATATATATATATATATATATATATATATATATCTTGTTTATAGATCCTTATATATATATCTTATATATAAACTTGTATATATATATATCTTGTTTATAGATCCATCGGCCTCACCAACATGTCCTGTCAATGTTCTGCATGTGAATTATTTTCTTATGGCTCTCGACAGTGCATCATGTCATCCTAACACAGTGACGCAAACAAGACCATGAGCTTTCAAGGCAGAAACACAAAGGGAGTGGTGCACGGTCCCCAGTCAGGAGAGAAGCACCAGGTTTTGTAGACACCAGCTCAGAGCATCCTTGTTGTCAAGTAGACTTCCCACACGTGCTCCCAGAATCAGAGCATCCTTATAGACCATCCTCCTGCATGTTCCCAGTCAGCATGAACAGCATCTCTCAGACTGCTTTTTGTTCTTATGAGTGTGCAGAGCCGTAGAGCAGCCACGTCCCTTTCCGCAGATTTCATTATAGGGTAGGATACCTGTGTGTGTTTTCTCTCCAAATATAGGCAACTCTATTTTTGACCACAAAACTTTTTTATTGTCTATTTCCCCAGAAAATACATTTTAAAGGCCCATTTATTTATTCTCATTCTGTTCCCAGCAGATTTACCTTACTTTAAATCAGAATTCTCTCATAGGATGAAAATCCATTAAAGTACAAACCTAAACCACACACAGAGGGGAAAAACTATTTCTATTTTAAACTTTATTACAAAAATGCAAAAAAAGAAAGAAAAGAAAACTACCAAAATTGACCAGACTCAAAGACTCTTATTTTTTTTTTTAGATTAAATCCATATTACATTATAAAATGACTAGGTTAATTTGGGGATTTAGAAATGCTTAGATGGGCCGGGCGGTGGTGGCTCACGCCTTTAATCCCAGCACTCGGGAGGCAGAGGCAGGCGGATCTCTGAGTTCAAGGCCAGCCTGGTCTACAAGAGCTAGTTCCAGGACAGGCTCTAGAAACTACAGGGAAACCCTGTCTCAAAAAACCAAAAAAAAAAAAAAAAAAAAAAGAAATGCTTAGATGGTATAATTTATTGGGATTTTGTTACTTGTTCCTACTACCAAGGTTAAACACGAGCTGACTCTGTTAAATAGTTGTTTTTAATTTATGGCATATGAACTCTTCTGCCTTTCAAAATGTCCCTTACATACCTGTCTGTGATAGTACAGATGTCAGTGCTTGCTTGTGATTTCATGGTGGGTAGCTATTATCAAATGGAATACCAATAGATGTATGCATATGCTCACTGACCACACTGTGTCTGTCATTTTTTACTTCGCTCCCATGCTCTTTTCAGCTCTAATATGACGGTCTTTGAGATAACATCGGGTAGATTCCATGATCATAGGAACTGTGAGGCCAGTGCTGTCTCATGCTGCTCTTGCCAAGAGCGCCCCATCTCCATCAAGAGCTGCAGTTGATGGCTGTTTCTTCTTCCTTGATTCTGGGTGATGGAGCCAAGAAAGCTTTTCAGCACCTGAGTACTAAGATTTGATGTCTGTGGGTCCATTTATGCCAACTCTAGGAGTAACCCATGAGCAGGCCCAGTGTCCACCCATGAAGGGAGGATGAGGGAGAGACCGAAGACTTGGCGCTGCGTACAGATTCCCGGGGCTAACAGCTCAGACAATGGGCTTCTCAAAACCAAACCAAATCAACCAACCAACCAATCAACCAACCAACCAACCAACCAACCAACCAACCAACCAAACAGCCAAACAACCTTACATCACCAAAAAATGACTACTGATTAATCTCAAAAGATGACACTCATGACAGGTTTTTTTGGTGTGTTTTCTAAATACTTTTAGCATTTAAAGAGATATACAGATATCCTATGCAGAAGGATATAGATATGATTTTGCAAATCATACCCTTTCCATAAGTAAGAGAGGAAATGAAACATACATTTTTAAATCAAAGACATTGAAACCGATGATGTGGTGGTGGCCACCACTGCACGCTCTGAAGGATGAAGCAAGGTCCATGTTCATCATGGGCAAGGATGCTGGGACACCTGTGAGATGAGATGACGGGTTATATTTCTGACTCCTGTTCTGGAAAACATGATCTTGTGTAGCCTGCTTGTGAGAAGAGTTCTGTTCTCTTTCCCAGAGTGTGAGAACATCAGGTTTAAAACTCAGATTCTACAGTTGTAGAAACTGAAGTGAAGCAGGCAGATGAGAGGGGGAGGCTAGGGGTGAGGTGGGAGAGGCTGGGGGTGACGTGGGAGAGGCTAGGGGTGAGGTAGAGGTAGGAGAGGCTGGGGGTGAGGTAGAGGTAGGAGAGGCTGGGGGTGAGGTAGAGGTAGAGGTAGAGGTAGGAGAGGCTGGGAGTGAGGTAGAGGTAGGGGAGGCTGGGGGTGAGAAGGTTGGACATGATGGAGTTCAATGTCACCCAGCTGGACACTGAGAGCCAGTTAGACTCAAGGTTCCGGAAGCTGAGCCCAACATTCTTCTATCACAGAATTCCTTGGTGCAGGGTTCATAACATCTTAGAGAGGTGGGCTTCTGTCCAGGAATCCTTGAGATGTCTATTCAACCTGCCCGATCTTCTCTGGAGACCCTTAAGGAGTTTAGCAGAGACATTCCTGGCTCCTTTGCAAGCCAAGTTTTAGCTCATTCTACCTCCTGACCTCACAACCAGCCACAGCGACTCCAAGACTTGGGAAGAATGGCTTAGCGCTGCTTCTGATGGCTCTATTTACCTAGCCTAGCCGGAGGCTCTGGAATGCAACAGAACAAAACTTGGCTTCCCTTCCCTAAGATTTAGAGTCTGCACAGAGCCAACTCATATCCTTCCCTGGGAGGCCAAAACTGTTAAGTTTGCAGATGAGGCAGGATTTGAACTTGAGGGTCGAGGCAAGAGAATACAATGGCACAGGACCAGAGGCGTTTTCTACTCCTGGTAGGCAAAGGTTTTCCCCATAGTATTGAAACTGTGGTCTCTGTGAGAAAGAAATTAAAACCTTAAAAGCATATAAATATAATTAAGGGCTATCACAGTCTTCCCTTCTCCCTCACAGTGCTTCCCAAGGCTGCAGTGAGAACCACTTCAGAATATGTGTAGGAGACTCTGTTCTTCTTGGAGCTTGTGTGACAGTCAAGTTTAATTATGAATTGATTGTATTAATAAACACGGAGAAGACACACTGTGATGTGTCTGTGACAGCTTCCCAGAAAGGATTGATTAAGGAGGGAAGGCCTTTCTGGAATGTGGGTGCACCATTTAATGACTTGGGGGGCCTGGACTACATGAAAATGGGAAAACAGAAAACCAGCCAAGCACCAGCTCCCGCCTCTCCCCGCTTCTCTGCCCACGGAGACTCAGGCTCACACTCTCCCTACCACACACCTCTAGCTGCCTCCCTTCTAGACTACTGAACTCCCATGGGTTTGGTCCTTCCAAGCTGTGATGAGAATAAAAGCCTTTCATTCTGGTTGCTCTGTGGGTATTTAGTCACAACAGCAGGCCAGGTGATGAATAGAGTCTGAAACAGCTCATGGTTTTCATCTATCACACCTGCATCTGCTAGGCTCTATCTCATCATTTTTTATTTAGTTATATTCTTTGCCATATCTCCCTAATAGCAATGTAGGTGCTCATGTGATATAAGAAAGCTATAATCTTGGAAGGTGTCTTAATCAGTGTTCTATTGCTGCGAAGAGACACCATGACTGAGGCAACTCTTATAAAAGAACGCACTGAGCTGGGGCTTGCACTTCCAGAGGTTTGGTCCCCACGGCAGGAAGCATGGTAGCACACAGGCAGCTCTCCAGGCACACAGCGCTGGAAGAGCAACTGAGTTTTACAACTGGATCCAAAGGCAGAAGGAAGAGAAAGAGATACTGGGTCTGGATTGGGCGTTTGAAACTTCAACACCTACCCCAGTGACACACTTCTTCCAACATGACCACATCTATGCCAGCAAGGCCACACACCTCCTAATCCTTTGCAAGTAGTGCCACTCCCCGATGATCAAGCATTCAACTGTATGAGCCTATGGAGCCTGTTCTTACTCAAATCACCACATGGGTTAATGGCCAAGACAGGAAGCAGAGAGACTGATTTGGAAGCATAATAATAAAAGAGACAGATGGAGTGGATCTTGTGGGAGTGTCTAGCTTTTTGACATGGCCGCAGGATGGTATCACCCACAAATGTGTTGGGCTCATTCTGTGCTATCCTGGGGATACATATGGACCATGACCCTCAAGTAAGCCTAAGTAGGAAGAAGGAAAGGATTATGACTTTATGTCTGGGTAACTGGAACTTCTGGGACAGGAGTTGATTTAGGAGGTATACTGAACATTTATTACTTGATATATTGATTGGAGGTATTGATAAAATATTTAGACTGCAGTTCCATCAAGTAGCTGGAAAGAATAGAGCTCAGAGCAAATTGTAAATCAGAGAGTTTTCACTGTGAGCTCATGCAGGGGTCACATTGTCAATTAGACTCACAGGTTAGAACACTCACAAAGCATCAAGCTGATCGCGTCTAAGCTCAAAAGAATTGACAAAGCAGAGGTCAGTTGGTACAATCCAAAGGCTCCGGGTCTTCTCATATCAGACACAATCTTTGCTTCAAAATAAAAGATGAGTAAATGTAAAAGTATTAAAAAATATGTAAGGCAGGAAACATCATTTTTTGAAAAGTAGGTCATCTCAGGAATTTATGTCCCTGTTCTTCTCGCAGAGGCCAAATACCTTCAAGCAGCAACTGGAAGGAGGAGCTGTTGTGGCGGCTGTGTGTAGAGCAGCTGGTCATGCCTGCGTGAAGCAGCGGGTCATGTATGTGTGGAGCAGCTGGTCATGTATGTGTGGAGCAGTTGGTCATGTATGTGTGGAGCAGCGGGTCATGTATGTGTGGAGCAGCTGGTCATGTATGTGTGGAGCAGTTGGTCATGTATGTGTGGAGCAGCGGGTCATGTATGTGTGGAGCAGCTGGTCATGTATGTGTGGAGCAGTTGGTCATGTATGTGTGGAGCAGCAAAATACCCTACACGAATTTTCTCAGTTGAGGGTCCCTCCCTTCCGATGACTCTAGCTTGTGTCAAGCTGACACAAAATTACCCAGGACAGTCACACACTAGCTGCCTGGGTAGCCTCCTCCTTGTGTAATTAGAAAGAGTTGAGTTTCAAGAAACCCTTAATTACTGTTTGAAGAACAGAAGGAGATAGGGGAACCAGAGATGGGAAAGAAAAAGAATACTTTAAAAAATTTTAGAATGACTGGGAAGTTAAACTTCCTTCCATATCCTGCATTCTATTTTTTCAGGGTAAAAATAAATCAACTTCATATCTCACAGTAGATATTGTATTTCCCAGGTTCCCTTGTGGTAAGGGTGATTACAAGTTATCTGCCAGTAAAATCTAGGAGGAAGCTTAGTGCAGCATTCCTTTCTTCCCTGAGAGGGAAGGAACCTGTTTAATCTTCTCTTTCCAACATCCTGCTGTGTAAGGAATACAGTCGTGATGGCTGGAGCTCCGGCAGCCATCTCTGATAATTAAAGTGAGGCTTGTGCTCGACTGTGGGGAGAAAATGGGCCTACTGAAATTCTGTGGTGTGCACACCAACCTGACCTGACCGCCTCAGACAGAAATGAACTTCCCTTTGGTTTAAGGTGCCTTTAAAGGACTGCTTTTTCTAGTGTCTTCCTGAAGGAATTCTGACTGACACCCAGAATACCTGTTCTAGCTAGCTATTTGGAATGGCATTTTGCCTTCCATGGAAACTTTCATTTGTATTCAACAAAAGTTATATGGTCAAACCACATGACTGGGATATCTGCATTCTCCAGGATGTGTGCCGCCATGAAAATCTGATGAGAAGAATTCCAGTTTAATTTTACCAAGCTGAGGCCGGGTGGTGGTGGTGCATGTCTTTAATCCCAGCACTCGGGAGGCAGAGGCAGGCGGATCTCTGAGTTCGAGGCCAGCCTGGTCTACAAGAGCTAGTTCCAGGACAGGCTCTAGAAACTACAGGGAAACCCTGTCTCGAAAAACAAAAACAAAAAAATTTTACCAAGCTGATAAAGACTTTTTTAAAACCTGACTTCAAAGTGCATCTTCGTATCATCCTCTCTCTCTCTCTCTCTCTCTCTCTCTCTCTCTCTCTCTCTCTCTCTCTGCTCCATTTTACTATTTTTTTATTTGTTTGTTTTAGTTTTGATGTCTCCAGGCAGGATTTTGCTGCAACACTGAGGTTGGCCTTCAATGCGTGTAGCCCAGGCTGGCTTTGAACTCAAGATCTTCCTGACAGCTGCATGCTGTCATGCAAAAAGGGCTTTCTTCCTTTAAAATTGCCTAAATGTCCCATTTTGCTTGAGACTTGGAATATAGCGTTATACCAAACATAACACACGACCAGAGCATTATTGGCTCTGACCACCCAACTCTCTCTGCATGCCGTATGCTTACTTCACAAGCATGGTGCCATGAAGAGCAATGGTAAAGGAGTCCCGAGGGCTGCTGGTCTGGAGCAGTGTGGAGGGAGGGGGAGTCAGTTAACAGGTGAAAACCGGGCTTGTGTTGCTCTGGGGTGTGATATCAGTAAGCAGTAGTATCTGCCAGTGCCTAAGATATCTTCCTTTTTGCACATGAAGAGGCCAGTGTTCAGAAAGAAGGAGCATTGTAGAGATGGAGTGCCCCCACCAAGTCTTGTTTCTTCTTCTTTAATCCAATGTCTACTAACGCTCAGGAAAGGGTTGAGGGTGTGAATACCTCCACGATACGGATTCAATCTAGGTGTCATATTTTACTGGGGCTTCTCTACTTTTCTGAGGTTGCAGGAAGGGAAGACAGAAATGGGAATGGTGTTGAGAGCTTCCACACACTGATGACGAGAGAGACACAAGCTGGCCACTGAGATGGGGGCTCCGAGCCTCTGGATTCCAGATCCTGCTTCCACAACTGCTTTTTGAGATGCTTATACCACTAAACTACATAGACAGTGTGTAGAGTGCAGGTTTGCTAAAACCCAGGTTGAGAACTGTTTCCTGTCTGGGAGCTATGTGTATGGTTCTCTGACTTTTTAATTTAAGATGTAGCCAAGAAAAGTCTCCAATGGACTTCTAACAAGAACAGTTTGAATATCAGTAAATCTAAGATGACCCAAAGTACATTTTATTTATGAACAGCAAAGGAGAAAAGGAATGACAAAGGCCATCTCATGTGAACATACACAGCAACTTCCAGAAGCCTTGAATGAGAACAACCATGTGGGTTTCAGTGACATTCAGTACTTTTGGAATCATCAAGAGAAAAAAAAGTGTCTAAAGACTTTCAAAATGGAAGTTTGCAAAACAAACCCCACTTCATGGTTAGAAGAGGCTACAAGACCAGTGTGTATCCAGATAAATGCTTTCAGGAATCAGTCATTACACACGTGATAACACATCACAAAAGCATGGAGTTGTACGCTGTCCTTCCACTGCCCCTCCATGGTGAGCACCGCTACCACAGGTGCTTAGCTCTCACAGCTCTGTGACCTGACAGGAAGGCCGAACACCCCTTCCACCTTCCACGAGTTACTGAGCCTTCCCAGAGAGGTCTGGGCTTCGTAAAAGCGTCCTGGGTCTTGACTCATTGTCTCTGACCTCCAACCCCATCCCTCAGGCTAAGTCAGCTTTACTGTATCTTGGGAGGTGAGATGCTCCACAGGAGGTTCTTCTAGAACATCCTCTAGAACCAGCTCACATACGGTGTGCTTGGCAGGATCCCTCATCTCCTCCTCATCCACAGCCCTTTACTGAAGTTTCTCCCATCTGAGTAGTGTTTGTCCTTTACAGTGGAGCGCATTCGACCCACAGGGATCTGTGCCCAGGAAGCCCAAGGCTTCATGGAGCATGAACCTAGCTGACCCTAGCGCATGACCTTCATCATGTGAACTTCAGTTAATGCTCAGGCAAATGTATACAAGAATATCTACTAAAAATTAGCATCTATTGTCTAGTATTTCTCAGTCTGTATATAGGGTAGGTGCAAGCACACAGCCTGACTAAGAAGCAAGGATTGCAAGCTCATTCGATCTGAAGAACCAGCAGTCAGCTATTAGTGTCTTCTCTATGAGGGTATTTACCCATGTGTACGCGCATGCGCACGCGTGCAAGCTACTCTTTACCTTGTGATGGGCGAAACACTGACCTTGGGATATTTAGTTCTTAACTCCAGGAACCTGTGAATGTTGCCTCGTGTTATCAGTAATCAGCGGTTGGAGGGAAGGCATCAGAAACAAGGCACCAGGTGCTCAAGACGTCAGACAAACAAACGCTCTCCCCTGCACAGCCTTCGGGAGCGTTTAGCTCTCTCTCCAGCTGGCTGCAGGGTGGTGGCTCTGGACTTCCTACATCCCATGCTAAGGACATTGAACTCCCTCAGGCCTGCTGCTTTGGGATCACTCTGAAAGGCCAAGTTTCCAAAGCCTCAGCTCTGCTTCCAGACTTGGCTGATAGGTTTTGTTGCTCAATTGTAGCTCCTCTCTGCTTTGGGCTAATAGTTGGATTCAGTGACTGGTCTTGCTCCGTTGTGCTGAGGATAAGGGCCCTTCCCTGGGGCCAGGCATTTTTGAGGAGTGAGATGAGTATTTGTGCTGAGATGAGTTATTTGGATATCCACTGGATTCTCCTTGTTCTCGCTATATCCCTCATCGAGTGAAGATACTCCATAGGAGCCACAGGCTAATTGCTTTTCTCAGAAAACCCTCTTTCAAGGCTTAAAACACCCCTGCCCCCAACTGTGGTCCTCAGGATTTGGAGAGGCGGATCAGCTCCGGGACTGCTCTTCCTCCACAGTGTTTCCCTGAGGCCCTGGTCATGACTCCCTTCGCAGGGGTGGATATGGCTCATTTGTTGGCTCTCCCTCCCTGTTGTCCTGGTGGGAGGATCATGTTCAAGCAGACTTCAAGCCTTCAAGCATTGGCCTTGTTTACACACTCAACTGAGATCAGGGCTGTGTTACTCCTGCCTGTGCTTGAGGATCTGCCAGGAGGGAGGGATCTCTGGGGCTCAGAGAGCTGCTAACACACCCTGCTCATCCCAGATCTTATGTCTGTCACTCACTCCAGGGGTCATGGGTCCAGCAAACAGCATGAAATCAATTTCCTTCATTTCGCACAAACTGCTACTTTATTATTTTGCAAATTAAAACATTTAGAAATCTTATCAAAATGGTCATTGCTCTTTGTATCATTATTGTTAACCACCCAGCGTTAATCATTAGTTAACAAATGTCTCTTTGGTGTTTGCTGCACAAGAGGGCATGCTGGGAATTCAGCAACAAACAAGGCAAAGCTGTTGTCCTTGTGTAGCTCCACTAATTTTACATCAATCAAACAACCCAAGGAAGAGCACACACAGAAACCCTCATAGTGGTAAGTGTTATAACAGGTTGGTCGAAGGGCTAGCATGTGGCAATTGGAGGGAAGAGGCCCAAGAGGAATTGGGGGTGGTTTGGGTTCCTAGTTAACTTGGCTTCATGGAGGAGAAGATGAAGAAACCAGCCCTGCAAAGGCCCTGGCAGTCTTTCTCATTGTTGGAGCTTGCAAGAGCAAATTCATAGAGAACCAAGGAGCTGAAGTAAAGAAGAACAAGGAGCTATGTGGTCGGAGCAAGGAAGAGAGGGGTCAAGAGCTCCATTACTGACAAGCCAGGGTCCCACAGGCCCCAGGAAAGGGAATGATTCGTCCTTCAAACTTTGAGAATTGCTGTGGCTCTGAATTAATGTTTGACATTACGTGTTCAGTCCACAGCACTGAGAGCTATGAGTTTGCGTGTGAGAGCAGGCCAAGTGCATCAACACAGGTGTCAACCTTGGGGTGAGCTCTGAAGCTCAGACTCCATTTCTGGAAAGCTTCCATTCCTTTGAGCTTTTTACTGCTGGTCCAGGGCTTTGGTTGCTAAGATCCTGGTGTTTCATTAAGTGTTCCATTTAATAGCAATTTTCTTGTTTCTTTAGATACAGTGTCATCTTTTAGCTTTTGAGGTTTTCTTTTTTCTTAATGGTATTTTGTTGCTATCTGATATGCTTTACTTAATTTATTGGCCACTATATTTTAGGCTGTGCTCTGAATGATTTTCTGTCAACTTGATACAAGCTAGAGTCATCTGAGAGTGAGAACCATACTCTGGAGATTGACCGGATCCGGCAGCAGTCAAGCCGTAGAGCATTTCCTTAACTAATGATTGATGGGGTCGGGCCCTGCCCATTATGGCTGGTGCCATATTGGGTTCTATGAGAAAACAGGCTGAACAAGCCACAAGAAGGAAGCCAGAAGCAGCACCCCTTCATGGCCTCTGCATCAGCTACCGCCTCCAGTTTCCTGCCCTGTTTGGGTTCCTGTCTTAACTTCCTTCCCTGATAGACTGAGGAGGAGGCAGAAGCCAAATAAACCCTTTCCTCCCCAGCTTGACTGCAGTCATGATGTTCATCACAGCAATAGTAACCCAAACGAAGATAGGCTCAATGGTTACAAGTCAGAGTGCCTGGTTAGAATAATAGCTTCTTTGCTTTGTTTAGGTCAAGTGACTTTAGGCAAGTTCCTTAGTGGCTGTGTGACAATTGTTTTCTCCTTTGTAATGGGGATGATGGCAGCATTAATTTCTGCAGACATGGTGGCCCAGTCCTGTTAGTCCAGCACTCTGAAGGCCAAGGCAGGAAGATTGTGAATAAGAAGCCAACTTGTACTACACAGTGAGTGAGATCTTGTCTCAAACAAGCCAGTGGGCAGACAGCTGCCTGGCTACCTCAGTAGGTTTAACCTAAGTGGCATTTGTGAGGACTAGTTGTGCAAACACACTCATTGCCCTTAGCATAGTGCCTGGCCCCAGATGTGCACCGGGAATGCAGTTTTGCTCATCTTCTGTGTGTTCCTTGGTCTGTCTATGGCAGTATATGCTTTTCTCAGATGCCGGGACTTCTTGATCGAAGCTCATGCTTAAGAAAGGGCATCCTGAGGTTATCTCAGAGGCAACTGCTCTGGGGATGGCTCTAGGTCCTTAGCTGGGCTGCGTTCTTTGATGGTGACATCTTCCTTCAGTGCTCTTACCAGTGCTAGTCAAGTGTCCAGAGAAGGTGTCCTCCTTCCCCCTCTGTGTTTTCAGCCTGAAGCTCAAGAGTGTAGTAGGAGGCTACTTGTTCATCCCAGCTGCCCAGACTAGAAATAACCACACAGAAACTGTGTTAATTAAATCACTGCTTGGCCTATTAGCTCTAACTTCTTATTGGATAGCTTTTACATCTTAATTTAACCCATTTCCATTATTTTGTATTTTACCACAAGGCTCATAGCCTACCGGCAAGGTTCCAACATATCTGTCTCAGGCGGTGACTCCATGGCATCTCTAAACTCCGCCTTCCTTCTCCCAGCATTCAGTTTAGTTTTCCCTACCCAGCTCTATTCTTCTACTCTATCACAGACCAAGCCAGTTTCTTAATTAACCAATGGTATTCACAGCAAACATAGGGAATCCCTCATCACAAGAGCTTTCATGTAACCCCCTGTTGTGTATTGCTTTACTCTTCTGGCTTTTTAGACTCTTTTGGGGACCCACCACCCAGCTCCCAAATACATCACATACACGGAGACTTATTATTACTTATGAATGCCCGGCCTTAGCTTGGCTTGTTGCTAGCAAGCTTTTCTTATATTATTATCCCATTTACCTTTTATCTCTGGGCTTTTTTCTTACTTCTGTATGTCTTACTTTCCTTATTACTCCGTGGCTGACTGGGTTGTTGGCCCCTGATGTCCTCCTCTCCCTGCTCTCTCTTGCTCCTTCTTTCTTGTTTCTCCTTCTATTTTTCTTCTCTGCCTGTCAACCCCACCCATCCTTGCTCCTGCCTCACTATTGACCAGTCAGCTCTTTATTAGATCAGGTGTTTTAGACAAGCATAGAATCACAGCTTCACAGAGTTAAACAAATGCAGCATAAATGCAAGTAACACATCTTAAAATAATATTCACCAGAACCCCCTGTTTTATAATGATTCCCCCCTCTATCAAATATGTTTCCTGTCCCAGATGGAGAATCCTTCAGCTTAGTCTTTTCCCCAAACCAGCCTTCTAGTTTCCTCCCAAGCCAGAACAGGCATTGCTCATTAGAGATGGGAGATCTGGACTCAATAATGTTTTAACAGGCTATTCCCATCTTCCAGCGCTCAGCCTCATCTCTAGTATTACGTCCAGGGATCCAGGACTTAAGAGATGCTTGGAGCTTTGAGGATTCTATGGTGCAAACAGCTTCTCATCTGTCTCCACTGAGTGTTGAGATGTAGCTTTTTGGATAGTTAAGCCTGTTTGGTTTCCAGCTTGCAAACTTTTATTGCCAATTTTCCTCTCTTGACTCCTTTGTTAAAAAGTCCCAGCACAGTTATTCTCATGGGTTTAGAAAGGATCTGAGCCACATGTACCAACGTGTTATGTCTCACTGGGGACAGCTCTTTATCACATCTTGGAGACCTGGAGCCCACGATAGCCACACCGATGGTTGGACCCAACATAGAGGGGAGATAAGTTTCTCTGATTTGTGGCCAAATGTCTTCTCAAAACCTTAGCATGGGAGCCCTGATGTGGTAACACTGGACATATTTTCTTCATGACCTCACTCTTGCCTCCAGATGGGCCCCAGAGTCCCAGAAACTCATGAGAGCTTAGCTCTTCCTTCCCCCTAGTCCTCACCCGTGAAGCTGCTGGCTGTACCTGCAGAACAACAAAGTGTCTCATAGCTCTAATCCCTGACCGGGGCTCTTCAATTTATTAAGTTAGTTTTCATACATAGAGACGATTTCTTGTGATGCTTGAGTAACATGACGGATATCTCCACTCAAGAAAAGCGTGGGCCACCCTGGTATGTGGTTAACTGCAAGGAATCGGTTCTCCAGTGGGCCTGAACTCTGCTTCAACAGCTGCTGCAGAGACACCTCGAGACCAGAGTGCACCCTGCTTACTGGGCTGTGTGGATACTCGTCTTCATTTAACACTTCAGCTAAAAAGCATTTCTACTGCTCTCCATGTGGCTGGAACTTGAGCCGGCTAGGGGTGACGAAGAAATGAAGAAATGACGGACACACGTACGGAAAAGCTGGGATCAGGTGTCACGTGCTCTGACGGAACTGCACCATCAACCCAGGACCTCAGTGCTTTAATTATGTACGGTACAGCGGGAGGAGCTGGCTAGCTTTGGCAGGAGGATCCTTAGGTGAGCAGGCTCAGGCTGTGAGCTCTGGGAGGAGGACGCTGTGGTTGCTAGGTTTCACACACATTATCAGCGTTTGCTCTTAGACCATGCAGAGACTTTGCCGTCCCTCTGAGCCTGACCGAAGGGAAAAGCTTTGCCAATTTCTCAGAGCTCCGAGACCTTGATCCTTGGCTGGCAGTGCATGTGTCAAACAGTACCAACCCACTCAGGACTTCACCCACTCCTAACACGTCAGGGCTTCCAGGATTCCTACACGTTTCTATGGAAACTTTCAGGCCCACACACGTATTGCACGACCAGAAAGAGACCTTAACAATTACTTCATCTAAGGGCCCTATTTTCTAGGAAAAGGTGGTTTGAACCTATGCATTTCCTTAAGGTTGCACAATTATTATGTTTTTTTGTTTTTTGTAGAAAAATATTATTGCCTTTCATACAGGATTTATAGAGTTTAAGGATATCAAGTCACACGTTCTTTCCAAATATATCTACTCCACATCTACTCTGCAGCAGACGGTGCTTTAAGCACTGGAGACGCTGGGATGAACAATCACACAAAGTTTGGAAGTTGGAAACCAAACAGGCTTAACCTCGACCCACGGAAGGGCATCTACATGAATGTCCTTCTCCTTAGACCAGGGTCACGACGAGGTCACCCACTCTGACTTGTTATACTCAACACTGGTATACACCCCACTGGCTTCACTCAATCAGGACAATTTTACAAAAGGTATCAAGATGGGGGGGGGGAACTCTATCATTTACACAATGGAGTGAGTTTTGTGTGCAGAAGCCTCGGGTAACCTGTCAGCAACCTGCTACAGTCAGCAATTCAGTTGGCGAGTTTGCAGATCAGTCCACGTGAACAGAAAGCCCAGCACTTAAGTACATGACAGCAGCAAGCAACTGGAGAGTAAAGTCTCAGCACTGCTGTCTACAACTGGAGAGTAAAGGCTCAGCACTCCTCCTGTCTACAACTGGAGAGTAAAGGCTCAGCACTCCTGTCTACAACTGGAGAGTAAAGGCTCAGCACTCACTCCTGTCTACAACAGCATTGGTTTTCACTGGACACCTAGGAAGAAATGTGGTGGACCTGGCTACACTTACAAGTACAAACTTCTGTAATCGTTAAAGCAGAAATGAAATCGAGTTAACTAAGAAGAGTCCAAATAGGTTCATTCAATCAACTTGTTGATGTGCATGGCTTAGAAGACTTGGCATTGTGAAGATTTTCTCTTCCCGCTTTCGTGACTTCAATTAAGTGCCACTTAAAAGGCCCAATAACGCTTTTCTATTGAAAATTTCATATTCAGTCTCAAGATTTACTTTTAATGTGATTTTTACCTATGTGTGGGTATGTGCAGATGAGTGCGGGAGCCCACGGAGTCCAGAGAAGGACCCAGGATTCCTTGGAGCTGGAGTTAGAGGCAGTTGTGTGCTGTCTGATATGGGTGCTAGGAACCGAGCCCAAGTCCTCTGCAAGATCAGCACACACTCTTGACCACAGAGCTGTCTCCCCATTCCCTACAGGCTTGTTCTAAGATTCATACGAATTGATAAATCTCTACATATTGGGAGAAATAGAAAGAAGAAAGGGTTAAAGCAAAGTTAAAGGGCACATGCCACACCACTCCACTTCAAACAGCACACCACCAATATAAGGGATACACTATGGTGTTGGCGTAAGATAGGAAACACAATCAGGGAAACAGGGAGTCCAGAACGATACCCACACAAGCCTATGTAGGCAATTCGTTCTTGAAAAGACAGCTTAAGATGTAAAAAGAGCCTTTTGTTGACTGGCTCTTCAGCAAATGTTGCTGAAGAAATAGATGTCAAATCTCTCTATAGATTCAACAAAATTATTGTAGATGAATCAAAGATTTAAAATATAGGCAAGAACTGCAATTAAAATATCAGAAAGTATTTTCAGAACCTTAGGCACAAGAATCAAACTCATCAGACAGAAAACATAAAAAGCATAACAGAAAATAATTTTGACATATTAGAACTCCCTGAAATTAAAGTTTTCTTCTCATTTGAGATACTGAGAAAACAAACTGCAAAGCCACAAACCAGGAGAAAACATTTAATGTATTTCTGGCAGGAATTTAAATCCAAATATTTTAATGATAATTAAAAATGAAAACCAAACAACAAAAGATAAACAATCAATGAAAAATGACAAAAGACTTGGATACATCACAAATAAAAACAGAGTACAGCCAGGGTGGGGATGGCACACACCTTAATCCCAGCACTCAGGAGGCAGAGGCAGATGGATATCTGAGTTCGAGTCCAGTCTGTTCTACAAAGTGGGTTCCAGGACAGTCAGGAATACACAGAGAAGCCCTGTCTAGGAAAAAAAAAAGAAAATATAGTACAAATAAATAATTCAATGGTGCATCTCAAGATCTTAGAGAAGCAGAATAAGCTGAACCCAAAACAAATGGAAGGTAAGAATAAGAATAATAAAGATAAAAATTAAAATTAATGAAGGAGTCTATAGGACAATACATACAAAGTACAAAGGACTGGTGAACTAATAAATTTTTGGGGAGAGGGGGAAAGATTAACAAGATTGACATGCCCAGAACCAAGTTAGAAAAGATCAGGAAAGGAAAGATTCTACAGAACTAGAGACGGAAAAGTTGGTAAGATAGGCAGATACCACTTAGCTCAATGGATTGTTATGATATTTGGAGAACTTATACTTCAATAAATTGGAAAGTTTAAAACTAGATAAAAATGTAGACTCAGATTATCTTTAAAATTTGAACCAAGAAAGTATTTCTTTTTTAAAATTTTTGGGGTTTTGAGGCAGGGTTTCTCTGTAGCTTTAGAACCTGTCCTGGAACTAGCTCTTGTAGACCAGGCTGGCCTTGAGCTCACAGAGATCTGCCTGCCTCTACTTCCTGAGAGCTGGGACTAAAGGCGTGCGCCATCAATGCCTCGTGAAAATATTTCTTAAACTTAAAGAGATAAGCGGAACAATAAGAATTCTTCCAACACAGACCACTGCAGGATGAGAGGGTTTGGCTGCTGGTGTTAACTCAGTAAAAACACAGATTCTCTGGAAACCCGTCCATAAAGTGAAAAGAAAGAAATTCTCCGGAACCCATTCTCCAAAGCCAGGATTCCCAAACCAGATGAGGACTTGAATGACCGGAAAATACAGACCGGTTTTTTCAATAATCATAGATGCAAAAATTCTCTACAAAAATCTTGCATACTAAATTTAACAGCACATTTAAAAAAAATCGAACCCCATGAACAGTTTGACTTCATTCCAGGATAAATGACTGTTTCAGTAAGTGCAGAATCAATAGCTGTAATACAGCAACAAATCAGATTGAGGAGGAAAGTTACAGGATCTGTTCAACAGAAGCAGAAAAGTCAGACCCTGAAGAAACTGACCAGTCTTGTGGGGTTATAATAAAGGCTCTCTGCAGCAACCCTCAAACCAGCAGTGGGCTGAGGGGATGGCCCAGTGCAGAGTGCTGTCAACAGCCATCGAGGTACTGATTGCAGGGCGCTGAACTGAAGGACTCGCTCCAGAGGTAGGAGCGAGACCAATGAAAGCAGCATATAGTCACAGCATGCAGAAGGGTCATCCCCACAGCACTAGCTGTGCTAGACTTGGTGCTGCATGCTGTTAATCCCAGCACTCTGGAGGGAGGTGGGTCTCTGTGAATATGAGGCCAGTCTGGTCTACAGAGAGAGTTTCATAGCAGCCAGGGCTGTTATACAGAGAAACCCTGTCTTAGAAAACCAAAAAGAAAGGAAGGAAGGAAGGAAGGAAGGAAGGAAGGAAGGAAGGAAGGAAGGAAGGAAGGAAGGAAGGGAAGAAAAAGGAAGGAAGAGAGGGAGAGAGGGAGAGGGAGGGAGGGAGGAAGGGAGAAAGGGAAGGAGAGAGGAAGGGAAAAAGGGAAGGAGAGAGGAAGGGAATAAAAAGGAAAGAAAGCTATTTTCTCAAGAGACAGTGCATGAGCCAGTATGCAGTGTTCCTCCAGTAAAGCCTCTGCTTCAGTTCCTGCCTCGAGCTCCTTCCCTGGCTTCCCTCAGTGATGAACGGCTGAAGTGTAAGCCAAACACGCCTTCTCCTCCCCCATTGCTTTGGATCAGAATGTTTCTCCATAGTAACAGAAAAGCGAGCTAGGACAACTGTCCTGGGTGTTCTGACTCCATCCCGCCGCGTGGACTCAGCTGCTGTGTGCTCGCTAGAGAAAGCATCCACGCACAGCCAGATTTGCGGCAACCGCTTAAGAATAAGACCGAGAACAACACTATCATCTTCCATGGTGTGCTCTGCGCCCTTTGCTCTCATCTCAGGCCGTCAACCCTTCCCGTGTGTCTGGAGCCCAGTCGGTGCCAGGCTGCACGACAGTGAGGCCGAGGAAGTTTGGTCACTTTAATGTGACACTCACATAAATGGCAAAAAATGACTTGGTTAGAAAATATTATGTTGTTCATATTTCCAAAGGAAATTACATTTTTAGATTTTTTTTTGTGTGTGTACATGCACACACGCAGACATGTATATATACATGCGGACTTTTGCCATGGTGTGTGTGTGGAGGTCAGACTATAACTTGCTGGAGTCCTCTTTTTCTACCATGTAGGTCCTGGGGATTTAACTTAGATTATCAGGCTTGGTGGCAAGTCCCTCTTTCCCCTCACTGAACCATTGTACTGACCTGCTAAGACAATTTTGAGCTGTCATTTTTTTTTAACTTATTAACCGAGTGAGTCAGAAGATATATCGCAAGTCCATTTACTGGCTAGCTACATGGCAGAATGGAAACCAGAAACCAGAATTGTGTTTTACGTGAGGGTTTATAGTCAAACCGATGTTGTAGCTGCAGTCAAAATAGCATCACATTCTAAGGGGAGAGAATTCTTGTGAGGAAATATGCCTGCCATGAAAACAAAGAGCTTATCAATGATATTTACAGGAAGTCATTTCTAGCCAACAAGCCATTTGCTTTGCATGCTGGGTCGCTATTGGGTTCAAATTTTGGGAACGTTAGATTATGAGAATTATCTTATTCCACATAACTCACACTGCCCAGGAAGGCATCTTGGAGACCTCATCATCCACCCTGCTTGCTTTCAGTTGAGGGGCACATGAGGGAGGCTCGCCACTGAGGCCAGGGTCACACAACTAGCTAAGGTTTGAAAGAAGACACTGGTCTTGCAGCTCATCAACCTTTCTGTTACTACAAAACGGAAAATCATGGCATGTCTTATTGTCAGGATACTAGAGGGGCAGAGTGTCAGTTTCAGGGAGAGCTGGTTAATCACAGACACACCAACCCTCAGGAACCAAACCCTGTGCCTTCCTCATGCCTGTGCCAACCATGGCCCCTTGTGCTGGTTTGGGTCAGGGATGTGGGGAGGGGCCTGGGGACTAAGAGCCCAGAGAAAACTCAGTTCAGCCAGGATTGCACAGAAGCTGTAAGGAGCTGCCAAACGAGGCTTGCACTTGTAACCTTCTTAGTCAAGGAGTGACCTGCCAGCTAAAAAAGGAACTGAGCCACATGGCAAAAATAGATCAGAATAATGGGTTAATATAAGCTACAAGAGCTAGTAAGTAGCCTGGCCTAATGGGCCAATCAGCTTTATAACTTACGGAGTCCTCTGTGTGATTTTCTTTGGGGCTTGCCGGCTGTGGGGTACCGGGCAGGACAGAAACCCCAACAAGCAGGCCCCCTTCATGTTACAAAGGGGTCTACTGTGGGAGGCCAGGGAAGTGGATCTGGCCCACCTTGACTAAAGGGCCAGAGAGTTCAGGCATATTCTTGCTCCTTCAAAGTCATGACAGGAGGTTTGACCTACTCTGTGGCTCCTAACAGGATGTTTTGACCTAGTGTGTGGCTACTTGATGTTTTAGGTATGAAGAAGGAAATTACTTTGTTTGTTCTTTGTATCTTGGTAAAGAAGTATTTTGCTTTCTTCCTGCTTTTTGGATTGGGGTATATAAAGGCTATGAGAAATAGGCATGGGACACATCTCAGGATTTCCTAGATGCCTTCCCGACTCTTATCTGTCATCTCTTGTCTATTTCTTTCTCAGTCCTTACTCTTCCGCCATGAATGGACAAATATTGGACGAATGTGTCAGGCTGGACCCAGCGGTCTACACTCTCCGTAAACCCTATGAGAGCTCAGGTCTGTGGCAGCTGATTTTGCATATTGCATTTAATGGTCTCTGGGCTGTTCCCGATTGCCATGAGGTTATGGTTTCACTGACGGGTGAGTCAGGCAAACAGAAAGTGTGATGGAGGAGAGTTATCTGTCTATGTTACTTTCATTGGTTAATTAATAAAGAAAACTGCCTTGGCCCTTTAAGAGAACAGAAAATTAGGTAGGCGGAGTAGACAGAACAGAATTCTGGGAAAGAGGGGGAGACGCTTCAGGCAGCTGCCATGCTTCTCTCCAAGATGGATGCAGGTTAAGATCTCTCCTGGTAAGGCACCCCTCGTGGTGCTATATAAATTACTAAATATGGGTTAAAGCAAGATATGAGAATTAGCCAATAAGAGGCTGAAACTATGGGCCAGGCAGTGTTTAAAAGAATACAGTTTCCGTGTAATTATTTCGGGTGTAAAGCTAGCCGGCGGCCGGGTGGCGGGTGGCGGGACACAGCCCCGCCGCCTTCACACTACAAAAGTGGTTTGGGCAATGAACAGATGTGGATGGGAAACAAGGTCACACCCACGGCTCACCTGTTTCTCTCTGTGTGGCTCCTTTGGAAGTCCTTCACTGAAGGATCTTTCCACTCACACTGATAAAGCAGAATTTCACTTACACTTGAATGACTGTGATGAGCTTTCAGCATGAGAAATACATCCCTGCTGGATGAGATCAAAGCCTGGGGGGCTTTGTAATTTCCCCTGAGTCTATTTCCAGGCTGGAACCAGTCCTTAGTATTGAGTCTTTGTACTGAGAGTCAGGAGAGAGGGCTGCCTGCCGTTCAGGTGAAGGAACGTAACATGTGCTTAACAAGAAGGCAGCAGGGCCTGTGGATTGGCTATCAGGACTGTGGCACTGGCGCCGGAGGAAGCAAAGTATAGTATACTCATTGTGAGCACATCAAACACACACACACACACACACACACACACACACACACACCACACCACACACGTTTCTTTCTACAACACCAGATTTTAACGAATAACAATAAGTTCACATACTACATTGATTTCATTGGCTGCAATTTTCTAAGCAGTCATGATTTCTCTTGATGGGTAGCTGCTGGCAAATAGGGGTTCTGTCATTCCTATCTTAAATACTGATATTAACTCTGAGATCAAGTATTACATGCAACCAGTAGTCACATCTACATTTGTGTGTGTGTGTGTGTGTGTGTGTGTGTGTGTGTGTCATAGAATGGCTACAGACGGGTTGAAGAGGTCACAGTATTACATTGGGAGTTGATGGTGGAAGAGGGATTTGCTTCTAGAAAATAACTTCAGCTACCTGGAAGTTACTGAGAGGATGTTTTGGATATTTCATGAAGGGTTAAGAAATAGATCCTTAAGGAAATGTTCAACATCTTTAGTCATCAGAGAAATGCAAATCAAAATAACTCTGAGATTCCATATTATACCTGTAAGAATGGCCAAGTCAAAAACACTGATGACAACTTATGCTGGAGAGGTTGTGGGGTAAGCACTTCTGCTGGTGGGAATATAAGCTGGTACAACCCCTTTGGATATCAGTGTGGCGATTTCTCAGAAAATTAGGAAACAACCTTCCTCAAGACCCATTAATACCACTTTTGGGTATATATCCAAAGAATGCTCAATCGTGCCATAAGGACATGTGCTCAACTATGTTCATAGCAGCATTGTTTGTCATAGCCAGAAACTGGAAGCAACCTAAATGCCCCTCGACAGAAGAATGGATAAGGAAAATGTGGTACATTTACACAATGGAGTACTACACAGCAGAAAAAAATAATGACATCTTGAATTTTGCAGGAAAATCAATGGAGGTAGAAAACATTATTTTGAGTGAGGTAACCCAGACCCAGAAAGACAATTATCACATGTACTAACTCATAGGTGGTTTTTAAACTTAAAGCAAAGAAAGCCAGCCTACAAACCACAATCCCAGAGAACTTAGACAACAATGAGGACTCTAAGAGAGACTTACATAGATCTAATCTACACGGGAAGTAGAAAGTAGAAAAAGACAAGATCTCCTGAGTAAATTGGGAGCATGGGGACCTTGGGGGAGGACTGAAAAGGGGAGAGGCAGGGAGGGGAGCAAAGAAAAATGTAGAGCTCAATAAAAATCAATAAAAAAAGACTTAAAAGGGCTGGCTCTGCAGTTAAAAGCACTGACTGTTTCCCCCAAAGGATCCAGATTAAATTACCAGCACCCACATGGTGGATCCCAGCTGTCTGAAACTCCACTTCCTGGACATGCAATGCCATCTTCTGGCTTCCACACACATGAAATTAAAAAAATGTTTAAAATTAGATATGAGAACGTGAGACTTTGAGAACTTGTGACCGACAGCATGTACGCCCTAAAGTTAATTCTCATTTTCGTTTTCCTATTTTTCATGATTTTCATCCCTTAAAAATGTAATTTTTCTCATAAAATTTTCAAATTTTCTTTTTAAGTTTCCCTCAATTGCTTCCAAAACTAATTTCCTGGATAAATCATTTGGCCTGACCTGTTCTTGATACTGGATATGTATGCCTCCAGCATCTCAGCTCATATAAAATGGATTTAAATATGGTGATTTCAATTGCACTCGAAGTATCTGGTGCTGCTTGGCATTTTCTAAGACACTTTGGGAAAAAGCATCGCATCAAGCTGATGTAAACTGTTTTTCAGAACGGGCAGAGCCAGGGAGGTGCAGAGGTTTGAGAAGAGGTCAGAGGCATCTGGCCAGCTAGTGACAACACCCAATGGATGTGAGTGAGGAGAGAGAGGTCTTCCTACTGGTGATGGGTGTCCTGCGGGAGTGGGGGTGGGGTGTGTATGGGGGGGAGGTTGGAGACCAGACGCACTTGGGTGTTTCCAGTGAACTGGAGGGACTGTCTGAGAGGAGCCTGCTGTGGCGAGTGTTGCCTCAGGGAAGGAATCGTGGAAGGACTCAGTTGGTACAAGGGTGTGTTTCCCCAGGAGGTAGGAACTGAACAAACACAGTAGCTGTTAAAAAAACAAAACAAAACTCTGCCTTCGCTTAGATACCCACACGACTGCGGAAGAGCAGAACTGACCAACAGCAGGCGATTGATTCTGTGGCCTCCAGTAATCCAGTCGCGATCCCTCATCTAGGAAGGCACCATTCTTCTTCACTCTTCTGTGGATCACTGGCAGGCTCCCTTGTGTGATGGATGAGACCCCGCTGGTTTGCACTCACTGATGGGAAAACATCTCCTCCGTTTCCTAACCTGGAGCTCTAGGGTTCCTGAGAAGTGAATACTGACTTTCCTGTTTGCTCTGGACCTGGTTCCTATGAGGCCCAAACCTGGAATCCCACAGAGAGAGCTCAGGGGGCTGGAAGTCCAGCAGAGGGAGCTAAGAAGCAAGAGGTTCTCCTTCTGCCAAATAGTCTCAGCAGGTATGGATACAAAAACAAAACAAAACAGAACAGAACAAAAGAAAACAAAACTTTTCTCTGCAGGGTTATAATTGGGAACAGATTTAAGTCAAGCTCAGAAGTCCTGTAATTTGGTCAGTATTCTTATGGCACTTCTGTCTGCCTTTGCCAGGTCCTCTTTCCTGAGAGTCAGGAAGACAAATGCAACATCCCCCAGCTGATGGGGACATCTGCCCTGCCTCATGATCCTCCTTGGAGACAAAAAGAATAGAATTCAATTGAACTTTGGATTATGAGGCTAAATGGCCAATGCATTTTTCACCATGCTCTCCCTGTAGTAAGTTTAAAAATGACTTTCTTTAAGGTAATAGCATTATGAGTTCTGAGAGATGCGTCAGTGTAAGTCCTGTGGCAAGCCCGGCCATCAGATCCATAAGGGAGGCAGCTAATTACCCAGAATGCATTGTATGAGCCTGATTTTATGTTTGGGCACAAACGGTCAAACCAGTAATTGAGAAATGAAAAAGGAGAATTAGTCACAGAAAAGATGGAAAAAATATTAATGTGACCAAGTATTATGCTGTAAAGAGAAAAGAAATACTCGAAAAGAAAAGGCATGGGCTTGAATTATTTTTTAAAAATGTTAGAAAAAAAAGAAATTGAACAGAATACATTCAGTTCCTGAGCGGATGGACTAATAATGATAGTTTTGTACTAATGGAGGGTCTACAGATTCATTTCTGGGTAGTAAGTGGATGATACCCAGAGTCTAATGGGCATAAGTAGTGTATGACTCAGTCTGCTCCTCAGACGGCAGGGGAATAATGACTATGGAGCAAACCTGCCTGAAAACCTCTACGGAGTTTCTATTTACCCATTGAGGACTCTTCCCTAGCACACAGTGAGCTTTGCTGGCTACTTTTCTGGGTGAGATCCAGCCCAGGAGTTCTCGCAGTTGTCCCCTCTGAGTACACAGTGAACTGTCGGCCATCAGGTAGCTTTGGACACAGAGGATGCCCCACCCTGCAGGCCTCCAGACAGGTGACTCTGCAGCAAGAAGATGACAGGGCTGTTCAGGTCAGACTTCTCCTCCTCAGTAGATGGATGACCTCACTAGATAGCATGTTTGTAGCATGTCTTCCCTGCCACCGACATGTTAGGTAAGAAGGAGTGACCCAGGGTGGAAATGCCTTTCACGCTCTAGTAACTGGTACTGGATGCATAAACACCCAGACTTCTGCTACGTGCCTCACAGCCTAGGACCAGCCCAGTGGAGGCAGGGTTTCCTCTGCCTCCTCCTTGCTCTCCTGCTTCCTCTTGGCTGTCTGGATCACGTCACACTTGAAATTTAGTTTCTTAGTTTCAACCACAGCAAAATGACTTACACAGGCTGCAGCCTTCCTTCTCCCCCTTGAAGACACTCATGTCTCTCCCCTTTGCTTGCCTGTTTTTGGTGTTACAAGGGGGTCCAATGCCACTCACTCTCTGTTTGCAGGTTATTCAGCTCCTCCTCAAAGCCTGGCACTAGCCTTCATGGTAGTTGTGGTGACTTAGGGAGGAGCAGGGGTCAACTTTTCTCTTACACCTTCTTAAAATATTTTTCTAGTGAGGACGCATGTCTTCCCAAGGTAGATTTTGGTGCAAGTCTTAAGTCAATATTTTCTCAATTTTATTGTGAGGAATTTAACTATATTATAAAAAGCTCCACTCATATCATTGGTCTTGATGTAAAGAAAAACACAAAGAAAAGAAGCAAGTAGAGAAAGTTCCTTAATAGGAAAGCATTCTCTACTAAAGCATTTCTAGTCAGACAGATCAAAATAATCTCATGTGCTCGGATGGGCACAGAACAGTAGGTAGCAGTGTTTCTTGGCTTTCCTTCCTTTCCCACACAGGGCCATTTTCGAGTACTTCAGCTGTTCTTTTGGTTCCACAGCTCCCCCGACCAAGAGCGATGACTAAGCTCTGAGCACGAGAGCCGGAAGTGTACACCGCAGAGCACAACCTAAAGCCTGCCGCAGGAAGTCCGTGTTTTGAAAGCCGGGGAAGAGAGCAGGCTCTGTCACTGCTGGTCTCTCCACACACACACACTTCTCAAACCAGTGCCATCAGCACATGCAAACGCTCTGGAGAACTGGCAGTTCGCTGGCCTGTCCCAGACTTAGCAGAACTTCTGGGTTGAAGCCAATGGTGCCAGCTTTTTGGGTCCCTGGGGGTTGCACTAAGGGCCTTGGGCATGCTAGGTGAGAGAAGAGTCGAGGTTGGGGTTCTTCTGAGGCCCTCTCCATTGAGAAGGACTGCTTAAAGACAGTCTCCTTCAGCCTGCAAGCAGCTCGCTTTTCTTGCCAACACTTGATTTTCTTGGGGGCAGGTGACCTTATTCTGGTCACAGAGGCTCTGTAGAAGCGTTATTGTGGGGGGCTTCTGGGCAAAGAGTTCTTGCTTTTGGAAGGGGGATTCTCATTGGGGATTGATGCAGGACTGCTCTGCCTCGGTCCAGCTGGTTTCCTGTCTGGATGAGGACAGAACTGTTGTCTTCCTGCAACATGGGGAGCAAGCATATTGAACTAGTCCAGCTGAAATGGCGTCTGGGAGCCTCTAAAGTTGGTGATGCTGTAGTGAAAGCACTTGGGGATTTCTTGTGTCATCACTGTATGGGTAAGATAGTTGAGTCAGGTTCAGCATAAAGCCTCTGATAAAATTATCTTCTGGAGCTCCATTGCCTCTGGGTATATGGATAAGTGGCTGCTAACACTGCTATCTAGCTCTATGTTGGAGCATAAACTTACTAAACTTACTATTTTTACATTCCAGGGCTTCTGCAGAACAGGACTGGGCTCCCTAAAGCCCATGTGATGCATCTCTACATAGACTCTTAGCAGCTGAATAAGGCCACAGGATTCTTTGTTGCAGACTCGGGTGTTTAGAGTGACTGCTGAGGTGTGGTAGACATACTTGCCCCAGTCTAGATCGATTTAACAGTAAATATATTCATATACTCACATGAATGAGTGGGGAGAGGCAGCAAGGAGAAAGAACGCCTTCAGGTTCAGTCATTCATACCTCCCATTTCAAGGTCACGGCCATTTGTGACTCTTCTCTGTATTGAAGCCTTTTCTGAGCCATATTTTGATCATTCTCTTTCCGCTGACCTTCATCCCTCTATTCAGTTTTCCCCAAATTCACATCTCGTTCTTTAAAGCCCTCGGTTCCCCCTTACTTTTCTTTATCCTCATTCAGAAGGGCACTAGGGAAATTAGATAATGGAGCACCGCTTTCTAGTCAAGTTGGCCTGATTTGTTGTTTGCTTTTATTGAGAGATGGCATTTACTGCCCCTGATTACTCATTTCAGAGGAAGGAATGATGCCATCATGGACAAAGAAAAGAGCCTTCGCTGAGTATACGTGTGCTGTGAACTGGTAATTATTAACAATCATTATTCTTAGCTCTTGCATACCATTAAGAAACTTCAAGGTAGATAAGGACATTGCAGTGTGTCACGTGGATAAGGGAAGACCCCAGACTCCCCTGTCTGTAAGAGTGTCTTTCACCCTCCTCTGGAACTGGAGTGAACAACCTTCTCTCTCAGAGACCCCTCAGATGATGCGGAATGTGGATCTCTTTCACAATTTTATCTTAAATTTGTAGTTTCAGTTGTCTGGCACAGATTGAGGAAGAACATGTGTGCAAGACACGTGAGTGGAGCATCAGGCAAACCCTCACCGTGTGATGGTAGCTTTAGGCAGCACTTACACTGGGGAAACTGGCATAGTCTCTAGGGCCATGGCAAATAGGAACACACATTCTATTTTATAGAGCCTTGGACCCTAACTTCCTTCAGCCTGGTGAGATTTGGGCCCTGCCTACTTTCCTTTTTGATCATAGCTAAACCACATATATGCATCCTGCCCACTCCACAGTCTATGGCATTCGGCGTGTTCAGCAGCATGCCTTTGTGTGTTTCCCCCAGTGCTTCCATTGTAGTTGGATGTGTGTTAATTGAAGTTTCCATGCTATGTGTAGCCAAGGCCACCTCTATAAAGGACTGAGACCCATGATCTGATCCAGAGCCAAAACATGGAGATTTCTATTAGTTCTACAACTGAGCTAATTCACTGCTTTCTTTTTGTGCTTCAGCCTCCCCCCCCCCCCCCCCGCAGAAGACCAGAGATTAAGCGCAGCCTGAGAGATTTTGCGTGTGCATGGTTCCCATCACTGCCCCAGGCTGACGGCAATCACGCGGTCTTTCACAGTTTAACTTGAAAATCAGATACACATTCTTATCATTTTCCAAGTGCAAACTGCATCCAGCAGGCACTGGCAGGAACGCTTTGGTTTTCTTTAAAGTGTGAGTGAAAACTGAGACAGGTCTTCAAGTTCTTCCCTACGTGGAGGTTTCTCTGACCTGTGTGGGGACTAACCTGTTTTCTAGTGATCTGAGTTTCTTCTCTCTTTCTGAAGCCATCACTCTAGACTTCACTGCAAGAGCCCCATTTTCTTCTTTGCACTCATGCTCCTGGCTTAGGAGATCTACTTAATCATGTAATTAGAACGCTGAGTAATTTATTTAACCCAGGGAAGCATTAGCTGGGGGTCAGATGACTAAAATCGTTTAGGCAATTCATGTGGTCCATCTGATGGGGATAGAAGTGAATAGCAAGCCACCAGCTGTGAGTACGACTCGACATCTGTCTAAAAGTTTTACAAGGAGAGCCGGGGACTTAAAGTGAGGATCTGATAGATGGAATCTCTTCAGGGCAGTTGAGGGGTTCCTTTAGAGCCTGGTTACTTACATGTGGTCTGGGCACCAATAGTTCTATGCCATTTGGGACGTAGTGTATCATGGGTAGTACTCAGCCTTCTTGAAGTAGGATCTTCATTTTTAAACAAGAAGCCTTATGGTTCAGAAGCATGTATGGCATTGGTGTGGGTCTGGGTATCAGTTTCTGATGCTGTGATAGATTGCCATGACCAAAAGTGACTTAAGGAAGGTTTATTTTGGCTCATGGTTCCGGAGGGTTAATGTCCACAGTGGCAGGGGAGGCATGAAACAGGCAGAAGTGGGAACTAGTTACATTCTGTCTGTACACAGGAAACAGAGAGAACACGCTAGAAGTAGGTGGGTGGGGTAAAGCTATACATTCTCAACCCCCGCCCCGTGACATACTTCCTCCAGAAAAACAGCGTGTCCTAAAATTCCATATCTGCAGCAAACATTGCCAAGAACTGGGGACCCAGTGAGCCTTTGGAGGATGTTTCTCATCCAAACCCTCATAGCTCGCCTAAGAACATCACTTCTCACCCGCTCTGTCTTCCTCCTCGATAGACCCACCAACATTTGAATTTAGCCCAATGAAAATATGTCATAAATAGAGGATAACATTGAAAAGAGTTGTGTTGGAAATTGCCGTAGGACCCTTGAAGCAAGTCAGTTTTATAATGTTGTATGAGCTTCTTTCTGCTGCTATAACAAAACCCACAGAAACTGAGTGTCTCAGGCCACAGCTTTATTCTCTGGTAGGTGTGGAAGCTAGGTTTTCGGAATTGCTGGGATGGGGTGAAGTGCAGCATCTCTGGGGATGACTCCCTCCGGAGAGCACGAGGGGAGATGTGCTCCCTTGGCATTGTCAGCTGCTGGAGTCCACCACACTCCTTGCCCTGTTGCTCCTTTTTTGGCATCCTCTGGACCTCTGTTCTGTCTCACGCCCCCAACTTCCACAGTGAGATATCCTGTTTCCCTTATGAGGACCCTTACAGTTACAGTCAAGGCCCAGACGACAATCGGGAGGATTGCCATCACAGGGTCCTAGGCTTACTCATTTCTGCCAGGCCCCCTCCATGCTGTGAAATCTTCATCATCCTCATCCTGTGTGTGTGTGTGTATGTGTGTGTGTGTGTGTGTCTGTGTGTGTGGTGAGTCTTTTCTTGGTTCCTGGCAAACTCCTAAAATCCCCTGTGGAAGATTATCTTGATTAGGTTAGTTAAGATGAGAAACCCCACCTTTGTGAATGACACTCTTTCCTGGACTGGGAACCTGGACTGCATAAACACTGAGAGGACCACCATGAAGTTGCTCCTTAGAAGCTGTTTGTTTTGGGTTTTGAGACCGTGTCTTTCACTGGCCCGCAGCTCTCCAGGCAGAGAAGGCTGGCTGGCCACAGAACCCTGGAGATCTACCTGTCTCTGCCTCCCCAGAACTGGGTCTGTAAGTGAACACTGCTTCTCCTGAACATGGTTCTGGGGATTGGACTCAGGTGCTCATGCCTGTGTGGCAAGCGCTTTCTCAAATACCTTATCCTTGCAGCCTCTTCAGATCCAATGGCGAGCACAGCTCTCCGACCCACTCCCAGAGCACAGCTCTCCAGACCACTCCCTGAGCACAACTCTCCAGACCACACCTGGAGCACAGCTCTCCAGACCACTCCCTGAGCACAGCTCTCCAGACCTGCTCCCGGAACTTCTTGGGAGCAATTTTATCGAATGCAACTCAGGGTCCACAGGGGAAGAAGTTGTTTCAAATGAAGATGAACACATGTTTCAATGTTATGGCTACTGCAGATTTCATAAACAAAGCCTGTTGCATAATGGATAAACTGTAGTGGGATTCTTTTATCAAAATCACCAAAAAGCATTTGCTCTTTTTACCATCAGAACTAACAATCACAAATTAATTCCTTTCCTTTCTTATTCTATTGCATATTGTATATTTCAGAGATCATCCTGATTATTTTGGGGGTCCCTAAAATTTTCCAACAAAATACCGATTTCTGACCTGCTCTATAAAGGCATTGCTCCACTGTCCCCTGCAGGAGGAGCAGTGTCTGGAAGAGGGGAAGGCAGCTGAGTGTCTCTGACGTCAAAGCACTGTCCTTCCCAGCCTGTGAAATTCCCTGCTCCTGCTGGCCCTCTTCCCCCAGCAGGTCTGTCCTGTGTGTGGTTACTTAACTTGAACCTCAGAGTTTATATCAGCTCTGGAATCAGCTGCTGTCACTTCCTGTTCTGGCCAAGCTCCGCTGTGAGTCTCATGACCGCAGGACAGTAAAGTTGGTGCCGAGCAGTCCAGATTCGTCCTAGCAAACATAGGTCTTGGGGTTGGAGAGCACCTGCTGTCTTGCAGAGGGCTAGGGTGCTGTTCCCAGAACCCATGTTCTTGGGGACTTGCAACAGAATCACAGCTCTCCAAACACTGCACTGGGCTTCCTCACTGTGGAGCCTGAGGGAAACAGGCTTCAAAACCTGCACTTTTGAAGCTCAGGTCTCTTTCCCTTCTCTGACAGGGTTTGACTGTTGAAGCTCAGGTCTCTTCCCTTCTCTGACAGGGTTTGACTGTTGAAGCTCAGGTCTCTTCCCTTCTCTGACAGGGTTTGACTGTTGAAGCTCAGGTCTCTTCCCTTCTCTGACAGGGTTTGACTGTCGCCCTCCTGACAGCCCACGTCTCTCACCCAATATGTCCAACCAATCAAGTTGGGTGTGTGATTGTCTGCCATGTGCTAGGCTACTGGGCAGGCAAGGAGGAGAGCCGTAAACCACACCTGTGGTTTGTGGTCTAGAAGTAGCCACCTCCTGAGCACCTCAGCACTGAGTGCTTTGTGAACAGCTAGCGCCCTTCCTCTTTCTTAAACATAGCCTTCTGCGTCTGGTTCAGGGTGGTTTTGGTGGGAAAAAGGAAGGGCAGACTGTATTCCTCTACTTGGGGTGGAGATGGCATACTGTAGTTTGCTAGACAGGAAGTCACATACAATGGAGCTCGAAGGGACCTTTGTGATTCATAATTTTACCAATGAGCATTGTTTTCTTGTCCACATTTAGAGCCTGCTAATACGCCACTACTCTATTAGTACTTTTCGCGGAATCGCTCACTTGGCCTAAGGAGCTCTAAACCAGTGGTTATCAACCCCCCTAATGCCATGACCATTTAATATAGTTCCTTGTGTCGTGGTGACCCCCAACCATAAAACTGTTTTCATTGTTCCTTTATAACTGCAATTTCGCTGCTGTTACAAACTGTAATGTAAATATCTGTGTTTTGGGGTGGTCTTAGGTGACCCCTGGGAAAAGGTTGTCTGATCTCCCAGGGAGATGTGACCCACAGGTTGAGAATCACAGCTTTAAGAGGCAAACAACTCACAGTTGCACAAGGAAATAAGAAAGCTTTGAAAGGTTAGTCTGCATCCCTGTGTCACACAGGACATAAACTGAGCTTGGGAAAAGGACCGGAGCCCTAGAAGTCTGATCTCAGACTCCAGGTCTCTCATTTCTCATCTTAGCTCATGTTTCTGAACTCCCAACCTTTCCAGATCACCCGTGGAACTTTGCAAAGCTCTGTACAAGCATTCACAAAGGCAAGCGTAACTCAGTGCAGGCGCCCAGGCTAGCAGAAGAGACTCCTTACTTTCCAAGCCTGGGCTTCCTCAGAGGGACCTCTACTCTCTCTTCTCTCGTGAAAGGCTGTGGCAGTTGTGTTTTGCTTCTTGAGAGGGGCAGTTTCAATGCTGGCTGTATGCACTGTTGATGTCCCAGAAGGAATGAAGAGTAAATAGAAGATCCCTTGTGGAACTGATCACCAACCACTTCGCTAGCAAGCAGTACGTCTCTGTCAATCGCCTTTCTCCTGGGACTTCCAGTCATTATATTGCGCTGGTCTCAGCAGGGATTCTGCAGGAATCTGTAGTCTGTGGTTGGGTGTGCTACAACAGCCGATGCATCCAAAGCTTCCTTAGGCTTTTGTGATTCCAGATACCTTTCTAATCCCTTGCCCATCTGTGGAACACAGGATCGACTTCGTACAGGAGTCCACAGATCCATGCTGGCTCTCTGGTCCTAGCCTGTTTAAGGACTGGTACTATTTGTTGGTCTAATGTGTGCCAGTGTGGAATGGATATTGCCTGTCAAGGTTGAATGAAAACGGGTTGCATAGGCCCACAGGACATGACATTATTCGGAGGTGTAGCCTTGTTGGAGTAGGTGTTACCTTGTTGGAGAAAGTGTGTCACTGGGCTTGGCTTTGAGGTTTCAGATGCTCAAGCCAGGCCAAATATCACTCTCTCTTCCTGTTGCCTGATGATCCAGATGCAGAACTCTTAGCTACCTCTCCAGCATCATGCCTACCTGTGTGCTGCCATGCTTCCCACTATGACTAAAACCTCTGAACTGTAAACCAACCTCAATTAAATGTTTGCCTTTATAAGGGTTGCCATGGTCATAGCAATAGGAACCCTAAGACATTGCCCAACCGAGATCACACAAGGAGATGGTAGAATCACCAGGTGGAAGATGGCTGATAACAGGTCTTCCCATTTCTCTGTTCCAGACACATGGCTGGCTTCCCTATTGCCCCTGGAATACACTCGCTCTGCCGAATGCCCGCTCCTTTGCTTGCCCTCGGCTTTGCCGGAAGGTTTGTCTGCGTGTGTGCCCATCTCGTTCTCATTTTGTTCAGGTCTTTGCTCAGGGGCCATCGCACCAATGAGGACCTCACCATCCAGCTGCTTAAAAAGAAACCACTGACCTGACAAGTCTCCTTCCTCGTACAGCGTCTCTTTTTTTCTGCAACACTCCCCACGGGCTAATATGCCATGCTCAGTTATCTGATATATCGCCTGTCTCCTCTCACTACAACAAGTGTCCCAGAAGCAGGGGGCTCTGCCCCTCTTGCTGTTGGCTGCATTCTCAGCATCTGGCTGGCGCACCCTGAGGCACAACAGGGGAAAGAGTCACTTCGTCTTTGTTGTATGAATGAATCACAGACAGCCCAATCCCATTGAACCACTGCAAATTTTGAGGGAAAAAATTTGCAGGTCAAAAGCTGTTGAATATTGGCAGTTTTGTGTGGGTTGGCCCAATATAATGCAACCCATAACAATTGGTTCAGGAGGACTGTGTGGCAGGGGCATTTTCATCATTTCAAAACGTCAAGGTCTGTTTTTAATCTGGTGATAAATTACTCACTGAAATAGGCATGTTGCTCCCTAACCCTGCGGTCCACAGGGTAACCTTCTAGAAGAATGTCATGTCGGAGGCAGAAATGCTAGTGTTGCCCCCTCACACCTCCATGTATAATTTTTCTTGGATATGGATCAGTTAGATAAACTAGAGTTTAATTGGCTCCAAAACTGACCAGGCATTCGATTCAGAGCTGGGGAGATAGTAGATGTCAGTGCTGAGACAGGACACAGGCAGGGGAACAAGGCTCTGGGGTAGGGCTGAGGAGGCTAGTCCTGATGGTCACACACTGTTCAGAGGGCAGAAGTCTTCCTCTGCAACACGGTGGGCTTTTGTTGTTGTTTCCCAGTTTTTGTTTGTTTGTTTGTTGTTGTTTCCCAGTTTTTGTTTGTTTGTTTGTTTCCGTATAGCCAAGGAAAAGGGGATAAATACCTAGAACTCCGACCTTAGAATCCCAGCTTTCTTAAGGCTAGTCTGTTAAAATCCAAATGGAAAAGCCTTTGTTTTTGGTGTCTCCAGCACAGTTCAGAAGCCTAATGCTGTGCAGTTCGTAATTCAAGGTGGCCAGCCGCAGCAGTGAGCCCCCGGCACATAGTGTTGGCTCTATCCTTCTGTCCCCCGCTGTCGGATGTCACCACAACACAGGGGCTACCTTTAGTCTCTGCAGGAGCTAGGAGTGAAACCCACACAAGCTGGGGCAATGCGCTGGCAGGTATTTGACCCTACTACTACTTCCGACATCGGGCTACGTTGGTTCCCTTTGGAGTGTTATGTGGGCACAGAGCTTTCCCCCTTCTCACGTGTATCTTGAAGAAAACAGCATTGTGGCATGTCTACAGGGACCCTCAGCCCCGCCTCCCAGGACTCTGAGGCTGTGGCTCTGCCAGTGACTCATAGCTGTCTCTATCAGCTGGGGCAGTCCCTGCTGTGTCAATCATTAATAGTGCTCCTGAACATAGGATTGGTGATGCTTTTGCTGTAATTGTCCTATCTTATAGCTAGGGGTAGCTGCTCACTCTCACCATGCCCCGTTCATAAATTAGACCTTATTGTAATCATGCCTATAGAGAACCAAAACACACCGTATGAACGGATTAGCACTGTCTGCACTCGGTAGGGGTACTGTATTATATCAAGAGGTGTCGCCGTGCATACGAGATGGAAACAGCCGGTTTTGTTTATGCTTCTTTAAAATGTCTGCAACTCATGGCCTGCTATAATCACAGATTCAAAAATCACAGTGAAAGGCAAGGTGTGTTTGAAAGTTTTGTCACGTTGTTCGACACGGTGACATATACTTCTCTAATCCTGTCACCTGGGAGGCAGAAGGTGGATCTCTGTGAGTTGGAGGCCAGCCTGGTCTACACAGTGAGACAGTGAGTTCCAGGCCAGCCAGTGCCTGAGGTGGCCACCCGACTCCTTTCACCACCCTTGATGCTTCCCGGATTGTGCATGGCGGGGGACACATTTGAATGGCTTCTGCTGTTTCTTTTGTAGCCTGTCTTTCTCCCTGCCCCCTTGCTTCCTGAACACATCTGTGCTCTTATTTCCAGGGAAGCTACCCTGGTCCCTAGGCAGACCTGGTCACTCCTGTCTCCACCATACCCTACAAGAGCCCCATTTCTGTGCCTGGAATTGCACCGGGTCCACAGTCCTAACCCCCACCCACATCAGGTCTCATTCTTTGTGTGCACACCCCCTCTGCGGTAGGAACTGCAGCCAGCCACCCCCTCCCCCGCCCCAGTCACCAGAGTCAGGGGCAGGGCATCTCTGCCTCTAGTGTAAGACCCTTCACCATTCTCAGGTCTCCTGTGCGTTCTCTTTTCCTTGTGTGACCTCTCTCCCTCACTCTTCTTCCCACTTGGATGTTGGGTTCAGCCTCCTCACTCTGCCAAGCTGAAGAGGACTCTTTGGCCATCCCTATTTACCTGGAAGAAATGAAAACTTCACCGAAGCCTTCAGGGAGGCCAGGCCTGTGTTTCCTCTAGCCCCGCCTCTTTCCCACTTCTCAGCACTCCCAGAGCAAGAGGAGGGGTTCTTTCTGTACACTGCATTTGCTGTTCTAGAACGCTTTTTATAACCACCTCCCCCCCTCCCTCTCCCCACCCACTTCTCCCCCATTCCCTTTCTCTCTCCCTCTCCCTTCTCTCCCTCCCTCCTTTTTTTGTTTGTTTGTGAAGGGATCTTAAACTCAGGGCAGCCTGCCTAGCTCAGCTTAAGTGCTCAGATTACAGGCCTGAACCGCCAAGGCCGTTCCTTTAAGAAACCTCCTCATCTCCCTGAGACCTATGTCAAGTCAGAGTGTGAGAGAGGCTGCTCAAGGAAGCCTCCCCCTTTCTGTGAGTTCCACTTACGCCCCTCCCATGTGAACTCTCACAGCCCCCTGGACTTCCCCATCATATCCCTTCTCGCGCTATATTTAGCTGTCCACTTAATTGGCCTTCTCCTTCCCATTAGTTGCGTCTGGGAGGTGGGAGAAGAGAAATGAAGGAGAGAGACAGAAATCAAGTTGCTTGTTCATGGACTTTCCTCCAGCAAAAAGTCTAAGTCCTTAATAAATCCTTAGGGTTGATAAACAAATACACGGATGTTTGCTTTTGCTATTGCCGATGCTAACTCAAACTTTGCTGAGACATCTGGTTCTTCATTTTCTAAAGGTCAGAGGAGCAGCAGCCAAAGCAACACCAGGTTTCTACCCCCACTCAGGGGCTGACACCAGCGTCGGCCTCAGGGCTGCCAGGAGCAGCTTTTCCACGGTGGCTGCTTTTGCTGATTGACTTTCTGAGTGTGCACAGCGACTTCCCCATGGGTCATGTGTTTTTCCAAGACTTACAGGAACTCACCCCAAAGAGTTCAGGAAGTTCCCCATGTGTCTCTAAATGCCTCCTTCAGAATTCCTAAGTCAAAGGTCCCAGGACTGAAACTTTGCCTGTGAGGCTCCCTATGGAGCTGCTTTCTGAATGGTGCTCAGGGGGGCTGGATAAGGAACAGTGTTGGGTCGGGCAGCAGGTAGTGTAGACCTGAGGCTCCAGAGCCAGAGCCAAAGTGAAGGAACCCAGCACCCCTGTGGTACTGGGTGGCAGCCAGGTAAGCGTGGCAGTTCCTTTTCTCTCAGGGCTATGAGTACTTCCTGTCTCAGTGACTCTGGGCTCATTCATGTGACCCACGTGGGCTAGTGGGATGTAAGTCGAGATGAACACGGGGGCCTAAAATAATTATTGGCTCTTATGCTCCTCTAGTTCCCAGTGAGGAGGACACAATCTGGGCCACCAGGTTCTGTCCTTGGATATTGACTTTGGGTTAGTCTGGGCTGCCTCTTGGAGATCTAAGCATATATGTACATAATTTGGAATTCAAAGGTGGTCGATTCTGGAGACACACATAGGGGTTGTTATATACGTGGTATAACTAATGCCCTAGGGCAGCCAAGCTTGTCAAGGTGAAAAGGGTGGAAAAAGAATCTCTGGTGGAATCATGGCTTACAGGCTGGAGAAACAAGAGGGAATTAAAGAGGAACCAGAAAGAGAGCAGAAAGAAAGGGGGCAGAAAACCAGGCCAGCCATGGACCCTGAGGGGCAGATGGAAGGTTCAGAGTTGTGTGACGGGGCAGTGCCCACTTATGTCTGACGCTGCTTGCGGTCCAGCGAGGCAAGCCTAGAGACCTGGCCTGCTGGTTTAGCGACAGAAAAACCACTGGTGTTCTTGAGAAGCCATTCTATGTAGTCCTGGGGACAAGAGCTTCAAATGAGGAATCCAGGAAAGAAAAAGAAGGGAGATAACAAGAAGTTCAACAGTCTTTATTAAAAAAAAATAATTCTCAAAATCAGGCTACAGCCAAAGGAGGAAGTGGCATCAAGAGAGGTTTTTTTAAAAGATGTGAGAAACGATAATGTTGATGGGAAAGACCCAAGAGAAAAAAGAAAGAGGTGATGTAGCTGAGCTAGGGGAGAGGGGAGGGACTCGTGCAGCAGGGAGCAGGAAGCTGGGTCCTCAGTAGACAGCATGAGAGAGGAGAAAAATGCACTCAGAGCTGGCCAGTGGGAAGGGAGCGAGTGGGCCTGAATGTGTGGCCTGTATGCGGTGACTATGTGGAGAGGCCTGGGGTCTGCAAAGACCTTCACTGAAGTCCGCAAAGTCCTTTTGTTAATTGCTACATTTACAGATGAGGGCCTCGAAACAGGAAATAGTCAAGGAACAGACCCAAAGCTGCATAGCAAGATAATTGTAAAGCTGGGATGTGAACACCAGCAATCCATTTCTAGAAGCTTTAACTGCTAGGTCAAGCTGGCCGGGATAAAGATGTGAAAGCCTACCACAAACTGAACTAGGTAGAGTGAAGGCTGAATTAGTGATCGTGGGGTAAATACCATGTGCCAAAAATCTGTACCAGGGGCCTCTGCAACAACTCGGTACACCCACGATCGGTAAGGAGCCCGTTTTTCTAAAGAAGACATTGAAGCCCAGGAAGATTCTTCCAAAGGGTTAGGGAACCTGGGTCATTAGCAGTTGGTCTGGTTGTAAATACCACACCATGTACACAAGGTGGAAGAAGCATTAGCCCTCTGCGTGGCTCTGCCCAGCTGGAATCAACTTTATCAGCGGAGTGCATCCTAGTCCTTCATGCTTCAGGCAGGGTCACAAGGAACCTTTATCCCAAGCAGGTGAGAGCTACGTGGTCCTCACACAGCAGGGATTTTAAAGAATTTTAAAGCTTTCTGCCAGGCTGCCTGAGCACTCTTAGGTGCTGAATGTTTGAGGCAAGAGCACAGGAGTCGAGGCACGTGCTGAGAGCCTTGGGATTCTCTCTCTTTTTAAATTAAAACCACACACAGCCTTATGTCACAAACATGCTCTAGCTTTACAAGAATTTCTAAATGTCTTCTGAGGAAAGTGTGCTCATAACGCCACAACGCTGAAGCCACCCACTTCCTCAAAATTGCAAGGAAGCAGACAGTTAAAAAAAAAAAAAAAAAGCAGAGGCTGTTGTTTATCACAGCTTCGCTTCAGCAAGGCCTGAGATTCTTCCGCGCAGCGCCCTGCTTCCCACAGGGCAAAGCATCAACTGGGATATTTCTGGTAAAACTCAACGCAAAGCAAGATGCCAGCCCTGGGGGACTGTGGGTGGGATTAGGGGAGCTTGGGTGCCATCCCCAAGTGACAGATGGATGGACCTTCCGTCTGAGAGAAAGGAAGAGACACATGGGCAGATGAGCCTGGCACGTAAGAGTGCCCGCGAAGCAATCACTAGGCAGAGAAGGCAGACGAACCGAAGGGAAAATCAGAAAAGCCAGAAGGGCACAGACTGTGACACACTGGCCACTTGACCAGCCACTCACCCAAATCGGAAGCAAGATGTCCCTGAAGTTGCCAAGGAACTGGGATTTCAACTTGAAAGCGGAGGCTGTGAAAATAGGTAGGTCAGGGTCCAGGTCTTTTCCTACGGGGGGGCGGGTGGGGGGGCGGGGGGTCTTATGCTTGAGCGCCCACTATTTGCATGCCGGGCTGTGGGAGCTCAAGTCAGCATGAGCAACAACACTGAGCTGGGTGGAAATTTGCATCCAGGTAGATGTGTTGTCTGAAGTCTCAGAGTGCTCTCCTGCCCAGAGGTGGGGTACACAGGTCAAGGGAACTCTGGTGGTCTTAGGCTGTGCCTTGTATACAAAATTGAGATTTTATTGATTTCTCTGACTCGGGAAGTTGTCTATCAACTGAATGGCTTCAGCAAGAGCACAGAGATTGCAGTATTTAGTGATTCATCTGTGAGTGAGTTTAAGTGAGTGTCACATTTGTGAGCCCAGGGGTCAACAAGGGGCTGCCTACAGGAAGGAGGAGACACGGAGAACGAGGCGAGAGCATGGAGAGAGAGCAGCGTTGTAGAGGAACAGAATGTGAGCGAGCTTAGGAGAGGTGAAACAGACAGACTTGGAACATTCTGAGATGTTCTGGCTCTCATACCATTGTCCCCTAACGACGACAATTACACATTGGCTCAGATCTATTTTTGGTTATTATATAGGTGTCTTTTTGTTTGTATTTTAAGACAGGGTCTTGTTATGTACTTCTAGCTGGCCTGAAACTTGCTATAGAAACTCATATTCATAGAGACCCATCTGCTTTGCCTCAGTGCTGGGATCATCGACATGGCTTGCATACCTAATGTTTCTTTTCCTATTAGATTTTATTTTTAAATTGGTCACAGTCAGATGAAACAATTGGGCTGAAAGTGATTGACTAGGTTACACACACACACACACACACACACACACACACACACACACACACCATCTACACAGTGAGAGAACTTCTTGATTTTAGACATTGGTGTTTGGGTGCTTGCAGCAGCTTGGAAAGATTTTGCTTGGAGGAAAGTTTAGGCCGATGATTCATGGTAGTCGGTGTGTTAAATGGTCCACTGGAAGCTCACAAATGGGAAGCAGGTTAGAAAAAGGGCTTTGAGATTAAACTGAAAGTAAGCCGAGGAGTCATTGATCTTGGTGAGCGGGAGACCACATTACCAAACAAAGCTGGGACTGTGTGCGGAGCTCAGTCCAGAGATGAGGAGCAGGCAAGCAGTCTCTGTCCTGTCCACAAAGCATCCGTGTCTGATGTTCACCCTAAGCAATTCACATCCAGTCTGAAGGTAAAGTCCATGACTGGGTCCTGGTGGAAACGGCCTGCCCTCCTGTGTAAAGGCATCCTGCTCCCTCCTCATCCATGTTCCAGCTGCAACTGGGAAACCCGAGAGAATAAACGTTAGAGTATTTTCAGAGATACAGAAAATCAGCACGTGAGATTCTCAAGCCTGGGGTTAGGTGGAGTGGGATTTTAGATTTCTACCACTGATGAGCCCAGGAGGGGACCCTGGGATCCTGCACTCTTGTGAGCATCCACCTGGTGAGCTTCAGCTTCCAGGGCTAAGTGCACAGGTTAGAGTCACTGTGCACGCAGCACAGGGCACAGGCTAGAGTCACTGCACACAGCATGGGGCACAGGTTAGGGTCACTGCACACAGCATGGGGCACAGGTTAGGGTCAATGTGCAGGCAGCACAGGGCACAGGTTAGGGTCACTGTGTACACAACATGGGGCATAGGTTAGGGTCACTGTACACAGGGCACAGGTTAGGGTCACTGCACACAGCATGGGGCACAGGTTAGGGTCACTGTGTACACAGCATGGGGCACAGGTTAGGGTCACTGTGCATGCATGCAGCACTGAACCTAGTGCCTGCACCAGCTGGGCAAACAGGGTTTGTTGACTGAGTAAAATCTGATTATCAGAAGACCATATTATTTAGTGTTACTTAATAACTTATAATTATAAGTACCTAATATTTAGAGGAGTCTTTGTCATTATCCATGTCATCTACATGTGGCAGTGTCATACAAACCGGCATCTGTGTCATAAGTGGAGGCCCTCTGAGGAGAAAGAGCTTGATTCAGTTGTGAGAGCTTCAGTCCCATCTCCCATGACCAGATACAGCGGTAGAAATGCATCTATATGTCTGAGAAGCCACCTCCATAGGAAGGGCTGTGTATTGGGAGTCTCACAGGGAAGTCAGGGACTGTGGTTTGCTGTCCTGGGTAGTATGATGGAGGGGGATCCAGGCTTCTCTGCCTGGCCACTGTTGACATTTGTGCCTCGGTAATTCTTATTACCAGGGCTTTCCTGAACATTGTAAGACAGTTGGCAGCATCCCTGGCCTCTACCACCACACACCACAGCAACCAAAAATGTCTCCAGACATTGTCAAGTGTCTCATGGAGAGAGGTAGCTGTAATATTTTCCCTGGACCACTCTACCAAAGGGTTCCAGTTATAAGGTCATGGGTATTGGAGCCCATACATCATATAGTTCAGTTTTTAGGAGGCTTTTGTTAAGATGTGACTTGAAGGGGATGAGAGAAAGCTAGGAGTTCCAAGAATGGCTCTTGATGGGAAAACATAAAACCCAACCATCGTGGAGCCCAGCAGGGAGCTGCTTTTCCTTTCGGTTCCTCTAATCTTGAGTGCTGAACCAGGGCAGAGGGAACACCAACATCTCTGAGACTGGGGAGGACTCCGCAGCTATGATTTTTCTCAGAAAATTTAGGGTACCCTTAGAGTAAGTAACAGGACTGCCAGGAGATCCCCACCATGGCTTGGGTGCTCCTGGTGCAGAGATGAGAGAACATGAACAAGGCCACCTTACTCTGACCCATCAATCCTAATGGGGGACAGAAGTCAGAACTAGAGGGTAAAGGCAGCGATCAGGACTTGCGGTGGGACCAGGAGCACATCTTTCTTCTTGGGATGTGGCATCATCCACCGCTTTAGTCTAGCCATTTGGACTATGACAGCCTGCCACTGTGTTCATGTTCACATCTGTTTTTCTAACATTTACACATTTGTACTACCTCCCTTCTGCCTCGCTGTGTGTGTGTGCCATGTGTGTATGTGCACACGGAGGCGAGAGATCAATCTCAGCCATCATTCCTCTCACCGGCCTGGAGTTCACGCAGGCTCAGCTGACAGTTAGCGAGCCCCAGAGATGTGCCTGTCTCTGCTTCTCCAGGGCTGGGATTGCAAACACCAAGCACAGATGGATACACAGATACACAGAAGTGAGCGGATAAAGACATCTCTGAATTACTGAACAGTAGGTAGACAACACAAATAGTAATACTTGACCAATAACCTTATGAAAATATGCAATCTTACTCTTCAGAGGGTGAAAGTAAGAAGCACTGTGGCAATTCATTCTCATCCACTAAATCAAATAAACAAGAAAATTTGGATAATTCCCAGTGTTGTCCATAGCATGGTGCAGGGAGGAATCAAGCCATTGTGGAGAAGTGCTTGACATAGCTAGCCTGAGCTGATGATCCACAGCTCTCCCCATGTTGTCTTTCTCTCCTGAGATCACATCCTAGAGAAGCCCTGTGCATGTCATCAGATTAATGTGCAGGAGAAATCTATGTGTTCATCAGCAAGGGAGTGGTTTAATGCTCGGTAGCATCTTTATGAGATGGAACACGGCACAAGAGCAAATAACTGTGGCTATGCACAAGTGAAACTGACCAGCAGCGACTTATTTTGGAGTTCCCAGAAGAGAGCGAAATGCACTCATATCCAGTTTAAAAAGTACATATGCTTATAGCAAAACTATAAAGGAAAACAGAACTGCCTGGTATAAAATTTAGGGTTATTGCTCTTTTGGGAAAGAAAGGATGGAAACCAGATGTGTGAGGTGCTGGAGGTCCCAGCTCAGCCATCCGCACACGTGTGGTTCTATGTCAAATGAACAACACTGCCACCGCTTCCAGATACATGGCAAACCATCAAAGGCATGCAAGGTTTGTGAACAGTGGTTAACTATGGGGAAAGACTTCATCAGTGAGATGCACTCACACACGAATGCGTTATTACCCCAAGACTTAGACTAAAGGCTTAAACTAAGTGTCGTGTATGAGGAACAAGTGTTACTGTGTCATTAAAAATGCCCCTTCCCAAGTGCTTGACCAAACAAGTTGGCCAAGGTCTTTATACGACACATGATCCTTTAGCAACGGGCTCCAAAGCTCTACGTTAACTGTAGAGGCTCCCCTAGGCTAGGACCCGCCCTTGCTCCCCCACACATCCCACAGATGTCCCAGGGAACAAGTATTTCTTGAGCGAGCTCCATCATTCTACAGCAGCTGGGTCAGCCTGCTGGAGTTCACCTGGACACTGGAGATGCTACTGCTCCCCAGTAAGGCGTTCTGACGCCTCACAGTCCAAAGCCACCTGTTTGTGGGTTCAGCTTTAGAGATCTATTTCTACTTAGTTGTCAAACATAACAGATGCTGATCCAGACCAGCCTGCATCTCCATCACTGAGGTCTATTTTTTGTGGCTTGTGCCACTGTGCTCCCTGTGCTGAAGATTACCACACAGGCAGCAGAGTCCTGGCTAGAAACACACCTTCCTTCACTGTCACCAAGGGGGGGTTCTCAGTCCAGGCACCACACCTGTCTTTCTGCAGAGGTTACATCATTGTCCATTGTCCCTAGGCTATTGTCTACTTACTTCTAAGTTGTTAATGTTAAGTGGGGGATACAGCCTTTCAGTCAGTTGGGTAACGAAGGCCGAATATCCCCTCTGGGTTTCCTGCAGTGGTTGCTGGGAGAGGATGGACTTTTGAGGTACCGGGAAGAAACACCTGTTTTCTACCCACTCACACACTGAGTGCCACCTGCAGACACTGGACAGTCTATACTTCCTGCTAGATTAGGAGCCGAGTGGCAAGGTAGGTGAGTCTCAGAATCCAAGTCTCTTAAATGGGTCTGGGTTGAGATGGCTCTGGCCTGGTCATATCAGCCTTCAGTAGCTCAGGAGTTCTGCCACAGCATGTCTGTCTCACACAGTTCACAAAGCACCATCAGAGTTCCGTGGGAGAAAGCCATGGGAATTCTATGCAGCAGCAGTGGGGAGGATTCAAGGATCTGATGGGAAGGATAAGTTGGTGACAACAGTAACTTGAGGCTGCATTTTCATTTTCTGGCTGCTCAGTCCCCAGTAATCACACAGAAACTTTTATTAATTACAAACTGTTTGACCTATTAGCTCAGACTTATTATTAAGCAGCTCTTACAACTTAAATTCATTTCTATCATTCTATATTTTACTGTGAGACTCGTGGCTTGTTACCTCACATCTTGCTTCTCCAGCAGCTGCTTGCATCTCTCTCAACTCTGCCTTCTTTCTCTTTCTCTGCTTGGATTTCCCACCGAACTATATTCTATCCTGCCCTAGGCCCAAACAGCTTCCTTATTAACCAATGCTAATAAGACATATTTACAGCGTGCAGAAAGGCATCCCATATCAGACACCCACAACTGTCCTTTTACACACAGGATGGCTTGAAAGAGAAAAACTTTGCATAAATTAGCACCATTTGGGGTTACCTAGGTAACATGAGCTATGATATGGGAGGGCACAAAAGACCCCAGCTGTGGCCATAACAACAGAGCCCAAATGACCCCCAGGAGAAACTGAGAAATCATGGACACCACAGTAAGGCCATTCAGGAGGGTCCCATCACAGAGGACAGCAGCGAAGTCTTCAGAAGCCCAGGAAGACCTGAGATAAGAAAGTCACAAAGAGAAAAGAGACTTTGCCTGTCCCCCTCTCCTCATCACCACTTCGCTCCTTGAAGAAAAGACTCTCACAGGATTGGCTGCCAGACCTAGGCAGCTGGCCTGTGTCTTAGGATCCCACGGGTAAGAAGAGGCAGACAGGGAAACAATTGCAAGATTGTGTTGAGAATAGCTGCACGGGTCACAGGAGACATCACTGAGCCAGAAGTCTTCTGCCACCATCTTCCTTCTCAACCGTATCCTTCCATAAGATACTGACCATTATTTCTTAAACTTTCTCTGATTATGAATTTTTTAGCCCAGGGAATTTTTGTGTGATTCCAGGTACATAGGTATTTTAAATTGGTATACAAATCAGTATTTATTGGTATTGATTCTTAAACAAATTTCCAATAAGTCTGTGGTACGCATATAATTTTAGCACTTATTGAAACCAGTTTACACACTGGTGAGAAGGATGTATTCGTTCATTTCTTGCACAGGGGATTCAGTCTTGGCTGAATATTTGATTGCAGAACACAGAGGATCTTCAAGGCTTTTCAGAGCTGTTTTAATACTTTGGTTTTATAACTCAATGCTGAGAATACTACTTTGCATAAATATATAATATAAAATGGCTTGGGGCTGGGAAGATGGCTAAGTGGTTAACCAAACTGTCTGCTCTTGCAGAGGACCCAGGTTTTCTTCCCAACACCCACAGAGCAATTCACAACCATCTGTAACTCTAGTTTCAGGAGACCAGGTGCCTCTTCTAGCCTCTGCAGCCACCACCCATGCATGTGGTGCACATGCATACATGTAGGCAAACACTCATACACACAAAATAAGAAAAAAAAACTTTATAAAAATAAAAAAGAGATGGCAAAAATATGTTTAGGACCATTTCAGAAATTGCTAGAAATTCTGCCCCAATTATAAACCAAAATTCATGAAATGATTTCTTTTAAATGAAACGCAAGTAAGGAACTCAAACAATTTTTAAAACCAAGCATTCCAACACAATCCAATCCAAAACATATATTAATTCGATGCTTACATGCTGAGGAAGGACGGTAGGTAGGAAAGTGGTTTTTAGTTGAAGCATTTTGCTACTACACAATTTTTTTGTACGTGTTGTAAAATCCCTGCCATAATTCCGTGATAATCTCGAGTCTGAGTCAGCTGTATCGGCAGTGCGTGCTGGTTCTCTGCGATGCAGGCTCGGCACAAAGTGCGCATGCTCCGTGTTCAGACCCAAGACTGCAGCACAGCCTGTGATATAGCGCAGGTGAATGCCGTCGCAAGCACCTCACATTCATCCTTTGAGTTTGAGTTAACTTTTTGGCCATTGCATATCCAGGAGGTTTTTACTCTTGCCATGTTTTCCACAGCCCCCACATTAGTTACAAGAACCTCCACGGGGCTACAGCCCGTAGATTAAGAAGCTCTGAGTATAGGGATTTATATTCTTCAGTGAGTCTCAGACTTCCCTTCAGGCCTATGTTAATTTTTCTGTGTGGTGTCTCGTACATATTTTATATCGTTCCTCTTCAAGAAAGGAACCAAACTGGAAGGCCTTGTGATCTAACCCCGGTACCCACTGCTTCCTCTTGCACTTCCCAAGCGTATCACACTGCAGACTTCAGCTGACTTCTTTACTTGCTCACCCTCTCTGCTCTGGGCTTCATCACCCAGTCTGCTGGAAGTCGGTTTATCTCTGGAAAGAATAGACAATGGTCCTTTCAAACAATAACAGAAAAGTTGACTCTTTTGAGATGATATTTGTGGATGCTTCTGAGCTCACGTGATTTAACTCAGTCCTGCCAGCTAACTGGTCGCTTTTATCGAAGAGTTTATTCTTCACTCTGTGGACTACTCTACCTGGAAGAGTTGGCATGGGCATAAGATTGGCATAGGGTTGGACTGTCTGTTGATGATTGATAGACAGGAAGGAGGCCAACATTGCCTTGGATGATGCTGACAGTTGATGGCAGACCTAGAACACATGGCTTAAATTCTGTAATAAGATTCGTAACACCTATGCGTTATGAGAAAGGAATAAAGTCTTTTCCTGCACATCGCATACGTGACGTGCTCAGCAAACATCGTGTCCTTTGTTTATAGACAAGCTCGTCCTTAAGCTTGATCAGACCAGCAGCTGTGCTTGTGTTCCCGGCAGAAGAAAGCCCACTGAGTGTGCTCTGGGCTGTGCTCTCGGGATTTAGTTTTACTACAAAACTTGGTGCAAGTTTTCCAGTTTGGAAGTAAGGACTGCCAAGGGCCAGCAGCTCTGAGATATCACCCCACGTGAGAAAGCTTTCTGAGTCTCCTTCTGATAAGGCACCCATCGGGACCTACTATGTTCCCCTTTCATCTTGGCTTCCAGGACACTGAGTCACGCCAACTTCTACCCACGGATTAGCATACTCGCCTTGCTGGGCCTCAGGGAGAATTTAGGAGTTCTTTGAGAATGATTGTCCATGAGAACATGAAGATCCTACAGCCCCTTTCTCTGATGACAGCATATAAGAGCATGCAATGTATCGGTTCCCCTGCCCATGTGTCCTGTGGGCAGAGCTCATGTTTTTTCGGCAGCAACTTTGCCATCTGAACATTGTGATCTGTCTCAGAGGGGCTTGAAGAGCACATTCGTGATGAGGACCGTTCCTTCCAGTTTTGAAGGAGAACACAGCTCCAAGCACACTCCTTCTCTCTTTAGAGGTTCACGGAGCAGCGGCATCTTTGGTACTTTCGGGCCAGTGACTTCATTCATTCTCCTGCTTGTTTATCCACCAATCTGTTCACTCCTCCAGACAGAAGCTCTCCAGAGGGTGTCCTTGCCTCTCTCTGGGTGTCTCCTGTGTGGAAATCATGTCTCCCCACCCCCGCCCCGCCAACCTTACTAAAGAAAGTCTTCCTTAACCTCTAGCCCATCACAGTCTACAGAAATTGAGTAGATGTGTCCGCGGGATTGGCTAGCTTTGACGAGCTCCGCACTCCTCAGCCACTCCCAAGCGTGCCTAGCCAGATTTTGTTTCTAGATGAGTCCAGGTGCCTCCAGGTTGCCTCTGCCTGAGTGTCCCGTGCTCCTCTGAAACCCACATTTCAGGGTTGTCCACCCCCCGGCACTGAGCTCACTCTGAGCATCCGAGTTCTCCCTTCTATCAGCTATCTCAGTTTCCCTTGGACACAGGGTGGGCTGGGGCCCGCCAAGGTGAATTTTCTACAAGGCCACACACAGCATTTGGGGGTAAAAATGGAACCTGGGAAAGTATTTTTAAGCTGGAATCTTTCTTCTTTCTAGGATCTGAAAGTCCTCCAGAGACTTTGCTCAGCCTATCTGAGGCTGTTTCTCTGGCTTTTAGGCAGCCTTCCCTTCTGCTCACACACTGGCAGCCACATCTGTCACTGTGTTGCCAGGCTATTCCTGGAGTCACACACAATCCCAACCCTTATGTATCCTATATCCAGCTCCTAAGTTTGTCATTCTGGGTTTGGGTATCCATCCAACTCTGCCCCTCCGTCCCCATTGACATGGCTACCACCCTCCCCCTGGGAAGCCTAATCAAATTGCCCAGGTGGGATCAGTTCCCCAGAAAGTTGTTCCATTTTGGTCATTTTTTCTTTATCCTGGTTGATAACTATTATCGGGTGTCTGTTACGTGCTGGACATCACACTCAGCTCAGAACTCTCAGAGATAAAGAGATTCTGACGGTTTCTAGAGATGGCTGCCATGAAAGAGTGGTTTCTGGTCATGGCAAGGATGCTGCGCATGTGAGCTTATGGCAGGTGTGACTGCACACATAAGATCAGGTCATCTACAGTTCCAGCCTGGGCTGGGGAGGAACTCGTGAGGTCCCACCCCTGCCTGAGGAGCTGTTGACAACTGCTGGCTGCAGAGGGAAGGAGAGACAGTTTACCTGTGTCCCCATGTGCGAGTAGACAGTCTAGACACCTCCCACACTCTGGAAGCGCTAAGTGGACTCAGGGGTTTAAAAAAGAAAGTACGAATCTGGGAAGTGAAAGAGGTGTTAGAGCGTATGGGGAGGGAGCGGGCGGGGCAGACTTGGTCAGAACGTACGACATTTCTCAAAAAATTCATTTTGCTTAAAATATTCCCACAGTGCCTTTTACCTGAGGGAAGAGGCCCACCCCACCAGAAAGAATCAGATATACCATAGTGACAATCATGAGATTGTCATGACAACATTTAAAGAGCCAACACAGAGTTTGTCCTATAAGGCCCTTATGTTGATGCCTATCATTCAAGCCTGGGTGGGCCTAAGAAATCTTCCACTCCCAGACTGCATTCCCATTTACAGCCAGCAGAGGTCGCCCACAGACAATGTTCTGTTGTTCCATTGCTACAGAGAGACTTCCTAGATTTTCCTTCCATATACTTTCCCAGAAACCTTGGATTTAACCAGTTCTCCAAACAGCATACATCTCCCCCACGCTTCATCCTTCTATGACCTGAAACGCCTAGCAGTACTGAAAGGAAAACATAACCACCCGCCTTCTCAAGGAAAAAGTAGCCATCCAGATTAAAGGATTTCTTGAACGAAAGGAAAAAGATCTTGATTTGGGAAGCCATTTCTAGCACAGATATGGGGTTGGGATCAGATTTGAGGACAGAGTCCTTGAAGACACATACACGTGGATTGGATTACAAGCTCAACCCTTTGTCACCCCTGACTCTGGACATTCTACATCAGTGTTTGCAGGGGAGTCACTCTGCTGCTTTGTAGGCTATTAGGCAAAGTCTCCTGTAACAAGGACAGGCCACTCACTGTACACTGTGCCATCTCTGACTTCACCTAAGTGACCCCACATCCTGTATACTTAGTTTACCTCATCCTACCCATTCTCTGACATCACCCCCCACCACTCTGAACATCCTAGAGAAAATCTAACCACTGGGCAGTCTGGTTCTACTTCAGGCTTATGCTCATCACCCTAAATGGGCAATTACAGAGTCACTGAGAGCCTGACTGATTATCTGTATATGATTGCAAAATATCTGTGACTAGTAATGCTAACGTTGAGATTTGTGCCTCACAACACTGGGTGCCGGGAATCCCAATGCCAAGGTTGTTGGTGGTGAAAAGCTATTGCATATAGATAGCACTACCACTGGCGTGATGGGAGGTGGGTACCACTGGCGTGATGGGAGGTGGGTACCACTGGCGTGATGGGAGGTGGGTACCACTGGCGTGATGGCAGGTGGGTACCACTGGCGTGATGGCAGGTGGGTACCACTGGCGTGATGGCAGGTGGGTACCACTGGCGTGATGGCAGGTGGGTACCACTGGCGTGATGGCAGGTGGGTACCACTGGCGTGATGGCAGGTGGGTACCACTGGCATGATGGGAGTGGGTACCACTGACGTGATGGGAGGTGGGTAAAGAGAGGTCACACACTATGAGTTCAGAAGGTGGAGGAACAGAAGAGGGCAAACCTGCTTCCTTAAAACATTTTGTAAGGGTCCTGAATCAGTCAGCTGTCTGCCGAAGAGTCAAAATGTCCAAGAAGATACTTGAAGGGAAAACAAAAACTTATTTCACCCTGTTCTAAAGATCTCTGTCCACTGTTGTCTAGTCTTATCTCTTTGGTGTGAAGTGAGATCAAACATCAGGGAGGACTGATAGCTGAGCAAAAATGGTCATGTCATGGTGGGCAGGAAGCAGGGGGGGATGGGGCAGGGACTATAGACAAGATGTGCCCTCCAGAGGGGCGCCCCACATCCTCTACCCAGATCCAGCTCCCCAGAGCCCACGAGGCTTTCCAGAGTCAGTGGATGAATCCACTGTACGGTCAGCATCCTTAAGACCCAGAACTACTCAATAGCACCACCAGCTAGAGGCTAAGCCTCCACACAGCGTCCTCAGGGCACAGCTCACATCGATGCTGTCCTTAACTCTGTCCTCAAGGGCAGCGCTCTCCTTGCTCAACAGCTTGCTAAGGCATAGCTACTTTGGGGGTTGAATTTCAATATGAATTTGGAAGGGGCGTTCATCACTCAGACCATGGAATCTATCAACCAAGGTTACTTTTCTTTGCCCTAAAGTCTTGCTGCTGAAGGTAGTTAATCGTGATTGCCAACCTGATTGGATAAGGGCCCCTGGGATGAGAACCTGATGGGATAAGGGCCCCTGGGATGAGAACCTGATGGGATAAGGGCCCCTGGGATGAGAACCTGATTGGATAAGGACCCCTGGGGTGAGATGAGTAAGACACAGCTGTGGGCGTGTCCATGAGGGAGTTTCTAGAATCCCCTAGAACCTAGTTTGCCCTAGGAACCCAGAAGGAATTTAAAAGGAGGAGAATGAGAGAGAGCTCTGTGGGAGCTACTTTCTCTCTTGGCCCCCTGGCCACCATGGGTTCCCTTGCTGCCCCATAATAACTAACACTTTGAAACCGAGAGCCAGAGAAAATTGTCCAGTTTTCCTCTTAGGTATTTATCATGCTTTTTCCTTCTCGGGGTCTTAACAATTCCTCATACTCTTTCTCAGACTTTTATATTTCAAAATGAAAAATGTGGCAGTGAAGTGAGAATTGTCCCCCTCTCCTAACACAGAGATTTTACCTGTCCCTACTTTTACCTCCAGTCTCCCTCCTCCCACTCTCACCAGTCTCCCTCCTCCCACTCTCATCATCAATCTCTCTTCTTAACTCTTTTTTATTGATTTTATTGAGCTCTACATTTTTCTCTGCTCCCCTCTCTGCCTCTCCCCTGCCGTTCAACCCTCTCCCATGACCCCATGCTCCCAATTTACTCAGGAAATCTTGTCTTTTTTACTTCCTATGTAAAATAGAACCATGTATGTCTCTCTTAGGGTCTTCATTGTTGTCTAGATTCTCTGGGATTGTGATTTGTAGGCTGGTTTTCTTTGCTTTATGTTTAAAAGTTACTTATGAGTGAGTATATGTGATAATTGTCTTTCTGGGTCTGGGTTACCTCACTCAATATGATATTTTCTAGCTCCATCCATTTTCCTGCAAATTTCAAGATATTATTTTTTCTGCTGTGTAGTACTCTGTTGTATAAATATACCATATTTTCCTTATCCATTCTTTGGGCAAAGGGCATTTAGGTTGTTTCCAGGTTCTGGCTATGACAAACAATGCTGCTATGAACATAGTTGAGCACATGTCCTTGTGGCACGATTGAGCATCCTTTGGGCATATGCCCAATGTGGTATTGCTGGGTCTTGAGAAAGGTTGTTTCCTAATGTAGAAGGAGCGGCAGCCTGCATCCCACCACCCGGATCCCGCACGGCTAGCTTTACACCCAAAATAACAACACACAAATTGTATTCATTTAAACACTGCCTGGCCCATTAGTTTTAGCCTCTTATTGGCTAACTCTCACATCTTGACTAACCCATATTTAGTAATCTGTGTAGCACCACGAGGTGGTGGCTTACCAGGAGAGATCTTAACCTGTGTCCTACTCAGAGAGGAGAGGCATGGCAACTGTCTGAGGCGTCTGCCTGACTCTGTTTTTTTCTCCCACAATTCTGTTCTGTCTACTCCACCTACCTAATTTTCTGTCCTATTAGAGGACCAAAACAATTTCTTTATTAACCAATGAATATAACACATAGACAGATGACCCTCCTCCATCATCCTAATTTTCTGAGAAATCGCCACACTGATATCCAAAGGGGCTGTACCAGCTTGCATTCCCACCAGCAATTTAGAAGTGTTCCCTTTCCCCATAACCTCTCCAGCATAAGTTGTCATCAGTGTTTTTGATCTTGGCCATTCTTCCAGGTGTAAGATAGAATCTCAGAGTTGTTTTGATTTCTCATTTTTCTGATGGCTAAGGATGTTGAACATTTCCTTAAGTGCCTTTCAGCCATTTTTGAATCCTCTGTTGAGAGTTCTCTGTTTAGGTCTGTATTCCATTTTTTATTGAATTATTTACTTTTTGATGACCAATTTCTTGAGTTCTTTGTATATTTTGGAGATCAGTCCTCTGTGTGATGCGGGGTTGGTGAAGATATTTTCCCATTCTGTAGGCTGTCATTTTGTCTGTTGACCATGTTCTTTGCTTTACAGAAGCTTTTCAGTTTCAGAAGGTCCCATTTATTAATTGTTTCCCTCAGTGTCTGTGCTACTGGGGTTATATTTAGGAAGTGGTCTCCTGTGCCAATGCATTCAAACGTACTTCTCACTTTATGAGGTTGGCTTTATGTTGAGATCTTTGATATATTTGGACTTGAGTTTTGTGCATGATGATAGATATGGGTCTATTTTCATTCTTTTACATGTTGATATCCAGTTATGCCAGCCCCATTTGTTAAATATGCTTTCTTTTTTCCATTTTTTATTTTTTGATTCCTTGTCAAAAATCAGGTGTTCATAGGTTTGTGAATTAATATCCAGGTCTTCAATTCAGTTCCATTGGCCCTCCTGTCTGTTTTTATGCTAATACCAGGCTGTTTTCAGTACTGTGGCTCTGTAATAGAGTTTGAAGTCAGGGATTGTGATGCCTCCAGAAGTTCTTTTATTGTACAGGATTGTTTTGGCTATTCTGGGTTTTTTGGTTTTTTTTTTTTTTTTGCTTTCCACATGAAGTAGAGTTCTGTTCTTTCAAGGTCCGTTAAGAAGTTTGCTGGGATTTTGATGGGCATTACATTGAATCTGTAGATTGCTTTTGGTAAGATTGCCATTTTTATTATGTTAATTCTGCCTACCCAAGAGCATGGGAGATCTTTCCACTTTCTGGTGTCTTTTTCAATTTCTTTCTTTAAAGATTTAAAGTTCTTGTCATACAAGTCTTTCACTTGTTTCTCAGGTACATTTGATTGAAATTTTTTCCCAACTCTTTACTCTGAGGCAATGTCTGTCTTTGAGGTTGAGGTGTGTTTCTTGTATGCAGAAGGAGGATAGATTCTGTTTTCATATCCAATCTGTTAGCCTGGATCTTTTTTGATCTAGCCTATTTAGTGTTCTGTAAGCTTCTTGTATCTTTGTAGGCATATCTTTCTTTAGGTTCAGCAATTTTTCTTCTATGATTTTGTTAAATATATTTTCTGTGCTCTTTGACTCAGAGTTCTTTTCCTTCTATACCTATTCTTGGTTTGGCCTTTTCATGGTATCCCATATTTCCTGGATATTTTGTGTTAAGCATTTTTTTTTTCAAGACAGGGTTTCCCTGTAGTTTCTAGAGCCTGTCCTGGAACTAGCTCTTGTAGACCAGGCTGGCCTCAAACTCAGAAATCCGCCTGCCTCTGCCTCTGCCTCCCGAGTGCTGGGATTAAAGGCGTGCGCCACCACCGCCAGGCTTTGTGTTAAGCTTTTGTTAGATTTAATGTTTTCTTTGACTGATGAATCTATTTCCTCTATTGTATCTTCAGTGCTGGAGATTCTCTCTTCCATCTCTTGTATTCTGATGTTTATGCTTGCTTTTGTGGTTCCTGGTTGTTTTCTCATGATTTCTCTTTCTATAATTCTCTCAGCTTGTGTTTTCTTGTCTCTATTTCAGTTTTCAAATCTTGAATAGTTTCTTTCATATTTTTGATTGCTTTTTCTTGGTTTTCTTTAAGGGATTTGTTGATGTCTTCCATTTTTTAAAAATATGTCTTTTCCTCCATTTCGTGAGATATTTTTTTATTTCCTCTTTAAGGGCCTCAAACATTCTCCTAAAGTTATTTTTTACATTATTTTCTTCTGCTTCATTTATATGTGGTTGTTCAAGTCTTGCTGTTGTAGGGTCACTAATTTTTACTAGTGTCGTGTTGTTCTTTGTGGTGTTGACTGTGTTCTTACCTTGTCTACCCATCTTTTCCTCTGATTGGTGTAGTTGGGGCTGTCTGTGACTCTGGTGATTAATCTTCCAGGTGCCAGTGGATCCAAGGCTCAGATGTTTGCTCCTCATGGTGCAGTCAGGACTAGGTTCCAGTCACCCTGTTGCTTACTTTGTGTTCCTGGAGGTCACTCGGTGTTCCTGGGGTTCGATTTGCATTACTAGGGGTAGTTCAAGCCTGCTCTCTTGGAGATTGCTTGCTTGGGGCTCTTTCTGCTGAGGTTGCTTCCTTGAACCTGCTCTGGCAGAGATTCTGGCTCAGGCCTACTCCCTTGGAGGTCCCAGACTCATGCCTAGACCCGCACCTCCTCCCACCCTCACCAGTCTCCCTCCTCCCACTCTCACCAGTCTCCCTCCTCCCACTCTCACCAGTCTCCCTCCTCCCACTCTCACCAGTCTCCCTCCTCCCACTCTCACCAGCCTCCCTCTTCCCACTCTTGTTCCATGCCATATTCTCCACACCAGGCTCAACTCAGCAGTTCTTTAAAAGAATCAAATCGTGTATTTGTTCCTTCAAACTATCAATGCATTTAGAATTAAATTAAAAATCATGGTCTCCATCTATAGGCTAGGCCTGCCCCTACCAACCCAGCAGCCAGAGCTCTGGTGCTATTGTCTGTGCCCAGGCACACTGACTTCCAGTTCAGCATGTGCTCTGCTTGGGGTATTCTCAAGGCTGGGCCTTTGTTCTCCTTGAAATACCCTTTCAGAGATTTACCATGGCCTCCCCACTACTCATTCAGCTTTAGTGAAAGCACATCTTTTCAGAGAAAGTGTCTGATGAGCTCCAGCGTCTCAGCATCCCACTCTCGGTGTCTTCCTGATGATGTGACTTTAAGTCTGAAATGATCTCATTTGTTGGTATAACTGCACTGCAATATCCCTATAGTCAAGGCTTTGTCTATTTCTTTTACTTTCAAATTCCCCAGGAGTCAGGATACACCTTCACATGGCAGCTACCACCAAAAATGTTGTGGGATAAGTGTTTTTTTCTGATTTTCCTTTATCACTAAATTAAAATGAGGCCAAAGCATATTTATTTATTTTAGTTATCTCTAGTTGTTATTCTTTTTTTAAGATTTATTTATTATGTATGTATACAGCATCTGCCTGCATGTATCCCCAAAGGCCAGAAGAAGGCACCGGATCTCATTATAGATGGTTGTGAGCCACCATGTGGTTGCTGGGAATTGAACTCAGGACCATCTGGAAGAACAGTCAGTGCTCTTAACCTCTGAACCATCTCTCAGCTCCTCTAGTTGCTATTCTTATCAGTGTCAGAGCAGTGGCTTGATGTGGAGCTTGTTCTGGCATCCTTACAGAAAGAGGTGACTGAGCATGTAAACATTCTGAGGCCTAGCATCTCTATGACTGCCTGGGATGGCAAGGAATACTTCTTGCTCCATCATCAGAGCAGAATTCCTCCACTTGAGACTTTGTAGGCAGGGTCTGTGGGTATCCTTTACACCTGCCTTCCCTTCCCTGCTCATCTCTAACTGGGCATTGGTTTTCTTCTTTACTGTCTAGGGAGCGGCCAACCCAGGAACTTAAGAACAATTTTAAACAGAGGGCTAGAGGTAAGATCAATAATGTAGCTTAGTTTTCCTCATTGGACAAAAATTAATTCACACTCATAGGGTGGTTTTCTGTTTTTGAGAATTCCACTTAAAACCCTGGAAATTTCAGCTTGAAAAGACTGGTAGCCAAGGGGAGCTTACCAACTACATACCCAGAAAATACCTTCATTGCCTGTCTATGATGGATGATAGCATGCTTGCTCCTCTAGACACTTCATCCCACCTCCCTGTGGAGAGGTTGAAAAACTAATCAGGGACTCTCTTGCAGCTAGAATTCTGGAACCAGATTACTTGTATTGATTAAATTAGCTAGATAAGATCAGTTAAGGGAAGGTGTCTTCCTGTGGTTCCACCATGGCCTTGTCCACGGCTGGCCAAGCAAGATCTCTAGAATTTCCTAGAAGCTAAGCTTCCAGTTCAGCCTTATGTCCATGCCACCAGAGCTGTGGCAGTCATCTCAATGGTGAGGCAGTTCCCCATGAGGTGGTTATGACTTCCTCTGACAATGGAAGAAGCAAGTGTCCTGGCTTGTGGAGGTATTCTAGGTGAAAACTCACTCCTTCAGTTCCTCCAAACATTCTATGACCATCCAAGTCTTCATAAATCAGTTCTTTCTTGCACTAAACTCTGATTCCTACACTGTTCCATGCTGTGTTAGCAGAAATTTTGCACATAATTCTCTTCTCTACCCAGATCAGCCTCCCCACACTATCAATGACTACTTCCCCAGTCACTGGTACTCCGAGCATCTCAATAGCCAGTCAGTGCCTACAATCTCAGTGATACATCATGCCATTCAGACCATTCACTTAGCAAGAGAGAAATCTATACCACTCTTGCTAGCGTTTCTATGGATATTTGCATAGAAAACCCTTTAATGATGGCCTTCTGTATTAGTTACTTTTCTCATTGGGGTGACAAACAGAACCAGCTTAAGGTGAGACAAGTTTACTTTGGTTCATGGTTTTGAGGAACTTCAGGTTATTATCGGTGTGTTGGGGAGAGGTATAACGGCATGAAGGACTGGAGCCAGCAGTGTGCATAGCTTTCAAAGGCCCGCCTCTAGGGACTTCTTTGTGCCCATCAAGCCCTATCTGCTAAAGGCTCTACAGTCTTCAAAATGGTGCCATAGCTTGGGACTGGGCATTCAGACATCGGCCAGTCAGGACAAATCAGATTGAAACTGTAACACCTTGCATCCCTGGTCATCCTGAGTACCTCCTCTGTGGGAGTCTCCTTCTTGTCTCATTAATAGCTAAGATCCTCTGCCCATGTGCCAGCTTTGCAGTGTGCACTGGCAGCCTCCTGACCACCTCTAGCCTGTGTGTACATGCTTTGCTTCTTTTCTTTTTCCCGTGAGAGCCTGTTATGTATTAACACTTTCATGGTTCAGTGCAATCACCCAGGCTCCAGCAAATCAAACAGCAGTGATTTTAGGCTCTAGGGATGAGTGCCCTCTACCTCTCCCCTGATTAGCAAATTTGACTGCCCTGGGAGCCTCTGGTACATTTCCACACCAGAGATGCCAACCAAAGTGACCTGGGGTAGGAGCTGGAAAGTTAGAGATTTTAGATTTTTAAATAAGTTATACTATTGTGTGTGTGTGTGTGTGTGTGTGTGAGAGAGAGAGAGAGAGAGAGAGAGAGAGAGAGAGAGAGAGAGAGAGAGAGAGAATGGATTGTGCCACGATGGGCCTGCCAGCCAGAGGAGACCTTTTAGGGGTCGAGTCTCTCTCTACTGTGAGGTCTAGAGCCTGAAGTCCTGTGGTCGGGCTTGCACAACAAACGATTTTACCTACTGGGCCATCTCACCAGACCTAGAAACTCAGACTTTCATCAGCTCAAGGGATCAAACATGCAGCAAAGTTTTGAGGTTTGCTGCTGTTGGTGTGGCGTGGGCAGGCTCAGCACCATGCAGCATTTATGTTGAGTGGAGGGAGGATCTGCAGCAGGACCTGAGAGCTTATAATTACGTTGCTCCATTGCAGCAGTGATTTTGACTTTTGAAACCGTCTCCTTTCTAACAGTGTATATTCCAGTAAAGGGCTGCTTGTATTCTAGAGTAAAGCTTGAGTAATATGCAGCTGACCTTGAGAGAACACTAACAGAGTTCTGTTGAAACCAAGGGGGATGGGTTCTCTCTGTGTGTGGAAGGGTGTGAAGGGACTGTAGAGACTGAGCCATGTGTCTACAGGTCCAGGGAAAGGAGGAGGCTGCACCCCTTTTCCCTCCTGCACCCCTTTTCCTCCCTTGACTGTAGAGCCTCTAAGAACATCACTGTGGACTCCAGACCATTTGTTCATTGTTTCTCACTTATACTTGTTGGTGGGGGGCAGCTTAACCCTGACCGTAAGGATTAAGACATGTTTGTCCTCAGTTGTCCACAGAAACAGGAGGATGTGCTCACACTGGGTGGTAAGGCTGTCGGCTTTTTTCTGAGTTTGTCTGGTTTTCTCGTTCCCAACACAAGCCTCATGGACAAAGATTTTGGATGGAGATGAGCGGGGTGGGAGGGACCAGGACTCCAGTGTGTGAAGCGGAAACGTGGTGCTAAGGGCAAAATGGAAAGTCGGAGGGTACTAGACACGACTAAACACAGCTAAGCACCACACTAGCATTTGGTATGGCCTAAGAAGGCAAGTCCTGCCCCCTAGTGGCCAACAATTTTCCCCTCCCTTTTCTCACACATGATCTGCTAGCTCCCTTTCTGTTCCAAATGATGTCAGAGTAGCTTAAATGATCCCTAGATAACATGGATATCAAGATTTTCCCCTTTGTGCTCATGGGCTGTTTCAGGGAATCCACGCCCCCTAGAGGTTGAATAAAGTAATGCACGTGAACTCGCCTATTCCCCAATGAGGTCTGTAACCTCACAAAGAATAAAAACATTGCTGTATGTTTCTAAGTGCAAAGACAGCCCTTCCCTCTTAAGAAGCGAGGCGGCAGGGACTTCTGTTGATGTTCTCGCTAGGCTGTGCAGGTGGCCACAGCCTCTTCCGTAGTTAAGGCACCATGGTAGTATAGACTTCACTGTTGAGCGGGAGGGCGTATCCTGCTCCTGCGGCCACATATTTGGTCCTTATAAAGGATGGCAGGAAAATCACGTTCCACCTCCTCACGTCTGAAGAGACACTGGATTTGCTTCTGACTGGTAGAGATTAACACATAGACTGCTGTGAATATCTGCCTAGAGACGTCCTGTGACCACAAAGCCTCATTTCTCTTGGGTACACGCTGAGGAGTGTGACTGCTGATGAACCTGAGCTTAACTCCGTAAGACACTTGTCAGTTGTCTGTCAAAGTGGCACTGCCGCTTCCTGTCTGGCCAGCCTCCTCGGAGAGCGCCTGCAGCTCCCGGCTTGCCAGGCTGCCTTTCAGCTTTGCCCTATGCATGCTAATATGCTTGTGTTGGCATCACACTGGGGTTTTATTTTACGTTTTCCTAGTGAGTAATGATGGATAGCGTCTTTTCATCTGACAAAGTGTCACTCCAAATAGTTTGGCCATTTTTAAGACTGGCATGTTTTCTCGGTGATGTCTTTGAAGAGTTCCCCCTCCTCTCTTCTCCTTCTCCTCTCCTCTCGTCTTCCCATCCCCTTCTCTTCTTCCGCCCTCTCCTTTTTTTTCTTTTTTGGAGAATATTTTCTTAAATTCTCTGTAGGAAGGTATCAGACTGGGAAGTTAGCGGAGTGTTATCTGCAGGCAAGAATCTGCAAAAGTATGTTCTAAATTCAAGTCTTCAGTCAGATGTGTGAGGGGAGGCACTTCCTCCCGCTCGGCCACCTGCTTTTCAGTCTCTTAGTGCCTGTCAAAGAGTGAAAAGTGCTGCTCCCGCTGGAATCCTGTGTCAACCTTTCCCCATGTTGGTTTTGGTGTCGAGTGTGGCCTCGGTGATCTCAGCTCAGGAGACTCTGGGAGTAGCAGATCCCTTCCATAAATACCCGGGACTCCGCGCCTTTCCTTCGCCTCCTTCCTGCAGTGGCTTGTAAACATCTTTTATGTCTTCCACCCTAGCACTGCCCACGAGGACACGCCACAATTAGACATAACAAATATGGGTTTCCCGTGTCTGAACTCTCCGCCTTCCTTTCCTAGGCCTCCCAAAGATTATAAAAGCAGCCTTTCTCAAAGTATCTTTTATCACTCAGACAAAAGTGCTGGAAGATTGGGTAGCTAGTGCAAACTTTATAGCAGAACACTCTAGAATATCACTCTGCATCCTCTAGAAGCTCATGCCCCCCCAAACGCTTCTACCCTGCAAATAACAAAAGTCAGACACAAGCAGCTGGCATTTCCCTTTTAAGGCAGTGGCCGTTTGTTTATATCTGTGTTGTAGAACCTCTTCCCCTGTATGAAGGGTGCAGATATTCTTGGAGGCTTTTCCTGAATCTAAGTGCAACTTCCTCCTGCTTCCCGTGGATCTGATTTTAAGTCAGCCCCTTTCGCAGCTGATGTGAGAAGGAAATGCCAAGGAAGAGAGGCAGAGATGATGGCTGAGCTAAGGAGAAAGAGAACGATTCACCCAGAAGCACAGGAAACAATGGCTTTCTCCCCATCTTATTTTCAGTTCACGTGACTATTTCCTCGTGCCATTGAGAACCTCCTCGGTAGAAGTACTTGCTGCATAAACCTGTTGGCTTCCATTTGCCCCCCCCCCCCCGCATCCAGGCTCCACAGTGGACATAGAGAATAGTTGCCCTTTGACCTCCAGTTATACACACGTGCACCATGACGTGTGCGCACATGCTCACACATATGCGTGTGCACAAACACGTGCATCAGACATCCAATAATAATGAACAAAAATTAAACATTTCCTGTTTTTCTAATTGTATCCCAACTCAGTTTATTATAAATTATACATAAGCTATTTTATTTTTGACAAATTTCTACTTTTTGGCTAGATCTAGTTGAACGGAAATAACCCATAGAGGATCTGGGACAGCAGGAACACAACACAGACATCTATATTCCTACCTGGGCGTCAACAATGCAGAATCCACCTAGTGTGACTATTTGGGGACCCAAGTCTCATGGAGGCTTCAGTTTGCCAGGAGAAGGTTTGGGTGGCAAATTGTGCTTAATTTTGGAAAATCCAGGTCTTTGCACATGCGTACTCACTGGTTCCCCACTACCAGCCCTGTGCCAGGCAGCTACAAATGCATCCCCGGAGCAGCTCTCTGCAGCAGGGGTGGAAAAAAGATCGAGTTACTAAACGATAGGGATCTGTGCTCTGACTACAAACACACAGGCAGAAAACCCTGGAGAGGGGACAATCTGGTTTCCAGAGTCACATTATTAAGTTCAAATGGTGGGTCTATCTCCCTCTCTCCCTCCTTCCCTCCCTCTCTCCCTCCCTCTCTCCCTCCCTCCCTCTCTCCCTCCCTCTCTCCTTCCCTCCCTCTCTCCCTCCCTCCTTTCTTCCTTCCCTCCCTCTCTCCTTTCCTCCCTTCCTTCCTCCTCCCTCCCTCCCCTTCCTCCCTCCTTCTCTCCCTTCTTTCCTTTTTTCAGGAAAAAAATCACAAATTATATAAATAAACAAGAAAGCATGGCCCATTCAAAAGGGAAAACAGATCAGCAGAAACTGTCTGTGAAAAGGAAATAGAAAAGCCGGGCGGTGGTGGCGCACGCCTTTAATCCCAGCACTCGGGATGCAGAGGCAGGCGGATCTCTGAGTTCGAGACCAGCCTGGTCTACAAGAGCTAGTTCCAAGACAGGCTCCAAAGCTACAGAAAAACCCTGTCTCGGAAAAGAAAAAGAAAAAAAAAGGAGTGTAAAAGAATATTAAAAGAAATGTTGAAGCTAAAAGTTATTATAAATGAAATAAAAATCTTACTAGAGGGTTTCAGAACCAGACACGAGGAGGAAGACACAGAATCTGCAAACTCAAAGGAGGCAGGTGGGCGCTGTCAAGCTTGAGGAGCCAGATTCAAGAGAAGTGTTCAGAACCTAGGGGTCTGTAGGACATGAGTCAACAGAGCAACACACTCACCGTGAAAGTCCCAGGGGGAGAGAGAAAGGGGAAGAGAGGATTCTGAAGAAATAACAACCCAAAACTTCTCACATTTGATGAAAGACACGAATATAAAGATCCAAGAAGCTGAGTCAATTACAAGCATGAGGAGCTTGGGTCCAGGGAGAGGCATTACAACCCAACTTTCAGAACAGAATGATAAAGAGAAATTTAAAAGCAGATGGGGAGAAGTGACTGATCACTTATGAAGGATTCTCAATAAGATTATGAGAAAATTTCTCATCAGAAGTTTTGTACTCCAAAAAAACAGTGATCTGATAAATTCAGCCTTCTAGAAGAGGAACTGTTGACCGAGAATCTTATATCCAGCAAAATTACCCTTCAGTAATGCTAATTCAACTCAAAAAAGGTACCTTCCACCAAACCAGATGACCTGAGTCCAAGCCCTGGGACCCACATGGTGGAAGGAAAGACCTGACCCCTCATGCTGGTTTGAAAGAAAATGGCCATCAAAGGACTGGCACTAGTAGGAGGTGTGGCCTTGTGGGAGAAAGCGTGTCACTGTGGGGGTGAGTGTGACATAAAATCCTGTTGCCTGCAGGACGTAGGACTCTCAGCTTCTCCAGCACATCTGCCTGTGTGTCGCCATGCTCCCTGTCCTGATCATAATGGACTGAACCTCTGAAACTGTAAATGAGACCCCTCAATTAAATGTTTTCCTTGTAAGAGTTGCTGTGGTCATGGTGTCTCCTCACAACAGTGGAGACGCTAAGACACCCCGCAAGTCGTCCTCTGATCCCCACATGTCCTCTATGAAGTTTGCGTGCACACACGTGTGTGTCGCACATACTCTACATACTCTACATAAGTAAATAAAAGATAGATTTTAAAAGTGAGAGGGAAGGTAAGACGTTCCTAGAGAAACAAAAGCTAAGAGCGTTTGTTAGTCTCATGCTTGCAAGAGGTTCTGAATGAAGCCCTTCAGGTCAAAGTGGAACGTTATTAACCTGTAACTCAAAACCAGCGAAGATATACGGACCTCAGAAAATGCGTGTGTATGACTGACAGGTACTAAAGCAAGTTATAACAGTACTACTGTAAGTGCTACCCTTTTTCTGTATGATTTAACATTTTTTTTTTTTTGGTTTTTCGAGACAGGGTTTCTCTGCAGCTTTTTTTTTTTTTTTTAGAGCCTGGCCTGGAACTAGCTCTTGTAGACCAGGCTGGCCTCAAACTCACAGAGATCCGCCTGCTTCTGCCTCCCGAGTGCTGGGATTAAAGGCGTGCGCCACCACCGCCCGGCATGATTTAACATTTTTAAAGATTACTCTAGATGCTAATATAATTGTAATTTTGCTTCATAAACTATATGGTTTTCTTAATAATTTAAGAGATTAAAACGTTCAAGATTAAAAAGTTGACAATTTTCTTGGAATTATAAGATATAAAAATGCAATTTGATGACATTAAGAACTGAAGGCATAGGGGCACAGGCATTAAAAAACAGTATTTGCATATTATTAATGTTAAATTGGAATAAATTCAAATTAGAAGGGAATACGTTTGTTCCATTAAATGCAATTCCAATTGTAATCAACATAAAATAGCTAAATAACATATGCAAGAGAAAATGAGAAACGTAAAACTTTTGCTATAAAAATTCAATTAAATAAGATAGTAATACAGAAAATGAGGAACCAAATGCCATAAGGAACGTGAAAAATGAATGGCAAATGTACAGAATTGAATCCATCATCATCAATGATTACTTTGAATGTCAATGACAAAATAGAGATTTTTCTGAGTGGAGAAGAAAACATGAACCAACAATATGTTATTTCTAAGAGGTTCACTGTGTATATAAAACCACAGTAGATTAAAAGCACAAGCATTAGGATACTTTCCCTGCTAATACTAACTGAGTGAAACTACACTCACAGCAACCGAAATGCCCTGGACCTATAGAAGGGGCTGCAGAAGAGACTCAAGTTACTGAAATAAAAAATGGAGTTGGAGACATTGCCATCTGGTCCACAGACACACAAATAATATGTGAGTACATTGGACAGTTATACACCAGCAACTTGGTAACCAGAATTGTTGGAAGAAAGTTCCAGATGGGCCACACTTTCAAGACTCAATCAGGAAGAACTAAGGAATTGGAACAAACCTTCAACTATAGTCAAGATTGAATAAGTAGTCACAGTTCTGACAAAAAGACCCACTACTTCACCAGTGAATTCCACAAAATTTTTATGTTTTGGAATTTATTTTTATTTTATGTGAAAAAGTAAATGTATTTATTTTGCCTGCATGCATGTCTGTGCATCTGGTGACCTTGGAAGCCAGAAGAGGGCATTAAATCCTCTGGAACTGGAGTTACACATGGTTGGGAGCCACCAGGTTGATACAGGGAATCAAATCCAGGTCCTCTGGAAGAGCAGCCAGTGTTTTCAAATGCTGAGACATTTTCCAGCCCTCCATCAAAACTCTAAAAATGACTGACACTAATCGGTCTCTTTTCCAAAAAAAAAAAAAAAAAAAAAAAGAGGAGAAGACTTCCCAGATTGCTTTTCCAAGCTAGCACCACCCTGAAATCAAAGCTAGGAAAAATGCTAAACAAAAAAGAAAACCACAAACCGTTATTGTTTATAGTATTGTTGTGAATATTGCCAACAAATTACAGTCATGCTGGACCCCACAATATCAAAGGCCATGCATCGTCACCGTGGCATTTATTGCTGGAACTCCAGGATGACTCAACCTTAAAACATCAATCAATACGACACGCCACATAATAGAAGGAAGGACAAATGCACAATCAAGAATGCTGAGGTTGTAGGAGTGTGCCACTCCACCAGGACATGTTCTTTATTGCCCAAGAAGGGAGCCTTCCATTCTTGATTTTGACTTTCAAGAAGGTTGATGTTGAAGGTATTGAATTCAAGTTTTTTTTTTGAGAACATTGAACCTTTTAAAATTTGTCTTAACTATGGATGATATAAGCCAGTAACTCTGCATTCATAGGACAGTCTGGACATTTGTCATAGTTAAGTGACAAAGCGGGCAAAGCTGCCTGACTTTGTGGATTGTATTAAAGTATTTAACTTTACAAACTATATTGGAAATCATTCTTATTACCCATGTAGAGATTAGTTTTGTTCTTCACTGTTTCCACTGTATTTTGTGTGCAGTAGCCTCTCTCTCTCTCTCTCTCTCTCTCTCTCTCTCTCTCTCTCTCTCTCTCTCCCTCTCTCTCTCCCCCTCCCTCTGGCTTTAGCCTCACCTACAACTTCTGATTTTGTTTCACTCTTTTCAGATTTTCTTCTTCTTGCTGCTAAGGTTGCTTTGGCCATTTCCATCTCAACAGCAGTTTGTAAAGGAGAGAGCTGTCCCTGGAAGCCAGAGATCTAAGTGCCTGGGTGAAGGATGGCAGTAGTGATGCCAAAGCTGTCCCTTCTTGATTTCCCCTCAGCCCTCTGGGCTTGAGCAGAATGACTGTGACCAGCAGCCCCAGCGGCTCAGTGCTCCCATCCATTACCTGATTAAATGATAGAGGGGGGAGCAGATCCATGTGAGGGAAAGGTGACCTGTTTAACGTGACATCTGGGTAGTCTCACTGATTCGAGGCTGAAGAGTAACCGTGGGGTCTGGAAACGCCAACTTGGAGAAAGAGCCCGGATGAAATTCACAGCAGCGACTGATGTCTGCGGGATGGAGGGAGCCTGATGGGATCTTGAAAGACGGAGCGTGCTTCCCCCACGTGCATTCCGATACATCCCATTTCTGAATTTCAATGTTTATTGAGGTTGTCACCTTTGAATCTATCCCTTCATTTCCTCTTTGCTGAGATATTTTGAAGGAAATTCCACATACAATGTAAGCTTTTTCTTCATGCTAAAGTAAACATCTTTAAAATCATGGCTGTTCCCTACACATTGCCTTGACCATGCTTACCCACACTAGTCAATATCTCATGTCATCAGCCTTCTGATCATACATAAAATACTTGGATTTCTAATGAGATATTGGATCCTTTTGTCAGGTTGTGTCTCTGGCCACCACACCCCAAAGGTTGTTCATATGCTGGGTATGTGTCGAGGCAGAAATCATTCTTCCCAAAGTTCAGTGGTGGCCCCAGGAGCCAACTAGAGCAATGTCTGAGGAAGGACGAAGGCCTGTGGCCCCCAAGACTCAGGTCTTGATGGGTCCAGAGTACTGTTTTCCTGGAAGGATTCTGCCTGTGAGGGGTAGGGCCCTCACTTGTCAAAACTGCAGCCTTCAACACCCTAACATACTCTGTATGGATGTTAGGGGATAATGAAGCAAACCCTTCCCTAAAGCGGCTAGTTTTGATGCTGGACAAAGGGCATAGCTCTCTTAATTAACTCTTGTCACTGGGTAGCTCATGGCTCTAACTATCCCACAGATGGGAAGCTTTGTTCCTAACAGTCACATCTGGGGAAGCAGGTAGCTTCTCGATAGCCAGAGCCGTGGCTGCCTGGTCTTTGAGTGCTCATTAGAACCCATTGCCGAATCTCTCCTTGTGTCTGCACTGAGGAAGAGGCCGCGCTCAGTAGGAAGTGCTCACGACACTTCGAAGTTTCTTGTTATTACACTTGGTTTCCTGTTATGCAGAGATGGGCAGAGAGAGAAAGAGAGAGAAAGAGAGAGCTGTAGCAACTGGTGGAGACACATGCAGACCTGGGAGAGGCAACTACACTCTACAGTCCTGAGAAACATGAAAGCCCCAAAATGTGAACACCACAAGGGGATCCTGAGACCTACCCTAAACTAGAATTTTCCTGAAGGCAGGAAAACTTTAGGACCTGAGGCTGGTTCCTAGCCTGGGTTTCTAGAGCTTCTGAATGAATAAAAACAACAGAAATCCAGGCCCTCCTAATCCCTACCCCCTCTTTCTCCCTCCCTTCTCTCTTCACACACACACACAAGGCACACAGACACACACCCTTCTATATCCTTTCTTTCTGTCAGCCCCCCCCCCCTTGTTACTACTGAGACAGCATTCATGCTGTTTCTGTCACAAGTCACTACTATCTTAGAATCAGTTCCAAGGTGGGCTCTGCTCTCTGCATCATCGTGGTCACCCAGCTGGTCACCCAGCTGGCATGAAAGATGTTCCTAGCAGATGTAGAAAGCGAAACACACTCCAGTCGTGGGCAGCCAAGACAAGCACTCAGGGACAGTTCTAGGCGTTGCGTCAACCTGTTCTCAAGGGTGAATGTGTCATTTCAGAGAAGACAGCAAAAGTCCCTCTGCTGCCTCCAGGCTCGCAGCTTGTTGTTTGTGTAAGTGGTGATATTCTTCATGCCAGAGCAAAACGGAATTGAGGTTGCTTCGTGGCTTGTTTGCAGCCAGAGGTAGCAATGGCTTTGCTGCTCAGAGGGTTCCTCAGCAGCTCCCTCTCGGCCTGTGGTGAAGCTGGGCTATCTCAGTACCCTACTCCCACTCCAGGCCCTCACTAGGATCCGCTCTGGGAAACTGCTCGGCTCCCAATGCTCTGTTAAGCAACAGAGACTCTTGAGGACCTCTGTGCCAACTGCTGCTCTGTGCAGCCACAGTGACTTCTGAAGATCATCCACCACTTCATTTTTCTGAAGTGAGGTTTTCGTGTTAGTTAAATTTTTCCTTCTAGCATCTCTTGATTCAGACCCTTAAATGTTAGGACCCAGAAGTCTGGGGCAGCTGGAAACGAAGCATTCTTGTTCTCTAATCAAAACCCCCTTGTTCCTGAGGCTCTGAGGGTTTCTTGAGGCAGAGAGGTCTGTGGTCTAGGATCTGATGCTGTCCTGCTACCTGTCAAGGGCTCGGCAATGTAGGCTGTGCGAGCAGTGGGAAGGGTAGCTTTCCTAAGCTATGTAATTCCAAGCCCCCAGACTCCTGGCTCCTTCTTATTCATTCTGCACTCAGCCTGCCCATCCCTTCTCAGTAGCATCTCACAGTGCATCCTTGCCCGCTAACCCCTTCCTAATTCAGGCTCGTCTGCTCCATCTGGGATACCATGTGGTGTCCTGCTAACCTTCCACTTCCACCTCCCTCCCCCTTTTATCCCTCCCCCTTCCCAATCTATCATTGCCATCTTGTTTGACATTAAATCAACTACATACTTTTAATGTTTACAGCACTGCTTGCTTTTCAGTTCTTATGGGTTTTTGTTGTTTGTTTTGTTTTCTCTGTGTAGCCCTGGCTCTCCTGTCTGTAGTCCAGGCTGATCTCAAAGTCGCAGAGATCCACTTGCCTCTGCCTCCTGAGTGCTGGTCAATTCTCATGTTTTAAAACTAGGCGCTGGCTGAGCTATGCCCTTTATCATTGTTAACTCTTGTGGGTTAATCACTCACAAACTGCCACTGATACTCACAAACTCACGAAAGAAGAAACACGCCGCAGAGTAGGCTGAGATTCAGCCATGGCCACTGCTACAGAAGCATCTGTACCCCTCTGCCTCCTGCCTGCTCTTCATTGGGAGCCAGGACACAGGATGAACAAGGGCAAGCAGAGAAGCTGCGCCCTTGTCCTCTTACATTGCAAGCGGAGAGGGAGACAGTAGGAAAACTACAGGCGAGGTGTTGGATGCTGGACTGCTTGTGTGCCCCTGGTGAGGAGGGGATGGTGCTGGAGCACTGCTGAGTTTAGCTGCTGGGTGGTAGAGGTGTGGCCTGATGTGACTCTCAAAGGGTGAGCAAGAACTTTTAAAGAGGAAATCCACACAAGAAGCATACTGTCCTGTGGGTTGGATGTGTAGGGAGAGCAGAAAATGAGCAGAAAGCCACTAAAACCCCAAGTCCAGGGGCAGGGTGTTTACACCTGATCTAGGAGAGGCGTTGACGTTCCGGGAGATCTGTAGTCAGGAGACAAACCCAAGTCGAGGGTAAACCTCAGAAGGGCCATGGCATCAGCAATCCCAAGTCGAGGGTAAACTTCAGAAGGGCCGTGGCATCAGCAATCCCAAGTCGAGGGTAAACCTCAGAAGGGCCATGGCATCAGCAATCCCATCAGCGCTGACTGCAGGAGCCACAGCCTATGGGTCCCTCACAGGACTGTTGTACACAGAGAAGGCAGGCAGGCGGGGCTGTGTTTGTGAGTTCAAGGTGGGAATGGCAGACGGTGTGAAGGCGGCGGAGTGGGGTGGGGGGTTGGGTTTGACTAGCAGTGTGGTGAACTTGAGAAATTCCCTGGTGCCTGCCCTGTAAGCAGCCGGGTGATGAGCCTGCAAGAGCAGTCTGGAGGGACTCCGTGGGAGCTATTTGTCCAGACAGGCGTCCCCGGTGATGCACGGCTCACAGAGAGAGAACAGCAACAAGCCCTCCCAGCTGTAAAGCCTGGTGAACCTTCCCCGCCACACCCCAGCCCCCTGAAGCAGACCAGGGCAGCTGGAGAGCACATGGTAGAGCTACTTCAAAGGTGGACCCTAGGAAAGTTTGCGGTTAATTTTCAGGTCAGTGGGTCAGCAGATGGGAGAGGAAGAGGAAGTGACAGTGTTTCCGAGGTAACCGCTCTGCTCATACTTCCTTCTTCAATTTTCTCTTGTTCCAACTTGGGGCAAAACTAACTTCTGCTGTAGAGATAAAACCCTGGGCACACAGCGCATCTTCTGTTTCTCCCCTCTCCCTGTGACTAAAATTCAGCATGGACAATCTCATTACAAAATGTGCTTATGTTTTTTTTTTTTTGTGGTCCCCCCTTATTCGGTAACATGAAATGGCTCCCTTTTCCCTCTCAGAGAAAGGTTGAAGCCCCAGTCTATACCTAAGTCCTCTTCTCTGGGCCCACTAGTCCATCGGCAGCCAAGAACCTGAAATATGACAGATGGGAACATAGTTTTACTTAATTCTATGTATCCTAATGTATTCATCTGCCTACAGCCACTTACAGTGAGTGCTGTGTTGTCTAGCACAGTGCTTGCTGAGGGCTTGGTCTTCTTCTTTCTGCTAGAATGAGGGTGGGTTTCTGACCTCACTAAAACCCTCACTGTGCTCTTGCAGGGAATTCTACAAACCCTGTGAGGCTGTGGCTTCGCTCTGCCTCCCTTGTCCCCAGTAACCTCCTGTAGCCCTGTCTACCTCGTTCATACCTCCTCCCGTAGGGGAACACTTCCCACGGGTGTGAAGACCAGCTCACTGCGGAGCTTATCACCATGACCGTGTTCGCTGTGAGGAATTAACCACCGACAGTAGCGATCTCCCACAAAAGGGCTGTTCAAAGATGCGACAAAGAAGGGCAGTCAGAGCCAAGGCCCACCAGGCCACTTCTCGCATACTTGCACCATCTACAAGATGGCCCGCCTGATGGCCACAGCTGGGACCCAAGACTGGGCAGGAAGTTCAGTTGCTGGCTCACTGTGCCCCCAGCTGTCACTCTCCCCCTGTATCGGGATCGACTTCCAGCTGTGTAGAATGGGCACAGATCTCTCCACATGCTCTAACTTAGGAGGGAAACCCTGGACATACAATCGTATCAGGGATAGTAAGAGGACAGTAAACACTCAAGAGACACTGGGCACATGGTGAGAGGGATCATGCCAGGCCAGGGTTTGGTATTGTGCTGTCTCAAGGCTATTTTGTCCTCTTTGGGCTGTATTAAGAATGCAAAGTACTCACACATTCTCTTGCCTTCCCCAGGCCATTCTTCAGGGAACAGATGTTTTTAACCGTGATTGTTTTTTTTGACTTTGTTATTGTTTATCACCCTAAAGAATCCTGAAATCCCCCCAGAACTAAGTATTAAAGAATACCCTAGCTACTGGGTTCCATGCTAATCAAATTCCCTCCACTCTGCAGCATCTTTCTGGTTCCTTCAGATCCCTGTCCCCTTTCTGGATGGTTCTGAGATCCTCCACTTTTCTTGCCTCTAAAAGTGATCTTAACCAGGTCTGTGGGGTTCTGGGAGTGGTTAAAGAGATCTAAGCCCTCAAAGACACCATGTGGTCTCTGCCCGACTTCTTCCCTTTCCTTGGTCCCATTTGTTCACATGGAGCCTAGCATTGCTCTGCTGCAAGAAGGGGCCCTCGTCCATATCTGGTGTTGCTGTAGATGAGGGGCCATAGGAGCCGCACTGGAACGAATGGGGTCCTCGTCCATATCTGGTGTTGCTGTAGATGAGGGGCCATAGGAGCTGCACTGGGACGAATGGGGTCCTCGTCCATATCTGGTGTTGCTGTAGATGGGCGACCATAGGAGCCGCACTGGAACGAATGGGGTCCTCGTCCATATCTGGTGTTGCTGTAGATGAGGGGCCATAGGAGCCGCACTGGAACAAATGGGGTCCTCGTTTATACCTGGTGTTGCTGTAGATGGGCGACCATAGGAGCCGCACTGGAACGAATGGGTTCACACTGCGGCCATATTGCAGCAGAAGAGAATGCCATGGCCTCACTCCCCCACCTTCTTCAAAAGCTCTGTGTGGGAGTGACACTTTCACCTTTGTCCATGTGTGCCCACTTCCTGGTACAGATGAGTCTTCTCAAGATACTCTCCTACAAAGAGAGATACAAAGCCACACCAAGTTTTCAGTCCTTCACTCAGGTCCGCTCCTCCTTGTTGCTCCACAGCCAGAGCCCGTTCATCCTCTCAAAACCTGGTGGTGCTTGAGGAAGTAATCAGCCCCAGTGAAAGACTCCGGGAATGAGTTAATAGCTGGGAAGGAAGACTGGAAGCAAAGTCTTGTTGTTGTTGTTGTTGTTGTTGTTGTTGTTAGGGTATCAAGACACAAAGCAATCTCTACAAACCAAATGGGCATCAAACTGAAATGTTACCTTCCACAGCCACTGACCGTATGCTCTCCTGTGCTGATGGCTGTCCAACGGAAGGCTCCATCAAGCATGTGTTGCAACTCTTCCAGTTCCCTAGTGGAAGCTAAGGGCTGAAGGTGTGACCCAAGTGTCTTCTAGGAACACAGAATGACTGCAGGGTTGAGGGGCTCAGGTAGGCAGACGTCTGTGCACACAGCTCTGTAGCTACATGCTACAGGTGACAGTTCTGGTACAGCTGAAGTCGGTGGAGCAAAGACTGTCAATCTGTGTAGTTCTGGTGCTAGAAGGTTGCTACAAACGTGAATAAAGGCTGAGAGCCATGGGCTTAGAGGAAGACAGGCAAGCAGGAATCAAATGCAACAGGGAGAAGTTTGCAGTTAGAGATTTACACTAAAGATGGGAGTGAGTGAAACTGGGGGGTCTGAAGCTTGAAGCGAGAGGAAAGCTGCTCTAGACACGAGCTCCATCCTTCGAGTTAGAAGCAGTCACCAGCGACAGAAATCAGAGTGGCATATGCTTAACTAAGTGTGCTAGATAGTTTCTATGTGTTGTCTGTCTAATACCAACAATTCTGTGTTGTAAGGACTATCAACAACCCAGGTTAGCTAGTATGGAAACTGACTGGGTCTTGGAGAAGTGCCAGTCAAAAGCAAGGCAAGAAAGGACAGCTCTCTATTCGGGTAAGGAAAAGGGATGAGAATAGACTCAATAATTTAACCATATCATTAATGTCTCAGGGACCAACCAAAGCTAACAAAATGAACAGTGAGCTAGAGATGTGCTTCAGCTGCAGAGCGGAGCCCAGACACTGCTGTCAGTGAGTCCAGAACTTGCACAAGGCCACAGCTCTGCCTGCTGCATTGGCTAGAGAAGCACAAAGGCAGGTGTTAGGAGAAAAGGTTGGCTGGAAGCCAGAGGGTGAATGGGTCACTTTGGGGGTACAGGAAGTAAAGACGGAGACAGTTGTTCTGGGTGGTTGTCACCATGGAGGCACAGGCCAGGACCCGATCAAATGTCAGGCAGAACTCTGTAGGAAGCCAAAAGCTGATGATAGCATGCAGTGGGTGGAGGGGTCTGGCTTTGAGATCCACTTCTGCTTCTGCTTCTGCTAATGGTGACATCTGACCAGAAACATACGACAGATGTACCAACCAAAGCCCTTGACCCTGCTGCAAAGGGATGTAAACACAGTGGGTAGGTGACTGGAGGACACAAGATGACGCTTGGCCAGAAACTTCAGGAGGTGCCAAGTCCTCTGGGTCTGGCACGGGGATACAGCCTGTTGGAGACACAGTGTGGGGCAGTGGGGTCCAAGCTCTGGGCTGACTCCTCAAAGGGGCCATGGAGGGAAAGCAGTCAGCTTCCGGTGGTCTGTGCAGCTGTGTGGGCCTTACTCTGGACACAGAGCAGGGCATTATTTTGTTCTCTGTCAGATACTCCCACGCAGGAAAAGGAAGCACCTCTGTCAGATGCTGTGGCCACTTCCTCTTCAGAGGCCCCAGCCAATCTCCGCTTTGCGGCTCGCGGGGCCAGAGGCAGCCGGACTGCAGGCTCTGGTTCGTTGGGCTCCTTTCAGGAACAGGGCCCCGGTTCCTCTCTGGGGTGTGGGGGACATCAGGGTTTTCTCTCAGGTCCCCCGGCCCCCCTGCTCTTGACTCCCTGCTTCATGTCCCTCAGTCAGCCTGCCTGTCTGTTCCTCTCTATAGCTCGGTCACGGAGCGTGATGACTGGGGAGCAGATGGCGGGCTTTCACACACCCGCCACCCCCAACCCCCTCGAAAGGCCAATTAAGATGGGCTGGCTGAAGAAGCAGAGGTCCATCGTGAAGAACTGGCAGCAGCGCTACTTTGTGCTGAGAGCTCAGCAACTCTACTACTACAAGGACGAAGAGGACTCCAAGCCGCAGGTACCCGCTGGGTGTGTGTCCTTGCTTTGGGCCCAGAGGAGCTGGGCAGGGGCCCCCTGGCTGCTTTCACTCCTGTAGGCCTCCTCGGTGAGGACACAGAATCATCCAGACACCTCCACCCGGGTGGTGCTATTGCCTTGTTGCTGATTTTCTCTATATGCCCCGAGTGTGAAGATGGCCGAGATGTTCCCGTTAGTGCAGTAGGGTTCCTAGGGCACCCCAAGTCCAATCTCACACCATAATGGTGACACAGATGGCAACCCACCATGGTAGCTCAGAAGACCTGGTGTGGGGACTCGTTGTTGTTGTTCAATAAGTATATCTGGAACAACGATTGTATTTAATGCCTAATGCATTCGCACATAAATGTTCCCACACCGGTTCACTGTGGACGTGAACTAAATCAGTGAATAGAGCCGGGGAAACAGCTGCTGAATGGAACAGAACAGAGTCACAGTAGATAAGGGAAGCCAGCAGCTGTTAGGGGAACGATGAGTGGTTGGGAGACACATTGCGATCTTAGGTGGGCACAGGAGTGCACACTGACTTCATGCAGGTGGTGGGGATGCTAAGGAGAGGGGCCTGCTAAGTGGGCCTCTGGTACCAGAGCCTGCTGGACAGAGGGAACGGCCACACGCAGACTAGAGGAGCAAGTGTGACCTGGGTAGGGAGCACCGAGGGTTCCAGGTGGCAGGAACGGAGCCAGTACAGAGACCCGGAGGGGAAGAGCTCAGAGAAGTGAGGGCAGGGGTGGAGGTTTAGGGTTGTAGGTTGTGAGCACCGCTGCACAGACTTGGGCATTTACACTGCGTGTCATGAGAGCCACTGCGGGTTTCTGACCGGACGGGAGGCCGTCTTTAGCTTGCTGTCAACAGATGGTTCTGTGTGTCCTAAACAGAATGAAGTTTGAGTAGGGAGCCCAGGAAACACTGTTAGTGGTGACAGGACTAGAAACGTCAGAGGGAGCTGGGGGCTGGGGGCAGCAGTGCCCAGATTCAGAATTTATGAGAACAGAGGCACAGCGTCACACCTGAGGGTCAGGATGAGTCCACAAGACAGCTTTGATCCTCGGTCTCAGGCCCGTCCCTTCTCCCTGCACCCTCTATTCTGCCCATAGTGGGAATGAGAGTGTGACAGGCTATCACTAGCTATGCCTATGGGATCCCGAGTATAAACTGAGGTCTCTAGTGCCTAAGACGGCTGCATTCCCACCTAGAGTTCCTATCTGTGGTAAAGGAAGCAGCGTGGAAGGACTTTACTAGAACTTCTTAGAGAAAATAGACTCCAAAAATTAGGAAGGAGAAGACGAGGCATCTATGGATATTGGAGGTGGCTGAGCAGATGAACTGACGAGCAGATGGGTGGAACCAAAATGAAAGTCTGCCTCGCCAGGCGTTAGCGGAGATCTGTATGTGGTGAGTGGACTTCCTGTTCTTTATGAACAACACAGACCTATGGAGCCCAGCAAACGCAAGACAAGATCACAGTGGCAGGCGTGTGAGAGAGACATGAGAATCCTCTGGGAGGCAAGGCCGTGTTTGCCACCCCAGCCTCCCGAGAGGGCCCGCTGGGTAGAGGCTGTCTCTGTGAAGTGTAGAAAGGGAAAATTGTCTCCCACGGAGCACTGCGCTCCCTCTTCTCGTGGCCCTGCAATTACCTCTGCCTTTTCTGGATTCTCCTTCTTGTTTAAATGAGACAATACTGCCTGGCCTGTGTTTATCACGTGCTCTAATAATATAAAGTACATATGAAAGCCTGTCTTGTAAAAGCAAGCTAGTGACAAGGGTAAAATCGTCACGTGTGAGTCCCAGCTTCTTCCCCGTGTGGAAACTCACCACTCCCATGATTAAATTGACCGGGGATGAGTAGGCGATTATGTCCTAAGTCTGCAAGGACAGTTTATTACGAAATCTGTGAATATAGTAATCGGACCAAGAGGGCAAGTGAGAAAGCCGCACAACCCCTACCAAGTGGTTAAAAAAAAAAAAAAGACTGATAAAATAACACATTCATTTCAGATCTAAAAATGAAGATCGTAGGGCTAGAATGGTTATTCCTTACAAAGGACATATTTTGGTGTGTGTTGTACTGCATATTTGTCTGGAAAAGCTGCACTTATACATGGTAGGAAATTTAGATCATTAGAAAAACACAAATAAAAATGATCACAATTCCCATCAAGAAGTAGCTGCCTAAGTCCAGCATTCCCTGGCCACAGACACTTAGAAAATTGTCCCTTAAGTGTGAAATAAGGATTTCATTTAATGAAAGGGGCAATATGTCACAAATATTGCTTCTTAGTATTGAATATTATTCTACAATGTCACCAATAATCATGGCAAATAATATACTGTACAAACATTCTGAAATTTAAGGTACTTTTTTGCTGTTGTTTTTTCATGACAGGGTTTCTCTATGAAGCCCTGACTGTCCTGGAACTTACCACAGACCACGCTGGCCCCAAACCTACAGAAGTCCACCTGCCTCTGCCTCTCAAGTGCAGGGGTTAAAGGCCTGTGCCACCATTGCCCCACAAATGTTCTGAAATTTAAATAAAAAGAAGCTGAATGTCTTCCTATTGGAAATTGAGTTGATGGCCACATTATTATCCCAAACCACAGCTGGTGACTGTCCTGCTGTCTTCATGCCATTCTCACATCTCATTCAAATGCAGATCACATCTGTTTAGTGTTCAGCTAACTATATGGTCATTTGTCACATCTTTGGGGATTCCTGGAACTATCTAGAAATGAACTGGAAGTTATAGCTACAGGCTAGGTTCTTGAAAACAAGTAATGCTCTATTTCCTCATTCCTGACTGTGGGGAAGACTTAAATGGGAAACACCCATGAGCAAAGATGCAGAAGACACGGCAGCTGTCTGCGTGGGCTTAGGGGAACTGCATTTTAAGAAACAAGGATGGTTTATTTCATAACAAAAAGTCAGTGCAAGAAAATAAAGCTTCAGATAATAAATGGGAAACTCTATGCACATATTTAGTAAACAAATGTTCTTACAATTTAAAGTATTCTTCCAAAACTGCAAGAAAAATTCAAACAAATCAGTAGAAAAAATGGCCAAATTTACAAAGAAATGCAATGTCCAGTTATCATCTACTAGAATTTTGATCTCAGTAACAATCAGTGCCATACAATATACATTAGTGATCCACCATGTCCTCTTGCCAAAGTAGGAGAAGCGTTCTAAGTGGTAGTGGATGAAGCCAGGGAACAGGAACCCTGCGCACAGTTGGTGGAAGTGTGTGGTGCCCTGACATCACAGAAAACCTTTGTCCCGAATTTCAAAGCGAAGGAATTCAGCCCAACAGGTCTGTCAGTGCTGTGACGTGTTTAACAACAGGCTCTCTGATGGCAAACTTTGTGTAGGATTTGCCAATATTTCTGTGGTGTAAATATTCATTTCATGTTTGCTTCAAAGTACCACATGAGGGCCAGAGAGATGGCCTAGAAGCAAAGAGCATTGGCCGCTCTTCCAGAAGACCCAAGTTCAATACCCAGGACATGTGTGGCGGCTTCAATTGTCTGTAACTCCAGCCCTTCTTAAGCTTCCACAGGCACCAGACATACACGTGGAATACAGCTATACATTCAGCAAAGACACCCATATACATAGAATAAAGTTGAAATAAAAAAATCGAAGTACCACATGACGTCACGGAAGGTAGAGCTGAAGAAGATTTGCAATGGCGCACGTAGTGTTCCACAAAATTTCTACCACACGGATAAATCCCGCCATAGACATGATAGAAAGGTGTGGGAAAGAACAAGAGGTGACAAGCTTCGGGTGACACTATCTTTTTCTTTTCTTACTTTGTAATTATGTGGGAGGCAGGGTGTATGTGCTGGGAACCATTTCCTGGAGGTGGCGCTATGGGAACACTGTGCTGGGAACCAAAATCGGCTCCTTTAGAAGAGAAGTAGGCACTCTTAACTGCTGAGCCATCTCTCCAGCTTCTCATTATTCTTTTGAATATGAAATCATTTACCATGCACTTACATAGTGTAAGTTTTAGTGATTTGGAATGTACCTAGATCTGCCGGTTCTGCTCCGTCTCTACTCAGAATCCACCCAGGCCAGCTGGCAAAGTCGGTGACAGTAGTGGCAAGCGCTTGAGCCATTTTCTTTCTTCGCTGTCCCCCCTTTACCCACCAGGGCATCTTCCTCTCATCACCATCCTGTTGGTTATAGTGTCCCAGGGTCTCCCCGAACAGTCTGGGGTGGGGGTGGGGTGCGGGTGGGGTGGGGGAGGAAGTTCTGTTGGGAGTGTTGGTACCCTGTGTGTGTGGCTCGAACTCTGCCGCTTCTTTGAGCTAAGTCTGGGTAGGAAATCCTGGTCAGGAATTCTGGATTCTCGCTGTCCAGTGTTCACATCATCATTTTCCTGTTAGTGTGACTTGTGGTGTTCAGTCAGCTAATTAACGTCTTGCAGCCTCGTTTCCTCACCTCTTCCGTCAGGAGAACAGTCCCTTCTGGATTTCTTGTGAGGATCTGCTCCACTAATCTGTTTGGGGCAGTGAGCAGGGTCCGGCACCTCACAGCTGCTCAACAGATTATACAAACATGCAGTAACGCCAGTACTTTATCTTTACAATTTGTGATGAAGTGATTCGGGGTATCAAGTCACAATTTAGAGAGGTACCTCTGAACATGACTTCCCTTCCTGGGGGCATTCCTTCCTGTACAGAAACGACAGTTTTCTTCTGGAGTCGTGCTAACCCAGACTAGTAGAGCAGCCACGTGACATAAGGATGGTGTGAGGAGTCAGGTGACCTCCAGACAGTGAGACCTGCAGGTGACAGCATTAAAGGTTGCAGAGGGATGGCAACCTTTCCTCCCTTTTTTCCTGTTCCTTCTTGCCGTCTCCTCCTCTCTCCCTCTTCTCCCTCTTCTCCCTCTTCCCTCTCTCCTCTTCCTCCTTCCTCCCTCTCCTCTTCCTTCTTATTCTCTCTTTTTCTCTCTCAGATATCTTTCTTCCTAGACCCCAGGAAACTTTCTTTTTCCAGGCTTCTGATGTTATTTTGGAAATGTCTTAATCTTCTGGTCCTTTATGCTTTTACCGTGGCTGCCTTTTTTTTAGATTGGAACAATGACAGCTTAGGACCTGATGTCCGACCTTCAACCTCGGTGACTTGTAAACAGGAGTAATTAAGTCTGGAGAAGTCAGCTATGTCATTTAGCTCCCAATCTAAATCTCATCGGAAAGGTGGATGTGACGGTCGCCGCCACTGGGGTGCTGTGAGGATCTAGTGAACTTCCCTGTGGGAAAGCCCAGTGCAGTGCTGAAGCATTTGTGCATGCAGGGTAGAAGTGACTTGGCTTTCCCTAGGCATCCAGCGGCTGCCGCTCACCTTGGCCACGACCCGAGTCAGAGGGATGGATGTCCCTTAACCTGGAGGCAGCTTTCCTGTTCCTCCGCTTGCCCTCCTCACTCACTGTTAGCATCTTGTTTGTTTCCCCCAAATTAGCTGCTTCCTAGGGAAGAAATTGTTGATTACATAAGAAGCAAAACCTTTGGTCTTTCAGGGCTGCATGTATCTGCCTGGCAGCACAGTCAAGGAAATCGCCACAAACCCTGAAGAAGCTGGGAAGTTTGTCTTCGAAGTTATTCCAGGTAGGTAGCCTGCGTTTCCACCTCACACCTCGAAGTCAAAGTGACGGTCCATCATTTAATCATGCCAGTCCCACAGAGGTCAGAAGCCAGGAAGAGCAGCTACGGCATTCAGTTCAGCCTTCAAGGGGACGTCCATCTCACCGGCCGTCTCTGTCTCTTCCTGCCACACTATCTTCCTAGTTACACACACGAGTGGGTATATAGAAATCCCAAACTCAGAACCTATGTTCCCGCAGCTGTTTCCAAGGCTCCATGCAGCCTGGACTCACTATGGAAAATGTTTAGGTCATCTCTTTGTCCTCCTCTTACAGAAGGTCATACTGCCATTAGAAACAGGATTCCTGATGAGGCCCCTATCTGGGCAGACCTCAGGTCCAAGGCTCACAGTAGTGTGCATTTAACTCACGGAAGACAGCTGTTGAGGGAGGGGCATGTCTACCTTTCTGCCTGACCATCAGCTTGAGAACAAGCATGGGGTTTCTCCTATTGGGTAACACATCCCACTCAGCCTTCATACGTAGCATTTAGGAGATGCCATCTCTCATCCAAAAGCAACTGTGCTGGGCATCCGCTGAGAGCTGGGGCTGCGGTAGGGCTGGAACTCAAAGAACGGAAACAGCCGCACGCAGCGTACAGTCCTGCCTCACGCCACATGGCACAGGTGAACCATGTAATCTTCCGGATGGGACAACAGCCAAAGCAAAGAGAGAACACGTTCTGTCTGAGGGGATGGAGGGGGTCGCTTTGTCCTTGATCATGGAGCAGGCTGAGGGTGTGTCACTGAGAACATGGAATTGGGGTAAACTTAGGAAGATGTTAACAGAGAAAATGAAGTGTTTGGCTGGAGGTAGCCTTTCTGGACAGGGATGACCAGGGCAATGTCCCCAAGCCTCCATGTGACAGAGAATTCCAAGTGGATCAGTGTGGTCAGGGTGGCATGATTTCAGGAATGGGGATTCGATAGGCACTTCTCGGCAATTATAAGAAAATGAATGTCTCCGCCAGAAGGATGTAAAGCCACTGGGCCATTCTATGGCTCATGTTCAAAATTCATGTGATTTGAGAATAAAATGTAAGTTATAGGGATGAGAATGGAGTGGAAATGGATATTAGTGAGGAGACTCATGCAACAAGGCAAGTCAGGGGTGAAGGCTAAAGGAAGTTTCCCAGTGGGGCTTCTCACGGCAGAACCAAAGGGAGCCAGTAAATCAAGATGTGTTTTGACAGTGTAGCAGACTGAAGTGTGTTCTTGGCAGAGAAAGACACCAGATAGGTTCTGCCCAGCAGGAAGTCCGTAGGGAGGAGGAGAACAGCAGCCTTGCCCGGTGTTTGGCTGGGCAGATACCTGGTATCTCTGGGCTTCGGTCCTAAGAACTAAAGCTGGTACCACCACAACTCCTACTCCATCTCAGAAGGACCCTGCGTTTACTCAGGTCATTCTTAGTTCTTCCCTGAGCACGTTTTGCTTCCAGGTCTACCCCTGGAGACACCCCTGAGAAAGGCTTTCGTGGAGAAGAGACTGACAAGATGCCTTTCGAATCGGCTAACCCCAAACTGAGAAAGAAGGGTTGGTGGTGCTAAGTCCAAGAGACCAGAACTAAAGGGATTGGAAAGCTGGTTTCTGCAGGAAAATCCAGGGCTGTGTCTCTGGGACAGTTGGAATATTCTCTCTCTCAGATGACCTGGCATTGTAGGAAGAGGGGGCTTCAACAGCATCTGGTGATCGAAGGGATTACTGCTGTTTTTGTCCCTTCTAACACCTTTATCAACTAAAGGAAGTTCTATATCTGCAGGTTTCTGCCTGCAAGAAGGCGTAGGAAGATGCCAGGTTCCTTTCTTCCCCTCATTTCTTCTTTTGTCACTTTTCCTCATATTTTGTCCCTCCTGTGCCACCTGTCCTGTCTTTTCCACCATCTTTCTGTCACTTGATCCATTTAAGTTTTACTCCGTTTACTAAAGTGAGAATGGTAAGCGAGCCCTGACAGTGCCCATTAAATGAGTGTTGGAAACCCACCCTCTGCAAGGCTCTGAGTGGTCCCAGCAGCCTGTGACAGGAGACACCCATTCTATGAGAAAGGCACTCTGGCACCCATTGTCCCTCTCGCCTGGGGCCTTTGTTTCCTCCCACATCGCCACAGCTGAGCTCAGGCTGCTTTGAGAAGCATCGGTTGTGGGCATGGAGACCAATGTCTCCTTGAATGCTGAACTGAATGCTGTAGCTGCTCTTCCTGTCAGTAGTGATGGCTTCTGACCTCTGTGGAAATGGCCCTCTGCCAAAGCCAGGGCAATTATGAGTCCTGTATTCAGAGACTTGTCAATAGGAATATGCTATTGGCTAAAGCCACAGGAGTGGACCAAGACCCAGGGTCACTGAGCGAAGCTGGACAGCACTGTTTTGACTCTCAGTGCTTTATTGAACTAGGAAACCAGGTTCAGTTTCACCCATCCCCTGGCTCTTGGCTCCTCCGGCTCTACAACCTTCCCATGTGCTACTCTTTCCTTCAGCCTCATGTGACCAGAATCGCGTGGGACAAGACTCCTATGTCCTCATGGCCAGCTCCCAGGTAGAGATGGAGGAGTGGGTGAAGTTCCTCAGGAGAGTTGCTGGCACGCCCTCTGGAGGTAAGGACGGGCACAGCAAACCATTTCTGAGCAAGTCTGGGAGGAGGAGGAAGCAGGCTCCAAGCACCATCTCTCATGGTGCAGTGTTCAGGGGAGAGGGTCAGAGACCTCTGAAGCCACTGGCATGGTCAGGTCCTTTGCTGAGTATGGGGAAAGAGGCTTCTGGGTATCTCGCCGTCCTTCTAGTTCACCTCAAAAAGCCAACTGCAGACCAAATAGAATCATAGTAAGTCCTTTGCCTTGTCCAGTCAAGGAATGTGATACCCCAAAGTAGGGGATTCTCTGCTTTGGCTAAAGTCCTGTCTCTGAGATGAAGAGATTGGCTAGCTGAGCTGAGTTACTGGTAGCCATAACTCTTACTGTGCCATGGGTCTATCTGTTATGGATCCAAGAAGTTAAGGACAAGATGGACAACCAAGGCTGGTCAGTACAGAAGGACAGCTGTCCCCCAGAAGATGGGGTCTTACAGATGTGTGGTAAATTCCGCATGTAGCCCTCTCTAGGGTATGCAAAGTGTTTGAGGTCTCTGGGCATCCTAGCGATATTTTCACTCTTGGGCAATGGTTGGACTACAAAAGACAAACAGCAAAAACCTGAGGCAAAATATATATGAGATCAACAGATGTGAATTTAGCATGTTTTCTTCATTTCATAAAAACATAAAGTAACTCAAATGGATAAGTTTACAAAATACCATTTTCCAACATTTTAGGAAAATGAGCTACTTGTGTTGACTCCAGGAAAACTATAAATATGTAATTAATTATTGATGCTGTCTCTTATTTTAGAACTCATTTATGGAAGCATTCATGGTTAAATATTGATTTTAGTTCCCAACAATTTCTTTCAGAAATTATAAGAATACCAAAATATGTTATGTAAAATTGAAAAAAAAATCAGTCATTTGAGTTCTTTTAATGCTTCTTTGTTCCAACCAGGGTTGTGCATAGATATATTTTTTTTCTAAATGATAAATGTAGAATGTATGAAATTTTATATGCTTTATCACTTAGTTATTTCATGTTACCATAAAATCTTTTTGCAGGTTTATTTTTATTATTTGTGTATGTATGCGTGAGTACATGTGTATGTGTGTGTGTGTGTATGTAAGCTCACGAGTGCATGTGCATGTATGTGTGCGCAGGCATGTACATGCATGTGGTTCTTGTGGAGGTCAGAAAACTGTGTCAGATCTCTTGGAGTCATAGCTACAGGCAGAGGGCTGCCTTTGGATGCTGGATCTATAATCGCATCCTCTGCAAAGCCTCTCTTATCTACTGAACCATCTCTCTAGTCCCTACCATAGAATCTTATTGAGTCATTCCAAAGGTTGTTTTGATGCAGAATAGAAATCACATCCAATGATGTTAAATAGCAGAAAGGGTTTCTGGGTAGATGCACTGAAGACAGGGACTGCCATGGACCCCACAGGTTCAGGAACTGAAAGATAAAATTCTATCAGTTTCTCTGGGCTATGCCTTCACTCATTGACTTCTCTTTGCATGCCTGCCTCGTTCCTGTCTAGCCAGCAGCCCCTTGTGCCCACACTTGTCCCACATTTATTCTTATGCCAGCCAACTTCTCTGTACCTCTCCTGCCAGCACTAACTCAACCTCTGCAGCCCCATTGTTAACCCCAGATAAAGAAACTCCACCTGGCTCAGCTGAGGTCAGGATTCCACCTGGGGACATAGGTCCTGTGGCCCACCAGGAGGGGCTTGGAGAAAGAAGCCTTCAGAATAAGAGTATCTTCCAAGGCTGCCATTAACATCAGCACCAATGCACAGAAAGCTCTGAAGCTACCCTGGCTGTTTCCCAAGACCTAGATGCAAGCTTCCATGATGGGAACTGTGCCAAGAAGAAGGTTTTATTTATTTATTTATTTATTTATTTATTTATTTATTAACATATGAAAGCTTGATCCTGTGCCGTGCCCTCTGGAATGTCTTCACCATGACCTTCCTTAAGTCCTGGACTGCAAGGCCAAAGGCCTGCTGACACGTCCTTTTCCTAGAGCAGGGCTTTGGTCATGTGCAGGGGTCATGGGTGTTATCTAACTTTGCATCTGCTCTGTGCTCTCACTGGGACCTGTGCCTTACAGCAGCCTGGAGGAGACTGGTCCTGCCGCCCTGCTGTGCTCTGTCCCCATACTCGAAGGGTTCCTCTTATCAAACCATCAGCCACCACCCTGAGAAGGAAGCTGAGTTTTAGTACTGGGAGTGGAAGGAGCACTATGGGCTTATCTGGGGAAGGGAACCGTGTTAGCTGTGGTGTGATGACTACTCACTGGACCAATGTGGCAGTGTCACAGAGTAAAATAAGGGAAACCGACCCTTGGTGTCATTTACCTGAGGCTGAAGAGTTCTGGTCCCTCCAAAGGCTGCCCTTTCTACTTATGGAACAATATAGCAAAGATGGCCTCAAATAGAAATGAAGAACTTCTGTCTTGATCAATCTTTTCTAGGAGTCTCGAAGTGGGGGATTGAGGAAATTGGTTTTAGGGCCCTATTGACTCAGAACAGCTCACGAAGCCACAGCCAGATAGCATCAGTCGGTATCTGCAAGCCGTTTGCTTCATGTTTGTTGGGGGCGTTGCTTTTAAGGCCTTCCTGCTTTCAGCAGATGGTCTTTAGTTTAATAACCATATCTTACAGGTACACTCCTTGCTCTGAGGCAGGTGCATGGCTGAGCCTCGAAGGAGAAATAGGTAGCATGGCACCTCACTCAGGAGTCCAAAGTGTCGTAAGATTGATGAGGTTACTTCTCTTAGACGTCGTTGGTCTAAACAGCTGGGACGCGGTGTAGAAGCCGAATGAGTGCATAGTTCTAAATGATCTCAAAACACATTATTAACTCGGTTACAGGTGAGGTAAAAGTTGGATTTGTAAGGACAAGTGTCATGCAGCACTTCTTAGAAAGCCATTCCCACAGACCCAACATGGATTGCAGACATCCTTCGTTGGTTCTTCCTATGTTAGATGAGGGAACTTCAGACATGAAAGAATAGATGGCCACCCCTAGAAGACTATCAGGAGAGGAGCAGTGGCAGGGGTAGAGCCAGGACTCGTTGTACGGTGCCATCAGTGAACTGCAATTGGATCGCAGGACATACTCCCAAACTGTGACATCACCAAGACACATTGCCATCTCCTTCCAGGCCTAGGGCAGCTGTGCGTTTCCCATGTGTGTCTTGTCCACTTCTCACTACCTCCATTCCTCCACCTGGTCAGAAACAGAGTCCTTCCTGATCAAACCCACTGCTAACCTTGCTCCCTCTAACAGATATGCTAATGTCATGTTAATCATGTCAAGTCCCCTCTGCTCAATCATTTCCTCCTCTTCCCTTCTCAAAGGAAAAGCTTCATACTGATTCACAATGCACAATGTTGCCTTTGTTATCTCTTTGTCCGTGTTTTCTAGTTCCTGCCCCATGCCCGTTTCTCTCCAACATCACCAGCCTCCTCAAACACCACGGGCACGCACCTGCCTTAGGGCTCTGCACCTTCTCTTCTTTGTTTAGAATCCTCTGCTTGGCTTGGTTACTTGTATGTCTTTTGTCTGGTTGGTTGGTTTTCTTCAGGTTTTTGCTTAAAGGCCACCTCAGTAATTCCCCGTTGGGACATTCTGTCAAACATTTAGTAGCTTTCTTTACCTAGTTCAGCCCTCCCTATTCCTCTGTTCTCTGTTTTTCTCTCTGGCATGTAAACCCTTCCTTACTTGATAAGTGTTTGTTTCATAGCCCCCCTCACTGGGATAAAAACCTCAATCTGTATGGCAGGATTTGGTTTTCTCTGTGTATCCCAGGACTGAAACAGTACCTGGCTTGTGTTAAATGGACTGGTTAAGGAGGAACCTCTCCACATGAGAGTCACACTGGGTCACTGCCCCACGCTATTCTTGCCATTGGCTGATGCCCACCAAGATAGGACTCAGTGAAGTGAACAGCTTCTTGTAGAATTAGTTCCCATGGAAGAAGTTAACAGCAAGTCTTGCTGAAGTTCTTTTTGATCCTTAGAAAAGCCAACAAAACTGTAGAACCTGACCAGAATGGTAGCTGGACATGAAGAGCCTTGCCTCCCACAGTGGGGGTGGGTATTCTCTGACACTTGTAGTACCAGCCTTAAATGAGAGAAACCACTCTGGGCCGAACAGACACTTCTCTTGCTCCTGCTGCTGAAGAGGTGACCTCCAGGTCTCCTAGCTTCTCAGATGTGCCTCCTTTCTGTCAGGCTCTGCAGGGTCCTCACATCTCCTTGGGGAGCAGCTGCTTGGGTCTTCTCAGTAGACTAGCTGTCTACAGAGGACCAGCTGGATAGACGGGCCGGAACAGCAGCCCTGGAAGCTGGGAATGTTATCCCAAAGTCTTGCCAGGAATAGAGAACAGAGGTAATCAGCTTCTAATAGCTCATCCCAGGCCTCAGTGTTCTGGTGTGTGTGTGTGTGTGTGTGTGTGTGTGTGTGTGTGTGTGTGTATTTTCCAGACTCCTCTCCTCTCAGCATGGAGACCACACTCTCGAGTCATCATGGTGAAATTTGGCTCCTGTCCCCAGGGACAGGCATCCAGGCTGTTGATGGCATCTCTGTTGACTGCTTCCCCTTGCCCTCTGGGCGCCTGCTCAGTGGCTCCTGGACGCAGGGTTCTCACTGAGGCTGCAGTTAGAAGACAGGGTTCAGCTCCTTTGTTTAGGTTTCATGGTGGATTTGCCAACACATGGCTTATGCAATGTAAATATTGAGTTATTATAAACCTCGAGGAGTTGATCTTCCTCCAGTCTTTTATTTCTTTATACCCTTCAGGACATGATTTCACAATCCCCAGCAGAGTGCAGCTTGTGGGATGCGCCATCCATTATTCTGTGTGATCTCGTCTTCCTTTCTAGATAAGCCTGATACACTTTTTATTTGTTTCTACTAACTCCCTATCTCCCCTTCCTCCAGCTCCTAAATATAAGAAAGGCATGCATTTGTTCATTTACTCTGAAACTCTATACTGATGACTTGCCAATACTAGGGAGAAAGACCTCTGGTCCTCCCCATGGAGGGAAGGGAGGAAGCTACTCAAGGAACTCAGTCTACTAAAAGACACTAAAATTAAAATTTAAAAACCAAGGGATAATATAAAACAATAATTTTGAAAAACACTATAAAGGCTCGGCGTGGTTGCTCATACATATAACTCCAGCACTTGGGGCCTGAGGTAGGAGGATCACTGAGAGTTCGAAGCCAGCCTGGGCTACAGAGTGAGGTCTAGGTCAGGCCAGGCTAGAGTGAGAAACTGCCTTATAAAATAAAAATGCATCATGAAAGGAAAATGCCAGAAACAAAGTAAATCTTTGTGAAGGAAATTGAGGAAGGCTTTTCTGAACCAGGAATGACTCACTGAACTCCAAATAGGCAGGGGAGGTGAACCAGACAGAGAAGCAGGAAAAGGAATGGTGTCTATATCAAAGGGAACAGCAGCTGCAAATGTCTTGAGACAGAAAGGTGAGTGTGTGCTGGGGTTTTGAGATGGGGTGAGGGTAGGTGGTAGCGGTAGAGACAGCTGGGGAATGTGTTGGTCACCAGGACCAAAAGGCAGCCGTTCTGGAGAAAGGTTCAAGAAAGAAGGTAGCAAAGTCAGATTACATTTAAGTTATTCTAGTTGCTGTGTGCATCATGGCCTGGGCTGGAGGCCCAGAGAGAAGGCAGTAGACCAGAAGCTGGAGCTGTCATCGAGGCAAGAATAGATTAGTGGCAGCTTGTATAGGACGAGGGCAATGGAGCTGGGAGAATCAAACAGGTTTGCACAGCGTTCCAGAGGTGGCATTGCCAGGACATGGTGTGAATTCCATGTGGAGAGAGAAGTTGGTGGGGAATTCCTGACTGGGGAATGACAGAGAGATGAACACTTGATTGGCAGTGTGAGATGGGCCCAGGCCCTTCCTGGCAGTTCTCTCCCTGCCTGGACCTCCGTGATGGTCTCTGGGTGCACAGGGTCAGTTACAGCCGTCCATTCTGTCTTCATAAAGGGTGTGTGTGTGTTGGGGGGGGGGTAGCTGGCTCGTTTCACCCAACAGCCTACCTCTGAGATCATTGTCTCAGAAGACCCTGACTGAGCCATGCATGTCTCTGAAAGCCTTTCCAGGAGAGGGTGGGCTGGCTTCATAAAGGCTAAGTGGCATTCTGTGTTGCTGCCAGACAGCTTGATATACGGCGCAGTGCTGGTAAACGCTTGTGTGGGGGATTTTCTTTCTATCTTTTAACCCACTTCTGAGCTGTCCCCTGGATGGCGGCTGACAATTAGCTGCTAAGTAAAAGGAGGCACTTATTTTTATTATATTCCGACAGCTTTATGTTTACTCTCTGAAAGCCAAGGGAGCCTCTTGTGTGTAAAGGTGAGTAGGGAGTAGGGAGAAGTGTTGGGAAAGGGTCGGGCAGGTGCCGACACATCCCTAGGGTTCCGCCCAGGAGTCAGAACCTGAGCAGCCTTTTGCAAGCATGTGCTGAGCTGGAAGTCAGAGAAGACAGTTAGCTCTTGCAGTGCAGGCAGAGAGGCCAGACTGACGCCTCGGAGGCAGAGCGCTCTGCAGCCATGCCTCACGTCCCCAGGATGCCGCGCTGGGAACTGGGCTGTGGCTTTCCCACCCTGGCGCTCCTCTTTTGCTGGGACTTCAGGAAGAGAGCCCCCAAGCTCCGAAAGAAAGGTATTTCTTTTCTGTTTGATCATTCTTCCATGATAGGGCAATTTTCTTAGCTGCTCTCTGCTCCAGTGTCAGGATAGGGTTCGCGTCTGAAGCTGAGCCCTGGGGAACCTGGAGCTGGCACAGGCTGTGCTGGGATCTGGATCTACAAGGGACTCAGAGAAGCCGAGTGGTGGTAGAGGAGGGACAAGATAGTGGGGGAGCTCACCACTGATCTAGCCATTTTCACTTCCATAAACCACTCAGTGCCCTGGGGTTTTGTAGCCACTTTTTGGAGAAATCTCTGGGGCTGAGGGTGGAAGATGGTTGAACAGGGAACAGAGGGGCAGCTGTGTTATCTGTGAGAACGAGATGTTACTGTCAAGGGGCTATCAGGACAAAGCGTCTTCTGTTCAAAGCCTCAGGTCTGAGGACTGGGGAACATGCGGGAGGTATGAGGCAGGCTGGTATAGTTGGCACTGTAGCATGGTGGGAGAAGCACTGGGAGGCCTCTAGCCTTGGATCCTTCCTGAACATGGATGATGTCTTAAAGATTATTACACTGACTTTGTGGGGGCTACTCTGGTATAAAACCCAAGACTTCTTGCATGATAGGCAAATGCTCTGAGTTATTTTCCCATCCCTTAAAATTAAAAAAAATCTTTGTGTGTGTGCACGTGCATGTGTGAGTGCACATGCAAGCACTGAGTGTATGCACATAGAATTTAGAGGTCAGCCTTGGGTGTCATTCCTCAGGAGCCACCCACCTGTGTTTGGAGATGTGGTCTCTCACAAACACGCTTGGGACTCGTAGGTTAAGTTGATGACCAGTGAGCCCTGGGGTTTGACCGTCTGCACCTCACTGGGACTAAGGTCGTGATCAAGATCGGGTACTGGTGCCTGAATAGCAAATGCTTTACCCACTGTGCTTTCTCCCCAGTCCCTGTTTTGTTTTCTTACTTTTTTTTATAAGACAATATCCTGACTTCCCATTGACTTTAATAACAACAGATTAAACTGCTACACAGAGGGTCCCAGAAAAAAGTATGGTCTTAGGACAAATTTCAAACCTGAGTATAACTTCTCAGTTTCTGGCTTCAGATTAGCCCAAGTAAATCAGTCAATTGTCACATTCAAAAATTAGCCAGACCAAAGTCTGTACATCTTAATGAACCGATATACAGTTAAAATTAGCATTCATCAATTGACTGAAATGTGGTCTTAGAGAGATTCCTAATCTGAACCCAGCTTATTTTGGTATGTGATACTTTTATTTGTAAGTTTTTAATAATAAAGTTTTGTTTTTTTTAAAACCCAGTCAACTGCTGTAAAGATTATATTGCATTTAGTAATTATATTGCATATCATACAATGACTGTAATTAATAAGTTGAATTTTATAACTGTTAAGATGAAAGCACTTCTGCTAAGTGATTGGCTCAGAGTGACAATGAGCTCTGGTGAATGATTTGATTGGACCTTACATTGCTGCCAAGAGCAGAACTATGAAGTCCAGATGCCCCGAAGGAGTGGGCACAACCTTGGTAGGCCACAGCAACACCTGCCTCACCGTCCTCTCCTTCACTGGCCTCTCTAGTTTTTGTCCTTGGGCTGCCTCTCTTCCAGTCCCTGTGTCCAGATTTTTCCATGTATACCTAGAAGCAAAGGTAAGGATAAGGACCAGGTGGTGGTGTCTCATGCCTTTAATCCCAGCACTCGGGAGGCAGAGGCAGGTGGTTCTTTGTGAGTTCAAGGCCACCTTGGTCTACAAAGCAAGCTCCACGATAGCCAGGGCTGTTATACAGAGAAACCCTATCCCCCCTCCAAAAAAGGGTAAAGACAAGGACCAAGAGAACGAGACAATACAGTCAGTGTGTTTGTGTGTGTGTGCATGTGTATTTGTGTGTGTGTGTGTGTGTGCGTGTGCGTGTGTGCGTGCGCGTGTGCGTGTGCGTGTGTGTGACTGGGGTGGTGTGGGGAATTGAATACCAGGGTCTGCTTTGGATTCCACACAATGTGATCTTCTATGACAAGTGATAAAACCTGACCAAGCTAAGCCTAGGGTGCTTTCTTTCATGGAAGAAGGGACACAGGGGCCCTCTTGTCTCTAGGGCATATGGCAAGTTCTCCATAGAAAGAATGGCTTTGGCCGAGTTCTGAGCCACAGGTATGAAGTTTGGAGACTTCATCCTGGAGGAATTTAAAGTCTTGAGTTTGTAAGGAAGTGAGCAAGGGCAGGGAAGAGACCGCCGAGGGACAAGCTAACGCTCGGAGGTCAGGGAGAAAGGAAGACGCTTTGGAGGAAGGTGAGAGCAGACAGTGATGTGAATGAGGAACCCAGAGAGGGCAGTTCCAGGAGCCACTAGTAAGTGTTGCAAGAGGGGGGCATGACCTACTGTACCCCAGCTGCTGACTGAACAGCCGAGATGAGCCCTAGAAATCTAACCCCACAATTAAAAAACATAAAGACCACTGGTCTCCTCAACAAGAGGGAGTTTGGAGAAATGCTGAGCGGAGGGAAGAGTGGGGAGCACAGGAGACAGCAGGTGGAACTTTCCTGAAGTCTAAGGCAGCTTCTGTGCCAGGAGATAAAAATAGGCGAACCAGACGGGCTGTCTGTCTCTGAGGCGCTCACAGCTCACGAAAGAGTGCTGCTTAAATAAATCATCGCAAAACTATATAAGAGGCGATAGAAGAGGGGCATGAATGGGTGGGGGGGATCTGTGGACTCAGAGATGGCTCCATCCCCTCCCCAAATCTTCCAAACTCAGAAAGACTGGGTGTCTAGGGCATGTGAGAAGAAAGCCATCAGCGTGGGGGTTTCTAAGTGCAAGCCTGCCTTTTATTTTCACACCATCACAAGCGTCAAAGATCCTGTAGATGTTTTGTGACTTTGTCCATTCTGCAGAAGAAACTGGCAAGGAGCTCAATTGTCCCTCCCTCCAAATTGTAACAACATAGACAGTGGCGGTGAGGCTGGAGTGAGTTAACGTGTTTCGGGTGGCCCAGTCTGGAGGGAGAGAGTGTTTATGGGTAACTCCAACGTGATGCTCTCAGTCTTGCTAATTGGTCCGTTTGTGTTGGGCACCTGGTGTCAGGTTTTGTGTTCTCTTGGCACTTGGGTGACCGAATGCTGTGGGCTGTGAGGAATGCTGTGTGGGAAGCAGGTACTAAAGAGGAAACAGGAGGAGCAAGGGATTGAAGAAGACACAGGGAGAGTCACTCTCTGTGTGTTCTGAGGGCAATAGAGGAGGGAGGGGACATAGGCTACAGCTATGATGGTTACTGGTTTATAGGTGGTACCCAAATACGTAGAGACATATAAAGGAGGCATACAGGAGTCATCAGGATGAGAGTGAAAATTTTGTAGGCACATGGAGAAGAATTGAAGGAAAGGCAACATGACACTATCAGTGTTTGGAGAAGACCAGCAGGTAAAGAATCATACCAACTCCAAAGGAGGACTTGGCCACTGGGAGGGCATCAGCAAGCACCAAGAAGTTTTGATGCAAAGAGACAAGCGATGGGAACTAAACTAGGATGGGTTGGGAGGTTGGGGACTGAATAATCCAATGGGCTGTGAGGGAGGAAACGCCCTCCAGAAGTAAGCACATGTTTGGTGGGTGCAATGGCAAAGAGAGAACGGCAAGAATTGCTGATCTGCAGAGCTGAAGTAAAGGATCGCTCCTGATAAACTGGCAATGACTCCTCATATCCAGAGAGAAAATGTCACTACACAAAGAGTAAGTCTCAGAAGAGGCGGAAGGGGTGGATGGAGCTGACGGGCTCAGAAAGCAGCAAGTGGAGGAAGAACAGGGCTCTTTTCCCTTCGAAAGAGGAAGACCCTGTTTAGGAGGAGGGTGTAGAGGCAGGGTCTGGGGAGTTAGCCTTGGCTATCTCTTTCCTCCCAAAGGAGTCACCTGACCTTCTGAAGCAGGGAGGAGGGTGGGATAGTGAGTATACAGGGGCGGAAGCCCAGAGAAGTGAAGATTCGGAACCAAGATCTCATGAGACTGGAGTAACACAGTACTAGGCTATGACGCTATCCACATATAATATGATGCCTTCAGAGTCCTCAGTAGCCTGACAAAGTCAGACCTGACAGGGTAGGGCTGTTGGAAGGGGACAGTCATATTGAGGAATGGATACCATGGCCAGAGCAGCATGTGAATGGTTGAGTGTGGCAAGGGGGTGCAGACTGGGCACACGGGAAGGCTGATGTGCCTAGGGGAAGAGAGAAATCAGGATATTTAGGCTATTTGTCCACATCTGAATCGAGTGGCCACCTGTGCCCACAGTCCATGCTCCAGAAGCCGTTCCCTCTGACAGTGACTCTGTACCTCTCAGAGAGAATTTCCCAGTATGCCATGGCAGCTTGTGTTTTGGGTCAGATCATTTCAATCACGATCTTCTGGCGTGGTGGAAATATCTATCCAGCCCCTTTCATAGCGAACAGAAGCCCAGTTCTGTGTGGTCCTGAACATTCTGACGGTCTTGGTATTTGTGTGTGTGTGTGGTCCTTTCATTTTCATAACGGGAAGTTGGCTAATTAGAGGCAACGACAAGGTCTTTGTGCTCCTTGTCATTCCACAAGGCTGCAGCTGGCCAGTGCCACGTACTTGACGATTGTTGCGGAGGAAACTGGATTAATTTGTGTGATGACTGCTGGGTTCCAACCAAAGAAATGTCAGAATAACCATGAGTTTTGGAAAAGTACTTGTTTAAAGATACTAACACACCAAGTAATTCAGCACAATCTGTTGCCCATCCTCCTTGTGCCAGGCTCCCAGGGGAAAGCAAAGAGACCTCACCTGTGTTTCTAACCACAGGAGCTTATGGTCACATGCCCAGACATCTATGCCCCATTTCTACAGTGCAGTGGGCAGAGAGGAAGGAGAGCACACACAGTGAGGATGTAGTCTGTCTACCCGAGAGCAAGAAGGCCCGGCAGAGATGATGATATTGGAAAAGTCCCAGGAGAGACTAACAGAATACTAGGAGGCAGGGAAGGGGGCAGACATGGGAGGGAGAAGAGTGTTCGAGAAACTGGCGGGCACTGGTTTGGGAGCATTGGAGTGAGGCGCCTTTGAAGACAGGTTAGTCGGTCATGTGAGAAGGGCGAGTGGATGTCAGGCCAGCACCGAGATATGCTAAAGTCAAACAGGAACAGATTTGGGATCAGAGATGATACCCTCAACCCCCAGAACCAGATACCACGAGGGAGGAACCATCAGACACTGAGGCCAATTGGAGAACACCGCCCTGGCAACTGAGGATGAGGTGTATGACCTCAGAAGCAGGGTGGCGGTGCTCAGACAGCATTTTGAAAATGCCGGATACTGGAGTAGAGGATTCGGGAGTCCAATACTGTTCTTCATAGGTTAAATCTGTATTAGCTAGTGTCTGGAGAGAGGAGAACAGCCAGAGAGTCAGGGGTCCGGAGAACCAAGAGACTTTGCGGAGGGCCAGCTTGTAGGCCAGAGCCCAGGTTCAGACAGAACTGAAGCCATTGCCCTCGGAACCTAAAGGGAAGAAGCCTTGGAGCTTGTGGGAAGAACAGGTGGGCAGTGGCCCTCTTCATTTAGATCTAATCTTGTCAGGCTCAGGGGTGAGGAGATTACCGAGCTGGTGCTGACAGAGCCAAGGTGGAGCTGGCCCACGCTTGCTTGCTGGAGGCTGTGTAATTTGGAAAAATATTTTTGCAAAGCAATTTGCATGCCGTCGGGACAAACCGCTTGACCCTAGAGCTGTACACGCAGAAAGTTGCCCCATGAAAATAGTTGAACAGCATGAAATATCTATGCTCATCTATCCAAACACTAATTAATTAATTAAAAAATAATCAAATATTATGCCTCCATGTGTGGACATTCCGGCGAATACGTTCACTGTAGCTGCACTTTTGGAAGTAAAGTAAACAATCTGAATTCTAAAAGAGGCCTCAATGGCTTAACTCGGTGCGAGATAACGGAGTGATGGGCTCTTGTCCTCCAGTGCCCCGTGTCACCAGAATTCAGTTCTTGATTTTTCCATGTTACCTTTAAAGAATTTAGGACAAAAATATTATTAACCAAGACCTAAAAACGAATCATTTAAATTTCCCAGGACGGTAATTTGGGATCGCTTCTGTCTGTCTCTATTTGGATCCCATTTTGTTTACATATTTAAGATAATACTAACCTTCTGCTGAGCACCGCATGCCAGGAAACTACTCAGATTCCTCTGCTTACTACTGTGGCTCATTCATTTCATCTTGACGGCAGCTCTGAGGTGACAGCTCTGTCATAGCCACTTCACTGTCAACTGCATCGAGCCTTGGAGGCACTGGCAAACTTGCCAGATGAGTAGCTGGGGCAGGGAACATTCGGAAGACAAGTTTGGTGCTGAGGCCCTGGGCTCCCGCGGGCTGTCTGTCATAATGTAATGGAAACAAGATGCTTTCTCAGTGAGAAACACACTTAGAGATGAAGGAGGGCTCTTTAGTGGTGTTTGACTGTCTGGAGCTAATGGCAAGCTAAGAGTCCACTCCCTGGTACAAGATTTCATTAGCATACGTGCACCTGAGTGAGGCTTATGCATTTTACATGCGCTGCCATCCTTCCAGCTCTCTCAGGTCCAGGCCCCAGGTTACACTTCAAGTATCATAAACAGAGTCAGGAGACTGCAAGTCTGCCTGCTTAGGCAGATAGAAGGTTTACATAGCAAATATGTTACATATTGCCAGAAGTATTTTAAGCATACCACTGTTGTTCTCTTTCAAATGGTTGTTAGCCAGTGTCATCTTGCCCACATGACAGGATCATGTCTTTTCTGATAAGAGCACAGGGAATTACATGGCAGGACAGGAGTTTGTGATGGTTGTACCTCTGGCTGCCACCTTGAGCTGCCCCTTAAAGGTCTGTGTTTATTATGGGAATGGGGTCTTAGTCACTGTTCTATTGCTGTGAAGAAACACCATGAACATGGCAACTCTTACAAAAGATATCATTTAATTGGGGCTTGCTTACAGTTTCAGAAGTTCAGTCCATTGTCATCATGATGGGGAACGTGGCAGTGTACAAGAAGCCATGGTGCTGGAGGGGTAGCCGAGAGTTCTACATCTGGATCTGCTGGCAGCAGGAAGAGCAAGTCACTGGGCCTGGCTTGGGCTTTTGAAACCTCAAAGCCCACCCCCAGTGACAAAGGCCACACCTCCTAATCTTTCAGATAGTGCCACTCCCTGGTGACCAAACATTCAAATGGATGAGCCTATGGGGACCATTCTCTTTCAAAGCCCCAAAGAGCCTAATGACTGGTCAATCTCAGTAAATAAACATTTATATCTTAGCACCTTATATTTCTCTTATCTCTGACAGGCTGATTAGTGTACTACCTATTTGGAGGGGCATTTTAGAGGCAGCGCTCCTATATCTAAATTTTACTTGTGTGACTAATGTCTTCTAAGTCAATCTATTAGTAAGTCTCCTATAATACCAATTCTCTTTATCAATAATACTCCCCTCAAGAGCCATAAACTGTCTAGTAAAACCTCCAGAGACAGATATAAAAATCTCCTTTTGAGTTGTTGGCCAGGGTGGTGAAAGAGACTCCCCAAAAATAGGCTACTGCAGCTATGCTTAGTTTCCTCCCAGAAGTTGAATGTGAAACCCTCTTGATAAAGGCACCACACATGCTAGACATACGACTTAGAAGGGCTGAACTGGGACTGACTCGGAAGCTCTCCCCTGAGGAATAGCTCTCTTCATAACCAAAGGTGTTATGCAACCTGCCAAAGGAGAAAAGTGATCAATAGTCCTGCCCAACTGTAAAGCCACAAGAATGAACAGGATGGCAAGATATCCCCCGAGGGTGTAATAATGGCACTTATGTTTTGGGGGCAACCAACAGCTGTCTAATTAGATTAAAGACCTGCTCAACAGAAAGGAATTCATGCCTGATACTATAAAGCTAGCAGCTACTCTTGGCTGGATAAGTATTGGACCCTAGAGGAAAGCCTATTACAGCTACTTTCCTAAACCAGTGTAATTCCTATTGGCATTCTATTTTTTCTTTCTTTTCTTTTTTTAGTTTTTCAAGACAGGGTTTCTCTGTGCAACAGCCCTAGTTGTCCTGGAACTAGCTCTTGTAGTCCCAGGCTGGCCTTGAACTCACAGAGATCCACCTACCTCTGCCTTCCTGCCTTCCGAATGCTGGAATTAAAGGCGTGTGCCACCACCACCTGGCTTCCTAACTGCATTCTTAGCACTTACCTTTACACCTACAGATGAATGTTACTCTTACCCCCATCAAAGCACTTCTTTTTGCTGGAGTTGAAGATCATTACAGAAGTTCCAAAATCATATCTGGTCCAAAATTCAGAAAACAACTGACTGTGTGGTACCCAATCCCATTAATACATTGAAAACACAACCATGAGAGAGCGGGCCAAAACACTGTAAGAACCGGACCTCTACTGGGAGTGTGTGTCTACTGTATAGGACAGGGAGTATGTACCCATAACAAAGCTCAAAAAAATGGCCGAAGAAGCATGACCTGAGCAATGACAATACCAGTTGACATGCCAGTGTTGAGGGAAGAGACCTCACAAGACTCTATCTCTAGATCAATGACTGCAAAGAGAGGGAGAATCAGTCTTCTACAGGGACAAACCCCCTGGTAGATCAGACAATCCCAGTGGTCAGCCCTAAACAAATACATAGAGCAACACTAAATGGATTTATATCTCTCTCTCTGTATGTGTGTGTGTGCACGTGCGTGCATGAACGCGTGTGAGTGTATGTGTACTCATGCATGTGCAACTGCATATAAAACAATAATTAAAGCAGAAGAGCTCGTGAATTTGAGAGAGTAGCAGGGCACATGGAAAGAGTTGGAGGTGGTAGAGCGAGGGATGGGAATGATGTAAATGCTAAATTCATGTATGAAATTCTCAAAAATATTAAGCTAAAAATGGATAAGATTTTGAAAGAAAAAAGGGGTTAGAGAGGTGCTTTAGTGGTTAAGAACACTGAGTACTCTTCCAGAGGAATTAGTTTTAATTTGGTTCCCAGTGCCAACATGGCAGCTCACAAACATTTGTAACTCAGGCCTCAGGGCAAGCCGATGTTCTCATCTGGCGTCCAAGGGCACTCATGCATGTGGTACACAGACATACAAGCAGGCAAAACACACATATGTGTAAAATGATAAAATAATAATAACTATTGATATTATTTTAAAAAGAGAAGAAATGTGCACAGTTCCTGACCACCCACTGACTCAGAGAAGGTCAGAATAACTCAGGGGCCCCACATTTCTTCTTCCCAGCGGTGTTCGGCCAGCGCCTGGAAGAGACTGTGGCCTATGAGCAGAAGTTTGGCCCTCAGCTGGTGCCCATCCTGGTGGAGAAGTGCACAGAGTTCATCCTGGAACACGGTGTGAGTGAAGAGGGCATTTTCCGCCTGCCTGGGCAGGACAACTTAGTGAAGCAGCTGAGAGATGCATTCGATGCAGGGGAACGACCTTCTTTTGACAGGTATGCTGTCCTCCTTACCTGCACTGTCCCGTCTGCCTGTGCCCCGTCCGACTGACTAGGCAGAGAAGATCTAGGGGAGCCAGGGAGCCTTCAAAGGCTTCAGAGGCCCCAGAACACAGTAGGAAAAGGCTTTGCTTGCTCTGTTCATCACAGAGAGGAGAGTGTGCGGACAATTTATATGACATAGTATGATCTGGGCAGAGTCAGGTGATGCTTAGGGCATGAGGGAAGGGGAATGATGCAGAGCATGGGGGAAAGCTGAGGCTTAGCCTAGGAACACGCCCAGCATCCTCGTCAGGCAGAGGAAAAGCATGAAAAGCAGGGTTTTCTGCATAAACACATGGGGACGATTAGCACATTTGTGTTTGTAGGCACCAGAAGTCTGCTCCAGCATTCCAGAAGTGGCTGGAATTGGTAATCTCATAAGTCTGCAGGTCCACAGCACTGTGTGATTCTGAACTCAGCTCTGAGCCATCTGACTGGAGCACACACCATCATAGCGGCCTGGTGTCCATTCTTATCCTCCTCAAAGGTTTCTAGCCCTGTATGAGGCACATCTGATGTGGTGAAAATTCCTGCAGTCAGTTCCTCTCACTCTCCAGGAACCCAACAAGGATGTCCTTCTCTACCATGCTCAGCTGCTCCAGCTGCACCACACACTGCGCGCTCAGCTGCTCCAGCCCCAGTGCACACTGCATGCTCAGCTGCTCCAACCCTATATCCACTCTGCATGCTCAATTCCCTACATCGACACTGCATGCTCAACAACCTACATCCACACTGCATGCTCAGCTGGTTCATCCCCACCACACACTGCATGCTCAACTGGTCCAGCCCACTGCATACTGCATGCTCAACTGGTCCAGCCCCACATCCACACTGCTTGCTCAGCTGGTTCATCCCCACCACACACTGCATGCTCAGCTGCTCCAGTCTCACATCCACCCTGCATTCTTACCTGGTCCAGCCCCACCTTCACACGGTACGCTCTGTTGACTACAGTACCTGATTGCCTGCATGCACTTGTCGTGCTGGCTTAAGACCAACCACTCTTACCAAGTTAGCTGCTCAGCAAACAAGCTTTGGTACAATGGGCCTGAACACTACCCAGTTCACAAATGTTGAAATCCTCTAGAGTTATTTAGGTCAGAGGGGAAGCTCTAAAGGCCTGAGTCATTCTTATGCAGGCATCTCCTTGCTCTTCCTCTTCAGCCCCATTCTGTTCACCAATGCAGCCGTTTTCCCTCTGAAGCATCTCTAAGGCCCATCGGTTTCTCTCCATGCCTACTCTGGCTTAGTCTTTGTTTGGCCCACCTATGACTTCTGCCTTTAGTGTGCCATAGGCTAATTTACCTATGTAGTTTAGGCAAACAGCGGTATATTTACCCCGAAACTATAGCAAGTTATGGGCCCGTTCAACAGCACAGCCAGTTACAGTCCATAAGCAGGAGCCTATTCCAGTATATTCACTGAAGCTATATTCAGGTTGCTTCTTAATTTTTAAATTATGTTTGAGTCAATCAAGAGATGTAGGTGGATTATTGCTTAAAGAGTAAAGTCAGGATGCCAAAGGACAGAGGTTCTAGTGGGATTTGCTAAATAACTGCCTTGGATGCCTGTTTGAATTCTTCTAGGTCTGTAGTCTTTGATTTCCATGAAATCTGGGAGCTTAGAAGGAGGAGGAAAGCTACCCCCACATACACACATATACAACACATATACACAACCACACAATACATACACATACATACATATACACAATATTACGCATACACACACATATATAAAACCACACACATACATACACATACACACATATACACATTATACAATAATATGCATGCACAATTGCACATGCATATAACACATACACATAGACACACATGTACACACATAGACACATATATACAATCACACATATCACAGAGAGAGAGAAAGAGAGAGAGAGAGAGAGAGAGAGAGAGAGAGAGAGAGAGAAAGGAAAAGAGATGGGAAAGAGTCCTTTTAGGGCCAGCTCCTGGGTCCATATGCCCCTTGAGTTGACAAACCTTATTTGGAGAAGAATGTAGCAATCTTTTGTTCTTGTCATTTAACTAAGTTTCAATGCATTTAGGGCCCAGGCTAGGAGTGTGTTCCAGCACCTATAGGTGACCATGTAGACATTTGCCACAGGCATAGCTGTGGTGTGAGCTACATCTCTCCTATAGTTACAGTTTTTCTGAACCCTGACTATAATATTTATCAATCAATGAGTTATAGGTGTTGGAAGGTCAAGAGGGCCCTTCCTGGCATCTCTAACACGGGGATAGTGGCTGGACACTGAGTTTCACGGGTCATACAGTTGGTACTGTCAAATGATCTGCTATGTTTTTTCACCTGAATGAAAGAAGCATGGTTCTTGCGCTTGGTGACAGGTGTACGTGGTTCTCACAAAATAGAGAAAAGCAAATATAAAAGCCTCCTTGTACAGCTAGGGCAGGTGGCTCAGTGGCTAAGGAGCTCCCCACACAAGAGAAGATGAGAATGGAAGTGCTGTGGGATGTCTTTCTGCATGTTGTGAATATGTGTTGCTCTCGTTGGTTGATAAATAATGCTGCTTCAGCCTATGGCAAAGCAGGATAGAGCTGGGTGAAAAATCCAAGCAGAGATACAGGAGAAGGGCAGAGTCTGGGAGATGCCAGCCAACCAGCCGCTGAGGATACAAGACATGTTAAAAAAAAAAGGTAATAAGCCATGAACCACATGACAAAGAATAAATTTAAAAATATGGGTTAATTTAAATGTAAGAGCTAGCTTATAATACGACTGAACTATTGACCAAGTATCTACAAGTAATATTAAGCCTCTAAATGGTTATTCAGGAAATGGCAGGTGAGAAAGAAACCTCTGATTACATGGGTGTTCAGATCCCTTGCAATGGAAGGAAGGCACCCATGTCAACATCTGTCTTCCACAGAAACATGCACTCACATGTATGTGTACCCACACATATGAGAACATGAATAAATACACACATCACACACATACACATGGAAAAAACAATTTAAAAAAATCTCCTTGTCAGTTTTTACTAGGCTTGAATACCTCTCGGTCACAACCCTGATGTCCTTTCCATCCCTGGGCTCTCTGTGAAAATGGACAGGTGTGCTTCATAGCACATATGCAGGCTCCAAGGCAACGTGGCAAGGACACCAAAGGTGGGTCAGAGCTCAGACCCAACAAAGAAAGTCACTTAAGGCTCATGCTTTGGTTTGGAGGAACAGCCAACTCAAGAGAAATTGTCCTGGAGACTTAGACCGTAAGGGTGACCCCCGAGGCAGCACCGACACAGTGGAGGGGACATTATGCCCCCAATACACAGAATGTGTTAGTGCTAAAAATGACAAGTAGAGAAAACAGAATTCAGAGAAAGGAAGCCTGACATAGTCTGGTAAACTAGAGAAGGCCTCGAGAAAATAATGTTGAGGATGAGACCCAATAAACCGAAATAAGAAGCTGGCCAGGCTAACCTCAGGCTATCAGCATCAACTTTGTCAAAATTAATTGGGCTTTCTGGATGTTTCTAAGAATATAATATAACATAACAACATATAATATGATATGATATGATATAATAATCTTTGAATTACCCCTATTGTATCTGTGGCTATATCTCCTTTCTATTTCTTCTTCCTTTTTTCCCCCTGAGACAGAGTTTCTCTGTGTATCCCTCGCTAGCCGGGAACTCGCTCATTAGTCCAGGCTCACTGTATAGACCAGGCTGACATCAAATTCACAGAGAGTTGTCTGCCTCTGCCTCCCGAGTGCTGGTCTCAGACGTGCACTCACGGTCCTCCCTGTCTGTTTATGACTGGTTATCTTTGCTGTCTTAGTTTCTTGAGATTAAACTGCCTGTTTTAAGCTGAGATTTCTCTCTAAGGGTCTGGTTTTCCCCCTTATCACTGATGCTATTTTTCTCACTGAAATTCTTTACCTTGTATGGGTGTGTTTTGTATGTTGAGGCCATGCTGTCAATGGACAGGATGGAGAGGACGGGGGCTGGGCTGGGGAAGGCAGTGGCTATCTGAAGTCAGGAGTGGAAGGAGAGGGGCCGTAATGGATTCATTTGAGATGACAGCTGGGACACAGAGTTTCATTGTGTACGGGGTAGAGGAGGGGGCATAGACAAGCAGGGCCCTGGATGTGGTAAAGACACTGAGTCAGGTGTAACACAGGGACATTTCGGAGCATCCTCCTGCGGACTGCCAGCCCATGATTCTTCTGCCACTTTCTTGGGCTCTTCTCTCTCTGTTCTCACCAAGAGTGCTTTCCTTAGGTGCCTTTTGCTTAGGGGTGTCCTAGACAGTGACTCTGTAGGGTAGGATGTTTCTGACTATCAATGTTAAGGGAACATCCCCGGCCCACATTTCCTGCCTTGGAGTGCAGATGGTATCCTGTGTAGCTTGTTCTATCCTTCAGAGGTAGCACGTTCACGAGCTTCAGAGGCAGGGGTGGGGGGAACGGATTGAAGGGGTAGGAATGGGGTGTGGTGTAGTATGCGGTGCAGAAGTCAAAGCCAAAAACTGGTAACTAAGAACAGAAACCAAAACAAAAGAAACACACACACACACACACACACACACTCGGTATTCTTGTTTACATCGTCTCAGATGCCTCGGGACAGGCCACAACAGTACTGCCCACATAGCTTCGGAGTAGGGCAAACTATACCACCTGGCTTTATGAAGATCACCCCTTGGTTTTCATGCAGTGACTGAATTCCCTAGTGGTGCATTTCTCAGAACACACCCCTTATTAAGTAACACACTGTAATGTGGTAGGCTCAGATTTAGTTTCTCTTTTAACAGACTAAATGCAACCACTGCCATTCAGGGACAGCAGACTTCCCAGGCCAGGCCACAGGTTGCGTTCTTAGGCTCTTGAGGGCTCTGCTGCCCTCTGTATTCTCACTGTCGGGAAGCAAAGGCAGTTTGTCAGTGAACAAGGGGGCTGTGTTCCTCTAACATCTGGTTTATTGAGGCTGTAACTGTGAGTGCATATACTTTCCCATGTCATGAGATAGATGCTTTTGGTTTTGTTTTCTCCAAGCTCTTAAAAAAGGGCTGCGACCAGATGGAACTAGGTATTGCTGCAGGTTTACTATGTAAATCATAAAAGGAAGGAGAAAAGGAAGCCCAAGAGAAAAATAAGCTTCCTCATTAGTTATGACTGAATTAACTACGGATGAAACATATGGCTGGACCCCAGCACTGCTTTGAGTACTCTGGGAGTAAACGAGAATAATGGACCAAGGATATAAACATGTTCACATGTGCAAAAAATGAGAGACTACATAGACATCATTAACTGTGATATATTAAGTGCTCTGAAGAAATAAGAAAACAGAAAAAGATCAAAATAGTTAAAGAGCATTTAACGAAAAAAGTGACCTTCATGTTAGCAGCTGTGTGGAAGCAGGAAGTGGCTGTGTTGCTCTAGGTGCTGGTGTCTGAGTCTGGGACTTTCCCAGATGCTGGTCCTTTTGTAACACGTCCCTCTGTAGTTCACGCTTTGACCCGGTGGCCCATCCCGATAAGTGAGAGGCCTCTGGGTTCTGTGCTCTAAGTGCAGCTGGTTTTCTTCCAGGGACACAGATGTGCACACGGTGGCCTCTCTATTGAAGCTCTACCTCCGAGACCTCCCGGAGCCCGTGGTTCCTTGGAGCCAGTACGAAGGGTTCCTGCTCTGCGGGCAGCTCATGAATGCAGATGAGGCAAAGGTCGGTTTCTCTCTTGCTGACTGTCCTTCTGCTTCTGAACAGGGTTCTAGCAGTGGGAGTGAGTCATGGGGGCCATGCCTCTTGGTAGGAGACTCTGTCAGACTGGTGCTTCAGCAGCAGTGCCAGGCCAATGGTGCCACTCCCATTGACAAAACAGCAAGAAGTCTGGGATTTGACCTTCGTTCTTTCATCTGGTGAATTATGCACTGTATGAGTTACTACTTCGCTGCTGTGACAAAATACCAGATGAAAGTCACATAAGGAAGGGTTTATTGGGCTTGGTTTCAAGATATGCTGTATGGTGGCAGAGAAGCCATGGCAGTAGGGGCATAGGCAGCTGTCACACCATACCCACAGGCAGGAAGCAGGCAGAGATGAGTTCCCAACCTCAACTGGCTTACTTTTTACCACAACACCAGACTCACAGTCAGGGTGGGCCTTCCCACCTCCGTTAAACCTCTCTGGACACACTCTTGCAGACGTCCTCAGAAATCTGCCTCCATTGTGATTTCTTCTACATGATGTGATTACCATTGATGAATAAAGAAACTGCCTTGGCCTGCTGATAGGGCAGAACTTAGGTAGGTGGGGAAAACTGGACTGAATGCTGGGAGAAGGAAGGCTGAGAGAGAGATGCCATGGAGCCACTGCCGAAGATAGATGTGCTAAAATTTGCCATGACCTTGTGGTGATGCACAGATTAATGAAGATGGGTTAAATTAATATGTAAGAATTAGCCAATAAGAAACTAGAGCTAATGGGCCAAGCAGTGATTTAAATAATATGGATTCTGTGTGATTATTTCGAGGCTAAGCAGTCAGGAACTAACTAATGGGCTACCTGTAACACCGTTAGTCATTCTAATAAATCCAGTCAGGTTGATAACTAAGGATAGCCTCCTCATGCATATTCTCTGAGGCTCAGTATATTTTCTTAACCCAAGAGGATTTCTGTGGTGATGTAATATTATCACTGTCCCCCGTGTTAACTTATAGCCACATGTGTTATCATGGCCATGAAATACAGGTAGTATACCGGAAGAGCCACATTCTTAATTTTATTTACATTGAATGGCTACATGTGGCAATTATTAGCACATGTGTTGGGCAGCACACACTTAGACAATGCCCTTGTCTGATTGGCTTGGGATTGTTCGGAGGATCAAGGCATGTGAAGCTAACTAGTAACTAAGATCTTTTTGGGTTGAGCAGTTCTCTGTTCTTCAGTATTTGTGATATAGTCTGAGTCTCAGGACTTCCAGGCCAGTGAGAAAACAGCTTTCAGACTCCCCAGGGTGGACTGCTGGTGGGGAACCACGATTATGGGGATCCATGGTGATGGGGAACCACAGTGATGGGGCTCCATTGTTACTGGGATCCATGGTTATGGGAAGCTATGGTTATGGGGATTCATGGTTATGGGACCCATGGTTATGGGGAACCATGGGTATGGGGAGCCACAGTTATGGGGATCTATGGTTATGGTGATCTGTGCTTATGGGGATTTATAGTTATGGGGATCCACAGTTATGGGAAGCTACAGTTTATGGGGATCCATGGTTATGGGGATTCATAGTTATGGGGAACCACAGGTATGGGGATCCATAGTTATAGGGATCCATGATTATGTATAGAGAACAATAGCTATGGGGAGCCACGGTTATGAGGAGTCATAGATATGATGATCCTGGTACAGAGGAGTGTTTTCCATCTCAAAGCTAGGATGGGAAGAGAACTGCAATGATACAGCCACCACGTAGCTGTTTCCTAAGAAGAAAAATTATGCCTCACAGTCTCTGAGGTGTGGGTGTTGCAGGGGAGAGATGGGAAAACTCTTAGTTTGCAGGGACATTTCAGATCATTTTTGTTAACAATAATCAATAAAGCTTGCAAAACACCTAGAAAGAACCATACTAGATGGCATCCCCCATGTCACCAGAGGGTGATCACAGGCTCTGCAGGCAGCTGCGGCTGCAGGAGCATCCTTCCTCTCCCTGGCGCATGTGACCATGAATGGCAGCATCTGACATCTACCGCTATTGTAGAATTTGAACCGCCCATCCCAGAGCGTGCCTTCCTGCTCGGCGGTCTGGCCTATGTCCCAGAAGTTCTCAGCAAGACCACAGGGCTTTAGAGCCACCACAGCAGAACCCTTTCTCATCACTTTTAAGGTCTTTCTGAGATGTTAGGTTGTGGTTTGTTTATCGGATCATTACCTCATTCATTCAGCAAATCATCATGAGTGTGAATTATCAGGTAATCCATTCTTACAGCTGCTCAAAGTCGGAGGTGGGTGGGCTACATTATTTCAAACAGACTTTTTAAATACACGGTAGAAAAAAATACAGCAGTTGGGAATGTAGCTCAGGTGGCAGAGCAATTGCCTAGCATATGTAGGGCCCTGGGTTTGATCCTCAGCATGGCAGACTGAGTGTGATGTAATCTCAGCTCTCCTAGAGGCAGGAGGACCAGAAGCTCAAGGTCATCACTGGCTACATGGGGAGTTCAAGACCAGTCTGGGCTTCAGTTCACACTTCATGAATTCTCAGAACTTTGATCTCAAAGGATTTTAACTCTTAGACCTATGGGAACAGTTTTCCCTACATTTGCTGCTGACAGACAGGCAGCAGGCTTGCTTACTCCTGTCCAACTCTCTTCCCAGGCTCAGCAGGAGCTGGTGAAGCAGCTTTCCATCCTGCCCCGGGACAACTACAGTCTCCTGAGCTACATCTGCAGGTGAGCCTCCTGGTGTGCAGCCCCAGCCTCCAGCCACATCAGGAAGAAGCCCTGGGGAGAAGAGGAAGCCGTTTCTAAGATCCCAGATTCTGGTCTGGAATTGTAGAAGGTCAATTTCACTCACACAGCACTGAGAGGGTGTTTTTGCACACGTTCCTCAGGGATCCTTAAGAACCTGCACACAGAATGGGCATATTTCTTCCTTCAGATATGTACCAGAGCATGCACGAGAACCTGGAATCATGTTGTCCCCAAAACTAGCACTCTGGAGACATTCACTCTAGGCCACCATTTGTATTTGCCCGCAGTCCTTTCTGAGGACCTACCGTGTGAGTCCTTGGGGCAACACCTTGCAGGTGGACCAGCCCAGGTCTGCTGTGCTGAGAATCTTCACCCCGTACACACCTCCATGTTGTCTTTTATTTTTCAAAAATACTGTGATGTAATTTCCAAATTATAAAGACGATTCTCACTTAATCTGGACACCACAAAGATACAAGAACTGTAAGTAAGAACCAAAACTAGATGCAACCCTCATCCAGTGACATCTCCTCTTGAGTACTTTCTCTTCCGATGAATCATTCCTTACATCAGTGTAACTACAGGGGGATGCTTTACACCCAACTGAAAAGCATGTCCTTTATCCAAAAATAAATTATCCTGTAATATGTCATATGTAATATTTTTCATCATGTGAACACATCATTTTTTTTATTTCTCAAATTTGGAGTTTTATGTTATTCCAATCTACCTACTTTGAATTTTTTTTTTTTTAAAAAAAAAGTACCCAAAATTCCTTTACTGATGTGCTCAGTCATTTTTGTTTTCCGAACAAGTCTGAGGACTTCAGGCTTCTGATGGGTGGAAGTGTAGTGGAACTTCCTTGTTAGACCCCGAGCATCTGCTGAGAGTGATAGACCTCAATTCTCTGATCAGAGGATGCCAGTCAGGAGGCCCTGGGGATTGTCCCGCCATCTCTAAGACCTCACTGACACATCTTTCCTCCCTGGAGACATGGATGGGGAGGGTACTGAGAAGCAAATGGTAAAGGCAAAACACTGAAGCTGTTGGGCACCCATCTGAGCCTTTCTAGTCATGCTTATTCCCAAACAATCCCTGCTGAGAGATTCTCCACCTCCAGCTCACCCTTCCCCTGGCTCCTCATCCCTCCTTGGTCCGTGAAGTTCCAGATTCTAGTTAAACTCTTACAGGCAGAGCCCATTCACTCCATTCCGGAAACAAGAAAGAGCTAGAATTCAACCAGTGTGCCCTTGGGTCAGGGGATTGCTCTCTCTTGGCCATTTCCCATCGTCTGAAATGGGGTTTCCTGGTCGCCCACAGATTCCTGCACGAAATCCAGCTGAACTGCGCTGTCAACAAGATGAGTGTGGACAACCTGGCCACTGTGATCGGAGTGAACCTCATCAGGTCGAAGGTCGAAGACCCAGCTGTGATCATGAGAGGTACATAGGCCGATCCTGCAATGGAGAGGTGCCTAGGAGAACACTCTCCCTAGCGTCTGTGTCCTGCTTGCAGCTCACAGAGCTTGCCCCTTGCAGTCTCTTCTGAGTGGTATTAGCAGCCTCCTTCTCAGTGGTCCCAGAGCATAGTAGTCCAAGGGCAGACCAGTTAACTAGTGTTTCCCAGTCTTTTGTATGACTTTAAAATAGCGTTAGCCAAGAGGAGTCAACAGGGTTTTGTCTTATGAGCCGGTTCACAAGAAGGCTGCTGTAAAGCTTGGCTGAAAAACTTGCTAAGGTTGTGTCTTGGCTTGATAAGCAAAAGCCCTGGTCTGAGGGGTGGGGCTCATGTCTGCTCTGCCGTATGTGTGGCGAGGAAGTGTTCCTGACACCCATTTGCTTGGGATGCAATAAGATGGCAGACATCACATTGAAGACCACAGCAGCAGAGAAAGATGCCTTTTTTTTCTTGACTATTATTATTACCTACTGCCTGATAAAACCTGATTCAGGGCAATATAGGTGAGAAATGTCCTCAACAGCTCTTTGTTCACCCCGCCCCATTTTTATATCTTTATTGTAGATATAATTCAAAATATTCTACTCCAAATAATTAAGAAGCATTCCATGAAGTACAAATGAGGCCTGTGGTTTTCAGGCTAGTGTGGAAACATCCTCTCAGAGGGTGGCAACCCTCGAGTGCTTCCAGGTTCCTGGTCCATGGACCAGCACTCCAAATCTCTTCTTTCCTTCAGGGACTCCTCAGATCCAAAGAGTGATGACCATGATGATCAGAGACCATGAAGTCCTCTTCCCCAAGTCCAAGGATGCACCACTGTCACCCCCTGTCCAGAAGAATGATGCCAAGAAGGCTCCAGTGCCCCGGAGCTCTGTGGGATGGGATGCCACAGAAGACCCGCCCCTCTCCAGGACAGACAGCTGCAATAGCACAGTAAGATGCTTGCTGCCTCAGCAGATTCTTCCTTTAGTCTGGTCATTCTGAGGCAGTGATGGGTGACGCTGGGCTGTGGGTAGAGCTGGCACAGACCCATCAGAATACATAGGGAAAACTTGGGGCTAGTGACATGTGTGAGAATTGCCTATAGGCTGGGTCTTGGGACCTTGTCTCCAAGGCAAAATCCCAGGGAAGTTCAACAGAAAAAAATGAATGCAGAATTGCACGTGTAAGAGCTGCTAAGCATTCCAAGCAGAAGTTCAGAGGGGAGGGGACGGCTGTCCTGATGATTCTGAGCCTGACTCCTTCCTCAGAGCTGGGGACGTGTTCGTGCAGTTACCCCCATTCCCTGATAAGCTGTCTAGGCAGTATCAGACCCTCGCTTGGAGAGAAGGCTCAGAGTTCACGTTCTCAGTGCTGCCAAACACTGGAGCCTCTAAAATATAGACTACTAGAGGATGAAATCTGACCAAGGTCAAATATTTTCATGAGTTGATAGGGACAGATGTTTTGTAAAAGGATAGATAGACTTTTTCTAGCAGCTTGCTTTTTTATATGTGGCCAAGTTAAAAAAATTAAATTTCTAGTTGACCAAGAAAGCTACCTATTGCCGGGCATTGGTGGCACACGTCTATAATCCCAGCATTCGGGGGGCAGAGGCAGGTGGATCTCTGTGAGTTCGAGACCAGCCTGGTCTACAAGAGCTAGCTCCAGGACAGGCTCTAAAGCTGCAGAGAAACCCTGTCTCGAAAAACCAAAAAACAAAAACAAAAACAAGAAAGCTACCTATGATGTTGTTAAGATGAGAGAAAAAAATTACTGTGATTGGAGTATTTTATTTATTTATTTATTTTTGGTTTGGTTGGTTGGTTTGTTTTGGTTTGATTTTTTGTTTTCTGTTTTTTTTTGTGGGTTTTGGTGTATGGATTTTGTATGGCTGCATTATCGTACTAACTCTCTAATACTAATTACAGTGTAAAGTCAGGCAACTTTGTTAATAAATCACCCACAGTCCTTGAGAGCCATGGCTCTGCTCCCCTGCTAGTGGGCCTGTAATGCCAGGAAAACCACTGTGCTGAGAAAGTCAATGAGTCAGTTCCAGAGTGCACACTCTGGAGGCTGTGATGTCAGAGTGCACACCCCTGGAGGCTGTGGTGTCAGAGTCAATACCCCTGGAGGCTGTGATGTCAGAGCCCACACCCCTGGAAGCTGTGATGTCAGAGTGTACACTCTGGAGGCTGTGATGTCAGAGTCAATACCCCTGGAGGCTGTGATGTCAGAGTGCATACCCCTGGAGGCTATTTATTTACCATGCTTATTTATTGTGGTGGGGGTCTGAGGCAAGAGAGGTTGATCAAGGGGGCAACACTAGCATCCCCTAGAGCAGGATGTCATGTCTGAAGTCCTATTCCCACTGCAAGACCACGTGCTCGAACCAAAGCAGGAGATTGCCTCTGCCTTTCCCATTGTATGTGGGGCTCATTTTTTTCCCTTTTCTTTTCAGTTTGATTTTACATACAACTACATTTTTTTTTTAAAAAAAAAAGAGTCCTAATTAAGTTACCAGCTGAGAAGCCATGCACCATGTTGGTTCTTACATGATTGCTGTAAGAAAAGACCTGGCAAAAGCTGCTTAGGAAAGCAGAGGTTCCTGAAGCTTGTAGTTGGCGCTTACAGTCCACGAAAGAAGAGAAGCCACAGTAGCAAGGGCTTGGGGCAGCTGGTCACAGTATATCCACAGTCCAGGAGCAGAGAGATGAGCCCAGTTCCCATTCTCCTTTTCCTTCAGTCCAGGATGCAAAGGCTCTGCCCCCAGGTAGGGTGGGTCTTCCCACCTCCATTAACTGACTCTTCCTCGCAGGCATGCTCAGGGGATCATCTCCATGGCGAGTCTAGATTCTGGCATGTTGCCAGTGTTGACAGACACACTTCCCTTTTCCTGCCCTCCCTTTCCGGATGTGTTCATTTGCCACTCACTCTTTAGTTGTTCCTATATATCTGTATACATAGCTACCAATGCGACCTCAGTTTTAACAACTATATGGTGTTCCATTCATTTACTGCGCTATGGTCCCCTCCCCAGGTCTGGGATGAACAGGTCAGTTTGGCACCACACAGAGCTTCCATAAACCACCCTGCCTACACTATGATATGTGCTCAGGCAGATAAAATTATGGGATAAATTCTCAGAAATGGGATTAGTGGGCAAGAATGTAAATAGATTTAAATATGTACTTTTCATACATGTTATTGGCATCTGTGCTATTTTATGCCTTCACAGCAATGCATGAGAAGACCCATGTTTCACGGAGTTGTGCCATCAGGTTTGGGGGTGACTCCATCTCATAAAGAACTGATAATTTGGTCATTTTAACTGGTCACCTGGCTGAGATCTACTGATTTTAAAAAGAGGCTAAATACCTTTTTAAAGTCTCAGGGTCAGTTTTTTTCCTCTGTGAACTATTTGGGGTTTTGTTCTTTAAATATGTATTTATTTTGTATGTATGTACATGAGCCTGCTTGAATACCTGTGCACTACACGCATGCAGGAGCCTGCAGAGGCCAGAAAGGGGCATCGGGGCCCTGGGCACTGGAGTCAGAGGTGGTTGTGAGATGCTGTGTGGGTGCTGGGAACTGAAGCTGGGCCTCTTCAAGAGTCAAGAGTAGGTGCTCCTAACCCCTGAGCAACCTCTCCAGAACAAACTGTTCTTCAAGTCCTTTGGCCATTTCTTTTTGGTCATTGATATTTTCCTTCTCAGTCAGTAGCACAGGGGTGTCACCCTTCACGGTCTGTGACATGTGTCACAGAGACATTGCCAGCTTGCTGTTTGGCTTCTCACTTAGTGGGTGGCAGCATGCTTGCTTTGCTTTCTTCTTCATCTTGGAGGTCGTGGAAATACACTCAGTGGGCTTTACTGAACTTCACTAAGGGCTGTGGGCTTTGAGTCACTACTGACAAAACTGCCTAAGTTCATGAAAGGATCCTAGCTTAGGATTTTCACACCGATTGAGCAGATGATGTTAGTTCACACTCCCTCTCTAGAATTTGAATGGTCCCTGATCTGTCATACCACTGAGGTGGCCCACTAAGGGTGTCACAGGTGTGTAATCAGGATAAACTCCTTATCTTGGGCACACAGAAAGGAAAAAAAATACTTATACTAATATCCATGGCTGTTTTTTTCCAGGCAAGTAGTCCTGATGCCACCAGCCCCACAGGACCACAGCCAGGTGACCAGTATCAGGAGGACAGTGGGAAAGGCCCCAAGGAAAACTCAGGAGACTGGAAGGTGCAATCTCGTAAAAGGACTCAAACGCTCCCCAACCGGAAGTGTTTTCTAACGTCAGCATTCCAAGGAACTACTAGCAGCAAACTGGAAATCTTTAAAAATGAGTTCTGGTCTCCATCTTCAGAGGCTAAGAAAGGGGAGGGGCACAGGAGAACTTTGTCTCAAGATTTGCGCCACCTTTCCAATGACCAGCGGACTTCTACCTACGACAATGTCCCGGCCCCATTAGGGTCTCCAGGGAGCCCAGCAGGTACACTCTCTCCCCCTGCCTGTGACCCCAAGAGAGATGGTCCAGCCAGCGCAGACTCTGAAATGGAGTCTGGAAGCAAGAACTCTGGAGAGGACGACCTTGACTCTTTGCAGAGGATGGTCCAGCACCTACAAAAGGAAATAGAAACCCAGAAACGCACATACGAGGAACAGATCAAAACGTAAGTCCGTGCAGAGGGCCATGGAGCGCACCTGGCTCCTGTGTTTAGGAGGAAGTATATATTGTCTCCACCTTCTAAAATGTTACACCATAAAGTATTTCAGGGAACAGAACAATCTATAACAACCAAACCTATCAAAGGAGAGGACAAACAGAGAGAGATTAGGTGGGAAAGTCCTGCCCGGCTTAACAGATCCTTGGAAACTTATGAAGCCCAATTAGGCCTAAGGGTAAATACGCTTAGCTGAGTTGAGGGAACTTTCACAGTGCTCTGTATTAATGGATGTTTTGGGGGCTGACCGTCTAGTATTGGATAGCGATTGCTGTGCTCTTCCCTGGGGAGGACTATTCCTCCACTCTCAGCATTCCTTAGCTGCCTGTCGTTCTTCGTGTAGGGTTGAAGCCTTGTGGGTCTTTCCCCGTTCACTTTGGCTTGCCTTTGTTTGGGCAGTCATGTTGGTGAGGCTTTATGGATTTCGCTTCTGAGTGGTTGGAGACACAACCTCTCAGCAAACTTCCTGATCTTCTGGCTCTTTTGGCTCATGCAATCTGTCCACTCCCTCTTCCCAGTTTTCCCTGACCCTTAGGTGACGAAGTGTTTTGTAGATGTATCCATTGGGAGAATAATCCACAACTCTGCATTTTGATTGGCTGTGGATTCTGTAATGGTCTTTGTCTGTCACAAAAGAGAAGTTTCCTTGAAGAGTGGCAGAGACTGCACCTACCCATGGATGTAAGGGCAAGTTATATGGCTGTTAGGGATTATGTTAGTTTGGTAAAGTGATGTCTATGGGTTCTACTCCAAGATCCGCAACTTTGCTGATCTTGAGTAGTAGGCTGAGTCTGTGTACCCGGCATGGTTTCCCTCCTATTGAATGAGCTTTAAGGCTGATTAGCTTCTGGTTACACCAACATGTGTGCCACTACTGCACCCCTGGGGTTATCTTGCCATGCTGGCCATTGTTGTAGCTCTTTCCCCTTTCTTCTCCCTTGGCAATTTTTTTCTCAGAGAGGTAACTTTAGTCCTACTTGACCCACAAAAATACTTGTCATAATGACAATAATGGACTTCCATATTTATGGATACTTCTTTTATTAATATTTAGGTGCCAGAAGGAAAGATTATTGTGAGTCTTTATCCACTGCTCTATACGGAGGGATGGCTCTCAAGCAAAACATATGTTTTTTGTCTGATAACTTAAAATCAACCATTTGTAGACTTCTCTGATACCTGATGTGGTAGCAAATCAGCCCCAGAAAAGGCTCTCATTGTGCATTAGCTCTAATGCCACTGAAGAGCAGGAAAGAGACTGATGACCATAGAGATATCTGCTCCTCCTGAATATAGAAGTCTCTGAGATATCTGTTAGCCCAGCCATGGCAGAGGCAGGAGAATTAGCAGCTTAGTAAGCACAGGAAAGCTGCTGAGGGAAGATGGGGAATGGTACTCATGGGATAAGCTTGGGATGAGGGAAGCAGCACCCAGAGGAGGAAACTCTGAAGCAAATTTCCAATCACACAGTCTGAAGTTCACCCACAGACCAGAAATTTCCTCCTTAGGCTTAAATAATGAACCATTTTCGCTCATTCTTAAGGTTTAGTTCTGCACGGCTTGGCAGGGCACCTGGGCTGTGTTAGAATCTTAGCCAGTAGCAATGCATGACATGGAAATTCAGGAAGCCTATAGTTCATCCCCCCACCCCTGGAGCAGGATTTAGAATTCCAGTGGAACCCCTGCTCCCCCAAATGTATTTCCCTTTCCTTTCCCAAATCTTGATCACAGAGCGGGGGTCTTAGCTAGGAAGGGCTCTGCCCAGGCTGCCCACTGGCGCATGGCGAAGAGGCAGCAGAGATGTTGTGGCTTAGAATACTGAGCATCCACAGCTTTGGCTGAACTAGTCACACACAGTGCTGCAAGGTGGGAACTCAGCTCTGTTACACATGGCCCTTCTTCCAAATGTTTTGTCTGCTTAAACATAGGGCACAATCCATAAAGTGACATGAAACACAGTAGCATGAGAGATGTCACCAGGGTGTAAAGTAAGGCCCTGAAGTGCCTAAGGAATTCGGGTTTCCTGTGAAGTCTTCTGTTGGGCAGAAGGACACACATCCACGGCCATGTCGAGTGGCATTCACCGGTTGGCATTTCGTGTCTCAGAGAGGCAAATGAACAAGAGGCTGTGAATGTGGGGAAAGGGCTGGGAAGGAAGGGTTTAGAGCTAATATTCTGGTCTTCTTCCTTGCAGCCTGGAGAAGGAAAATTACGATGTCTGGGCTAAGGTGGTGAGGCTCAACGAAGAGCTGGAGAGGGAGAGGAAGAAGTTTGCGGCCCTGGAAATCAGCCTTCGAAATGTGGAGCGCTCCCGGGAGGACATCGAGAAGAGGAACAAGGTCCTGGAAGAAGAAGTCAAGGAGTTTGTAAAGTCAATGAAGAAGCCTGAGACGGAGACCAAGGCTTGAGGCACCGAGCTGCGTGGCAGGGCGGTCAACGCCACTCTCTTTCTCCTGCTCCTGATGACTGGAAGGCAGGATCACCTCCAAAGCTGGACAGGGTATCTGAGGAAAAGTGCTATGGTCCTCAGCCAATAAACAGAAGACGGGGGTGAGCAGGAACACATGAGGACACCTGTGACCATGTGCTCTACTCAAGGGATTGTTATTCCACTGTGGGAAGAGTGAACTGGAATCTTCCAGTACATGGCTAAGTCCAAAGGGGACATTTAAGGTGTGTGGCATCTCAGGAGCCCAGCCCAGCACTAGGCCAAGGCCTCAGGACTTTATTTTCCGTGTGGTTGGACTTGGCTGGTCAGACGATGCTGGTCGTTTCTAAGACGTGCGCAGAACTTGATGGTTAGCTCTCGAGTGCTACCCGGTGAGGACTCTTTGGAGGCTGGAATGTTGGTACCAGAACCAAAACAATGAAGTGTATTTATGAAAACAAAATTGGCAAGGAATTTCTATTCAAATAAAGAAAAAGACAAACAAAAATTGAGCAAGGAATTTGACAATCTATCAAAATTTTATAAGAAGAGTTAGCTCAGCGGAGCGCACCGGCTGCTCTTTCAGAGGACCCAGCATCCACACAGTCACGATCATCTGTAGCTCCAGTTCCAGGGATCTGTCCCCCTCTTCTGGCCTCTGAGGGCACCAAGCATGCACATGGTACATATACATACATGCAAGCAGAACACCCACACACATTAAATAACTAATTATAACAACAACAACAACAAACGAATTAGGAAAGAGCACAGCAGGCAAGTCTCACGGCACATGGTTGTGTGAGTGGGGCTTATGCTGGGTTACCCTCCAGTGACCTAAACTATGTCTGGAAAGCCTAAAAACAAAGGGTTCCAACTATGGTGGGGAGGTGACTTCAGGAGTGTGGATTTGTATATTCAAGATGTTGTTATTGATGATGATTTTATTTCACCAAAATGAAAATGAGTTTACTCTTTAGAGGGACATCTGGCACTATCCTGTTTTCTTAACTATGGCTAGTGCTGCCTGCCTAGGCCATGGTTTATTCTCCAAACGTAAAACGTACAGATAGGAGAGTTCTGCTGTACCATGCCCAATGCCTTGAAGATGGTACTGATGCAGGGAGTGTGTAGAGAGCATAGAGCATCATCCTCGAGACATGCTTGTGGAAGAAGGGGGCGGTAGGGTATTACTAAGAACAGTTAAGGATGTACGAGGGACCTCAGTGGGTAAAAGCACCAGCTTACAGACCTGACCCATTCGAGAGATCCCTGGGACCTATGTGCTGGAAGGAGAGGCCCAATTCCCCAAAATTATCCTCCGACCTCCACATGTGCATGTGCCTGCACACACACACAGAGGCACACACACACACCACACGCACAAATGCAGTAAGAGGAGCAGTATAACATTTGACTTCTCAGGAAGCACTCGTTTGTAAACTGTAGAGTCACAGGTATGGTGCCAGAAGCAGGACAGCTGACCTGAATGGATGAGTACCCGAAGTTGCTTCTGCCAGCACAAGTCCTCTCACATGGCTTCATGTGATTTCTTTGTGTGTTGACAGAGTAGAGTATGAAAGTGAGCAGTGTCACAGCTACACAGGGGATATTCTTCTGAATATACTATCGGGGGTCCCTGGAGTCTGTTCCAAGGCCCGCAGTATGGAGTTTGGGTTTGGCAGCCTGCAGTCAGGATGGGTAGAAATGTTGCGTTTGGACCCTACTCTCTCCTAGTCTAGCAATGCCTCTCCCCCTCGTCCTGAGACAATGGAGCAGCAATTCCCACTTCAGAAGAACAGGGCCAGTGAGAGAGGAAGCAAGGACTCACAGGTCAGTTATTCAGTCAGGTCTAGACATCCCTGCCTGTGCTCAGTACAGGATTATAGTAAATCCTACTCTTCTCCAGACAAACCCCCACTTTCCCTTGCTCCCTCTTGTGTGGCATGCTTCAAGCATCCTTGCCCTGCCCTCTTGCCAGCAAGGCTTCCTCTCCCTCATGGTACCGATCACGGTATGCGTAGGTGCATATTTGTCTTAAGTATAAGGCAGATGTGGTGCTTTCTTTGAAAGTTTACAGACTGGGTGGGGAAATTTGTACCAGGCTTTGTCTGTAACAGTCTCCTCCTGGTAGACATCTGGGTGGGCTGGGGCAGGCTGGGGCAGGCTGGGGCAGGCTGGGGCAGGCTGGGGCAGGCTAGGGGAGACCAAGTGTGGTGGCATTCCTAGTACAGAGCCTGCAATATGGGATGTAAGCAATAAACCGACTTGGTTGTTTGATGAACTTCTTTAAGCTCTGCTCAGGGAGACAGGATTCAGGAGACAGCTGGAGACTCATAAGGGAGGAGGGCAAAGAGCTCAGAGCCTCGGTGAGTGCTGGCTGGACTCCACAGGCTTATGGGAAGACACATGTGTATTCACACTGGGTAAATGTCCGTCCACATTCCACTACTTCCTGTGCAGATACCAGTGAGGGGCCGGTCGTGGGCTCACCAGGAAGCCAGGGAACATTCGGATGTTGATACTACAAGCAAAGTGGGTGGCCTTTAACTGCATCGCATAAGGAGAAGGCATTGCCCAGGATGGAGGTCCAGCTCCACCCATCCCAGGCTGGCATCTACGCTCATCAGAGAGACAGAGCTGGGTCTTATGACTCAGATTCCCAGGGCAGCATCCAAAATTGTAGTGTTCAGGGAAGATGAATGTAACTGTGGGTTCTGGGTCAGGAAAACTCAGAATCATAGATTAATTCCTTAGTGTATCTAATCCAGCCTATACATTCAGTGGGCGGGAAACAGGGTGGGAGACTTGGCTGCCTGTTGTGGAATATTATTTTAAGATGTGTTAAACGTTTATTAGATGTGAATATTTATGCTCTGGAATATTTATTTCATGATGCAAAAATGTGTTGCATTCTTTTATGTTGCATTTGTTTAACTCTGTAAAGCTGTGTTACTTTCCTGTCTAAAACAGCTGATTGGTCTAATAAAGAGCTGAGCGGACAATAGTTAGACCAGAGAGAGGTAGGTGGGGCTGGTATTCAGACAGAATAATTGGGAGGAGAATTCTAGGCTTGAGAGAGGAGAGGGGACCAAGAAAAGGAGGAGAGGAGGATGCCAAGGGCCAATCCCACAGCCCCAGCAGCAGCTAGCTTCAGAGGAAGAAGCAAGGAAAGATATATATAATATAATAAAGAAGCTAAAAAGCTCAGAAGCAAAACACAGTTAAAGAAAAATGGGATAATTTAAATTCAAAAGGTCAGCTAGAAACAAGCCAAGCTAAGGCGGGGCATTCATAAGAGTTAAGTTTCTGTCATGTGTGTTTATTTGGGAGCTGGGTAGTGGGCCTCCAAAAAAAAAAAAAAAAAAAAAGCTACAACTGACTGACCAGTGTTTCCAAAGTACTAAACAAGAAAATTAAGGAGACAGGGGATCTACAACTTAAAATTCAGAGATTCTTGGCGTCTTTCCAGGAGTTCCTTTGCCTTAAACCTTAGTGGTGGGCTGAATCCCACTGACGTCAGCTGCCAAGTACTTACAGAGGACAAAGCTGGACTCAGCTCATGGTCACAGCTAAGAACCACCGAATATGAATGAAAGTGTTTGGTTTACTTCCTTTGCATCACCAACGCTGTTTCTGACAGCGGCTAACATCAGCCACACACCAGACTCACTTATGGTCTTTGACAAACATCCTGCTGCTGGGCACAGGGGGTAAAGACCAGTAATGCCAGCAATAGAATCAGAAGATAAAGACCCACTAGGACCACAAATGGGCAACTTACTAAAAGCCTATCTTAAAGGGAAAGTATGAAAAGTGAGCTGGGGTTCCCGTTACTTTCTGTATTAGTCAGGGTCTCCAGCAAAACAGAACTAATAGGGTGAATCTCTCTACACATATAGAAAGGGGATTTATTAGAATGACTTATGGGCTTCCGTCCGACTAAGTCAACAGTGGCTGGCTATCAGCGGAAAGTCCAAGCGTCTAGCAGTTTCTCAGTCCACGAGACTGGCTGTCTCAGCTGGTCTTGAGTGTATGTGCTGGAATCCCAAAGAAGTAGACCCTAATGCCAGCGAAGGGATGGACTTGGGAGCGAGGCAAGGGCAAGCAAGCAAAGAGCAGAAGCTTCCTTCTTCCCTATCCTATGTAGGCTTCCAGCAGAAGGCGTGGCCCAGATTTGAGGTAGGTCTTCCCACCTCAGGATCATGATTAAAGGTGTGTTTTCCGGCTTCGTAGATCTTCCTATCTCAAATTAAGCAAAACTCCCTCATAGGTGTGCCCTTAATTTTGGGGTTTTAATTAATTCCAGATGTAGTCAAGTTGACAACCAAGAATAGCCACCACACTTTCCTCACGTGTGAGAAGCCCTGGGTCCAATGAAGGACACAACAAAATAAAACAAATAAAAATCAGATTCTCAGCTCTTGCTCCATATCCACTGAATCAGAATCTTTTGGGGGAGGCCTAAAGAACTGGCTACTTTAAAAATTCACAGTTGATTCTAATTTTTATTTGTAGCCAGGACTGTTAAACACATTTGTAAACTACTCAGTGTGTGGATCATGACTAATGTTAATATTAAGTGAACATCTCCCCTCTCCTGTCCCCAGTCCATACAGATTCGTTCTCTGGTCTTCCTTACTGGTTTTTGTGTGGGTTTTGTGTTAGTAATTCCAATAAATCCCCTTTCTATATGTGTAAAGAGATTCATATTATAATTTCTGCTACCATAGAGAACACTGACTAATACAGAAAGCAAAATCTGTAAGACGAAGGGATGCCTAAGAGACAAAGTGGGGATTTACTATACATTCATTTCACAAATGGTAAAATATGACCCCAAAATCTTTACAAAAATTCAGTAATAATTTAGTCATGGACAAATGCAGGGATTCTGAGACTTTCTGACAATGACTTTGTTCAACTTGCTTTGAAGTTTGAGTCAAAGCATCAGCAAAGAAGGTAAGCACTTGAGGCTGGATTTAGAGTCCTGGGGTAGCTTGATTGCAACCATTTCCCTTTAAGAACCATATTAGAGCAAGAATCCCTGTGAGCAGTCTTGGGATACCCACCTTGAGTGCAGTGTTACTGGGGGACCATTAACACATGTTAATGTTAGCATCTCCTTCTGAGCAGAGCCTGACAGTTAATACTGTTGACTCGATGAGATCTGGCTTTACTTAGGAGACAGATGTCTGGGATTGTCTGTGAAGGAGTTTCTAGGTTGGGGTGAGGTGATAAAAGCCACCTTAAATGTGGGTAGCACCATTCCATTGGCTGGATGCCTGGCTGAATACAAAGAAGCAAGTGAGCTGAGGATGAGGGTTCATCCCTTGCTGCTTCCTGACTGTGACTGCAGTGTGACCAGCTGCCTCCCATCCCTGCCAGAACAACACCCTCAAACTCTGAGCCAAAATACACCTTCCTTTCCTTCTGTCAAACGGCGAGAAAAACACCCAACATAGGAAGATCACTGTAGGGTGGAAGAGCCCATTGCCTCGAGCACGTCTAAACATAGGCAGACGCTGCATCCCTGACTCCTTTCTGTCCTCTGTTGCCCATTGGCTAAAGTATGTCTTTGTCCTGCGGAGACTTACCATGCTAAATTTGCCCATGCTTTTACTTGACAACAGTCCCAACATTTTAACAATGACTACCATGAGCAAGCGGTAGGTACTGTGTGCTCCACCAGACTCTGTGCAGAGCATTTTATACATTCATTCCCTAAACTTTCATATTAAATATATGTACACACACACACACACACACACACACACACACATTCTATTTCAATACAGCCAAGCAAGGCACTAAAGAAAACCTGTCTAATTTGTTCAGATATGTAGTGCCGATGCCCTTATGCAGAACACACCAATGCTATCTTTTGGCGGTTAGAAAGATGGCTCAGTAAATGAAGGGCTTGTTAAGCCAGCTCAAGGATCAAGTTTGATTCCTCCAAATCCAGTTTTTCAAAAAGCTGGGCATGATGACACATGCTGGGGGAGGGGCAGAGACAGGAAGATCCCTGCAGCTTCCTAGCCAGCCAGTCTAGCTAAACTGGTGTCTTTTGGGTTCTGTAAAAGACTATCAAAAAAAATACAGTGGAGAACAGTGCAGGAAGATATTGCCTGATAGTGACATGTGGCCTCCACGTGCATGTGAAGGACTCTGCAAAGAGCAGGGTGGAAGGAAGCCAGGCCATGCGTTCTTCATCTCTTTCTCTTAAGATGCCTCTGAGTTGATATAGAGTCTAGTCTATGGAAGTCAGAGCCCAACAACTGCCCTGACTTGGAGCTCTCAACCTGATTCATGTGGTCTGGCTGCTCAACACTCCTGATGGGCCACGGAGCAGAAGCAGCAACACCATGTGCTTGCCATGAACAAGCCGGGAAGGTACCGCGATCCTGACTTGACCTCTGTTTCTTGTGTTTAATCACTGTTAATTTTTCTGGCAAGGACAAAAGTCCTTGTTTTTTTCTTAAAAGCTGTTTCTCTCCAAGGCTCTAAAGGAGGGTTGTAGCTTGCTAATGGTCTTTTAGAGGGAAAAAGATGGGTGAACAGGGGTGTCCTGAAAAGGCCTGCTTTGTTGGGAAATAATATTTTAAGGTGTGTTACTTTTGTTTGTTCTGTGGAACATTTGTTTAATGACGTAAAGATGTGCTGCTTTTGTTCATGTTGCATTTGTTTAACTCTGTGAAGCTGTGATTCTTTGCCTGTCTAAAACCCCTGATGGTCTAATAAAGAGATGAACGGCCAATAGCGAGGCAGGAGCAAGGATGGGCGGGGCTGGCAGGCCGAGAGGATAAACAGGAGGAGCAATGCCGAGAGAACAAGGGAAGGAGGCTGCCAGGGTCTGGTCAGTCAGCCACAGAGCCCGAGTGAAAGTAAGACGTACAGAGGCAGGGGGAAGCCCAGAGGCAAAGGTAGTCAGGAGACTTTAAGAAAAACTGGCAAGAAACAAGCCAAACTAAGGCTGGACATCTATGATTAAGAATAAGCCTCCATGTGTGATTTATTTAGGGGCTGGGTGGTGAGCCACCCCCAAAAGCCAAAAGAGTAAAGCATCACACAACACTACTTTCTTTTCAAAGACACAGTGGAAAGTTGGGCCTTTTCTCATTCTGCCTCAGAAGGAAGAGGGCTATGTGAGCTCAGCCACGAGCTAACAACCAAGGTGGGTTGCATCCAAGGCCCCTGGAATGAAGAATTCCCCTTAAAGTGAGGCCTACCACCAGGTAGTAATCTCCCAGGAGGGCAGAAATCCCTCCTGGTTCCTTGGGGTTTAGAATGTGGGCCTTTGATACAGTAATGTTTGGGTTCTTTAACAGCCTTCTGAAAGCCATCGGTGGTGAAAAGTTAGTATATGTGTCATTTGCACACAGTGAGAATTCACTCCACAGGGAGGGCCATCTGAACTGGAATTCCTGTTTTGCTCCTCTTGCTACTACTTTGGATTCTGTTATCACCATCATTAAGACTGTCAGGAAAGCTTGAAGCACGGGGTGGATATTTCTGGGAGCCATAGCAAAGAACCATAGCCGGGGTGACTGGAGCCACAGAAACTTCTTTAGTTACAGTGTTGGAGCCTAGAAGCCTGGTGACTAAGGGTGTGGGAGGACATGGTTTCTTCTGAGGCCCCCGTGACTGAGAGGTGGTTTTTCCTTCTGTGTCCCCGTACATGTTTGTGTCACCCTTCCGTGTGTCTCTCTGTGTCCTGATCTCACCCTGTAAGGACACCAGGCACATCTGGGCTAATTCCACATCTTGACCTCATTTTATTATAGTCACCTTATGTCTCCAGTTCCAAATACAGTCACATTCTGAGTTATTGGAAGGGCGGGGCTCTTCACGTAGATTTTAAGGAAGCAGGATTCATCATAGAGCGGTGTTTTTCAACCTGTGGGTCGCGACCCCCTTGTTAGGATTCATAATAGTAGCAAAATTACAGTTAAGACGTAGCAGTGAAAATAATGTTGCGGTTGGGGTCACCACATGAGGAACTTTAACACAGGTGTTAAAGGGTGGCAGCACAGTGTGAGGTGTCCGAGAACCCTGGAGTGTTCACCTAGCACCTTTGTTAGCGCTTCTGGTTGACTCACCCACTGTTCCTCCTCTCCACAGAAGTCAGCAAATGCCTTCATATCTGAATGCCTGGAATCATGGGCTTTCCGTTTGCTTGTTTTCTATATTTTACCCCAGGATGTAAGTAACACACACACACACACACACACACACACACACACATACACACTCACACAGACACACACACACACACACACAGGCACGCACACACACAGGCAGGCACACACATACACACCACACCACTACACACACTTCTAAATTCAGCACTGGATTCTTTCTGGTCAGAAACTCCCAAGCCTTCCAGCCCACCCATAGATAGCATAAGAAGGACCCTGGATTGTAGTCAGAGAAGTTGGCTTTTTACTGTTTTATTAGCTACTTTTTATATATTTTATTATACAATTATTTTAAATACCATCTAATAACATTTTATAGTTTTGTGTGATCATGTGACCCAGAAACCCTGAAGGTCTGCCCCCATGTTGACACAGCTATTACCATGACAGGTCTAAGGGGAGGTGGCCGCTTGCTCATTCTATATTTCTATAAAGTTTCTGCTCTGAACTATGGTTTTGTTCCCAAAGGGTCTGTCATGGGCCTCAGTGGGCACAGGACCCTTGCACTTGGCTCCAGAGTGGATCTGCAGCTCACACCCAAGGAAGGCCCACCAGTCTCCTCCATCCCTTCTGAGGCAAAGAGAAACAGAGCAAAGAAAATACCATCCTGAGAGGAGGGCAGAAAGCGCTCCTCGTGATCCCTTTTGATGTGGGATGCCCATCTGTATGCTGTGAATATGTTTTATTACCATTGGTTAATAAAGAAGTTGTTTTGGCCTGCAGAATATAGCAAGGCAGGAAATCCAAGCAGAGATAGAGGAGGGAAGGGGGCAGAGCCAGGCAGACACCATGTAGCCGCCCATGAAGCAAGAGGTAACAAACCACGAGCCTCGTGGTAAAATATAAAATAATAAAAATGGTTTAATTTAAGATCTAAGAGCTAGCTAGGAATACGCCTAAGCAATGGGCCAAACAGTATTGCAATTGATATGATTTCTGTGTGATTATTCGGGTCTGGGAAGCCAGGAAATGGCAGCGCAGACTCTGTTTATATCCTCACTTCACAGCTCCCAGCCTTTCTCACATGTGCCTTCTCAGAGTGTGTGGGGAGAACCACAAACAGGGGTAGGGTGGCTTGGGGGCTGTGGGGAAAGGAAGGTAGGTCCATGTGCATATGTAAAGGTTGTTAAAAAAAAGAGTCAAATGACTTTGAACTTCTGTCCTAGACCTGAGTCTTTGGAGATAACAATGAAGAGATTTTCATAAAGGCCTCAGGGGAGCCATGGCTCCATGAAAAAAATCCACAGAGACGACCAATATTGACAGTTATCCCCATAGACTTGATTAAGAAATACTGCAGCCACTAGAGGGAGCCCTAGACCCATGGCGCACACCGGCTACAGCTTGGAGCCCAGAGCCAGGATATATCTGGTCCTTCTGGATCAGAGGTCAAAAGGCCAATGACAACTCCCCTGTAGTGTGAGGTCTGGTAGTCCTGTGCCCTGCCAGCTGTCTTGGCACGAGGTTCCTGAAGCCACCGCTCACCTTTCCTTCCCTAAAGGTTTGAAGAGCAGGGATGCAGATGTTTAATAGCAAGATCATCTAATTAATAATGTTGGTCTCATCAGCTCACCTCTAAGACCTATGAGTCACAGACCATGTCTGTCCGTGTCGTTGCATGAGACACAACAGACACTATTTGGAGAATACTGGACACATGAAAATGAATGGTTCTGGAGAGTTCCAAACTGTGTGCCACAACAAACTCACAGGGGCGCAGTACTGGTTTACACGACGTTTTAAATTTTTACTTTGTTACTATTATGTGCTTGTGTACGTGAACGTGAATGTGAGCATATGTGCCACAGAGCACATCTGGAGGTCAAAGGTCAGCTTCCAGTGGTCAGTTCACTCCTCCCACAGTGGGATCAGAGGATCAAATTCCGGTCATCGTGTACGCATGGCCAGCGCTTTTACCCACTGAGCCATCTCCCCAGCTCTGTAGTCCACACTTCTGAGAGAAATACAGTGACCCTTCCACCCACAGAACCCCAGAACAGCCTGCCAGCTGTAGGTTCTTGTAGCTTGGGCATGAGATTGTTTGCCTTCCTTCTGGTCACAGCAAACACCACACACAAAGCAAGATGGACAGAAAACAGGAGTGGCCATGCTTAGTCTAATGTCCTGGTCTGGGAAACCACACAGAATGCAGCAAGAGCTCACGGTCCACTAGTGATTGTGATTATTAGCAGATGGGATTCTAAAAGCATGGGTTTTCTTTCAATTTCTATGTGTCCTTTCAACCAGCTACAGAGTTACTGAGGTCTCAGCTTTGGAGTGTAGATGCTTCCGGATCAGCTGTGCAGAGACGTGTGCAGGATGATGTCACAGACACGCGAAGGATCCCCTGGTGCTGATGTGGAGCTGCTGGGAAAGGATGATGCTGGGGAGCTCATAGTGTACGTAGAAAGTGATGGACCATCTCGGAGGAACAGGCTCCGGGCAGAGAAGATGAGGTGCACTGAGCAGAGCCATCGATCAGCTCAGGAGCCACCTCTGGTCCAGCCATAGGGGACCAGGTCACAGGAGGCTGAAAAAGAGACTGACTTGACCTCCAGGCGGGAGAGGTAGACGCTAACTATCCGGGGCTCACTCCATTGCCTTGAACAGGCACATGCCCTTACATCTAGCACAAGTGTTTAGCTTTTCCCCTTGGGTGGGCCCATGCGTCTCCCTGTGAGGAATTCTTAAAGCCAACCTCATACTCCTCGCTGGTGCCATCATTTCTCATCTGCTTCTTCCTTTGACTCCACGGTTCGATGCTTTGATTTCACTCCCACACTGCAGTGGGTAGAATAGTTACAGAGTCAGGGCGGGCATCCCAGAGGACAGGCCATCACCCTGGATGGGCATCTGTTCAACAGAAGCGCCTGTTCCATGACTTACTGTGCGCGGGCCAGGCGCTCACCACCCGGAGTCTGTGCCGTATTGGAGACACTGTGAAGAGACACATCCATTTTTTATAAGACAGAAACCTCTGCTTCCATACTTAGGGGCAGCCCCCAGAAATAACTTTTTAAAGACAGGTTCTCATGTATCCAAGACTGACCTTGATCTCTTGATCCTCTTGCCTTTACCTCTGGAGTCTGTTATCACAGGAATGCACCTTCACACCTGGTTAAACATGGCGCTGGGACTGAACTCGGGAATTCCTGCATGCTGGGTAAGTATTCCATCAATTTAGCTGCCCCCTCAGCTACACTCTCAGCTATGCCCTCAGCTACTCCCTCAGCTACACCCTCAGCTACACCCTTAGCTGTACCCTCAGCTACACCCTCAGCTATTCCCTCAGCTACACACTCAGCTATTCCCTCAGCTACACACTCAGCTATTCCCTCAGCTACACACTCAGCTACTCCCTCAGCTACTCCCTCAACTACACTCTCAGCTACTCCCTCAGCTACTCCCCAGATACTCTCTCAAATACTCCCTCAGCTACACCCTCAGCTACTCCCCAGATACTCCCTCAACTATACCTTCAGCTACTCCCTCAGTTACACTCTTAGCTACTCCCTCAGCTACTCCCCAGATACTCTCTCAGATACTCCCTCAGCTACACCCTCAGCTACTCCCCAGATACTCCCTCAACTATACCTTCAGCTACTCACTCCCTCAGTTACACTCTCAGCTACTCCCTCAGCTACTCCCTCAGCTACACCTTCAGCTATGCCCTCAGCTACACCCTCAACTTTCAGCTACACCCCCAGCCACACCCTCAGCCTTTCTTAGCTTTAGTTTCCTAATTCTCTGGCATTGAACTCAAAACCCTTCCATCTCAGAGTCGGTAGGTTTGTGCGTTTGCTCTCGGTTCCTTTGCCATGCCACGGGCATGAACTAAATTGAGATCTCTTAGCAGAGAAGCAGGAATAAACAGGGAGTCTGTTTTACCCACTTCATAAAAGCTGTCATGAGGATTAGGCAAGGTGTCACCCTTGGAGCGCTGCCTGGCACTTACTAAGAAGTTAGTAAGTGTTAGATACTATGTTTTATTTTTATCTTAATCATTTCTCTTCTGTCTCATCACCCCTTGCTGTGGCGGCCTGGCCACTGTGTAACCCTTTGTGTTCTCACTGGGAGAGGCGAGCCACACTCCACGCAATGCAGAGAAGGGGATCTTATTCTTCCTGAGAATCTGCAAATGGACAAGGGCCCCAAGGCCTGAAACCCTAAGAATCTGCAATGTCTTTAATGAAATAGGCCGGACAGATGCCCTGGAGGGATGGTGGGCAGTCTCTGGGTCACAGTCGATAGACACTGAAGTACAGAGCACTTGCTTGGGTCTCAACTTACTCCACAGAGTTGGGAAGAGAAAAGGAGTCAGGAAGTCAAGGAAATTCTGCCAAAAGAATGCCACCAGCTACGGGACAAGCATTTACAACCCTGCCCTGGAGGGGAAATTTTGATCCACAATCTGACAGTGTGTTATTGTTCCTCAGTCCTGGTCAATAGACTCACCATTCAGAGCCACCAGGAACCCCTCACACCCTGACCTTTGCTCCCACGAAATCTACTTTATCATGAAGCCAACCAGTTGTGTTTCCGGATGTATTTCTTGAGTGCATTCTTTCCGGACCTCAGGCGTGTGTACCGCTTCAGACCAGATCTCTATTTCACCGCCTGCTTCCCTAGCTTCTTCCTGCCTTCCTTCGCTGCCATCAAGGAAATCTGAAAACTCTAGGAAAGAGAGGGGCAGAGGCCCTGAGTCACAGTAAGTCCCGCTGGGTCGGAAGACTCACTGGCCGACAAGAGTCTTGAAGGCAGGCAGGCAGGAAATGCCGTCCAGAGTTTGGTATGAAGAGAGGGCTGCTTTCGATGACAGGCCCAGTAGATCAGTATGACCAGCTATGTAGGCATCTCCGGTCATTCCGGTTACCTTGGGCAATGAAGTTGTTTGAGGGAAACAGTGTGGGAAAGGCTCGGCGATGCAATAGGACGATTGATGGGCAGCACAAGAAACTTGGGAAGACAGGCCTGGGTCTAGCATGTCGAGTGTTACACTGGGCAGGTGCAGAGGAATATGTGCCTGAAGATTGGAGCTGGGGTTCAGAGACTCTGTCCCTGTGGAAACAGAAAAGACTGTATAGGTCTAGAATTCCTACAATAGTGGAGGGAAAGAATCATGCCTCGGAGAGAGGATCAGGCGATTCAAATCCCTCACTCGCCCAATTTCTAAGTACACTGGACACCGGAAATAGGCAGGATGTTTTCCAATGAGACCCCTTAAGCTAATACCGCCAACTTCTTTGAGGCCACTCACTAGCGCAGGCGCAATTGTCCCAGATACTCTCGCTGACGTAATTCTAACAGTCACAAAGTCTTTTGTAAGATAACTTTTTTGAAGAAATATCATATTTTATTCTTTAATATTCATCCATTTACCCATTGGACAAACGTTATTGGCTCCTCCTGCACCAGGCACTGCGCTGGACATGCAGTGGTGTATGATAACGGTCACTGGCTTCCCAGGGAACATGTGGGCTCCGACTCCAATAGTTTCCGCTTTGGCCGTTCCCCGCCAGCGCACTGCGAAAGTGCTACCTGGTCTCTGAGAGCCATCCAGCCTCTGGAGGGTGAAACTAGACGGATTTTGAAGCCACATCTAGCACAGATACTTAAACCTGCATTCACACAGGGCAAGAAAATATCCCCAAATCCCCTGGCCAACACCCAGAACCCACTTAAACTGGTCATAGTCAAGTCCTGAGGAAAGAGCGTCACGTGCCAAGACAGCTGAGGAAGAGGAGTGAGAAACGCGGACCAGTGGGCCCACTGCGAATGTGTGCGCAGACTCACGGAGACCATGGAAGCCTCGCCGTGACGTCACTTCCCCACCTCTGTGCGGTGCTGAAGGACTAGCCGCAACAGTCCCAAATTTCTCTCTGAGTTTGACTTAGTTAGAAGCCAAGTCACACAGAGGTCTGCAGTGGACCCAGAGGTGCTGCTGTGTTTCCTGTCTCCCTGTCACTCTCTCCTTCCATGATTTGGAAGCTAAATGTCTCTGGACATCACGGGGTGGTTCTAAAAGGAAGAGAATGGGGCTATGAACCAAACTTGCTTTCTGGAGGATAAGAAGGAAGCAGTGGTTTTAGGGATAGCGTCACTCCGCTGAGATCCATGCCCATGTTTGTTTAATGCTCACTTGGGAGGTCTCTCACAGATATTAGCTGCTTTTACATAGCTGAGGCAAAGATAACAACAAACAGTGGGGGTGGGTAGGAGAAGGAAAGATCCATTTGACTTGTGGTTCAGCAGGCCAATGAGGTTGCTTGGTTCTATACGTTTGACCCAAACATTGTGGTGACAGGAACATATAGCAGATAAAAACTGTTCACATCAGCAGAGAGTGACAAGAAGTGGCCCCCTCAGTCCCTGGAAAGATGAAAATAGCAGAAATTTCACTTGCGTCTCTTTCTATGGGATTTTCACTGCCAAATGAGACCATTTCAGATCAGTCCCCTCCTCTCCAGGGTGCCTACTCTGAGGAGCTGGAAAATGTCTCCGATGACACTGAAAGTGACCAGAAGGAGCTCCCTGAGAACTCTGCTGAACCCCCCCCCCAAAGTTGTCTGATAAATCTTATCCCATTAAAACCAACAATCAAGCAGGGGCTATCACTAGTTCGGGTAGATACAACACTTATGTAGCAAGCATGAAGCCTTGGGTTCTGTCCTCAATACTGCGTGAAACAAATGTAGTGTCAAATACTTATAATCTCAGCACCTGGGAGGTGGAGGTCCGAGTTCAGGAGTTAAAGGTCGTCTTCACATGGTATGTAGTGAGTTTGAGGTCAGCCTAGTCTACCTGAGACCTTGTCAAAAACAGATTAAATAAATATGATGATAAAATCAGTTTCTAACTAAGCTCTTTCCTGTGGAGAAAAGACTAAGAGCATGCCATAGGCAAGAGTGGGCCTAACTCAGAGGCGGCCAGAGCCTCCAGAGGAGCAGGCTTCAGCATTGGTGCTGCTGTGAGGCGCTGCCGTGCCCCCTCACTATTGGCACACACTGCCCTCGAGGATTATCACCATTAATCCTCACAATTGCCCATGAGGCTGACACTTGTATTCCTTTGACAAGCGGAACGGCCAGGCCCCTTTGCTCATACCTCAGAACGGGAGACAGGCCAGAGTGAGCCGAAGCAGTGTGGCCATCCGTATGTTTCCTGAAGCTTAGCAACTGGTGGGGACTCCTCCCCTTCACGCCGCCAGCAAGGTGAGCCTCATAAGGCTTTGAGCAAAATGCTGTTAATTGTTAAAAAGTTTCAAGAGTCCTAGGTTTGTAAAACTGTGGCCAGGAAACCTGAGGCCTTCTCCTCTCACTTTCCCTTCTTAGCTCACTTCTACTTCGTCTAATTTTGCTGTTTTCTGTGAGGTCACAAACGTTTGTCCTCATCAGATATATTTAGGGATACTAGCAACACCTAAATAGATAATCACACAGAGAAAACAGAAGAAACTCAAAATGCACTCTGCAGTGTGAGAAGTTGTCATTTTCCCCGATTTTAATGGCAATGGCTTCAGAGGTATGCAGTAATATAAACGTGTATCTGTGAGGTCACAGGGAAAGACGATATCACCTTTGAAGGGTTCCCTCAAGGGTTCAGGGTTTGTCCCATGGTGGATGGGGTGGGTGGGTGAATGTTACTTGTTGAAGGAGACTGAGGAAATTGAAAATCAGACAACCTGAGGGACCGTTCCTCATAGGAACCGTTCCTCATGGTGTCTTTGTCAGATGCCAATCCTGTTCCTGTAGGCAAACATAGATTCAAGTTTAAAACTTCACTCAAGGGCTGGAAACCAGACTACAGAAAGATGTCAGATCTCCGCAGACCTGCTTAGCCAGTCAGTGCACAGCCTGCAGCGCACTGAACTGTCTTTCAACAGATTCACGTTTAATTTCGTTTTACCACCAGGGCAATATTTGCTTCTGCCACTTTCATTCTCCCATAGATGTCACATGACGTGTGATGCTAACGTCGTGAAACATTTAGACTGCCTATAAGCAGGCTGCTTTGCAAGTGTCTAATATTTGCTGTTTTGGAATCACGCTTGAGTAGAATAGCAAGAAGATGAATGGGTTTTATTGTAACAAACGCCAAGAACGTACTCCTGTTTCAGAAGTCCTCCTTGCAGCCAGCATTTGAGGAGCTGCCCTTCACTAAGATCCGTTCTACCATTGAAGGAGAACATATAACTAAGCAGGCCACTAGGACAGTTCCCTTTGTCAGCTGAAAATTTATATGATGCCAAATTTCCTTCATATACCATATTCAAACTAACTGACTGCGGCCGGTGAGATGCTGCAGCAGGGAGGAAAGCGGAGCTGCCTCCCAGCCAGACATTTTCTAGATTTGCAAAGTTGTGAAGCAAAGCCAATCTTGTCTTTACAGCAACTTTGTTTTGCGTATTGTATGTTTCCAAACTGAATTACTTATTTCTATGTATGTGCAATTAATTTATTAATATGGATTAAGAAGTATATTTAAATTTTTCAGCTCTTGGCAATAATAAATATCAAGGGGACTAATCCTCATAAATGTGAACTCTTTAAGATGAGTAACTGAATTTTTAAAGGGTTAAAAGAACCCTGAGAAGAAAGTGTTTAAGGACTTCCTGCCCTATATCTTATGTACTTGATGAAGAGTGATGTCCCTTGTGTGACCAGGAGTCTACTTTGAACATTGTTCCTCAGAGCAAAGCAGGGGAAGATAGAAGAGTGAGAGGGAGGAGGGATGTGGGAAATGATGTCATCGTGCTTTAATTTTAAAAAATAGAAAAAATTAAAAAGAGAAGGAAATTCTTCCCCAGATAATTCCAACACATAAACTAGGTAAAAACAAAACAAAACAAGACAAAACAAAACAACAACACAAAACAAAAACTACGGAAGTGGTGTGCCTGGCTAACGGAAACCCCACTCACATTAATGGTAGGAGCGGTACAGGAGCCAAGGTTCTCACAAGTTCAAGGATATTGGAGGTAGCACACAGACACAGACAAAATGCCTAGAATGGGGTGGAGTGTCAGGAAAAACTTACTCAATGCCTATTGTCACCTAAGAGTCAAAGAGAGAAGTACAGCAGTGGGAGGGGCACATCCCAGCCACAGCAGTGGGAGGGTCTGTGCTGATCTTTGATGCTCTTGTTACCATCGAAAGCTGTGCAGACCCCCAAGGTCTAGGGCCACATTGCTGCTGGGCAGCAGAGACATCCAGACCCAGCTGCTGCTGAGGTCCATGTCAAGGTCCATGGTTCTACCATGGCTGGGATCTGTGCTGAAGTCCAGGTTATGCATCGCCACCAAAAGTCACATAGAGGTCCAGGGTTGGGGTCACAACCTGAGGCCTTGGTGGTGTCTGGTAGCCACAGCTGCCAGAGTCATCCCCACCTGAGTGGTCATTCCTTCCTCCCAGAGCCAGGATGTTGTTTGTCTCACAGTGATCCAGCTGTACCTGGAGTCTGTCTTGATGTCTGTGGTCCAGATCACATCAGGAGGCTTTAGGAATCATGCCAGATGTAATCAGAGGGCCATGCTGAGCCGGCCCCACCCTTTGCTGGCCCCGGGAAAGTTGTCCTCTTGGTGAACACTATAGCAAGAGAGCTGGCCCCCACACTCTGGAGAGATCACCCTCATTCTTCACCACAGAAAAGGGTGAACCTACCTACCCTGAGGGTGTACATACAGGGGCACTGACTTCACCCCCTCACTTGAGGTGGGTGGCCCCAGTGGCCTGGACTGATCAGTCTGGGTACCACCCAGACCTACAGCCAGGGCTTGGGTTGACCCACCCTAGCGTCTGCCTCACCTAGGACCTGCAGGAGTGCCTGAAGGGACTGGTCTTGTGGAACAGTCCCGCAAGATCTCCAAGACTGGGGGCAGCCACATGGTATCTCAGAGGAGTTCTGGTGAAGATCCAGTGAGGATGGTGTGCCAGAAACCAGAGGCCTCGAACCAGACCAGTGATCACTGTGATGAACATTTGCCAGTAAAGCAGATGGGACAAAGGGGATACAATATGGCACACAGAAGCCTCCATTGCCACCAGGATAACTAAAGAGGGGTTGGACAGGCAGGAAAGAAGAAGCAAAGAGAGTTTTCTGTTGTGGATTCTGTTTTGTTTTGGAGTTTTGAGTTTGCTTTTGTTTGCTGCTTGCTTAGTTTTGTTGGGGGGGCGCAGAAGGGATGAGGGGAGGATATGGGGAGACTGGGAGGTGAGAAGAATGGGGGTACATGATGTGAAACTCCTAAAGAATCAAAAAAGAAGTTATATTTTAAAAAGAAAGAAAAAGATCCAACTGAAGGCAGTTTCTTAATTAGTGATAGATAGGGGTGGGCCCAGGACATGGTGGGTGGTGCCATCCCTGGGCTGGTGGGCCTGGGTTCCATCAGAAAGCAGGCTGGACAAGCCATGAGGAGCAAGCCAGTAAACAACATTCCTCCATGGCCTCTGCATCAGCTCCTGCCTCCATGTTCCTGCTCTTTTCGAGTTCCTGCCTTGACTTCCCTCAGTGATGGGTTATTATTATTGGGAAATAAAAGTTAAAATAAACCCTTTCCTCCCCAGGGTGTCTTGTGTTTCATCACAGAAATAGTGACCCTAGCTAAGACCCTCAGCCTCAGAGAAGAATGAAGTTACACTGTTTGCAAGAAAGGGAAAGGAACTAGAAGAAATACATATCAAAACAGTAAGATTTTTCTTTACATTTACTAGGGTTATTATGATCTTAAAAATAAAATAAAATAACAAGTGTTGGCAGGAGTTTACAGAGAGAAACTTGTGCCTTGTTGATAGAAATGTAAAAACAAGCAAATGCCATTATAGCTTGCAGTGGCTTGAATAAAAATGGCCCCCATAGGCGTGTGTGGAGTGGCGCTGTCAGGAGGTGTGGCCTTGTTGGAGGAAGCGTGTCGCTGGGGATGGGCTTTGAGGTTTCAGATGCTCAAGACAGGTCCAGTGTCTCTTTTTCTTCCTGCTACCTGCCTGTACAGAATTCTCAGCTTCTCTCTCCAGCATTATGTTTGTCCATGTGCTGCCGTGCTTGCCGTCATGATGATAATGGACAAAACCTCTGAATTGTCGGCCAGTCCTAGTGAAATGTTCTCCTTTGTAAGAGTTGTTGAGGTCATGCCGTAGTCTCTTCACAGAAATAGAAACCATAACTAAGACATAACTCTTCAAAACACTGAAAATAAAATGACTGTGTGATCCATCAATTCACTTCTGGATATACATTCAAATGAATTAGAAGCAGGGTCTTAAAGAAATATTTATAAACTCATGTTTATAGCCCCATGACTTATAAGAACTAAAATTTGGAAGTATCCCAAGTGCCCATCAAGAGAAGAATGCTCAGTGAACAGTGGCGTGTATACCTGCTATTTAGCCTTGAGAAGGATTGGAATTCTGGCATGTTGGGAGCTACAAGGATGAATTTTGAAGAAATTACTAGAGATGAAACCTTGTGTGGTTACATTTATATGGAGTCTAAATAGGGTTGGAGAGACGGCTCTATCAACAAAGTCCCTGCTGTGCAAGCATGAGGATGTGAGTTCAGATCCCTATACCCCGCATGTCTGTAATTGCTGCACTAGGCGAGAAGGGTGGACGCAGGCAGCTCCCAGAAGCCATTTTATCCAAGTTAATAAGATTTTGGTTCTATGAGTGATCTATCTCAAGTAATAAGGTAGAGAGCAATCAAGGGGAGACAACCAACCTCTATCTTTGGCTTCCCCATGCAAGTGCACATGTGGACACACACACACACAAAGAAAGAGAGGGGGGAACAGAATAATCAAACTTCAGTGTCAGGAAGCAGAATGATGGGATAAAACAGAAACTGAAGAGATATTACCTGACTGGTATATAATTTGCCCCACAAGATCAGTGAAGTTACTGAGGGCAGTGGTGATGGTTTTCCTCTAGGACTGTGTTTAGCATCATTGGCTGCACACCGACAAATGATTAGGATAGCAAATTCAGCCAGGTGTGCTTTATCATAGTTTAAAAGCTGGGGAAAGAAGAAATCATGCAGTTTGATAGATGGCATTCAAACTAAGAGGTTAGCATGAAAGGCTGTGCTAAGTCAGGAGGGCACGGGCTCTCCCAGGGCTCACCCCAGGCCAGGAGGGAAAAGAAGACTGGAAATTTGAACTGAGCTCTCGGATGTGTGCTCCTATCCATTGTAGAATTCTACTTCCTGGAATCGGATTGAAAACGTCTCAACTTTTAAACCCTCTATTTCTCCTTTAGATCTTGGCGTTTGGCTGAGTTTCACACCTGTGCTCTCCAGAGGCCCACCGCCTCTGGAGAAGAGGCTTCCTCTCAGCTTCTGGCTTCCTGGCTCCTGGAGTTGCCTCTTCTGACAATCTGCAGGTTCCTGGATCCTTTGATGGTCTAAGAAGGAGCAAAAGCTGAAAGACAGCCATGCAGTCTCAGAGCAGCAGAGGCAAGTCCAGTTCAGCCCGAGGACCCCATGTTGGTGGGAGTGAGTCACTGGGGAGCAGGAGTTAGTGGCATCGAGTTCCACCCTCCAACCTATGATTTTAAGATTCTGTGTCATATTCAAAGTGAGAACTTGGATGCATTTGGATGGGCTGCAGTTCACTGATTAATTACATACAACTGTAGGTGGCTGATTAATTGCCTCTAATTGGTAATATTGGGACTTTGGAGTAATCAGATTTACATCAATGCTTTATTTTGGTATCACGTGGATGGCCTTGGAAACTCTGGTTACAAAGCACACACGGTATCTACCCTAGAATTCTGTTACTCCGTTGCTGACTTTTCATATCCAGTCTTCATTTGTCAAGCTAGTCAAGTAGAGCCACTTCCTCAAGTGTCAGCGCTGGATCCCAAAACATCTCTCAGAGATAAGAAGTTGTCATGGAGAACCACAACAAACCAAAGGTGACAGATCATGGGACTTGGTTACTGTACGTACAGGGGGACACACAGCCTTCAGTCTTTGCTTTCTCTGCACACAGATTTTCAACACCATGTCCTGGGCTGTCTCAAAAGCACTTTGCTCTTTGCTTTGCATCTCCTCAAGCAAATGGCATTCAACCGCACCGTGTGGCTCCTACTGAAAACAGAACAATATTTGGCTGGATTTATTTGTTAATACCTTGTACTTGTTGAAGCATGTTCACGAAAGTTCTGGAGTTCTTTGTTTTATGCCTCCTCAGAAAATAAGGTGTCCTGTAGTTGTTTTCCCCCCCTCTTTGTTCTTTGGTGCTCACCACCCAGCTTCCAATAATCACACAGATTATTATTCTTGCTTATGAATACCCAGCCTTAGCTTGGCTTGTTTCTAGTGAGCTTTTCTTAACTTAAATTAGTCCAGCTTCCTTTTGCTTGTGGGCTTTTACGTTTCTCTATTCTGTATACGGTTTTTTACCTCTTACTTTGTGGCTGGCTGCATAGCTGGGTAGCTGACCCCTAATGTTCTCCTCTCCTCTTTGCCCTCCTCCTCTTCTCTTTTTCTCCTTCTACTTATTCTTCCTGCCTGCCAACCCCACTTATCCTTTCTTCTGCCTTGCTATTGACCGTTCGGCTCTTTATTAAACCAATAAAATGTTCCAGGCAGGCCAATTAACACAGCTTCACAGAGTTAAACAAATGCAACATAAAAGTATGCAGCACACGTTGCATCATTAGACAGATGTTCCACAGCATAAACACATCTTCAACTAATATTCCACAACAGGGTCTGGCAGATGTCTGGGTAAAGCTTCAATGAAACATTCTGTTTGCATGACGCTGAGTCCTCAGATGCTGGGAAATCTAGTGTTAGGATAATACTTCTGTTGATTGCCAAGGTAACCTCACATAAGTTATGTTTATTATTGGTGTTATTGTGTAGTCCCAAAAGGAAGAATGATAAATATGGATTTAAAATATACAAAAAAAGTGGTGGGGGATCTGAAAGGCTCTATGTCTCTGGCTTGAACGTACTGTTAAGATATTTTCAATTTCCAAGTATTTAAAAACCAGAAATGATTTGACTTTAGGAAAACTGTTATGATATTGGAAAATATTCTCCACACCTACAAATATTCTATAAAAGTTGGCTTTAGTAACTATTAATTCACATCTAATGAATCTGAATTCACTTAGCTGACTGCTAAAATGGGGCTGGGTTGGGGCAAATTTAATGAGAGTTTCTTTAAGGAGAGGTCCCTTGTTTTCGAAAAGAGAAGCGACATGAAGGATTTAAGTTGAAGATCGAACCAGGAGATCTGGGGTTAGATGGGGTCTGTGACCTGGACTGGTGGGAAAATGGAGAGACCTTAGGTCTCTCTTTAAGCTTAGTCATAGCAAGGAACTCACAAAGTGACCAGTGTGCTTCTGCACTCCTTTGAGGACTTATCAACACTCCTGCCAGAAGGGGGCAGAGCTGCCATTGCTCCCATGAGCCTGCATTGGCTTAAGGACTCATTTGCCCTGAAGGACCTTGCAAAGGGGGCGCTTGAGGGGGCGCTGTACTTCTGAGGCAGAACATGCACTCTGGGAGCGGTTCAGCTGCCCTAAGGCGGCCTTGTGGGGAGAGAAAATGGAGACCTAAAAGGCTCTATCCCAGGTGCCTTGATGGTATCCCTGCCACCATTGGACCAAGGACATCTTTGAGAAGTCCCCTCAAAACTGAATCAGCCCAAGAATTAAGAGCAGGAGTAACAGTCACCATCTAAAGAGCTTCCTGGGTGTGGTTTGTTACACTGCAGTGGTAGCAATAACTAGGTACTCTTACAGGCAAGATTTGGACATCAGTATGCAAGGATCAGGGCTGTCATTGCAGGGGTCAACAATCAGCTCTCAGGTCATGGGCCTGCAAGTGTCCAAAGAATTCACTAAGGAGGCAGAGGTTTGGACCGACGACCTGAGAGAACCTGACAAGATGTGAGGAACTCCTGTGGTTTGCGGTGTGGTGATCAAGCAGGATCTCTTCTTCAGCCGAGAGCCCTGACTGCGGGTCCCCTGAAGAGCCCCTTCAGGAGTGAGCAGGAGAACCTCTTCCACCCCTATAACCTTCTGAGCCATCACGCATAGGCTGCCAGATTCCACAAATAAAAACGTGCAATTAAATCTGGACTTGAGGTAAACTCTGAAGACTTTTAGAATAAGTACGCCTTGTACAATAGTTGAGAAATGTTTATAGTAAAATCGTATTATTTATCTTAAGTTGACGTTTCACTAACCAGCCTGAGGACTGATGTCTCACCTCACACTGTGTCAAGAGGGGGCCCTCGGAGCTAGGCTTTGAAGCCAGGTCTCAACCTCACATGCTTTGCAATTGTATTTTTGCAAAAACTTAAAAAAAAAAAGAAGGAAATAATAAAACGTATGACGGTTGCAGCAAAAAACATAACAGAAGCCGGTCTCTCGTAAATATTATGTTAATTAAAACAGATAAACAAAATAACTTTGGGGGCTGGTTTCTGTTCCGCCTGGATTTCTTAATATAGTAACTCAGTTCCCATCCTGTTAGCGCCCTTTCCTTATCAAACACTGAACCGGGTGTAAGGAAGTTTAAATTCCCAGGGATTGGAGCGTGTTCTCTAAACACTTGGAACAGATGGTCTCTTGCCTAAAAAGCATGCTTCCTTTCGGGGAATAGAGGGTTGAACTTGGCTGTATCAGGAAAATGTCTACTGGCTCACTTTTATACGTCAGGTTTTCCACGCTTCCCCGTCCCATCCTTCCAGCGAGTTTGCCCACAGGGCAGAGGTCCCACGTGCACACATTACACGTCACAGTAAACAAAGAGACCCTAGTCCTGCCTCCTGCACAGCTTCTCACCACTTCAAAGAAAGTGCAATCACCTTAGAGATTTGTGAAGATAAACGTCCATTTGAGAGGGTGTAATTGATAAAGTCGGACAAATCACCAAGTAGAGAATTAACAACAAGAAAATGTCCTTTCTGCCCTTTCAGAAAGTTCTGGGTTCCACTCCAACAGCACATGTGGTGCCGCCAGAGTGCTTTAATCTCTTCTAACCCCTCTCAGTGCCTCAGTCCTGGTTTGCCTTTTTTTAAATCTTTAAACAGAATGTCTGTTTTGCATAATGTTCCTTGCATGGCTCCTCTGATATTTCCTCATAATTAATCAGGTTGTTATAGGTTTAGGCAAAGATTCTAATTAGAAGTTAGGCTTGCTGAAAACATCTCTGGCCGTCAAGGAAACCAGCCAGCATCCTGCATGTGAAATGGCTCTGCCAAGTCTTTCTTGATGCATGCGACAGCCCTGTTTATGCCTCCTCTCAGAAAACCTTCACTTCAGCTAAGTGGTCTAAATTGTTGTCAGACTCGAAGAATCTCATTCCTAAGTAAAAGCGGACTGTGTGTCCATGCATTTCCCAGCTGTCTCGGGGTGCATGAGATACTGGAGGTCTTTGCGGACAGACTGAGGAAGGGCAAGAGAAGCAGGAGCCATTTCTTTAAGCCGACAGTTGAGGAGAGAGGGTCCAAGATAATCACATAATCCATTTATAACCGCCAAGTTAGCAAGCTCTCACCTCCAAATATACCCCTCATTTACAAAGAGCCACTTCAGTGCAAAAGTAGGCCCTTGTCCATGTGACCAGAGTCACATGCCGGGGTCCCGACACCACAAAGATCAGTTCATACAAGCTCATTGTTAGAATTGTAACATGTTAAATACACGCACGCACACACACACACACACACACACACACACACACACGTGTATATAGCCCTGAACATAACTTTCTCACACTTCATTATAAACTTTCTCCTAAAATTATTTGCCCCTCTGTTCAGCTCAGTGCATCCCAGTTGCCTCAGTAAAAGAAAAAAAAGACACCCAGAATGAAGTAGCCAATCACAGAGGCCTTGCCCAGGTCAGGTCACATGTGGAGAAAAGCTCCAGGCCTTGTGCCGTGAGCGGCATCTATAAATGGCATTATTTACCAAAGAATGCATAGGTTGCTAAAGTATTCAAAGCTGTGTCATGAGAATTCCTTCCCTAACCCCTTAGTCCAGGCCTGGCCAGTGTCCTTGAGGAGGACTCTGTACTCTCTTCTCCAGGACTGAACTCTGCCTCCCCTTGTCAGAGCTCATCCAAGGACAAGCAAGGGCTGTGCTCCCTGTCACACATGCCAGCCAGGGTGTTGAGCCCACTCAAGAGAGGCAGAAGGTCTTACGGGAGGAACTGTTTCCTCCAGTTCGCCCACAGGCTGTCTCGCTGCCTTTGCAGCCCTGCATGCCATGAGAATGAACTTCCTCCCAGAGCATGCTCCGTCCCTCCTCCTGTTCCCATGCATAGCAGGGAGCCACGTGTCTCACAGGTCCAGATGTTTGCTCTGCATCTCCTGGGGCTCTAAAGATCCTTTGTGCTTTCCTAGTGACTTTCACAGTCAACCAAACTATCTGCTAAACCGAGCACAGGAGAGGTCCCTAAGAAGTCAGGATACCCTTGTCTTATAGCTAATATTTGCAGAAAATTTGGGTGTATTTTGATGTCTTTCTAGAGAGTAGGACCCATTAGGCAGCTCTAAGCATCCTCCTTTACACTTGGGGTCATGTGACATTCAGTAATAAAGAACAATCAAATGTAACATGAATACTTTCCAAATTGATTGCTCTTTAATATAATACAATCAGGATTCAAAGAAATGATTTCCAGTTATTAGTAAAGAGGAGCCAATTTATTTTTCTTACCTGTTGTTAGTGTTCCTGGGGTTTATAGATATCATATAGGATGAGAAGAACATATAAAAGCAGAAGCTCAGTGCAGCTTTTTTACTGTCTCTTTAAATCATTTTCTGCTGATTAAGCAGGAAGTTTTATTCCACCTGAAAGCACTGTGGTGTGGAAATATAAAAAGAGTAGGAAAGAGGGACAGATTGCACCTTCAAAAAATAAACTGCCAAAGATTATTGTCAAAATAACTTTTCCATTTTATTTAACACGATGACTCTAATGTACACATTTTTTTTTAATGAACAGAGTGTAAGATATCTATATCCGTCTTCCTTTCGGTCTAACTTCTAGAAGATCTGGACATGAATGATGAACCTGCTTTACCGAAGCACTTGGCTGTGCTTAGCTGATTTGGCATGTCCAGGTATCAACTAATTTTCTGGGTGCCTCTGAACCTGCAGGGTAAGAGCTAGCATCAATGCCCTCACACAATTAGGTCAGCATCTCACAAACACCAGTGTGCATGTGCGATAGAAGTGAACAGATCACCACAAGTGATCGTCTCCACGCGGTGTTTCTGTGTAGCTACGTTTCTGTGTGTGGAAATGGTTTCGTGTGCGTGTGTGTTGGTGTGGTACAGGGATTTCTCTCCCCTTTCACTAAATGTGTAAAATCAGATGTCTTTGGAAACAAGAAAACACACACAGAAACCAGTGTTCCTTTTCCACCACACATGAACTTGTGGAGGGATAAGTGGGATGGAGTGGGGCTCACTGAGGGGGAGCCACACTGCACTGCAAATACAAATGGCAAAAGAGTTTGCCTGAACACTGCTACACTTTATGAACTTGGTAAAAATTTGAGATATAAATTCCTTCATATGAATATATCCTTCACTGGAAGATTATAAATTATAAAAAAGCTTATAAAAATTCTAGCGATCGTTTTTTAAAGTATTTCACCATTAAATTCGCAGACTCAGAGTCTCACACTGGAATAGGGTAGGTAGCATGCCTGGAGGTGGACTCCGAGGAACTATGTTTGTACCCTTGACTTTCTTGGTGCAACTGGGTGTCTGAGTTACCAGATCAGGAAGACAATAGACATTTTCAGAAAAAAAGGCCCCATTTTAGGGGTCCAATCAAATGCCACTTCAATTAATGGAGCAGCAATCATTCGCTTACAGCTGACTGTGTTTCTCTCTCATGATGATGTGATCAGGTTGACTTAGGGCATGGACACGCCATTTGTTGACGTTAGGAAACATCTGTACTTCAGTATAAACACTGCTATTTACAGTCGGCAGATGCAGAGAGGGGCTCACAGTCTGCCCACGAGACACAAACACGCAAAGCTATGGCCGGATCCCTAAAAATACCAGCTTGATGCCGAAAGCAGAGGCAGACAGACGTGTGTGCATTCTAGTCGAGGTACACCCCCAGCAAGAGTACACCGTGGACTGCAGAGGAGGCTATTCTGTCCAAGAGGGAGTCACACACATAAAAATAAAATAGTTCATATACTACACTATATTACAAAAATAAATATATTAATCAATAAATAGTATGAAGCCTAGAAACTTTGACACGCCCATGCTGGTGGCGGGCTGCCCGAGTGCCCTGCTAGTGTTTCCCTCAAGAGTTGTTAGGTTTGTCAGCTTCTGCCATCAAAGCGTAAGCAATAAAAATAAGGCAAGTCTGGTTTGGGCTGGCCATGGTGGAAGATTCGTCATCACAGAAATGTGTCTCTAAATTTTAATTTCCTGAGGACCCACCCACTCTGTGGCTTCCGGGTAAGGCAGTGAATGAGAGGGGCTGCAGGCAGCTGCCAGGAGAAGGGAGAAGAATGCTTCTATTTATGGCTTTTGTCATTGCACTTTTGATAAGGCAGCAAAAATCATAACAATAATGAAAACAGCCACACTTGAATATCTGCCATGTGACTATCTGCACGCCCTGCTACAGGAAGACCACCATGCAAAGCCCCAGCTTGTGTCTGCACTCCAGTCAACAGGGCAGCCTGTGGGACACGCGGACAGCCTCAACTGTCACCTCTCTTCAACAGCTCAGCTCAGTCTCTTCAGGAGCTGACTGGGCGAGCAGCCGTGGGCGTGGCGGATACAAGAGCTGACACCTCTGATATCAGATGTTAATGTCAGTGGAGTTCTCTGGCCAGAAAGCCTGCACTTCCACAGATATGTCTGTTGTCTTTTCCTGGAGTTTCCGAGTCATTTGGCATCACATGACACATCTAAACTATGGAAATTACAAGGCTGAGCTTCTGCTTGCCCTCGACTGGTTGTGGAGCCATGACTAGAACTTAGAAGACACTATTCCTGCCAAGCTGAGATTTTTATTATATGTCTATTACAGTGTCCTTGAGAAAGAAGGACCGGCAGTACCGTGGAGTTTGAGTATGTGTGGTGTACCATAGAGTATGAAGGCTGTACCATTTCCTCAAGGGTTGCTGGCATGGTTAGCCAATCCAGCTACCATGTATACAGACTTATGCATGTGTTCAGACACACTAGGTGAGAAAGAGGCTAACACATAATATACTTCTTAGTTGAACATCCATCTCAGCTAACACAATGTCCCTCACTGTGTTCCCACTTATGACCAAAATATTCCTCTTTCAGGGCAACAACCACTCTGAGATTTGCTTTTTGACCGACTAGGTATATGAAGTTGAAGTTCAAATTCAAAAACTACTTGTCCTTGACAGAACAATCTGAATGTATAACTCTAAGAAGCTTATGGAAAGGAGGCTGATAGCTGGCCCAAAATTAATATCTATAACCAATAGGGTAGAGGTGGGCGATTACTGGAAGCCATATTCCTGCATCTCCTGTGAGTCATTGTGCTACCTGTCTGCTGATGCTGGGGTGACTGCACCTGCCTGTTCTAGCTCCTCCTATACAGAGTCTAGGACCCTAGCAGGAAGCTGTAGGACCAGAGCCAGAGTCTATATGTCCTTTCAACTCTCTGGATGACCAACAGTGATTTCAAGGAGGAGGGCAGAGTGGGAAGAATGGGAATGCTACAGACTTCCTTCCAAGATTTCAGAGTTTAAGCTCAACATTTGAGTCACCTGCTTCTGAGTCTACTAATTTATGGGCTTGGATTCTTCATGAAAAACATAGCATAAAAGATATAGCTACAATCAAATAAAGTGAAGTTTCCAGAAGTCTAGAACTCAGATCCCTAACTGAGTGAAAATATTTTCAGATGCCTCCTCCCAGCCCATGCTGTGGGTGGTGAAGGGAGAGAAACACAAGAAAACAAGAGACAGGATGCGCGGGAAGTTAAACAAAGGGAAGAAGACGAAAGAGAAAGTAGAAGGGGCCAGCAAGAGAGGGACATCACAAAATGAAGATGTTTTCAGAGTCCACAAAATAGCTCCCTTCTGAGAGTTCTCTTAGTCTTGGGTGATTTTATTTTGTCCAAAAAGATTTCGTTATCCCATTAGAATTTTGACGATTTTTACCATCACACCTGAGGACATCTGTGCCCTTCTTCTTTTGTCCCTCCTCCACCTCTGTGACCCTCTACAGCAGTAAAGGCTGGCACAGGTAGCCTTGCCTCCTGTTGACTGAAGGGGAGTCGGTCCTGAAGTCCCCCACCCCCAGCCTTCTTGCCTAGGCCCCGCCCTCTGGAGAGCACAGCCCAGGGGCCCATTCTTTGCAAGTGCATTTCCCTGTCAAGGCCATTTGTTCTGTGTATCTGACAACCCCACCCACCTCTTGAGCCTGCGGAAGACTGCTTCTCAAGTCTGCTGCCCTGAGCCATGGCAGCTACAATGGAAAGAACTGCATTCACACTCCCAGAACAGTTGGAAAATATGCTTCTCTAGACTGCTAAACTCCCGAAAGGAACTTTCTTACCCTAAATCCCATATCCAGTAATGCAGACACTCTGGAGGAAGCCTCTCACATGTATGAGACTCGTCTGCCTCTGCTGGACAAAAAGGTTTTCATAAGTCCATGTGCACCTGCACAAACATGCACAAATATCTGCGTGTTGACACTGTTTCCCTTTAGGGGCTGTTCTTTCCAAACTGACATTGAGGATGAGTGGTACGGGCCCGCATTTTGTTGTTAGAGATGGTGTCACTGGGAAATGAGAGTCCAGAGAAGATAAATGGAAGGGACTGGATTATAGAACAAAATACACATTTTCTACAGCACACTGACCTGTCCGCTTCCCTAAGGTGGCAACCTCTATTATCTGTACACCTTCATTAAATAGTTTCATTAAATAGAACACAAAATATACACATCTACAGTTATTAAATAAGCCACAAGACTCCTCTTCTATCTACAGCCACATTCAGACACAGCCATTCCTTCATATTTAAATTTGTAGGTGACGACACCTTTGTCTAAATAGAGGATGGAGATGGGATCCAGCTTCGTGGGCACACAGCAGGCTTTGGATGCTTTCTGGGAATTCTTGAGGTGGACTAAGGCCTGGATAATCGCATGCTTTGTGGGTGTGAGGTGCTCGGCCAGAGGGTAGTTACAGACGCCGCGGCACTCATAGGCTTCATACCCAGGCGGCGCGATGATCCAGGAGTCCCAGCCAATCTCCTTGAAGTCGATGTAGAGCGAGGTCTTCTTGCAGTAGTTGCCCTTGGCGTTCCTTCTGATGCGCGCAGTAGAGTCATCGATCAGGTTTGACCTCATCTGCAGCAAGGCCTCTTCGTCAGGACCCCTGGAGAAGCCATCCGTGTCCAGGTCCAGATCCTGCTCATGAGAGATCATCTCATTCAGCTCGTCTTTCTTCTCCCTGTCGTTGCTTTGGTCATCAGAAAACACAACGAGCAAAGGGTCGTGCTTATTCTGGGCACTGATGTCTATTTCCAGTTGTCCCCTTCCTGTGTCCTCAGCTTGGTTTTGTCTGCTCTCGATGTGGATCTCCAGCTGATGGGTAGATGGGCCTGACTTTTGCCAACGCCTGGTGGCATCCGTGACATCGAACGCCTCCCACTCACTGTTGATCCCGTAGATCTCTGTTGACACTAAGACCAGCATGCTCCTTTCATCCTCATTCCCCTCAACACTCTCGAGTACTTCAAAAATGGTGATCTTACGGTCCACACCATCATACATCATACGATCTCTCTGCACCAGTGTGTATAACCTGAGTTCAGCCATGATGACCTCTTCGTGGTGCGGGATGGACACGTTGAAGAGGAGAGGGTATTTCCGGAGCCCATTAAAGCTGACGGGTTGAGAAAACAGACCTAAAAAGGAAAAATATTTATGGGAAATCAGACTCGCCAGGTATGCTGCATAATAAAGCAGGTGTTTAATTGGGTAGTGTCCAGACTGAGCTGCCTCATGGGGACAGAACTGGAAAGAACCTTGGTGCTGCAGACAAGCCCTCCTCTCTTTGTCTGACCAGTAATAAGCCCTGCAAGGGATTGTGGAGATTGTTCTGAACTAGCTCATAACTAAAGCTTCAAAGCTTCTGTTTGTAATGGGCAATGGTTTCCATGTGGTTGGCTGGCCACTGGTCTTCATGGAAGGTCTCCACAGATCAGGGTTTTTACACCAACAAGCCAAACTGGGACTGTCATATGATTTTTGAAAACAAAGCTTCACCAGCGCACAGCCCATCTCGGGTATTGCTCTGCTGTCTCTGGCTAATTTTGCCCTGCAGAGGCGGAATTAGATATGGACTATCTGGCCTTTGAGAGGAAGTTTGTTGACCCTGTCCCTACCCTACGTAATAAGGTTCAACAAGGTCAGCAGAACCTTGCTAAACTGGTCCTGGAGCCTGTGGTCCTCCCTGAGTGAGTGAGATAGGATGTGCCTGGTGGGGCAGAGGTGGCGGTGTGTGTGTGTGTGTGTGTGTGTGTAGACGGCCTGCCTTAGTGCTAGCAACTTACTAGCAGCCAGCATGGAGTTGTACACACACAAACCTCCTGAGATCTGTATGAAACAGTTTGTTAGAAATCCTTTAGTGTCAGAAGCACGTTTCCAAATGCTTTCATACTGTTTGTTTGTTTGTATGCTGGCAAGGTTTTGTGTGGCCCTGGTTGGCTGTAACTCACTGTGTAGAGCAGGCTGGCCTGTAGCTCACTGTGTAGAGCAGGCTGGCCTGTAACTCGCAGAAGTCCTCTCGTCTTTGTTTTCTGACAGTGCAGGCATGTGTCACTATGCCATGCCTGATATGATCTTTCTGGGTGAGAATTTCGCAGAGATCCAAGAGCTCCTGCGTGCCTACCTCAAATAATTTGTCTCTACAAGGACTGAGACACTTGACATCAGATTATCAAAGAATTGTGACACCAAGATGCCAGGGACCTGCATCCGAGGGTCCTCTGTTGTCCTTGGCAACCATTCCCCAACTCATAACCTCAGTGGATTCTCTGACCCACACTATGTTCAGCATCCTTCTGCAGCGGATGGCTTTATACTTACTCTCTAAAGGCTTGAAGTTTTGCCCTTAAGCTGATAGTTGTATGGACTTTTTAAATCTACATAAATAAAACACATAGTTACTTCACACATTTCACGGCTTCCTGTGGGTGCTAACTAAAATTATCTTCACAGGGCAGTGGGGACACTGACACAGTGGCAGTGGGATGACCCTGAAGTCACTGGTGTGGCCAGAGCAACTGTGACCAGGGCTTACATCCTGATCAAGCTTTGCTTACTGTTCATTCTCTCTAGCACACAGGATGCTACAGTTGCCCAAGGGGTATTTATTGACCAGCTGAATGAATAACCTATTTGGATAATAGCTTTCCCACTCGAAGAAACAAAATCAAAAGCTACATGCCCTCCTCTGTATTCTGTACCATTGAGGACGTTCTTCTGATTCCTGGAAAGGAAGACCTCTTGCCTCACTTCCACGTCCCCATCTTTGGCCTCTGCCTTGAGACCTTGGCTCTTTCTGAGAGTTTAGCTGACTAGGAGTCATCTGTGCACTTGCTGTCAGGGAAACCCAAAAATGGGAGCTCAGGTGCACTGCTCCCCCAGGAGAGAAGGGCAGAGAATATGTTCTCTAGATGGAAGAGGCCATGGGGGTTGGGTCATTGGGGGTTGACCGAGGTGGGGGCTTCAGTGGATGTGTGACATGTAAACACTTAGACTATGTACATTAAATACGTGCAGATTTCTATATATCAAATTAAGTCAATAAAGATGTGCTTTTAAACGTTAAGCTTACTTACATTCAAGAGGTTGAGACAGGAGGATTGTGAGTTCGAGCCCAACCTGGGCTACATAGTAAAACCTTGTCTTTAAAAGAAACTAATAGTTTACAATTTTTTTTAAAAATTTAAATGTGAGTATTACAATGCCAACCTGGGCTACAATGGTAAGTTCAAGACCAGCTTAAAACAAAAGAAAAACAACACACACACAAACACAAAACCAAGCCTTAACTAAATAAAACCACCCACAATCATTTTCATATGTGACAAGAGATCCATGGAGGAGTCAGTCACATTCCAGAGCAAGAGAATTGGGTCTTTGACAGATCTCACACACCATTTGCTCTGGAAACTGTGTGCCTGTCACGATGATGCCCACAGTGCACACATGGATCTGATGCTGGTTTTGCACCAGAAGAAACCAAAGCACCACGTATGGATAGCTCTGACTTCCTAGGCAGTACAGAGGATGGAGCTAAGCTGAAACCTCAGCCTGCCGTTTCCACCAGAAATATGTCAGTGAATAGAAATGGCGGTGATCAGCGGAATTGTAAAAGCGAACACTCTCCTGGTTTCGGAGGAATACCCGCTCAGTGTTTATTCCCGCGCCTAGAACATTAAGTAATGCATTAAAAGTCATCTTGGTTTGTCCAGCACCCCCTAACAATGAGCCTTCTCTTGCCTCTAGCCACTTGTGAGTCACTCATTTGTGTCATGCAGCTTCCATTTTACAGGAGGAAGTTGGGGGGGCCCCCGTCATTAGTCACACCGTCCCAAGGCAGCTAGCTCTCCGCATGCTGAGCTGCTTCGTGCCACTGCCTTCTGCTTTGAGGAGCATCTGGCAAACACTGATCAAACCTTCTTTTCGCTCGCCCAATGTCTATGAAGGCACAATTGGTAAACAATACAGAGCCAGTTTCTCTATATCCACAGCCTCTACTATCAATATCATATTATTTCTACCAGTGCCATATAAACACAGGGTTAGCTCGCTGACTCATTTAAAGATCTGAGGGGAAGGAACAACAATTTGAAATTTGTACATCACTCTTCATGAAGATACCGTCACCATGAGCTGGACAACCGGTTAGCTGGCTTCTTCACACTGCCAGGGGTCTTATCACGGCTCATTAAACACGACACAGCATTAGAAGAACCTCCCAAATGCAGTTCCATTCTATCAGGACATTGCTTAAATGGAGTCGCAATTGGAAACTCACCCAGAATTTGAATGAACCACAAATCCCAAATTCCTAATTTATTTTTATTGTTTTCACCATTTTTGATCTAAGGAAAAGGTGACAGATTTTTATCAACCCCAGATAGAAATCAAGTCCTGTCTAGAAAGCGGCAGACAAGATAAAAAAGCAGATCAACATTTATGGGCTTTTTTGATACTTGGTGTCCAGATTAAAACGCTATCAAGAAACTGTTCTGATGCCAGAATGATGGGCGTTTTGTGGTTTTTCCTTAATGGACATTTTATAGCACTTTTGGAATTCTAGAAGGACCAGGAGAACAGTTGATAGATACACTGTACCTGAGCCATGCATTTCTATGAATCCATCCTCTCCCACATCATCCCCCCATGGACATTTACTGATTTCTTCTTGAAAAGAAAGGAAAGCCAAAGCCTCATAGGTGCAAACACAAGCCAGCCTACCTTCGTTTTTGAAACTCCGAATGGTGTTAGCAGACGGCATGGAGGTACGGTCCGTGGCGAACTTGTTGTAGAGTTCCAGCATGTACTCGGGCGGATCCACTTTGGCCGTGTCCTGCAGGGGAATGTCGGACAGGTTCAACGTCTTGAGAAACTCGTCCTTCATACTTTGCAGCAGTGTGTTGAAGTCAATACCATCTTGCTCTGTGAAAATATCGTCAAAGAAGGGCATGTCTTCTTCCAGGGGTGACTGCTCAAGGCCCATGATGGGGCTGCCAGAAACTGAGTGAGCCACCAGGCAGAAGACGGCGCTTAGCGGCAGGACCAGAGAACCCATGGTTCTGCTCAGTTCCTCAGGACAGCCTAGGAAGGCTGAACTCCCCCTGAGCTCTAAGTGGCAGTTTTATCTCGCCGAGTGTAAATGTCTTATGTCACTGGACACGACACGACACAAGTATGGAAACTCTTCCTCTCTCTTCCCCTCCCCCTGGGCTACTCCCCACCCCCGCCAAAAGTCAGGTTGCAGTAATTGGAATGCAAAATCCCCTATAGGGCCTAGCCTCCTCTTATCTCCCCAGCGTAAACTTGTACACCAGATTTCATTTTTATCTTGCAACCCCCTTTTCTTTTAATGAGCATTTTGTAAACATTTCCACATTCTGACACTGGTGAGGGATAAGACAATTTCTCTTCGCAAAGGCTCTGCTATTCTTTCTTTCATTTGACTTCCTTTTGGTAGGAATGTCTGGATTCTGGGCTTATGGGATTCAGTTTTGCATGTGTGTAGGGCAGATATTAAAAATCAACAAAATGCACATCAGTGGTGACACATATAGATTCAAGACAGAGCTAACTTCAAGTTAAGTGGATATAAATGACTCAGAAACAGACTTTGAAGTATTTGCTTTTAGAAGCAGGGAAGACTGAGAGTCGCGGGCATTTTCCTACAGACTCGATCAGGCTGAAGTAAAGCCAAGGCCTGAGAATAATGAGGTCTGGAGTGTGGCATGGTGAGGAGCTTTTCAGATATCACCTAATGCACTTCCTCCAATAACCCTGTTTTCCTTCCTGTTGTGTGCGTAGACTCCTGGAGTCCTGCAGCTGGCCAGAAGTCACTGAACTGCACAGTCGTGAAGCCCCAGGTTAAGCCCAGGCCGTCTGATTACTGTGGACTGGAAACTGCCCAACTTTGTAACCAAGGTTTCTCTAGACCAGGAATGGGTAGTAATAGCAACTAGACCCCAGCCCAGCCTTCTACCTGGTAGGCAATGAAAAGGCAGGTAGCTAGGTGTGGATTCAGGTCCTATGCTTGTGATACCTGATCTCAATACATACATGACACATGACCAAGATCTCTGCCAAGTTCACCTCCAAGACTAAGTCCAAAGCTCCAGCAGCTTGGCATCAGCATTACTAAACAGATAAAAAAAATGCCAAGCATTTTGGTAAGGGGGTGGTGGGGCTGGTAAAATTGATTGTGTGTCTACATTAGGAATAACAAGCCAGGCTAACCATATGGCCCACGCTAATTGGTGGCCGCAGTAGGCATGGTGCTCTCCTGGTGGCTCTGTAGCCAGCTCCAAGGGGTGATTTCCCACAGGGACAATTATAATGGAATCTCTTCTGCTTGTATGTTCTCTGTGCAACTCTGCAGGCAGCCTTCGGTGCATTCTCGGACACTAGAACACTGTCTTGGCTTCTTGGTTAAGTTTTTCTGCTCTCTTTCTAATAGGCGAGCTGCAGTACCCCCCTTTACCACTTCCTCTGGTTCCCCAAGTTTCTAATCACCCTTTGACTCTTTCTCATCCTCCCTAGATGTTTGCAGCATTCATTTTGAGCTGTCTTCAGAAGAGTCTTCTTTAATCCAACTCACTGTCTGCTTCTCTGGTAGTTGATTCAAATCTGGTGTTTTGACCAATTTTCTGCTCATGGAGCAAAATGGAGACTGCACATTGGAAACAGATTGCATCTGAGCAGGCCCACCAACGAGCGCGGCCCAAAGCCATGGCCCACTCGACCGTGACGCGTCTCATCACGGGGCTCCTGAACACATGACGGTAAGGCTCCTGTGTCATGTGCTGATCAGGACAAGCACCCGCTTATCTTTACACACACACACACACATGTGGACACACACCCCAAAATTCTGAATGGCAGGTGTGTACATGCAACTGCCACGGACATCAGAACAAATGGCTGCACTAATTTTAAAGGTCTGAGGACAGACACCCCCCCACACACACACCCACTCCAAATTGAGCCCATCACTGAACCCAGAAAGAAAAATGTGCCATGGAGAATTCACTGGTTTCTGTGTCTATACTTGGTGAGAGAGAAGCTAACCATCAATGTGTCTTTAGCTGGGTAATAGTTGTTCCAGGAAAATGGGCACGGTTCCATCTCCCTCGCTATACTACTGGATTCTAGACCACAGCTAGAGTGGGTTTCTAATTTTATCTCCATTTAACCATTGGCATTTTAATAGTTGCTCTTAGCTAGTGACTGTCATGTTGGGTAGTGTGGCCTTGGATTATATTCCATAAAAACAAACATAGGAATAGAGTCATTGGTTAGTAGGTAAGACTCCCGATTTAATACAACACCAGATTGTTCTCCTGAATAGGTTTCCTTGCCAGCATGTGTCACTGGACTTGGGGAATTCTGGATGAACTGAGCGTCTCTGCGCACACCTACCAACCCAACCCTGAAACTCCTGAGAGATGGGAACTTGAAGAACAGGATTAAAAACAGCTGTGAAGATGCAGAAAAATTAGATGGGGGACTCATGCTAAATACTAATGTCTATCAAAACTCAATGACATTCCGAACAGTTCATATTGTAGGGATAGATCAAAGTATAGAAACAGCCTGGGAAAGGGTTCACAAATAAGGAAAATTGGTTAAAAAAAATAGCTGCTACCATGGCTCAATGAGGAAACAACAAACAATAAATAATAAGGGATCGCTTACTGAGATATCAATTGTCCGTGCCATTCTTTACACACAAAAATCAAGTTTGGATTGATGGAGAGTTCTCACAAAAGAGGAAATCTGAACATTAGGGAGGGTCCCTTTTGTCCTCACATCTGCGGCCACTGCAACCACAGAGGAAAGCAAGGACAAGAATGCTTTCCTGGCCGGCTTAGAAACAGAGGAAAGGAAGGTCATGTGTAGAGAAAAAGGTACGCGTGAATGCCAAGCATCTGACGACGAGAATGCCCCTTGGAACAGTGAGTGGGACACACTTTAAATCAAGCTGGCTATGCTCACCATCCTTTCAGGAGCACAGGCAGCCCAGAAAGGAGCAGCATTTAGATGCGACAAGAGGTTACATCACCTGCAGTTTAAGAAACATCTTTGTTGTTCTTAGAGCAAACACTCCATGTTTAAGTATGCTTTTTAAGTAAAAAATGCTAAAAATGAAAATGCCCTCGGACCTAGGATATCCTGGGCATGGAGTGGACAGCCCGTCAGTGTGCTCCTCACACACTGGAGGTGTTTGACAGCTGCGCTCAGCAACAGTCCAGAGAGCAGTGGCCAGGGCGCAAAGGCAGCCAGTGCGCTCTGCCACGCAGGAGATAAGTCAAGCCCTTTAACACCAGCGGCTGCTAAGGGCTTATTCCACACTCGGAGCGAGATAAGCTGCCCTTCATGCCTCGCAGCACACCCCAGTCAGGAAAGCAGCTCAGAGAAAATCCAATCAAGGCAACGAGGCACAGACAATCATTTTAGGGATGAAAAGGAGCAAACTTCAAGTTGTTTTGGTTTTAGTTTCTCGAGTATCTATCTGTCGAGAGCCTGTACTTCAGAATGACTGGCTTTTCGAAGCATGTCATCACCGCAGGGTCCGCACAGAGCCACCTGCCAGGCACTTTGCACTCACAATCCAAGCCCTAGTGTCTAAAGTACAGTTTGTTTTCTCATTTTTCTGAAGCACCCAGGGTCCAAACAGTTAGATGAAGTGACTGGATGACACATGCTTAGAGGGAGTGGAGCCACACCCTTGCCACTAATTCCTCCTAATTCTCTCCACCGCTTTTGTTAGGCTGGTAGTTCACAGAGTTGTTTTGACTATACACCTGAGTTAGATACATTAGCGGTCTCCCTGTATTGTCTGCTAAGCTAATTTCCCTGAGACGAATGAACCCTCTAACGTTCTTGTATTTCCTCATTCAGATTCAATTTCAAGTGTGCCATTTCCGCTTAAGAGCAAGCCGGATATGAGTCTACTTCCCCGCCTCCTCTTCTTTTCTTTCTTTCTTACAAAATGCAATCACGTCGTCCATAGAATTCAGTGTAAACAAGTTTTGGAAGAACAGTTCACATTTTGACTTAGAGAAGTCATCAGCAGGTCCCTGCCCGCAGAGCTACCAGGTCAAGGTGAGCCACACTCATTATTCCAGAAGGATGGAGACATGTAAGACCAGTAGGCCAGTCTGGACGCCAGCGCCACAGCCTGAGGCCATATCATCATCGAGGACATCGCAAATTAACCTCGATTTCCCATTTCCACAATCTACCAGGGCAACAGTGTTATTAAAAAGGGTGAGGCTCTGAGAGGTGGAAGGAAAACGAGAGGTCAACCTGCACAGGAAGAGAGAAGCAAGAGGGGAAAGAATGGGGCCTGTCTTGTTGGTGAGTGCCAAGTTCCTATTGACTTGAACTGAACAAGGATCTGCAGAGAAGGTCTTAATTCAACCATGGCCAGTGCATCAAATCAGAGCTAAATGTGATTTGTCTTCATATATAGTTCATAAAGGAGAAAAGTTTCTGGAAACTGTGGGCCATTTTTGAAAAAAAATTATTTAAAGTATCATTATGATGACAAACCCTTTGGTAGAACCAACCTTGTGGGGAAGAGAAAGTCACACTACCTCCAAGCAATTTTTCCCCTTCCCCCAAAGTTGAGACTGTTAGGGCCAGAGTCTGCTCTAATGCGGTTTGTGAGGCAATCGCTCTGATTATAAAATCCTGATGAGCCAGGGTGTGTGCAGACAGGCAACAAGCTGGATTACAGACAGGGGTCTCCAATAACCTGATTTTGATCCAACTTATATTGTGTGTGCCCAGAGGATCAAAATCATGTATACGATTCTCCACAAGTGCTCCCAAATTATTACCAAATGGTCTATCATGGCCGTTTAAGACTCGTCGTTAATTATTCCCGAGGATTTGAAAGGGTTGGCATTGATAACAGTACCTAGGAGGAATTCTAGGAAATGATAACAGCAGAATTCCTTAAGCAGGCAGCCAGACAGCTAACCCATGCCGTGTCACTCAGTAATGTGTGTTTTCACAAAGATTTCTGCAGTTGCCTTGATTCTTCTGTCTGCTACTTGGCGGCCATTGGTTTAGTAAGATGAAACCTCCCAGTGCAGTATATAATAGTGCCAAATGGCCAAATGTGTGATAAAAAATGATTCCAAATTTTGCTCCCAATCTATTAGTCCAGACACAAGAGTGACCTTTCTGTTGCATGGTTGACGTAGTTCTGAGTTGTATCAGCTTCCACAAGATAAAGTTAGAATGTCCGTCTTCTCAAGTAACACAGACAACTCAGAGGCAGAAGCGTTTTCCGTTCATGTATCCCTGGAATCCATAAGGAGCCTGGCACACACAGGATGCTCTCTGGTCAATAAACACAGGTGTTACGATGTGATTTTGCTTTTTGTTCTGTAAATTACCTATCAAATTCCATTCTGGTAGTCTCTCTTTAGACAGTGTTTTAGGACCATTGGCCAAGGTCATTCAAATTAGTGAGGTGACATGGAGGGCTGGAGGGGCACTACCCCTTGACCCAAGGTTCCCTCTGAACCACTTAGTTTTCCTCTGGGCTTCCTTTAAGCTCTGTCTCCTTAAGCGGACAGATGTACTACTCCAAGAAAAGTCACAGACCACTGAGATAGCTGCTGCCCTTGCTTCTGAGCCTTGAAGCTGCTTCCGGCCAGAGCAGAGTTGCTCCACTGTGTGGAACTGGTCCAGGTTATCAGGGGATCACATGTTTGGGGGAAGTTTCCATAGTAACAGAATGACTGCCCAGAGCACTCACTTCATAACATGCTCTCTCTGGAACCTCCATGAGGTGAAGCATCCCCAAGAAGGCCAGGAATCTTGAGCCTCGGCCAGAGGCAACCTTATCACAGCCAGCAGTTTGCCATTCAGGGCCACCACTCGAATAGATGTTCGTTAAGCATCTGCACTATGTAGTGCACGGAGGCACGGGGCTGCCAGGGAGGATGCTCCAAGGCCAGCCAATGTAAAAATAGAAAGCTTCCATTGATTCAGGTTCTGCTTTGTGCCGGATACCAGTGCCCAGGCTTTGTGTTGGTTGTTTCTCCCATTTCTCCTCCAAACCTACGACTTTAGGATTAGCATCAGCAGAAGGGGATACTGTATAAAAGTCGGGAAGAGAAAGACACAAGATCAATGCCAGCTCTACCAACCCTGAAGGTCAGACCCTTCATTACACCTGCTCTGTACCCCCAAGGAAGTTTAGTCAGTTGGAAGGGTAGCACAGAGGAGGGTACGGTTTGGGGGGGAGTGAGACTAGGAGGGGACTCTCTGTTGCAGCTTTGAAGAGGCGAAAGAAGCAGAGAAACGTCATCTCTAGCACCCTGAGCTCGGTGTAGGAAGACAGCTGAGCTCATCTATTGAGAAAAACGGGTAGAAGCCCTGGAGAAGGGACAGTGGAGACACGTGGCATTGATGGCAGAAAGTATCGAACACATGTGCCTGGCCATACACTGACCATTTCCATGCATGACCTCTTAATCCTCATGGTGTCTTGAGGTCGATACTCTTCTGCCCCCAGTGAAAGTGAGGCTCGATGAAGATGCGGAAGATGCCCACTGGGGACCACATACTGTGACTACAATTGTGACTCAGAGATCAGGGCTTCCTGGGAGCCAGGAAGGTGCTCAGAGGTGTGAAGTCATGGCCCCTAACTAACTTCTAAACTTAACAGATAAAAACTGGAAAGCCCGTGGCCTCAGGAGTGGTTGGTGGGGAAGTTGTGAGCTTGAACCATGAGGGCAAAAATGAGACAGTGGGAACACTAAGTCGAGAGGTAGAAATGCAGAAAGCCAGGCTCAAAAAACTGGAGCAGAGATTTAACGGTGAGAATAATGACCAACCTAGTGAGAAGCGGCTCACGATAGGTAGAAATCCCACTACTTACTGAAGCTATCTTTAAGAAATATAACTTCCCTGAGCAAATTCAACATCATATAGCAAAAAAGGAAGGACCCTTTCAGAATCTTCACCATTCTATATACATAAGAGTAGAGCCATTCCTTCAGCCACCGAAGTCAATTCTAACACTGATTTTTGATTTTTCAGGAACCAGGAAGAGCGATAGCCCATGTCAGGAGCAGAGAGCTCACGGGGGCTGCAGAACCATGGCAATGGCGGCAAGTAATGTCTGCTCAGTATGGCGCTGAGCACTCCAGAACAGGAGCGGAGACCCCAAGCATGGGAAGCCATGACTGCCCATCATGAGGTCCCCCTGTGAGGGAGAGGTAGACTGTCTTCTCAGAAGGTGTCTGTTCCCCTCAGAGCCACTTGCCTCGCTTTCCTTGCCTCACACCAATGAGAAAAATTTTGGGAAGAAGGGAGTGTCTTCCCCTCACTGCTGGGTTGCTGCTAACAATGCTTCCCAGTGAAATGTTTCATGTTTGATGACTACCTCAAGAGCCCTGGCCAAAGTCTGAAACCCCATCTCCACAGTCTTTCAGTTAGCATTGCACAAATTTCTACCCATTCCTCTCCAGGATGCCAATCAAACTCCACTCTCTCCCCCAGCCCCGGGCTCTGGCTATGCAGTCACAGGACATACGTTCGTGTTCCACAGGAGGACATGTCTACAAGGGCTGAACTCCAGGGCTCTCGATGAGAGGCTCACGGTGGGGGTGAGGGTGGGTCCTCCAAAATATTTTTAATGTTCACTGCTCAGGTGGCAATGTGGTATTTCCAACACAGCTGGAAATTGAATCTACAGATAAATTTCTATTCATTTGACCAGGAAATAACATGAAACAAATGTGAAATCAGTTTAACAGGATCACACAAGGCCTCGTTCCAGAACCTGAAGGCCCAGCTCAGGGCTCCCCACTGCTCAGATTGTGAGCACATGGTCGGAATACTGGATCCTTGTTCGCTTCAATTAAGTTATTACTTATGGCTTCGAAGCTTTCATTTTGTCACCTATAAAGAGGGCTAAAAATAAGGCTTGATTCTGGACCCGTAATACAAAAGCAGAGATCTAGTCGGCTTTGGGCTTTGAAACTTTGTTTTCCCTTCAAGAGAAGTTTTGCTTCGGCTTTAAAGTCTTCTGTGTCTCTTGTTACGCCTCTATCCGTGACTCAGACGAAAAGAACAGCGACTGGATGCGTACACAGCGGTCTCACTTAATGAGAGGTCATTCCTTGGCGCGACCCGTTCCCTCACACTTGCTGTGTAGTTGTGGAAGGCCAGGCCATAGCTCCAGGAAATCCCCATTAGCTGTGTCCACAAGGGGGCAGACGTGAAAACTGAAGTTAGAAAAACTTGGAAAACACAATACCCACCTGCCTGTGTTTCCCTGGGTGTAAGGACATGTGTGAGACAGCCAAGGCACACAGAGGAAACCCGGAAAGGGCCCGGGAGATTCCCGACACTGATGAGATGGGTCTCCACCTGTCTGATCCTCAAGTCCCACAAAGTGACCCAGAGGAAGTTGGCCAGGTGCTTCTCACGGTTGTCAGGGAAACTGGTTAAAGCCCGATAGTTAAACCAGATCTCAGAGAGTGAGGAAGCCTGGCAAGAGATTATTTTCCAATGGACAATGTCCTGCGTAGCACTGTGATCATGAAACCAGTAGTTAGCTAATGATTCTGACAGTTTCTGATGCCTGGGGCTGGAGAGACGGCTCAGCAGTTAAAAGCATTGGCTGCTCTTGCAGAGGATCCCAGTTGGGTTCCCAGCACCACGTGGTGGCTCACAACCATCTGTACTACCAGTCTCAGAAGATCTGATGCCCTCCTCTGGCCTCTGAGGTTACTGCACCTACATGGTGTACTTTCATACAGACAAAACTCAAACACATATAATAAAAATAATAAACAAAACTTTGAAAACAATTTTAGATGTTCTATAGGCCACAGAGTATTTGCTGATAGTTTGAGAAGTTGAAACCAACAGATCAAGCAAGGATAGGTATGGTGTCTCTTGCCTGGAATCCAGAGAGAGAAGCTGGAGGATGACCATGAGTTCAAAGCTAACCTGGGCTAGGACCCTTGAAGAAGAAAGAAAGAAAGAAAGAAAGAAAGAAAGAAAGAAAGAAAGAAAGAAAGAAAGAAAGAAAGAAAGAAAGAAAGGAAGGAAGGAAGGAAGAAAGATGGCAAAAAAGTCAAAACCAAAAAATGGGTGAAAGTGTTATATATACTTGTTACATTTGGTTCTTCTGTATTAATTCACAACTAATAAGTCCCATGAATGCTCAAATAGATTTGTGATCTGCCTAAGGTAATCAATCACCTAGACCACTGATTTTTGGAGTGGTCCTTGGAAGGTTTTTGGAGTGAGAGGGGCAACATTGAACTGATATGATATCATATCAGTTCAATGATATGATATTGAACTGATATCGTCATTAATAGTTGTAAAATATGGTCTTAATTTGTATCTCCTTTTTCCTTATCATAAACATAGTTGCACATCAATAAACATTCAGGGAGATTATTGGCACTAAAAAGAGGGTCATCGGAACAGCGGCCGCACAGGGACCTTGTCAAGTCTCAGGCTCAGAGTTCTGACAAAACACCCTGTCTTCATGTGCACCTCTGATCAGCGGCTTCAGGACAGCTCTGGGGCTGGGCTAGAGTTTTAAATTTTGCTTTTAAGACTAAACTCTGACCTTCCATGGGGCTGCTGACATGCGGTAACAGGAAGAGTGGCGGACTCCAAGTTGGGATGGAAATCAGCTCACAGAGTGTGCCTGCGTGCTCGCAACTTGGCTTTACAAGGCCAGACGGCAGGCTGTTCCTCAGGAGATGGCCATGACGCTCTCTGACTCCTTCCTGGTAGCGGTGACAAGATTGGAGTGTCTGTTTGGAGAGTTACACACTCATTCACTGTCAGAATGTCAGGGCGGTTGACACTTAGACCTCTGATGGGGGATTCCTTCAGAATGGACCATGTATGGGAAAAACTGTGTATGATTCCACAGAAGGAAGAAATGAGATGGCAGATTGGAAACTAATTTTAGTCTCTATGCACATACCGGTCCCTGTCACACTCCCACTATCTCCTCTCACGGTGTCTGATAGCAGCAATGGGCGGCTTCATGATGCTCTTCCAGAATGCTTTGGAAGGACTTAGCATCACGCTTCAGTACCCATGACTTACAAAAATGACTTGTATCACTCCATTGGCCACAGGACAATGACAGATATCAAGGATTCCAAGATAGCTTCAGAAGCAGTTGCCAGCACACATTTTTCCATTCAAAAGTTACAGCATGTTGAGTTATAACGTCAGGGCTTTGGGAACGAGTGTTCGTCACGAGACGCGGTCAAGTAGTCACACGCCGGTACTCTAGCATCTGGTGACCCTTGTTGGTAAACCCAAATGTCCTATCACACAGAACCCCTTACTGTCTGGATAGATGCAGGCTGAGAGTTCTAACGGAACGTGTTAGGGCAGGACCTATACAGATTTCATATCTCCTCTACTGCTGCTTCTTATTCCATTTTTCTCAAATTAATGCCGTCAGTAGCTGATGATTAGATAGAGCACTCTGAGACCCTGCTGGAAAGAAAGGGATACAATGAAGAATTGAGAGGTTTGTCCCACAAGGTAAAGGTTCTGGGTGGAAATTAGGAGACAAGCTGAAGAGGAGGTAAGCAGAGGGGACAACTTCCTAGAACTTCTACATGCAGAAACAGCACTGGACCCAGCGAGAGACGTCACAGCTTACAGGAGACAGGCGTGCTTGTCCTGGATATAAAAGGAAGACACAGGAAGGATTTCATGATGATGTACCTTGTCATTCACCGTTTCTTCTGCCAAGGGGATCGGTGAAAAGATCATAACTATAAGATCATAATGGGTAGATGATATTTGAACTTTATAGAATAAGCACTATTTTAGTCTTTAAAATTGGTTTCAAAATTCAATTTCTTTTTACAACATGGCAAAATCATTTAAAAAAACACTGCATTCATGATTTGCGTCAGCTTGCTTGGGTTTGGAGAGGAAACTGAAATCTCCAAAGTGAAGCTTCACTAGCCCACACCGTCATCCGGTCCTCATGCCGCCTGTGCTGGTGTTACGTCAGCTTGACAGGAGTTAGGTTCATCTGAGAGGAGTGAACGTCAATGGAGAAAATGCTTGTGTAAGATAAGGCTGTAAGCAAACCTGTAGGGTTGTTTTCTTAATTACTGATTGGTGTGGGAGGGCCCGGCCCATTGTGTGTGATGCCACCCAGAGCAGGTGGTCCTGGGTGCTCAGAAAGCAGACTGAGCAAGCCGTGAGGAGCAAGCCAGTGAGCAGCTTCCTCCAGGACCCTTCATCATCACCTCCTGCCTCCAGGTTCCCTCTCAGTCTGAGTTCCTGTCTGTTTCCCTCAGTGGACTATGATTCAGGATTTGTAAGCCAAATAAACCCTTCCTCAAGTTCCTTTCAGATATGGTGTTTTTAACTGCAACAGTAACTCCAGCTAAGACCACCCCCCTCCAGGTCATTATTGATGTGACACCGGCCCCTAGTTTGGGGTCACAGGAGAGAATGTTGAGGGGTGGGATGACTTAAAACGTGACCATCAGATGGGCTCTGTCACCCATGCAGCTGGCACGATGAACACATCGGAAACTCTCCTCATTGCTAACCCATAAATTGCACTTACTTACTTTAAAAAGCTAATCTATGTTGAATCTGCAGACTTCGGAACTGCTTCTCCAGCCTGCAGAAATGCCTTCAGATTCCTTTTTTTCTCTTTCTGACCTCACCCTTGCTTCAGGGGTGGGGTTAGAGGTGCGGGTCAAGCTAAGCAATCCAATGCCCAGCTGCATCTTCCTTATATGGTAAAACTCTTGCCAAGGACCCACGTTCTCTGTCCAGATAGGAAAGTGTCCCACCTTCCTTCGCTCTAACTGGTTAGTGTGGTCATGTTATTTTAATGTGTTATCATTTTATTTTTATGGTGCAGTTAAATATTATTATGTAAGTGAGCTGTATATGTCATAAGGCCTGTGGCAGCTGATTGAGATTCTAGGGAGCTATCAGATACCTGATTTTTAAGATGGCATGTGTATGTGGATTATGTGAATGAGTAAATATAAGGATGTATGCCAATATTTGAAGGTGATTTAGTTTTTCAATATATTTTTTGACAACCATGCTCTGCTATAGTTATGACTGTTAAACATCTGGAATACAGGATATCTGTTTTCTGTGTTTCAAATAATCTTTATTAAGTTTTAATTATAAAATATAATTGGTTTATAAACAACTGTATTTTATATATAAAATTTATTATATAAAAAATAAACCCTTAAAATTTAAAATTATAAACCACAGAGTTGTTTAACCAGAGAAGAAAAAAGTCTTTTTCCAGACATAGTTTCTCTGAGTAGCCCTGGATGTCCCTGAACTCACTCTGTAGAGCAGGCTGGCCTCGAACTCAGAGATCTGTCTGACTCTGCCTCCTAAGTGCTGGGATTAAAGATGTGTGCCACCACCGCCTGGCAAAAAGAAAACATTTTTATATAAGATGTTTATGTAAAAAAATTATGAAGAATGCTTACAATATAGTTTTATCTTAACTAGTTATAGTCCTGAGATCAGAATCCTGTTACATACAGCCGAAGGCTCTCCTAAGAACTGATCAATTCTTACTAATGTTCACCAAATCTTAGCAATGTTTACAAAAACTGGCTTATAAAAGCTAAGATTTTGTTTTATCCTTTAACTAAATGAGGTATTTAAAACCTGTGATTATGTTTCTCTAAATACTGTCTTTATGTTTTATCGTTGAGTAAGTCACATAGTTTGACCACAGACCTTATTTTACTGGACAAAAATTTAAATATATTTATTAACATGACTCATTACACAAAATATTATTGTGCCTATGATCTTCACCCCCTCTAGAGTAACATTTAACAATTGCCACTAAGAAATCGTGACACCCTCTCTAGGTCAGTTAACCTTGGCCTTCCTGATGCTACACTCCCTCATGCTGTGACCCCCAACCACAAAATTACTTTTGTTGCTACTTCATACTTGTAACTTTCTATTGTTATGAATCGTACTGTAAATGTCCATGTTTTCCAGTGGTCTCAGGTGACCTGTGAAAGGACTAGTCATTCTCCAAAGGGGTCACGACCCACAGGTAGAGAACCATGGCTTCAACTTAAACAGGAAGTTCAGGACATCTGTATTTCTTAAATACTGTTATGCTTACAAGATGTTAAAATTCTACTGGGTTATTCCTCAGTGAGGAAAATGTCTAATCTTGATTCTCCCGAGACTACAAATAGAGACCACATCGAGCCTTTCTGATGCAACCGTGAGTTGACGCAGACCCTACCTTAGTTAAACCTTTGTGTGAATACCTGATTGACACTCCTCTGATATAAATTAGCACGTCTCTCTCCTTCGTCTGTCATCTTTGCTTCCTTGAAACATACTGTTCTAAATTACTTTAATATTAAATAGAATTCCTGCGTGCTACATCGATGTTAAAACACAGAAAAGCCATCCCTGTGTCGTGAAAACGCTGGCGATAAGCTAAACAGTTACAGGCTCAAAGCCAGTTGTCTTGAACTATCTTCATCTTTTTAATAGAAGATATATTACCCTCTTGTGTATATGACAACATCCGTGCGAGTAAAGCTCAAAGACTACTTCAGAGGATTGACTTTCACGGTATCTATAGAAGCTTATTAAAGCCTGTCTTTACTTTGATGCCATCTCTACGGTCACCTTTAAAATAATAAATTCAGATCACACCCATAGGTGCGTTTTTTGTCATTAACCCTTGTGTCTCCTTGGACCCTGAGAGCTGCTCAGGTGTGCCTATGTACGCGGTGTCTCCCCACTGTCCTCGCATCCTGGTCCTGCGTACCAACCTTACTCTGGGTTCTGGTGACTTCTCTGGACTTTGTCTTACTCCTGAGGTCTCAGTGGCCCCTCTGGAGTTCTGTCCTACTGTTGGGGTTCTGATGGTCCCTCCTCTTTACTGAACTTTTAATGCTGTTCTCAGGATTCCAGTGCCCTCTTCCCTGGGCTCCTGCAATTACCAGAAATCCTGTCCTTTCCCTCCCTGCCCCGGAATAGCTTCTGAGTTCTGGCCCTACACACTTTACTGTGCTGCTCTCCGAGTCCATCCACTTCCATAAAGTAAAGCAGGACTCAAAAAAGACATTTGTCTGACCTCTCTTCCTTTTCTGGACCCACTTAACTTACCAAACATATACTCCCTCCCCAATGGGCACCGCTCAGTCTTGCCCATCCAATGACCCTTCTTGGTGGCCTTGTTCTAGGGCCTCAATCGCTACTTAACAAGGTCAATATTTTCCCTATATCAGGCTAAGGAGGCAATACCAAGCCTTCCACGGTTGATTCCTTTATCTTTACATAACGTGTCTACTGGATTCTAAAAGAAACCTAGACCTTACCCAGCCATATGCAGCCTACTCAGGTGAGACTCTGGAGACGGCAGCTCTACCAGGGCAAACACCTGCTCTCTCTGCCCAGCATCTCCAGGAATGCCTCTTCTCTGGCAGACACAGAATATTCTCTCCCCCACAACACTACAGGGCTCTTTTGTTACACACGTTTTGTCTGATTCTGGTAAATATTCTGGGTCTATCACTGGACTCAACAATATCTCTTTTCTAGCCCACAACACTGGATTCCTCCTCTTCTCTAATCCTTTAGGAGAAAAGTAATCACCTGCTTATCTTCTGTTTACGGGCAACTAGGTGCCCCTTGTATAGAGAGTATATTGGTAAGTTAGTATGTACCTGTTTAAAACTTCTTCTTATTTATTCGATGTGTTCTTCACATCATGTGTCTTGAACCTACTCATTTCCCTTCGCATCTGCCCTCCACCTCTGTAAAGCCTCACCCAACAAAACAAAATTTAAGAGAAAAAAAAAAACTGAAAATCTTGTCATGCAAGCTGCACTGTGACACAGTGAGTCATGCAGTAAACCCTTTGTCCATGTACCTTTACTTGCATGTGTTTATTGCAGAGTCATGGTTCGATGCCTCTGGTTTCTGCTACACTATTGATGCTGGGCCCTCACTGGGAATCCCCGTGGTATCCTGCTGTGGCCCTGTGTTGTGGACATCCTGTAGCTTTGGGTCTGCGGGTCAGGCACCTACACATGCTCCAGCAGATCGTAGATGGAGTGGATGTTGGGGCTGACCAAGTCATAACCTTGGATCTGGGCCTGGGCAACTTCAGGGCCGGTTAGCCTGCCAGTTCTCCCCTGTGCTCACCATCAGGGTGAGCTCTCCAACATTGCCCTGGTAATTCGCCCTTGCGCATGAGAAAGGGGTGGGGCCGTTCTCCTGCTTTCCTGTCCTCAAGGTTGGGTCTCCCACACCTACACCATCAAAGCCATCTCTACTGCAGTGCCCAGGCCAATCGCTGGAGCCACTATCCTGAGTGCTTCGGGTGATTGGGGCAGAGACAGCTTTCTCAGTCTTACGACCCCACAGCTAGCTCCTCCACCTGTCTTGGGTTGACGGGGTGTGGGGAAGGGGGCTGTTGGGGAGGATGACAACTCTCCCCTGCCTATGCTGCCTCAAGACAGACTAGTAATGGAGAGAGCTCTCCCTTGCTCAGCACTTTGGGGCTGGCTCACCCACCCGTCCTCTGTTGTGTTGCCCAGGTGAGGTACAGGGCCTGCTCTCCCAAGTGTTGTAGCAAATGGGGGACATTTGAGCTCTTGTGACCACAGGGCCAGCTTTTCTACCTACCTCAGGTGTTGATGGGTGTTAGGGGCATCTTTCCCCCACACATGCTGCCACAAGACAGTTGAGTCATGGGAATAGCTCTTCCTTGCTTGCAACATCGGCGTTGGTCACCCACAACCCCACAACAGTGCCAGCTCAACCGTGCTGCCAAATCGAGGAGCAGGGCCATTTTCTTGAGTAGCATGCACCTTCTAAAACTCACAGAGAAGCTGGCTCAAGAACTAAGATTTGACCATCCATGTCAAAACCAAGCCTATTTATTCCAAAGTGTTTCAATCTCAGCAGTCCTGGGTTAAGGAGGTCCCTGAGTCTGTAACAGGAAGAAAAGAGAACAAGAAAATAGCACAAAGTAAAAGCACCGTGCCTTTGAGAGCCACCAAAAGGTAGAATACTTCATATTTCCAGCAGAGGTTGCTTTTGATTAGCTTGTGATATAAGGGGCTACAGTGGGGCTAATGGGAAGCCGCTGCAGGAGAGGACTCTGCCCAGAAGTCCCCAATCATGACCCTGGTGTCACAACGATTAGGCCTCTGTCGTCCGTTCTGCTGGATGTTGTGGGCATCAGTTGATGTTCTGCTACTTCTCGGTGGCTTTCTCTCTATCCGCTATGTGTACTCATTCAAAACTCATGTGATTATAGATGTGGAGAGTCATTCTACAGACCATGCAGAGCAGAAGAGTTCTTCCTGGTGTTTTATGTTTTCTGTGGGTTTTTTTTCTGGGGACCCACAAGGCCCAGAGTTTAACGATATACAGGTAATATTAATTTATTACATTATGCTCTATTTGGATTCAGAACTCCTTTAATTAGATGATACGTTTATTTGTTGCTGTTACTATGTCTCTTGGTATCCAGAAAGGAAACAAAATGACAAGGAACCAGCAAACAGCAGGAAGTGCTGAAGGTGTGTAAGCAGGAAGGTATTTTTAGGAAAGGTCGTCTATGTGATGGGACTTTGCCCAAAGATGGATGTGTGTTTTTCCAGAGTGAGAAAGAAAGCCGCAAACCCTAACTAAGCAAGCAACAGAAACTTTCTTAAGGTTAAAGTTCAACTCAGCCTCTATTTAAATTAATTGAGTTATCATAAGTTATTGATCTACTCTTGGCGGCACTTGCAAGAACAGAATCACAGTTCTCACCAGGATTTATTCAGAAATGCTTGACTTCTGTCCAAGTTTTATCAGGATATTACACAGGACTTCAGATGACCGAACTGGTGTCGCTGATGTCATAGGTACTGCACTGATGTGGAGAGAGGGGTTAAAGGTCTTGCCCTTTGCCCTCCAAGGATAGCTAATTCTCATGGCCCTGATGTCATGAGCCTGTTCTGATGCAGCGAGAGGGGTTAAATGTTTTGCCCTTTGCCCTCCAAGGTCAAGTAATTCCCACGGACCTGTGGAGCGTAGCTATGTTAAGCCACTTATCCCCTTGTTCAAAGAGGCCATGAAGACCCCACTGAAAGGACATTAATCAGAGTCTGAATCCAAATAGATTCATGTAATGTAGTTGTTCTTTCTACAAATGTAGAGATTAACACAGAGGAAAAAAATCTTCCATTCTTTCAAGAGAAGCCAAACAAAGCATTTGGCTTGTCCTTTTTTAAGCAGACTGAGAAAAAAGGAGGAGGAGGAAGAAGAAGAGAAAGAGCAGTACCTGAAGGAGCCAGAGGGTCCTTCTCTGAGGACCAGACCCTTGCCTGGCCTTAACTGTGTTTTGAAAAGTGATTAATTTTGGTCACCTACATGATCTTAAATACCCAAAAAGAATGTATAATCAAAGTTAAACTAATTTAAAACAGGCAATGGGTTAGGCTTTACCAGCCTGTGAACGGGCTAGGTGGAGTAAACGTAGCCACCCCAGCTTTAATCAAATCAAGGAATTTCCAATTTCCAGGCTCTTTGTAATAATAAACATACCACTATTTGTATATTTCTGACAATTCTGCCAGTGTCTTATTTGCTTTGCAGAGTCTCTAAAACCATACTAAACAGCATTATCACATTGGTGGCTGGCTTTAAACTGGGGTCTCTGGACCTTCATCGTGAAGCGGGCCAGGTCTGGTATAATCTTAGTAGTGGGGCTATTGCTCGCTGGACCTTGTACACTCAGCAGCCACCTCAACTTTGTCTCCTCTTTTTACAGACGTTCACCCTAGGATGGTTCAGTGGCAATCCAACTCCGTCCATCTGGGTGACTTTGATTGCTCTCCCATGCCTGGATGTCACAGGAGTAAATCCCTCTTCATCCCTACCATCCGCCAGAAGCAAGCAGATTGATTTAATGTCCATTTCCTAAATGGACTTTAGGGTCTCAGCTCTTGAGTGGAGAATGTTAGACAGATAATGGCAGACTGGAGGGCCACAGAGGAAGGGCCCCTTCAAAGCAGCCCCCTCCTCCAACAATATCAAATGCCAGCGATTGCCCCAAGACCAACCCTCTCCTCCCCACAAGGGATGCCAGCCACCCGTGTTCCGCGGAAAAGAGCAGTTCTGGCTTGCTTCTCTACTCCTGTAACAAACGCTACAAACAAATGCAACTTGAAGGAGGAAAGCGTTTATTCGGCTTAGATCTGCTAGTGGCAATCCACTGTTGCGGAAAGTCAGGACAGAAACTCAAAGAGAACAGAAGAAGAAGTCATGGAGGGACACTGCTTACTGGCTTGCTCCCTAGGTCAAGTCAGCTATCGAGCAAATGCCTCACAGGCCTGCCGCAGACAACATCTGATTTGGAGAATTCTTCAGCTTCGCTTCGCTTCCTTTTTCCCAAGCCTCTGGGCTGTGTTCAGGTAGCATTAAGCCCTACGGGCTCAAAAGTTGACAGGCCCGTTCCCTTTTCTTGTGTCAAAGTCGGGAATGTTAGCCACGGCCTTCTTACTGTAGAAAGTGCCCTTGAAAAGTTCCAGTGGCTTCCTCAACATCACAGTAATTAGCATTCTGTGATCACGACTAGGAATTAGCCTGGATTCCTGCCACACACCTGCTGTAGACCCTTGCTAATGCCTGGCCTAGAATCCTCCCACACCCACCCCTGCAGGCTCCTGGGAACAGCCAAGGTAACATAATGGTTTGGATCACCTGACATTCCTTCACTCATTGCTCGCTGTTTGTTCACCCCCAGCAAAGGCCAATCTCTGGCCCCCAAAATGAAACTTTTCAACCTCCTTCCCCACCCTGACATTTCCTTCCTGTAACTGTCCCAACATGCAAGCCCTATTCTAGCACCCACCTCTGCAGATGCTACCTCACCCCTACAGATGGTACCCATCCCTGCAGATACTAACTCACCCCTGAGGATGCTAACTCACCCCTGTAGATGCTATCTCACCCCTGCAGATGCTTACTCACCCCTGCAGATGCTAACTCACCCCTGCAGATGCTACCTCACCCATACAGATGGTACCCATCCCTGCAGATACTAACTCACCCCTGAGGATGCTAACTCACCCCTGCAGATGCTAACTCACCCTTGCAGATGCTAACTCACCCCTGTAGATGCTACCTCACCCCTACAGATGGTACCCATCCCTGAAGATACTAACTCACCCCTGCAGATGCTAACTCACCCCTGTAGATGCTAACTCACCCCTGTAGATGCTACCTCACCCCTGTAGATGCTACCTCACCCCTGCAGATGCTACCTCACCCGTAGAGATGGCACCCATCCCTGCAGATACTAACTCACCCCTGAGGATGCTAACTCACCCCTGCAGATGCGAACTCACCCCTGCAGATGCTAGCTCACCCCTGTAGATGCTACCTCACCCCTACAGATGGTACCCATCCCTGAAGATACTAACTCACCCCTACAGATGCTAACTCACCCCTGTAGATGCTACCTCACCCCTACAGATGGTACCCATCCCTGAAGATACTAACCCCTGCAGATGCTAACTCACCCCTGTAGATCTACCTCTCCCCTGCAGATGCAACCTCACCCCTGCAGATGCTAACTCACCCCTGCAGATGCTAACTCACCCCTGTAGATGCAACCTCGCCCCTGTAGATGCTACCTCTCTCCTGCAGATGCAACCTCGCCCCTGCAGATGGTACCCATCCCTGCAGATGTTATGCCACATAAAATATGCCACTGACTGAAGACACTTGGTCTTTCTTTCCTTCTCACTGACCTTTCAGTTCATGGTGACGAGGATACTGACCTCGCCCAGCAGGAAAGAGCTGCCCCCTCCCTCTGCCCTGTAACTAACCACCCCAGCATGTGATTCTTACAGAGATGCCCTCTACAGACCTCCCCACAACTTGAATCCAACACTATCTCAAAATAAATAAGTATGGACCCAAAACACAAATCAGGAGGGGGTTAAAAACCTCAAGAGACAGAAGACATGTCACCAGGGGACCAGCAAGGGAGGTATGGGCCAAGCGCCTGCTGAAGGCCTGTGGAATTTCTTCCCCGTGACTGGGAAGTCCTGTAAGCGACTGTGGTGACAGCTGCCAGTTCTGGGTCTCACACATTGAACGGCGAGTTTTTCATTTATTTTACATATTGACCACAGTTTCCCCTTCCTCCTCTCCTCCCATTCGCCCCCACCTCCCATCTAACCTCCAATCCAATCAGAAAGGGGTAGGCCTTCCATGGGAGTCAACAAAGCACAGCACCCCAAGTTGAGGCAGGACCAAGTTCCTCTTCCTGCATCAAGGCTGATTTAGGTATCCCAGCATAGGGAGTAGGTTCCTGAAAGCCAGCTCAAGTGCCAGTCAAGTGCCAGGGATAGGTCCTGACCCCACTGCTAGGAGCCCCACAAACAGGTCAAGCTACACAACTGTCACCCACACGCAGAGGGCCTAGGTTGGTCCCATGTTGGCTGTCGGTTCAGAGTCTGTGAGCTCCCACGAGCTCAGGTCAGCTGTGTCTGTGGGTTTCCCTGTCATGACCCTGACCACCCTGGCTCACAAGATCTTCCTCGTTCTTTTCAACTGAACTTCCAGAGCTTGGCCCAGAGCTTGGCTGTGGATCTCTGTATCTGCTTCCATCAGTTACTGGATGAATGCTCTCTGATGACGATTAGGGTAGTCACCGATCTGATTATAGGAGAAAGCCAGTTCAGGCATCTCTCCACTGTTGCTGGGAGTCTTAGGTGATTGATAGTGAGTTTTATTTGTCAACTTACTCATCAATCCATCTCCTAACATCAAAAGGGAAAAGCAATTTATTTCACAAGCTTTAATCCTGAAGTGACAGCGCACAGCCTCAGTCAGATTTAGTGACTTCTGAATTCCCTGTGCTGTGGAGGCTGCTCAGTAAACTACTTCAACACGTGACCTGAATATACTTTACATCAGTGTACATTTGTATAGTTTTGTTAAGTGACTGAAGATTCTCCATATAGGTACACACATATATGTGTATGCGTATGTGTATATGTATATGTACATATTCACTTGGCCAAACTCTTACTGGGGGGGGGGGAGTTGTTTGAGACAGATGTCCCTGGCTGTCTTGGAACTCACTATGTAGACTAGGCTGGCCTCGAACTCACAGAGATCCATCTGCCTCTGCCTCCCGAGTGCTAGGATCAAAGGCATAAGCCAGACTTTTATTATTAAATATCTAAATTGTTTCTTAAAATACCTAAAGAAAAACATTAGCAGAGAAACTCTGGTGAGCAGAATGACTAACATGACATATTGTTGGTGGTTCCAATAAGAGTCAGCATCAACATTATAGCCAGGAGGTGATGGCCCATGTCTTTAATCCCAACACTCCAGAGGCAGAGGCAGAGGCAGAGGCAGAGGCAGGCAGATCTTTGAGTTCTAGACCAGCCTCATCTACATAGTGAGTTCCAGGGTGGCCAGGGCTACACAGAGAAACCTGTCTCGGGAACAAAAAAAGAGTCAGCATTGTTTCACCTCTGCAGAACTAAAAGGTGAACCCAGCTCTGTGAGGCTGGGGCGTCTCTGCCCTGGTGCTCATAACTGCCTTCCTGTCAGCTAGCCAGTGTGAACCTGTCTTCCTCTAGCTTGTGTTTGAGGTTGTCCTAAAACTGGGTTCTGATTTCCCCAGTAATTGTTAGAAATAGGAGAAACGTAGTGCAGTTAGCACTAGGGAGTGGATATTACTTTATTGTAGTGTTTTATGTGTCTGGGTGGTTTGCTTGCATGTGTATCTGAGCACCATGTGCATGCCTGGTGTCCCAGAGGCCAGAAGAGGGTATTGGGTCCCCTAGAACTGTTATGAGACACCATGTAAGTGCTGGGAATTGAACCCAGGCCCTCTGGAAGAACAGCCAGTTATCTTAACCACTGAGCCATCTCTCTAGCTCTAAACCCTAGGTTTTTAAACAAGTGGCTGCTAATAACACTGCTTGTTTACCACCTTTGTCTTTTGCACAGTCTCTGACTTCTGCACAGACAGTGGCCTCCTGCTGGATGATTATTGTATGATAAAAAAATAAAGTTGAACCTCACGGAAGATCACCTCTTTCTCTAGACAGGATCAGCAGGTGGGAAAGTTTAGGCAATGTCCCCCTCCCCCAGGCCCTCAACCACTTGGTCTAGTGTGCTTTTACTAAGACATGATCCAAAAGGATGGACAGCATGCCTGCCAGGGTATTTTTCACATCTTAGTATAAGCTTTCCCTTCTTCTCCAAGGATAGTACAGCCCCAGTTCTTCTGGGAATTTGCTTTCCCAGCCCATCTCTGCTAACATGGAGCATGTGAGTTCCATACCTGGCTTCTGAAAGGTCTTGGTGTCTCCAAAGGAATGGACTCCATTGGAACTTTACTTACATTTGTTTTGCTTTTATGGGGGGTTGTGAAAGTTTAAAGGGAATCAGACAGAAAAAGTTAAGGAGGGTGTTATAATTTCTTTGAGAACCAAGAACCAGTGAAGTGCCCCACCCCCGGCCCTCTCCACATTCTTGCCCTCAGCCATCCCTTGTAGTCTACAGAGGGACACAGACCCTTTCATCACCAAGATCAGCTGCCCTGACACTTCCTGGGTTCTGCTTCTCTTTCCAGCCTTTCAGCACTGAATGCTGGGCACGCATTCCTTAGAGCCCGCAGCAGCCTCAGCCTCGTACAAGCGGCTGCACATCGCAACCACACACCAGCGTCCTCCCAGAGCAGGTCAGATTCCAGAGGCAAGGCACTTCCTCTGCTTATCACTGGCGCTTTTATGAGGGCTGGGATGGAAGCCCTTCCAGTGCCCAGAGTGCATGAATACACACGGCTCTGGGACGTGGTGCTCTCCGGGGTTTCTCTAAAGAGGAAGGTCCTAGGAGGGTCGGGCTACTCAGGACTGCATTTATTCATCCACAGAGAACCCTGGGCAGCCCAAACTTGTCATACTGGACCAGTAACCAGCCTGTGTGTGCAGACTGAACATGCTCTAAAGGGACACTTGTCCTCCCCTCTCTGGTACCAGATTGTTTGAAAGAGGGGACCCCAAGAAACAGAATTAAAGGATCCAAATGAGTAGTGGGAAGCAGGAAAAGGATGTGCACACTGGGAAGGTAATAGAGACCCAGCGGCCCACCCCCAGCCTGGTTTTGTAAATCTTTCCCCAGAAGACAAATTCTATCTCAGGGTGCTCCACTTCCTGTCCCAGCATAAGATTCTAGAGGGGATTCTGTTTCTTGATGTGGCACAAGCGTGAACCCCAAGTCCTGTACCAGACCTGTACAGTGGGAACACAGACACGGCCAGCCCTAGCCATCAAAATGGTGTGGTGGACGATTAAAACACATGTGTAGTGTTATGAGGAGCTGAAGCTGTTAGACCGTAAGGGCACCAGCGACAATCGGGTCACACACTGGATTAAGAATTTGTCTCAAGGCTGGGGAGACAGCTTCTGGGAAAATTTAAAAAAAATAAAAAGCTTTCAAAGAAGAGTGAGGGCCTGAGTTCCCATCCCTGGCACTTGTCCAAGGGTCAGATTTATAATCCTAGAGCTGGTGGGCCATGGTGGAATTGAGGATCACTGCAGCTCGCTGGCCTGGCAGCCTGGTCAAACTGATGAGTTCCGGTTTCAGTGATACATCCTATCTCTAAATTAATGTGGAAAGTGATGGAGGAAGATGCCTGACAGCCACAGCTGACCTCCAATGCTTGCGTGCACACCTGCACGTACACACCAAGACACCTGCACACATATACACTGCACGCCCCATACACACACACACACTAAACAAACAACATTTTCTCATGCCCCTCCATACATGAGTTATACAGTGCCCCCAAAGGTCCCTCGGTGAGCTCATAGGATGGGGGACAGCCCATAGGGGTTTACACAGAGTCCATTCTGGGCCCCAGCATCGCAGTTGTTGAAGGTTTGTTCTTGAACATAGAATATCTTCTTGGGAGGGAAAACTTTATTTTTAGACTTAGTTTCTTCAACTCCCAGCCAGTTGAGAGAGTTGTCATCGGGAATATTTCTACAATACACTGCTGTGATATGAAAGCTCACCTCCCATTTCGGGCTGGTGGGTTTGCAGGTCTCTTCCTGAGATACTTGGTAATAGTTTCCCAAGACCTATTATATGGGACACAGGAAATGCTCATGTGTGTGTGTGGGGGGGATTAGAGTGAGAATAGCAGCCATGATCCAGAGCAGGGTGTCTGAGGACATCAGACAGTGGCAAGGAGACAACAGCCTGGAAAGTCTTAGGACAAACAGTAATGGGGTACAAAGAATGATAGAGGTACGTCCAACACTAGAGTTCACTTTCCAGCACCTATGGTAAGCAACTCACAATCACCTGAATCTCCAGTTCCATGGGATCAACAACCCTCTGGTCCCCATGGACACACACACACACACACACACACACACACACACACACACACAGAGAGAGAGAGAGAGAGAGAGAGAGAGAGAGAGAATAAATCATTGTTTTTTAATTAAAAGGATACTTTGCTCTGGAATGGTGCCAAGTTGTGGGAGAAATGACTTCTCAGGCATGCATCATAAGGCATGGTCCTCAGATCCCCTGTGAGCTGTGAGGTGTGTCACGGGTGTGTCAGGCACAATTCACTGGGTCCTGGTCCCTGGAGGATGGGTGTAAACCCCTCCCTGGCTCCCCACCACTGTCATTCGAATAGAGAGGCCGTACTCTGTGGCCTATTTGGCAGTGCTGGGGATTGAACCCAGAGCCTCAAGCATACCAAACGAGTGCTCTGTCTCTGTGCTACTTCCTATCCCCTACTCTGTGGCAAAGAGACAAAAAGACAGCTGGAGGTATGTGCAAGAGATGACTGAAGAACCCCGTCCCTGATCCTGAACACACGCGTGCATGCACAGTCACGTGTGTGTAGGCGTCTGGTCTACACCCTGGCATGTCTCTCTCCCCTCTGTGGACCTCCTGAGACAGTGCTTCCTTCCCAAGGAAAGCACTTGCCTCCGTTGGCCTTGGTTGTTCTTACCAGGCAACACTGGAGCGTCTAACACTAGGTGCTGAGAGGCACGCCCAAAGGTCTAATTTCCTCAGCGACTTAGCAAGATTCATCAAGGCCCGTTCTTTAATGGACTTCCTGTGATGGTGAAGGTGAGGCAGTGGTTGTCCTGAGCTGCCGCAAATACTTGGAAGCTGCCTGCAGATGCTCAGAGCTGCCCACAGGTGCTCAAAGCTGCCCGCAGATGTTCGGAGCTGCCCACAGATGCTTGGAGCTGCCCAAAGGTGCTTGGAGCTGCCCGCAGATGTTTGGAGATGCTCACAGATGCTTTGAACTGCCCAGATGCTTGGAGTTGCCCGCAGATGCTTGGAGCAGCTGCTCGCAGATGCTCAGAACTCGTTTCAATACTTGTTTCTGACACATGTCTTCTGTCCTCAGGGATCAACAGATCCTAACGTTCTGGTCCTTTGATGCCCTTCAGAGGCTCCTTATGAGTAACCCAGAAGGAACCAAGATAAGTGGCAGGACACGTCCTTGATGTCATCAACCCCTCACCTAGCTTTTCATTTCCCAGTTTCTCACTTAGCTCTTGGTCCCATCTTGAAACACAAACTTTCTTTGCTCTCATTTCCCTCCTGAACCATAGAAATGCGTGGCCTGGTTAAAGGATGACTTGTAAGGGAAGCTGAGACTCGAGGTCAGCACCCAGAAGGGAGATGAGGACAACAGGTGTGAGGTGCAGCCTATAGGACACAAGCCCAGCGCCCCCTACAGGGTGAGTGGAGACGAGAAGGGGCACTAACAGTGATTTTCCTCTTGTTTGCTTTGAATTTTAGTTTCCAGTTAGCTTGCTTCTTGTGGATACTAAAGCTGGCACAGGCTCTGCATCTTCTCCAGATCCTCAGAAAGGGTCTTGCCTGCCTGGGTTCGCTTATTCATCTATAAAATGAAAGAAAATCACCTTTTTGCTACCCCAGGAGAGGCTGTATGAGTGAAGTGCTGTAAGCTACATACAAGGGTAAGATGGAGTCTGCAGGTACACAGTCCTCCTTCCTCTTTATACCCTTTACTGGGTTTCTCAAATGCACCTAAGGAGCGATTTGCTCCTGCGCCACCTGGTGGCCACGTGGGGAATGGCATCCTACTGTTACAGGATGGTGAGCAGAACCAGAAAAGGACATCAAATTTACAAGCTGAATATGATTTGTTAATGCTCTTCCTCCAAGTTAATTAACAAATTCAATGTATTGCCAATAAAAGGTAATTGATAAGATTATCTAAAATTATTTAGAAAAAATGAGCAAAAAGAGATGAGACAAATTTAAAAATAGGAAAATCAAGGAGAAAAAAAGTATTTGAAGACTATGGTTTCAAAAATACAACTATTATGAGAATAGAAAAATACGGAATTAACACAATGAAAAGTGTACAATCAACGTAAAAGCAGGGATTAAGAATCCAATGAAGACAGCATTTAAATGAGCTGAAAAATAATTATATTAACAAATAACATTGGAATAAGGCTGCCCGTTAAAACCCAAGCCATACATTTACAAAAGTAAACCTTAAATAAATTATACTTAAACTCTAAAATGCAGCAATATTGTATTAAGGAAAAATATTTCATGAATATAAAAAGCTTTCACAGGGCTGGCGTGATGGCTTAGTGGCTAAGATCACCTCTTGATTTTGCAGAGGACCTGAATTCAGATCCCAGCACCCACAATGGGGGCTCAGAACTGCCTATAACTCCAACTTGAATGTTTTAATAGGGGGCATTCTCTGTACAATTAGAAATTTGTTTAAAGACAATTGCTGTCATGAGTGGCACTTTTCAAAGACAGACACAATAGCTCTACCGTCATCTGCTCTTGACAATAAGACCCTACCATATCCTATCGACTTTTCAAATACCAGAGTCAACCTCCAAAGCCAGGGAGACGGTGCCCAAGGCAGGCCTGTGCTTGTGACTGACCTGACATGGCTCTTTCTAATCAATTCCTAAACAGTCCCACTCCGGCAGTACTGCAGAATCTCCGCTGTCCAGGGGACTCAGCTGCTAACTGTACATGATAAATAAGAAGAAAGGAAGGAGGAGAGGGGGAGGGAGGGAGAGAAGATTGTTTTAGAGAAATGTTTGATCTTGTCAATAATTTTGTCAGTTTCTCTCCAGCTGCACCGTGACCTGAGGGAAAGCAGCATCAGCGGAGGTGATTGCCACGCGCGGCTCCAGCAGTCACTCAGTTCCTTCCAGGCCTTGGCGAGAAAGCAACATGGTTGCCCGAAAGAGGGTTAACTTCACATCTGCTGGAAGCTGGTAAAGAGAGAGGGGAAGAAGTGAAGAAGAAGGGAGGAAGAGAGGGAGAAACAGGAGAGAGAAAGAGGAAGAGGGGAGAAAGAATGGGGAGGGGAAGGGACAGAAGGAAGGGAAGCTGGCGTGAGAAAGAATCTGACCCAGGACAGACACAGGTCCAAAGGAACGACAGGCTCCCCGGGGCCACTTCTTCCATTTGGGCCTCCACCTCCTAAGGTGTCCAGCTGCTTCCACCAGCTACAGAAGAAGACCCCACCTCTTGAGCCACTAAGGGGACATTTCATATCAAAACCATAACAATAATCAAAGAAGTAAAACTGAAACACAGATGTGATGTCCTGCCTTCTAAACAAAATTGCATGAAAAATAAAATGGTTCCTAGATATAGTTTTTGTAGTAATACACACTGAGTGAAATCAAAGATCACTATGTTAGAAACCAGCTGTCGGTGTATGGTACACACGTGCCACCCTATCTCTGTTCTGATTTGGATCTGCTTCTGGAAGGTCATCTTGACAAGGGCTGTGCCCCTAGCTCTGTTTGCACACGGAGATGTTCTTTATAATGTCACACTCGTAGTTCTGCTCACAGATGTAAGAAGTCAGGGAAGCATAAAGGAAGATCACACAAGGATAACCACAGCATTGTGGTAGCCTCGAGACACTTAGCAATGTCATCTGTTTCAAACTTGATGTGCTTTTATTTATCTCTGTGTGTGCATGTATGTGTGTGCATGGCACTCGTGGAGATTAGCTGACAGCCAATGGGGTCAGTGCTCTCTCTCTGCCGTGTTGGTTCTGGGGATTGAACTCAGATCTTCAGGCTATTTTTATTTATTTATTTTTTGGACAGGGTCTTTCTACATAGCCCAGCTGACCTGGAATTCACTCTGTAGACCAGGCTGGTCTTGAATTCAGAGTTTTTATTTTTAAAGGGGGAAAATGTACTGAGGATGCCTATCTGCCCAGCTGTCTTTTTCCTTAGGTCACAGCACTGTTCTGATTTTTGTTTGTTTGTTTGTTTGTTTTTGTTGATTTAACCTGTCAGAATCAGGAAAGCTCACCCCATTGTCAGGAGCAATGCTGATTTCTTGCTATTCTCTTGGGATGTGATGACAACAGAGAAAGGGGCTTAAGGTACTCAGAGCCCTCATAGTTCCTCCTCCTCCTCCCATGGGGAGGAGCCAGTCCTGGACTCTCTGATCCCTCCTCCATGATTCTGCCATTCCCCAGCAGCAGGCCTGCCCATCAGAGGTGACTCCAGCAGAGTTCAGTGCCAAGGACTGTTATCTAGATAGAGGATTAATGCCTCTATTGGTTTGATGGAAAAAATAGCTCAGAGATCCCCTCTGGAAAGCCCTTGCTTTATCAAAACCCACTCCAGTCTCACCCACTCTGCTGTCCACAGCATGGCCTGTGGAATCATTTGAGAGAAAGAAGGATAGTTTATCTGCTCAGAGATGGGAAGACTGAGGGCAGCAATTCTCTCTCTCTCTCTCTCTCTCTCTCTCTCTCTCTCTCTCTCTCTCTCTCTCTCTCTCTCTCTCTCTCTCTGTGTGTGTGTGTGTGTGTGTGTGTAAAGAGAGAGATATTCATTCAAATGTAACACACTTTAAAATAATATTCCAAAGTAGTTGTTCAATGTATAGGACCCACAAAGAGCTACCTCATTGGAATGTCTAGGTTTACACCTGACTGGGGTGGGCTCAAGGGAGAGAGGGAGGAAGCAGCATGGATGGTGACTCCCAGAGATTCTGCGGCAGTGAAAGGAGAGAAAGGGGCAGGCATGCTGTTGCAGAATATTTGTATACACTGTGAAGAGGGTCTTTACCAAGACACCTCTGGTTGCTTTAATAAAGAGCGGAATGGTCAATAGCTAGGCAGGAGGTGGTTAGGTGAGACTTCTGGGGCCAGAGAGAACTCTGGGAGGAGAGAGGCAGGGAGACACCAGTGAGACTCAAAATAAGCCAGACAAATAGGACAGAGGAGAGGTGACAAAGACACGTGATAGAATATAGATTAATAGACACGGATTAAGTTACAGGAGGCAGTTAGAAAAAAAGCTTAAGCTAAAGCCAAGCTTTGAAGATTAATATTAAGTCTGCATGTTATTATTTATGGGCTGGAAGTCCCGACAAGAAAGTACTCCTATAGCATGCTCTCAGGAGAGGGCTTTATTTATTTTCTATTTCTAGTATGACTGACAATTTTCTTTCTTGAAATGTAGGGAAGGTAACAGTGTGGTTTTGCTCACAGGAATAATCCAGAAAAGAAGTGAAAATGGACAACCCAATGTAGACAGAGCTGGTGTGTGAGAGAAAGGGGAGGGGTGAGGATGAGAACCAAGCAGGCCCTCAGCTCATCCTCAGACATGGGCAAGAGGGTGGAGTCCACACACTCAGAGCTGGCTACGTGTGAACGTGGAGGGGGAAGGGGTTGGAAGTTTTCATCTGATGGTTTCCACACTCTCAGTGAAGTGGGAGCAAGGTCTGCCAGTGTTTGGAAACAGGCAACATTTTCAGGCAAAGATTAATGGAAGGAATCACGTGGTTGGAGAAGCAGGTGGAAAGCGGGGCGTTACCTGGAAGAGGACCACAGGTTGCTGATGGTGCTGGTGCCCCTGTGAATACTGGGTGGGAGTCACCGCTCTGCAGGTGCCAGAGGTGTCGCTGGGGCTGGAGCCTGTGACTACCCAAAGACAGCTGCCGTTACCAGCACCACAGCTAGAGTGATGGTTCTTGCTTCTGCTTCTGGCCTGTGTCTGTCCCTGCTCCTGCCCTGAAAACATCCTAGGGGATGCAGGGATGGTGGCTTGAATACTGAAGCATTCTTCCGAAGCTTTCCCTACTAAAGGCTCTGTCCCCAATACAGGCCCTGGGTGGGAGAGACAGTCATGGAGTGTGCCTTAGAATGGGCATCTGGCATCTATCTCTGCTCCATGGTTACTGTGGGATGAACATTTCTCCTTCGTTTTTTTTCGCCAGTGTTCTGCCTCATACAGGCCCAGAAACGATGGAGCCATCTGACCATGAAAGAACCAAAGTAAATCTTTTCGTCCATGGACGTTTTTACAACATCTATGTTATCATATGGGTGACTAACTAGCAGCCTGTGGTTTGGAAACTCCACATCCACTGAAATACTAGCAAGCTCTTAGAAGGTCAGGAGTAGTCAGACAACACAAGCCATGTGGGACGAGCTCATGCCTGGGCACTTGCTTCCCGGAGGGCAGTGCTTTTGGGCAACTGTGGAACTTTTAGGAATAGGGTTTAGCTGACAGAAATATGCCATCCGAGCCAGGCCTTTGAAGGATATCCTCACAGCTCATTCTAGTTACCTTCTGCTCTGCTTCCTGGTCCACCAAGACACAAACAGTTTCCACCATGTTCCTCTGCCATGGACCGAGCTGCTCCACCTACCTTCTCTTCCATAATGGATTGAACTCTGAAACCTTGAGTGCAGATAAACCTAGCCTCCCTCAAGTGGCTCCTGCCAGGTCTGCGGTGACAGCAATACAAGGGTAGTTAACACAGGAAGCTGGTTCCAAGAGTGAGTTACTGTAGCAACTAAACCCGATCCTGTGGTCTTGGTCCTCTAGAACTAACTGGTTTGTATTGGAAAAAATGTGGAAATGCAGAATATAGAAGCTCTAGAGTGTTGTTACCAGAGCTTAATGTGTGCTCATGTTGGAGTTTAGAAGATTCCAAGGCCAAGAGAAATATAAACAGTGAAGGCCAGGCTCATGAGGCTTCAGCTGGGAGCAAGGACTCTATTAAGAACTAAGCCAGCTGGGCCGTGGTGGCATAGGCCTTTAATCCCAGCACTCAGAGGTAGAGGCAGGTGGATCTCTGTGAGTTCAAGGCCAGCCTGGTCTACAGAGCAAGTTCCATGACAGCTAGGACTGTTAAACCGAGAAACTCTATCTCAAAAAAACAAAAACCCAAAACCAAAACAAACAAACAAAAAAGAACTAGGCCAGAATCCATGAGAGGTATTTTATGACAAAGATTTTGACTGTGTTTCTCCTGCGTCCTGAAGCTTTGAATGAAGTTGATTGATCTGACTGGGGAGATTTTGAGGCAGCCTAGAAATCAGGTGTGGTTAGTGTCAATTGCTTTACCCAGGACTCCAGTGAGAAATGAAGCAAAAATCAAAGCAGAAAGTTGTGGAAAATGTATAATTTTCTTCAGAAAAAGAATGTAAGCATGTTTAAAGTGGCAAAGGGGCTCTTGTTGCTAAGAAGAGATTCTTATTGTTAAGAAACTAAGCAGTTGTGACTGGGAGTAGAAAAGGTACCCCGAGGGCATTTCAGGAAATGATGAGATCTCATATAAAACTAACAACTCACTGAAAGCCTTCCTTTCAACAGTGAGTCCCAGGGTTTTGTCCACATGGGGCCGTATAAGCTGTTCTGGGTTCAGCCACCACCTGGACTGCAGCCACAGTCTCCAGGGGCCAGACAACTGCTTGAGCTGATGGCAGAACTTAGCAGCACACACGCCATACTGGTTTTGTGGGCGTGCAGAGTGCCAGAGCTATGAAGTCATGTAAGTTTACATCCAGACTTTAAAAGGAAGCTTGGGAACCAGGCGATAACCAGCTTGCCAAATCCCTGCAGGGGCCCTGGTTGGGTCATTCCTGAAGTCTTGAGGGTAAAGTCTAAACTGCAATGTAATCCCCAGGATGCTGGAGACGCCAGGAACATGGCATCTCCATGGAGGAAAACTGCAGGCCCTAATTGACAAGTTCAATTAGAGCATCTGTTATAATCCCCAATCCTGCATCAAGGAATATGCAGCCTGTTTAGCACAGACAGGCAGGGGCCCTTGGTGCCAGTGTCAGTGCCAGTGGGGAAGCCTGGCACAAGGTCCAGCTCAAGTTTCGACCTGAGAGGTGATGGGGAAAAGCTCCCCCAGCTCCAAACCTACACCAAGCACCAAGTGGCTGCACTGTCGTCTAGACTGCCCTCCCAGACGTGGAAGGCAGGTCGGGCCTCAGGGGAGCAGGGGCTGCAACGTGAAGGCAGCTAGGCAGCCCCCACCCAGCAAGTGCTCTTTGGTTGAACTGAGAACTTACCCTGCACAAAATCGTGAGGTTGAAATCATCATTTCATGAACTCTCCTGGATCCCACCCAAGTCTTCCATCTGCCTCGTGTGAGGCTGTGCCCTCTACCACTTCTACACGCCTCACCCCCTGCAGAGATGCTTATGATAGAACATGCCTAGTGAAACTTCTCATTGCCCCAAGCTGGCAAGAAGCTTTCGGTGAACAGCTTCATCTCACATCCTGTGTGGTACCCAGGGCCTACGCTGGAGAAGATGCTCAAAGAATGTTTGTTCAGTGAATGAGTGCATCCATAGCTGGACACACACCAGTGAATCAGTGTTCATACATAACAAGCTAACACCTCAACAGACAATGTTTTAAATATATTCCTTCATTAATAAAATGCAAATCAAAGATACCACCTCATCACGTGTATTCGAAAGGCTATAAGCTAAACTTAATAAGTGTTGGTGAGAGTGTGGAGAAACTGAAGCCCTTATGTGTTCCTGGTGGTAACTTAAAGATGTTCAACATCATGGAAACAGGTTGGTGATGTCTCAGGCAGGTAAACAGAAAATTACTACATGACCCAACAATTCCACTCCTGTGTACAAACCCAAGCTAATAAAACCAAGGACCCTAACACACCTACACATTCATGGCAGCTCCATTTGCAAAGGCAAAGGCAGAAGCAATCAAATACCCATCGTCAGATGAGCAACCTGTGATGATTGCATACTGAGGAATATTAACTGCAGTCTGAGAGGAAGTGCTGGTGGATGCTATCCTGGATAAACTGAAAACATACGAGGTAGGACATACTCTAGACACAAAAGTTACAGAGTGCAGGTCCCAGTAGCATGCAACATCCTGAATAAGCAAGCCCTTAGAGACAGAAAGCAGACTTGTAGTTACCGGAGGCTTCCAGAAGGAGGGAGGAGGAGCTTCATAGAAACTCTTTCCTTCTGAGCGCATAGAAATAGAAATACAAAGCAAGTGGCATGTGTGAAAGCCAGAAACACTGTGCATCCCTCAGTGGATGAAGTACTAATTCAAACGGAAGCAGCTAAGCAGGGTCATGGTGTCCATGTGACACAGCAAGGTTGGAGATTTACATTCCACCCTTAATGAAGAACAGCATGGGAAAGCCTCACTGGTGATGTAAGCTTGGGGTTTGCAAAAGTGAAAAGACCAGCTGGTACCACTGCAGAAGCCAACGTAGAAGTCAGCACCCAGTACCACTGCAGAGGCCAACATAAAAGTCAGCATCCAGTACCACTGCATATCAGTGTAGAAGTCAGCATCCAGTACCACTGCAGAGGTAGAAGTCATCACCCAGGCTGAATCTGAAAAATATGAAGCACAGATGAGGAAGTTTCTGGTTTGCAGCAGGTGGTTTGTGCATCAGGGAGAAGATCAAAGTGCACTGAGCAAACACCAAGCAGGACCAGGGATCCGGCAAAGGAGTCTGGCTCCTGCCAAGGCTCCAGGATGCAAGATAAAGGACAAACAGCTTTGCGGATTCCTAGCTTTCTTGACCTTCTCCTTCACCTCCTACCCGCAAGGCCACAGACAAAAATCTTAGAATAGCCTTAACGGAACTTTAGCTGGAGGTTACAAAGAGGGCTGTTATATTCAGGTTTTAATTGCCTTCTTTGTTCACATTGTCATTAAATAATTGATTCCATTATTTGCCATTGACTTAAACAAATAATTGCTTGGTTCTATTTACCAGACACTGCTAAGAGCTCTGGGGGACTTAAAGATGGTGCCTTAGAGTTTCTATTGCTGTGATAAAGCACTGTGACCCAGAGCAAAGTGAGAAAAAAAGGGTTGATTTGCTTCCTCTTCCACAGTGCAGTCCATCACTGAAGGAAGCCAGAGCAGGAACTCAAACAGGACGCGAGGCCATGGAGGAGCATGGAGGAGTTCTGCTTCCTGACTTGCTGTCCAGATGTAGTTCAGCCTACTTTCTTAGCCCATTCAACCTGCCCAGAAGTGGCACTGCCCACAACGGGTTGGGCCCTCCCATAGTCTCTAATAATAAAATGCTCCATGGTTTGCCCCCAGGCCAGTCTTATGGGATGTTTTCTCAGTTGAGGTACCTCTTCTCAGTATCTCTAACTTATGCCACATTAAGAACAAAACAAAACTAACCAGGACAGATAGTTAATACATCTTACATAAAATCCATTTATTCAACCATTTAGCATATGGTTTTCCAAATACTTCCTCTGGGGCAGGTTCTAAATATTTGATGCTGAGTTTACACCAGAAAACAAGATTCCTAACTTTATAGAGTTGGCAGGGACAAAGGTGTACCATTTAATGGCCTGGTTACACAACTATACAAACAAATAAATCTCAATGGGAACATACCCAACAAGGGTTGCAGGCAGGGAATTTTATTTACAAAGAAGATATTTGCCTGGGAATGAGGGCAGGCTGGGGGAAAGGATACTGTTCAAAATTGGCTTGAAGAAGGCAGAAAAGGAAGAAATCTATGTTTCCAGTCACAAGGGCTAGCCAGGAAAGCCAGGGGTGAACATGGGGAAGACAGAGGGCCAGATGTGTTTAGTGTACGCAATTGACTAAAGACAAGCTGTAAATGTGGAGGGCTTTATTTTGGGCCTGCAACCAGCCCCCAAATTATGACACAGAGACTTTACTATTAGTTAAGAATGTTTGGCCTTAGCCTATGTTTGTCCCACTAGCTCTTATAACTTTGCCTTCTTCTACGTTTTGCCTCAGGGCTTTTTACCTTTCTTTCATTCGGTGTGTCCTGCTTTCCTGCTTCCTCTGTGTCTGGCTGTCTGGTAACTGCCTGGCTGGCAGGCCTGGGGCATCTCCCTCTCTTTAGCCCCCATTCTCTTCGTTCTTTCCAGCCTAGATTCCTCCTCCTACTTATTCTCTCTGCCCACCAGCTCCACCGATCCCTCTACTGCCTAGGTATTGGCTGTTCAGTGTTTTTATTAGACCCATCAGGTACCTTAGGCAGGCAAAGCCACAGGTCTTTACATTGTTGAACAAATGCAGCATAAACAAACGTAACACATCTTTACATAGTCAAACAAATCCAGCATAAGCAAATGTACCACATCATTGCCTAGTTAAACAAATATTCCACAGCAGGTAAAGGCTTGCAGCAGCCAGATCATTCTGGGGACTGAGAAGACCTTGAGGAAGTCAGGACATCGCATGTAAATTCACAAAGAGGTACTTTCTAAACTTTATCTTGGCAAACATCATTGCTCAGTAAGAGTCTGCGGTTCAAAGGATTGGCTACTCCTCCTGACATGTGGCTACTGGGCTTTGCAGGGCTGAATGCGGCTAGATCATCGTTTAGGGACAAGCTGAAATGCCAATATTTAACTAGCAGTCAGACACCATTAAGTTAATTCCATTCATGTGAAGTATTTTATTGTGAAGACATCCCAATCTTGTTCCAACAGTGAACATCGACTCCAACCAGTTAGGGAGTGAAATCCCAGAAGCTGGTCTCATTGAACATTTGAGGAGAAAGTTGAATGACTGCCAGACATGCCCCCTCCCCCATTTCTAGAGCCCTTCTCATGACAGACAGTGGAAAGGTCAGGAGTTGCCGCCTCTGCACGGTTTTCTGATCCCGAGGCCCTTTCTCCACGTCTCTTTATGGACTATAGTCTCCTTTTGTCTGGATCCTTGTCTAGGTGTCCCCTCAGATCTTTCTAGAATGAAACTTCATTTGGGGTCATCTACCCATCCTCCCTTCAGGACACAGCTGCCTACAGTCTGGTGTCTTTGCTCTTTGCATCTGGACTTAGCATAATGGAGGAGGGGATACCTAGCTGCCCATTGAATGGCTTCCGGTCCCCATTTTCAGGAAGAGAAGCTCCAACAAATCTAGTTGTTCACGCAGTAACCCTGAAAGCAGAAGAGCTGGGGTGGTGTCATGGAGGCGGAACCGCTGCCCTCTCCAATCTGCAGCCTGGTGGAAATGAACTCCAAAGGGCCACGCAGTTGGAAAGAAATGCATACAGCTTGAGCCTTTGGAGCCCAGAGATCTGAACTCCAGTTTTAGCTGTGCAGTGGTAGATCTGCCCTGCAGAGGCTGGAGTTGAACTTGGTTGGCAAAGTTAATCTGTCTTCATTTGCAAAACGGCTAAAGGTGCTGTTGCTCCTAACCCCTGCGGTTGGCAACTGGAAACTGAAATCATGACTGAGACGCGGAGTTGTCAGGTCTGTAGCATGTATGGACACTGTGATTGCATGGCCTTTTAATCGTCCTCAATCCATTTGACTGACTCAGTGGTGGCGACTATGCGGGCTGTGCTGTGTTTTGAAATGTTGAGAACACTGGAGCTAGGATTATGACGTTATCTCAGCCCCGAGCCCAGCCAGGACTGCGCTGCCTGCCCCTCCTCTGAGTACGCAGAAGCCTAGGGTCACCTGTGCAACTCTCCTCTCAGAAGAAATGTCTGACTCGTTCTGGCCTTAGAAGGTTTAATTGCACCCAGATGTCTGGGGCACCACTTGTCAGAGCCCGAGAGACCACGACGCAAGAAAACACCTGACTGGGTGTCACTGCCTAAGGTCAGCACTCGTCATGCCTCGGTAGTTCTGGGGCTGGCGGGGGGGGGGGGGTTTGGGTGTTTTGTTCTCATGGAGAAAAGTACCCTGACATGAAGAGAAGAGACATAAAAGCCATGCAAAGGGACGACCATCAGAGCCTTCTTTAGGACCTGAGCTAAATCTGCCAGAGCGGGTGCTGAAGCGATGGACAGAGGTCAGCTTGGTGGAGACAAAGTGCAGTCTGGGTTTGGATGAAGGGACCAGACTGCTCGTCAGCTGATCCCACCCTGTAGTTCAGTTTTTGTCTTGGGGTTTTATGAGGTTTCTTCTAAACCTCCCTCACCGTTAGGAAAAAATACTTTCCAGAAATCAAGATGTAAAAGCAGTGGGCGTCTTGGTTCTGTATTGGGAGCATTTTATGGGCTCTGCTGCTGAGAAGTCCTGGCATAGTGGCTAAGGTCACCAGTGCACCAGCCTCAAAGACCTGTTCTTATCTGGTGTTTGCCTTGGAACCTGTAGGGCCATTGGGAGAAAGGAAAACACTCCGATGTAGCAAAGAGAAACAATAACTCTAATCACATAACTGCTTTTTCCCTAATGGTCCCTTATCATCGGAGAGCTGGGAGATTGAGAGCTATATAAATTGGACTCAGGAACTCAATGGGTCATAGAAATCGTATTATGCATGTCGTTGCATAAAGCCCAAGAGAGACAACATGAGATGCCTTGTGAGTACATTTTTAATTCTGAATGTGTCGAAACAGCCAAGGAGGTCCGCTTTCTCCCTTCTCCGAGAAATCTTCCAATCCCAGCTATAATTTGGCTTGTAATCTTCTGCTGGTGATTGTCTGGCGTGTAATCTTCCGCCGGTAATTGTCTGTTTGCAGAATTTGAGTGAATGGCGTTTTTCTGCCAGAATCAATAACTAACTTCTTTAAAGCCCAGACTCTTTGGGAGCTAGAGTCCTGTCTTCAGGGGTGTTTCTTAGTTACAAATCGCCGGTGGGGAAAATGATAGGTATACATGGTATCAGCTGGATTAGTGTGTTTTTGTTCCTTTGGATTTTTTTGAGACCAGGTCTCATCCTGTAGTCCAGGCTACCGTGCACTCCTCGCGATGAGCCTCCAACTTTCAAAATCCTTCATCTTAGCCTCCCAGGTGCTGCCATCAAAGACGGGCATGACCATGTCAGCTTTCGATTGTCTAGTAAAGCGGTCCTGCCCTCTGCAGCTCCCAGGTCTTGCGGCAGAGCTCGTTGCATTGTGGTAATAGTGATGTTGTAGAGCAGCTATTTCCTTTGCCTTTGAGGTGTAGCTTGCCCTTTATTATTCCAGGGGTGTGCAGAGAAGGGAAGATCTTCTCAACTTCTTATCAGTTTCACTTGCTATGATGGGTGCACTTGAGCTGGGCAAGCCTCGAGTCCATGATAGACTATGGCTAGCTTATCTTAGACCCTCAATTCCTTCATTAATGTCTGATACAGAGAAGTCCCTCCACCAGCAGGGTACGGCACACAGAGGAGATAAGCAACCGAAATATTTTAAGGCTCCCATACATTCTAACGTAATTGCCCACCCAAAGTAGTGTGGGAATGGTGGTGAGTAGCTTTTCCTAGTAGACAAGGGAAAAGAGTCTGGAGGAAAGGAAACCTGGAGGGAGTTAGACTCCAGAGGGGTGGAGGATGGGCAGGGGATGGAGCAGAGCCAACTGTGAGCTTTAGGGTTTAGGAGAAGAGCCGGAGCAAAGGGTGTGCCCAGGCGCAGAAGTAGAGAGGATGGTGCACAGAGGAAGAGTAGGAACCTGAGCTATTGTGGCCCAGGCTGGCCCTGCCCTGTGAGCCAATCAGAGCCTATAAGGTTAGCTAAATCTATTCCAGCGGTTGACGGTGGAAGCCACACAGGACATGTCCTCAGGTGGCTGACACAGCTTTGCTTCCTGAGCAGTGGGCACACCCTGTCTGAGGATGGTAAACTGTGGTCTCCTGACACACTTGGGGCCCCATAGAGATGAGCAAAGGCCAGAGTTATAGACCCTCATTGGAAGGATCCGTCCTGTAAGGCAGAGTCTGGAGTCTAAGCTCCCCTGAGGCTAAGGACAAGGAGCACTGACCTTTATTCCATTTCAGATTGCACCTTCCATTCTTGTGACCATCTTCCTAGTCCCATCCCTGGCCCTGGTGGTGAGTATGGCAGAGAGCGCCCAGTCTGCCCAACCCTTTGTTATAACAAGCATTTCAAAGCTAACTATCAAGGGTGGCATTCCCATACTTTCTCGTGGACTCCCTTTAACCCTGCCAGGGATAGACAGGTAGACACTTGGAGCCAGTGACTTTTCTCACTGTTCATCGGTCTTTTCTAGAACACCAGTGACAGTCATTCTCTGGATGGCTCTGTGGGGACCCAGACCATCCATGTCGATGCCCTCCGAGGTCTGGTCAGCATCCAAGACAACAATGTTCTGAGCGAATGGAATGGAATCGTGGACTACAAGAATGTAAGATGCCAAACACGCTGATCACAATGCCAAGGGACCCACGAGTGGTCCAAACAGACCAGACTGCTTTTCCATGTTCATTGTCCTCCTCTGAGACTGGGGTGTGCTACCGAAACTGCTTTGTCTTAGCTCTGTATTGTGATGCTGACTTCTAAGGGATTGGTGCTGTGAACTAGCATCTCTTTCGGTAGTAAGACCAATCTGAAGGGCACATGATCAGGAGGAGAAACCCGTTGCTTTGGCAGAATCTAATAAGATGTTCTGTGACCATAGAGATATCTCTGTCTGCCATGCCTCAGTGTCCATACCAACAGAGTGGCTCCAACAGCGGCCTCTCCCACCTAGTGGGACCTGGAAGGATGGAATGAAATCAACACTCACACTTTAACCCTGCCCTCTGCTACCCAGGCCCTCCTCAGCCAGCTGGCACCTTCTTGTCATGCTCTCTTCCTTGAATACCTTCTCTCTTTTCACCTCCCCACTTTTAAATCCTCAAGGAGATCCCCTGAATCTTCCCAGAAGGCTCCCAGGCTACAGACTTTGATGGATGTTGTTAAAAGCCAAGTACAAATTTCCTCACGCAACATTCTACCGTAGGCCGCTAGGTGGCGCGAGGAAGGGGGAACTATTGCTTAGCTTCTTGCAGTTGAGCCTGGGTTGGCAAATGGCAACTCTGATCTAAGCCAGAAAAGAAAAATCGTAGGCCACGAGAAAGGGGCGTCCAAGACAGACCTCGCTCTAGAATTCAAGTCGCAGTCCTGATGCAGGCCTTCCGACTGCCCTGGGTTTTCAGAGAGCCTGCTCCAGTTTACACAACGTTCTCCCGGGTAGTGGGGATCTCAGCTCGCCCCTCAACTTCATGGCAATTCCATGGGAGAAAGGCCATTCCTCCTGCTTTACAGAGAGAGAAACTGGGCTCAGGGAGGCCACAGAGGATCCCAGGAACCGTTGAACAGCCAGCCAGGTCCTTAAGATCAGCTGTATTGTTGTATTACCATCCTGCCCAGTCAGGTGCACACATCCTTATGTTAGCATCAGAACACCTGGGGGAGAAAGCCTTCACCATCAGGAGCAGAGAAGATCCAGCACTGGGCCTAGGGAGCAGCAGGGCTGAGTACCACACCGCTCTTGATGCTGCCGTGTGCCCTGGCTTCCAGCAGCACTGCTGAGATGTTCTGTGCTGCAGTCAGACCAACAGGGTCTGGATGCCTGAGGGGAGCGGGTGTGTTAGTACTGGGACTGATTGAATGCCATGTTTCTACTGTTGCTTTAAGGCCCTCCTGGCAGCTAAGCTGTTCAGTAAGATGGCCTGTGTCCTGGCCAAGATGGACCTAACAGTCTTCCCAAGTTTGGATGATATTACCCGGGCCCTGGGCACACAGGTGAGTCCATTTCTCTCTGGTAGACATCGACTACGGGGTTTTCCAACTTACAGCCAGTCTCCTGGACAGTGCTCACCCACAGGCGCTTCCTCTGTACCTTTTCTTCATGCCATGAAATCACGTCATGGGCAAAGAACTTAGGACATCAGCTGTCCTCTCAAGGCAAGTCACAGTTGAATCAGTGACCTCACTTAGATGTATTCCCAATGGGCTCGAGCTGTGCTGGAGAAGACAAGTGGTTGGATGCAAGCATTGCAGTGATTTCATGTCCCCTGCTTCCTCTCCTCCCTGTCCTTCCTGACCCACCACACACACACACACACACACATGCACACACACATGCACACACACATGCACACACACATGCATACACATGTACACACTCATGCACACACAATGCACACCCATGCACACTCGTGCACACACATGTACACACACAAATAACACAAACATGCACACACATGCACACAAATAACACACGCGTGCACACACATGCACACACACAAATAACACACACATGCACACATACACACACAAATGCATGAACATGCCCATACACACCGTTATCATTGTCCTCACTGACATCTTTAATTGCAGTCAAGCCCAAGAGTGCTGAAATTCTTGCCTACCCTCTCCAGCAGGACAGGAACTGTTGTTAATAGGAGTAAATTAAAACCCAGGAAGAAATCCTTGGCTACTCACGGACTCTGCTCAAGCGTTGCTTAAATATCAGCACATTTGAACAGTACTCGGGGCTGGGGTAGCGGTACAAACTCTGGGAAAGAAATAAAAGTGTGTTAAAGCAACGCTATTTTTAAAAGAAGTGAGCGTGGAGAAACAGCTCAGAGTTCTTGCTGCTCTCGCAGAGGAACCGGGTTTGGTTTCCAGCTCCTACAAGGTGACTCACACCAGACTGTAACTTTAATTAAACACTCAGACGTATAAAATTAGAATACATAAATCTATAAAAGAGGAGTTGAAAGTGTCCCATTCCTCTAAATTGACAAAATACAAATGCAACAAACTATCATTTTGGTTCAGAAAGCATCTAAAACTGATAGGTAATGCCACTGGGACGCATACAGATTTTTACCAGAGTCACTTTCGCCCTCTTGTGGCTAGATAAAATATTGCATCTAAAGGAAAGCAAGTTGGGGTTCTCTTGCCTGAATCGCCCCACACACCTTCACAACTCGCCTGTGAGTCCCCTCTTTCATATGCCATGCCTGAGACTCCCCCATCTTCCAGGATTCCAGTTACTACCCACCCACCCGCGGACTGACCTACACGGTTTTACCCAGCCGAGTCAAAAACTTGGCCCAATTCGGAGTGCCTGTTCAGGACCTGTGCAGAGCAGTCCCCGCCTACTTTGCCCAGCAGCAAAAAGAAGGTGCGTTCAGAAACCAAAAGACGGCGGCTACATGTGAATCAAAAGATGCAGGAGGAGTTTCAGTACCTATCAGTCAGCTGTAATGACAGCTGATCCGTTGCTTTCGTGGCCTGGGACGTATTCGGGGCTTTTGTGGGGAAGGGAAACAGCCAATAGCCTCATCAGAAGGCCAAAGCCAGTCATCTTAAGGGATCTGCTGGCTGATGGACATCCTGCCCCCATTCAAGCTTTGCCATGCCCACTGTAGGGGAAGGCCTGTGGCTTTGGAGTCCTTAGTCCTACTCTTTCTCAAGGCGCGTGGAGCCTAAGGGTTATAAACCACACTGGAAATAGCACAGCTGATGGCTGGAGTGTGAGGGAGATCAGTGACCTGAAGAGCCGAGCTAGCAGGGGTAAGACTCCAAGATCTGCATATCAGTCCAGATTCAGTCAGCAACATGGCTGTTACCACTCTCTTATCCACAAGTCAGAGTTCTTCAGAACAGACGGTCCAGGAGGGAAATGGGACATGCCAGGCTAGGGGATTAATATGCACAATAAAAAAAGATGGTTACTGTAGAGGCTGGAGAGAGGGGCCGGTGTGGGCCTGCGCTGACCCGAGGGTCCATAACACAGGTGCCTGGTGTAGGGATGACCCTGGCCTCCTCTCTAAAGTGTGGTTTCTCCTCTTGAAGGTTCCGCCATGGCCATTGACCCAGAATCCTGTTCTGAGCTCCAGTTTCTCTCCTTCATGGGACTGTCCATCTGTGGTGAGATCCCTGGGCTCTGAACCCCACGTCAGCCATGTGAAGACTGGACTTGCCTGCTCGAGCCTCTGCCTGTGGGAAGCAGCCCTTTCCAGTCCTCTACCTTCTGGCTTTCCATACAGAACTAACCCTGTAATCTGGGGAGGAGGGAGGTGCAATTTCTACCTTCTAGGAAAAAATAATAAAGTTTCCACGTCACTGGCTAGCAGACAGATTCCCTCATCCCCTGCAGGCTCCCTCATCCTCTCTGCAGGCTCCCTCTTCCTCTCTGCAGGCTCCCTCATCCTCTCTGCAGGCCCCCTCTTCCTCTGAAGCCTCCCTCTTCCTCTGCAGGCTCCCACTTCTCCTGCAGGCTCCCTCTTCCCCTGCAGGCTCCCTCTTCCTCTGCAGGCCCCCTCTTCCTCTGAAGGCTCCCTCTTCCTCTGCAGGCTCCCACTTCTCCTGCAGGCTCCCTCTTCCCCTGCAGGCTCCCTCTTCCTCTACAGGCCCCCTCATCCCCTGCAGACCTCCTCATCCCCTGCAGGCTCCCTCTTCCTCTTCAGGCCCCCTCATCCTCTCTGCAGGCTCCCTCATTCTCTGCAGGCTCCCTCTTCCTCTCTGTACTGCCAACCATGTGAGTCCAGAGCATGGAGGTGGCTCCACCAGAACCTTTCATTTCTGAGTCTCTTTAGACTATCCCTCGAGAAGTTTTGACAATAAATGAACAAACCACCAATAGCACCCAGTCTGGATGGTCAGGCCTGAGGTTGCACTTGTCTCCTGAAAACTGGGACAGAGGCTCCTGGGCTGTCTCTTTCTTGTGACAGTGACAACCCATAGAGTGATCTGGAGCCTCCCTCTAGAACTCTAAGCCAGGAGCAGTGACCCTTAGATATCTATCAATGTCCCCATTGCAGACGGATAAGAATTCAGATATTCAGCCCTCAGTCTGGAACTGTCCCTTTGCGGTCTCTGTCACTAGCCCCTCCTCCCATGTGGTGTTACCTAATTCTCTGCATCACTCCTGTTCCTGGGAACCTTGGGGACAAGGTTTTCAAGCTCCTTCTAGAGTAGGTTCCATATCACAAAGCAGAGCTCTGTGGTCCCCAGCAAGGAACCCCCCAGATGTCTATGGCCACAGTCTCCTTAGCTCTGTGGAAAGACCAGAGCCCGAGGCCTTAGGTCCTGACTCCAATCAGGGAGCAGAGCACAAGTTCCTCAGGACAGTTGTGGGTAACAGCAACGGCAACTGGTTTCCCGAGCCTGTTGCAGGCCAATGGTTTCCTTTTCATTCAGGTGAATGATAAATGTTGAAAATAGATCAAGATTTGTATTGAGGTGTAAGGCGAAGGACAGACCTCATTTTCCTGACCTGGCCTCCCTGAGATTGTGACCTCATGACCTCAACATGGCAGAGACAGTTCTGAACATCGGTATTACATCCCCATTAGGAAGGACAATAGGAGAAAGCTCCGGACAGAATCCCAGCCGCCCAAATCTATCTTTCTTTATCTGGAAAGAATGTGGTTTCTGGAAGCCTCACTTAGCAGACTTCTGCCTATATGTTATTGGTCAGAGCCTTGGTCACCTGACCATTCTAAACCAATCTGCTTCTTGCTTTCTTAAGAGAAAATACAATCTTGTTTTCTTAGGAGAAATAGGACTGGCTTTCTCCACATGGGCACTGTTAACATTTTGAGCTAGAAATCCTTCACTGTGGCCATACTGTGCAGCAGAGTGTTAAGCATCATCTGTCCTTGCTGGAGGCCAGAAGAACCCTCTCTGGCTATGACAATGATGGTGGCTCATCTCCTAGGGACAGGAGAGAAGTCACTTATAGTTGAAAACTAACTTGACAGATGATGGTTAGTTCCCTACAATTAAAGGAATCTGCAGAAGGAATGCTTAGCCTCTACTTACATAGCCTGGGTAATGCTAACTCGAAAGAAAGGGCTGGGGGAAGACAGGGACTGGCAGACAGGGACGGGCAGAGAGGGACTGGCAGACAGGGACTGGCAGACAGGGACTGGCAGAGAGGGACTGGCAGAGAGGGACTGGCAGAGAGGGACTGGCAGACAGGGACTGGCAGACAGGGACTGGCAGAGAGGGACTGGCAGTGAGCCTGTTTTGAAGAGGAATAGTAGACAGCTGTGATCAGCAGCAGATGAGTGACCCTTTCTCTTTCTCTTGGTTTTCTCTGCAAGGATCACCTCATGCCCTTAGAGGTCATTTTTTCATATTTTGTTAGGTGCATAGCTGTAATGGTAGGAAAGCTAGACTGGTCTAAGTAATTTTTCCGTTATTAGAAACCTGGAGGCTCAATATTGACTTTTATTTAGCTCATTATGTTTGCCCCAGTAACGCTGATTCCATTCATCAGGCCTAACAGGTAATGCAATGGAATATTGGGGTCTACATCTTCTAATGCCAGTGTCTAAAATGATTAGAATGCATTTCATCCACTTAGATAAGCAAATGAGTGTGCAGGGCACAGTGCTGGGAGGAGGAACTCGTAGGAAGTAGCAGTCCCATCCGGCACTCCACCTGACCTGGGGCCTCTTCCAGCTTTCGAGACCATTGGTGCAGGCTCGATCCTCTTTGCTCATGGCCCAAGGAGGGCTTGTGCACTCCGGAGTTTAAAATATCTATTTTCCTTAACCCTTAGAAGGGGCTAACTATGAGGAACTGTAGCAGGACCCAGGCTCCTTAGGAGGGAGGGGGGATTTAGAAACAGCAAAGTGAGGAAGAAGACCCGTGGCTCTGCTTTCAAAGTGATACAAATACAATTAAAGCAAGAGGAACTGTATGAGCAAACAAATCCCCAAGGAGGTTGGGAACGTTATCTCTCTCCCTGCGTCCAGCTGCCCATCCTGGCCATGAGAGCCAACCAGAAACTTTAGAGCTAAAACCAACTCATAGCCAGAATGAAGAGAAGCTCCGTCTCGCTGGTGATGAAAGAGAGATGGGGATCCTCTGGTGGGCCATGGTGTTGGTTCTCTCTTCTTACACAGAAAAGCCATGAAGATGCCGAGGCTGCCGCAGGAAGGACGCAGCTGAGAGGCAGGAAAATAATCTAGTCCCTATCAGGCATCCAACTCCAGGACACTCCTCCTCGCCAGTCACTAGCTTCATAAGACTCAGCTTACCCTCAACTGCAACAAATCTGGTTTGGGTCCCATCCCTCGCAAACACCTGAAACACTCTGTCCTTTGCTTGGCAGTCAATAATACTCAATACTACTGTTGTCAAACTCTTCATAGAAATGCCCCCATTTCCCCACCAAGAAAACAGCATCCTTGAGCTTGAGCTCAAGCGATAGGTGGCTTGTGTTTCTTATCCCATCATCCCTGGTGCCCAGTACACAGAAGGCACTTCTGATGTATCTGTCCTTGGGCCAGTGTGAGACAAGGAAGACACAGTGATAGAGAGAGATTCCTGTCGAAGGCTCTCCTGGTTCTGAGCTTGCATCCAGCTGCCCAGACTCCATGAGACCGCCTTGAGATCACAGGTGGGCAGCTAGGCTGCAGGCAGCTGCAGAGGGAGATGGAGGCTCATACCCTACTGGTAGACTGCACATGGCTCAACCTCAGCATCTGGACATTTTCATACTTTGTATACCTTATTTAAAGCCCTTCTATATATTAAGGTCAACATTGCTTGGTTCCCCACTGTGCCCATGAAAGGAACAAACACACAGCTATCTGTAAATATATCATTTATGTGTTGTGATTGAATCTCATAAGCAGATGGAATGCTGGGAAGAATCTAGTTTGGTTTCTGAGTAGAAACCAAAAGTGTATTTCTTTGGAAAGATGAAGTCAACTCAGGGGCCATCTTAGACGTGAGTTCCCGCGCAGATGGAGAAGCCCAGGAGCCCCAGAAGGCCAACCTTTGCACAGGCTCCAGTGGCTACCTCTTCTGAAAATGGGAAAATGTAAATAAATGCCATTAAAAATGTGCTTCAATACAGCAAGTCAATATTTTCAAGGGGTCCTGATGGGTAGGGCATAACGTCAAGATTTTAGCAATAGATATCTGTATTACTACTACTACTAATGATAATAAGAATAATAAATTAACTTACATAAGACCAACAAGTCTACTGGATCTCGGATGCCCTGCAGCTGGCTCCACACTGGCAGCATGCCTTCCTGCCTCTCTAACATGTTACTATGAACGTTGTCTTTCTGATCATAACACATAGCAAATGCTAACACCGTCTTCTTCACCTCCCACTACTCTGACAAATGTCTTTTGTTGAGTTCATTGTCCATTGCTCTTGCCACTTTGCCACAGTCGGTGCAAAATTCAGGTATGATCACAGTGTCCTGTGACACCTGGCTGCTGTCCCCTGCCTGTCTGCTTACTCTGTCTTCACTTCCCTGAGCCCCTTAGGCCAGATCCTGGCGCAACTCCTAAACATTTCTAGAAAATCCTACTTGAAAGGTGCTCTGGAAATGCTTATCTCCCTGGAGCACTTACACGTGAACCGTGACGACCCGGGGTTTTCCTTGAGGAGCCCTCCCTGCCCCATTTGTCATTTTCAATCATTCCCTTTCCCATGGCACTGAGCCCCCAGGAGGCAATGTTTTACCTCTGCACCCCTGACATCTATAACAGTTCACATAGTAGGACTTCAATTCCTAAAGCAAACTGAGCTAGGTCACATTTTTACTTAGGCGTATTTCACACAGTTGCGCCACCCCCACCTCCCAACAGGGTGGCATGCAGCAGCTGCCAGAGCTTGGTTAGCCTCCTTGGCACTCACCAGGTGACTTTGTAACCACCTCCCCCTCATACAGGGGGACGTGCTTGCACAGATGTTCAATAGGCGACCCAAACAGGAACCAATCCGCCTTCATGAGCAGAGACTTCAAAGGGTTGTACTTGACCCAGGTGTACTCTGTGGAGTCCATGACTCTCATTGTCTAGGTGACGTAACAGAGAACAGGGTTGACGGAACCGGAAGCCCGCTGGACCTGCCTTTAGCTGTGCATGGCTTTCTCTTGTCAGTGGTTAGATAAAGGGCATTCAGAGATTTCAAGTCATGGTTTCCTGTGACTACTCTGCGTGGAAGAGATGCTCTTTTTTACCCACAGTACTTCACTGCAATAAACCCACAGAAGGTGAACCTCCTGAGAGGGGAGAGGCAGATGAGATGGTGTAGTCAGAGCCAAAACTAGGTGTCCAGTCTCACTGCATTGGTGGAGAGTCTCACACTGTGGTATTGCTTGTCTGTATCTTTGTATCCTTCAATATCATTTTCAAGCAAACGACATATCTTAGATCTCACTTCCAAGAAGAAAGGTTCACCAGCCCCCTCTGCAAAGACAGTTCTTATAAGGTTATGTTTTCAGGGCTCTATGATGGAAACCGAGCTCCCCCCGCCCCCTGTGTGAGAACACGTTAGTAAGCTGAGTATCGTATACATGGAAATAGAGGCTAGAGTCTACCATCCCTTTCACATCTCTCTGTGGGCAGCAGCCTGTGCTGGACTCCCAACCTACCTGCGTCTCGTAGATGTACCGTTGGAGTTTGTCCAGAGCTGGGATGGCTTTGTGGTCCATCTTGAGGATGTAGCAGGCTCTTCGGGAGAGCACTCTGGATGCGATGTAACCCTGAAGGAGCAACAGCACAGTTACTGACCCTAAAGGTTCTGGGATCCTGATTGCGTGAGATTGACATTGAGTCTTAGAAGAAAGGATTGGGTTAGTCGTGAGTTAATGTCATTTCGAAATTCTGTCCATTCATCTTTGATAGGGAGTTTTGTTTCCCTACTCGCCTCTGTATGCCTGCAAAGCTGGCATGTGCTCTGTGTTCTGGAAGCAGGGTCTACAGCTAAGGGTTTAAAGACTGAGGAGGAATGGCTCTCTGCCTCTTCTTTTGTATTTTAGCTAGCCTGTTCTTCCATTCTGACTACAACAATATCCTTCAGAACTGTATCATTCAATACCATAATGGCTCCATATGTGGCTGCTTAAATTCAAACCCAGTGAAATTTACCACTTAGTTCACAATGGATTTTGAGTACACAGTAGCCACAATGACTAGAGGCTTCCCTTCTGGAAAATTCAAACATAGAACATCTCGACCTGGCTTGACGTTCCAGAAGTCTCTCTCCTAGGCACATTGACGCCTACCCTCACCCCACACAACTTTACCTGTTCTCCCTCCTTTTTCCTCTCCCTCCTTTTCCCTCTTCTCCATCCTTTCTCTGCCTCAGACTCTATCCACCACATGGAGAGGGGGGCCTGAGGAGGCTGAGGAACGCAGGGATGTTGAGAATTTGACATGAGAAAGGATCAAAGGTCATCACATTTTGATCTCGAATAGAAAATTTCTATGATGCGTCAAATACTTAAAAATTATTCTGCTTCTGATTTTTCAACACTCAAAAGTCCTTAGTACCTAAAATTTGACAATAGATTGAGGCACCGAGGCTGATGAAAAAGGAAGGGGCGTAAACAAAATCTCCACAATTCACTTTTTAAAAGTCACTTTTGGGATTTCCATGAATCTATTTAAAGATAGTTTTAGCTGTACTTCCTGTTGAGGACTTCAAAACTCTCCACTCAGAAAGTGACATGAAACTCCCAGCAGTGCCAGGAGGAATACATCTGGGTAGCTTTGAGAAGAAAAGGGAAAAAACCAACTTCAGACACACATTGTTGATGTCCATGCTGGGTATCTCTGGGTAAGGCAGCCCATAATAAGTATTGGAAGAAAAAAATAGTAAAGTAATCTAAATCAGTAAATGGATGGAGGAAGTTTCTAAGACTTGTTACCCTGGTAACCAACACGGGGAAGGCCTCATAGCAAGAGTCATGTTGTAAGGTCTACAGAGGTAATTTAAGTGTGCATTGTTCTGGGTTTCTGCTCATTTTCTGTATGTTTTATATCAGAAGTTCTCATTTCTTCATCCAACAGGCATTTTCCTGCTTATGTTCTAAGCATTGCTTTGGCCATTCTTCCAGCCCAGGTCTGCACCAGGAGAGGGACAGCGCCATCACTGTTGAGGAAATGTAGGGTTTTTTCTTAGAGATGTTTTATTTTCTTGCTTGATCATTTAAAGGGAAAGGAAGACGTGAGGAAAAATTTAAGGACATGTAAGTCAGATAGTATAATTAAATATGTCCCTCTATAAAACCAATCCTACAGCTTGCTGCTTACATGCTTATAGTCAAAAATGGTGGTCGAAGAGCAGGACCCTGCGTGGATGTTGACAGTGGCAGTGTCCTTCTGGTTGTCGATGCTCACTGTCTCCTGGACGGTGCCGCCATTGATGCCTGGGGCAATGATGTTAAAAACCTAGAATCGACAACCAAGACAAAATCAGATTTACATAAATAGTGTGCATTGGAAAGCAGCTCTTTCGCTGCACTGGACAGTCCACCAGGATAAAACCTATACTGTACATCCACCAGGATAAAATATCAGCACTGGACAGTCCACCAGGATAAACCCTGCACTGGACAGTCCACCAGGATAAACCTACACTGGACACTCCACTAGGATAAATCTACACTGGACAGTCCACCAGGATAAAAACCTTCACTGTACATCCACCAGGATAAACCTGCACTGGACAGTCCACCAGGATAAACCCTGCACTGGACAGTCCACCAGGATAAACCTGCACTGGACACTCCACTAGGATAAATCTACACTGGACAGTCCACCAGGATAAAAGCCTTCACTGTACATCCACCAGGATAAACCTGTACTGGACAGTCCACCGGGAGAAACCCTTCACTGGACAGTTCACTGGAAGCCCATGCCATGTTCGGGCTGAGACTGAATACGAAGCTTTGCCCACTGGTTTGTTATATTATGTACAAGAGGTCGAAGTGAGCTCTGAAGTGATGTCATTGCAAGGGAAACGGGACATTTTAGTATGTTGGGTTACATTGTGGAGGCATTGGAAGGAGAAAGAAATAACCCCTCATCTTTCCCATTCCTGGGATTCTGTCTCAGTGAAGACATGTGGACTACCTGGGCCTTGCACAGCCTGGCCTCTCGTCTTTTCCCACAGCTCTACGAAGCCAACTCACCTCTTCTGCCTGAGACTGAGTTCCAAAGATGGACAGCACCACCAGAAATGCCACCTGAAAAACACATCAATTCTTTGTGGGGTTGTCACTCCATGAGGGGCTCAGTAGGAGATGGGGGGTACCTAGGGACAACAGTCAGCCCTTAGAGATGGCCGGCAGTCTGCTTTTCGACTTTAAAAAGTAGGAAACACTCAGCAGGCCCTTGTTGAGTTCGTGTTATTTGTTAGACACATGGTGGGCAGGTGAGCAGTGAAGGACTCTCTTACCAGGGGAAAAGCTGGCAGGAGTCACACCCACTTTGGGATTAGTGAATAAATTATGTCTTCAAAGGGGAAAGTGTCAATTTCTTGAGACTGAGGTAATGAACCATTTAAAATGAACCCATGAATGACATGGTCACAATGGGTTTTTAAGGATAGCTATGGAAGAGGATTCTAGTTAACCTTTGCAACCCTCTCCTCAGATCTCTCTCCTGGTGCCTGGGGAGGAGACTCTAGCAACAACCTATGTGCAGACACCCTGCAGTCCGCTTTCATGGGGCTCCTCCCCGCCCCAGGCCAGACACCTCAGGCAGCTCTGGAGCCTCAGACACTCCTGTATGTTCTATTCAGTGAATCTGGACTAGAAGTGGGGATAAGTGAATCAACTGACCATCTCGGTGGATGCCTAGCGAGAGCACAGGACATGTCCTTGGCCCCCAGATCCCTCCTACCCACCAAGGTTGGCACAGCTTGACTCTAAGTGTGCACTTCAGGCTTAGATCTCCTTCTGGGAGGGGACACTGTCCATCTGACAGTCTTTGTCCCTTTCGGGCTTCACAGTGTTCAGCTTTCTCTGTTAGCATCTGAGTGAAACAGGAGGCAGAAACTGGGGGAGGGTTTCTATCCTGAATCCCAGCACACAGGTGGAGCCATGGAGTCCAGTATCAGACTGGGTGGGGGGAAGTCACCGAAGGGTTCATTTTACCTTAATAAAGATTTTAGACACCAGATCACTCTGGTTTCTTTAAGTTCACCTAGTTACTACTGCGCATGGGGCCCAGGACAGAGAAACCCCATCCTGAACCCCATGTTTACAAATCTGGAGAATTCAGTCCCCTCTGTCTCAGTCTCTTCAGCTTCACAACAAGGGCAGCAATGCGTGCTGTGTGCTGTGAGCACAAGCAGAGGTGATTGTTCATGAGAAAATCTGGGGCTCAGCACAGTTTGGGGGTAGCTGCTCTCACTCTTATTGCAGACATTGTTTTAAAAAGCATTTCTTCTCTTTTGGATGACAAATGTAATTACTCTCAGATGCCTGCACCCCTCACAAAGTGATGAGAAGAGATTACTATTATACAGCCTCCAAATAAAATCTCCACATATTTACATTTTTTTCTTTGTATATTTTGAGTAAACTCAAGAAATATAGGCAGTGGACATACAAATATTCAACATTATTCCTGGCCCTCAAACACCATAAATTCAACCCCAGAGGCATAGAAGGGCACAGTGTTTGTCTAAGACCCTTGAAGTCCACGGCACATTGGATACAAGCAGCAGCAGCAGCAGCAGAAGCAGAAACATGGAGAATGTGAACGCATACTCACAGGGATTTTCATTTTGCCCGAAGAGAAGGAGCTGGAGTGAGTGCAGACGCCTGTGAAGTATCCAGCCTTTATATCGGCTTGAAGAGGTGAAAATCTTTCTCCTGAGTGGTCATGTCAGAAAAGATCGAGCCCATTATCTCGGTCACACCTTGGCAAACTCCCTAATCAGGATGGAGACCTAACCACATCCCAGGTATCAGTGAAGTTTGTTAATCAGTACTGAAAACTCCCCATTGGTCACTCTGCAAACACGCCTAGCTTATCTGCTCCAGTTGGGCTCCCACCCTGTAACAATACTGCAGACACATGCTCTTCCCACATAGATTCCGAAGGGGCATACTGGCTCCCTCTCCCAAATGTAAAGCCCTTAAGACTTCGGGGCCCCACTCAGGATCCCTTCACCACTGCCTGGCTTGTTGAATTTGTCCGCCTCAGCATCAGACATACAAGCAGAGGTGAGAATAGCATTTGGGAGCTTGTCTTGGAATATGAATAGCCCAATGGCTGTCTTTCCTTCCTTTCCAGTAGGCAGCAGTCTGCAGAGATGCATGAGGAACAGATTTGGGAGTCTGCTGGCACTGACCCAATGTTTCAGGTGGACCTTGTCCAGGGCACCACAAACAATGGGGGGACACATCTCCTCTTACCTTAAGAAACTCTCAGATTTTACAAAGATTGGGAGAAGGAAGCAGAGCTTAGTTTGAGTAATTTTTACTACTTAGTGTGAGTAAATTTTACAGTTAGAAATTGCTAGTTAGATTGTGAGGAGGGGGTCATGAACTTATCAAGCAACAGAGATTTTGATTTTAACCCGACTGTAAATTGTGAATATTGAGCAAGAAGCTAAGATGAACAATCAATGTCTTTAGAAGTGGACATTGAGGGGTCCCTGGCTCTCCAGAACTCCGCTGCCTTGGCTGCTCAGTGGGAATGAGGCAAATGGTGTGTCTTTTTTCTGAGGTCACTGTGGCAGGAACGACTACAGTTCTACAGGACATCTGCCAAGGCTTTCCCATCCCTGACTCCAGTGACATAAAGATGCAAGAAGGCCAGGGTTCTCGACAGGATCGCTTTCAAACATGTGGGTACCCGCTGCCTCATTTACCCATCCCCAGGAGTTCCAAGTCCGTAGGCCTAATGACACTGTGAGCATTTATGGAACATATGCTGGTGCTTTTTAAACACTTGGAGCATACTAATTCAGTGGTCCTTACAGTCCTGTTCCCATTTCCCAGGAGAAGCACCAATATGCAGGGAAGGTAAAGTAACTAACTGCTTGGGACCACACAACTTTCAAAGGCAAAAGCTGAGGTTTGAATGTGGTCTGGCGCCAGAGACCACTGTCCTAGACACAAGTCCTCCCTGACTGTTCTCAGCTTGCTGAAGTGGGGCCACGAGCAGACGTCTGTGCCTAGATTGTTCCCAGCGCAAAGACAGCCTTGGAAATTGGGAGGCTTGGCCACAGCTCCACTGAAAGCTTCACTAGGGGAATGTGAAGCTAGCTGCAGGGACAAACATCGCTAAGGACGACCCCCCTGCATATGCCTGCCAGTGTCACAGACACCAGGGGCCTGTGACGAGCTCAGCCATGCCTGGGATCTGCTGCAGCCCAGCAGGAATGTGAGGCAGTGCGGGCGTGGGGACTTCCAAAGCATTCACTTACAGGGCTCTTTCAACTCTCGCAGGCCTTGTTCTTTATAACTTGTGCTTTTAGTGTTGCTTTAGAAATGTGACCAATGTCCTTAATGCATTTTCCTATGTGTTCTTAAAGTCCTGCTTTTCACATTCAATTTTACTATTAGTTCTGAGTGTAGTGTGAAGCTCCAAAACAGTTTTTTTCCCACTTAGACATCCAGTAGTTCTAACATCTGTTAGTAAATACTGTAGCTCTTTGCCACGAACTTCTAAAGCCAGGCAGTTTCCATGGAAACAGCCTCCTGCTTGCTGTCTCCATATTTCATTGGTTCATTTGGTACCCAACAGTGATGGCTCCCAGGTCCACACAGATGAGTTCTGAAACCCAGGAGACCAAACCCCCCAATGCTACTACTTCTCAATGTTCCTGTCATCCTGTAAGTTTCCTTTCTGCGTTCTCTGTCTTGAGTCTCACAGAATTACTGTATTCTTTGTCGTCTTGAGCTGAACATCGCTCTGTACATTGAGTCTCTCTTGTTATTATAAATGGAAGCATTGAGAAATAATAGATTTACCACTAAGTACATTTTATTTTCTTCATGTAACTATTTTACCTTTTAAAAAATTTCTTAATTCCTGTTGTGATTTTTTTCTCTTTAACCCAGTTATTAAGGTATTTTTTTTCAATTTCTAATATAAAGTTTTGTTCTCTCTCTCTCTCTCCCTCCCCTACCTCTTTACCAAGCACTTATATCGAATGCTCTATACCAGGTTCACAGTGTCTAATGTAAAAGCAGCGTCTTTCTATGTCTATATTCCTCTTAATTTCTTCAGGCCTTCAGTGTGTGCACCTTGAAGTTGTCCTTGACTCGGCTGCCATTTTTCTCTGTAAGGTGTTTTTCATCCACATCTCTCCTCATGCAATTCTTGTCCTCAGCCCCCGCCACACACAAGCTCCATTGCAGTGTCTAAGTCAGGATGCCGGCACCAGCTTCTGCCGGAAGCAATGTTTGAACCTCCATGACTGGCAGATGATCCTGTGTTGCATTTGTGTGCTATCGGGCACAGGTGATTTATGTAGTGGTTAGTTCTCCTCAAAATGGTGACCTGTAGCTTTCAGCTCCCTCCTTGTGAGGTTTCAGTGTGTGGATGTGTGGCCATCCTGGCACAATTTGGATGTAGAGCAATGGTACAAAGAAAACACACCTGCTCTTAACTTCTTCAAGCTGACGCTAAGCACCCATGCTCACGGCTCTTGCGGAAGAACAGCCACATGGCCCTGTCTAGATGGGAGGGAGTGGGTTGCCCATTCCCCAGCATCAGCATTGCTGTGGGTCTAAGCTCTGAAACATTGCCTTGCCTTCATTTTTCTCTTTGTTCAGACTTAAAAAAAAAAGAAAAACTCCATCAAGTATATAATCAAAACGCGAACTCTGAGGTTGGCATTCAATTCGCTCTGTAGTCTTTTTCCAAAGGAACTTTGAAAGTAAGATGAGAGAAGTTGCTACAGATCTTAATTGTACCTCAAAAGCCAGGTGTTAGGGGCTGGGTCCCCAGCATGTCATACTATGGAGGTCAAGGCAGGAAGTGGAACAGTTATGAGGTGGGGCCAAGTGTAGGAAGTTAAATTAGTAGGAGTGTGTCCTTGAAGACAGGCTGTTGGGACCCTGGTGGTCTCTCTCTCCGTGTGTGTGTGTGTGTGTATAACTATAAACTATAAACTATAAACAAGAAAAATCATGATTATAGTGGTCATTGTTTTCTATGAAAGTGATAACTCATTTCCTATGATGACCCTAAAGTCTCTCTCATGACCCTCAGCTGGAGAGAAAGAACAGAGATCTCCTCACGTCGCCCTCAGACATCGACAGGGTGGCCAGCAAAACACACCAAGAGCAGTAAGCTCAGAATGTGGCCTCCTTAAAATCATCGCTATTACTATAGACAAAGTAACCGCAAAAATCATTAGAGAATTCAGGACTCAGGCAGAACTATTAATGTAAAATAAAAGTAAGATGTCTGGAAAAATTTGCAAGTATATTAACTTTATAAATCAATTTTAAATAAGCCATAGGTTAAAGAGAAACCCAGATAGAAATTAAAGACATTTTTAATTAAATGGACATAAAAATGTGATGTCGATGTTTATGTTAGGATACCTGCCTTAAGGAATTTGAAAACAGGGGCCAGAAAGATGGCTCAGTGGTTAAGAGCACTGTCTGCTTTTCCAGAGGACCCAAGTTTGATTCTCAGCACCCATATGATGGATCACAGCTGCCTAAACTCCAGTTCCAGGGGATCTAATGTGTGGGATGCAAGGCCAGGCTCAGGCACAAGCAGCAGCTGCTTTCTCTGGGAGCTTTTGCTGGTTTCCTATGAGGCTCACAACAGTGAGTCCTGGTGTCTTCTCCTGACTTTCACACTCTTGGAAAACAGAGTGCTAAGCAGGATTCCTGTTCTCTGATACCTAGCTCTCTTTACTTCTGGGGATAGGGATAGCAATTTTCTCAGTACACATAAAGTTGGGTATAATCAGGTAACTTGTTGGGTTAACAAATACCAGGAATGCAAAGTAAAAAAAAAAGAAAAGAAAAGAAAAAAAAGAGATTTGAAAGTTAATATCACAGTTATTCCAAAATGCCCTCAAGCAGAAAGGCAAGGAAGACATAATAAAGACAAGCGAGGAAGCCCGAGCGACTGCAAACGGAAGGGAGAGGGTGAAGCATGACCGGTGACTTGTCTAAATTGCCAGTGAGGCTGAGCCCCTGCAGCTGAACTGTCCAAGAGAATAAAGGGGAGGTATTGACTCTTCCCACCAGAAATACAAGGAAAATCATTTACAAAAACAAAAAGCTGCACAGATGTGAGGTACATACTTAAGGATGATTCCTTGGGGAACTGCTAGCAGGGAGTGGAACCAGCCCACAAGAGAGGAGTGCACTGCAGCCAATAAAGCCGAAAGGAGCTGGAGATCTGAAGAGTGCTTTGACATCAGACATGCAGATGCAGAGTTTGGAGTTTGCCTCACTAGTTTTTGGTCTTGCTTTGGACCAGTATTTCCTCATTATGCTCCCTTTCCTATGTTTTAGAATGGTAATGTATACCCTGTGCCATTCTATGTTGGAAGTAAGTGAGCTTCTTTTTGACTTTGATTTTATAGGGCATTACAGTTAAGAGATTACATGAATCTCAGAAGAGACTTTGAACTTTAGACTTTTAAATAAGTTTAAGACTGTTATAGACTATGGGGACTTCTGAAGTTAAACCGAATGCGTTTTGCATTATGATATGGCTACAAGCCTATGTGGAGCAGGGAATGGAGTGTGGCGGTTTGAAAGAATATGTTCCCCATAGAAAGTGGTACTATTGGGAGGTGTGGCTTTGTTGGAGTAGGTGTGTTCTTATTGTGAGACGTGTGTTGCTGTGGGGCTGTGGGGGTGGGCTTTGAGGTCTCCTTTGCTCAACCTAGACCCAGTAACACAGTTCACTTCCTGTTGCCTTTGAATCAAGACGCAGAACTCTCAGCTCCTTCTCCAGCACCATGTCTGCTGCATGCTGCATGGTCCCGCCATGATGATAATGGACTAAAACTCTGAAACCGTAAGCCACCTAATTAAATGCTTTCACTTATAAGAGTTGCTATGAGCCGGGCGGTGGTGGCGCACGCCTTTAATCCCAGCACCCAGGAGGCAGAGGCAGGCGGATCTCTGTGAGTTCGAGACCAGCCTGGTCTACAAGAGCTAGCTCCAGTACAGGCTCTAAAAAGCTGCAGAGAAACCCTGTCTCGAAAAACCAAAAAAAAAAGGGGTTGCTATGGTCATGGTGTCTCTTCACAGCATAGAAACCCTAACAAGCACTTGGGAAACCTCACACTATACTTCTACATAACATATGGATTAAAGAATCCTTAAGAGAAATTATAAAGAAATAAACTCAAAAGTTACTGTAAATATCACTCTCTACTAGAATATTACATATCACATTTTATCATGTTTTCTACAACTTTCTATGATTTCATTTTTTGGTCAGAGAATAAGTGTTGTATTGCTCTTTACAAGTGATATTTAAAAGGTGGAACTGAAGGCTCTGGCAATAGCACTCAGCTGCGCTAGAGTGGGGTGTGAAGACTTACAGTTTGGGGTTGGCCGAAGAATCTTTTGTGGTTGATTCATAGTTTAAAGTCCATTAAAATGAATAGAAACTGCAGCATGTCTGAGAGCTAATGAGGGTGGTTTGGTGCGCGGCCTGAAGCGTGGTGGTGGCATCTCTTTCTTCAATGTGTCGGGCTGGCTTGAGAGTGTTGGGACAACTTAAATGTTCAGAACAGAGTGGCTCACACAGAGAGAAGGCAACAAGACAAAAGACAGAAACCAATAGCAACACTGAAGAAACCAACAGAAGAAGAGAGGCAGGAAGTTGGTGGGAGAGAAGAAGCAACAGCTGAGGGAGGAGACCTCAAAAGTCAAAGGAGTCTCAGTGTAAGAAGAGAGTGAGGAGGGGGAGAGACAACACCACCTTATGAGGGATTCCGGAGTTGAGTTTCCCCCACTGCAGCAGCAGCTTCTCCGCTTACCCTGATGCCAAACTGCAGTGGGCAGAGCTATGAAGAGGGGACATCAAAAAGCATGATTCTTTTGCAAGTTGACAGGTGTGTGTGTGTGTGTGTGTGTGTGTGTGTGTGCGCGCGCGCGCACGCGCGTGCGTGCGTGCATGCATGCGTGCTCACATGTGTGTTACGGGTGGGGAGGTTACCCATTGATGAGGAAGGTAAAAATAAGGGATGTTTTCTCTGTTCATTTTGTTTCCTTAGAGTTGGAGCACTTTGGTCACACACCAGCAGGAAGAGGTGGCAGTTTGAAAGAAGGGAAAAGGAAGTCTCTGGATAGAGAAAATCAAGTCAAAGATGGAGATACTGGTCCGGCAGTGTTATACGAATACATCCCCGGGAGGAGTTGCCATGGAGACTAGCTGAATGGGGAAGCTAAAGAGGTGCAGCTCAAACCGGTAAGCCTGGGTATAGAGCCTAAAGCTATGTGCCCATTTTATGTCTGCATGTTCGATGAGGTAATCCTTCACTGAGCTCTAATCATGCAGCAGCAGGTGTAGGCGACAAGTCAACAACAGGGCCCCCAGCCCAGGGATGCTCCAGAAAGCATCTACACATGAGTTCCTCACTACGGTAGGCATTCTTCCTCATAGACTTCCCTTTATTCGGTCCTGACAGTCCCTTATGACATTTAAGGGCGAGTCACTTATGAAAAGATTAATAAGAAAGATTGCTTCTCTTAGAGGTAACACCCATGTCCATGAACTAAATAAAATATTAATTTAGAGGGAGGATCTGCAGCCTGTCAGAACATGGGTGTGGAAGAGGGGAAGGAGGGAGTGGCAGGAGGTGGTGCTGGCCTGAAGGAAAGGGCCGGATGCTGGCAAAACCTAAATCTCGTAATGCCTCTGGCTCACTGTGTAGAGAACTGTAGGTTCTTGGTAAGTTGGACAATTCTGACTCTCTCTCTCTCTCTCTCTCTCTCTCTCTCTCTCTCTCTCTCTCTCACATGCTTGAGTGAAATAACTAAAGGTTGTGAAGCTGAGTCTGAGAACGTCACGAATGTGATGTTATGAGTTCTCCTGGGGCCACTGAGCCGAGCTCACACCACTGACTCTGCTGGACTCCATGGAGCTGTCTCACAGGCCCCAACCACGGGTTTGCCTCCTGGGTGGAGCTCTCTAACCACACCAGCGCAGGGAGGCCACATCCCTCTGAGCATCTGCCTTACAGCTCACGCGAGAGAGGGAGCCCCAAAGCATGAAGGGAAGGCATGGACTCTAGGGGTTTGGGAAGGGCTCGTTCCGCTGTCACCTGCCATGTGTCTCGTTTAAGTTAGAACGGTCTCAGGACCTCTTCCTGTTCTTACACTCCAGTATCCGTCCTACATGCATACATCACCTCTCAAGAGGGCCCACCTGTGGAGCCCATGCTTTAAGGGAATACAGGATGCTTTGTTTGGGGAGGCTGGCTTTTTCTTCTACCTCCCTTTTTTCTTGTGTGTGTGCATGTGTGTTTGTGCACACGCGCATTCATATATCTGAGCCTGGAGGTCAAAGGTCAATGTCAAGTATCCTCCTCAATTGCTCTCCACTTTGTTTTTGTGAGGCAGGGTTTCTTGCTGAGCCTGGAGCTCACTGATTGGCTACGTTGGCTGGCTAGCAAGCCCCAGAGAGTCTCCTGTTTCTGCCTCTCTGGTGTTGGAGTTGAAGGCATTCATTGTCACCTCCTACACTAGAACCTGGGCTCTGGAGGACCACCCTGGGCCTGTGACACCAAGGCAGCACGGACTTTCAGGCACAGCTCCGTGCCTTGTGATATGAGCACGGGCTGCTTTACAACTGGAGATCTCTTACAGCACTTGGGCTTACACTGGGCTTTGCCCTACTAGAGCACAGTGAATCTCTGTGTAGTGGCTCCCAACACAAGCCTGAAGCTATCAACCCAGTGCCCACTGTGGGGGTGTCAATGGGATTGTTGTCTTGAACTAGATGAAGACAATTGCTTTTCACTTGAATCCAGTGGAAACTGTGAAGGGAAAAACACCCCAGAGTATAGACCTGCTACCTGCTTCACTAAGCCCTTCCAGGGACTGGAGACTGTGGATGGGGTTGTGGGTAGAACATTGGTGAATGACTGTAAATGTCAGGATTCCCTGAGGCTCTGAGGATAGCATGGATTCCTCCAGAAGTGAAGAAGGCACATCCAGATGCGCACGGTCTGGTAGAGATAGATGGAGAGAAGGGAAGCAATGCCGACCAGTCAGCCTGCAGAAAACTGGCTTACAGAGCCAAGCCTCGCTGGTCAGGAAGGGCCACTGTCCTGGCTTACAGAGCCAAGCTTCGCTGGTCAGGAAGGGCCACTGTCCTTGGATTACAGAGCCACGCCTGCCTGTTGCTCTTGTTGTGCTGTGGTCCTTTACTTCCCGCTCTTCTTGCTCATCTCTACTTCCACCATGGAGACTGTGGACAGCAGGCAGACTGCTGAGGGCACCTGGCTCTCTCTGGCTGTGGCTCTGCTCTCTCTCTCTCTCTCTCTCTCTCTCTCTCTCTCTCTCTCTCTATCTATCTAATGGATGCTCCCTCATCCTTCAATGAGAAGCTCATCTAGGCCTAATGGCTAGGACTGAATGAACATGAACACACTTCATTCATGAGTTCTTTTACATATTGGCTTTAAACTGTTTCGGTATGAATGATTGGGGAACCCCGATATTGCTCAAAACGAATTTGAGGCATGCATCAAGGCTTTGGGGATGCAGACGGTTTGGCAAATGCAGCTGGATGGACTTAGACAAGCAGCAACGGAGAGGCAGGGAGAGCTGTGTGTATTTGGAAGATGACAGTCCCAAGAGAAACAGCTCGAGATGCCTCAGGAAAAACTGTCCCAACACTGCTGTAATTTGGAAAGAATTTCCCTCCTGTGCAAAAACAGCTATGTAATAAGCTTGGATCTTCTGGAATCAAAAACTTTCTAGCAACAATTATTCAAATGTTACTTTATCCTTCCCTGTTGCTGTTTTCTGGGTGTCTTCCTCTTGGTTAAAAGTACAAACGGAACGAGCAATGAGAGCAGACCGTGCCACAACACAAAGGGTGTTGGCCCTGGAGCTTCTGCTACAGTCTTAGCGACAAGCAGGCAAGCAAAGGCACAGTACCGCTTCTTCGCAGGAAAGAAACGTGTTCAGATTTCACGTAACAGCTAACTTGGGGCAGCCACGGGATCCATCAGACTGATAGCCAAGTTCACAGATAAACAATAAGGAGACAGAGACAGAGTGTCTACATGAGAGGCCATTCCTCACCCAACTAATACATAACAGGATTGTCATTTTGGCCAACAAGTCCTTAAGTACCAGAAAATAAGAACAGGACAGCTGCAGACTTCAAAGATACTACTAACACTCGCTGGTTCACACAGCAGGGGGAGTCATGAGTATTTAAGAATGGGACTGTGCCCTGGTGGCAAACATTGCACCAAAAGAGGGAAAACTACATTCAATAAGCCCGATTCTGTGCGAAACTCTAACTCTCCCTCCATGTGCGAGTGTGCTGTACACGGAATGCATCTAGATTGTTCCAGACAAAGAAAGTTTTCACTCAGCCTCACGTGGCAGGGTGTGGGCTGAAATGAAGCCATGGGTGTGTGCTCTGGCCGATAAGTGATAGCAGGGCCTTGCTTGGGGGGAGTGATAGCAGGGCCTTGCTTGGGGGGAAAACCCAGCCTTCACCTCTGTAGGAGGGCAGACTCTATTTACCCATGACCTGACTTGCTCCACACTAACCCCAGGGTCCTGGGGTCACACTGTCATCCAAGACTCCCCCATTGTGTCACCATGGCCGGCATATGGCAGCAATTCCCAGGTTCCACCCCAAACCAGAAACGGATGAGTATGATGTACACTCTAGCTTGGTCATCTCTATCTACTCAAAGAATTTAAAGGTGTCTAATGAGTATCATGTATGTTAGTCTAAGTCCCGTGAGGTGACAAAAAAAACCATTGTTATGCCTTCCTTCCTTGAGGAGATCCAAGCCACAGACAGCATAGCTCTCAGGCAGAGAAGGAACAAGAGCCTTGGTTCTGCTGGGGAATCTAGGTCTTAAAGGAGACCAGAATGGAAGGGACAGGGCACACACATACACATGCACACATGAAAAGAAAAAAAAATGGTGAGACCAGTCCTCCAAATTCTAGCCAAAGGACTGCCATCATGCAGTAAGCTACCAGTTATGTGTCCTACATGCTGGACTGCAACAAGATCACCTACCGTTACCACAGCAGGAAAGTGTTTTCTGAGACCACAAGAGTCCCCAATAAGGGCAATGATAGGATGCCCTTAAAAGCACAACTTTCCCAGAGAATGGCTTTGTCATGGCTTCCGTTGTCTGAGCCTGCTGTCACCTCTGGTGTCCCAACACAGGGTAGCACTCCAAGCCCAGACTTACATGGGTTCAGGAGCAGACATAAAATAGGAACATGGTTGGAGAGGTGCTTTCTGGAAATTGTGGCTGTGCGTTGCCATCCATTGCTCCCAATAAATCCATTTTGCTCATTGGGGTGAGCTTATAAGAGTTGCTAAGTTGCTGGTTCCATCCCAGCTGGGAAGCAGATATCAATTTTAGATCTCTCTGGGTAGCCACACACTCACTCACACAGAGGCCACAGGAAGAAGCTAGTTGATTAATTATACTGTATGAGAGAGGAATTCTTCTCTTCCACCCATGGGAAGGTGAAAACCTAAGGCGGGGAGGAAGGAGCAGACCTAAGCCTCTTGGCTCTCAGCTCCAACCAGGAGCTCCCCCTACAGATTTTCACACCCGAAGTATAACCTAGGGGCAGCATTTCCACCAAGAAATGAATCCTTACAGGGCTAAGGTGTGTCTGAAAAATAATAAATAAGACATGCAGCAACGAGGGTCTATTCCCATTTATATTTAGGACATCATGGTGTAGTACAAAATGGATGCCTAGAGGCCTTTTAGCTCATTTGCCACGCGACTATAAATGGTTCTTATCCAAAAGAGAGACCCTGACCATCTTGGTCGGTCGGTCTGTCTGTCTGTCTGTCTGTCTGTCATCTAACAGCATATCTCCTATCATGAACATCTACCACACCAGCATTTCACTGATCCACATGTCACCTTGAGTCCTTAGTAAGGCATGACACACAAAACTGTGCTGGGAATTGGACAGGGACCCCCAAATCGCCATCAGAGGCCAAATCTAAAAGCAGGGCCAACACTGCCACTCTGACCCCCAGAGCGCTGTGGCCTTCTCTGAAGCAGAGGACGACATCTCCACCGCTCCCCACACCCAACCCCAGGCTTCTTGACCTTTGTACAGTTAAAGAATGAACCTGAAATATTTTGAGGATGAATTTAAACAGCAGGCCACTTTTACCCCAACTGTCCTCATCCAGCCCTTCCAGCATTCTGGAAGACATTGACAGTGAGCCGAGCTTCGGAACCATGTAGCCCTGGAAGGACCACGTAGGAGAGGAAGGTTCTGGAGAGGAAGGTTCTGGAGAGGAAGGTTCTGGACACAAGGAGGTTTCCAAAGTAGAAATCTGTGGGTCAGCACTAATGAAGCACACATTTCCCCATTATCAAATCTGAACCACTAGCTTCAGTTGTAGAAGAGAACAGGGGGGAAAATTAAGTATTAATCCACCTTCAAAAACCACTCTGAGCATTTTCTCATTTTCCCAGGTGACAGTCTCTGCTCCCTCCCCTCAGAGAAAACTTCCCTTATTTTAATATAGTGTTCAAAACTGTCATTGTCTAGAGGCAAATAAGAAGACAGTTCTTTGAGAGCACTCAGAGACGATGAAAGAAGTTTCCATTCAGAAATTGAGGAAGACGTGATAGAGGCAGCAATGTGGAGCTTGAAATGACAAAAGCGTTTGCCAAGTAACACTCCAGGAGGAGAGGCCGAGGGAGAAAGGCTGAGTGTACAAGGGATGGCTTGAATGGATGACAGCCTGGGACCCTTGGTGTGTGCCAGGCACTCAGGACAGAGGCAGCTGGGGAGCTGGAAACCCCTTTAGGAAGTCCCATGGATGCCATTCCAACAAAGTTGAAGTTTTTCTGAAGGACCACTGGTCAAAGTTTCTAAGGTCTGGAGAGTAATGTCTCTGTACTTTCCATGCTCTAGGAAAATAAAGGACATCCATTGAAATATCAGAGACCTGGGATGAGGCTGTCTGTCCTACAATTCTGGTAAAAATTCATTAAGGAGTGCCATGGCCAAGACCAGAGTGGAGAGGCATTGTTGAGATGTAATGGCAAGGGTTGGTTGCTGGATATGTAGATGGGGGAAAAGTTCTGCCAGCAGCCCCAGAGCTCTAACCCGGTGTCTGGTGTTACCACTGAGAACCCCAGAGATGAACGGTGTGAGATGGCTTTGGTGCAAGCCACTCATGACGCGGGTGGAAATGCCTGGGCATGGCACAAGATCCAGCTTTCTTATTTGGAGATCCATTTCACAGCCAAGAACATAATCTCTCACCCACTGGTTTTGATAATAAGCTTTCGATGCAACTTGAGCATGCTCAGAAGTCTTAGGAAGGGGGGGTGCAGATGGAAAATCTGGGACCGCTCACAATAGGTCAGGTCAAGAGAGGGCAGAGAAGCTGTTCAGGCATTCCCACCGGAGTCAGCATCTAAGAGGGCAGGTATGCACACAGATCTCATCTGGGAAGTGTTTGGCTTTAGGGATTACTCTTTTCTTGAATCTGAGCAGTGGCAATGCATACAATACCCACACCCATGGCTTCGACTGAGCCAGAACTTATCACAGATCACGCTGAGTTTACTGAGGTACCTACAGCGGTGATGATTCAGATTGCCTCCGGTCCAAGCCTCGTCCTGACCACGCAGCTAACGGCTTCCGGGGCCTCAGCTGCCATGCAGATACAGGAAGGGGTCAGAGATAAACTGTGGGCTCCACCTGAGCACACCTAGCTTGAGCAAAGCTGCTCAGGTACAAATACCAGAAGGCTGCATGTCTGCAAGCGTGCCTGCCTGTTCTCCACTCCACCTCACGGCTGACAACATGAAGTTCACGGTAAGTCAGCTCTTCCTCTGAAACTCAATACAACTAGAGACCATTAATAGGGAGGAGAGAAGGGTTGGTCTTACGGCGCTGTTGCCATAACGGAAATAATTCTTTCCCTTTCATGGAATCGTGGCATTTACACGTATGTCCATAAAGATGAATAATTGCCCTAGGAGGGTCTGGCACAAGCTAATTGCAATAGACTTGTCTTCCACAACACCTGCTCCAGGGTTCTACTCAGCACAAGCAGTCTCTGGGCTCCAGAAAGTGTCTGATCTTTCTTCTCCTTGACTCTGCTTTTGCCAAGAGTCCTGGGAATGTTCTGGTCAGACTGGAAGGTCACTGTCGTCAAAACTAGTCTTTAACACTCTTGGCTGTTAGCTGGCCCTCTAAAAAATAAGCATCCTCAGGCCCCATCCAGGCATTTCTGTCTGGGGATGAAGCAAGCTCAGTTTTTTTCTCTGAAGTCTTAGGATGCAGAGGGACTGACATCAAATGGACATTTTCTATTGTGGCACACTCCGTGGATTCTGCCTTAGGATGGGATCATAAATTTGTAACTGTGGCCTAGAAATGTCCTCCCCAGAACAGGTTGGATAAAAACAGGGAGAGTGCCAAGCACAGGCCATTGGTTTGGATATCTCTTCTAGCTCTGCCCTGAGCAGGGGCGTGCCTTTGTCTAACACAGTGGTTCTCCACCTTTCTAATGCTCGGCCCTTTAACACAGTTCCTCATGTTGTGGTGATCCCCAGCCATAACATGATTTCATTGCTACTTCATAACTGAAATTTTACTACTTTTATGAATCAAAATGTAAATATCTGTGTTTTCTGATTGTCTTAGGTGGCCCCTATGGAAGGGTTGTTTGACCCCTAAAGGGGTTGCGACCCACAGGAAGAGAAACACTGGTCTAGGGCCCTTTAGACCTCAGTAGGTGCCTTGTGTACAGGAGATAACACTGTGCTCAGAAATGTCTTCCACATCTGGTTTTTTGAGAGACAAATTTTGACTCTTTCTTAAGCTGAAAATAAAAATAATAGAACCACTTAACCTATTAAGAAAATGATAAGAGGTCTCCTGTTAGGAAGAAAGCATCCCAGATCAAAGAAAAAAAAACAGTTTTTAGAAGTGATTTCCAGAGTTTTCATTATATTGTTCACACATTAACTTATGTTTTATTCATCAGTTTTCAGTGTATAATTCAAAAATTTTAACCACATATTAATATAATTATAATAAGTCAACAATTCTTTATTATTATCAAATTTTTCTGTAGTTAAAAACTCAAGGTGGAAGAAGAAAACAAGGATGGTTTGGCACGTTGGTAAAATTAGTAAATCTTTCTGGTGAGCTTTGAGGGGGTTGTGGCTGCTATAAACAACGTGACCACAGGCACTGTTATCTGCACTTTCAGATGCTCTTCGTCGGCCTGCTCGGGCTCCTGGTAGTTCCTGGTCTTCCTTACGTAAGTCTCATTTTCTAAGGGCTGTTACCAAGATGCCTTAGCAAAGACATGTGATCTTAAATCAGCGCCCACGTTTATACATTTTAGAATATCAACATCAGCAATGACAACAACAGAGACGGAAGTGGTCAGCAGTCTGTGAGCATCAACAATGAGCACAACGTGGCCAACGTCGACAATAATAACGGCTGGGACTCCTGGAATTCCCTCTGGGACTATGAAAATGTAGGTACTGGACACACAGGGCAAAGATACGGTGTGCTCACCGGCCATTAAACACCCATGTTGCTCAGCTGATTTTACGTCTTACACATAACTGTTGGTGATCAACGTTACACAGTAGGTTAACATTCAAACCAACGAGGGTAAGGAAACTAACTATGCTCAAAGACAAATACAAGGATCCATTGGTCTCCCCTGCAGGGAGCCTCCATGATGTTTAAGACCCACTATTTCATCTTTAACTCAATGAGACCAAGTGAAACAGGAACAGCGCTATCAGTTGAAAGAGAAGGGAAAGCTAAGTGCCACTTGCCACTTGACTCCATCCTGAAATTACTACTTTAGTCTTTAAATTTGTACCTTTGGAAAACAAACTCTATTTTCCCTGCCTTCTAAAAGCAGCAAAGATGGAAGTAGACTAAGATGGGACAGCCTTAAAAAGTTTACTTAAGATACACACACACACACACACACACACACACACACACACACACACACTGCCCCCTACCATGCTAGAACTGAAGCCAAGGAAGTAGGTTAGAGCCCTATCTCTGCCCTCTAAGAGCTTGCGGGCTGTCTCCCCATGTAAACCACAGGCACACCTGCAGGACAGCGGGATCCAGGGATTCATCCCAGCTCCCTGTGATCTTGGCTCTGCTTCTCTCAGCTGTGACTTGTGACAAAGCTCCTGGGGACCCCCACCTCACTGTCTTCTCTCTTCTTTCACAGAGTTTTGCTGCAACCAGACTCTTCGCCAAGAAATCATGCATTGTGCACAAAATGAACACGAAGGTCATGCCCTCTCTTCAAGACCTTGGCACGCTGGCCAAGGAGCAAAAGGTAAAGGCGAGCTTTCGGAATGAGAGGTCTTATGGTCTCCAGTAAATAATGAAGTCGCACCCATTCCTTTTCTGCACAGCATGACAGCATGCTTGTGGTGGTAAATGGCACAGTGTAAAGAACTCTAGGTGACTGCTGGAGTGGGGGCAGCTTCTGCTGTATCAGATGCCAGGGCTCACACCTGTCTCTGCAGGGCTGAGCCAAACACTGCCCACCTTGTGTGTCAGAGGTCCAAAGATCTGCACAGCTCAGGGCAAGACCTCAGTACTTCAAGGACACATTCCTGCGGTAGCTAGGGTTATCAGAACTAGCAAATAGACTGCCTAGGTAAGCTGTATTTCTAGATAAAAAGAAATCATTTTGAAAGTCTAAGTTTGTCCTATACAATATTTGAGATAGTCTCAACACTAGCAGGATTCGTTGCTTGATTGAAAATCAGATTTAACTAAGTGTTCTGTATCCTCTGTCAACCGAAGCTGCAGTAGATATAAAGAGGGAATCTGCGGTTTTCAGTCTGATGTCTGAGCTTGTCTTCAAAGTGATAAATTGGTCCGTATGGTCGACAGGGTAGAAAATGTAAATAAATTCCATCCTCAGAAGATATCACGGAGTCCTACCCTAGAATCTAAGAGAGGAGTTGTGCTCCAGACTTCTGTTTTCATGAGCAACTGAGATTTCAAACTATCTAAGTCCCTTGGGACACTTAGAAACACCAAGATGTTCAAAGCTAGAATTGTCTCTTCACCTTGGTTTTAAAAAAAGTCAGCCAAGAAATGCCCCTGCTGCCCTTGTGCCCCTACGATGAGCAAATCACCAGACTCAGCACTCGTTCATTTTCTTCCTTTCCTCCTCGCTCTCGACTTCAGGGTAAAGGGCCTGAAGGAGCATCCCCCAAGGAACTGATGTACTCTATCAACCCCACCAGAGTGGAGGACCTGAGTACATTTGGGACAAAGATTGCTGGCATGTGCCAGGGCATCCCAACCTATGTAGCCGAGGAGATTCCAGGTGTGTACCCCCTGATGCTGTTCACCCCAAGTCAGTGCTGGTGGAGTCATCAGGCTCCCTAAAGTGTGACCACAGATGACACCAATCATGAAGGGTTGACCATCAGGGCAGCCTTCAGAAGTCTTAGTTCATAGGCTCCCCAAAGTAACCTTAGAATCCATAGGTTCTGCTGTGAATCTTACTTTATGAAAACTAGAGCACAGAAGAAGGTCACAAACCCTTTTTCAGGGTGACTCAACACATTTGGCTCTAGTTCTGTGTTTAAGTGTTATAGAATACTGTCTTTCTTGGGTGGGTGGGATGTAGAATAAACTCCAAATGTGTTCAAAAGAAAACATAAAAGGCATGGATGGCTAAATGAAAGGGGACTGCCAATAAAATTTATTGACTTCCTATAGCTCCAATACTTATTTCCTGACATTCAAAGAATACTATCTACAAGTTAAAAACTTAATCTAAGTGCAACTTTCCACATCTTTGAAGGAGAGAGAGAGAGAGGAGAGAGAGAGAGAGAGAGAGAGAGGGGGGGGGGGGTGGGGAGGGAGGGAGACAGAGAGAGAGACAAAGGAGAAAGACAGAGAGAGACACAAACAGAGAGACAGAGACAAAGTGACAGAGGGAGTAGAGAGGAGAAAGATTTTGAAGTGAGTGTGTACCTTAGAAATTGTGTGACACCCCCCACAGTCCCCAAAGAGTTCCAGGATAGCCACTAATCCAGTCTTCTGTTTTTACCAGTACTAAACCAGCCTTTCTACTCAAAGAAGTGCTACACTGCCAACATACTCTGGATTCTGCAGATGTCCTTCTGTGGAACATCAGAGGAAATGTATTAGAAGTCACTGTAGATTTGCTCATCAGAGAAATAAAATGTGGGCTCTGGCCATTGCTACACACAACTATGAGAATGTTTTCTGAGGGTTGATTTACTTCTTTACGGCTCAATAAACCACCTGGGACCACATATAATTTGTACTAACAAACTCATGATTCCTATGGGAGTGCCACATGGCCTATGTTAGACCTGCCTGTCAGTCTGTATTCAAGACCTCTCCCCTAGAAAGGACCCCTTCAGAGGTTCCAGACATATAGCCTGAGGACAGGCCTCAGACTTTGCCACTGCTCTCTTGCTGGTGTATGAAATGGCATTTTGGACCAGCAAGGGCAAAAATATAGTGGCTATAATCAGAAAGGGGAGTCCCCTATAAGGACCCAGGAGTATCTATAATAACCCAAGGAGATGCTGGGAATGGGAGACTAGAAGCACACTCCTGCCTCTCTTCCCAGAAGAGAACGTTCCACTTCTGTAAACTCTGCCCCCTTCCTTCATCTGAAGATGGCCCTTGGTTTTCTCATAGGACAGCATAGTCAGTCTCATTCTTCATTTCCATATGCCTTCCCAGGTCAGGAAACATTACCTAAGGTTGAATCCCACCTCCATATTCTCTTGACCATATTTGGTTCAGTAGTCTACAACCTCCATTCCTTGACAAACCAAGAGTAAGATCGCATGGTACCCAAGCACAAGGGTCTCCACCAAAGGAGAAAGATCTGGGAGAAAATAGTCTCCAAGCATTGGAGAACCTGCGCTTCATTTTAAAATATATATTTTTTTCAGTTCCTGGAAGTCATCAGAGAATTCTTTCTCTGATGATGTCTATCTCTGGCAGCAGATCCATGGCAAAAATGAGATACACACATTAATAGAAATGAGTTAAATTAAGATGTAAGACTTAGCCAATAAGAAGCTAGAGCTAATGGGCCAAGCAGTGACTTAATTAATACAGTTTGTGTGTGGTTATTTCAGGGCTAAGCTAGCCGGGAAGCCGGGACGAACAAGCAACCCTCCTTGCTAAGTCTTGCATCTAGTGTGCTAGCTAAATCCACGTAAAACCTGAGAAAGTTTGAAATGGAATTCTAGAAAAAAAAATACAGAATTTGGCACAGCTTTTTGCTGTGTCCTGGTGGTGTGCCGCAGCTCCTTTCAGAGAGATTTTCCTAACTCAGCAGCAGTAGAAAAAAAAGCCATGCCGTTTTGAAATGCGGACTTTCTGGGTTATGCTGCCAGCGTGACCTCTGGCTCTTTAGGGAGAGGAAGCATTTGAGTGGGGTTTGTGAGCAGACTGCCACAGCTTGCTCGACGGTGGCCTCTTACTCCACTCACTGCGTGAGCTATTCATAGGTAAACCTATCAAAACTAAACAAGATATTGGTTCTTACCACTTGGAAATGATCTATATTGGCCAGTGCTCATGGGGAAGAAGTTAGAGCAACTATCTTCTTTATGTGGTAATTTCACCACTTTTTGCAAATTACTGTTACTTCCAAAATATTCTGAAGTCCATAAAAGCAAAACAACCTGTCAAAGATCCATCAGAGATCACAGTGGTAGCGGGTTGCAGAGATGGCCGAGTGGCTAGGAGCACATGCTGCTCTTCCGGATAACCCAGGCCCAGTCTCAGTACCCACACAGCAACTCACAATCATCTGTAACTCAGGTTACAGGGGATCCAGTGCTCTGTTCTGTGTTCACCAGGCATGCATGCAGTGTGTAGACATACTCGTGCAGGCAAAAATGCACATACATAAAATAAATAAAATAGATCTGATTTTTTTTAAAGTCCACAGTTGTAAATGTTGCCTTGGTGAAGGCAACAAAGAAAGAAAGTAAGTCCCAGGAAGTGTGCCCAGTGTCGTGGTCCTGACCTTGGGAAGTGGTGAAGTCAGTGTTCTACAGAATTATCTAGTATCTATTCTAGGAATAAAAAACTACTGGGAAGATAAAAATTCTAGATTATATACATTTATCAAAATATACAAAGGAAAGTTATAAGAACTGCAAAGAAAAACAATTTTACTATCCTAGTTGAATATTTTATATACTTATCTTTTAATTGCTTAGTATGAAGAATTAAGGACATCGACATTTAGATAAATTACCTTATTTTAATGAGCACATATAGGATACCACAAAATACATACTTTCTATAAGTACATATAGAAGTCATATAAATACTGTGTGCTCAGACATAAATCAAATTAGACTTATTCAAATCATTAGCATTATACATGACACATTCTTCTAGTTTTGATTTAGTTGAGACAACAAATACCTCCCCAAAAGAAATAAAATAAGTTTCATTTGCTCTGAAATTCTGTGGTATGTTTCTGAATAAGACAAGAGCTGAAGAAAAGTTAATGATTACAAGTAGAGCACATATTATAACATTAAATAATGAAAGCCCTACACAGAAAACCATGAGAGTGGTGTCCATAGCCATGTTAAGAGGAAATCTGAAGCCTTAAATCCTCATTTTGTTTAAGAGAGAAGGCTGAACATTGAGCTAGGCCTTCACATTAAAAATGAGAGAAAAGTGGGCTGAAGAGATGGCTCAGCAGTTAAGAGAACTTGCTGCTCTTCCTAAGTACCCAGTCCAATTCAGTTCCCATCACCTACATGGCAGCTTACAACATCCGTAACTCATGTTCCAGGAGATCCGACAGCAGCAACAGAAAAAAAAAGCCATGCCATTTGAAATGCAGGCTTTCTGGGTTATGCGGCCAGTGCGACCTCTGGCTCTTTCGGGAGATGGAGCATTTGAGTGGGGTTTGTGAACTGACTGCCACAGCTTGCTTGATGCTGGCATGGACCGGCTATGTGCCTAAAAGTGGGGTGGTACACACGGCTCAGAGGCACGAGCAGGTCTGCCATGCTGGACTGGGCGGGGCAAGCAGGCACTTCCATATTATCCCTAGCAATGATAGCAATGATGCCGCTTAAGTTTTAAGAAACTCTTAGCATTGTAAGAAGTGTTCCTAGACAGTAAAGAATTACATATTCACAATAGGACAGATTCTTGGTTAATGAATAAAGAAACTGCCTTGGCCTGTTGATAGGGAAGAACTTAGGTAGGCAGGGAAGACAGAACTGAATGCTGGGAGAAAGAAAGAGAGTTGCCATGGATCCACCGCCAGAGATAGACATGCTTTGCCAGTAAACCACTGCCATGAGGTGATACACAGATTAATAGAAATGGGTTAAATCAAGATGTGAGAGCTAGCCAATAAGAGGCTAGTGCTAATGGGCCAAATAGTGATTTAATTAATACAGTTTCTGCTTGGTTGTTTTGGGGCTAAGCTAGCTGGGCAGCCGGGACAAACAAGCGGGCCCTTATCCTACAACTAAGTAAATAGATAAAAAAAAATAGTAATTTTAAAGAGGGAAAATAAACTATATCTAAAGTAAAAATAAAGTTATTGACTAACATCACAACCACTAAAATAGGAAACAAATATACAATGCTGAAGGGTCGGACAGAGCTGTGTTTAGTCCTACTTTAGTTAGTTAGCCTAGTTAGTATGAGTACAGGGCTTCTTCTCACAGAAATTTATTCAGTACTGTTCATTGACAGAACATGTATGAATTTTGAAAGACAGAGCTGTGATCTGCATCAATATCACAAACTAAGCCTTAGATGAGGGCTATGCCCTTTCTGCTTATTGTGAGGAGCATCAAACGCCAGATTCTTAACACACACACACACACACACACACACACACACACACACACGCACGCACGCACGCACGCACGCATGCACACACACACAGGATCTATGCCTGCCCAGAGCATCTGAATCCTTTAGCTAACCACATAGGGAGGTCAAATCAACAATACTGCCTTTCATGCTCCAGGAAAGCAAATGGCTCCTCCCTCCTCCATCAATTCATTCCATGGAAATTGCTCAAGAAACAGCGAAATTCTGCACAGACATCTCGCCAGCAGTTTGCTGAGAATCTCCTAGAGAAGAAATCCAGAGAAGGGGGTCTTCCCACAGAGAAACACGTCCCGTCCTGCTCCCTCTCCACAAGCTTCATCTGAGCAGTACCAGAGCATGAGCACTGCTGGCATAGCCGTCTCTGTCGCACCCCATGTAGAGAGTATGAACTGGTGCATTAGGCAAAGCTGGAGCCACAAACTGGTTCCTCTGCAAATGAACTAACTGCTCCGGAGCAGGATCAGCCACACCAGTCAGCTACTAAAGCTGGAATCTCAGCAACATTCATGAGTAAGCATCTTCTTCACGGCTGTGATCAGCTCGCCGGGAGCAGGCAGACTGAAGCAGCAGGGTCAAGCTAAAGTATAAGCGAGGGAAGTGATTCTCTGTGCCCTTCTCAGGTGAGAGGCACTAAACCGGAGGGCCAGCGCTGATCACTGGAACAGATGGCGAGAAGAATCATATAATTTTGTTCTCAGATTCTCGCTAAAATCAAAGCAGGGACTTGAAAGCAGTAAGACTCTCCAAAACAACCAGAGAGGAGCAGGTTTGTTTGACTTACACCATTAGGTCACTGGTTAACATTGAGAGAATTTGTGACAGGAACTCAAGCAGAAAACATAAGGAGAGCTGCTTGCTGGATTGCTCAGGCTCATGATTTCTATGGCTTTCTATGCAACTCAGGACCACCTGCCCAAAAAATAGCCCTCTGCCTGCAGTGGGCTGGACCTTCCTACATCAATTAACAATCTAGATAATTCCCCACAGCCCTACCTGATATAGACATCCTTCAGTTGAGGATCCCTGCGCAGGTTATTCGGAGTTGTGGCAAGGTGGTGTTTAAAACCAACCATCACACCGACTTTACCTGATGCTGCCTGTTGGTTTATATCTGCTGCACTGTGGGTTTTTCTCCCAAACCTCGCTACATTTTATTCATAAAAATCTCCCAAAAACTTCTAGTTGCTAAATCTAATAAAGACCTTATGGTGTTGCCCCTGTGCTCCAGCTGACACACACAACTGTTTTCTCCTGGATCTCTCTTCTCTTTCTATGCCAAGGTCTTTACAGATATTGCTGTTCTCCTGGGCTCATTCCCCAGTCCCTCGTTTCTTCCCCATCTTCATCACCTAGGGTAGCATTTAAGCACACACATAGCTCCAGCCCCCATAAGTCACGAATTCCAAAACTTCCAGCCATGCATTGCTCCTGAGAGCAAAATGCACAGAGCTATTTTCTGGTCTATAATTTTGTAATTAAATATAACGCTGTAGGATGAATTAAGAGGGATGGAAAATACGTTGGAAACTTCGTAAAGAAGATATATGAAGGCACACCTCAGAGCAGGGACAAGTCAATCCAACTGGGAGGCATGGCTATACTGCAGTTCATGTAACTGGATTCAGGAGCAATGAAGACTAGAAAATTTAAGAGTAACAGTTCTACATTAGGAAACCCTGATTTATGGGGAACTATCAACATGTGGGGAAAGCATTCCAAATACATCTACTGCGGATGCCTGAAGCGCACTGCTTCGCTGGGCTTCGGTGTTGTTCTTTCCCTCCTCTTTCCCACAGTTCCTGGATTGAGGGCATGATCAAGACTTGTGTTTTCAGCTGACCCCATTACTTAGGAAGTATGTAATGAATTCCCATGATGTTTCTGCTTGTAAGTTGCTGTTCCGACATTAAATCAGAACTCCTCCTTATCTACCACCCAAGGTTTTCCTTCTGCCTATGGGCAGATCTGACTGCTAAGGGACAGATTTCTAACTATGGGTCTTTATTTCTTTCTTGTTGGCTCTCAGATTTGTAATAATTCCATTGAATGTGCCTTCTATTTCAACCCAAAGATAATAAGTCCCCTTGGCTTTCTTTGTATGTTTATTTGTTGGCTCCGCTGTTTTCTTTGGGTTTGAGGCACAAGTTTATGTGCCTAAGTTCATAACACCATTAAGACTGTACAACAATCACCCATGATGAGCAATAAAGCGGAGAAGAAAACAGGCTGGAATCACCGCACCTTCCATGCCTTGAGTTTTGCATTGTGACGAGTGTGCTCCAGTCTCAGAACTGGTCCCTACTCAGGAAACTTGCTGACCCTCATGTATAATAGGTGACATAGGTTATCTCAGATTTTACTTTGGCCACAAAAAAAGGCAGATGCTTTCAAATACGAAGATCCAGGATGAACCAACATCTTAGAGACCCATCTTGGTTCCACACACATTTTTTTAGCTCTGAAAATCTGCCCCAGTTCTTACTGCTCTCAAGCAGTTCGTAAAGTGCAGTGCTTGGAGCAAACACATCAGATAATGCACATCGCATTAGCTACACCTCTGTGCTCTGGTGAGTTCTAATGGGTTGGGAGTGAGCACGAACATCCTGAATCTCTCACACAAGCCGAAGGCAGTTTGTATATCCCAGAGCTAAATCTTAATGTCATGGGCTCCTTCTTGCTCACTCCTAGGTCTCTTAGTAAAAGGGGGCTCATTAGAATAGAAAGAGACATTTGTGCTCTCATAGTTCATCCACCTCTGGGACAAGTCATCCTCGTGGGTGTATCGTCGGGATGCTCTTATTCTCTTGGAATTGTCATGCTGGGGTGGAAGAGACATGTCAAGTTTCCTCTCAAAGTGAGGATGAAAATCATCTGTGCCAATACTGGGCATACATCTCCGCCTGCCCGATAATCCCTGTGAAGTCCAAGCTGTTGTTATGTATCTGCTCATTCAAAGCACGGGTCTTACACATGGTAAGAGGATCATTTACTTTTTCTTATTTCTCACAACACAAAGACAGTGAGAGAGCAACCCTTGAAAAGGAAAGGCTGTCTGTGGCTCACAGTTTGAGGCTGCATGTCATCGTGGTGGAGAGAGGATGAAGGCACAAATGTGAGGCAGCCGGACAGTTGCATCCAGTCAGGAGGCAGAGAGATGGACGCTGTGCTCATCAGGCGTTCCAGCTCCCTTCTCCCCTTGTTATTCAGTCTTGGCAGCAAGCCCACTTGGCAGCTCTTCTCTCCTCGGTGAACTGTCTAGAAGCCCTCATAGTCACCCCCAAATGTACCTCCCAAGGGGGTCAGGTCTAGTCAAGCTGACCATGAAGAGGAGCCTCACATTAGATATCTGCAAAGTATTTGAACCACTGAACATGTTAATAAGAGTGAAGAGTAAGTCCGCTTATGACTAATACGGTGTTCTATTGAGTATTGGTGATATCATGCACACATACAACATATTTTGATCATATTCACCCTCCACACCTTCCCCTAACTCCTCCCAGATCCACCCCCAATCTGGGCTTTTAAAATGGATCTATACATCTGAAAATCCAGAATAAGAGCCAGTGAGATGGCTCAGCTGATAAAAGCACTTGTCAAACAAGCCTGAAGACCTGGATTGGATCCTAGAATTCTCAAAGAGGTGGAAGGAGTGAATAGACTCTACAAGGTTGTCCTCTGACCTCCAATGTACATGCTATAGCATGCGTGTCCTCCACCCCTTGTATACACACACACCATACATACACCACACACACACCATACATATACACGCATACAACACACAATACATACACACACATGCACACACCACACACGTATACCATATACACACCACAACCTTACGCACACCATACACACTACACATACCACACACACCACACATATACTGCATACACCACACACAAACACACTACATATCACACACACACACACACACACACACACACACACACTACATGCAGTAATAATAAAAAAAAGTTTTAAGTAACAGAAAGGACCGTCACTGGTTGTTGATCGCACTCAGACATCTCACTGGAGCTGAGCTATTGAACATTCTTGGCTGGTGGAAACAGGACGTTAGCCAATGGGTTATTATTGATAGCCTAAGTCTGTTTTCCATTTGTTTCTTACATGCATCCTAGGAAACCACCAATTCCCAGTTGTTCCTAGATGAGCTAAAGTCTTCATCTTTGCATTTTCACACGTTGATAATATGAATCGCCTACATACAAAGTGAGCTTTGATTCATTGTTAGAAAAATCACATGATCTGCAAGTGGTTCCAGGAGAAGCTCGAGGGTGAGTTTTCAGTCTCCCATTGGCAGTAAAGCCCAGATCTATTCGGTTCTTCATGAGGCTACGGATGATATATTATCTTGTTGAACTGCTGAACAACCCAGTGAGGCAGGCGGTATTATTCCCTATTACGCAGTTGGGGATTGAGCTAAGGGTAGGCCAAGGAGTTTGCACAGCCAGCAGCAGAAATGCTTCACCTGAACAGCTTGGCTGGAGGCTTTGTTACTCACTTGCAGGTCGCCCTGACTAGTCCTGGAGAATGAGCATTAGTTCTGCCTGATTTGATAGCTTTCATCATGGAAGAAAGAAGGTGTCAGACAAAGAAGGAAACAAAATAGGCCACCGCTATTTCTATTCCTCAAACCCCTAAACATGTTTCTGGTATTCTACAGATATTTGTATCTTGAAGGGCTCTATGGAATTGTTCCACAATGAGCAAGCCTCCTTTTCAACATCCATCCACACGTGGACCACATGCCCACACACTCTGAGGGCCACTTGCATGCAATTTAGAAGGTAGTGTAACAGGCTCCCAGAACTGACACCCTGATGGAAGAACCATTCAGGCCTTGAAACCCAGCACATAGCCAGCAACACCTGCCAAAGCAAGGACAAAGACCTACTTTATCAAAGTTTATAGTCCTGGGAAATTCTCTAAGGTACTTCCCTTGTTCTTTGGCTTCTGTAGCTCTACTTTGGGCTAACTGTTCTTGCTAAATGAGGTGTGTCGACCCAGGTTGTGGCTTCTATGCTTAAAAGCTCACCTTGAGAAAGGCTCTGGGCTCCAGTGGGGTCCTGAGTGCCGAGTGTAGTCACCAGCTGACTAATAAAGACTTTCTATTGGCTTGAACCTTTGTCCGGGTAGTGTTCTCTGATGGGGACCTCACAACAGCAGACATTAGAAGGATCAGAACGATTATGGGCTTGACAGGACTGGAGAGACTTTCCCTGCTCTCTCATCAGTGTGAATTGGTCTGGAATCTGTGAGTAAGACCCTTAAATATGCTAGAGTTGAGCGGAATTGGCACTGAACTGGCCTGGTTTGTGATTAGCTTTATGTTGGCTTCATCTTATCTAAAATAGCTTTCCATGGTTTGTAAGTTCCAGGCCTGTCAGAGCCCTGTGCTGTACTGAGTGGCCCATGTCAACATTTGAATTTTGAATTTAGTTGGCCTAGTCTCTGCTCTACAGGAAATGAACTATTCCTTTTTTCAGCAAGGGCCAGGGAATGAGTTCTTCAAAAGGCTGGGTTTGTAATGACCATCAGCGTGAGAGAATTACCTGGTAGCTAAACCTTCCAACATAACTGTGAGAAAGTTTTTATATTAGGTCATTTGAAATAAGAGGTCCCACCCTGACTGGGGTGAGACCACCCTACAAGCTGGGGCCCAGCCGAACCCCTGCTTCCAGAACATAGGTGCAATGTGACCAGCTGCCTCAAGTTTTTGACACCGTCGGAGACTGTATTCCTTCCTATTTAAAGACCCCCCCCCCCCCCCCCCCCCGCGCACTTGTGACATTTTGTCCCAATGGTGAGAGAAGTGTCTAATATAGATGGTGTGTGGCCCTAGCAGAGCCAACTCATGGATCAGATTCAATAGAATCAGTCTTGGGCTGATAACTAATCTAGCTACAAAATGAGCGTACTTTTTGGAGGGATCTGGGTCAGTCCGCGTTGGGTCACATTCCATCTTGAGAGGGTTTCATCGCTTCATGGCACGGATTGTTAGTAGGGCTTTGGAGCTTTGGAACGAATCAAGGGCTATTTTCTACTGAACCTGCTTGAAACTAGACTCAGCTTGGCTTTGGCTGGAGTATTAATGTTCCTGAGTTGAACAGCTCTGGCCATTTCTGGGCTGAAGATGCAGGTTGCCTGGCCTCTGGGATTCCCTTAGGACCTCTTCCTGCAGGCTGCTTCAGTGCCTGGGCTTCGCTTTGATGGCGGACACTTTTGTTTATCCCATCACCAAAGCCAATATGGCTCAGGTTCTTCAGAAATTCTGTTGTTCAAGAGAACCTGCTTCTGGTAAATAGTCTCCTGACCGTTTTACACATGGTGTGTGGTCGTGGCCACCAGCGAGCCATCCAAGCCCCAACAAATAGTGGGTTGACCCAACTGACATGAAATGTACTAGAGTCTATCAGATTTGTCCGCATTGTCATTCACTATTGATTAGGAAAACAGCTTAAGTTTTATTCAGACTGCACTGTCTGGAGCCTTTTTTGGAGCCTTTGCCAATAGCCCAAGGAGCACTCTGGTGCCCAGTGGTATCCTGGGAAGACTAGTTGGCAGTGTGATAGTATGGATACAGCACCTATCCGGTGTCTGTGGCTTTACTGAAGGACCTGATCAGGGAAGAGGTGTCATCTAGGCAGTGAGTTTGATGAAGCTGACAGGTAGGCATGTCATTTTATAACTACTGTCTCTGTGGAAGAAACTCAGCCCCTTCTGGTATGGCGATTACTGTGCCACACTGAAGCTGTGGCACGTCAGTCCGGTGGCAAATTCTCTAATCTCTGGAAAGACAAAGAGTTTGATATTTATGGAATCCTTAAATATTTTGGTGCTTTTCCTATTGAAGATAAAACATCTGAACAGCCACAAACTACCTCTTTCTCTTGCCTCCTGGGAAGGAAGGTGCTCCCTTCCTAAGGACAGAGCACAGGATCCATCCCTCCACTGTTCTCCACTGGAACACTCTTTAGTGAAGCTGACACTTGTCAGGAAATGGGCGTTTCCTGGGGCTTATTCTCCTGACTTCCACAGCATGTAGCACTGTCTAGATTCCTTCACACACTGGCTCTACCTGCATAACTGGGGTAGGAGGGAGAGGAAGAGGAGGAAGGGAAGGAAGGGAGCTGCAGTGGCTGAGGCGGTTTCAAGATGGAGATGATCATCTTTGCAAATCCTGAAAGAAAGGCAAGGGCAACTGGTACACTCTAATGCCTGGATGACTCCAGCCACGTCATGGCCTTCTTGAGGGCCAGATTTATCCTGGGAATGGGGAACACTCTTCTACCCTTCCTGCTTCTCTGGAAACATTTTGAATGGGCCCTCCTTCTGCTCTGGAGTCTATGCCTCTGCTTGTCCTCTGTAATGGCGTCTTTGACTTTAGAGAGGCTCTATCAGTGACCCAGTGTGCTCTCCCTGGCTGACTTCCTAAGCCATTCTCCCTGTAATATTCTCAAGGCATCCCTCTGCCACCCCAGGCTTAAATAGCTCATTGAATCCAGAGGGCAGGCAGATGAGAGAAGATGTTCCTAAAACCTTCCTGGTTCCTCCTGTCCCTCCGTTCCCTGCAGGGACATTCAAGTTCTTTCCCTGCCAATCTCGCAAACACGTTCTTTATTACACTGCCCTCAAGTTCCTTCTCTTTCTGGACCAGTGCCCCCTGTTTTTCTAGTCTTCAGAGGCGCAGCTGGTTTCTGCAGATTTTCCCTCCTTATTTCTTATATCACAGAGCTTGGTGGGACCAGGATGGGTTTTCCTCTTTTGAGGTGGGAGAAAATACAGAAAAAGCACACTTAGACCAGTTAAGAGTATTTTTGCTTCCTCTAATTATTTTTTTCTTGCCAACAGTAATTCCTCAAATGTGGGTGCCAGCAGGTCTTACCTGCACACAGCCTCGCAGACAAGCAAGCCTGGGAAGCTGTCAAATCACTTTCATCCTAGAGAAGTTCTCCAAGGGTTAAAGTAACAGCAGGCTTTGTTAGTTTCCTGTTATTGCCTAGCAAACTGTCCCCAAAGTTATTAACAGAGAACACAGGCAAACACTGCCTTCTGCTTCCATGGGTCAGAAGTCAGGGGAGGGCTAGCTTGGGTCTCAGAGGCTGCAGTCACCCAAAGGCTTGGCAGGCCCTGGAGAATTGGCTCCCAGGCCACCAGGCTGGTGACTGATCTTAGCTGTCAGTGTGGATGGCAGCATCAGCCACATGGGGTAGAGATGCTGGGGGCTGGGGTTTCTCATAATGGACCACTGTATTAGTCAGGGTTCTTTGGAGTTCACAGAGACCTTGAGGAATGAATGAATGACTCTCGCTCTCTTTCTGCCCATATATAGATATGGAACTTATTGGAATGACTTATGGGCTGCAGTCCAAGTAATCCAACAATGGCTAGCTGAGAATGTAAAGTCCAAAAATCTAGTAGCTGCTCAATCCCACGAGGCTGGGGGTCCCAGCTGGTCTTCTGTATATGCTGGAGTCCTGAAGAAGTAGGCTCCAACGCCAGTGAAGGAATGGGTGTGTGGACAGGTGAGGGTAAGAGCGAACCCTTCCTTCTTCCATTGTCCACGGGCTTCTAGCAGAAAGTGCAGGCCAGATTAAAGGTGTCTTGCAGCCTAGCGATCTGGAGTAAAGGTTTGTTGTCTTCCTGCCTCAAGATCTGGATCACAGGCGTGCCCTTCGTTTCTGGATTGTAATTCGGTCCAGATATAGTCACGTTGACAACCAGGAATAGCCATCACGGTCACTGCGTCTCCTCAGAGTAAGTGACCCAAGAATGGGGAAGCCACAAATCTTACATTTATGCCTTGAAAAGCAGACACCAACATATCTGCACTATCAAATAAGTCTCTTAGACATTCCTCTATGTGGGAGGTGTGTGAACGGAGGCCGGGCTGCTCTGGAGACCACTTCAGAGAGGAGCTAGTGTGATCCGCTAAAAGTGTGCTGATCTGAAAACGCAATCAACAATTAATAAAGCATTCTAAGATACTGGAATATGCTTTGGAGGAAAAGTACCTGGATGGTCATGGTGGGGAGTAGAGGTCTCAGAGGCCCTTGAGTGGAGGACAAAAAGTGTGATTATCTGGAAGAGCCCTGAAGCCGGGACAACAGTATCCATTGCCTGGCGGCTTCTAGAGTGGAGGAGAAGCTAGACCTTGTGTCCTGTGGGAACTGGGACTCCAACTAAGAAAGACCCTGCAGTCTAGAAAGGCAAGCACAAGGCTTGAGGACAGCGCTAACGGCTTGAACTGTTGACAGCCTTGAAAGCAAGTTATATCCTCAGCGTGTCATCAAAGTCGGGGAGGGATAACGAAGTTCACAGGCAGAAAGGAAGACCTGTTATCATGTACTCCCTGAAACGTGGAGGCCCAGACAATCTAGAGGCCCCAGCTGGCCGTTTCAAGTCCACCCGCAGCAGCCTCAAGGCAAGCCTCTCATTTGGTGGCATTGTGTGTGCAGAGTACAACCAGAGAGCTCTTCACGATCTGAAATAACACTATGTAAGGTCGCTCGATGGACCAGATCACAAAGGCCTTTTTCTTCCCGGCTTCATTTGCACAAAGGGTCATGTTTGAAAAGTCCTGGCCTGAGGTTGGAGCCACCATGCTTGAAGGAAATGGGTGTCCATCCAATGTTTACAGTGCGTGTATCCGCAGATGTAGAAGAAGAATAAAAGAAAGCAAGCTTGGAAAGGCTAGGGAGAGTGGAGAGGTGGCTGTGGGGAAGGCAACCATCAAGACAAAAAGGAAAGATTAATTTAAGGCTTACAGCTTACCTAAAAACTCGTAAGATTTATCCTCCTGCCCCAGCCAAGGTCTATCGGACCCCAGCAACACATTCGCCGATCTTGGCCACAAGGTGGCACTCTTTGGACTTTCTTCCCCACACCCTCCCTTCCCCCCACAAAAAAAAAAAAAAAAACTAAAGGAGGGGAGAGGGGAGGGAGCAAGACACCGCACTGCCCCAACCAAGAACAATTTGAAAACCCACCCCATCATACTTAAAATCTAGGACAAAGAGCCGTCAGGACGGAACTGCTTCGACTGCAAAGCTTGAAGCTTAGCTTGGGAGCGGCCTGACGGTCCGAGCCCAGCAGCTCCACTCTGCAGAGCGCCCTGGGGTCCCTGAAATCCGAAACCCCGGCGCAGAACCGGCGGAAACCAGAGCAAAACCCTTGAACTTTTCTGGACAATTGCTTCCGGGCGTTTCAAGGGAGCCAGGGGACCGGACGGGAGCCCCGCCGCGAATGGCGAGTCCCTGAGGTCCTGTGGACACAAGCGAGGCAGTGCTCCGGCAGCAGCATGGACCGCGCGGGGAGCCTGGGCGCGGGCCTGCGGGGACTCTGCGTGGCTGCGCTCGTGCTCGTGTGCGCCGGACACGGGGGACGTCGCGAGGACGGGGGACCAGCTTGCTATGGGGGATTCGACCTCTACTTTATCCTGGACAAGTAAGTGTCTGGAGGATGCTGCTCCCCGGCGGGTGGTCCCCAAGGACGCCACTGCTGGACTTGGTCCCCAGCTGTGCGCGGTTCTGGCTGCTTTGCCTGTTTTTCTTACTGTTTTTGGCCCCTAGCTTGTGAGTCCCGGGAGGATGCAGTTGACTGATTGCTTCCCATCTTAGTGGTAACGATTGCAACCAAAAGTAGAACTTGCAGATACTTCCAGAGAGGCAAGAGTACTCTTCAAAGCCAGCTATCTCCTTTTGCAAATGTCCGGCCCCAAAATGCAGTCTTTGTTCTCGTGGCTTGATGCCTGATGACCCTGGGCACTTAATGTGAGTCTAAGCCGGGGATTCTTTACCTCTGGGATTCCAGTTTGCCGTTTGAGGAATGGTCTAGTAGGGGGCTGAGTACCATCCTGCCCCCTACCCTATAGATAGCTGCCAGTCACATTGCCACCCTTCCGCCTAAGTGGTGTCAACCAAAAATGCTTTCAGATACTGGCAGATGTCCTCAGCGCCCTTTGCCTCCAGAGCTGAGAAGTAGGTAAATCTGGGCTGTTGGCTTTTTTGACTGATGGGCTGCCAGGGAAGCCAGCCTGATTGGCCTCTTGACTAAAATGGACTTTGCTTAAGGAAGAACTGAGTTAAGACCAGTCCAGCACTTTCCAGATCCCCACAGGGTTGCCAAGCCGCAGTCACTCAAGCGCTCCTTCATGCGCTCTGCTGAGAAGCAACAATAAAAGGTCCCTCAAGATCCGGGCTCCTTAGATTTGTGCCGGAGCCAGGAGAGGCGCTTGCAGTGGTCGGGAGATGAATTTCACAGACTGGAAAGTATTTGCGAGTTGGAACAGGAGTTGCTGAAAAATAAGCCGGCCGCTGGACACCAAATGTGCTTCGCAGTTGCTGCTGGGGCTTGGTTTTTCCGTAGAGGCTCTTTTGAACTCCAGATTCTTTGGATAAAAAGTGAGATCTCTTTTCTTACAGATTTACGAGAAGGTGGATACTTAAAATTTCAGGCTCAGGCTAAGAAATGGAAAATCTTTTGTGCCTTTTAGCAGGTGGGAGCTGGAGCTCCTGGGTGCGGGGAACTCTGGGACTCTGAAGCCAAAGGTGCTGGGCATTGTGCTCTTTGAAGAGAACTCGAGGGCTGGGGCTCATCTCAGTAGCAAGCTTGCCTAGAATGCCCAACCCTGGGTTTGTTCCTCAGCACCACAGAAACCAATAAACTCGTGGTGGTGGTGGTGGTGGTGGTGGTGGTGGTGGTGGTGGTGGTGGTGGTGGTGGTGGCTGAGTCCAGCAATCCTTGCCGTAGGGAGGTGGGGGCAAGGGGACCGGGAGTTTAAGATGATCCTGTGCTCCTGGGCTACATAGTGAGTTTGAGGCCAACCCAGGCTACCTGAGACTCAAAAGAAACAAAAACCACAGGTTTCCAAGGAACCCATGGGGAAATTTGAACCATGAACATCAGCAACAACAAATTCCCTTTCCCCCAGAGGACTGTGGGGTGCTGTGAACACAACCTAATTCTATAATTTGGGCTGAACATTTGGTCCAGTTTATAAACGAATTTATTGTGGTGATGGAAGAAATCCAGAAGAATCATTTTAGGATTATTTGGGGGGGGGGCAACCAAGTCAAAAGGTATAAAACATTTTTGGAAAAGAATAATGAAGACATAATTTCTCAGAAAATATTGGAATGTATTAGAACGCAAATTAATAAAAACAGTTTGGAAAAGTTCAAAGCGTATGTGGACAAAATAGAAAACTATATAAGTACCTGTGAATGCTTAGTGGAATTTCAAATAAATGGGCAATGAGTTCATTAGTTTTTAGAAATGCTCTTTGGCGAGTGGTGAAGAAGGTCTGTGTAACCTCAGGTTTGCATCTTATAGAGAATGACAGGAACACAGAAGCCATGGGAAAGAATAGAGGGAGATCTGAATTTGTAAGCATTGTGCTCTTCAGTGGGTGACACAATAGCGTAAGTGGAATATAGGAAGCTGGGAAAGGTTTTACAGCCTAATTTACTCTCTGAAGCCTGATCTTAGTATGCAAAAGCTAGTTAGAAATGAAATTAGCCTTATGTCATAAAGTTTTCTTGGGAAATTAAATTTGGGAAAGTTAATGCACAAACAAAACCACTCTGTTTCACTTGCAATTAAAGAAATGAAAAAGATCAAGCAAGATGCTGTGCTTATTGGGTCGGCAGAGGTTTTTAAAGCATTGCAGAGCCCAATGTCGACCACCTGTGTCCTGTCTTGCTAGGGATGGTGTAAATTGATGGTCTTTGTGGACTTGAATTGCATGGTAGAACTTTCTAGAAGGACAGAAGTGCTCTGTGCTCCTGCTGTCCAGAACAGTAGCTACTCGTTGTATGTGGTCCCCATGCAAATGAGTTTGTGAACTTTTAATTTTGTTTAAATTAAATAGTCACATGTGGCTGCCATGTGAGGGGGGTGGGCGAGACAATGCTTTGGCAGGAAGTATCGCATGCTTTTAACACAGCTAAGGTTCTTCTTTTCCATCCAGCACGTCCTTATCTTAAAAGAAAGAGAGAGAAAGAAAGAAATGTAGTCAAAGAGGAGCCCTTACTGTGTGTCTATGGTAGTGCGGTTTATAGTAAAAAGCTGAGAATTACCTAAATGTCTAACAATGGGATTTAAGTAAGACATGAAATATGCAGAGTATATATACTGCATAGCCTTTGCGGATTGTGCATGTTTGCAAGATATTTTAGGAGAAATACATAATACTTATACTATTATGTTTCCAAACATTGTGTGCATTCCACCTTTGTAAGAAGTGAGGCCAGGCTTGATGCCAGCACTTGGGAGACCACGGCCAAACTAGGCTAAGTAACTAGATCCCTTCTCAGAACAGAGCAAAGCCAAGCTACCACCTGCATGTGCATGTCTGGACTTACTGTTAGGATTAGAATTCCTCTCCAGAAGATAAGAGTTTTAACTTCTGAAATTTCCAATTTCTCTATAATAAACATACCAATTTTATATTCAGGAAAATGCTTTGTTTGTTTTTGGTTTTGTTTTTTAAGAAAAAAAACTCTGTGTAGCCCTGTGTAGCCCTGGCTGTCCTGGAACTTGCTCTGTAGACCACGCTGGCCTCGAACTCACAGAGATCCACCTGCCTCTGCCTCCTGAGTGCTGGGATTAAAGCTGTACGCTACTACCACCCAGCAATTTCGAATTCTTAAGGAGATGTGTGGAGGGGGCTCTGGCCACTGAACTAAATTCTCAACCCCTCACTACTTAATTCTAGCCTCTGACTTCCCATCGTTGTCTTTCTGGGGTATTTTTAAAGCTTGCTGGAACTTTTACTCTGTGTATATGCCTCTAGCTACACCCACAATCAGGCAAACCGGTAAATGGGCCAGCAGGCAGGCATGGCAAGCAGGCTGCAGGGTAGTCTCCCTGCAGACTCCTCCATCCTGGAGAGGAGCTCCCCAGATACCGCTGTGCATCAGCAGACCACAGCAGAGTGGGAAGGGAAAGAATGCTGACTTGGTTTGTGCTTGGGCTTCTGAGCCCCTTGATGGCTGGGGTGCTAGCTACAGGCAGAGCTGTGGGTCACAGGGACCAAGTCTGCGGCTGCTCTCCCCACCCCTGCTATTTCTCCCCTCCGATAGTCAGTTCACTTTCCTGTGGCATTAAAGCTCAGCTCTCCTCAGCTTTGAGCAGGATGCATCTCTGGCCTGGAGGGAGTCCAGATTGTATAGTTAATGGAACGTCATGTTTTCTCAACCAGGAGCAAAGACTGTATAATGATAACCCAGAACACCACAGTAACACAATAGGGCGTTATTAGGGGCTCTGGCAACTGGGTTGTACAGGGTTTTACACTGATGGAATTTCATGTTTATATAAACATGCTTTTCTGGTTATAGTTGGGAAGAGTAATTTGCTGGGAATTCAATCAGGGACTTGAAAATCCGATTTGGAAGGTCCCTGCCCAGAGAAGAACAACAGAACCTCTCTTAAAAGTCTCCCAGGGGGTCTTCAGGACCCACCATGGACATGGATGTACTTTTCCTTCCTGGCAGGGTCCTTTGTCACGGCAATGTGCATTTACATGCCACGTATTAATCTTCTTTATGTAGAAGGAGAAGGCAGATTTTTCCATCTCCAGTCTCGGGGAAGTGCTGGCCGTGATACTTGTGCCATAAAGACTTCAAAAATAGAACTCTGCCAAGAGAGCAGGGATGCCGAGGGTGGGGCTGCAGGGTGAGACTTACTTTTTGCTCAACCAATTGTCTCTATCTCCTTTTCCAAAACAAAGGAAGCCCAGCTTGTCATTTTCACAGACTTCCACTGGGTATTGTAAGGTGTGCTGATCTGCAAGCTGTGAGGGAGCATGGCACACAAACTAGTGGATACAGACAGATATTTGTCATCTTAGACTGGAACCTCGCTGGGTAGAGTATTGCTTTTCTTGAAAAGACCCGGGTTCCCAATGATTAATCTATGAAGGAAATGTTCAAAGTCCAGATTTAGGTGAGTTCCCAGTCTCTCACATGCTTACACAAGGCCCGAGGCAGCCCCTGGTTGGTAGATGGGGTGAACCCTATTTTGTAGGTGGTAGAAACTTTAGTTCACCCCCCTGGGTTAGAATTGTCTACAACCAGGACTAGATCCTGACAGAGCAGCAGAGCAGGACCCTGTCTGCTCCGGCCCCCCAGCCTGGCCTTCTCTGCTGATCTCTACCCTGTGCCGTTGGGCTATAATGAGAAGCACATGGGAGTACGGCCAGTGAGACCCAGAAGGTTCCAGAAATTAAAAATCCCTGCACCATGATTCAGTAAATCATGGATCCCAAGCAGTTAAGACTGCTTAATTATGGAGCAGCTACTGGACCAGTGTCCATCAGCTACTGCTGGTGAGAAATTTGCATGCTCCTGCATCCACCCCTCCCACCTCCCGGAGACCTGGGGCTAGTGATTCACACTCCCGGGTGTGACCAGTGCCTCCGAGTATTCTGCGCTTAAAGGTCCAATAAGTTGGTGGTTTGTTCAGATTGAGTTTGATGGAACGGGGAAATTCAAGCTTGCGGATATGTCAAGGTACACAGATGGGGCTTGTTTTCTGAATGTCTTGGAAAGTCATTTAGAGTAACGAGGCTGCAAAGCTGGCACCGAGCGAGGGGGCAGCAGGCATTAGGCTACCTCCAACAAGCTGCAATAGTAACCTTAAAAGACACCAGAACAAGCATTTCTCTGGGGCCAGGATTTTATTTTGTTCTAACATTCCAGCAGTTTGGTTCCAGATTTGAAGAGGGCCTAGTGGGCCAAGCGATCATTGGTAGAACTGCCTACAGATAGGAAGGCTTGGTGTAGACGAGACCCAAGTAAGATGAAAGCGTTTGTTTTGTGTTTCTATCTGGGTGATTAACTTACCTCTACGACTGCCAAGTACATTACCTCCACTTTTCTTACCTCTGGAGACCTGGGAAAACTCGGTGTCACACTGAGAATAGAGTCCAGGAGGGGCTGGGAGAAGCCATCTCTCCTATAATTATAACCTGTAATTATCTCCCAGTGTCTAGGACAAACTCTGGCAGCCCTTGGACAGACACACCTGACACACAAATGCAAATTAGACTCACTTCATGCTAATATAAATGGGTGTCCGTTTTGGGTGGCAGAACGAGAGGCCAGATTTAGCCCCTTGTACTAACACAAGACAAAGAGGCTATTTGGACACATTTTGATGTGTTTTTTCAGACACACCAAGTTCTCATTGAGAAAGACACTTGATTTCCTCCATTATACTTGGCTTATTATTCATGTACTTGACATAGACATGTACTCAGTGGTGGTCAAAGTGATTGAAGCACTTGGCCCCGCAATGAAAACCGGGATAGACAGTGCCTACAACAAGCCATGTCCTGTCCCGGGAGGTGCAAAGACGGCTGAAGCCAGAAGCAGTCTGGAAGCCGGAAGCAGTCTGGAAGCAGTCTGGACTGGTGGCTTTTTAGGCAGAGAACACAAGAGGGCCTCTGGTAAGCCAAAGCTGAAGGCTCCAGTGATGGTTTGGGGCAGGGCAATCAAAGTCAAGTTTATATCAGCAGGACAAATAACAAGTGACTGTCACGGTCCTGGCTCCCTGCCAGGCGCTATGGTATAAATGGTATCTGTGCAAGCCTGGTTAGCCTTTACAGTCCCGTAACATCTGTACAGTCACCGTCACCACTGTACTGGTGGGGGGGAACTGAAGTGTAGAAAGACTGGCTGAGGCCACTTTAATCTGTAAAACCAACCTCAAAGCCACAATTTACTTGAAAAATTCAAGACTGAGCAGTCAAAAGAACATTAAATAAGTCAGGGCGTCAGGGCGAGCTACGTTATGCTCTGGTGATAAGCAGCCTTCAAGACTCATGACAGGCTGCACTCATGGCTGTCCTGGGAGCTAGGGCTGCCATGGATGGAGAAGGAGGGTCTCTTCTCCATCACAGCTACAGAGGAAGCAACTCAAATCCTGCCACTCATAGCCCACTGGCTCATACTGGACATGGGCCCTCACCTTGTGGAAAGGGGCTGAAGAAGTGTATGCCAGAAGACAGAAATGCCAGATATGTGTGGGCACTTGCTGCCTCTACTGCAAGCATAATTATACACTCCACTGGCCTGCATAAGCAAGAATAGCAGCTAAGCCGGATAAGGAGCCAACACGTCTGGAAGGGGTCAGTTTGGAGCTGATGGGCTAGGGTGTGCTAACCAATCAGGAGTGACTACGAGGCTAGCATTTCAGATCTACCTGGGAGGTGGCACCACATCTCCTTTCTTCCCTTCCCCATTTCGTCCATACTTAAGAGGAACCCTTTAGTGCCACAGGTAGGAATCAGCTTGATAGGGTGGAAAGGGGAAGTCACCAAAGTGTGACACAAATACATTTGAAAGACAAGAATTTCTCTTTATTTAGTTGGTGGAATCTGAGGGAATTTGACGGCTAGGCAGCAAATCCAGCCCTGGTACACGGAGGCAGCTGAGTTAAGAGGTGGATTCGGAGTGTGACTTTGGGGTTTTTTTACTCCTACCAGTGTTTCTTGATGGAGATGAGGCTGTCACACCCAGTAAGGCAGTTTTTCATTATGCAGGAGTGAAGGGTAACTTAACATTCCTAGTTCTAGTCATCTAAATATCATGATTCTTCCTGATCATTACATTTATCATTCATTCATTTATTTATTTATTTATTTATTTATTTTTAGTTTTTCAAGACAGGGTTTCTCTGTAGCTTTGGAGCCTGTCCTGGAACTAGCTCTTGTAGACCAGGCTGGCTTCTAACTCACAGAGATCCACCTGCCTCTGCCTCCCGAGTGCTGGGATTAAAGGTGCGTGGCACCACCACCCGGCTCTATATTTATTTTTAAGAGCCACCTAGGGTTGGTTCCACTTTGTTGAGAATCCCTGATAAAGGATGGAGAGTAGAGCAACACATGCTGAGTTTGTTGCTTCCGGGCTGGAGAGATGGCCCAGTGTTTACCAGCACTGCTGCTCTTCCAGGGTCTCTGGATTTCACTCCCAGCACCCACACATTGGCTCATGGTCATCTACAACTCCAATCCCAGGGATTCCGATGCCCTCGTCTGGCTTCTGCAGGCACTACACCTGGGGCACAGACTTCCATGCAGAAACACAATCCCAACAAAACAAATTGTTAAAAACACACACACACACACACACACAAATACACTAAAAAAGGTTTGTTTATTACTAGTACCCAAGGATCCATCCCAGCAGAAATGGCAATGGGCGGGGCGGGGCAGGGTCAGGGGAAGTTATAAAGAACCAGTGAGAAGTGTTGACCTTGGAAGTGAGTACCAAAGCCGTGGTTCTCTGCCCAGGCTAGGTCCTGGTTTTATTGGAACTTTACAAACTCTCCTCAGATGATTCTCAGATGGCCATGGTGTAGGTCACTCATTCTCACAGAATCTGTGAGGCCAAGGGGAAAGACAAGAACAACTGGCCTCCCTCCTCCCTGAAGAACAAACGGTAGCTGAGGCAGCATGCTCCTGCAAACGGAACGCCAGAGAGAGTCCTTGTTTGGGTGGTGATGAAAAAGCCAACATGATGTGGAGGATGGAGAACGGTGTAGCAGGTGGAGGAGGGAGAACGGTGTAGCAGGTGGAGGAGGGAGAACGGTGTAGCAGGTGGAGGATGGAGAACGGATGTAGCAGGTGGAGGAGGGAGAACGGGTGTAGCAGGTGGAGGAGGGAGAATGGTGTAGCAGGTGGAGGAGGGAGAACGGTGTAGCAGGTGGAGGAGGGAGAACAGTGTAGCAGGTGGAGGAGGGAGAACGGTGTAGCAGGTGGAGGAGGGAGATGGGTGTAGCAGGCAGAGGAGGGAGAACGGTGTAGCAGGTTGGGGAGGAAAAACGGGTGTAACAGGTGGAGGAGGGAGAATGGTGTAGCAGTTGGAGGAGGGAGAATAGTGTAGCAGGTGGAGGAGGGAGAACGGGTGTAGCAGTTGGAGGAGGGAGAACGGTGTAGCAGGTAGGCCATTACTTGTCCACCAGTGTTGACAAATCCTATTTTGTACACACACACACAAGCCACGATGCTCACTCACTAGGACCAACCTTGGCTCTGTTTCCATCAAGTCTCTAGAATGAACTGTGCTTCATTGCTGCACAGGGATAAACGAAGGCTCAGTCACAGGGGCTATGGATGCCAACTTTGGGCTTAGACAGCTCCAGTTTTAAACCTTAGCTCAAGCTTTAACCAAGCACTATGGACTTGGGGAAGTGATTTTAAATCTGTTAACCTCTCCAATGATCTGCTCCTTCTCGTTAATAAAATGGGCATTAAACTTATTCTCAGGGAAATGTTCTAAATATTAAAATTTTTAACCTGCATTTGGCAAATGCATGCATGAGTGAAATTCAGACATATATAACATACGTGAAATCCAGGCAATGAGTGGTAGTATTAAAGATGGTGGTGCTGGTACTGATGGTGATAATAAGGATGATGGTGACAGACATGAAGGTGATGGGGATGATGGAGCTGATGATAATGGCAGGGATGATAGTGATGGTAACTGATTGTGTCAAAGATGGTAGTGTCGGGGATGATGGTGATAGAGATGAGGGTAATGGTGACAGGGATGATGGTGATGGTCATGGCAGAGGGATGGTTATAGAGATGGTGGTGATGATAACAGGGGTAACTCTCATGGTACTGATGGTGACAGGGATGATCATAGTGGTGATGGTGAAAGAGATGATGATGCTCATGGTGCTGACAGTGACGGGTGATGATAACAGTGATGATGGCAACAAGGCTGATGGTCATGGTGGACACAGCGGCAATGAAGACATCAGTGGTCCATGCCGCTGGCGGTGATAACTACCCTAGAGAAATGTTGTGGTCCTCCAATGATGCTTCCATGTTCAGTGCGATGGAGACTATCTCACCAGGGTAAGGTACATATCAAATCTGTTTATTTCTTCTCCTCTTCTCCCCACTCCCGTGCACATGCGTGTGTGTGTGTGTGCGTGTGCGTGTGCGTGTGTGTGTGTGTATGCATGTTGTGACAGGATTTCGTGTAACCCAAACTGGCCTTCAACTCTTCTTGGCGTGCCTGCTTCTGTCACTCAAGTACTGGGTTTCAGGCGTGTGCCACCATGCCTGGCTCAGTTTAGTATTTGTGAAACTGCTAAGCCTTAAGAATTATAAAGAGCATGTCCATTTCTCAGGGAGCTCGAGGTGCATTGGAAAAGACAAAGCAAGAGAAATGCTAGTGATGTAGTTTGGGTTGATAAGAGAGGGATTTTTGCAGGCTTTGGAGAGGAGGTAACTTTGGAGCAGGAACCTGGAAATTGAGTGAGATTTTGCCAAATGGTAAAGAAGCAATGTACAGAAAAGCCGAGTGACATTAACTGCCGTGTAAGTGTGACAGGGAAGACCCTGGAAGAATCTGGACTTTATCCTTCCAGCAATAACTTTGTAGATTAGTAATTTCTTTTTTTAAGATGAGGAGTTTCTGAGAGCAGTGGCGGTGTGCTCATGTCTATTAGCTATATATCGATCACCTCATGTCTATTAGCTATATATCGATCACCTCATGTCTATTAGCTATATATCGATCACCTCATGTCTATTAGCTATATATCGATCACCTCTGCTTGCGGCGGGGATGGAGACAAGAGAATAGTGAAGCTGGAAGCTTTTTGTTGTGAGAGCAAGACTTGAGCAGTAGGCTGAGAGTGTGGGGGAGGGGAAGCTGCCTTGGGAAGCAGCAGGTTTCAGAATGCTAGAGAGCCTTGTCGTGGCTGGAGCGAGTCTGAGCATGGAGGGCGCTTGGGTGGAGACACTGAGTAGGCGGCTTCATTGGAGCCTTGGGACTGGAAATAAAGCCTTGAATATTGTTAGCCCAAGGGCAGCAGGTGAAAATATAGGCATGGCTCATAACTAATATAATGACATAAGGACTTTAAAATGTCAAGAAGATGTGGGGTTTGAGGAGGGGGACGGCCAAGGTCCAGCCCAGAGGACTTGCCAGTAGGAGTTGTCTGGGCAGAAGAAGAAGCTACGCTCAGCAGAGCAGAGCAGGGTGGTGGGGAGAGAAGCCACACAGGACTGTAGCACCAGGGAAGGAGGGGAGCAAGCTGGGGGAAGGAGGATTATCTGGACACTTGCTTCTAAGCCATCTCCTCCCGTGGTACTGGTCTCAAAGGATGATGCTGCTGCAAGCTGGGCACTTGAGCTGAAGATCTGACACCCACATCTGCCCTGGGTCTGCCCCATTCTCCCGGCCATCTCCTTAGCTCAGGGTTCCACCATTTTTTTTATCAGTTCAGTGAACTTCTCCCCAAATTGATCTCTTTTTATACCTCATCCATCTTGTCTTCTGGAACTCTAGTACCAAATCAATCCAAACACCAACAATGAAAACAAAATCTAACCTTGACACCAACTTCCTCCTCTTATGCAATGCTCTCAACATGGTTAACGCTCCCTCAGTACCGAGGGTGAATGCCCTGGCGAAACACTCAGGACTTTCATTGCTGTGCTCACTGTGTAGTGCCCAAGTTTCATCTCTTACCACATCCCACACCTTTTAAACTTACAATGAAGATACTGTGTGAGTCCTGTAACTAAGCCACACCTTTAGCTGCAGTGGTGCCATCCCCACCCCATCTCCACGTAAGTGATGCCCACTTCTCTTTAAGACACATGACTGGGGCATCTTGTGGTCCCCAGGTAATCAGGAACAATCGCCCCCTCTGCATTGCATCTACTTAAAATCCTTCTCTCGTTCAGAATCTCCCAACCCCACACAACTCCTACCCTGTGACAGCAGTGGGGTGGCCCAGTGCTGAGAAGGAGAGGAAAAACGCTCAATGCTCGTCATGAAACATCTCATCCAGACTGTAGCATTTCTGTAGACCTCTGTGCATTGACGTAGAACCCATTAGTAGACAAAGGACCTCTGGCAATGGCAAAAATCTAAAAGCAGCATCCCGACCAGTTTGCTGTCACCCCGCCCAGAAAAGGCAAGTCCAGGTTTCCGAAGCTGCGCAGCAGCGAGATAAGAGCGGGGCATCCCAGTTAGAGCTATAGCATTCAACAGCCAACCACCAATGGGTACATCTGGGATGGTAGGAATCCTTGGTACCTAGGTGACCAAACATCCAGACTTGCCCAGGAGAGGCCTGGTGTATTTTTGTTAACCCATTGTAATTAAAGCTTCCTTTGTCTCTCAAAACTGGATTTTCAATTATATAGTGATTGAGATTATTAGCTGTCATCTGAGAGAAAGCAGACTGAAGACAAACCTGTGACTGGTCTTCCACCCTTTGTTCATTTATTGTGGGCAATAGTCCACCAGTTAAATGCCACAGTTTTAAGCCTTTCCTGGAGCCCCACTCCCCAGTTCCCATATCAGTGTATCTCGATCTTCACCATCAACTGCAATTGTACATTTCCTAACCCCGCCATGGGGAGGCAGTATTGCATAGCGGTCATTTGCACAGGGTTAGATGCTGAAGACTTGAGGTTTGAAACCAAATGATGGATTGTAAGACTAGACTAACTGGATCAAATCCCAAGTCTACCACTTACTAGCTGTGCATCCTTGAAGAAGTTGCTTGGCTTCTCTGTGAACTCACCTGTAAGCGGGGAAATGTAGAGCAGAGGGAGCAGAACTGGCCACACCCAAAGTGCCAACTGCCATTGCTAAATGACAGTGAACGCCACGCGCTCAGCACAGGGGCCTGCTGTTTGAGAGTACTCAGAACACAAGGAGTCTTCGTTATTTACCCCTGTCGATTCCAAAGAACGTGGCTGGCTGAATGAATGGATGAATAAAAAGGCGCAAGAAGATGAAGACGGAGACAATGTTTTGGCAGAGAGGAAGGCATCAGGGCTGGGAGAGGGCTCAGCGGTGCTCACTGTGGGGCCTGACAACCTGAGTTCATTCCTTGGGACTCACAGCAGAAGGATAGAACCGACTGCAGCAAGTTGTCCATGGACCTCCACTCCTGCACCACAAATAAACAAACGTAATCTTTTTTTTAATGAAGGCATTAATGGTTCTTAGAAGTGTTACTGGGGACATCATAAGTGCGAAAGCTAAAATGTAATGATCCAAGGAGTGAGAAAGGGGAGATAGTTTGTGACTTCAGGACAGGATGCTAGACATAGACAGCCTCACCCTGCTCTTGCCGTCACCTAGAGATGCCCATTCTCTCGACAGAGGCCTTGGGGGTGACTAGGGGAGCCTGCATCACATCCGGGCATGGTGACAGGCAAAGCTTGTAGGTTTAATATGAGAAACAAAGCAGATGGGCTGGGTTTGGAAGAGATCAGCCAGGGTCTACTTTCAACCCTGTGGCCAAGTTTAAAAAAAGAAATAGAGAAACACTTTCAAGGAGTTTCTGGAACAGTATCAAAGCTGGAAATAAATTTGAAGTAGGGAATAGTAAAGAATGGGACCTGGTAGAATGGATGTTTATATGATAAGCTTTGTCCTAAAATATAAACATTATAAATAATAACAATGCATGTTTAATAAATAGAATATATTTGGTAAATATGGTTTATAAATTCCTACATTATTCTCAGGTTAACAATAACTGATGTAAATACACCTCCAGCCTCTCCGTCTTTGCTAACTGTGTTATGCTTTAGCTATTTGGATAAACGAAGCCATACAAAAGCTGCAATATGCTACAATGGTGCAGTATAAAAGAATTGAGAAAATAATGTTCCCTGTCCTTCTTTGACTATGTTTATTGTTTTGCAAGGTTCCTAGTCAATCTATGGACCATAGTTATGGTTTAAAGTTTTATTTTGCTCCCAGGGAACTTTCAATCAAATCTTCAACTCAAATTAAAAATAAGTAGGACCTGAGTGGGACAAACTATTCCTTGGAGGCCAGATGCCACTATGTGCTCTCACCTCACAGAGCGCTCAGATGCCACTGTGTGCTGTCACCGCACAGAGCACCCAGGGGCCACTGTGTGCTGTCACCGCACAGAGCGCTCAGATGCCACTATGTGCTGTCACTGCACAGAGCGCCCAGGGGGCCACTGTGTGCTGTACCGCACAGAGCGCTCAGATGCCACTGTGTGCTGTCACCGCACAGAGTGTCCAGATGCCACCGTGTGCTGTCACCGCACAGAGCGGCTATGTGGGAGAGCTGAGAGACCCTCATGTCATGGAAGAAATGGCCTGGACATCTTTCGGACACTGACTATCCGGTGTGGGTTCCAGGGAAGTGGGAACTTCTGTCTTTGATTACGTGGCTGCAGTAGAATCCAGAATGAGACCAGATACAGCACGAGAGAACCTCCGGTAGAGACCAAGAAAACAAGGGGAAAGTGGGAGTGGTGTAAATGTTCAGAGCCAAGCAACAAACCTTGCAAGGATGATGTGTCCTTGTGTGAATGGCCAAGGCCAGGGGTCAAGTCCATCCCCAACTCTGCCTAGCTTGATGACGACTGCTCTCTTCAGCCTATCAAGGCCAACTGCATTACTCAGATTATGTTCTCAGAGGAGCTTAAAACTGTAGGACACAAACGGTAGAACTCATGCCCAGTCATTTGTTGTATTTTGAAGTTCAGTTACACTTCACGTTCACAGATGAAGATGGAGCCTAAAGATCTTAACATCTTAAAATAAGCAGTTAAATAGAATTGTTAAGGCAAAGGTGTTAAAGACAGCGGTTAGCACCACATGGCTTTAGTGAAGCAAATAAAACAAGAATTTGTGAAACAGAAGATAAAATATGAAATGGGAAGCAAGGGATCTAGGACAATTAATGAAGTATAAAACAATAAGGAAATAGTTAAAGGCACCCAAGAAGTAATGAGGAGCAGAGCTGGCCATGCAGAAAGTGCAGCTGGAAGGCGGGCTTGAGGGGGCGTGGTTTGAAGAGGAAATAGATAGATGAAAGCCACGAGGGGGAGATGATAACAGAAGGGGGGGACATCCAGAGTGCCAGAGTGCTCACTGCTGAAGAACATTCAGGGGAAAATCGTTTAAAGACTTAGTGGAAGACAGTGTGTCTGACTGAAGGAAAGCCTGAAATACAGACTGGATAGCTCCCTCGACCAAGAATCAAAATTAATCATTTATTAGAAGATAAGGATATGTAGACATTTTCTGGTTAGAAATTCTTTTCAAGACTAAAGAAGAAAGAAAACACAGGCTGCCTACAATGGCTTTTGAACATTTAATGCCAAGAATCATGATTTCCAAAAATCATCTTTTTTAATGAGTAAAATTATTTTTTGGTGTCATTTGCTAGTGAAAAAAGCATGAAAGTATTTTCAGATAGATACAGATTGTTCTAGAAAGGGCGTTGTTTTTGTTTTTTTCAATGAAATTCATAAAGGTGAATCAAGATGCACAGAAACATTTAAACTGTGTTATTGTTGCGTAGAAGATGTGATGCTGTATGTGGGGTGTGCACCTGTGGTTGTAGCTCTCAGAAGGCTGTGCCAGGAGGGATGAGAACTCAAGAGTGGTCTGGGCTATACAGCTAGACCCAACTATCGAACTAAATAAAAACAAATAAATAAATGAAGCCAGCCGTGAGCATTGAAGCCCTTTAAGGAAACAAGAAGTTCCCTGATAATTTCAATGTTGAGTTGGGACCATGTCAACAAACAAGAACAGTCTATCATGAGAAGTCTTTGTGGGGAATGCCTACACCATATCTAAATATTAAAATACTTGGAAATAATGGCCACCTCACTGAAAAGTGCCCAAAGTAGGGTCATCCCGTTGAAAGACCCTTTGTGAAACTTTTGCAAGAACGTAAGCAGAAAATATTCCCAGACTTAAATTGTGAGAGAGGACTTTAGAATACTAATAGTGTGTAAAGTACATTGTGAGTGTGTGTATGTTTGTGTGCACGTGTGTGTGTGTGAGTGTGCACATGAGTATCTGACATTAATTTCTAGGAAGAGAACATATTTATAAATAATACAGCAAATAAGTAAATAAATATGGTAGAAGACAATTTCCTTAAGAGAGAGAGACAGAGACAGAGAGAGGAGATTGACTTCTATGATTCACCAAACACTGGGCCAAATGAACTTTTAAGTGGTCCCTAGATTACCTGATCCTAGAAAAATTCTTAAAGCATATGAGTAAGCAGAAAAAGAGAAGACAATAGATTCCCCCACACCCCCAAAAGTAAGACTTGGGTTGTCATTTAGTGTTTTTTAGTTTACAACACCAACTGCTCTACAACCCCAGTAATTACAGCTCTTGAGTGAGTGTGGCTTTTAAACTGCTCAGCCAGCCTTCTCAGACATGTAGGCTTCAAAGTCTGTGCCATCCATTGTTCCCTACTGAAAAGACTACTTGAAGAGATTAGTATCAAAATGAAAAAATATATTTAAAATAAGATGTAAAAAAGAAGCAGAAGTATGTAATGGCCCTAACAATGCTCCAATGAGATTAGGGAGCAAAGTGCAAGACTTGGTTAGATTTCAAAGAAAATATGCACTTTTAATCTAAAATAGCCAATAATTCCTCTTACTACATTTACATAAGGTAGTAAATGTTGTTGATTTTTTTTTTGCTCCCAATCTCCTCCCAGTCCCACCTGCTTGGGTCAGAGATAGCTAGAACACCCAACGTTTTGATGAGAATTGCCCATGTTATAGGTTTTTTGTTCCCCCAAGACCCTTTCAGGTGAGATGTTCTACCTTTTATTCATGCACTTCCTTGAGGAAGACTGGGAGAGTGGGGTCCTTTGGACACATTTGCCATGTCCTCAAGGACTAAGAGATTTCTATGCTGGACCCTCACAGACACAGGCGAAGATGAGTTTCTTCTCAGTGTGTTTAGGAAGCCGGAATCTGCTGAAGATAGTGTGATCATGGACAAAACCGCCTACCAATTTTATTTTATTTTATTTTATTTTATTAAAAATTTCCTCCTCATCCCCGCCTCCCATTTACCCCCTTTCCCCCTCCACTCCCCCTCCCTCTCCTGTCCAGAGAGCAGTAAGGGTTCCCTGCCCTGTGGGAAGTCCAAGTTCCTCCCCATTCCACCCAGGTCTAGGAAGGTGAGCATCCAAACAGGCCAGGCCCCCCAAAAGCCAGTATGCATAGTAGAATCCAAATCCAGTGTCATTGTCCTTGGCTTCTCAGCAGCCCTCATTGTCCGCCATGTTCAGGGAGACCTGTTTTATCCCATGATTTTTCAGTCCCAGTCCAGCTGGGCTTGGTGAGCTCCCATTAGATCAGCCCCACCATCTCAGTGGATGGGAGCACCCCTCGCAGTCCAGACTTCCTTGCTCATGTTTTCCCTCCTTCTGCTCCTCATTTGGACCTTGGGCGCTCAGTCCTGTGCACCAATGTAAAACCTTGAATCCTAAATTTAAAATATCAAGAAAATAACAATTTGGTCAAATAATGGATCCTGAACCCTGGTAAAAATCATGGACTTCACAGTGTTTCGACTTTTACAAAATGTGCCAAGATGGCTTCTGCCTGTGTGGAGAGGGAAAACATGGCATCTTCATGTCTGACTCTGAACACTTACACGTTCTGAAGACAGCATATGAATAATATTTAATATTAATATTGATTTAATAAATCCATCCTAAACCCTATACCCCACAGACACTAGACTTCCCTTTCAAATGCCCATGAAATATTTATTAAGTCACAGATAATGTCCCATGTCTCCCAGCACACAAGGTTTTGCTTCCATAATCTCAGCGACAAAGAACCAGAAGTGAGCTGTGAAGTACCTCAGAACTTCTGCTATAAGGAAGATATTTATGTTTTTATATCAACACATCATAATAATAATAAATAAATAAAAGTAGAAAGATCCAGAATGGAAGAAAGTGGCTGTCTAATCCAGAGGTTGTCAAATTTTGGCCCACTCCCTGTTTCGCTAAAAAAAAATTTTGTTGTAACGGAATCACTTTTATTTGTTAGGGCTCAATGGTTACTTTTATGCTTAAAAAATGAGTTGTTGACATGGAGACCATATATCACGCCCCCAAGGGGCCTAAAGTAGTTACTGTCTGGCTCTTCACAGAAACAGTTAACTGACCCCTGAACTAAGAAAATACAGTAGGATTGTACAAAGAATATCATTACTGAGGTGGCTTTCTGGGTGTTTGCCTGTGTGGTTGGGACCCGTGCCCTCGGTGAGAAGGGCTGGCATTTGGTCACATGCTCTATCTGTTATTACCACCTTGACTTGAAATTCTTAAGAGCTTTCCAACAAGGGCCCTGAGTTTCCAATCTGCACTAGTCCTAACTGCTAATAAAGAAAATTGAAGGAGCAGTAAGTCTTTCTAAAGCTCTGTGGTTTATTACTAAATTCATTAAAACTGTGAGGAAATCTTTGGTCCTCCCTTGTCCCACTGTCTGCCTAACACAGTCACCATGAGGGGTGCCTGCTAAGGGGTGGGGAACTTGCCCCCTTTAGAGCCGATATGACTCCTCCCTTTTAGCATCTGCCCTTCTTTTTTCTGAAATTCTCAAGGAGCCAGGGGAGTATCCATCAACTGCCTTTCTCAGATGCACATTTCTTATGCAAGTGATGCAGAGAGGACCATTTCCTGTGCAATTGCCAGAAAGACTGCAGCAGTTCACAGCATCTCCTCCACTACGTATAAAAGACGCTGAACCAGTGCTCGACCTACTGGCCTATGAAAGTAAAGAGGAATGGAAGCCAGGCCATTGGTGGGGGAGGTCGCTTGTTCTTCCCGGCCTCCCAGGATGCTTAGACCGAAAATAATCACACAGAAATGGTATTAATTAAATTACTGCTTGGCCCATTAGCTCTAGCTTCTTATTGGCTAACTCTTATATTAATTTAACTCATTTCTATTAATCTGTATATTACCATGAGGTCATGGCCTCCCAGCAAAGTTTCGGCATGTCTATCTCTGGCGGCGGCTCCATGGCGTCTCTCTGACTCTGCCTCCTTTCTCCCAGCATGCCATTTAGTTTTCCCCACCTACCTAAGTTCTGCCCTATCAACAGGCCAAGGCAGTTCTTTATTCATTAACCAATCAAAACAACACATAGACAGAAGGCCCTCCCACACCAGGCCTTGTGCAAAGCGAAGGCATCCTTCTACTGCACGCTGCTGCCGTAGCATAGAGAAGATGCAGACGTGACAGATGATGTGGGCAATGCCATTTAAGGAAATGAAAACATGCTCATAGGTGAAGACGGCAGGGACCCCGGCCTTAGTCCTCATGCCTGGAAGCAGGTCACTGCGGGGTAGGCAGTGCCCATGTCTGCTGTGGGGGAGATGTATGGTGGGCACTTCCCATGTCTGCTGTGTTGGAGATGTTTGGTGGGCACTGCCCATGTCTGCTGTGGGGGAGATGTATGGTGGGCAGTGCCCATGTCTGCTTTGTGGGGAAGAAGTATGGTTGCCAGTGCCCTTGTCCGACTGCGGCTGGAGGTGAGCCTCGTGGTGGTCTACCTTTTACTTGTCTTCTACACTTGTGTTTCTGACAGGGAACTAGTTGCTTTGATTATGCTGTATTTTAAAACCCTGTCCTGTGGACCCTTGTTTGTCACTTCCCCACCAGTAACAACTTGACATAGTACCAGTAGTTCATGTCAAAAAATTTGTGTAAGCTTTTTTTTGGTTGTGTGTATGTGTGTGTATATTCATGTGTAGGTACATGTGAGTGTGGTGTGTGTGCATGTGTGAGTATGTGTATATGCATGTTACATGTTAGTGTGTATTGTTTGTGCAACTATTTGTGTGGCATGTGTGTGGTCCATGTGAGTGGTGTGTGTGTGTGTGTGTGGTCTGTGTAAGTATGTGGTGTGTGTGTGGTGTCTGTGTGTGGTGTCTGTGTGTGGTGGCTATATGCATGCATGTGTATGTGTTATGTATGTGAGTGTGCTTTTGTGTACATGAATGTGTGAGTACTTGTGTGGTGGAAGTGTGCTTGTGGTGCGTGTATATGTGTGTGTGGGGGGGTGTGGGTGTGGGTGTGCGCGCGCGTGCGCATGCACGCACGCTGGAAAGGCAGAGTGGAGAAGGGAGCACCTCTCTGGTTAAGATATCTTCTGAATCACGAGCCACAGAAAAACCCTGATATCCTACCACGGCGCCTGTACCGTACTTGTAGTCGACCAGAAATTCCCTATAGCGCTGCCTTCGGTTATTTTCAACAGCACATTCTGGTTTTTCAATCTTGTTTTGTTTCATTTCTGTGAGAAAAAAAAAAGGCTGGCCATACCCCAGTCGCTGATTTCCCAACTCCCTAACTGCATTCTGCAGGGTAAGCGTCATTGTTTTCAAAGCCATCAGTTGGGTTGACTAAGGGGAAGTCACATGGCAGAAGGAGAGTTGAACATCCTGGCTGGTAGAGGCCTCACAGAACCAGATGGAGCAGGATGTGTGTCCCCAGACCAAGGGCAGAGAAGAGGGCTCAGTGGCGTGGTTTGGATCTGAAGTGGTGTCTGAAGTAGAAGTGGAAGGTCCAGGAGGGAGACTTGGCTGTGGCCACAAGGCAACAGCTGATAAGGCCTGGGCCGCATGGGCTCCAGCTTCTTAGGAAGAGGAGCAAAGGAGAGAGAATTGTGTGGGGCGAAGCTGGGAGAAGGCACACAGTGGCAAGAGGGCTTTGGCTCTAATTCTGGGTCCACCCAATCTTCCTGAAGTCTACTGAATGCATCCATCCCCACCCAGGATTGTCTGGGGACCCAAGAGGGTCACTGACACCAATGACTTAAGCCAGGTGGGGCTAAGGATGAGTGGGGCCTGACCATTTTGTAATCTCTCTCTTAGCTACTTAGCTCTCCCTGGTAAGAGGTTGCTGGTAGTGGATCCAGCCACATGCTTGCTTGCTTACGTTTTTATTTATGCTCTGGTTGCTTGTATAACAAATGTGTTTTCTAAGGCATTTAACCGCAGGGGTTTAGAAACTCTCAGAAACAGGAAAGAATGCAGCTTTGTTCAGAAAAGAAATGGGTAAAATCTGGGATTCTGTCTTTGCCCCTACTCTTTGCTTATTAAACCTTGCAAGTGCCTGGCCTGTCACCTGAGGGCAATGCCAGGTTGTTCTATACAGAATCCCTCACTAGGTGTGATGTCAAATAGTTCTTGACTTCTTATCCTATTTCAAATGCTGGAGACAAACTAGACAAATAAAAGTAAGGAGCTTTGCAAGTGCCCTCTGCAGTGATCGTTTATAGAGACGTAGAGTGAACAAGGGTGGTTTCCCTCCCTGGGGAGTAGTGAGCCCTTTTGCGAAAGCCACCACAGTTGATACTGGGAGAGGACACTGATCTTGGCTCTGATTGGATCCCAAGTGAATCAAGTGAATCTTCAAACAGAGGATTCTGTGATGCTGTGCCCAGTTAGAATTCCTGGGAAGCTATTTTAATTCCAAAGTTTGATGGAATTTGTACTTACAGAATAGAGACACAAAAATCCCGAGAAGAGATCCTTCACTAGTCCCATTACCACAAAACCCACCAAGTTCGATGGAAAAGCATCTTTTGGTACTGTTTATATTTGGGCTTAGAGAGAAGTTTTGGTTTCTACCTTGCAGCATGGATAGCAATGACTAGATTAGTCCTACATGGCTGGGGTTCAGGTACTAACTCTTAGCAGGCAAATGGGACATGACATACCATATAAGGTTAACAACGCACAGTTGAGTGGAGAAAAGCCGAGCTTGAATACATGCTGCCATTTCTCCAGCCAACCCTGGCTTCTCCTTGTTGGGATCAGGAATCTGCTTCTAAGCTCAGAGTGAGAGGGGCCACGTCTGAGCTACCAAAGGTCAGCTTCGCTGGGAGTGGCCAGCCTCCTGAGTGGGGGTTTGGGTTCAGCTAGGGTTGTTGGTGTAAAACCCCATTGTTTTACAGTGCACTGAAGGGCTCCTCTCTCCCGAGCCTGAGTCTCTGCTCTCAGTGTGGCCAGGTTCTCACAGAGGTCTGATGTTAGGTGGCACTGGAAAGATGTTCCTGTTAGGCAGCGGGAGAACTAGTGGAGAAAGGGCTTTGTTTAGAAAGCTGGGTTCAGTGGGAGGGGGTAGAAGAGGGGAGTTGGGGTGAAAATGAACAAAAATTGAGCATTATATATGTGGATGCAATTTTCAAATAATTAAGACACTAAATTTAAAACATAAAAGACCTAGAATAACACCCAGCAAAACCAAGAAAAGAAAAAGAAAGGGGAGGAAAGGGTTTCACAACCTCCAGCTCAGCTCCAGCGGATCTGATGCCCTCTGTTGGCCTCAGGTTACAGTGCATGCATGTGTATGTATCACACACATATTACACATATGTGCACACACACACTCAAACATGCACACACATGTACCCAAATAACACACAGAAATAAATGAGTAAAACGAAATCAGACCCCAGCAGAAAATGTTCACAATACGAAGAGTCAGAGCAGAAAGCACGCCACTGCCTCAGCTCCCAGCAGGACAGGCTGGGGCTCGGCTGCACAGATCTGTTGGGGCAGCTGGCCCAATCCCTGCGTTCAGGGGCGTGGCTGCCCCAGGGAAGTAGGATACCCTTAAATAGGATCGGGGCACCGGAAGGAGCCCCGTTTTGCTCTCCCCCGCGTACCTTCTGCTCCGCTGGACCCTTGGTTCTGTAAGTTCCCTTATTTCCCCTTGTATTAAAACTGATTAATTATAAAAGGACTATCGTAGTTATTCCCTAACCCCTACAACCGCCGGTACCGCCGGTACTTGCCGGTACATTTGCCGGTACACAGATCTGTGCACCTAAGGGAAATGGCATAACAGATCTGAGAGACAAAGGCTAAGATCGTCCCTGCTGTGAGAGCCTGAGCAGGCGCACTGTGGGAAAACAGGCGGAGTCAAGGGGGTGAGCAGAAGATTATAAATATCACAATGTCAGATCCAGAAGATTCAAAAGCCTTTCCAAGTCTAAAAATCCCACAACTGCATATTTTCAGAGAACTGATTTCCCTCTCTTTGGTGGGTGCATTCCCGTCTGAGATAGTGAGAGGCTGAGCCATTTTCTTCTTTTATTTATTTTTCTAAATAACCACATTAGAGACAAAAGATTTCCCTCCATGTTTAACTCTCGGTGCCTTCTTAAAATAAAGTCCACCAATTGGTTGGTTATTATTTAGGAAACCTGCTAGATTCAGTTATCCAGTGATTTATTTAAAAATTCTATAGATATCTGTATTTATAAACAAATTAAGACTTGATATGTAATTTTTATGTCAGTATCTTAGTTAGTGTTCGTATTGCTGTGAAGAGAAACTATAACCATGGCAAATTTAAAAAGAAAAACATCTAATTGGGGCTGGCTTACAGCTCAGAGGTTATCGTCATGCCAGGAAACATGGCAGCACACAGGCAGACATGATGCTGGAGAAGTAGCTGAGATTTCTACATCTGGACCCAAAGGTAGCATGAAGAGAGTGTGTCATTGGGCCAACTTGAGCATCTGAAGCCTCAAAGCCTGTTCACCCCCAGTGGCACACTTCCTCCAACAAGGCCACACCTCCTAATAATGCCAGCCCCTATGTGACCATGGAGGCCATTTTCATTCAAACCACCACAGTCAGTTTGCTGATTTTATTCGCTGGAATTGGAATAAAGTCTTTTAGAGGAGCATAGAAATAACAGTGCTGGGCCGGGCGGTGGTGGCGCACGCCTTTAATCCCAGCACTCGGGAGGCAGAGGCAGGCGGATCTCTGAGTTCGAGGCCAGCCTGGTCTACAAGAGCTAGTTCCAGGACAGGCTCTAGAAACTACAGGGAAACCCTGTCTCGAAAAACAAAACAAAACAAAACAAAAAAAAAAAAAGAAAGAAAGAAAGAAAGAAATAACAGTGCTATCAAGAACTGGAGCCAGCCTGTGATCTGTTCGAACCCCAGGGCTTTTGTTTGTCTGCTTGCTTCATTGTAAGAGTTTGGAGTGGAGGCCGGGTTGGCAATGGGAGATGGAGTTGGAGGAATTCTTAAAAATTTTAAAACAGCCTTATAGATAATTTCCAAATTTATTCCAGTTCCAAGTAAGGAACGAGCCCAGTTTATGGGTTGGTTCTGCATAGAGCAATAGACTGAAGAGGAACCCTACACAAGGTCCTAACAACATGCCGCTTTGTCCCGCAGGTCAGGGAGCGTGCTGCACCACTGGAATGAAATCTACTACTTTGTGGAGCAGCTGGCTCACAGATTCATCAGGTGCGTGTCACTCCACAGTCCCCTTTCTCATGGCTGGTGGTAAATCCAGCCCATCCACTGTTCCGAAAACTCCCAGACACGGTGGAAGTGCACACTGAGCAGACTTGTGGGTAAGGTGCTAGGTGACCAGCTCATGCCAATTTGCTTACAGCCCTTCTGGTTTTAATGTGAACACACCACAGCCCTGAGCGAGTCATGGCTGGCCACATGACCCCTGCATCCTCTCTCTGTGGGCTTGACCTCATCTTCCCAGGCAGGTTTGAGCATGGTCACTATAAACTTTGGAGGTGCACCCACTAAAGGAGGTGACATCACCATCTGTGGGGTCACACAGCTTTCTGGATGCACCTGCACTGTGTTGTCAAGATCCTTGATGCAGCTGGTGTGGGCATTGTGAGGGCTGATGTGGGTCCCCTAGTGGTAGATGGTCTCCATGGAGACCAATGTGAGCGAGCACAAAACTCTTCAGTCCATTTCTATAGCACAGGGTCCTCTGAGTCCAGGGTAACACATCCTCCTCCCATACTTAGCTGTCAAGCAACATGCTCTTACTTCCCTAAGAGGAAAGGAAGGGTAGCCTTGAATCTGCAGCAGGAATCACCTAAACCCGGGTGACTTAGAAAGTAGGTGCTGAGAGGAGAACATGGAGAAGAGGTACGGGCAAGGTGAGAGACCATGTATGTGTGATGCTAAACAAACATTTCGACAAATCATTGAACTTCGATATGACAGTCTAGATTGAGAGCCATTGGGGAGCCGCGTGTTGAAAAGCTTTTGGTGGGAAATTCCTGCCTTTTGGGTCATTTCAGTTTAAAGTCTTTTTTTGTTATGGAGCCAAACATCCTCTCCTGCACTCTCACCCAGTGACCCTTTCAAGTGACACAAAGCACATCCACATCCAAGTCCTTGACAGCATCTGCTCTGTCTCCACTTGCTGTCTTCTTTTCTCCCTCTGAGCTGAGGAGCCCAGTGGAAGAGGATCCAGTTGGGCGAGATGAGTTTTGAATCCAAGCTCCCTGTGCAACCCTAGCAATGGGCTTAACTTTGGATGAACAGAGGCTCCATAAAAGGAACAGACAAAGATTAAGCGTGTGACGCCATATTGCCCAGCATCTGCATGGAAGTGGCCTCCAGTGCTGTCTGCCAGGCCCATCAGCGGTTCCATACTCTTCACTATATTAGAATCAAAGACACGGTGGGGCTACTGAGTCAATACTTACCCCAGTCTTCTGCTGTACAGATGAAGAAAGAAAAAACCAGAGACATCTACAAGGCTTACTCTTAGACCTCGAGGTGCTTTCTGTGTTGGTCATACTTCCTGTCTCTGTGACAAACGCCTTGGAGAGCAGCCTAGAAGGAGGGTTCATATGGGTTCATGGTGGCAGAGGTTTCGTGCCCTGCTACCTCCACTGTTCTCAGACTGTCCTGAAGTAGAGCTTCCTGGCCTAATGTGCGGTGTAGCGATGCTTCTTGCCTCCTGGTGGGTAAGAAACAGAGGCAGCATCAGGCAGGGACTGGAGACCTGGTAGAACACCAAGAAAACACCACCAAGTAACCCACTTCCTCCACCTAGGTTCCATATTCCACAGTTTCCCTACCTCTCAGCAGACTGTTCAAATGTTGACTCTATCAGTAGTTAGAGCTATCAATGAAGGTGGTGTCTCTTGATCCAATCTGAAGCCCCACCTCGGAACACTGCTTACATCGGCATCAAAACATAAGATTTCAAGGAGATGCTCCATATCCAGACCATAGCAGATCCCTTGTGTGCAGGGGCCAAGTCTGTCACCGAGTTTTGTTTCTGCAATGGTCCAAGGGCTGTTAACAGTGCCAGGTACTCTCTTGAATAAGGAGAGGGGGAGTATTGTCTTCAAATGCTGCTGGGGAAACTGGATATCTGCATGTAGAAGAATGAAACTAGATCCATATCTCTCACCCTGAACAAAAATAGATTCCAGAGGATCAAGGACCTCAACTGAAGACTTGAAACTCTGAAACTGCTACAAGATATATGCATAGGTAAAGACTTTCTGCAAAAGACTCTGGCTACACGGGAAGATAAGGCAAATGATTAACAAACGGGGCTTTGTGAAATTTAACGCTTTTGAGTAGCGAAGGAAGCTGTCAATCAAGTGAAGAAGTAATAGATAGAATCAAATAAAGCCTGTGCCAGCTACAGACCTATAGGAGAAGCAACATCCGAAGCATACAAACAACTCAAAAATTAATCATCAGGAAAAGAAAAACTAAGAAAATGGGCTATGAAATTGAACAGAAAGTTCTCAGAAAAATTATCTGAGGAATACAAATCAAAACTACCTTGAGACTCTGTCTCATCCTAGTCAGAGTGGCTGTTACCAAGAAAACAAATTCCAGCAAGCATGTGTAGAAGGGCGAAGCCTTATCTGCTGTTGTTGGAGTGTGAACCGGTGCAGCTATTATGAAATCAGTGTGCGGGTTTCTCAAAACCTGAATGATGATTTTATTTATTTCTTAAATAGCACACTGTGGGGTAGAGGTAGCCAATATAAAATGGGTTGACACTAGCATAATATGTCACTGCTGACTGCAGAGGGTCTTTCTGAGTTGAAATCCTTTAATTGCCCTTTGTTCTGACCCCCTCACCTTCCTAAAAATAATTCTTACTCTTCACCCTTTCCTTGAGCTCCAGGCCTACGCTTCATTCCCATCACACTCAGGAAGTAGCCCCATTTCCTGGCCACTGAGAGCCTAGAGGGAAGCAGACAGATGTTCCCTTAGCACCCAGTCCTGCCCCGAAGAGTTGCATGCTTGTCCTTCCTGTACCCATGAGGACCAACTGCCCACCTTTAGGGCCATTCTCCCACTTTGTCCATTCCATGCCATTGACTCTAGACTCCTGGATGCCTTGGTTCCTCTTCTAACTTCTACTTTCTTGCTGACGCCCTCCTGCCTGTCCAATCACCATTGCTTCTTCACTCTGCTAAAGCAGACACAGCAAAAACCCCCAATCAAAGACACATCAGGCACATAGAAATAATGGAAAGTACTAAGAGTGCCCAAAGCTTTTGTAGCAGTTAAAAGACAAGATCTGATTTATGTTTCATGATAAATAACTTGGGGAGCAGCACGGAGAATGCAGCAGCGTCAGGGGTGATGCTAGGAGACAGCCGTGATGGGCAGGCAACTGAGCCTCGGGCCTGAAGCTAAGCAATGAAAAGAGGTCTGTGTGTTCAAGGATCATTATCAGCTCAGCTCTGTGAGGTCAGTGCCTTGTGAAGACACAGCTTGGTGCTATGCTGGTTGACCAGTTGGCCTTCTGACAAGCGCCCTGCAGGATGGCAGCGAGTTGCCAAGCCTTGTGAAGGCTGCCAGCGCTTCTTGCCAGTCCTCACATGAGACGGCCCTGTTACCCAGAGAGTGAATTTTACACTGAAAGTTTTTGAGTGCTGAATAAATCATAGAGCCACCGAGCAGAAGAGACTCTCTGTGGCCCAGCTGCCCCTCTTCCCTCAGAGGCAGCTGAGGAGGAGCTAAGTGAACAGCGATCCTTCTGAGATACTCCCTTCTTCTGGAGAGGCTGTCAGACTTAGGTGATACGATTCCCCATTTCACAGACACTTTGTAGATAAGCTCCCTTTGGGGAAGTCTTGGGTTGGGATAGAGTTCATCTTTCTTACTGTGATATATCTACTCTGTGACAGTGTCCTGTCAGAAGGGAGACATAGAAGGCAGCTTGGTTCAGAGCTTCAAGGTGGCCATTGGCTAAACTCTTGCCACACCCACTGGGACTCCCATCTAGGTGGTGTCTCAGTGCTGGGAGCCATGTCATAAAGCCAAAAACAGGAAGGAAGCTGGGAAGGGACTGATCTGCCTCAGGTGTTCTGTCTGACCTAACAGAGTTTCTCTCCTTTTCAGCCCACAGCTAAGGATGTCCTTCATTGTCTTCTCCACTCGAGGGACAACCTTAATGAAGCTAACTGAGGACAGGTAAGGGGACTCTGCACACGTCCTTTCAAAGTCTGTCCTGAGTAGCCCTGAGATTTGCGCCTCCTGGCATCTCAGGTGCCCGTCTATCTAACATCTATCTCTTAACTCGAGCCGTGATGTTTGCATCTGGGCCTTCTGCTGGCTCACTCTGCAGTGGCTTCCGATGACATTTCCTGACACTGGTGAGATGTTTTAAATAACTGGACCATGTTTAGATGAGCCTTGCATTTGAATGTTAACTCCATCTGCTGAGTTGGAGCAAAATGTTGACCAATTTGGTTCTTTAGGGATTGTGTTTTTACCCATTTGGATTGGATTTATTTGGTAAGCTAGAGTTTTGGAAATCCAGTAAATACTCCACTTGGGAGGTAAGAGCCTGAAATGTGTCCCTGTGTGATTGTCAAGGAGGAAAGTTGTGGCACAAATAAATAGAAGGAAAGCTTAATTAAGTAAGGGAAAATGTCAGTTTTGACAAACATTCTCAGGGATTTAACCATGTTCCACATCACACATGAAGACCGTTGGTGACTAACACACGCCACTTATTCCTAGTTATCATGATGCATGGGAAGGGCCATGAAAAGTCTCCTCGCATTCATGCCACTGAATACTTTTTCTGAAAAATGAGGCATGGTCCACCTGAGGGAAGCACTGTAGGAACGTGGGATTCCTGGATGACTTAAATATAGGTGCACTGGAAAAAGAAATGCAGGAAGGGCAAGGGTTAGTCCATCTTTCTGTGGCTCTGACAAAATGCCACAGACTTGGTACTTTATATAAAGAAAAGTTTTATTTAGCTCACATTTCTGGAGAGTCAGTATATGCCAGCATTTGCACATCAGATGTGGCCAATGACATTACAGCAGCCAAGACCACATGGCGAGATGGAACCCAGAGAGTCAGTGGCTAGCCCCACTCTCCATACACTTAACTTGGCAAGAGTCTGGGTTCTGCATTAACACTAGTTTCTTTAGCACCCCCACTTTGCTGAAGGTTGTGAGCCTCCGGGGGTGACTGCATGGCTTGGTCAAGCATGCACCCGACACACACTCAATCTTACCACGTACAGAGGAGACTAGTGGTCAAACTCACTTGCCCTAGGGAGAGAGGCTGCAAGGATCGAGTTTTTTGATCCAGTTCTACCTTGTCTTACAATGGTTTGTTGGATTCTGGAATTGAAGCACGATTAATAAAAACTCAGAGAGAAAAATTGGGGTTCAACCTGAAGGTCAGAAAAGCAAAGCAACCAGACACTGGCTCTACCTCAGTTTGAAATGGTGATCCTGCCTCCAGGAATCTCTGAATGAGATTGTTCCTGAGAGCTGTCTCCTCCCATCTTATATTCCTCTCTAGGGCTGGGATTGAAGGCGTGCACTGCTGGGAACAGAGGCATGTGTTACCCCTGCCTGGTCTGTAAGGCTGACCAGTGGGGCTGTTTTACTCTCTGATCTTCAGACAAGCTTTATTTAATAAAATACAAATGAAATATTACTACAGGAAATCTGTCTCTTCTGAGAGCATTTGCTCTTCTCAGCATCCCTCTGAGATAGTCAAGGATGCTGATATACCCTATGTGTATTTGACAAAGTTTATAGAGTTTTAAAAGAAACTTGTGAAGATAAAAGGCACCAGGCTGGAGAGATGTAAAATGCTTGGTTTGCCAACATGAGGCAACATAAGGACCTGAGTTTGGAACTCCAGTCCACGTTACCAAGGCAGACTGAGTGTGCCTCCTATCCCAGCCATGGTGGGATGGGTGCTGAGAACAGGCAGATTGCCTGGAAGTTCAGCACGCAGCTAGCCAGCCTGCTCAGCAAATCTAGGTGAGATCCGTCCTCAAGAAGGCACCTGAGGGCCAGCACATACTCCCACACATCCTGTGCACATGCACGCCCGTGCCTACACTTGAACTCCCACACATCCTGTGCACATGCACGCCCATGCCTACACTAGAACTCCCACACACTCCCACACAAAACAACAAGGCATTCATTGGTCAGGAAAGATTCTCATTTTAACAAGATGAAAACATATGTTAATCAAAAAGCATAATATTAGAGATATATTAGCAATGTATTCTGATATGTTCATCGGTTCCAAAATGCATTCAGACAGCTATGGGAAGATTGAAGAAATAAAGTGTAAACGGCTGCGTGCTGAGGCATAGTAAATGAACCACAATGAGAACGATGACGTAGTCCTCTCCGGTTTCTCACGGTGTGTCATTAAGTCCTTATTTTGTGTGCAGTTACGGCAGCGATTCCTAACCACTGTTAAACTTTCTCGTCTTTAGCTCTCAGCAGTTTGATGATGATGCAGGGGGCTGGGCAGAGCGTATTGAGTCTGTAAAGTCATTTCTAGATCTGGCAAGTTTACAAGCCCGCTGTACAAGCTGTTTGTTCATTTGTTCTGTAGCGTTTACTTTCTGCTCTTTCTGGGACTCCCACAGAGCAGGCAAAGACATCTCCGTGTTACTCCACACAGGCCTACAGTTGCTTTAGATCTTTTCCAGTCCTTCTCTCTGTTCTTGGTGGATGATTTCTGCTCCCAGGCCAGTACTCCCTCCTCCCTCTGTCATCTTCCTTCAGCCATTCAGCTCCTGTGCTGAATCCTTTATTACAGACATTTACTTTTTCAGTTCTAAATTCTTGAAACTTCCGTGCCTCTGTCAAGTATTGGTTCATCTCCATTCCAAGTGTCCACAGTGACCTCACAGGGTGGTCCATGTACCTGTGTTCATGTCTGCCACGGTTCCAGTTTCTTGGGACTGGCATCATTATCGCTGCTCCCCATGAGAGCTTATCATGTCTTTAGGTGTGTTTATTTGTTGAGTAAGTTTTTAGAACGTGGCTTTATTTTTATATTGCCTAAACCTTGGGGGGGGGGGGTTGTTTTCCTTTCTTTGCTTCAGTTTGCTGTAACCTGGGTTCAGGCCACTCTTCTATCTTTAGTGTGGACAGAGGTTTCAGTGTCCTCCCTGTTAATGAAACCAGGCTGTTTGGAACCTACCCTGGTGCAGCACCAGAGTGACCTTGAGACCTCCAGCTTTGGCCACAGACTTAGGAGTCGCCAGAAGCACTCCAGAATCAGCCCAAGAGGGGGTGTCTGTTGGCATTTTGGTCAGATAGGCTGCCAAGAGGCAGCCATCTTCTGAGGCAAAGCCAGAGTAGGAGGCTCCTCTCCCCAGGATTCCCAGAAATGGGGATTTTCTCAGCCTTTCCAAGACACTTCATCTACCACATGGAACTTATTGTCAAGTTAAGACCACAAGAGAAAAGAGAAAGTGAAAATCTGAAACTCACTTGTGTGGTCCATCTTTGGGGGGTTTTGACTCTTCTCAGCTTTGTTCACTTTCTAACCATTCCTGTGGCTGCTGTTCTGTGACAAGTTGTGGCAGGCCGTGGCAGGCTGTGGAAGGCCATGGAAGACTGTGGAAGGCCGTGGAAGGCCGTGGCAGACTGTGGAAGGCTGTAGAAGGCCGTGGCAGGCTGTGGAAGGCCGTGGCAGGCTGTGGAAGGCCATGGAAGGCTGTGGAAGGCTGTGGAAGGCCATGGTAGGCTGTGGAAGGCTTGGGCTTTCCTTCCTTTCCACAAATGAGGCCACTGAGATTCCGGAAGTTCACTGAGGTCTACTAACAGGCTAATGGCAGAACTCATTTCTGATCTCTGGATTCTGAACTTGGTTGAGTCAGAGCCTGTGTCAGGTCATGTCCCCTTCCACAGTTGCTCATCTTCTTCATTTTAAACAAGCCAAGATCTATGGGCCACAGTAGCATGTCCAGTGCCGACTGAAGTATTGTAATACAGCAGTGTTGCGTTAACAGCTACAGACGAGGCCCTGAAAACTTCAAGTCTTAATCATGACATTACTTGGAACACTTCAAACATGTTATTTTCTGACTATGAGATCGTGTCCGAGGAGTCTATCACTTTAGCGGAAACCCAGAGAGCTGGTGGGTGCCACCAAGGGCCCTTGTGCTGTCTGTTAATGTGCTCATATAGTTCTTCTTTGTTTTTACATACCATGGGAGTAGAAACCATTAAAAAGATTTTAAAGTGCTGGCTGATTTTCACATTTCTGGTTGTATTTGGTTATGCTTTATTCTTAATATATTATTCTTATTGTACATTATTCAAAAGCTAACATTCTTATTCATAATCTCTGTTATTACTGCTTTTGCTTATGGCATTTTGCATTTTTTAATTTAAGTTTTGCCCCAAGTTATTGCTATGTAAGGCATGGGGCCAATGTTTGACATTTCCTGTGCTGGGAACCGGCATCCCAGAACTGCTGTGGAGCAGCCTTTTAACCAGCCACATAGAAGTGGCCTGGGTGGACTTGGGCACTGCTTTCTGCTCTGTTATGGTTCCACTTTGTTTTCCTGCAGTTCTACACCCAACCACGCTGTTTTAATTAGTTTCAACATCTGGAGGACCAGTCTTTCCTCATTTCTAATATTGAGCAAAAATCTCCTTGGTCTTTAGTGGGTTTTTCCAACCATGTGCTTTTAGGGTTTTCTTTAGTGTTCCAAATATCCTTGGGGTTTTCATCCGAGTCCCCTGGGAGGCATTTTTTCGACACAGCACTCACTGTTATTTCAGGGTGCTTAGCACTTCTGGGGTATGTCCTCCAGGAAGGTCTGAGCTTTTTTTTCCTAAGTTGCATTCAGTGTTGGTTAACTGTTCCCACTGTGAGTGGAACATCACCTGTTCCAGCACCTAGTTTTATTAGCACTCACAGACATGGTGGGCTTGGTGTTTGGAATCCACAGGCTTCATAAGCAGCATATAATTGTTATAGGAGCATCCATGGGACTTTAGCGTGGACAATCAGTTCAGCCTGCGACTCCAGAAGTAACTTAAAAAATAATGTCTTGAGGGGAAATTGCTGGTTTTTACAAAACTTTTTCTTCTATCTTCCTCTCTGTCTCTGTCTCTCTCTGCCACCCACTTCTTTCTCTCTCTGTCCCTGTCCCCCACTCTTCCTTCTCTTGGGTATTGTAGGTAGAACTTAGGGCTTGGACATGCTATCTAAGTGCTGTATCACTGTGTCACTGTGTCACTGAGCCATATCCCTGGCCCTGTACAGTTGTATACACACACACACACCACACCACACCACACACACACACACACACACACCCTTTTAATGAAATATTTTATTAGCTCAAGCTTTCTCAGTTGCCTAATTGTTTGTTCCTTAAATTTATCAATACTTCTGTTTTGTATGTTTTTTTCAATTTTATGATTCATTATTTTATATTACCATTATGGATTCTCATTTCCTCTGTTTCACGCTTTTTTGCCATCTTGAGATGAAAGGAATTATTTTTTGGTATCTTATCTTTTCTTAATAATAAAAGCTGGTGTTGAAATAAATAGATCTGAATTCAGACCTGTTGAAGTTGAACCTCATTCTGCTGATGTGTCTTGTTCTCCGTGCTAACTTCGGACTCATCTGCAGGTATAACAGCTTTACTCTTGCTAGGTAATGATTCAGGAAGGTGTTCCCATGTGATTTTGTTTACCCTTCCCTCAGGTCTTAGAAGACAATTAGGATAATTTAATTTGGGGTGTTAGTTTCTCGCTTTATTCATTTCGCTGATGGACTTCCATGTGCTCGATGTGCTATATACCCCCAACCCCTAGCTCCAGGATTTTCTTTCCCAGAACCTTTTGGAAGATTTTTTTCTCTATCTCAAATATTTAAAAAATTATTAGCATTATATCTGGGTCAGAGTCATCTTACTGATTCTGTGAATGACTGTGTAGAGTATCTAAGCCATTCTATCTGACACTTTAACTCCCTCCACTCAACACCTTTTTCTTCTATTATTTATCATTACTCCTTTGATCTGCTTATTAGTTCTCTTTGATGGTCTAAACATATGTTTAATCTGTCTTTTTCATTATGTCAGTGTGTGCACACGAATGGAAAGGCCAGGGAGGGACATTGGCGTCTTTCTCCATTTCACCCCAACACTTTTTATTTAATTTGTTGAGATTCTCTTTATTTTTATGTGTATGGGTTTGAGACAGGTCCTCTCACTGAATCTGGAGCCAGCTGATTCAGCTAGTCTGACTAGACAAAGAGCCCCAAGCAACTGTTTGTCTCTGCCGTCACAGACCTGGGATTACAGGTGCATGTCAACATGCCTGGTACCCTCTCCAGAACCATGACCTACCAGGGGGTGACTGATTTCAATCTCTCCCATGGCCCACCACTGGGTAGTTGGGTTAAGACCCCTCTCCAGGCCCCTCACTGGGTGGCAGGTTTAGGATCCCTCCCCTGTGGAAGCTCAGGCCATCCTCCTGTGACCTGGAATGAGAGGATGTGTCTTCCTCCATCCCAGCAGCTCCGTTTCCTTCAGGGATTCTAAGATCTGGGCTTGACACCCTGCTTGCTTTCCTTCAGGCCGTAAAGACCGTCTGCTGGATCCTGGTATTTAGCTGTGTCTGTGATGCTCTGAAAAGGGCACTGAGGGTTAGACCTGTATTCCTAAAGGACCGGTTTGGACTGTGAGTCTCGCCTTTCTTCCAGACTTTCCCAGATTCAAACACAAAGCCAACAAACAAAACAGCCGCGAGTCAGAGGATTATCATATCTTATTCAACCCACTGGCCTCGTTTTACCAGTAATGAAAAGGATTCCCAGATGGACCGGGTTGTTTGTGCTGCTCCGTTCATGTACTCGGCGCCAGATTTTATTCACAAATTTAAGATTTTATCTCAGTTATTTTTTCCCTACTGCATATAACCTTTGCTGTCTACCTGTGTCTACTGTGTGTTGCCTTCTGGTCTGTCGTCTATGAGATACTTACATGGGACCACATATGTGTATAATATTAATATGTGGGGGTGCCTACATATATTCTTTAATAATCGTTTACCATGTTCCAGTAAATAGAAAGTAATGTCTACCCGTGGGGCTCTCTTTAGAGCTGCATTTGTTATTATATCATAGGTGGGGGTACCCAGGCAGAGGAGGCTCAAGGCCACTGTGCTGTGTAACTGTGGGAACCTGGACTGGAGAAAAGGTGCCATATTCAAGTTCTTCCAAACACTAAATATCCAAGACTCTTCTCCCCTCTCATTTTAAAATTTAAAGAGGGATTTATTTAGAGCCCAATCTCTCAGGAATAGCAACATGGAATCACTCTACTTCAGAACCAAGAGATGTTTCCAGAGCATGGTCAAGCTGAGAGGGGAGAGGAGTCTTGGATATTTAGTGTTTGGAAGAACTTGAATATGGCACCTTTTCTCTCTCTGTAAAATGCTGGAAGGATTCATAGTGCAAACATGCTGTAAGTGTTCAGTGAACAGTAGTTACTATCATGAGTGCTCGATGAATGGCTGCATCCCAAATCTTCCATAGTCACTGTGCCACTGGCCCCAACTGTGGCTGCATTCTCGCATCCAGGGACAGAAGCTGAATCAAGGTCTCTGCCCCACACCACCCCACTCCCTGCAAAATCCTGGTCACGCCAGATGGTGACACTGTCATCTGGGCTGTCACTCTTGCTGCAGTTGGGGGACCTGTTGAACCTTGCATTTATGGCTGCCCCTGACAGGTCCCAAACACAACCCCCAAGTTCCTCTTCTGCTGCTCATTCCAGCAAGTGTTTAAACGGTTGAACATTTGGGGTGTGAAAATGTGTAGAGAAAAGGATCACAAACTCCCATTTCACACCTCTAGGCTTGAGAAATAGAATGTCACAGGAGACACTTCCTGGGGGCACAATCTTTGTCTTTTTCCACAAAAGGAATTGCTGCCTTGAATTTGGAGTCTATCATCTCCAGGAATGTGTATACTTTTACAACCCCAGGAACAATATACTTCATATTGAACTACTTATTTAATAATGAATAAATGTGTGTTTGTGTGTGTTGTGGGAGTAGCAAGTTATGGATACATATGTTTATGTGGGTTCAGGCCAGAGGTCAACCTTGGGGGATCTCTCTTTGGTGTCTAACCCATGAGCCCCAAGGATCCATGTGTTCCTGCTATCTTAATGTTTGGATTTCAACCACATGCTGTCATGCCTAGCTTTTCACTTGTGTTCTGGGATCAAACTCAGGGCCTTACTTGTGTAGCAAGGATTTTATCAACTGGGCATGCCCGTCTCCTTGTGAGGACTGGGCTGGGCAGAAGCAGGGACTTCTTGTGCTCTGTGATGGGGAGGGTGGGTGAGTGGGCTGCTCAGTACGGGAGTATTTTTGGTGTTACTGGTTAATCTTCAAAGGTAGAGTGCTGTGTGAGCTTAATTTCCACTGTGATTTCCACTCCCTCTGGCTTCTTGGTTCTTTCCTCTAATTCTGTCTTTGCAGATCCTTCCTGCCCACAAGCACCTCATATGTTGTATTATCCAGATAGATCTAGCATACTTCTACCCTCCCCCTCCAGCTCAGCTTGGCTACATAATGTGGACAGAGAGGTACTATGTGTGGTGGAGAACTATAGCCTTCACTGTTGAGGGGAAATTTCTAGAAACAATGCGTAGGTCTTAAATTGCGTTCATTTCTCAGTATGTGAGGACGTCCAGCAGCAGTCCTCTGCCTTCCCTTGAGTCATGTTTACTAAGTGTGACTGTGCTGTATACATTACCCATCCATTGGCCACCTTGCTAGTGGCTGTCTTCATCATGGGACGGCTGGAGTGGGACCATCTTGCTTTTGTTAAAATAGTTCTCACTTTACTTACTGTGGCTCTAATGGACCGGAATAGCAGTGCTGGCTATCTGAATATTCCAAAGAAAAGATCAAAGACAAGAACAAATTTATCAGAGAATCATGAAGACCAAAAAAGAAATGTTGCTAGTTTTCTTATCACACTTCAGACTTTGAGAGTTCTAGTCCTGCTCACAGTGCACTGACATGGGAGGAGGGTGGCCAGCTAGACCCGAAAATGTGCTCTAAGCAGTCAGGATGAGTACCAGAGAGCACCAAGCCTCTATGGCTACTTCAGCAAGAGATCTCCTGGGGCCAGTGCCACCACAGCTCACTAAGGGTAAGGGATGAAGTCAGAGAGCCGTGAATAAGACTGGACTAAAACTGTAAACATCAGTGGATGGGCTGGGCCTGCACACACAGGAAATGGTAGTGCACAGAGGACTCGGAGCGTCTCCTGGGCATCGTGGCATATCTCAACAGAAGTATGGCATCTGTTATATTTTAAAGCTTCATAAATAAATAAGTGAGATAGATTACAATAGTAGCAAAAATGAAAGTGAATGATATTGATGTGAAGTATTTCATTATACGGAGAAAGGCATAAGATTAATAAAATAAGAATGTGTATTGAAGTCCAATGATCAGCTGGGGAAAAAAAGGCTGATGATGGAGAGACACCCACAACAGATAGCTCTGTTTTTAAAGGCGAACGGAGGTAATTGATCAAACAAAAGAATGTAGAAGAGAAACAAAAGAACTGGCCATTGCAAGCCAACACAGACTTCATCCCAACTGTGCCGATATTTACATTAAACAGAAAGTGACCAACATATTTCGACCAAAGACGAAGGATACCACACTAGAGAAAGCTGCAAGAGCCAACCAAGAGCTGGACCATTCATCCAGCTGCCTTTCTCTAGAGGATGGACTGAGGACCGGCCTCAGTTGCCAAGGATGGCACATCTGTGTCTTAGGGTTTCCATTGCTGTGATGAAACACCATGACAGAAAAGCACTGTGGGGAGGGAAGGGTTAATTTCCTCCGTGCATTCTCAGATCATACTGTATCACCATGGGAAGTCACAGAAGAAGGAGCCCAAGGAGGGAAGCAGGAGGCAGGAACTGAAGCAGAGGCCACGGAAGAAAGCTTCTTATGGCTAGCTCAGCCTGCTTTCCTATGTTCCTCAGGACCACCTGCCCAGGGCTGGCACTGCCTCCAGTGGGCTGGGCTTTCTGGCATCAATCAAGAAAATGCCCTACAGACTTGCTTACAGCGTGGGGGCATTTTTCTCAATTGAGGCATTGAGGCTTCTCTTCCCAAATAATTCTAGGTATAAAAATAAAAGGTTGAAAAAAAGCAGGATCCGTGATATTCTCAGAAGGTTGGGAGATCACATGCTGCCCTCCAAGTCTGCAGCATTTGAAGATGGCAAACCCAGAGAACAGAGCCCTGGTTATTGTGTTTGCCGATGTCTTCCAGGCGAAAGCAAGTCACAGAGCCAAGTGCAAAGCAGTGTGGGAAGGGACAAGAGAGCAGGGGTACTCGGAGGTTGAGGACACTGTTAGGGCAGTCTTCTACACACAATTCCATATTCCAAGCAATGCATGGGATAAATAATAGCAATGGGCTAAGGGAACGAGTAGAAGATATGCATTGTATAAACATTAACCATAAAACTTGGAACGGCTATATTAATATTACACAAAGTGGACTTCCAAACAAAAACTGTTTACTGGATAAAGTCCAAACACCATTTTGTCAAGGTCAAGCTACCGATGAAGAAGAAAGCAGAAGGGAAGTTAAACAGTGTTGCCAGCTGAAGCACAGTGAAAACCCAGGAATCAGCAGTTGTGCACACGACTCGGGTCAGCGTGCAAGAAGAGCTAGAAAACAGCAAAGGTGTCTCTCAGACGAGAAGTGTGAAGGGTTTAACAGCAGCAACCAGCTTTTCTGTTTTATGAAGCTCAAAGTAAATAGAGGAAAATAACTAAAAATTCTGAGAATTTTAAAAGAAGGAACTGATAAACGTTTGATAAGATTGGTTTTTGAGAGATAACACATAACTTACAAATATGATCAGTATGAAAAGATCTTGCTATAGAGATAAGAGAAAGCAAGGGGATACTGTCCTTTCTAGAAATAAACTCGGTAACAGATTGGACAAGCTCTTCTCAAGCAAGCGCTGAACCAACCCTCGGTGAGTGTCTGAGAAAGCCATGATCTCGTGTGTTGTAAGCAGTTATTAGTGTTCTCTTTAGAACTGGGGGGTGCCAGGATGACAGCAGAAGGTCTTGACCTGGGGGTCTGGACGGTCACACGTGTTTACTGTGTAAGTGAGGCCCCAGAGCCACAGCTACAGCGCAGCTGAGAAAAGCCCAGTACCACAGATGCGCCTTCACAGGGAGCTGCTACACTGGCAGTGCAGACCTCCTGTTGGGTTATCTACGTGTAGGGGAGGTTATTTTAACAAAATTTATGATAGACAGAGTGTAGTAACCCCGAGGAGGATTTCCCAGTGGAGGTAGAGGAAGTGCGTCCTGGTGCGCTGTTCCTTCAGGGCTTACGTCAGCAGACATCAGACTACGACCCCGGAAAGTCATCCGCAAGTCCACAGGGGATTCCTCCCACGACCACCTGGCAGCCCACCGCTCTGCTACACGCATGGATTCGCTAGACGCTAAGACGGCGATAGATGACTAAATAGTGCACGGAAGCTGGACCCGCTCATCCAACAGCTGCCTCCGCCGCGCCGGTCCTTAAGTGTTGTGTTGCTAAAGAAACACGAGATGTGTGGCTTGCAAACCCCCAACTTCTAAGTGGGAACACTGGCCGACAGAGAAACCACCAAGGCAAACAGGACATTTTAATAGCAGCCTCTTATGTAGGACACCCAGCCTCTCGATTCCCAGGAAGTTAATGTTGCATGGTAATTGAATTTTCCAGAGAGGTCGTCATCCCAGTCCTTAGATTTCTAAGACGACATAAGGACTCGCCCCCTGAGCAGCAGCTGTCCCAGTATCAGGACAGACCCACCATTCCCAGGCCAGTCTCTCTGCAGATTTCTAGATGCTTTGGGGGGTCTTAGAGAAAGGTCAGGGAGTGGAGGAAGAGGCAACAAAGCAGGTGACCAGTTAAAAAGCCAGTGTATCAGAGACATTTCTAGAGACAAAGGGAGGAAGAGACAGACAGACAGACAGACAGACAGAGAAAGATGGAGAGGCATACAGAGAGAGAGATGCTGAGAGTACCAGCTTAAGAAAATCTTTGTAAAAGAAAAGAAATGGGCCTAGAAAAAAAGTCCCCTGTCCTCATACTTTATTTGGCAGAAGAAGAATACAGTAAAGCCAAGGAACATTTTCCATGCCCCCAACACACCATTTTTTAAACTTTCTTTTTTAAAGCTCAGTGTTAACATAATATTCCAGCTTTAGTCCTCCAAGAATATTCCAGCTTTACTAGTCCATGACCAAAGTACAAGATCACCTTAACTTTTCCATTAGCATTTATGAAGTTTAAAGTGACGAGTTTCTTCAGAGATTTTCTAGCTTGCACGCAGCCCAGCTTAGGCATATGTCCCTCATATTGTGCTTTCTGGTCTCCCTATCCCTTTATTCCCTTCCACAGCCCTAACTCGCCTCATTGTACTGTGTTCAATTGTTTTCTCTTCTGGCTTCCACATAGGAGTGAACACATGCACTATTTATCTTTCTGAACCTAGTTTATTTCACCTACCATTATAATCTCTACTGTAGTACATTTCCTGGGTCATGATATCCATTCTTTATATCTTCATATTTGCACCACATCTTTTTGTACGTCCATCTCTTGGTGGACATCTGGATTGGTTCCCTGTCCTGGACATCATGAATGGTGCATCCGTAGCATGGCTATGCCCTACTCCTGTCGCGGGCTGACTGGATTCCTTCGGGTGTTGCCTAGGAGTGGAACGGCTTTGCCACCGACAAGTCTTTGCAGCTTTTGGGGAACTCTGTACTGGTTTCCATGGTGGCTTCAGCAGTTAAAGTCCCACAGCAATGGAGACGGGCTCCTCTTTCCCACATCCTCCCTGCATTCCTCATTTTCTTGGAGATAGCCATTCTGTCTGTGGTGAAATGGAATCTCAGTGTAACGTCACTTTCCCCAGTGGCTGAGGGTGTTGGACATTGTTTCGAGTGTGTCTTGGCCTTCTGTGTTTCTCCGTTTGTAAAGCCTGTGGGTAGACTGAATTATTTGTTCTTTGGGTATTTTGCTGTTACTGTTTGTTCCTTACAGATTCTGGATGTTCATCTCTTCTCCCACGTGTAGGCTTTCTCTTCGTTCAGCGGTTTCCTTTGCTGTGGAGATTTTGAGTTTAATACAACCTCAGCCAATTCTGGTCATTATTTCCTGAGATGCCAAAGCCCGTTTTACATGGTCTCTGTTATGCTTATGCCGAAGTGTTCTGCCTCTTCCTCTGGTAGTTTCAGAGTTTCAGGTACTACAATTAAGTCAGTGACTCATTTTGGGTTGATTTATGTACCGGTCAAGAGGTAGGGATCATATGACATCCTTCTATACATGGATAACCCATTCCGACGTCATTTGTGAAGAGGCTGTCTTTGGTCTCCAATGCATATTTAAGATTTATTTTCTTTTTAATTATATATATATATATATCTGAGAGGGGCTATGTACACATGAATTTCGTGTCCTCAGAGACTAGACGGGGCCATTAGATTCCTGTGAGCTGAAGTTACAGGTGAGCTGTTATATTATATAGTTATACTGTGAGCTGCCTGGTGTCAGTGCTAAGAAACCAAACTCTGAACTCTTAACCAGTGAGCCGTTTCTCTAGTCCTCCAATGTATGGGGTGTTTGTTGGTGTTTTTTTGCTTGTTTTAACACAGTCAAGAAATAAGTGACTGTAGCAATGGGGGTTTATTTCTGAATCTTCTAGTGTATTCCACTGGTCTATACGTCTGTATTTGTCACTGTGGCTCTGTAGTGTAGTTTGAGGTCGAGTATTGTAGTCTTCCAGTTTTGCTTTTTTTTTCCCCTCAGGACTGCTTTAGACTCCCGGGATGTTTTCTGCTTGTGTATTTTAGGATTGTATATTTACTTTCTACACCCAATCTAATTTTCAGAGAATAATCTTCATCCCCATGATTTCCCCTCCTCTTAGCTATTTTGAAGGATCCTGGGACTGCTATCTCTCAAAGCTCAGGAACAGACTCTGATTTTCCATCCCTGCCTCTGCTGCTAGGAAATCATGAACAAATGAGTTTGTCCTAATCCACAAGACAAAGCTCTGCCAGGTGACAACTGGTGCCTGTCCCATCCTCACCTCTGGTGGCCTTGTTGAGGAACACCATTCTTGTCTTTATCTATTTTACTAAAACATGCATTATTTTTCTCTTTCTCATCAAAAACCAAACAACACAGTTGAAATCATGCCCTTTGATGGAATGTTGAGATATTGGATGTGATGGGAAAAAAATCACAACACAAAAAAATGGCTTCCACCCACCGCAAGGGCCCAGACCTGTCCCAGGGCCAGTGACCAGGCCCCACTTCAGCCTGGCCTTCCTCCACATGGCCAAGTGAGGCCCCTCTCTTTCCAAGATGACTGACAGTCGTGGTACCTGCTCCCCCACCCACTTCACAGGAACCTGTTGAATGTCTGTCAAATTCCAGCCACAAGACCTAGAAAACATAGCAGGGACCCAAACAGACCTGGTTCAGGAAAAGGTCGCGCTACAGGGGTTGCTGACGCAGAGGGTCTTTCAAACCAGGAACCCAAGAAGACCAGTGCAGCTGAGTCTGGGGTGGTGGAAGCAGGCAAGGGAAAGGAGAGACTGGACAGGGAGGCAGTGGCCACACCTACAGGTGTGCACCGCAAAGCCAAGGGAGGCTCCTCTTGTACAGGGACTTGATACGGAGGGTCTTGAGCAGAGGCGAGAACGGTGTGATTTGATCTGCATTTTAAGAAGCCTCTGGCAGCCTCACACAGAGTAAGTGAAAGTAGAGGAGCAGGTGTTATTTCAGAGGCTTTTGCAAGCAAGGTCAGATGGTGGTGCAGCCCCCGGTGCTGTCTGGGTTGGGTGTGGATCCATTTCCAGATATTTTGCTGATGATTCAGGCAGAGGTCCAGGTAGGTTTCCACTTCTTGAGGCCGCCTTGTGCGGCTGGGTTCTAATGGGGCAGCCAGACAACGTCTGCACCTTCCCTAAAGTTTGAGTGACAGGGCGTTGAATCGTCCACCTGAAAGCAGCAACAGCGGGGACTTGTGTCCGGCCCTTCCGGTGTGCCATTACAATGTTCCCCTCCCCCTTTCCCAACCAAGCCTCCTGTCATATCAATTTTTATTCAGAATTGGTGTTTATCATTAGAATTTCTACCCGAACAAATGCTGGGATAAGCAGCTGTGTTCCATTCATTGGCTCACCCATTCAAGAAAAAGCTTCTCAGTGCCCCTAATTGTAGGGCCTCTAGGATCCTATCTCACCCCTGGCAATAGCTAGTCATGAGGCCTTGGACAGGCTCCTGGGGGGGGGGGGGTTGTGATTCAGGGTCGTAGCTGTGGAATTGAAGAGCCACCACAAGGCTTGAGTGCTGGGAACATCATATCGCCCATCCCCAGCAGAGCCTGTCTGTGGAACTCTGAGCTGGGATGCGCAGAGGCAGCACCTTCGGCTCCCAGTCTTGCCCTCTTTATCTCTGTGATGCAGGGACAGCAGCACCCACACTGAGAGGTTATCGGGAGGCAAGATCAGCATCTGTGAGTGGGGTTAACATATCATGTTCCCCCGGAATGTTAGTCTCTTCCGACCTGAAGGCTCTTTCTCCCTGGTTTACCCTCTCAAAGGTACAGGAGTGGGATTAGGGCTCAGAGGCTCCAGCATAGTCAGTGCTACTGCAGAGCTAGGAACATGAATGCATATCTTACTGTCCCGCGTCAGTGGTCTGGAGACCCTGTGGCTCCAGATGCTACTCCAGCTCTCTCCCATCCTCTGTCTCACTTCCTCTTCCTTCCCCCACCATCACCTTGTCCAGACAAAGGAACAGCACCCAGGTGTCAACCAATAGCTCCTGCTAGTATGGGAAGTATGGATTCCATGTTCCTTTTGGTTTTCGAAGCTGACTGCGCGGTTTCCTTTGGCAGCGTTTGCTCGGATTCCTCCCAGATGCATCTTAAGGTGGCCTCTTTCTGGTTTCTCCTTGTTTCTTAGTGCTCATCCCTCCCTGGCTCACAGAAGCCATCTGTGTCTCCACGTGTGTGACCGTGTGTCCCTTAGGAGCAGGAACATTTCAAGGTTAATTTTCAGTGTTGAGAGAAAGCTTTGTCCCTGTTACCAAAGAGGGACATCTTAAAAGCAAGTGGAGATCCTTGTGAAAGCTTCCTCTCGTTGATGAAATCTAACCATCCTTCTCTAGCTGTGACTGACTCCGGATGGATAATGCCCACCGGAGGGTTCGGGGAGCTATTGGAGCAATCCAGCATGTGAACAGAAAGCAACTGGTGCCTATGCTGTCAACAGCGAGGTGAACATACTCTCATGAGGCTAACAAGATACTTTTGGGTTTCAGGGAACAGATCCGACAAGGCCTAGAAGAACTCCAGAAAGTTCTGCCCGGAGGAGACACTTACATGCATGAAGGATTTGAAAGGGTAATTTCAGGACGATTTTCAACTCTTCAGTATAAGGCGTCACATTGGGATCCAGCACAGAGATGGCTGATGAGATAAAGCATGTGTGTTAAGGGGACTTATAATGCCTAGAGATAAGAAAGCCCAGTTTCCCTCCATAAGCTCACTGACAGCTGCCCTCAAATGCACTAAGGGAATGGATTTTCCCTCCTTAACTGACACCCACAAATGGTTTGTTAGCCAGTACTTAGATGTCACTCAGGAACTGTGCCACACGCAAGTCCCTCAATTTCCAAAGTGTCTTTCGTGGCTGGCAGCCACAATGGCTGAGATGGAATTTCAGTACCTTTGGCTTTAAGGAAACTTTTCCAAGACTCTGAGAAGATCTCCACCCATGTCAACAGTTAGCTGACTCAAGGGTGAGAATCACTTTACCTGAATGTCAGCACTGTCACTTTGAGTGAGACCCGGGCGAGTCACATTAAGAATGGAGACAGCCCTGGCTGCAGACAAGCAACATCATGCTTCCATGCATGCAACCCAGGCTGGTCTCCCTCCATGCATGCAGCTGGGCTGGCCTCCATGCATGATACTGGACTGGCAAGCAGCATTGTGAGGCTAATGTTCTAATGGCTTCTCCGTGTGTTTTTCAGGCCAGTGAGCAGATTTACTATGAAAACAGTCAAGGTAAGATTGTAACATAAAGTCACATTATGAAGGGTCTCATAGCTCAGCGTTTGCTTCTGAAAGGGAATTTTTACACAAAGTACATGTGTAACATGGTCCATAAATTCTGTATATTCATTTTATCAAAGAAGAAATAAGAACAAGTGCCTAGAAAGGTGGCTTTTATCAAACCAAATTCTGCCAGGCTGTGCCAGGAAGCATTATTTAAAAACAATTAAGATCCCGTTACGGCTGCAGTCTGCAATTCACATGAATAGTTTAGCATGATGAATTGATTAAATTAATAAATACTTGGATGGGCTAGTAAGGTCTTGGATTTTTGTGTCAGATTTAATTACCTTGTTTCTCTCTGAGCTCCTGTGGTTGAATCTGGTATTTAGATCAAGTTTGACTGAAACGTCCCTTAGCTTAAATATAAATGTCTAAAGTATTCTTACTAAGTCCTCAGGAAGGGACATCATCGCCACTCTGGTTGCTGTTGGCCTCCTTCGTGGAGAGCACTCCGATATGTCACACAAGTCTCTTCAATGAGATTCCGTATAACTGTGGGGACTTTCCTCCTAATAGCCACTTCCTGTTTGACTGTAATTAAACTGCTGCACATAAGGTAGGCCTCAAACTTGCCCAGCAAAATCAATTGTAAGCGCTGTTACTGGAAGTCTAAATAACATTGGAAGAATTCCAGTAGAATTTTGCCAACAGCTGTAATACTTCTGGTCAGCTTGCAAATTCTGATAAATATTATGTTTTGGCAAGTGTGGTATATGTGGTCGGCTATGGCATTCAAGAAGGGCCACTACAGTCCAAGTGTGGAATTTGCCCCAGGCCTGGTGACCTTTGGCCACAGGAGCTGTGGCAGTGACTGAGTGTTTCAGCGGCCATGTCACCTGGTCAGCCAGGTGACATATATGTTGAGATGAGACCGAGAAATCCAGAAGTCTGACCCTAAAAAGTTTGTCTTAGAGTTGCCCCACACCCCAATACAAGACTGACGGTTCTTATTGTGTTCATTTTCGGTGATTGAACTTAAAAAGATAAAATCTCAGGGATGTGTGGGTGTGTCCTGGGGTACAGGACAAGTAAGAGGGTCTCTGTGGGGGTGTCCTGAGGATACAGAATAAGCAGAGGTCTCTATGGGGGTGTCCTGGGGTACAGGATTAGTGAGAGGTCTCTGTGGAGTGCCCTGGGGTCCAGGATAAACAAGAGGTTTCTGCTGTTTCTGAGCAGGATACAGGACAGCAAGTGTCATCATTGCACTGACGGATGGGGAGCTGCATGAAGATCTCTTCTTCTACTCAGAGCGGGAGGTGAGTAACAGCCGCTGTGTCTCAGTGTGGAAATGGAACCAGGCATGCAGCTCAGTGCTAGAGTGTAGTGTGTACCTGGCGTGTGTGGAGAGACCAGGTCTTTCTCTGTATTCAGACAAAGCAACAGTCGTTCTTGGCAAAACCTGAATGGGACTGTCTCAAGCATAAAAATAATCATAGCACCTTATTTTTATGTGAATTTTCACATCTCACACATGGTAAACACTCTTCTCCTTTCAAAAAAAGTCTACTGCTCCCTTATTGAAAATAATGCATTACTTTAGCAGCTTACAAAGGGTCACACAAGAGTTTTAAACAGAAAGTGGTAGTGCCAGTTTTCTTCCTTTCCCCCTCAGATTTTCTACTGAAATGGAGAAAGAGCTTCTTGAGGTACATAAGAACCAGGACACCAGAGTGACATTCAGATTCTCAGTCCAGGCAGTGGTGGCGGTACATGCCTGGGAGGCAGAAGCAGGCGGAGATCTGTGAGTTCGAGGCCAGCCTGATCTGTAGAGCAAGTTCCAGGACAGTCAGGGCTACACAGAGAAACCTTGTCTCTAAAAACAAACAAAACAAACAACAACAACAACAACAACAAAACCGATTCAGGAAGCGAGGCTAAGCAGAGGGGGTGGGACACTCTTTGCTGTCTCCTGTTTTTCTCCTTTCCTCCCTTTTTCTAAGGTTTGTCTTCACTGTATCTTTAAAAGGCTTAAAAATTTTATTTTCTGTGTATGAGGATTTTGCCTGCATGTATGTATTGCACCGTGTGTGTGTGTCCGGTACCTGTGGAAGTCTGAAGAGGGTGCCAGATCCCCAACATTGGAGTTATGAATGGTTGTGAACCACCGTGTGAGTGTGGGTGCCAAAGCCATTGAATCCCTGTGGAGCTGGAGTTGGTTGTGAGTTGTCTGATGTGGGTGCTGAGAACCAGTTTGGGGTTCTTTGGAAGAGCCTTGCACACTGGTGAGCCAACTTTGCAGCCCTCTTTTCTGTTTCCTTATGATTTCAAAAATTATTCCCCAAGAGGATAAACTCCAAAGGCCTCACCCTCTAACTGAGGAGATATTGGTGTTGATGGCTGTTTGGAGAGAAAGTTATTTTTCTTCAGAGGTGTGGTCACTGGTTGGTAACCTATGTCCCAGTGGATGAGCCCACAGATATACAGAAACAGGCTCACTCAAGCCCAGGCAGGAATTCACACAGAAGAGAAAAGATACAAAGTGGGGGGCAGATGCTGGAAGACATTAATGGCAGCATTGCTGTCTTGGGTCTTCTGCCACTGTTTAGCTTAAACTGAACTCCATCCACAAGTGTGAAGTAGTGTGTTTGTTCATTCTGAGCCTGGTCTTGGCTACGCTCTAGAGACACACAAGAGAGTGAGGCACAGTTGCTAGGCTCTTCCATGAAATGCTTTCCTTTCTTCCTTCTCCCAGGAGCACATGCCTGGCATGGGAAACACAAGCTAACATGACAGATGCCCTGAGCATCTGGGGAGTAGTACATTTCTGTGTTCTAAACTTAACTATGTGACGGAATGCAAAATGGCTTATTTAGGCACTAAATAACCGTCACGTAAAATAAAACCCCTAATAAGGAAAGAACTGGAATAAAGCAGATGATGAGTTGTGGGGGACTCGAGGCAGACGTTAGCTGGAAGCAATTTTAGGTATGGCGCATACAGACTTGGAAAGCGCTCAGCACAAGAAAGCGTTCCCAGGGAGATACAGCGCATGAATCCTCCCTTCTGCACGACTCCCCAGAAAGCCCAGATAGAGGAGAGGAGTCCTGAAGTTGATAGAGAGAGGCGAGGGATAGCCTGTGTCTCAGGGGGTTCATTTCATTTTGAGTACAGCAGGAAATGTTCCCAACATAAAGAAGAAAAGTTATGCTCTGTCCCTTCTACAAGTCAGTGTGAGAAGCAGGGGGCCTGACATCTCATAAGGGGAGAAGTTACAATCAAGTCAATATGCGTGTAATGGGCACTGTATGCTTATTGTTCATATTTATTGAGCATCTGCTCCATGTGCTGAGGAGTTCCTGTGGTCTAGCCTGAAACCCAGGAAATACAGAAAACAAATACCAAAGCAAATCAACATACCTTTAATATATCGACTATAACACTAAGCCAAAACCAGGATATTGTTTAGTAGGCTGCCTTCTCAGTGTCGCAAAGGTCCTGGCTACCTATTCAGATACGGACCTACCATGAAGGCGCTTTGCTTTGTGGCAGTGAGATAAAGTCTTCTAGTTCATAAAAGATGCTGACTTTAGAAACATCCCAGGCCCAGTGAGCTCTGCACGACGGTCACAGTTAATTCCCCAGACACGGTACAGAGTGAAGCCAAGCATCTGCCTAAGGAGCCTGGTGCCAAAGGCTACATTCCCTTTTAAGACTGGGCTGTCATCCCCCAAAGAAGAAAGTATGCCAACAAACCTACTTCAGGAATAGCAAAGGCCGACCTTTTTCCTGGATATGTCCCAGATCCTCCCAGAGCTGTCACTGAAGGCTGCTCTGGCGGGTGCCCCTGACACTAACCACTGTCCTCTAGTCCGCATGCTTTACATGCACCTTTGTGCTCTCTGGGATCTAGATTGCTCCTTCACTGCGTCACCTGCCATGGTAGCCGTCTTGCACTCAAAAGCTCAAGAGAGCGACACTTGCCCCTTCATCTCCCTTTAATCCCCTTTGTCTCCTCACACAGGCTAACAGATCCCGGGACCTTGGCGCAATTGTTTACTGTGTTGGTGTGAAGGATTTCAATGAAACTCAGGTATGAGCCTGGCTCTCCCCCGTTAGGAAATGTGCTGAGCTCAGGAGTGATGGACAGCAAGTTCATTCAGCGTAGTGGGGGCATCTGTGGAATACATACCCGTAAATAGGATGTTTCTCTGGGAAGCTAGGCAAGAAGAAAGTTTTGGCTGTGTGAAGAGTTTGACATCATTTTTTGAAGTTTCTGGGATCTAAGCATAGACCACCCAGGGCACATCTCCTTTAACTTTCTAGGTAACATTAACTTGCCAAGGTCTCAACACAGGTCTCAATTAGCTTAGAAAACTTTCTAAATTTTTTAAATTGACAAATACGATTTTTTTTCAAGCAACAGATTTTTTTGCTTATTAAAATGTAATGCATTTTCTATTCAGGAATGTAGGAATAGTTTGAGTGTGCCCAGAAGTAGAAACCTAAATGTTAAGTAATATCCTAAATAGGAGCTCTTCTATGTGGCTCATGGTTGTTTTTGTTACAGTGTTCTCAGTAAGTTGTGGAGTAAATAAACAGGATTGCAAAGCAGTGAGATACTCTTAGAAAAAGTACACATGTGTTTGCTTTAAAAGAGTGTGACAGTCTACATGCCAAACTACAAATATAGAGGGAAGATCCATTATGAATAGACCTTGTTTTTCTTCCAGTTTAATTTTTAAATTTTCCTAAGTTTTTAAAATAATAAATATGTTGCTCTTGCAATCAGTAAAAAACAATGAAAACAATTTTAAAGTTGCCATGGCTCTATGGCAGTCCCAGGACTCTGAATGTTGAGGGTCCCTGGTCAGCTGCTCCTCATCCTCCTTCCGATTCACAAAGCAGAAGGAAGCAATGGGCCTGACCCTCATGGCATTTGGGGTGAAAGGTGGGACCCCTTTCATCAGCCTGGTTCTACGAGAATGCCTAAATTGGTTCTGAAATTGTCTGATTTGAATAAAATTACCAGCAGCTATCTGGGTGAAAAACAAGCCAGTATCCTCAAATCGAAAATGTATCACCCCAAGTCATTTGTTCATCCAACTGGGCAGTCTTCCTCTGCTCCCAAGAAGGAAGAGATTCAAACAAATGCAGGAGCTGGTGCCATCCTCAGCCTGCTCCAGGGTTCCCTGGTTAGTGTGTTATTGCTGAGGGCCCCTCAGTGAGGCCCTGAGCCTGGTGAAGCTCCAGGTTCCTCTGGGTTCTACTCATGGGTGCCCCAAGCCCATGCAGTCCATGGTAGCTTTCCCGAGCCTTGCACATCCATGCCTGACACGTCTCTACACTTGTTTGTCTGTCTGTTCTCAGTTGGCTCGGATTGCAGACAGTAAGGACCATGTGTTTCCTGTGAATGACGGCTTCCAGGCCCTTCAAGGCATAATCCACTCAGTGAGTACAGGCTTCTTCTGAAGGGTTGATCGGCTGTTGAAGAATGATCTCTCTCTCTCTCTCTCCCTGAACCCGCCCTCCCCCGCCATGCATGCTCTGTTGTTTTTCTGCTTGAGAGAACATTCCTTCACTGGTCTTTTCGTCTACTATGACCTAGATCTGCCTTCGGTCTTTCAGTCACGTTTCTTTTCTTTCTCTCGTGCCAACTCCATCCTACAAGTTGAGGAAGACCCTGCCCTGGTAGCAAGCCAAACCGCAGGCAGCCTCTGTTCTCCGAGTCGGAGCTAGACTGACCTGCAGCCTACCTAGCCATGACTAAACATAGCTGCTCGCAGTGACATGACACCTAAAAAAAAATCTAACCCATAAATTACAAATTAAATAATTACAAAGTAAAAATCAGGTAAGAGTTTCACTTGCAGTTCCAGTCAGCTCTGAGATCATTCCCAAAACACTCCACAGTAGTCAGCCAAGGTGGATCCCGAAACCCGTGCCCAGGAATGCTTTTAGAACACTGATGTCTATAAGCAGAAGTTTTGAGGATTATGAAAAAACAGTCTCACTTCAGACTGCGAATGCACGTCTTAAATATGTACAGACTTACTCTACTGAAAAAGTAGAAAGAATCAGCAAAATGGAGGATGTCAGACCCAGTAATTAGTCCACAAGGAAGGAAGGAACTTCCTGCATGTCTGGGTGGGTCAGTGGGATGGCTCGGTAGGTAAAGATTCTTGCTGCCAAACCTGACTACCCGAGTTCTGTCCCCAGAGAACCCACATGGTGGAAGCCAAACCAGTTCCTCCTGTTTATCAGCTCTGCACACATGCACAGAAACTTCTGGGGTCACTGTGGCATACTCGGGAGCATAACACCAGAACTAAAGCACCACGTGGAGCAGCAGCCTAGCACTGTGGAGCCCTAACAGTGGGGTTCGGGCTGACCTTGACCCTGTAGCTATGCGCGAAAGGGTCACTTCACAAGGTGGGCTGACCTGAATTGCCGCTGAAAGACCTTTAAGGAGGTGGGTGGCACAGCAGAGAAGGAACTTGAGTTCATCCTCCTTCCCTGAGGCTGGAGGAGAGTGGGGCCTATCCAGGGGTGACAAGGACAGCTCTGATTGCTGGTAATTTCGGAGGTGAGGGAAGATAGCCAGCACATTGGCCTGGATCAAATCTGCCAAAGCTCCGAAGGGTTTTAACTGCACCTGCAGGCAGCGGGTGTCACTGTTTTTTATTTTATTCTAAACTAGCATCTAATAATTGTACATTTCTGGGGTCTAATATAAGATGGCCCCATCTATTTTCTGAGTTCTAACCAAGCCCAACCCTGCTTAGCTTTCTGAGATCACAGGAGATCAGGCACACACTGTGTGCAGGGACTGTAGGCATGTGGTTCTCAATACAGACACATAACTATAGATATGTGATGTCTCAGAACACACAACTGTAGACGTGTGATGTCTCAGTACAGACACAATGGTAGACAGTGTGATATCACAATACATTTATACAACATGCTCTGATCAAACCAGGGTAATAAGCATCCTCGTTGCCATATGAGTTCTTTGTGTTGGGGTTTGAGCTCTTCTCTGTCTGTTTACATAGACACACCAGAGACAGTAGCCCCATCAGAAGCCCACCGCAAGACAGCTTCTGGACAGGCTGGGATTCCTTTCCCTGTTCAAGCTCTCATGAGCCACATGACCAAGGCTCTTCAAGAGTCAATTCTTACACAAATTATTGGCACTTCTATCTGTGTGAATCAGTGCTGGCCTTGAATGTTTCAGCATTACAAACAACTCACCCGAGCTCAGTGTGAGCCAGGGTGCTTGTAAAACTGCCCCTAGCCCCAAACTGAAATAGATCCAAGGGTGTGGTACAAGTTCTGTCAGGACAGTGTCCCCATTGCAGACTTCAGGCTCCAAACTTTAACTGAATGGCGGCTTTCTTATAAGCATTTATCTGGGAATTACATCAGTTTTGATCCTCCCAGGACTGGAAACCCATGTTTATGGCTGCTGTTAACTTGTTTGTTCGGACAGAGAAAGAGACGAGCACGGCAGGGCTCATCCTTCTCAAGTCAGACAGAAATAATTATGGCCTGAGCTGGCTGGCTGCTTTTAAGAGGTGGGTTCTGTTCTCTTTCCAGTATCAGAAAAAAAAAGCCATCATTTCCCCCAGCCCAAGGCACCCACTCCCGCTCGTTCCCATCACTAGCCTGTGACTGGCTATCTTCTTGTAATAAAATAGGACCGGACTTAATTATCTAAAATGAGATAGCAGAGCAGCTTCTGATGACTCAAACAGATCACAAAGATTTCTGCATTTTTGAGCCCCAAATAAAAGTGCAAGGGCTAATACTGATTCATCAATCAAATGCTCACTGACAGGCCAGAGAGGTGGGTAACTCACAGCTGCTTGCCTGGCATTTGTGAAGCCCTGGGTTCTGTTCCCAGCATTGTCCCCCACCAAAATAAATAAATAAATAAATAAAATGAAAGGAAGGAAGAAGGAAGATGCTAATTGAAAAATCTCTTATTGTAGATACTGACTATACAGTTCTAAGTGAAGCAGAAAGTGGCCTGTCCCAACAACAGAGGACAGGAAATCTATGGGAGAGACCCAGAAAAAAAACTAATATATGAAGTTAATTTATAGCAAACAGTATGAAGAAATAGCATGTGCCTCAGGAGAGTAGTGAAGTGGGAGGCAGTGATCCAGGCTCCTTTAAGAAGATAACCTTGACGTGCAGGCTTGGAGCTACCGAGCGGGTGTGTGGTCCCTGAGAAGGTGCCTGGTAGAATGAACGGGCGATGTGTTAGGTTGGCAGATGAGATGAAGCAGCAGGTAGACTTGAAGGCCGTGGTGATTGCTCTAAGATAGCCATGTGCAGAGGCTGCAAACAGAGCAGCCATTCCCCAAGGCTCAGGAAAGAAAGGCATGGTGGCCTCCTACCCACAATCCCCTGGGAGATGACTAAGTGCTCAGAAGCAGTCTCGAGAGGGTATGTGCCTGGGCAAGGAAGAAGAGATGCCACTGGTTGTTGAACTTCCCAGGGCCCTCTGTAACTGCCCTCTGGAGAATCACCTATTATCCTGAGTTACAGGCCAGGCAGGGACCCACAGGCAGGTTGGATGAACTGTCATACCTGATGCTCAGAATGGTGTGCCGGGGAACTTGAACCCAGCAGCGTCTCCAGAAGCCCCACCTTCTCCACTTGGGGAAGTAGAGTAGACACTAGGTGCCCAGGATCTCTTTGCGCAGGGGAAGGTCTACCCCTGTCCTCTGCTGCCTCTCTCTGATGCCTAGTTTGGTCATTTCGGCACCCTTCGAGGCTCCCAGTTCTTACAGGAAACCCTTGCCTGCCAGACCTACAGAATCTGTTGTGTCCATCTATGGGAGAAAGAGGGCAGAAGGAAGTCTCTGTTGGAGTAAATATGCTTTAACAAATGCCTCTTCTCCCCATTTAATATTACTCCATTTAAAAGCCCTACCATTGCCATATGGCCCATATTTTGTTGCCATTTGCAGATGAAGAACCTGATGCCCAGTTAATATTCCCATGGGTACAAAGCTCGTGGGCAGGGGGACCCCACAGTTCTTCCTCTCTCCGTGACTTTAAGAACATAAAAATAAAAGCCACCAAGTTCAGTCGCTGGGCTGATCACATCACTCAGCCCTCACTGGAGCCATGCAATAGATTGGATGTTGTGTATTGGAAAGGTTTGGTAAATCAACCAGGACCAAACATCTCAGCAAGTGAGCGGCAATACAGGATATGCTGCCAGTGTCTGCTCGAGAGAGTGATCCCTAGCTCTGCTGAGCAGCGTTAGGCAGAAACAGCTCCGTTTCAGAGAGGGAGACTCTAAAAACCAAATACAGGAAGTGACTCACATGATTACACGAAGGTAACAGAATCCACGGGTCCAATCTTGGAGCACACTGGTTGGGTTTGGAGTCCTTTGCCTTCTACACTGGGTTAGAAGCACCTCCAGAAGCTCAGCTGGTGTTCAGTTACTCATGAGAATCGGACAGTTTGACTATCAGACTCTGTGGTCCTTCATGCAGGCGTTCCTCCTAAGCTGTTATTTCTTCCATCTGAGTTTTAGCCAGCCACAGCTCTGCATAGCTTCCGAGGTCAGGAACATTTGGATGGTATCGCTGAAGATGTAAACTAGTCTATTCAGTGTTTTTAAAGGACCAAAGGTAATAAAATTCCCATGTTCTGAAGGCTGCCGTTCAGGGGGAAAGAAAACCTCACACCTAGGCCAGAGTTGCCCTCACGGGACCCTCGCAGGATTCCCACTTGCTATTTCAGAATATGGTGGTAAATTTTAAAGAAAGAGCCCATTCCTTTGTCTCCTCTCCTTGTGGTTCACTGGGGAATTCTGCTGCCACCACCTGAGTTTATCACCAACTCTCCAGGGAGACAATGACGCAATGATCTGACCATGCTCCTGGGCCTTAGTTTGCCTTTTCAAAGGGCTGTGGGCAATAACACCAGAAACTGCATGCGAGCTGGACTCAGAGAGCACTGGAATGGGTTTGCAGCTTTGATTCTTGACACTTGGCCTAATTATTATGATTTTTTTTTGTCCCCAGCTCTCCCCACTTATTGCAGTTGAGGGCAGTGTCTGGTTATGGGGAGGGGAGCCCAGCCACTGGCCCTTGCCATCTGTGCCTCAGAGGCTTCCCCTCCGGTTGATGTTTAAGGGTATGCCTGGCTTCCTATTAACCGGAGCATGAGTCAGCGCATACAGCCTGTGTGTGTATGATCAACAGTCAACAAGTGCTGAGCAAACGCTGGCAGAACCTCCTCTCAGGAAAGCTGTAGGATCAGCAAACCGGGGACACATCTGCCCATAAGGATATTGAAATTTATTTTTATTCATGGTAACCAGATCCTGTGCTGCTCCCTCCCTTCTGTTCCTAGGAAGAGATGTAGCCCCCACATCTGGCCTGGAGCCTAGCAAACTCTGACCAAAGGCAGTGTTTGTCTTCCAAGCCCCCACCAGGAACTGAGGGTTTCTCTCAGAGTCCACAGGGCAGCCCTGCAGTCCCCGTGTCCTGCTTCAGGGAGCTAAAACCTCATTCCAGAGCAAGTCTCTCCACAGCAGTAGCCCTTGCCTTAAGCCAGCTCATTTCTCATATTCAGAACTGCTTCCCTGCTGGGGCCCCTCCAGCTCCTGTCTCAAGACATGTCTTGACCCCAAGGTGCTGTGGAGTCTCTTCCTGGAGACTACCCTGGCGTCTCCTGCAGCAGGAGCTCTCCCCTCCCGGAACACCCCAGTGGCTGCCATTCTGCGGGCCTCCCTTGGATCTCTTCCCTACCATAAGGCAGCCCCTCTCTCCACAGATGCTAAGTTGTATGACCCTAGAAGCTGCCTGTCTATCCTGTTTCTGGCACCAGGCCTTACAAAGTTGCCCAGAGAACTTCACAGCATTCGTGACCCAGGGAAGACCCACACTAAACAGCAGATAGGCATTTTGTAGCTGAGCAGAATCCCCTCAGTCCTACCCTATCCGTGCTTCCAATATTGCAGCTCTAAGAGACAAGAGGCGGCATTCTCGGCTCTGTTCTTCCTGGCAGGCTGGAATATGAAATAAAAATAGAATCAAACTGTAGTTGCTGGAGTAGAGCAGAAAGGCTTTTTTTTTTTAAGTCACTTGCCTCAGCAGTTACTAATTCCATTAAAGCTCTGCAGACTTCAGGGCCAGGCGTTTCTCCTGCTGTTGTTCTTACTCTGCTTGTTAAAAGGCCCCAAGTCACAAGATTCCCACAGCTGCAGGGGCTCCAGGAGCAGTCTCAGCAAGTCGCAGCTCCCTGCCTGGGCTCTACAGTCCCTTCTCTCCAGGAAACAGCAGCCGTGATTTCATAGAAAAATGGCTTCTGACAAGCAACCTTGCTGGACTAGTGGGGCGCTCCAGTGGGCTGGGGTGGGGTGGGTGGAGGATGAGCAGGTTCTCCTGCTGAGCAGACTGGGACCAAGTGGTCAGGGGTACCCGAGCTTTCCTCCTGAAGACATGGTGGGAACATGGTTCAGTGGGAAAGAAAGCAGTGTCCTCAGTTTCCCTGCCTGCTTTCAGACCAGATTCCCATTGAGCAAGTTAGGATAAAATGAATAAAGGAGGCTGTACTTACGCAGGCTGGGGATTGTACCCAGACTTTCCCATGCATTTAGCTTGTGCTTTCTTCATTTGGCATATTATACCAGAACACATAAAACCGCTGTGCCTCAGGAAGATATATGTAAAATGCTCAGTGTTTATTGTAAGGACTGACGAGGACCTTGGCCCATGTCTGCTGTTAATAGATGTGTGGCCATTGATTGAAAGTGTACAGTAGAATTTGATTAGGAATGGTGTCTGACTTTCTTCATATTTAACTCACAAGTTACAGATTAAATCATCTGAGCTCACAAGATGGCCTAGAAACTAGGAATGAATCAGTTGCATGGCCTAGGCTGTCGGGCTCTGTCTTAAAGAACAGGGTTCCAGGCTCACCCATGCCTTCTGCTATCAGCTGTGACATCGTATGGCCCTTCTGGGGTAGCCTGAGTCCCACCCTCTAAACAGAGACCTCTGTGGGGTTTCCCGAGCAAAGATGACAATGTCTTTTAAAAGAAAGCCGCCCTAGAACGAACCATCTACAACATTATGGTTGGAAAATTATCCACTAAAGAGAGGAAAGCAGCAAAGCAGTCCTCCTGGGAAGGCAGTCCAAGTAAGGGTGATAGAAACAATGGCTTCGTATTCAGAAGGCCCAGGAATTACATACATAATAGAAAGAAAAGCCATGAGAAGGTTGCTGTATTAAGGGAACACAGAAAGTGTTCCTTGAATTCACTTTTTAATCTAATATTTAGTCCCTACTATGTGCCAGGTTAGTCTTTGTGAATACAGGAGTGGGTAAGAACAGATGCAGTCTTAACCCATGTAGTGTATATGATCTGAAGGCAGCGGCCCGTTAGAAGCATACATACTTATAAAATGTGATATGGGGGCTGGAGAGATGGCTCAGAGGTTAAGAGCACTGGCTGCTCTTCCAGAGGTCCTAAGTTCAATTCCCAGCAACCACATGGTGGCTCACAACCATCTGTACTGAGATCTGGCGCCCTCCTCTGGTGTGCGGGCATACATCAAGGCAGAATGTTGTATACTAAATAAATAAATCTTTAAAAAAATAAAATGTGATATGGCTGTGAAGGAGGCCACAGATCTCTTCATGCTCCTCTCACCTGGACTCACTGGCAGGGATTTGACTCTTTCTGGAGAGTCGCAGGGAAAATGACATTAAAGACAATTGCTAAGTTTTTGTGTTAGAGAACTGGGCAGATTTAACCAGCCAATGGGAAGTTATCCTGAACTGGACGGCTCCATGGGTGGAAAGGAAGATTTGATGTAAATATGGTAGCTGCATGGCTGTCTCCCCTATGGTAGAAAGTGAGTAGCCAGAGGCATCTGGAGGAGCCTGTAGCCGCCATGGCTGTCTCCTGGCAACAGAGAGAGGAGCCGACTGGTGAGTGCCCGGAGCTATCTCTCAGGAACAGAGAGAAAATTAGAGCAGGAAAAGGCTTTGTGGGTTCTAAAGGAAACTGTTTGGGAAGCCTGTAAACTGGAACAGCCTAGGAACTGGCATAACGAAGAAGGGGTGGGGCGAAGAGTCGGGAAGCTAGCACAGGGTCTCTGGTGTGCATAACAAATGGTCACATGTTGATAGGGACGCAGATACCCCACTTGTCCAGGTAAGAAGGGATGAAGGAAGTGGGTCTTCTTGGCAGAAACCATTTGACTGGTTTCTGAGGGATGCTGCTTGTGAGTTTTTATCTATCATCCAGCAATGCCCCTATGTCCAGATCACTGCCATTTTAGGGAATTTGGACCTAACACTATATCCATACATCCTCCTTGGCTACTATTGACTGTGCAGGAGAGGGGCCCTCGAGCTCCTCACCTTCAGAGAGTCTCTGAACTGGTCTGCTGCTGGCTGCAGTTCAGGAAGACTGATGACAATATAGTCTGGGCTGCTGATAATCGAGGGGTGACCCCACCCCCAAGACCCACGCGTACCATTAAGACTTTTCTACCTTTTGACACCAGAGATTTCAAGCTAGCAGGGGCTATAGTCCGGGACAAAGCCTGCCTATCTGCCCTAGTGAATTTGATTCTACTGGCAGTTACGATCCCTTCCAGATGTTTTAGATTAAGTTTTGGAAAGCTGTGCTTTTACTTGATTGAATCACAGCACTTGGCTGACATATTTTGGCCTTTTATACGCTCCTTAGAGTTATCAGCTAATTGCAGACACTTCAAGAAAATAATACAGCGTGTGTTTATTGTGACAGACCCTGTTAGTATGTCTGCAGTCAAAGATTCATGGAAATTTCATTTTACCAAATCCTGGTTACACGTTAGGGTTGGTTCGGATATGTCGATGGAAACTCGGGAGCTTATGTGAGCAGACACGTCATGTACTTGTTTTGGGAAACGGAAAAAAGACAGACCCAATAGTTCGGCTTTCTTCTTATACTGTTTTGAAATCTTCAGTTATGAATGATTAAATGATTGATTCAACTTTCTAGGGGAAATCTGAGGAATTCTTGCAAAACATCAAAACACAGCTCTGCGTTGCTCTGCTGCCACTGTTTACTGAGGCACTCCCTCTGAATTTGCTCCATTTCTTTAAATGTGGTCTGTTTGGAGCTCTGTCCTTGAAGACTTGGAAAGTGACCCAGGAAAGCAGTATACGGTGGGGGAGCATAGATCACATTCAGGTAGGGGCCACTTGAGGAAGGCAGTATCTTGTCCTAGGATACTACCAAAGGCCTAAAGGAGATGGACCTAGGAGAGGGAAGCATGGAGAAGCTACGTGCCTGTTCCCCAGATGTATCTATCATTGGGGCTGTCCCTGATGTCAAGGCAGGACTCATGACAAGGGGGAATTAAGAGCTCAGCATTGAAACAAAGCGTCCAGAGTCAACTACGAAGGGACTTGTCACTCCAACAGTGACAGATGCACAAGAGAAACGTGACGTCAGAACATTGCATGTCCATGCAGCTGGGACAGGGATTAGCAGGAGTGAGGCACGAGGCCACACCTGTGTGGGGTAGGGAGGGTCTCTGATTAAGCTAAAGTTGAGCGGACCACCACCCCAGTGCAGAGTCAAGAGGAAGCTAAAAGCAGATAGGGTCATGGGAAGGCAAATTACAAAAACCCCATGAAGCTGTTCGGCAAGAAGGGCCTAGGAACTGTGCATTTTAAAAACTGAGGAACCGGGAGATGGCTCACTCGGTAAAGTGCTTGCTTTGCAAGCCTGAAGACCTGAGTTCTAGCCCGAGAACACAAGTTTAAAAAAAAAAAAAAAAAAACAAAAAAAACAAAAAAAAACCTAAGTAAATAATCTCAGCCCTGGCGAGGCAGAGACAAGCAGATCCTTGGGGCTGGCTGACTAACCAGCCTAAATGAGAGACTCTCAAAAAGAAGGTGGGCAGAGCCTGAGGAACAATACCCAGTGTTGTCCCGGGGCTTCACAACTGACATGTACGCACATGAATGCGCACACACATACGCGGAATGATTCAAAATAAAATTGGCAAAGAAAGGCTACCTTTTATAGCTTCCAGCTGTAGCGGCTCCCAAAAGCCATGCCGTAACTACTGCCAGAGCTGAGTGACCATTGCTGTTCCATCATCTGCGCTCCAGATAAAGATTTTTTTCTTAAGCTTGTTTGCTCATTTCCTTTTACACTGCTGCTCTCTGAGGACGCCCAGATTTCTCCCTGGAATGGGTAAATATTGTCTTTCTTGAGAAACTCATGTGTTTTCATTCCCTGGATTGAGATGTTCTTGAGTACCTCTTCTGCACTTGTTACTGGAAGGCTTGGCGCCAACCCCACTGCTCACGGAAGATAAGCCCCCCCCCCCCCCCCCCCCCCCGCATGTCTTCCCTGAGCTCACTGCTCACGTCCTCTCCCTTTCCTTACCCTTGAGCCCATTCTCTGAACTGCAGTTTACTGCCCTCTCCGTTTGATTATATACTGGGGAGGGGGTGTTGTGTAAACGTAAGCTGGAAGCAGAGGTTTCCCTAAGTAAACGTCCATGCAGACAAATGGACATTTCCCGCTTCTGAAAGTCACCTCTGCCTTCTACAAACTGAATTCTCCGAATTGCGTCATTAGTTGATCTCACAAATACCCTTTCACACGTTCAGAAATGGTACATTTTAGCTCTCCGAGCCATCTCAAATTTCATAGTAAGTAAGCCCCAATCATTTTTGGTTAGCAGATTAGTTCAGTGCCCCCTACTTCTTTAAAATACTTGGTTGAAATGTCAGTCGGTACCCAACAAGGGGTAGAATGCATAGATGGTGAAGAGAAGCTTCCCTGGCCCCGTCAGAGCCTTCACGGTCCCCTGGCTCTTGTTCAGTCCCTCGTGACTCAGCTAGAGGATGAGTCCCGTCTGAACAAGGGCAGAGTCCAGCAGGAGAGTAAGCAAACATGTAAGCTGCGAAGCTCACCAGGTCAACTTTTCAGACAGGAAGCTGCGAACAGTGTGACCGCCATGCCTGCAGTGAGGGAGCATTCCATCTCTCTCCAGCCACATCTGGGCTTGCTCCTCCTCTCTGCTGGTCACTCTTTCTGCGCCCTGCATGTTCCCCAGCTGTACCCCCAGCTGACCCAACGGCTGTTAAAGTCCCATTGCACCTGCCTTTTCTAGGTACCCTTAGCATAGTGTCCCCACAACGGTCCCCATGTCCCTTCTGGTTTATTCCATCTGCCCCTTTAGCTTTACTCTACTAGGACTGGCCATTGTGTGTCACGTCACAGGGAAAGCCCCATGGCGTTGTGGGCACTATCCTCCAAGCCAAACTGCTGCCATCTTCACAAGATCAGTGATGCCTCCTTTGAGAATTCAACTCCGTGGGGCCTACCAACTGTTGACATGTTCACATCTTCTCCAGGGAAGCAATTTTAGAGATGGCATTTGTAATGCCATACTGAATCTCTTGGTTCAACGGGACTCATGTATAACAGGTTCAATAAAATCCTAAAATAAATATGGAAGGATCAAGTGAATGAATGGTTCTTAGAGCTATTTGGACACTCGGCGGCTCCTGGCGCAGCCTGGCTCATTGACGTGTGGTTTTGACAGTGGTGCATCACGCAGGGTTTCTCCCGCACTCTGATGTCCGTGAATTTCTCTGTCTCGTAGTACTGTCTTAATTCTCTCTTTTAGTAGAACAAGCCCACCATTGACTGTTTTATTTCCTCTCCACCTAGATTTTAAAGAAATCTTGCATCGAAATTCTGGCAGCTGAACCGTCTACCATATGCGCAGGAGGTAAATGAAAACTAAGTCCTAATCGCTTCCATTAAGTTGGTATTTCGAGCTCAAATCTGTATTTGCTTCATGTGTAAGGGCATAGAAGTAGGACAAGAGGCAGGTAGGTGTGACTCCAAAAATCAAAAATTGCTAATTAAATCTGCTGTGGGGAAAAGAAAGGAGAACCATGTCAGTTGCTGGGAAGTCTAAAATCAGCCATCAAAATCCCTTCTTTCACGGGACATGAGTACAAGGAAACTGTAGAAACACTAGATTCTCACCTTGATGCAAGGCTGATCCCAGTGCCACCCCACCTGTGACCGCCCTGCAGATCACACCAGAGGGTCACTGTGAACCCTGGGCCTCCCTTGGAATGTTGTTCTTAAGTATTCTGTGTACTCGGTATATTCATTTGGCCTAACTGTTCCATCTACCAGGGCTCACAAAATAGTGGTAGAGAATTGCAGGCATCGCTGTAAGGTCTACTAGAATGTATCATCAGTGGAGGAGCTCTCTAGGGAGCAGCCTTTGCCTTGACTTTCAGTATCATCTCCAAGTGATGAAGACGGGGGCTTTGGCCAGCTTTGCAGTATGGGCTGCCTCCCACTTCAAGGGTGTGCTCTTTTGATGCACAGGCGTCAGCTCTGTTTCAGCCGTGTAATGGGCTTTTTAACCTGCCGTGGGCCAGGCACATTGCTGGGTGCTGGGTATATGAAGATAGACTCTGTGGGTCCCTGTCCCCCTGAACCTTTTGTCTTTCACTGTTGAGAGTCCCTATTGATACCCCATTTCTAGCCTTTCTGAACACCAAATGCCAGTCATTGATTATTGACGCCCAACCCAGATGAGACAGTAGATCCTGCAGAAAAGCTCGCTTATGGCATATTTTACTGGTATAATCAAGGCGCTTGCTTAAAGATTTCCTTCTCAGTTCTTAATTGGATTTTAGAGCAATTGAAAATGGCCAAGGAGGCAGACACTAAATCTGTGTCAACATCACAATAAATGCATACATGTTAGCATGAATCAATGCATATGTAAATGTGCACATATGTATAAACCCCATACATATATTAGTGCATATGTGAACACGTGAATACATACATACGGGTATACATACACATGTATGTAAAGTTGTTAGCAAAATACACGGTGGCTATCTGAGCTATGTGTTAATTTCCTAAGGAAAAGCAATTTGAGAAGATTTCCTTTCTATATTCAAATAATTGGGTTTTTTTTGCCAGCACAGATGACAGGGGAATATGTTCACCACAGGGCACACTCCAGGAGAATGTCTTCAAAGAAATCCTGGTGGGGTGATTAACATGTACAGTTCCATCACTTGGGAGGCTGAGGCTAGTTCAAGGCCAGCCTGAGCTCCACAGTGCACCATGTAAGGAAGAAGTGGGTGGCCTGGAGGGACAATTCAGGGATTAAGAGCACTTGCTGCTCCTGCAGAAGACCCTGGTTTCCAGCCCCCACAGGGTGTTCACAGCCATCTGTACCTCTCGCTCCAGGGACCTGATGCCCTTTTCTGATGAAACTCCAAGGATATCAAGCACACACTTGGTGCACACTCATTCATGCAGGCAAAACACACACACATATAAAATGAATAAATCAAAAACACAGGGGAGGGAAATTTGGCAGAAGATAAATGCATAAACGCATACTGGGGTGTTGTAAAGGGCCGTGCAGAGAAGAGCCTAAACTGGACTGGACAGTCATCCTAAGTTTTGGGAGCGTCTTGTAAGGAAGTGGGCTGTTTGGAGGACTTGAACTTTGTGTATTGTGTGTGAATACAATGTGTTTTTTATAATCCTAAACTTTAAAGTAATTAGAAGACAAGGAAGTCCCTTGATTGTGCAATTATCTCATGCGGGATGAAAACCCAGGCTACGGCTTTGCAACCTTGGCTGTGGAGCAACCCTGTGATCCATCAGAAAGCCTGCAGGGGATGGGCAGTTTTTAATTCTCAAGAATCATTAGCTCTTTCCCCTAAGCATGTCCCACTGCCTAGCAAAGTTCCTGGCACTAAATTGGTCATTAGTAAAATCTGATGAGTGTCTTCATTTAACAATACCTTTGGCTTTTCTCTGTTTGATCCTTTTTAGCTCCTTCCATACAACCGTAAGAGGGTCATCCACTTTTTAATTGTTTAAGTAGAATGAAACAGAATTTTAAAAAGCAATAGCCATTTAGACAATAAAAAGCCCTCCTCAATAATTCTAGACTCAATAAATTACTCAGTCTTCCTCACATACTGTTAAGATGTTCGAGACAATTTTAAGAATTATATACATAAACTTAATGCATATGGCGCAGAAGTACTAGGGCCCACGAGATCTGCCAGATTCTCTGAGTGGGCTGTCCAGTGGCAGACACTGTGTGAGGCAGCAGGATATAGAGAGGAATAAGGTTCTTACAGGATAATTACTAAGGATAGAATTTGGGCTCAAATAGCCAGTTTCATACACAAACAGGTTTAGGGAAAACCTGATTTCATTGATACAGGGGATTGAAAGTACATGTCACTAAAAGAAGTGTCAATAACCCAAGTGCCTGAGGAGCAGAACCTCTGCAGAATGCATCCAGGCTGGGTCTGCCAGTCTGCAGGCTTTGAGTGATTGTCACATGCATTCTTTTTATCCACACTGCGGTTTTTAAAGATACAGTTACTATGCTCAAACACCAATGTACTTAAGGAGTCCAGTTTTTGTACTATCTTGGGAAATCAAACCTAATAACAGTGGTGCTGTATTTGCCCAGGATAGCCATTGTTGGGAATGAGTAACCAATATGTGTGTATTTCTTCCCACTCAATAGCCCCTTTCCACTCCCTATTGTCACCCCTGACTCATGGCCATTCTGCTCACTCCTTTGTCTTGATTCAGTCCCTGTTGCAAAGCACACAGTAGTCACCTGCTGTGTGGCAGCTTTGACACCACCTTCATTTAAATAACTTGGTTCCCTTCCAACACAGATGCCTTTGAAGGTTCTTATTAACCATTCGTGCATGTCGTGTAGTTAGGAAAGATGGCCCATCTATAGGCTGCTCCACCTATCTGAACCCTTGTTTAGGAAACACACACTGTGCTGAGCTCAGTGGGTCTCAGGCTCAGAGTTCATCACATACTCGATAAGCACGGACTTCAGGCAAGGACTGATTGGGATCCAGTCTGGTCTGCATTTAAAGTCCTTACCAGCACTTCTAGAAAGGAAGCCATACCCAGTCCCTCACATGACATTTCAGAGACAGTTGGAGTATCCCACTGTTTCCCACGGCTTCTGATGAGGCAGGGAAGGTTCATACAAAAGCAAACCATTTCTGCCTTCATGTCTGCTGTTGAACTTTAGATGCTTGAAGGAGACTCATTCGAGCAAAGTCAGAAGGTGTTCTCATTTCTTGACCTGCTTGGTGTTCTGCAAAGCACTCATGCTTGCTGCTAGACCCTCTTCTGAATGGAACGTTTCATGGTCTTCTGAACACACACACTCCCCTTAGTTTAAGATATTTCTGATTGGAGAAGAACTGGCGATGAAAATGCCAAGTGGGAAGCCCACAGTTTCTTAGAAAGTTAAACACACGCTGACTGAATGGCCCAGCCTTGCCATCCCTAGACATCTGCCCAAAATAAAAGGGAAAATGAAATCTATGACCAGACGAAATCAATAGGTAGTTGTTAATACTAGCTCTACTTTTAATAGACCCAAAGCTGCAAACCACTCACATATTCATGAGCAAGTGAATGGACAAAAAAAAATAATTTTTCTGTATGTTAGAATAATACTCATCCCTAAAACAAACCCTGGGTAAACCTCAAAGTAAGTACAGGTGAGTCTTAATCGCGCTGATGGGAGAGCCAAGTGGAACGCTTGCTTGTGTGACCCCACTCGATGAACTCCCAGGACGCTGGACCTGATCGATGCTTTATTAGAAAGCAGAGCAGCGGCTCCTCAGTCGGAAGGAGGAACAGGGAGAGATGGCAGAGGCAGTGGAGGAACATTGATGGTGGTAAAGAGGTCAACATCCTGTCTGCTTTATGTGTCTCATGTCAAATCTTACCCTTTCTGTGCATGCTAATGTACCCCGGTTATGACTCACAGACCATGTTGTAAAATCTCAGTGTTCCAAAGAATATTGGGTGGTGCAATAAGCATTTATCAGGAAAGAAAATCCAAACCGACTTCCAGGATGAAGTGGCTCTGACTGTCGTGGGACACAGCAGTGCTGAGAGAGCTGAGAAAGGGGAAAATGTGCAAATATTTCTCTTTCTAGTCCAGGGAGTGATGGGAAGCCATCCAGAAACTATGTGTTTTTTTAAAAAAGGAAGAAAACTGAAGAAGAGGGTGTAAAGTAGGTTTGTTACATCCCTTACTTTTTGCTCTTTTTAAATCACAAACTATGAAATTTGCCCTTCTAAAGCGTACAATTGATTTGATGTTGTTAACATATCAATGTTGTGTGGCCACAGCAGCCACCTAATTTCATAATGCGTTCATCATCCAGAAAGAAAGAAACTGTACTTAGTGAGCAATCATTCCCATCCCCCACCATAGCCACCACTAGTCTGCTTCCTGATTTTGCTAACTTAGGCAACTCACAAAAATGGAATCCTGCAACATGCAACCTTTTGCACCTGACTTCTTTCATTTAGCACAGTGTTTCTAAGGCTCCCATGTTACAGCATGCATTGGAACCTGGTCTCTTTATGGTTAGGTAATATTCTGTTATGTAGAGAAATTTTATTTATCAGTTAGTGGGCATCGGCTGTTTCTATTGCGGGCTCTTATGAACAGTGCTATTGTGAGTTCTTGTGCAAGTTTTTGTGTGGACACCCAGTATTCATTTCTCTTGGATATATATCTATGTTGCCTGAGATTTCTGTCCCACTAGGTCCCATAGCCATTCAGTCCCAAAGAAATACACAGAGGCCTGCATTAATTGTAAGCTGGTTGGCCTAGTAGCTCAGGTTTCTTATTAACTCTTACATGCTACATTAACCCATAATTCTTGTCAGTGTTAGCCATGAGGCTTGATACCTTTTATCAGCAAGGCAGTCTCATCTTGCTTCCTCTGTATCTGGGTGAAGACTGCAGACTGAGCATTCCTCTTCCTAGAATTCTCCTGTTCTCATCACCCCACCTATCCTTCCTGCCTGGCTGCTGGCCAATCAGCATTTTATTAAAGCAATACAACTGACAAATCTTTGCAGGGTACAAGACCATTGTCCTACAACATATCTAGGAGGAGAAAGTTTGGTTCATGGTGTAATCATATTTAAAATTTTGAGAAACAGCCAGACTATTGCCAAAGAGGTTTACCATTTTATAATCCCACTAACGATGCCCATGGATTTTCCTTTCTTCCCCTAATCTTGTTACTTTCAGTATAGCCGTCTTATCAGCTATGAAATAGTATTGCAGTTTTTATTTGCATTTCCATAATGACTAATGGTGTTGGACATATTTTCATTTGTTGACCTCAAAAAGTACCCAGATTAGACCTGGCTTGGACCTGAACACATGAGCATCTTGCCTTTCCCCATTTTGTTCTTTCAGTCATCCAGTGAGCTTACATGGAGGTAAATGACCCCAGGTTAGCAGGACAGCATCTATAAGACATAGAAATGCTAACATCTGTCATCAAGAACCTTAAATTACATGTTTTCTGCCTTGCCTTTGTCTTGAGGATACATACCTAAAAGGAGAACTATCACAAAAGATTAAATCAAAGACATAAACAATTTTACCTGAAGGCTCATAGTCCATCCAGAAACTTCCTGAAGGAGCTGATATCCTACAGAGAATCCTGTGTTCACATTCTCTGTACACACTGAACTGTGTAGACTGTGAAGGGTCAACTGTAGGGCTCTGGGGATAAGGGACATTAGAGAGGAATGATCTGGATGGGGTGTATCCTGGATCCTCCTGCTACAGATCCATTGCACAGAGCTGGATTACATAACTTCTTTGTACAAGAATCTGGCATTCCAATGAGGCTGCTGGGTTAGATCGTTGAGCTGTTCTGGAAACCAAATATGTGTGCTGACGTGGAAATTGTGCCAGGCAGGGTAGGAGTCTGCCTCTCACTCCGGCATCTTCTCCCCAGGCCTAAATGGTTGCATGGTTTGATTCCTATCATGGGTCCCTGATGTCTTCCTTCCTCTACTCCCTGAGGCTGAGCCAACCAGACATGTGGGGAGCTGCTTTTATAGAGGGTTCGACAGCTGAGCTGGCAGTGCCGAACATGGTGTTAGAGAAGGGAGCTTGGCATGCAGCCTGTGTCCAGCATCTCCTCTCCCTTTGCTGATCTCTGAGGGAACGAGAGGGAGGCCAAAGGCAAAGCAGAAAACATGCAGAATCTGCAGAAGTGTCGACCAGATGTCTGTATGTCTGGCATTCAAACTAGAAACCCAAGATAAGTTTCCCTGAGCTTCATTGAGAAAATAAGATGCAGTAAGAGTCTTTCCAACCACTGAACTAGCCGATGATCAGAGATGGGCCAGGATGGGAAGCATCTAAAGTTTTAAATACACCTTTCTAAACTTTGCAATAGCTTGTAAGTATCAATACGCATGTATAAATTCTCACTGCTCGTGACTGTAGCCCCGAAAAACCACACTGATTAATAAAGTTCCCAACCAAGGTTCTGACCCTGAGGATATGAGTCCAGTTTTGCTAGCTCTGAGTAAATCATCAAAAGATTGCGGTCTTACTCCCTTTCTCTTCTGGCCCCAGTTCTTCTGAAAGCCTTCCTTATCTGTACTCTCAACCCACAGTGTGTCTGGGTTCCTCACAGTTTCCTGTTTCATGTGTGGGTCTGCCCAACACAACTGTCAGATGAGCACACCTGTCCAAAGTTAGTCCAAAGATGGGCGTTAAAGAAATCATACCCCAACTCCTACGTTACTCAAGGGTCACAACACAGTGAACATCCGTTTTCTGTTTCAGTCAGATGGTCTTACGAGGATAGTGGGTGACAGCTAGGCTAGTGGTCCCTGGTGCCTGGCTGCCCTGGATTCCAAAACAGGTCTGAGGGTTTTTTAATTGGTGCGATCTTGAGCAATTACATAACCTCTCTGAGATCACTTTCTCAGCTACACTCCCTGGATTGCAGGGGGATGGAAATGACATCAGATCCATACAACGCTCACCACTGGGCTGGCACAGCGAGGGACCATTAACTATCAGTTATTGCTTTGGCAAACAAGATCTTTGAATTCCATGGGAATGAAAGTGACATAAACTCATGACATTTATTTAACATTGAAAGAGTCCCATATGCTGGCTTTTTAATTCCATTCTTCTGCCAGCGAAGCCTCTATTTAGGTAGCAAGTTACTCTAGGTCGACTTTAACAGACACTGAAGCTTTTCTTCTGGGCTGGAGTTCAATTACAGGTTAAAGAAAAAATCTTTTAAAGCCAGTATGGTGGCAACACTTTTAATTTTTAACATCAGGAAGGCAAAGGCATGTGGGCTTATTGGCCCTCCAGCCTAGCCCACTCGGCAAGCCTAAAGTCAGAGAAGACCCTGCTTCAGAAACCAAGATAGATGGCTCCTGAGGAACAACAGTGCATCCAGGAGAAGGGAAAGCTGCAAAAGTCACACCGCCACTAATTAAAGGAATGCTTTCCTGGTTGGGGAGAAAGAGACCAAAGGGCACTACATCGCTGCGTGCCCAGCAGTGGTTCCCCACAGGCTCTACGTGCCATGGACCGTAGTCCCCAAAACTCCTGAGGTATCTTGACTCTAAAGAAAATCTTTCAGGAGATTCCAAAATGTAAATCAGACTCGAGGAGGGATGTTGGGAGGAAGTGGAGGACTCTTCTCTGGGTCCCCTCTGGCTGTTTTAGCACTGTCTAGACTGGAAAAGTGGGTAAGATTCAAATAGAGATAGGGAGGACGGCAGTGCAGGCAGGAGCAGAAGCAGGGAGTGGCACCTCTGAGCAGGAAACAGTGTCTTCCTTGAGAACACAGGAGAGAAGGGGTCAGTGAGCGGGAAGGAGCCTTCACGCTGTCCTTGTTCTCCTACCTGACCTGATCCCTGGGCTTCTGAAGCCTACGGAAACAGTAGCCAGAGGCTCTGGAGCAGACATAAAGCAAGTCCATGGGTGATGGTCAAGTAATGTGTGCTGTTGTTCCTCCTTTCAGAGTCTTTTCAAGTGGTCATAAGGGGAAATGGCTTCCGACACGCCCGCAACGTGGACAGGGTCCTCTGCAGCTTCAAGATCAACGACTCAGTCACACTCAGTAAGTCCTGGTAACTTGAGGGTGGGACGGGGGACATTGCCAGCACAGCCACTTCAGAGAATTGCTCAGTGCTAATGAGGCCTCCAGTGAGAACAATTGGTCCTCTTGTGCCCTTGGTTCTGACCAGAGTCTGACCACACTGGGTAGGAACAGCCCAAGGGTACCCAGCTTGGGGATCAGGACAAGGCTTGACAAGAGCTCTCAGTGTCCCCCCCACACACACACATACACACAAACATAGAGCCAGACCTAAGGAGGCAGTGAGTGCCTGCTTCCTTCTTATGGTTTACCAAGTCCCTGACCCCACCCCCGCTGGTCCTGCAAGCCCTGCTTAGTTAGGGCCTGTGGAACTCTCGAGGCTTCTCAGCCAAGTACTGGAGATTTTAAAGAAATGATAAAACAAGATGGGTCTAAATTGATCAATCTTGAATAAAGCAAAAACCAGACCACTGGGCTTGCATGTGTGGATTCCGGGACTTTTTTTCAATCTGGAAGGTTCTTGATTAGAGTAGCCAAGAAACACTCATTGTGGTGAAGACTTTGCATGCAGTCAGAACAATGGCAGTAAAACTAAGGGCATCTCATGAGGGAAAGCAGGCTTTCACAGCAGCCGAGCCTCCGGGAGACCTTTGCAGCAGGCAAGATCTGAATTTAAAGACGTGTGACTCGGTGGCCATCCAGGAGAGATGGGAGGTCTGGTTTCAGAAAGGCAGATGGCGGGAGCCTGGTTGTTACTTGCATCTGGCATCCATCACGCGGACAATTACTGGCTCCCTGTCTGCAGTGATAAACAGCAGCCACGCTGGGCTGTATTTTCCATCACGCTGTGTGCTCCTTGCTCTATCCTCTCTGCTCTGCAGCCCAGAGGTTTGGGAGGGAAGGAAGGCAGACCCCCACCCACAGGCCGTTCACTGCTCACTCTGGGTTTTCTCCTTATACCCCCGGAAGAGAGGAGGTCTAACTCTATTTTAATTAGGAAAGTTGAAGGGCACACCTTTTTTTCTCTCCTTGACACCTTCAAACCATCTTGATAGCTTAAACACCTTAGCTTCCTAACAGACATCTGGAATTGCTGGCTTGGGATAATATCAAACATTGAAAACATTCAGTTAGTTTTATTAAAAATTTGGAATGCTCTCGTATGTTTAAAATGTGTGTGCTGCTTGAAACCATTTTTCCATGTCCCTGAGCAGCCATAGTGTGGAAGCTGCTTCCTAAGCCACTGTAAATTCTCGCTTTCCCTCCCAAGCTCAGACCCCAGGAAAGTTAAGAGCTCTGAGAATTTGAACTGGCCTCTGTGGGGCAAACCGTGTGTGTGTGTGTGTGTGTGTGTGTGTGTGTGTGTGTGTCTGTGTGTGTGTGTGTGTGTGTCTGTGTCTGTGTCTGTCTGTGTGTGTGTGTCTGTTGGGGGCACAACACATGGGTCAGACCCACGCTGTAGCCGGCACTTGCCAGCTGATCCGTGAACTCCAGTTTCTCACCCCTTTGCCGGCACCGCCTGTGCCCACTGTCCACTCACTCACAGACAAATACAGGCCACTGGACTAGGAGGGCACCTCGAACTCCAAACTCACCCCACTCCAGCACACTGGGACTGCCGAAGACAGAGACAGTAAATTGATCCCAGAGAGACTATGCCTGGCACTTAGCCACACTGGATACAGAAGGTGCTGAATTCACTCTCAGTTCAAATATTTAAAATCACTTAGAAACAAAACATCAGATAGGACTTCTTTGACACAGTGACATACATAATTTCCATGACACAGTGACATGTATCTCCATGACACAGTGACACACATCTCCATGACACAGTGACACGCATCTCCATGACACAGTGACACGCATCTCCATGACACAGTGACACGCATCTCCATGACACAGTGACACGCATCTCCATGACACAGTGACACGCATCTCCATGACACAGTGACACTCATCTCCATGTACAGATTTGAAACTCAATGTCATTCCAAGACTATGTCACTATGAAGAGATGGTCACTTTAAAGTTGGGAGGAAATAGCGAGTCATCCCACCTCCTCTGCAATGTTTATCTGGTGGTTCTAGCATCACCATCTTATAAATGGTGGGAGCGTTCTAGGGAGCTAGCTGAGGTGGTCCCCACATGCGGAAGGCAGCTGTTGATACTTGAAAGCCATACATGGCCAGTCTCTGCCACATTAGACAATGTCATGGCATCGTTAAAGACACCAGAAAATAATGATAACATCAAGACTTTTAAATACTTTGGAATGATCTTGCATTCCTAAAAAACTAGAGTTCTTAGTTTATTGCTAGACAATCGAGGGTTATTAAACTGAATGTTTCAGAATTAGCCCCTCAGTAAATTTTTTCTAATTTCCAATTAATTTTTAGCTAACATACAAATAATGGGTTTTATTGTGACATTTTCATACCTATTCTTCACTGTTCTCTGCTTGTGCTCACCCCACCACTGCCCCCCAGCTATAAGCACTTCAACTTTTACTGCTACCTCTGTCCAGAGTTCAATGGCGACCATTAGAAAACATTCCAGGGAGCTGGAGAGATGGCTCAGGAGTTAAGAGCACTGTCTGCTCTTCCAGAGGACCTTAGTGCAGTTCCCAGCACCCACATCAGGTGGCTCACAACCGTTTATAACTCCAGCGCCAGGGCATCAGCTCCCCCACACACATATACATATAAAAATAAGTGAATAAAATAAAATCTTTTTTAAAATAAAAATATCCAGGGAAAATGTAACAAACAAAATCTATTGAGAACAATTTGTCTAGACATACAGAATGACATATGAGTGACATATAAGGAAAACCTTTGTGAGGACTATTTTTAAAATGAGAATAAATGCATGGTCTAGTCTCCAGGCGTAGTGCCGTCTCTGGAGACAAACACCAGGGAAGAGCCCTGGCTCAGCTACCGCCAGCTGTTGGCGGTAACAGGTTATCCGACACTTTGTGTCTTGGTTTTTCCCTGTGCGATGCTTGTGGCGATAGCATCTGTGTCCTAGGCTGTTAAGAGGCATAGTGTGACAGGCGGGACTTATCGCAGGCTTGCTACGGACAGCCGCCCAGTCCTGACCGCGGGTGCTATTTCATTATTACTAGGAACCATGCCACTCCTACTAAACAGAGAAATAAATGAGCATTGTAAAGATATCGCTTATTTAAAATTTAATATTTACTTTTAGTACAATCCCAGTGAAAATCTCCGTGGTGCTTTTAAAGTTAAAATAATTTTAAGCTTTATATGGAAGAATAAACTACAAGATTAGCCAAGTAAAATGCAGAAACTGCCTGAGCTGACTTTAGGATGAACCAAAAAAGCGTAGTCATTCAAAGACTGTGTGACCAGTATAACTGGCAAATGGCAAAGGAACAGAGCTCCAAACAGAGCCAGACTCCGGCATGAACTTAGCATTGAATTAAATGACCATTCCGATCATGATGCTGGGACAACTGGCTAGCTGCTTAGAGAAACGATTAAGTTTGATTTTTATCTTACACTTTCCAGTTAAACAAATTCCAGATGACCTGAAAATTCTAATGTGAACATGAAAATATAAAATTTCTAGAAAAGTAAATGTTTGCATAATTACCAAGGGTATAAAGATGTTGAGCAAAAAGTGACTGTGCTTGAAGGAAAAATTTGATAGCGTAAGCACATGTTTTTAAATTCTCCTATTACCAACCCCAACAAAAATCAAAAGGAAAAGGAAATAAAGGAAAATTATTTATAATATATATAATACGAGGTCAAAAGTTTAGTATAAAGATATCTGCTGAAGTCAGGCATATAAAAATAAATTTTTTTAAAAAAAAAAGTAGGGAAATTGGGCTGATGTGATGACTCAGCAGCTAAAATTGCAAGCCTGACCAGCCGAGTCCAATCCCGGCTCCCACAGTGGAGAGAGAGAACCACTCCTCAGAGTTCTCCTCTGGACTCCATGCATGTGCACACAAATAATAAAGTTGTTTACAAAAGAAAAAAAACAGGTGAAATATAAAATATATGAAAAGGAAACTTCTAAGAAAAATGGTGGCCCACAACCCCACGGAAAGGGCTCAGTGTGAGCAGGGGCAGGCAAGGAGGCTTTCTTGGATTTTCCTTTGGCACATGTTCCCGTGAAGCTCAAGTTGGCCCCTGGTATACCATGTAGATGAGGATTGCCTCGAATTCCTAATCCTTCAGCCTCCCAAGTACGGGGACGACAGGCATGTGCCACCATATCCAGCAGCAGTCAGGAAGGGTGGCAAAGACCCGGTGCCCAGAACTGGTAAAGAGGCAGGCAAAGGCGCTTTCATGCATGGTCAGTGAGACACCATCAGAAACCCTAGAAGGCAATTCTTGAAATGAGCCGACTGCTTTCACACAACTTTTTAATGAAGCAGAGTTGGGGTTTAAGATATAAAGATATCTTCATGCAGGCATAAGCATGAGGGTTAGAAGAAAGAGAGGTGCTAGGAAGAGAGTAAAACATGCCTGCAAGCAAGGAGGTGCATTTCTCAAAGGAAAGTCTCGGAAAGAGAGACCCACCTAAGTGTGCTAATGGATGGTCTCCTCACGGGAGAGGCCTTCTATCCATTCTTGGCCCACATTTCAATATCCACATCTTTCAAAGGAAATGAAAGGGAATGTGTATTGCAGGTCTCAGCCTGTGTGTTGTGACCCCTTTGGGGTCAAACGACCCTTAGGGTTTGCCTAAGGCCATTGGAAAACACAGATATTTATCATTATGATTCACAACAGTAGCAAAATTACAGTTAAAAGTAGCAATGAAAATGAAGGATCAAAAAAACCAATGTTGTGTGGGGATCACCACAACACGAGGTGCTGTATTAAAGGGCCGCAGCATGAGGAAGGTTGAGAACCTCTGATATACAGAGACATGGGCGGCGTGACTGCTTATCATGCTACTGCTCGTGATGGCAAAAAAAAGCAAGAAGAGGGGGTAGGGACATTTAAATAACGGCATGAATGTTTCATGGTAGATGAGCCACATGTCAATTGTGAGTCGCCCTTTATAATTAGCTAATACTGTAGGGCAGTGACTGGCGCTGAGGGATGTTGCGTCCTGTGTTAGAACAGCTACAGGCGGTACGAAGGAGCTGCACTAGGGTCTGTTTTTCTTCACACACGTTCCCAACAAACTTGAAGGACACACCTTGTGCCATTAGCAGCAGACATCCCTGAATAAGACAACAGTAAATTCATATTTTCTTCTCCCTATCTAAGATTGCTACACACCCATGCTCCCCCTACAATTAGAAAAGAGCTCACTAAGGTTATTTTTAAACTTAATTTAATTTTTTAAATAATTATTTAGGTATAGCACACATACTATACTTAGCATCTGGTTGGCTTTCCAATCGCCAGGCTGAAGTGCCTTCTGGCCAATTGCATACCTTGGAAATACCACAATTTTTAGCAGTTTACCCTGGCTGCACGTTAGCCTACTTCAGTCTGCAGTGTGCTGTACCAAGAGAAGGTCTGCTTCCAATTGGAAACCCGCTTGCATAGCGATTAGAATGCCAAAATAGAGACCCCGGGGTATGAGCTGAGGACCAACCCATTTTATGCATGGTAAATAATAAACGGACAGTTTACTAATGCAATAACACAGCTCGTGCTAGACTGTCTTTGTGTGACAGTGGCTAGAAGCAAGGACACGTTTTACAGACTAGTGCAGTTCACAAGGCTCACTCTATGGTTTCAGGGCCATGCTTTATTGTTTATATAAAATGTTACTTCCCAGCTTGATTTCTTACTTAACAGGCCTAGCCATGGCTTACTTTCTGTACACCCCCCAAAGAACAGGGCTCTGTCCCATTCGAAGATACTTTCTCAAACAGGCTATTTTGAAAGTTCCCCTAAAGAGGCTCAGCATCCCCAAAGAAAAAGACCCTTGTTTGAATGTAGATGGTCCAGGGTGCTTTTTAAACGTTGTCTTATTATCCAGAAACTATACTTCATCTTAGAAGATATCTGGGAGCCAGGGCTGCTGGGGGCACCCAGAGGCAATCGCCGGTGTATCTGTGACAGCAGATAAAAGGAAAAGACAGAGGAAAAAGAAATCGTACACCTCCCAGCAAAAGTTGGGTTAGAGTATTACATGTGCTGGTCAAAGGCACTGCATGCACATGCAGTTTGGATGAGTTCCTGAGGAGCTGTTGTCCCATTAGAATGTCACAGTGTCACTTAGAGATATAAGGAGCCTGTGGGGCCTTGATTCTTTCCCAACAAGTTTCATCTAAAAGGCAGCAGCTGCTGACTGCTGAGCATCCAGCTGGTCTCTGTCTGTCCGTGTATCTCTTTCTGCGTCATCTCTCCCCCGTGCCACCTCATTGCACCATAGCCAGGCTGTGAGGGAAGAGTTATCTGTGCCCTCATCTTTACTAATGAGGAAACAAACTCAGGTTAATGAAGTCCCAGAGGCTGCTAGATGACCAGGTTAACAACTTAAAGTTGAGCGATCTCTGCTTTGCCAAGAAACCTGGATTCCCCAAGATCCCAAAGCCGCACCTCTAGAGCCAAGATGCCTCAGGATTAAACTGCTTGTCTGATGTCACACATCAGAGAGCAGATAGGTGAGCCTCAGTCCAGCGAAGACAGGTCCCAGGGTGCAGAGCATCACTTTCAGTGGCTGGCAGTTTGACCATGGTGAAGTCCCACTGCTTTCCTAAGTGGTCCCTTTGGCCTGAGCCTCGGGAGCCTCTCCTTACTGCTTGGGCATCTCCATTGCCCCTCCTTTCAGGAGAGCTTGACTTTTGTCCTAGTTCTGAAGTGGCTCCTGGACAGAGTACATCACCGCATGTTCATGTCACACAAACCAAGACAAAACAGCAGATAGGTTGGAGTCTACCCTGGGAATGTACATTGTGAGGTCTGCCACCAGAGAGACTTTCACAGGGGCAAGTTGACAGTTATGTGCAGGGGCCTGTATGCGGTCAGACTTGCTGTGGGGCCACCAAGTGCTCAGTGGCCCCAACAGAAAATGGTAAACCCTACAGAAAAACGCAGTGTTGAGGCAAAATTTGCTGGATGTGTTCCCCTGCCTCTACCCTTCCCCTTCTGCTCTATGTGAGAAGTTGGCGTCCCCCTTCTCTTCTGCACCAGGTGGCTGAACCTTCATAGTCACTGCCCGTATGTGTATAGTGATGGATAGGGACCTGGTGCAACCCTGCTCCTTTGTCATTTTCATAGGATGATGCAAGAGAAGATCCTGAGCAGAGAAACAGCTAGAGCCCAGGAGCCCCAGGCAGGCTGTTCTTTGTGTTGTTTAAATATTTATTCGGCGTTCCTTTGGAGAGGCTGGATTGGGTCTGCTGAGGGAAAGAATAAACGCACTGGTAGCTGTCTCCCTCTGCCTTTCAGTTTGGGCAACAACTTACACACCACGTCAGCACATGTTATGCACATGCCATGCACATGCTACACAGCTCAGGTGTGTACCAGCCCCCTCCTTCCCTCCCCTGCACTGGGTTTCTGTGAAGATTTCATCCTTCAAGTTCTTGCTGTGACCTGTGGTCATGCTTCAGGCTTTTGGGGTGGCCTTGCCTCTTAGTTGCAACTCCAAAGGGAAACATTTTCCAAATCTAACTGTGCACAGTCAGAAGAGTTTGTATGTCACAAGGCACATGCCTTGTGCATGAATCCTCAACTGTCCTTTATGGGGGAAAAACAGGGTTTTTAAAAGTATATTTATTCTTAGCAAAGTGCAGCTGTTTGGACGCAGCAGTGATCCTGACCTCGGGATTACAACATTTTAAAAGGCCAATTCTTTGCTTAGAAGATAATTTGTATGTTTTACGAAGTCAACAGTGAAGACTTTTTTTTGGTGTGGATTTATAGAGAGGAGAAAATGCTTTGTGAGAACCCTGTGCCTCATTACCTTCATCTAGTGTTCTTGCAATACCCAGAGCTGCTCTAATAACTTCAGAGCAAGGTAAATGCCAAATCCCACAAAGTTATGTGTAGTATGATCCCAATTCTATAAAAACACTACACAGAGAATGAAATATTATATATACCCAAAGGCCTCCATGATGTTTATCAACTGGGCATGGTGGTTCACTCCCTTAATAATTCACGCACTTGGGAGACTACCAGGGGAAGGCCATGCTAGGCTACACAGTGAGTTTAAAGGCAGTCTGAGATGTATGGGGAGAGCTTGTCACATATGCACCCAAAAAGTTTAGCACTGAGAATTATGATTATCAAATATTTTAAGAGTTTTGTCAACTCAGAATAATTATACTACACATGTTACTTTTGTAACAGATAAAAAATAAAATTTTATCCTGCGAATTCAAAAGAGGTTCTGGCAAGCAGTTAAACACTGGTGTGTCAACAGCTACGGAAACCAAAGCTTGTGCATATGATCATCCCTTCCCTCAAATGCAGTGACCAAGGCAACCCTCATTTCCTGCTGTAACTGTCCTCAGCCTTGAACCCTGCGCGGGTATTTGTACATCGGTTGCTGCTCTACGGCTCCCCCACCCCCATCAGGTCATGACCCCGACATTAACACAATGCCCGAATGAACCGTGTTTCTATGCTGATGCTGTGCCAACCTGTCACAAGGATGGTCTGGGTCCCACGGAGCCTACGTGAGAAACTGGCTGGGAAACACTCTTCCTATTCTCCAAACGTGCTCCCTCTCCTTCCTGTACTCATCGTCTTAGACAGTTCTGAACTTTCTGGACATTGCACCAGCAACCCAGGGGCCCTGAACTCTGAATTGATGCCTTCAGCCTTACTGCCATGGACTGAGGGATGATCTTGAACCACATCTGACATTACACCAGGCATTTCCCTCCCAGCAGTACTGAGGTTTGGAGGTTCTGGTGGAGATGTCCATGCCATTTCCCATTTTGTCTCAGATGTTGCCAAATACCCCTTTATGGGGCAAATCTCCCCGTTTGAGAAACTATTGCACCATGTATACATGTTCCAAAGATTGTGTTTCATATATGTGTACACACACACACACACACACACACACACACACACACACACACACATCGTAGCTGGGCAAGTTGCAGGAGCCCCTGAGTTTAAAAGCGCCCTCATCCTGTGTTTCCACCTTATTACTGTAGACAATGTGTTGAGTGTTTATCAAAGGCTAAACTTTAATAACGATTCCCATTCCGATTTATAAAACAAGAGCTGAGTATTGTTGACATCTTTCAGAGGAGAACTCTAAGCTGTGAACAGGGTAAAAGGCGCTGCCCAGGGCTATATCCCTATGAGCTGTGCTGGGCCTCTGCAGCTCAACTCTTCGTCTGCCTATGACTCTATCCTGCTGCAGGCTACCCCACAGACCAGGACGGGGAGAGGAGATAGGGAGCAGAGCCTGGGGGCCCCTGTGCCACAACTACTGACTTAGTAGTTCCTTGATCCAGGACAGTTACCTCGAACCTGTGACCTTACCGCAGCTGGGTAGTGAGGGCTCCATGAAGCCCTCCAGCTCCAGGCCAGGAGGGTTAGATAGCTCGGGGTCATGTGTAAGCACCAGGTTAAACTCCCAATTCTCCCCTTGGAAGGCGGTCTCTGGTTCCTGCTGAGCATAGGAGGGCATTGCAGGGAGACACGCTTGGCCCACATGCCACCCACATTCGGTTCTGACTCCTCTTCCCCTTTCCCTTGACTTCACCATTGCTGCTCAGCCTGTCTTAGCAGAAGTCATGCTCCACTTTCACAGCCTCTGCTTCGTTCCATAAAGTAGGCAGACGTCTACTGCTAGAATCCTGAGCTGTTACCCCCATCTGTGGAAACCTTCCAGCATAGAGCCCCCACACTCAACATTGCCCAGTAGTGTGCCTCTCTGTTGTCTCAGTCGTGGGTCCCTTTGAGGACCCATTGAGTTCATAAATGACACCTGAGGCAGCTGGACACTTGGCCACCTCCTTTCAGCCTGTGTCTCCATGAAGCTCAACCCAGATGCTTTGGATTCCACCAATTTAGGGAGCCCTGACTCTGGTTTCCCTCAAAGCTGTTAGCATTTGAAGGCAGAGGGCAGGGGACCTGTTCAGCCAACTCTAACTCCTCTTTCCACTTAATTTGGTCCTGTGTTGACAAACCAGCTGATAATTTGGTACTGACCTTACACTTGGTTCAGAGAAGCCATGAAATGCTCCCTAGACCAAGGGGGCTCTGAGAGCAACAGCAGAGCAGCCCAGCTTAGTCCTCCTACCTCGTGCAAATAGCTCAGCAGGAATGTAAACTCCTTTCAGGGGTTTACATCAATTCTTGAAGGCTTAGATAAGACTAGGGACCATTTTTCTGTTTATTTTTGCCAGAATACATATTCATAGCAAGAAAAGGTTGCCAAGACTTGTAAAGTATCTGAATTATTTCATCAGCCTTAAAAACAATCCACTGATTGGTGTTTGGATTGGCTAATGAATTTCAATCTTGGTTCTATCCCAAATCCATAGACAGTCACCAAATGGGAGAGAAGGATGCTGGAAACTTCTCCCCAAACCTAACGATGTTATTTAGTTGTGAGGTTAGAACCCTGGGACTGGGCTCATTTCAGTGTGGTTCCGGATTCTTAATTCACTGTCCTTAAAGCAGGCCTCGCTATGGCGCTGGGACTTCTAGTCCTCTGCCCTGAAGGGTGTGCTCACTGCTGGGGGCCAATTTAGCCTATTCAAGGTCCCGATCATTTCAGCAAAACAGATACAAATTTTAGCTGTGACCCCTCTAGTAGTGTAGTGCTAACCCATTTAACTAACATTTGGGGTAATTAGCATTTCTGAACCCCAAACTGTAGTACAAGCATCTCTCACCCTTCTGGACGGGTATGAACGCATCTTATAAGACTGTGGCTGTTCAGTGTTGAGCAAAACCATCATAAATGCTTTTGTGTGTATACAAAGGGTGGATGAACTCTTATGCATATTTATTTAGTTTTACACACACAAACACACACACACCTCCAAAACTCCTAATGTCTAAGCCACGTTAGTATGGCCGGACGTTGGCACTTTGAAAGCTGTGGTCTTCACATTTGCAGTGGATTGTAAAGGCTTGGGTGCCGTGTAATAAAGTGGAAGGAAGCCTCTCGAATCCATACTGAGCCTCACGTACTAGGCTTTGTGCTTGCATTCATTCTTATTTATTTGCACACAACAGCACAATGATGTCAGAGACGCCACCTGTAGACGAACCTGATCCTAGTAAACCACTAGCCAGAGGAAAACCTGGGCTTTGAGCCTGAGTCTGTCAGATCGGTATCTTCTGGCCTTCCCACAGCTGTACCCAGCTTCCGGAATGCCCGCCTTCCAGATTGCACTCAGCAGTTCAATGTAATGGCATTCATTGATTCTTCAGTTCTGTCTTAAGTCAAATTTCTATCTGATTATCAGACTCCTATGACAAAGGATTTAGGCTAATATGTCATAGGTGTGTTTACAATTCTGAAATATCTGTTTTTCGAATTCATCAAAAAAAAAAAAAAACCTTCTGGTCTCCAACTCCCACCCCTCTCTAATTTTCTCCCTGGGTGCAAACAGCCGTGCGGAGTGCCCCAGCTCCTGGTCTCCATTACCGTTTCTACTTGGTGCCAGAGAGCAGTGAAGTGAAATGACCACCCAGTGAGCAGAGCAGCAGGGCCCGCATTGTCCTCAGAATGGATTACGGCCCCATAAACAGCACAACACAACACACTGGCATTGGCAGGGGCTGCAGTGGGACTGGCATGGCCCCCAAACCAGGCACGGGCCCCTCTGTGGCAGAGGAGGAAGTCTATGCCCTGCTTCCCAAGTGGCCATTCCAGGAAGGAGTCAGATGACTTGAGTTATGGAAACCAAATGGCCCTCCTTTGTTTAAAGAGAGAGGGGGGAAAAAGCCACTCATTTTTGTGGTAAAGTGAAAACAGGCTCCAAACCAAATAGTCCCTCTCAGGGCAGAAAATGCCAGCTCCACAGAGCTAGCCCACAGCCTCCCAGCCTGGGTTCAACCTCAGGGACATCAGAGCTGTACCCCAGGCAGCCACAGCCCTCCATCCTCCCGTCTACTATGCCCCAGAAATATTTGGTGTCCCAAACAGAAAAGGAAGATGAAAAGAGGAGAATTAGAAAGGTCCTGCTGCTGAGGACACAGTCTGTCTCCCGGCCCTTGTGAGCTAGGGCAGGGAGACAAGACAGGAGCTCACAGGACCAGTGCATGGGGCCCTTGCGGGGACACTGACTGCTTCACTGCTGTGACCTCCTCAGAAGCCCTCCAGCTCTAACCACGGCATGCAGCCTAAAGTCACAAGGCCTCTGGGGCCACCCTGTGGCTGCCTGTGGCTCTGTGGGTGGAGCTGCACCACAGGTACTGGGTGCAAAAGCTGTGGATAAACCATAGCCACGAGGAAATAAATACAGGTTCCAGTCAGCCACGCCGGACAGTTTGGCTTATTCCCTCATACAGACTTCCCTGAAGCCAGAAGTCTCTCTGTGAGGACAGGATGCTGCAGAGTTGGGGTATGAACCTGGCTTTGTGTCTATTGCTGTGCAACCAAGATGGCCCTGTCTTTCTGAACCTCCATTTTGCATCTGAAAAATGATCCTGGGGTGGGGAAGTGGTTCCGTGGGTAAGGTGCTCTGCAGAAGCATGAGGACCTAAGTTTGAATCCCTTAGCACCCACGTATGAAAAAGAAATCAATAGCCGGGCACAGCAACGTAAGCCTGTCATCAATCCCAACTCTGGGGAGGTAGAGCCAGGAGGATAACCAGGGTTTGCCGGCTAGATGGCCTTACTGAATCAGGAAGACCCAGGATCACAGAGAAAATCCATCTCACAAATAAGATGGAGAACCATAGAGGAAGACAACACACACACACTCGAGGTGAGCGAGAAAACCTAAGATCCATTCCTGCCTTAGCTCCCAAGGCTGTCACTAGCAGAGTGCTGTCAAGGTGGCAAGCAGCTTGTTGGCTAGGCATCCAGACCCTGCAGCCATCTGGCCGCATGCCATCCAAGAAGGAATCAGTGGTTCAGTTAGCGGAGCTGGTCAGTGAATCTGCCTGTCTCTGCCTCCCCAGTGCTGGGATTTCAATCACCCACCACCTACCTGGCTTTTGTATGGATGCTCAGGATCTGAACTTGGGATCTCTTGCTTGCACACAGAACTTTATCAGCTAGCTGTCTCTGCAAAGGCTGTACTGTGTACTAAAGACGAGCCTGTTGAATAGCTTTCTCCTACAATCTCTATGATGCACACTGATCTTCTGCCCTAGGGGCTCATGCCAGGCCCCACCCCTTCCCAGTTCCCTAATAAAACCTAACTCCTATTTGGATTTTCCTGAAACCTAACCATAGGATCATGGAAAGGAAGCAGCCTGCCTTCTAAAACCCAGGGATACCATGGTGTATCTGCTTGTGTTTGCCAGCTCATCTTCTCCATGAAGATGGCCTCAAAGTGGACGTAGATGTGACTCTCCTTAGAACCCCTCAGCTGTCCCTAAGAGAACAGGAAACTCAAACTAAGCTGTAAAAGGGCTGTCTCAGCGGACGTGGGACCAGGGGACCAGCGTCAGAAAGGAGGCTTTGATTAGTTCTTTTTTAGTAGATGCTACCACACATGTTGGGGTGCTACTCTGTGGGGGGGTCTAGTACATATTTCAGCTTTCTGCTGCTCTGACAAATACCTAAGGGAAACAAGGAGAGCAAACGTCTTAAATGTTTCAATCCATCAAGTCCGAAGTGGGAGAAGGAAGAAAGTACCTTGTCTCATGGCAGCCAGGGAGGGGACTAGGGCAGAGAGAGAAAGAGACAAATTGTGTGTGTGTGTGTGTGTGTGTGTGTGTGTGTGTGTGTGTGTCTGTGTCTGTGTGTGTGTGTGTGTCTGTGTCTGTGTGTCTGTGTGTGTGTAAAGAGAGAGAGAGAGACAGAGAAAAGACAGAGAGAGAGAGAGAGAGAGAGAGAGAGAGAGAGAGAGAGCCTTAGACACAGCCCCTCAGTGACTGCTTCCCCCAGTTAGGCCCCGCCCACCAGCGTGGTACTTGGTTTCAACAGTAAGCCCTCAGGGGACATTTCATATTACAACCATAACTCAGTGCAAGAGGAGTTTTTATTTCACACACTTCTCTGCTTTCATCAAGTCCCTCTGGACATGGTTAATGACCTCCAAAGATACTGAATTGGGAAACATAACCTTGCGACTTCCTTTTTGCAGATGAGAAGCCGTTTGCTGTGGAAGACACTTACTTGCTGTGCCCAGCACCCATCTTAAAAGAAGTTGGCATGTAAGTTTTCATCATCCACAGAGTCCCGTAGCCGGGGAAGAGGAGGCAGAGGGACCAGAGGGGCAGCGGTAGCTTTTGTCATTGCCATCACGGACTCTTTCTCTCATTCCCTCAATGACGATGGTGCCAAAGCTAGGGCAAACCAGCCACCAGGAGGGCGACTGAGCATCTCTAGTTCACAACAAACTCTCATTCAGGCCAGCGAGAAGGATTTGAATAACTTGCCCAGGGTCACACAGGAGCCAGTGGAAGAGTCTGGGCTCAAGCCTGAGGCTGCTGACTCAATCCCAACCACATTTCTAGAAAGTTCTCACATGTATTACCTCACCCTATCATCATCTGTCCCCTAGAAAATGGCTGTTATCTGTTCCTTCAAGACAAAGAAACTCAGAAAGGCAAAGTAAGTGCCGTGGTTGGTTCATGACCTTGGGCACCACTCTTGAGCCTCCACAGAGCCTCAGGTGCTCCCCTCCGTTCCCTGGCCTCACATACAGGGAACACCTCACGGTGCCATTAAAATAAGTGCGAGTGATATGTCCATAAAGAGGGTCAGCACCCTGAGCTAGGGCAAGACTCTGGGGCCCAGAGCCCAGACGATTACAGAGCAGAAAGAGCCTCTCCAGACCGTGCCCAGCAGTCTGGAGATGGCGTCCAAGGAAAGCATTGAAGTCTCCTTTCACCATTTGTCCCCACTCAGACTGAGTGTTCACTGGGTCCTGCTAAACAGCCCGAAATCATATAGCTTGGTGTCAGTTCTTATCTCAGTGAGACTTTATGGACAGAAACCCGGAGAAGACAAACCGATCTGTCCACAAGCTGTCTTTCCACGAGTCTTACAGGGACCCACAAAACTTCCCCATCAGACCACTGAGTCCTCACTAACAAGAGCTGAGCATGCAGCCTACAGTTTGCCCAATTATCCCTACTGACTTGGATGGCTCTTAAGGTGCTTTATCTAATGGGATGTGGTAGAGCAGAACTTTAATCCCACATTCAGGAGGCAGAGGCAAGTGGATCCTAACTTCAAGGTTACCCTGGTCTCCAGGGCTGTGTCCCAGGACAGCCAGGGCTTCACACAGAAACCTTGTCTCAAAAAAGGAAGGAAGGAAAAAGAAAGGGAGGGAGGGAAGGAGAAAGGGAGGAAGGGAGGGAGAGAGGGAGGGAGGGAGGGAGAGAGGGAGGGAGGGAGGGAGGGAGGGAGGGAGGGAGGGAGGGAGGGAGGGAGGGAAGGAGGGAAACTTTGTCTTATTTCATCTTATCACGAAGTATGGCAAACAGGTCAAATGAGGTAAGCTTTCGTTGCCCACTGCAGTTCACTGCAATGCAGAGTTAACATCCTACCTTGACATGTCAGCTGAACACACCCCAGCATCTCTTGTATGTCACAGATGTGCGGCCCTTAGAGACTGTCCTCTGCTTGCTACAAGGAAGAATCTCGGGCCCCACAGGGAAGTAAGCATGCTGTCTGGCTCTCAAGCAGTTGCTCGCAGCACCCCATGCTAAGTGCATCCTGTCCTCTTGTCATTGCAGGAAAGCTGCGCTGCAGGTGAGCATGAACGATGGCCTGTCCTTCATCTCCAGTTCCGTCATCATCACCACCACACACTGTGTAAGTCACAACCTCCCACCCCTTCGCCATTATTGTTTTCAACTGTTCTTCCCAAGCCCCAGCCTTCCCCAGCATCAAACATGAAATGCTTTTTGATTCTTTGTTCTGTCCACCAAGCCCTGATGCATCTGGGTCAGGTGTGGTTTACTGTGATACCTGTGTCAGGCTCTCGGGTTCTCTGTCCCTGGGGCTGAGGAGAATCCCTGGTTGCCCCAGCCTGCATAGGAGATTCAATACTGCACAGGCTGTAGTGAGGGTGGGCCCCTGCGTCAGATACCCTTATGACTGGGGAGACAGAAAGGAATTGGACAACGTAGAAAATATATCTTAAAGAGTCTGGGTGTTTTATTTTTGTTCTGTTTTAAGGAGCAGGAAATGGGCACCAGCTAAAGAAAGGCATAGAATTTTTAGAGGAGCTGTTGTTTAGGGACAGGAACAATGGGGACTTGTTCCTGTGATTGTGGAAATAATCTAGGGGGAAAACTGATGAAGCCGGAGAGCGAGAAGGAAGGGGCCTAACCTTAGGGACACAAAGTATTCTCTGCTGGCTCCCACAACATGGATCCTGCCGGCAGTTCTCACTTCTGACCACCCCTAAAGTCACCTGAGGAGCTAGGTTTTTTCTTTAAATACGATGTCCAATAAATCGAAACTATATGTTTAAAAGAGAGGGAGTGTGTGAGACACCTTCATCCCACAGTACACTAGAGCATGAACCCTGGTGTTGGCGATCCCAAGGCCTTCTGAGGAGGTAATGCGGGGGGAGGGGGGGAGTGGGAGCTGTGCAGGGAACACTTAGGCCTGTGACGTCCCTTCTTAGCAGAGTCACTGTTTCCAAGCTCAGCCTGCCTGGGAAGTTGGGGCTTATTTCACTCATCCCCTAATGGAAATGTTTGTACTACAGTTATTTGAAATTTTCTTTCTTTAGCTAAGTGCATGCCTTCCGTTAGATCTTTCTAGCAATGAAGGAAGGCAATGAATATGTCTACAAAGCTCCTTCCGGGTCAGCCATTAGAAAGTGTGTTGCTAGAACTCTTTGGTAATTGGTATTGTGGCCTTAGTAGTGTTGCAGGTAAATGAGAGATGGCAGTTGAGCCCTAAAGCTAAATGAGGCAAATATGATGTACCTTCTAAATGCACAGGGGGCCGAGTTTCATGATGGGCATGACTGTCCTTGCTAATTCCTGCTTAGAAGTATTCTCCACCACCCTTCGGAGCTAATAATTATTTGTTATGTCTGACCACACTACAGACAAATAGTTATGCCTCTCAGACCTCAAGGACAGGGAAGTTGAAAAGCAAACAATCTTAGGACTGACTTAGCTTGTGGTATGAAAATCCAAGACTACTAATTTAAAGTTGAGTCTCTGAAGAAGAAAGGGTGACCTTACCAATCTGTTGCAAAGTTGAAATAATGCCAGGAAACGTCCACTGTGTCTTCTCAACTCACTTTAACCCCCATCTACCTCAAATTGCCTTTCTCCGATTACATCACCAAGTTTCCAGTTCAATGGACTCTTGATTAAAATCGCTTTCCAATATATTCTGCATTGTTTCCTTTTTACTTGACATTGTCCTGTTAGTCTATAAGAAAATTATCGCCACCCTATTATTTGAGATGCAAGTCCATTCTTTCATCTACTTAATAAACAGTAATTTATGGTAAGATGGAGCCTCCTAGGAACTTAGGGTACATCAGTAGACAGAGGGTGGGGAATACACGATGAGCAGTAAAGAGAAGAAATGATTCCATGCTATGTTAAACTATACGTGATAGAGAAAAACTAAATAAGAGAGTTTAGTACTGCCTCAGTGAGTGGGTTCCAGTGTAAACCCTGAAGGGGACACACTGAGAAGGTGGCAGCCCTGGATAGCGAGGAAGTTAACTGTGAAGCCACAGGAGGGTTGAAGAGGGTAGAAGCTTTCAAACCAAGAGCCCTAATGTTAAGACCCTGAGGCCAAAGGCCTCTGGCGTCTGAAGCAAAGTCAGGAGGCTAGCAGTAGTCTTGTCAAGGGTCCCAGTCAGTGAGGTGACCGGAGACAGGGGATGTGAGGCCTTGTGAGAACTTGGGCTTTGGAAGAGGGGAGCTGCAATCTGACTTGCATGTGAAAGCTCTATCTGTGGAGCTAGCCAGTGAGCAGACCAGGAAACGAGGGAGCTGCGTGGCTCTTGAGGGAATTCTGTTTTGATTCAGTGACATGGGAGGGAAGCTGAGGTATCAAATATGAAACTTGAGAAAAGAAAGACCAGGATGTCCCCAAGAGCCAGACCTTGTATCTAAAAGGATGGCATGACCGCTGACAGACAGACAGGAGGAAAGCTGAGGAGGAGACCTGGGGGTGAGGGGAAATTGGGACATCCAGTTTTGCTGGTTATTCATTGGGTAGTCTTGACTAGGTTATTTATTTGTCCTATGATTCTGTTTCATAACTAAGAAAAAGAAGATGGTAAGCGTGTACATGCTGATACTATTGCTGGTGTTATATAAATGGTCTCTGTAATGAACAGAAGACCTGGAGCTAGTCAACACTCAAGAGTTTTATCACGGAACAAGCTAGCTGGGTGTGGTGCTGCATGCCGGTAACCCCAGCTCTCTGGAGACTTACGCAGAAGGATCCTGAGTTCAGAGTCTTCACAAGCCACCCATACAGTTTGAACTAATGGATTCTCTCTAGAGAACTGAGTCCCCCACAAACACCCTGTCCTGGGTCACATGGTAACAGAGGGACTTGGGACTCTTTGGAGAAAAGACATGTCCATGGTGTACACGCTTGTCACTCAGCCACACCTAAGTGATGGGAAGGATACAAGCAAGGTGGCAAAAACCTTCCAGTTCAAAGACAGAGCTCCAGTCACACTGGCCCCAGCATAAGCTCAGATTAAACACTAAAATAGCCCCAGGCAAAGCAGAGGTTCAGTGGAAGGCGGAAGGCTTGCATCCAGGAGTGAGAAATCTCAGGCTAGTGTCTGTCTGGATGACTTGGTTTTCAGATCAGAATGATCCCTGGGGCCTGGACAAAGGATTAGCCCTGCCCATGCCCGTCACAGCCTGCCCAGGCTGTCACCAGGAAGCAAAACTCATTTTAAAATATGAAGCTAAGATTTCTTGCTTTATTTGGTGCCCATTTGGACAAGTGTGCTCCGAGCATTTCAAGAGCCACTGTGAATAACTGGTGCTCTGGCTAGAGGCAGAAATTCCATGCAGTTTTACAGGATAGAGATTTTTTTCTACTTAGCACCAAAAGATTCTACACTCAGGGTAAACCTGGCAGAGTTGCCCGGCTATAGAAAGTGTCAGGCTTTGGTCCCTTTTCCCCAATATTTCCGAGACACCTCAGTTAGGTTGTCTAGCTAGACTCCTTTCCTCCCCAAGCTAAAGCTGAGAAAAAAAAATCACTGATTTAGTACAGTACAAAACAAGTTTTAGGACCTTAAGGGACTTTCCTTGAAGATTATCTTCTTTTAAATAAATACTTTATAAGTCTATCATCGTGTTTTACCCAAAGAGCACAGAATTCAGAACATTGTTCAACCAGCAGTTCTTAAGCAGTTTCTGGGTATCTGGTCTCCGTGAATAATCTGCAAAGTTGCTGTTGGAGGAAGGAGCCCACCAGGCTTGTGTGTAATAAAGAATGAGGGTAGGGTTGGGGTTTGAGGTTTGATCCCTATAACCCACCATAAAAAAAAAACTGGGCATGATAATGCACATTTATAATCCCAGCCTGGAGAGATGGAGACAGGCAGACACTCTAGTTAACTCACCAGCCAGCCTGGCTTCCTTTTGCAAGTTCCGGGTCAATGAGAAGCACTTTCAAACACAATGAAGTGGACAGCTCCTGAGACATGTCCCCAGAGGGTGTCCTCTAGACTTTGTACATACCCACACATGTGTGTTCACACAGAGAGAACAGGGTTGCGCGAGTCAGGTGTAAATACTGTAGGATTTCTTAAAGAAGGGGGCAAAAGCAATGTCTGCGGAGGCGGTAATGCCACAGTGGTGATCTTAAGATTGATAGTTACAGAGCCGGGCGGTGGTGGCGCACGCCTTTAATCCCAGCACTCGGGAGGCAGAGGCAGGCGGATCTCTGTGAGTTCGAGGCCAGCCTGGTCTACAAGAGCTAGTTCCAGAACAGGCTCTAAAAAAGCTGCAGAGAAACCCTGTCTCGAAAAAACCAAAAAAAAAAAAAAAAAGAAAAAAAAGAAAAAAAAATGATTGATAGTTACATGGGAATGCATAGACAGAGGCTCCATGCTGGGGTAGGCACCCTTTGCAAGGGCTGGGGGCCTGGCAGACCTGTGACTTGTGTTTCTTCCCCTCTGCTTCTGTTTCTATGCCTGCTGCCTCTTGATTGGGGCCATTTCTCAACTCTACAATGGCTCCTTTCCCAGGACACAAACCCACCATTCTTGGTCCTATCGCCTTAGTAAGCGACCCAAGGCCAGACTCACTGCTGGCTCTCTGTGAGGGCTTCTTTGCCTTTCTTACCAAGGTTGTAAAAATCACAATCTTCAAAGAAAGGTAGGAAACATAAAGGCGCTAAGTCTAATTAACCACTATGGAAATGGAGACTACTCTTCCATTTTCTCCCTCGTTTATATGAAAAAGAGCTTAACTGTAAACAATGATTAATAATAAAAAAAAAAACATTTGGTGTCACTGGTCAGATAAATTCTTGTTTTTTTTTTTTAAACGAAGATAAGAATTCAGTGATCTCCAGCTTGAGACATCAAAACTCCCTGAGCATTGTGGGTATGGCAATGATGTGCTGTGGCTACAGAATAATGGGGGGCTTCATTCAAGCTATTAAGTCAGAAGCCCCTGTTCCGAGTCAGCCGTGGGAATGCACACTGTCATCCCAGCTCAGGTGAGACTGAGGCAGGAGTGTCAGGAGTTCAAGGTCATCCTCAGCTACATAGTGAGTTCTCAGGCCATTCCAAGCTATGTGAGAACACGTTTAAAACAAAACAAAACAAAACAAATGAAATCCCAACACAACCACACTGGAGAGTGATCGTGTCAGGTCATCTAGCTGTTCTTAGACCCCACAGTGCATGGCTGTAATTGGGATAATGGTAACGTGTTCTAGGAGCTGGAAGCCTGGATTGTCTATTGAAGAACGGTGGCTCTGTTGTTTATCGGCTCATCTCCCTACCCCCTTACAGGATCTTCTGTGCATGACCCATGGCAGCTTTTTCTCCACCTGATTAAGAGGCACACTCCCTCTTAGGGTATAATAAGCCTGGGTTTTAGGATCAGGGAGGAAAACCTTTGAAAATGTTGTTTACAGGATAACTAGAGGCAGGAAACCCATAAATCCGGTTTACTGATAAGTCAGATAGGGCTGGGCTGCAGTCTTCCTCTGCTGCTTTGGTATAAAAAAATGTTTCCCCAGTGCAGGAATAAAGTAAGTAGTAGCCTTGGGGCAGCAGTCAAGCCTCTGGAGGCAGAGAAGCAGTGTTTACTAGGGCAGATGTTCTTCCGTTAACTCTGAAATCCCTGCCATGCAGATGACATCTGTGTCCCTACCTGTGGTGGCACCACAGTCTCTATGCCACACTTCACCTTTAGGGTACCGTTCCCTTTCTGTGGATGTGCTTCCGCTTCCAGCTTGTCCTCCAATGGTTTTCTTCATTAACTTTTTTACAGGTACTTATTAATACTGGGGGGAGGGCAAATGTAGACCACAGGATGATGACTTTTCAGAGACGGTTCTCTCCTTCCGTCATGTCAGTCCTGAGATCACTTAGGGGGGCCATGCTTGGTGGCAAGTACCATAATGAACAGAGAAATTATGCTGGCACCATCACCTCCATTTTAGTCATTATATCCTGAATCCAGACTATTCTTCGTCCCAATAGGTGGTATTTTTCTATTAATATGTGTGTGTGCATGTGTGTGTGTGTGTGTGCATGCGTGTATGTGTGTGTGTAGAACAGAGACTGAGAGGGCAATCTTCAATGCCTCCTCCACTATAAAGAATTGTCTGGCTCAGAGTGGCCATAGTACAATGGTTAGAAAACTCTGACAATCAGAATTAGCCCAGGAGTCTACATTTTTAACAAGCCAGCCAACTAAATCTTAAACAGAAAAGACTCTTACCTTCATAGCTACCTAATTCTTACTTTGTCATCTAAAGTTTAAAAAAAAGAGAAAAGCCACTAAAATCCATTGAAGAAACAGGGGTTCTTCTCTTGACTCAAGCCTAGTCCATTCACGAAAGAGTCCCACAGCCTTCCATTCAGAATCCATTCTGTATGTCCCTTTTAGAGTCCTCTGTCTGAGACAGATATAGGTATTTGCCCGCGTTGACAATCTGCCTTGCTGAGGCTGCTCAGAAAGGGGTATGCCAGACAGAAGCCACCAAGCAAGGCTGCAGGTGTGACTACAGACAGGACAGAGGCCATCGTGGCTGCAGGTGTGACTACAGACAGGATAGAGGCCACTGTGGCTGCAGGTGTGACTACACACAGGACAGAGGCCATCGTGGCTGCAGGTGTGACTACAGACAGGACAGAGGCCATCGTGGCTGCAGGTGTGACTACACACAGGACAGAGGCCACCGTGGCTGCAGGTGTGACTACACACAGGACAGAGGCCACCGTGGCTGCAGGTGTGACTACAGACAGGACAGAGGCCACTGTGGCTGCAGGTGTGACTACAGAAAGGACAGAGGCCATCGTGGTTGCAGGTGTGACTACAGACAGGACAGAGGCCACTGTGGCTGCAGGTGTAAGTACAGAAATGACAGGGTCCACCACCCAGTACTATCTGAAGAGTTCAGCTCCATCCAGTACAACCACGCAGGCCCATTTTCTATGTCGATTTAGATCTGTTACCAATAGCTTTAAAAGAACTTGGAAACCCACAGATTCAGCTTGGTTTTATGGTCAGCTCTCTAGGTAAACAGATGCCTGGCATAGCCACCACTGCCAAAGTTCCTTCAGTTTCACCAGCCGGGTAGGGAGTGAGTCCAGTAGCCTGGGCCGAGTGGCAAGTTCATCTTGCCACATAATAAAAAATGACTGTGCGCTCTTAGGAGTACAAATGAGAGCAGATATTTTCCCTTCTGTTTTCCAAGGTCAAGTAAACAGTCCATCCTCCAAAGCATCCATCAAAGTCTGTGATGGGTCATCCTCCTAGTGAAGGAACCAAGTCCAGGGACAGGGCCACAGTGGCAAATGAAACCAGAGATATCATAGTAGGGCCAGCGTGTGCGGACAGAGGGTCAGAGAGTCTGGGAACAGCAGCCAGCCCCTGACCTCCAGAAGCCATGACACAAATGCTCTGCTGGGAAGACAGCCCAAAGGTAAACATTGTACAGTATGAGGTGCAGCAGGACATAGGGCCTGCAAAATCCCCTCATTAGTTCTAAAGACGAGATGCTTCTGTGTCTATGCATCTTTAGACGAATAATGAATTAGCACAGACATGCCACATCTGGGGTTTACTTTCCAGCCAGTCACTCAGTGTCCTTCCTGCAAAGCAAAGCCAACGGCTCCTTAAAAAATGCTAGGATCATAACACGTATGCAGCTTGCCTGTAAGTGTCTTTCACCCCAATAAGAGAAGAGATTCCCCCAAATTGATACCTCTGAAGGAGTGAGACCCAAGCTCCGACCTCCCTCACAGGCTTTTACAGACCAGCAACATCCCACCTTGCACCCAGCTCTCTCCCATGCCCACCCCCTCCTTGACCTTCCCATCCCCTGGAAGAGGCTGCCCTGGGGGATGGGTAGAAAGGGGCCTTGAGAGAGACGGTGACGAAATGTGGGGGTTAGGCAAAGCGAAGCCATAGAAAGCAAGTCCAAGGCATTGCTGCAGAAGCTTGCCCCTACCTTTGCACACTGCAGATGTGCAAACTGCAGCCAGGGGTGTTAATGTTTATGCACTCGGTCAGTCAAAGAAAGAATAAGTCCTTTTTTACTTTCCATTATTTAGTTGAAGGAGTTTAGCGCCAAGGGTGTCGGGTCTGCAGCCCTGAGGCACAAATGGTTGGATCCTCGCACTTCATGCTCAGCCTTGAAAAGGGATGGCCAGCTACACGCTTTAGATTGTTATAAGTGGTGTGTCCTCTAACATGTGTGGGCTGGGAAAACGGGAAAGATTTGCTTGAGGAGAACAATAAAACTGAGTGCAGCCTTGGGCCAGATGAATCTGCTTCCATCCTGATCCTGGCCGTGCCATGCTGGACTCGGGATAAGGTGCTCTCGCCCTTGGGCTGTGATCTCTGCGCGACTGGCCTAGTGACGCGCTTTCTGAAGACATCCTGACACCGTAACGAAGTTTGCTTCCTAAAACTAAGGGGGTGATGGGCCCCTGGAACCTGGCAAAAGTAAACTCTCTATTTGAGCTTAATGTTCAGTGACAGGAGGGTTCTTTAGAGTGAGCCCGAAGAAGCTGGATGTGAGAGAAACATTACAGAATCTACTGTGTTATGCAGACTATGGAGCTGGAGCTCACTGATCTGGGGACACATCTGGCACAGAGAGAAAAGGCCATTCTAAAGCAGGTGTGCAGCTGTCTGTCTCAGGCACAACTGAGTTCTCTGCCATGGTTCTGTCCAAGCACAAGTAATTGTCAGCTTGGCAGAGTTCTGAAAAGGTCATTTGGCATCAGATGGTGACTGGGCTGGCAAAACCAACAGATTCCTTCCACAACTGAGCGTCGGCGATTGTGGATCTAAGCGCACATGAAATGAGAAGGGTAAACACAGCCTTCCAGAGTGTAACCGATGAACCTGGCTTTTACATTTAGGAAATCAATTTGAGAGACCTTAGTGTTGGTGTTGGAGGGGGTCCCCTGTGAGATGCAGGTCAGCCAGGCTGCACCTAGGACGAATGAGGTTTCAGCCACAGTGCTCCAAGCACGCGTTCTTGTTTGCAAGGCAGCGCTTCTGTTTACTCAGAGAGCCACCCAAAGCTTTGTTTGGTTAAGCGATGTCCTGTTTTTTAAGTCACTTTAATAATATACCTGTGGTCTGGTGCACGATCGTCAGGAGAGGGAAGAGAGCCATAGGAATACGAGTGCAAAGCTCAGATCTCAGATACTGCTTACAAATGAAACAGAAGGAATTTGCCAGCACCTCTGTTTTGATAGCCCTCAGATGCATAAAAATATATTTAAGATGTTTAGGAGGACTCACGCTGGTTTATTTTTCTTGGATATTTGAATGATTGAATCTTAAATATTTTATCTCTAAGTACGGTAAGGAATGTGCACCCTGAGTTTGAAATTTCCTTGTTTTGAGAGTTGATAAGAGAAAAAAATGTTTTTTCTGCAACTATGCTTTGGAAAACTCTGAGATACCCATATAGTAAATGGTAAAAGTACAAGTTAAATTTAGGAGTCTATAAACAAAATGGATGTGGTGGGTCAGCCATAAGGAAACACGGAATGATGGCTTGTATGGCCAAACCCCCCAGCTATCTGCTGTTTACAATAAGAACACATTCCACGAAACATATGAGGAAAGTTATATTAAAAAATAATAATAAAAAGAAAAAGCAAAGGAGTGTGGCTGTCTAATGAAGGGAGACTGAACTGTATAGCAAGAAGAAAAAGGAGAGAAGACAATAGTGACATATTGCTGTCATGAGGACCACAGCGTGATGTGCGTAGTAGCGGTTCACCCGGAAGTTCCCATGATTCTGGTCTACATGGAGTGACACACCCCCACCACATAGATAGCAAATCTGAGAGGGTGACAGAAAAGTTTGTAGACCCGCCTTCTCTGTTCCGAGGAGAGCTATGTGCATCTCAGGAATTGATAGGGGACATCACAAAGTTAATAAAGTATAAATGATTTGAATGATACAGTAAAAAAAAATAGCTGCTGGACAGATTATGGATCCAGCGCAAAGTCCTAAATAGGGGTTAGAATTTTAGGGCTGTATAAGATGAGAGGTATAATAGTTAGCAAGGTGTCGCTTTGGTTAGAAGTCACACACACTGTTTCCTCCACATTTTAACATCTCTGAAATTAAGATGATTCTGCTAATCAATAAAGCACCATGAATTAATGGGCAAATGTTTTCTTTAGTGGACCATAAAACAGGAGGCATCCCAGAGAGGGTTATTGGAATCTGGCAGAATACTTTCCATTCATCTGTATTGTAAAAGCAAAAGTTAAAAAAATGGAATATACTTAAAAACATCTGATCAGTCACTTCCTCTCCACCACCTACCTAAGGACTTGTGTCATACAGAACACAGCCATGTTCTGGAATGAAAAAATTAAATATCAATAGTTAACAAAGCTACCAACCAATTATTAAAATCTTGCATGCTTCAAAACTCACAGCTGAGTAATCTATGAGCCAATGTGAGTTAAGGATCACTTGGAACTGATTGATTGCAGAGGCACCACATACCAAAACCTCTGGTATAGCCAAAGCAGCTATCAGAGGGAAATTCATATTCCTAAGTGTTTGTATAAGAAACAAAAAATAGTGATAGGTCATATCCGCATTGGACTTGAGAGATCAAAGAACAAAATAGTAAAAAAAAAAACTTTTAAAATTATGTATTTAAAGGGCAGGAGCTAGTAAGATGCTCTTTCAGAGGACCAGAGTTCATTTCCTATCTCCCATGTCAGTCAGCCCATAACTGCTTAGAACTCCAGTTCCGGGAAATCTGATGCCCTTTTCTGTCCTCCATGGGCACCCAAAGCACATGTGTACACACACATGCAGACACGTGTGTGCACATAAGTAAATAACAAAATAAGTCTTTCAAACAAGCCACTCAAAAATTATGAGACAAGAATGGTGTGGAGAGCAAGGTAGCTTTTAGTTGAATATGGCAGATGTGACAGGAAACAGGCATGGATCCTCAGGGCTGTGTTCTTGCTGAAGAGGTTCCCTGGGAAGACCAGCCAAACCTAGAGCTGTCACCGGCTGGGCTGGGGTGAGGTCACTCACACAGCGGACTGAGAGAGCAATGCATGCTGGGAGCACCCCTGCCCTTCTCGGTTTCCTTTCTCACAGGGAATGTTATGAAATATTGTAGTTTATATTTCATCTCTTTTTACCCCCAGCTAAAATTGTCCAATTGCTCTGAGCCCCTGGAGTGGTGAAGCGGTGGAACCCTAAAGCAGTTTCTGGCCACTGTCTTGTTAGGATTTGCTTGCCTTAGGGCTGGAGGGTCAGAAGTCAGGGCCCCCTGCATGCTAGGCCTGGGCTCTCCAGCTCAGCCTCAGCTTTTGTGCTGTTTTGGCTGCACTTTTCCTGCTCTCTTGTTTCTTGGTCCCTCCCTTTCCTACTTTGACATAATAAGCTTTTAAGTATCCCAATATCAGATAACCAAGTGTGTGTGAATTGTGCGTTTATTAAGGCCAGCCTCTGAGTCAGAGCCTGGGGGAGAAGTGTGCACCGCAAGTACACAGGCCTTGGAGAAAGGCCAGTGTGTCCATTTCCACTGGCTCCTGGTGGCCCGTGCTAAGCCAGAGGGCTAAGACTTGGGGTAATCACTGATCAGCTATGAAAGAGAGCTAATTCCATGGGACGAAACATCAAAAGAAAGAGAAGGAAAGGGGGAAAGGGAGAGATATCCGTGTGTGAAATGGAATCAGAAGTGGAGGGAGCCTGAGATCTCCTTCCCCCAACACTGAGCTAACTGACTGATATTTAAACACAAAGTCATTAGGCGAGGCCATGACAGCATGCAACAATTTACGGTAACAGTGTAGCAAATTGCACATTGTCCTGGCCTCTGAGGTCATTTTCTCTCTTATTCAAAAGCTAGTGATATGGCTCAGTGGGTAAAGGTGCTGGCCACCGAGTCTGATGGCCAGATTTCCATCCCCAGAGCCATTGCAGTAGAAGGAAAGAACCAGCTTCTCAAAGTTGCCTTCCACCTCCACACATATAGACATATATAGACATACATGCACACCACACATACACACACACCACACACATGCCACATTATACACATAACACACATACTACACATACACACACCACACACACACCACATACCACATTGTACACATCACACACATACTACACATACACAGACCACACCATACACACCACATACACACACACATGCCACATTACACACACCACACACATACTACACATACACACCACACACACACACACACGTGTAATTTTTTTAATTGTAAAGCAGATCTTATTTGGAACTGGCATAAATCATATTATCCTATTCTTCCAGAGCAAGCAAATTATCCCCTTTCTCCCCTACAGAACAGCCAGCTATTCTTTAGCTATCAGCAATGAGCCAGGTCTCGCAGGGGTAAACAGACACCTTTCGGGGAACAACCAACTGTCTCACCACATGCACTAGGCCACCAAGGACCCCAGAAGTCGAGTTTGTTTCTCCCTCCCCCCAGTGCCACAGCAGCAGGACCCCAGCCAGCATTCCTTTGCCTTCCCCGTGGCTGCTGAAGCAGATGTTCATTTACTCATTGCCCAGAGCAGTGAGCTTAATGTTTTGGTCCTTTCTTCCAAGATTAAAAAGCACTTGAATAAGTGACAACCAGAATATTTCCTAGGATCTTTTAGACACAGCCCAGCACCAGGAAAGTGGCTCCGCTGTCCCGTCCAGGAGGCATGAAAGAAGTGGCCATCTTACCTGTATCTCCCAAATTCTCAGACTTAGAAAAGGCAACCGCAACACTTGAAGTTCTTAAGACCCTCATAGAAGGTCCAAGCCCAACCTAAATATATACCCGTGTGTCTTTAAGAGGAAGACATGGTGGCCGTCAAGTTTTTAGAGTGTGTCCGGTTTCCCCCAGATACCATGTGTGGTGAGCTCCTGCATTCTGCACTTCCCCCACCCCACTTGGACCTTTGATAATGGTTCAGTCTTACCTCTGGAATGTCCCCTCTCCTCCCCCCCACCCAGTGTCACTGTGCCCTCAAGGCCAGGCAAGGGCTGTGTGAACGTGCCACAGATGGTGCCCTGCCCTCAGCTAATGTCATATCCTCACTCTGTGAGCTCTGGCTCTGTGTTATCTCATCCCCTAGCCAGACTGCCTGCAACCTGTGTTTCTCTCTGAGACGGCCCTTGGACATTGCCCTGTCTTCCTAGCAGGGCCAGAATTCATTCATTTCAGGACAGGAATAGATAGATAGATAGATAGATAGATAGATAGATAGATAGATAGATAGATAGATAGATGATAGATAGATAGATAGATAGATAGATAGATAGATAGATAGATAGATAGACCAAACTATAGTTTACACATCTGCATGGTTTCTGAGTACTTAGAAAGCCAGACTTCCTCCAGAATATTGTCACTATTCTGACTAGTTCCTGTGCTTGCTTAGAAACTGCTGGAATTTAAAGATGTAGCATTCGAATGTCCTCAGGAAGGACAATAGAGATGCCATTGTCATTTGATTCTCACAAACTCTGTCATCTGGGGAAGCAGATGGTGGAAATTACATGAGGAGAGATCTGCTCGTGGGTTTCAGAGACTCCGGTAGCTGTATCCTAGAGGGAGTCTCGGCTCCCAAAGCCTGTAGCTTGCAGGCCATTCAGTTCGTTCAGATGTGGGCGTTCTCTTACATTTCCCACAGGAACAGGCCCCTGCTTCCCCGACCTGTTTTAAAAGGAATTCCACAAAGGCTGAGGGGGCTCGCACCAGGGGTTTTCTGTACTAGGCTGAGGGGGCTCGCACCCAGGTGTTTTCCCGCACTGCCCACATTTCCCGGTGACGACTGTACCGTCTCCAGTGCTGTCAGTCTCGTTGCCATCATTGCCTCTCGGGTGGCAAGAATGAATCTGTGTGTTTAGTTATGTTGCCCTCACTAGTGTTTGGTCAGCCTTGGCGGGGCTTAGGTTTACCAGTAGAAAATCCCCTTGCGTTGTGTTTTCATGGACGCTAGGGTGGCAAGCTAGGGATTTTGGTTTTTCAAATATGCAATCGGGGACACCCCCACAACACACACACACACACACACTGTAGGCCAGTCAAGTTAGCATGAGGTCGTTCACAAGAATCAGGCTCATGCCCCTGAGCCAAACCCGGGTGCGGAGCGTGGAAGCGAGGAGAGAACGGGAAAGCAAGCCAAGCGGACTGAAGGACAGCCATGGGCTCTTGCAGACTTGTCTCGGGTAATCAGTCAGGCCTGGGAAGGAATGGTCGTCTCGGCTTTACGTTTGCAGAGAAGACAGAGGGGCTGGATGGCCTGCCACATCCCCGTATTCACTTGAGGGGATGGTAGGATGCATCGCCTTTCAGAGTTCACAGCCAAGCTCTCTGCAGTGAGGCTGGTACAGCTGTCCCAGCAAAGGTCTGAGGCAGGGGTACGTTCCGGAGAGGTTGTGACAGACATCAACCTGCCATGTTCTCATTTCTTCCTAGCTAGCCAATAGTGAGGTGGCCACCTTGAATCATTCCCTTTGACGAATCCTTCCATTTAAAACACTGTACTTTGCTTAAAAGTAAAAAAGCGACAAAATCAGATGTATGCTCTGGGCGCTTAAAGCCAGTGAATGCGGTGGGGTAGGGGAGAGCATGAAGAGAGCCCCTGTGAGACATGGGAAATGCTCAGATAGAGCTAAGGAAAGCACAGGCACCTAGACACCCACTGCTCTGTCTTCCCTGCCCAGCTACATCTTTGTGTCTGTGATGTGCTTTGAGAAGGCATATAGTAGGTGCTTCATCGGTGTTGGGTATGAAAGACACATGCTTCAGCTAGCACCGAAAATCAGTTGCCCAAGCAATGGAGGGTAGAAAGGGCATTTCGGGAAGAAACTGGGGGAAACGTGAAGCAGACACTGTCCCAGGTGCCACTGAGCACCGAGTCAGGAGGGAGCTGGGAGACTGTGGAGAAATGAGAAAGGGCTGGGGAGGAGCAGCCGGAACCATGCCTGCAGAATGTTCAGGGTGGGTCTCAAGGAGTTGACGGGTTCCCTGAGGCTTTAACAAAAACTTGTGAGCTTGTTTGTACATGTGGCTGTCCTTTTCTGAAGAAAGGGGTGTGCCATTCTCACCATCTTCTCCAGTGTTAGGAACATTTGTAAGCATAACAGATGTCTAAAGATGAGCAGGTTAGGTGTCATGGTGTTGTGTAGAGAGTGGGACCCCGAAAACCTGGGGTTACACTTGGAGATTCTAAACCTCACCTGGAAGTGGACGGGGCTGAGGCAGGTTGAATTAGGGTGTGGGTCAGAGGGCAGGGTACACTGACAAAGAGTATGGCAGTAGGGGAGAGAGAAGGATAGGAAAAGGAAATTCTCCTAACTTCAGGGTTCCAGCCAGGGTTGGCAGAATTGGAGAGCAAGCAGGTGTGAGGGAGAAATGCAGGCTCAGCCTGGACCACTGTGCTTAAGATGTCAGTGGGAAGGAAAACAGGACCAGTCTAGGCTCAAGATAAAGACTTGTGTGTCTGTATGGAGATGAGAGTTTGAGTCAGGAAGTAAAGTGAGCCCATTCTGGAGAGGGCTAGGAAGAAAGCAACAGACCAAGGATGGGTCCAGGAGCCACACAGCAAGATAACCAGACTTCACGCAAACCTGAGACCACCAAATGAAGACGCAGGACTGACTGAGCTAATAGTTAAGGAAATTAAGGAGTTTTCTAATGGTGGGGAAGGATGGCTCCACGGGGCATTTTGGCTTTTCCATGCCAGCTGAAGCCTGTGAAGAAGCTGGGAGGGAATGGTCAGAGGTGGAAGAAGGGGCGGGGCAGGGTGGGGCTGCCCAGCACAGGTGCAGAGGGCTAGAGTTTCAGCGAGGTGAGGGGACAGGTTTGGCAGCTGAGCCAGAAATACCGGGAGAAGACGCAAGCTCCAGCCTTGCCCATGCAGAACGTCTCAGCAGCAGTAAAATGACTTAAATTTCATCTTTCAAAATAAAACTTGCCCATGCTCCGCTGGCTCTGTCTGGGCAGGAAGCAGGGCTCTGTGCAGCCAGCTAGAAAGGCTCTGCATTCCTCAGAGCCCTGGAATGTGACTGTCAGAGCGTGGCCCTGGCCTGAGGGAGAGGAGAGCAGGGTGCAGCCCTCCTGTGCCCTTCTGCCCTGCGGCCCTGGGCTGACTCTGTGTCCCCACTAAAGCAGGGACAAGCTAACAGCTGATAGTCCCTGACTGAGCATGCTCCTCTCACTAGCAACAGCTCCATTTAGAAAAAAACAGATTGCTGTGACGTCACAAGTGGGTGGCCAGAGCTGCCCTTGGCTGGATGGTCTCTTTCCCTTCAGGGCTCTCAGTGTGTTTCAGACACAACCAGCTTAGTAGCAAAGAAAAGGAGGTTATGGGAAGGAAGAGACGTGGAGAACATTAGAGTCCCATGTCATCAGCCTGTCCCCAGGCGTCCTGTGGATATCGTTCAACCAGCCTAACACTCAGGGGTCCCAGCAGACACTCAGTTTTTAAATGCTGTGTGTTCAGACAGCCCAGCCCTCTGAAAACACAAGTGGCTTCAATAATTCGGAGCTTCGACACTGTCCAACTTAGCGGAGACCGCGAACCCGCAGCAAACCACCACCCACCATCTCGGGCTCTTGTCCCATCTCTCCTGCGGCATGTGCTTCTCAAAGCACCATTGCTGCCGTCACCCTGATGCTAGGGTGAATGAGACTGGGGCCACATAGTCGGGACAATAAAGTGTGCCTTCTTCCTGCCTCAACTGTGAGGGAACTGACATAGAAGGAGCTCAATGCTGTCTTCAGGGCCATGGGGTAAAGCCTGGCTGAATGTGGCCAAAAATGGGCTGGAACTGTGTTGAACAGGTTCATCAACCCACACTGGACAGGGCACTGGCCAGAGAAGACACTTAGTGGGGGTTGAGTTACCCAGAAATGTTTAGTTAGAATTTGGGGCCCCTTGCTTTCTAAGGTCCTAGGATGACTTTTCTTCTCTTACTCTAGAGAGCCCCTCCTCAGACTGTGGAAGCACGGGCCTCAGAAAGCCTGCTGGAGTAGGGCAGCCAGGGCAACCGACCCTGGAGCCACACAGGCCCAAGAGACAAGGCAGGGCAGATGCAGGCGTGCCCTGAGCTCTTGCCCTATTTGCTGAGTGAGGAGGGAGGAAGCAACAGACCTGGATCACACACGCTCTGCCCCAACACGGGAAGAAATGTCGGGAGTGGGGAAGGAACAGTCTTAACCGTCACTGTCTCTAGGCCCTGCAGGAAGAGGCTTTCTCAGCTGCGCCCCAGACCATGGGCATTAGGCAGATTCCCAGCACAGCCTGGCCTGAAGACTCGGGTTTCACATTTCTTTACATCGAACAAACCCAGGCTCCTGCTAATTTCTTGTCCCTTCACTATGGCAACCCCCAAAACAAAACAGAAAAGGGCAATGGTCCTAAGTTTTGTGTCATCCAGAGGCCTCTGTCTCCTACAGCAAACAAGCCCAGACATGATCCCACACCCCTCCCCCATGCCATACTGTGGGTAAGAAATCCGAAATCCCTAGACTCCACCCACCAAGACAAGCTTTCGCTTTGTGTGTTTGCAAATCTTTACCTTTGAGTGCAATGCCCTCCTTGTCTTAAAGAGAGCGGCTGCCCTCATTTTGAGAGCCTAGGGAAGCCAGATGAAGCTGACATTCAGAGAATACCATCCCAGCCAACCACTGTGCTCCAGTGAGAAGGGAGCAGAGTTGAGCACCCCTCACCTTCGGATTTCATGTCGCCCCGCCTGTCTACATGTTCCCTTCTGTAGCAGCTCTGAGTGTAGGGTGGGGACAGGCTTGAAGTTGCTCACTGGAAAAGCCCAGCACTCCCCAGCTGGACGGTAATAACCCCACACGCTGTGGACTGGACCACCTGCTTGCTTCCACCTGGTGTCCTGAGCACACTGTGCCAGAAACAGGCAAACAGCTCTGTGTCTTCCCACGGGGTCAGCATTTATTGAATAACAATAATTCACACGGTTTGGCTGTTTCGATGACAGCCATTTGTTTTATAATCCGTCGACCCTGGTGGCCTGGGTGAGATAAATACAGGTTCTTGTATGCCAATTTTAATGACTAATATTAACTCTTATCACACGGCACACAATCCACATATCTACATGCATATATGTGGCTTACACAATAACGACAGAGTTCAGGAGGTCCAGGAGTGAGAGAGTTTGTTAGAGAACTGGATCAGTGCCAGCCGGGATGAGGCTGCTGCTGGCATCAGGGCGTGAAAGCCACAAGGTTGCAGCTGTGAGGAAAGCTGGAACAAGAAGCGTCCAGAGCTGGAAATGGTGGGTTGAGGTCCAGGACCAGATGGGTGAGCATGTGGATGGGCAGGCAGTCGCATGGACAATAGGGTACCCAGACAAGCTGAAGCTCTAGCAAGGTCTTTGCTTGTTGGTCCATGATGCACTCAACAGGTATTAGATGACAGGTTGGTGCGGAGCCGTACCGTCCAAGTATTCTGTGTTCATTACTTTATGGGGTCCAGATGAAGGAGTTACACCTTTTCCTTGGTCTGATGTACCTAATAACTTCATGAGCCTGGTTTACATGATTTGATTTTAATACATCTGTGTGCCCATACAGTTGCAATTCAGACACAGTGAACTTCTTGGGTGATTTCATCCCTGCCTGCGAAGATATCATGCATCAGTCTGTGCCAGACGGTGGTTCCTGACTGATGGTGCAGTTTCTGGTACACACAGAAGGAGGAGGTGCGTTCCTCCTCCTCCCTCAAATGGAGTCAGCAGATATGTGTAAAATAGAGTCTTCTAGGGTGTTCTTTAATAAGTACAGTTATATGCAATATGTAATAATTTACAGCAGGGCATAGCCTGACTTCACACAGCCAGTCAAGACAGGGCCTTGGAGACAGAGTTTCCTGAGGGCAGTTACTGGCCCAGATGGCTCCACTAGACCCCAGGCTGTGTCCACATAGGCCTGATGGACAGGCAGGGCAGAGGCCCAGCACACACCGATCCAGAATCAGGTTGTGTGCAGTGGTAACTTGAGCCTTCTGGATGCTCACCCAGGAAGAAGTCTTCCAGAGCAGGTGTCATTTAAAACAGAATGGGCCAAGAGTGAGCTGGGAACACTGAGGGCTATTGGAGGTCAGAGGTCAGACTTCAAGGAGGCAGGGCAGTGTGCCCTAGAGCAAGGTACAGAGCACAAGACAGAGTACCTTCTATCGTGGCTGGGCATAATCTGGTATATATTGTAGAACATTCCAGATAACTCTTGGCACCAGACAGAGCCTGTACCTTGGCATGTGGGGAGGAATGGAGATGTAAAGATCTTCCTCTAGGAATTTGATGAAGATGAAGAAGGAATGACTAGGTTAGAGCAACTGAGCTAGTTCTGAGCCTCAAGAAGTGAGCCCTATAAATGCAAGTTTCTTGTCCTGAGCACCTATTCCAAAATATCCAGCAACCACTTTCCAACTTACCACACAGAGGCTTACAAGTTATAAATGCTTGACCAAAAGCTCAGGTTTATTACCAACTAGCTCTTACATTTTAAGGTAACCCATATTCCTTATTGACACTCTGCCATATGGCAGTATCTCTATTAGAATGGTACATTCATTTCCTGCTCCCTCTGTGTCTGCTGGCAACTCCTAATTCCACCCTTTTCCTTTCCATAAACATTAGTTTGGCTGCCCCACCTATATTTCCTGCCTGGCTACTGGCTGATCAGCATTTTAGTAAACCAATTCAAGTGGCAAATCTTTACAGTGTACAAGAGGATTACTCCACAGCATTTCCCCCTTTCTGTCTAATTGAGATTATTCCACAGCAGAGTCCCACACTGAGATTCTAGGAAGCACAAGGTGCTGTCCAGCCACAGTCAGTAAGATGATCACTGAACACTTTCATTAAAAGGCAAGCACCTTGGGAGTGACCCTCTCCAAATTCACCCATAAGAACCTGATGGACTGGGAGCTATAGCCTGCCCTTTGGTCTCTGATCTCTGAACTTCTCATGCTCTGTGACTCTATAGTATAAACAATGTTGGTTTCCCAGGAAACAAACTTGACCATGAGATCACAGAATCCCCAAGGTAAGGCTACCCAGAATTTCCCTTGGGTGTGGATAGACGCCACAGTCCTCCATTTGCCCTGAGTGGCCTCTTATAGCCAGTCCAGTTGTCTTCCACCTGACTCCACACACGCTGAGTTCCCACTCCATGGATCCCCACTCAAACCTTCATGGAACAAACTTCATGCTTGCCTCTGAGCAGGAGTGCCCATCTCTCCTTTCTCCTTGCCCCTGTGGGGTGGCTACCCACCCAAGAGTCACTTCCTATGTGAAGTGCCGGTTCCCAGGCACTGTTCCTCAGAACAAGGCAGCTTGCTAATGCCAAGAGCCAGCTGCTTACACCTGGGAACCAGGTTGCCCACCCTTGAATTCTAGCTTCTCTAGTGCTCTTTCGGCTGAGGCACAAAGAGGAAGTTTAGGTCAGTCTGAGTTACGGAGAGACTCTGAGACTCCAACTCTGTGTAAAAACAAAACAAAACAAACAAGCATTGGGGCCTTTCTGTAAGCCTTCAAAGGTTCTCTGGATCTCCTTGCCTCGGTATATTTAAGTATGGGGGGGGAGTATAAAAAAATGAAGTTTAGAGTTCATCAAATTATTGATAAGAATGAAATGTGCTAGCCTAGCACACAGAAAGAATAAAGCTACTTCCTGCACATAAGTGCCTAATAAATATTAGTTATGTTCGTAATTATTCTTATCGCCATTATCGTCACCATTCCATCAGAATGTGCAAAGAGAGAGAGTGTGTTTAGTTCGGCACCAGGTATGCAGGCGTTTCCCCCTGCACTGTGGTTTAGATCGCTCCACAGACCATGGCAGGAATGCAGGCGTTGAGTAGCCATGACCCCCTGCACTGTGGCTTAGATCACTCCACAGACTGAGCGCGTTGAGGCTGTCTAGTTACTTTGATCCGCGCCCCTTAGCTCTGCCCACTAAGCACAGAGTATAGACACAATACACACTCGCTGTGTATGTTCCTGATGAGCTGTTAGCTCCAGGTCTGTTTCTAGCAAACAAAGGGCATTCTTTCTTATTTGATAGTGACATTTATGAACGTGGCACCGATGACTTCCAGAAACACTTGGAACCTCGGCAGCAGCTTTCTCCAAGGCACAAGAAAATGTTTAAACACCCCACCCTGGGCCTTGGCATGTGGAGAGGGTGCCTTGCTAAACCCCCTCTTCCTCCTCCACTACAGTTAGGTGGAATACGACTCCTAAGGGGCTGCTGCAGAACCAGCTGCCAGTGTCCACTCTGGGTGACTTAGAAGCTTCTTCACCCGCCACGGGGCAGTCCTCTGCCCTTGCTGCCCATGGAAACTGCCCCTGTCTTCCATGGAGTGTAGAAGCGTGCTGTGCAGCATCTCAGGCTCTGCTTAAGTTTATCTGAGGCAGAAACAATAAGGGAGGGGGTGACGTGTACAATGTGAATAGCTGAAGTCTGCACTCTTTATGGAGGCTGAAGTTTTATAAGCCTCTTGGTGACCAAACCACTTATTATTCCAAGTGCAGACAGGTTTACGATCTGAAATGTTCACTGTGTTGGTTGCTATGGGGAAACAGAGGAAAGTTCCAGCTCAGAGTTTGAAGTGATCACTTGTATGGGAAGGCCTGGCCCTCTCCTCTCCGCTCCCGTCCCATGCCCCTGCTGTCATCAGTTGCTACAGAGGCTGTGGCTTTCTCACTTCTCTCTGTCACCTAGAATACAGAGACAGACAGGCCACAAGACTTGCCCGTAACTAACACGTGACTTCTCATCAACACCACTAACGATACGCTTCGTTCCAGACTTCGTGCGTGGGTCCAATGGGCCTTCCTTCCGTGGCCTTGTCTGCTGTTGGACCCTGCTTTCCCCCACCCCACACTCTGGCTGCCCAGCCTTGCACCTGAGCCTGAGGCCTGGCTCCCTTGAGGGCAATCCCACATTCCCAAACCTTGGCTTCTTGGCTGGAGCCAAGGGTGTTTCGTTCCCTGGCTTTTTGGTCAAAGACATTCCAGAGAGTTCCAGAGAATGAGAGTTGCCTTTAAACCTCTTCCAGAGTCCTACCGACCTCTCAGAGTGGGAGTGACTCATTTCCTGGCTCTGCCATTTAGCTTGTGGGGTCCTAGACAGGCCACCCAGCCGCCCTCCTGGGTAGCTGTGGGGGGGGGGGGAGAGCCTTCAGAGCCTGGGAGCGCTGTAAATGGTCTCCCTAAAGACCATGGTGGTGATTCGGCTGAGTGGCAAGCCTCCATCCTCCTGAGCCCTTCTACGGATCGCCCAGATCACTGACGGAATAATCTTAGCACTTCAGCGTTAGGGAGATGGAGGCAAAAGGATCAGGAGTTCAAGGTCAGCCTGAGCCACACGAGACCCTGTCTCAAAACAAATAAAAAGCTACTGGTGAAATTGTTAGTAAATGGCAGAGACAATCTTCCTGTCCCTCGCTCTTGACTTGAGTGCACAGAGATCTCTTTATGCCAGGAATTGTCTCCCTTGTTTAAATGTTATTTGGTAGCACGTTCCAGCATAGTAGCTGATGGCTTGATAAACTGTACATTAAGAATTTGCACAGCCACTGTTTTTTACTTGTATTATTATAACTTAAGTAAATATGCCTGATGGTTTTCTTAGGTCAAAGATGGGGCTACCAGTTTCACTCAGCAGCTTTTGATGTGCACAGCGGTGCCCCATTCCCCCAGGAAGCTGCTGCCTTGTATAACTGGCAGGGAAGGACCTAGACTCATAATCCTGGGTGCTTCCTGAATCAGCAGTCTCAGAACGTGACAGCTGATGACAAGGGGAACTTATGTTTGCTACTCCTCAGGCCCTGCAACCGTGCCCTTCTGCAGGATGATCTGGGAACGTGTAGAAGCGGTTAATACTGACCTCGGCTGCCTGGCTCCCCCACCACATACAGCCACATGAGCTGACTGCCAGTCTCTCAGCCACACTAACCTCCCCTGCCAGCTGGCAGAAGTGGCCCTGTCCCCTTTCCGATGTGGCCTCTCATCAGTGGTTCTAGACTTTCCACCCACACCCGAGGAGGCTGTTGCACGCACTCCTGGGTAGGGTGTGGGGCTGAATCCTAAGTAGGGTTGTTCTGAATCAGCCCAGGCGGTGGCCAGAACCCCAGGCCTTGGGGACTGAAATCTGACTGTACCCAGAGACAAAGCGCAGTCTTAAGCTACCTCTGCACCTGTAAGATGGATCATTCAGAATGATCCCAAAATAAAGATCAGAGGCTCCTTGAAACATCAAATCTATTTCTCTTGAAAATCAGCCAAAGAGAGGCTTTATGGACACTTGACTCTGAATGATGGGTATAGTCTGACTCAGATCTGCATTGCACTGTGAACTTATCTAGGCCTCAAATTTGCCATCGTTATGTGGGGAGGGGACGGAAGGAGAGACCCCAAGCGCCCCACCTGTCACTGACCACCCTCTCTTCGCCCACAGTCAGACGGCTCCATCCTGGCAATTGCCCTGCTGATCCTCTTCCTGCTGCTGGCCCTGGCACTGCTCTGGTGGTTCTGGCCTCTCTGCTGCACAGTGGTAAGTGAGCCAACTTCAGGCCATAACAGGCAAGGGTAACCAGAAGACCCCAGGTCCATCAGTGGGGGTCAGGGGGAGACCAGCAACTGCAACAGTAGGAGATAAATTTTGCTTGTTTTGTTTTGTTTTGTTTTCTGACAAAATCAGCATAAACCAGGCTTGGTACCGAGGAGTAGTGTGAGTCGTCAAGATGGGCTGGGGGCAGGACCTCCAATGGCAAAGTCATTGGGTACAGACATGTAGAAGGCAAAGATTAAAGCATATGCATTTGGCATTGGAAAAGCATGCAGCCGATGCTGGGTGTGTTCATTATCCAAAAGCATGTTGCTGGAGTTGGGATCTATTGATACTTCGTACGATGCTGGGTTTATATCGGTGGGAAATGTTTCCCAAAATAAACTTTTCATGACAGGAAGCAGTGTCATCCAAGGCAGGATTGTTTTGCAATTTTCAAAATAATTTTAAACGAATTTACCTGGTTTAAGTCCCCATTGCCTGGGAAGGCAGCCAGCGTCGTCCTCATGTGGTCTCCTTTGAAAGGCTGAGGGTTCCTGGATGAGGAAAGATCCTGGAGACAGACAGACAACGCATTCTGTTTGTGATGCTGTTGACTGCCCTGTCCCTTTTTGCTGACTCTTGACGTGCACCCCAGTGTTTCAAGTGCCCTCCAAACTCTGTGCTGACCACTCACTTTAGGGATCCTGACTGGGGCTGGATGAAGTCATGTGTTTCCGGAATGGGAGTGTGGTGTGCAAGAAAGAGGGCCTCCCCACAGGGACCCATTCAGAGATTTCTGGAAAGTTCCTCCACCCTGAGAGACTGCACCCCACAGTCCTCTAACTAACAGACAGTGTCTTTGTGAGCCATGGTCCTCAAACCTCCCTCTGTCATTCTTCCTACCCTTCCTCCAAGTGTGGGAAATGTCACTTGGACCCCATAACTGAGTTGCGTATCCATGGTAAGGAAACAGCTGGAACCGTAGAGGCTTACAGAGTGTGGGCACAGGAAGTTTCTCTCCGGGATCAGATTCACAGTGTCCAATAACCTGCAAGGCCTCCACCCTAGACAAACCAGTCTTAACCTTTTAGTCTCTACTTACCCAAGGCAGGGACACAAAGTGGGACCAGACATCAGGCCCTTAAATTTTCTTTCTGAAAACACAAACAATACATACATGACCTCCATCCTGGCTAGCCAGTGATGGTGAATTTACTGCCCCAGCACCCCTCCCAGCTCCCACGTGTCCCTTGCTGAGTAGGCACCGTGTTCCCCGTGTCTGCACATGCCTCCAATATCTCTGCTCACTTTCGCCTATATCCTGTGTCTTTTTCTCCAGGTTCTCTCCAACCCTCCTCTCCTCATCTTATCCCCAGACAGTGTCACCAGATTCAATGACTGACTACTTCATGTGGTCACCTATCCCTGGTGTGGCTGTAAACAACCCAGCCACGCTCCATTACAAGGAACCACAGGGTGTCACATTTGCAGGCCCCTCTCTCAGAACATCCAAAGTCATCACATCATCCTTGGACCTGCTTGTCCCCTGCGTCTGTGCCAATACCTCCAACTGACCAAACTGAAGCCTGCACCAGCCTCTCATGTCCCCCATCGGCTTGTGTGTCTGTACATTTGGTCTCTAGCTGGTGGCACTGGTTTTGAAAAGTCATGGACTCGTTAGGAGGTGGAGCCCCCCTGGAGGAAGTGGATCACTGGGAATGAGGTTTGAGGTTTGTTAACCTGGCCCATTCCCCTCTCCACTCTCTGCACAATGTGACCAGTGCCGCACGTTCTGCTGCCATAACTTCCTCACTATCATGGACTGTGTTCCTTCTTAAATTGTGAGCCAAAATAAACACACACACACACTCACTCACTCACACGTACACACTCTCGCACACACTCATACACTCACATACACATTAACACACACATTCATACACATACACACATACACACACATACACACTCTCTCACACACTCATACACTCACATACACACTGACACACATACACACTCTCGCACACACTCATACACTCACATACATATTAACACACACATTCATACACATACACACATACACACTCTCTCACACACTCATACACTCACATACAAATTAACATACACATACACACTCTCTCACACACTCATACACTCACATACACACTAACACATACATACACACTCTCACACACTCATACACACACATACAAACTAACATACACACACACACATACACACTCTCGCACATACTCACACACACATTACCTCTTGTCAGGTATTTGGTCACAATAAGAAGAAGAGTAACTAATACAGCTGACTCCAAAAAGCCCCCAGATCATCACCATAACCAGCCCACCCCAAGTTCTCGCGGCTCTTCAGTCCCTCCCACAAGGTGACCTGCGTAGGCCTTTCCTAACCCAGCCCTCCTCCAACCTCAGCTCTCACCTTCTGCTCCCAGGTACGGAGGTAGCACAGCTTCCCCATGGAACGGATAATACCATTATGGTTTTCTTTTTATTTGTCTTTGCCTGTTAGCTGCAACTGTTGGAAACTAAGCCTGGGGGTCTCCAGAGCACAGCACATTACCTAACTAAACCTCAAAGTTCCTGGAGTATCCAAGGGGCTGGAGGGCCGTCTCCAGGAACACCCTATCCTAAGAATACCTGGCTATATTTTCTAACTACCGTGTTTGCATGTCTGTGTAGGTACATGCACATGAGTATGCAGGTACATGTGCATGTGTGTACATGAGCACGTGGAAGCCAAAGTCAACCTTGAGTATCGTCAGTTACATCATCTCTCTCCTTGGGGACAGGGTCCCTGCATGGCCCAGAATCAGCAATTAGGGTAGGTTGGCTGGCCAGTGAGGTCGTCCTGTCCCTGCCTCCCCAGCACTGGGATCATAAGTACACATCTCATCTTTTTTTTAAAGTATAGGCTCTGGGGATTGAACTCAAGTCTTGTTCGTGCTTTACAGACTGAGTCATTGCCTGCCCCTGTATTCCTCCCTACCACGCCCACTGTGGTCATCCTCTTACCTCTTGCTGGGATTTTCTGGTTCTTAGATTTTCTTTCTCTGCTGTCATCAGTTTCTCTGTCTTCAGAACATACACCACTGATGGTCATCCCATAGTATGCACGCATTTCATGCTACGCCTCAATTTCTGCAGCAATATCCCCGTTTTCTCATCTCAGGCCGCATTGTTAGTCCTTCCAGGGTTTACTCACATCCATTTCTCCCACTGAACCCAACCAGGGCAAAGAGAAAGGCAGCCGCAGAGAGTGATTCCAAACTGGAGAACAGTGACCAGTACCTAAGTTGTCTATTTTCCAAACTGAGCTAAAAAAAAAAAAAAAAAAAAAAAAAAAAAAAAAAAAAAAAAGCTAACTCATCTTTGGGGAAAGAGCTCACCCACAGTGCAAACTGTATTGGGTGGTGACTTCTTGAGCGTTTGTGTTATCATAACCTACTCATATGTTATAGGCTGTTTTTATGTTTACCAAATGTCATATAACAAAAGATACATCAGTTTCTTTATCCTAGATATGATGTTCATTTTATGGGGAGTGTGTTAGTAACTTCCCCGATACTGTAACAAAACACCCGAAAGGAAGCAGCTTATGGAATACAAGGTCTATCTGGATGATCTTGGCTCGTGGTCTGAGGACTCAGTCACCATGGGTCATGACTCCCTGACATGGGCAGCTGTCACATGGTGTTCCCTGTCAGGAAGCAGAGAGAGATGAATGCTCAACTTGGCTTCTCTGCTTTGTTCAGCCTGAGGCCCCGGCCCCTGGGATGGCATAGCCCCCATCCATGTATCTCTTCCCTCCTCAGTTAAACTCCGTCGGAAAGAAACACACCCAGCAGTGTGTCTCCCAGGGGACTCTAAGTCTACCCAGACTGACAGTAACTATTGACCGATGGGTCAATGGTATAGCAGGAATCTAAGCAGAGAGATCTTTCCATATACTGCAAGCTAAACTCAGGGGCTGGTGTCATGGTAAAGGTACTTACTACCAAGCCTAGCTCCATGGGCTCCATCCCCAGGACTCACATGGCAGAAGGAGATAACTGACCCCACAAGTTGTCCTCTGACCTTCACACACACACACACAGACAGACAGAGAGAGAGAGAGAGAGAGAGAGAGAGAGAGAGAGAGAGAGAGAGAGAGTTTAAAAGATCTAAAATGATTTACACAATGATGCAAGCATGTAAATCACTGAGCCGCACTCATAAAAATAGGGAAATAGAGAATCTTATGTTTTGTGGTTCTTCCCGCATTCAAAGACAAACAGTCTACAATTGCAGCTCTTCTCAGTCCCACTAGTCACACCAGCTGCCCCTTAGGTCCAGACAAACCCTTACATTTGAGCCCAGGTAAGAACAAGGACTGTATTTGGGTTGTTAGAACAGGGTTGAGCGTGCCCATTCATCATGCGCTCTGTAGAAAATCTGTATCTAAGGGACCTTGTGAGCAGTTTTCTAGTAGTTTTGTAAAGGTCACATGTTATAGGAGCACGGGGCCCCTTTGTTTCATCCCGCCTGGCTAGCTTACACCCAAAATAATCACACAGAAACTGTATTCATTTAAACACTGCCGGGCCCATTAGTTCTAGCCTCTTATTGGCTAACTCTCACATCTTGATTCAACCCATTTCTAATAATCTGTATGTCACCATGAGGTCGTGGCTTACCAGGAAAGATTCAGCATGTCTGACCTGGCAGCTCCAAGGCAGCTCTATGTCTGCCCCTCTTCCCAGCATTCAGTTCTGTCTATTCCGCCTACCTAAGTGCTGCCCTATCAAAAGGCCAAGGCAGTTTTCTTTATTCAACCAATGAAAGCAACACATAGACAGAAGAACCTCCTACACCAGTCACATTTGATTCATTTTCTTGAATCTCAGGGACTCTTTAACACATTAGCCTGTTGGACATTTCTGGTAACCAATTAGAACTCGATATACCTTAAACTGAAACAAGAATAAAGTCTTCAGATGCTGGCTCCATCCCTGTCATAGCACTAAATTGTAGGTTCAGACACCCACTCCCAGCATCACCAAGGAGCTTGCTAGTGTTTGTGTGATTTAAACCCAGCACAAGCAGACAACGGCTCATCCAGCATTGTGGGCTCAGACGAATGTGTGTGTTCCTTGATTGCTCTCCAGCCTACACCATCCATCTGGATCTTCTCACTCCACTATTTAGGAAATTAGTATTCACTATGCATTCCCGCCCTCCCCATGCATCCCTCCTCTCCTCCTCCACATCCCCGTCCTCCCCTCTGTATCCCTTCCCTCCCCTCTGCATCCCTCCTCTCCCCCACATACCCATCCTCCCCTCTGAATCCCTGCCCCCCCCTCTGCACCCCACCCTACCCTTCTGCATTCCTGTTCACCTCTTCATCCCCATCCTCCCCTCTGCATCTCTGCCCTCCCCCTCTGCATCCCTGCCCTCCCCTCTGCAACTCCACCTTCTCCTGCCAGCTTCCCTCCTCCACCTGAGACCACCTCATGGCTTATCTTGAAATCCACCCACCCACCCTTCTCCTGTGCCTACAGGTACAGGGGAAAGAGGCCAGCCGTCACTGGAGACACACTGCCAAAGTTTCGACTTCCACTTTCAGTTGAAGGAATGGGGAAGTTCTTTAACTTCAGATCCCCATTAAATAAGCAGGAACTGAGAACTGTGCTGTTTCCCATTGGTCTCCTTACAGTCTGCCTCCTCTGAGTCCCTCTGGAGATTCCCTGGTTTGGGGCTCTGAGATCAAGCTGCATTATCGAAACTATGGTGCTGAGGGACAGCTCTCCCAAACTGCATTCACTGGGTAGTAATGGCACTCCACGTTAAAACGGCACACCTCAAATCAGAAGGAGTTTAGGCAATAGCTTGAAAGATGCCATTGAACTAGGCTGAAGAATGTCTTCATGGCAGGCTCCCTCAGGGCTTTATTGGAATGGTGTGTGTGGTGAATCCCCAAATAAACTGACCCTGGATCTTCTTTGACCCTTTTTGTCCACAATCCCCAATGTCTTTGCATGCTCACACCAAGGACACTGGTATTCCACCAGAAATGATGAAGGCATACAATCCCAGAGGAGGCTGAAACAACTCAAAATGCAGAATCCGGGACTGTGAGGGGGCCTCTGCCCTCCCTCCCTGGAGTCTGCCTCAGGGTCTCCTAGCTCAAAAATACCACATCATCAACACACTAACCTATGTGGCTTTGCTCAGACTCCACTGACCCTGCTAACAACTGGAAACAGCTGGCTCATAGCCCAGACAGAGGTCAGAGGTGTTCCTCCTCCAAGCCATGGCTTCTGAGCTCATGGGTTTATGTTACTGTGCCACTTCCCAAGAGTTCCGCAGTGACCCTGGCATCACACTGTGGCCACTGTGCCCAGACGTCAGTCCCTTGGGCCTTATCCACTCCTGTTAGCATTCCGACTGTGACTGTCACTTTAGATATCAATAAATGTGGCCTCTTAAACAACCCCAGCCTCAGGCAGGTAAGAGGCACAAAACAGTTTCAGGTTGGAGTTCCAAATGGAGAAAGAAACTCAGAAGGTCTTATCTCTAAAAAGATCTCTTCTCTTTGAAGAGGTATTGTACTTCCTTCCAAATGCCTTGCCCAAGCCTTTGCTCAGCTTGTGGGTTGCAAAAGCTATAGATTGAGGCTGTGCTGGGCCAGATGCAATCACTTCACAATCAGACCTGAGGTTTGTGTTAAACTCAGCCAGTCGGTTTGTGGGAAGGATGGTTGATCTGTCTGTCTTAGTCTCTCATATGGAGTTCCCACCTGCCTGTGGCTTCCTGATTTAGATGGGAATGCTTATCTTAAGACTTAGGGATGAGAACAAAAGGCTAGAGTGTAAAAGGCAAACATCCCTCCCCTCTCTAGTATCAGAGTCCTTAAGGCTGCATTTCTAGTGCCAATTCAAAAGAATCCGACACCCTCTTCTGGTCTCCTCAGGTACTGCACACATGTAATGTACATACAAACAAGCAGGTATGCATACATACATATAAATCTTAAAAATGAAATATAGTTTTATGGAAACAACGCTAAACTCAATAAAATTTTCGTCCTTTTCAGTGTCTTTAACACTTTAACTTTTATTATATTTTTAAGCATGTGTGTAAGTTAGCAAACAACTTGCAAAAGTCAATTCTCTTTCCACTATGTATGTCCTGGAGATCAAATTCACCAGGCTTGTCCAAAGTACCTTTATCCCCTGGGCCATCTTGTTGGCCCTAGGTACCACAAAGTATGATAAAAATTACTACAGAAAATGCATATCTTTGATCTAGTATATAAAGAGTGAGCACACACAGTGTGGCTGTGAGCACGAAGGTGACATAGTGGTGCCCCTTAGAGCAGAGGCTAGCCAGGAGGAAGGACATGATGGCTGGGGCTCACTGTCTTGGTATTTCCCCAGCACTGTCTGAGATGGAAAACCTGCTGTTAGATTGCCTGATTACTCTCCCCACTCAAAAAAATCACCAGGCATGGTGGAGAAAGCCTGAACTTAGAAGGCAAAAGCAGGTGGATCTCGGTGAGTTCAAGGCCAGCCTGGTCTACAAAGCGAGTTCTAGGATAGCCAGAGCTGTTACACAGAGAAAACCTGTCTCAGAAAAATATACATATGTGTATACATATATATTAACATATATATTGCTTCTCATGAGCAACCCTGCTCCACCATTGTACCTTCACATGCCCGTGGCCCATGTATAGCAAAAGAGAGATCAAGAGCCCCTCTGTCCTCTCCCTGGCATGACCTTCAAGGTCTCCCATGAAGTCACTTTGAGCTTCTTTGCCCCTGGCTCTCCCAGCATCCCACTCCTTTCACCTCTGTCTAAGGATCTTCGCCACACGCTGAAGGTTTCTCCTTCATTCGGTCCATGGTTCATATAGCCAGGACACACCCCTGCCTCACCTTGTGGTTATAGCCAGGACACACCCCTATCCCGTGGTGTTGCTGTAGCCAGGACACACCCCTATCCCGTGGTGTTGCTGTAGCCAGGACACACCCCTATCCCGTGGTGTTGCTGTAGCCAGGACACACCCCTATCCCCATGGTGTTGCTGTAGCCAGGACACACCCCTATCCCCATGGTGTTGCTGTAGCCAGGACACACCCCCGTCGCACGGTGTTGTATACAATTCTCCATAAAGAAAAGAGCACACACTCAGGACCACTGTCCCTGCTTGATTGCACACACGAAATGGATGAGGTGTGCATTCGTGTGTAAATTTTGTGTTTCCTGCCCAACTCACTACCAGTCAGTCGAACTTTTCCCCTCAGGGACACAAAAAAGATTTGTCACATATTTCTCTACGTCTGATGGTGAACATTCCACGAGTCTCTCACCACTACCACACACACAAAACTAAAATACTTGTTAATTTCTCTTGGCCTCTGAAAGTCATCTCTTTCAAGCTAGTACGATCTCTCAGTTTTACAATAGAAAAAAGAACTATTGTGCCTATAGCACATAAACAAACACACACGGGATGGAGCTGTGTCTATCACATGTAAACAAACACACACGGGATGGAGCTGTGTCTATCACACGTAAACAAACACACACGGGATGGAGCTGTGTTGTGACAGCACAGATTGGACAGCAGTGCCCAGTTTGTCAGATCACTATAGCACTGTCCGGGAAGTCAGTTTGAGACCCAGAGCTGAGAAGTGAAACATCCACCCTCAGGGCAGTGCATGGACTTGGAAGCTGGGGAAGAGAAACAGAATGGGTCTCAGTGGCATCTGGAAAAGTGCCAGTTAGTCCTCTGTCCACCCTAGATGCTGTGAGATTTCCCACCACACATTAGTGTCCCAGGCTGTTCTGGTGTAAGGAGAGACTTTGAATATCTTAAGTACCACTCACCCCCAAAATATTATACCAGAGGATTGAGAGTCCGGAGCAAGTCTTGCAGTATTAAGTGCCAAGTGTTTACTTGAGAGCAAGGATGTTGAAAGAAAGAGGAAATGCTTCCTGCACCTTCTCCTTTAGAGGAGCACACGCTCATACTTTCCAGAAATCGTGATTGAGCAACCTGCCTCCGAGCTTCAGGTCAGAGACAAAAGCTGCCCATGTGTGCTTGTATCTCCTGGAAGATCAGAGTTGCGAGCGCAGAGTTCACTGCCAATGGTGTGGGCCGCAGATAAGATCTGTGCTTGAGTCCCTGGAAGACACATCCTCGGGTCCTCTGAGAGGAAAGCCTGGATTGAGGGCTTGCCCAGAGCAGATTGGCCTGAGGGTATGTCTTGAGTGTTAATTGATGTGGTAGGACCCAGCCCATTGTGATGTCACCCTTTTTTGGGCAGGTGATCCTGGATTGTATAAGGATGCTCATTAAACATTGGGAGCGTAGCCAGCAAGTAAAACTCCTCCATGGTTTCTGCTCCAAGTTCCCACTCGAGTTCCTGCCCTGACTTCCCTCAGGGATGGACTGGGACCTGAGAACATAAGGCAAATCAGCCCTTCCCTCTAAGTTGCTTTTAGTCAGAGTCTTTTATTACAGCAACAGAAAGGAAACAATAGCAGTGTTTAGAGAGAGGGCGGCACTGTGTAACATATGCTGGCCTCGAACCTGAGATCCCCTTCCCTTCTCTTCCAAACACTAGAATTACAAATCCCTGCCACACAGGACTCAGAGCTGGGTTTCTGATCAGTCACAGAAATCCACAGCACAGCTGTGGGAACATCTGACCTAACACAAAACACACCTCTGCCCAGAGCAGATCGATACACAGACTGGCTAGAAATCAGTTCATTCCTGGTTCTCAGAATGTGGTCCACAGACCCTCGGGGTCAGTATTATTTAGGAACCTGCTCGAAATGCAAGTGTCTGGCCCCAGTCTGCTAAGGAAGCATTGCACCTTGAGTTCTGTTAGCAAAAAGTCCCCTACACAATTCTAATGCTGGAAAGGTTGGCAGCTGTTGAGCTCCTTAAAATTAGAGGGCGGGTTCATAATTTTAACAGACTCACTAGCCTCAGCTGATGCCTTGGGCCCGTGGAGATGGCAGAGAGGCCTGTGTATTGGTGGAGTATTTGTCAGCAGTGAGTGACCAGAGGAGGTGCGTGGAGCACTAGGAGGGCAACTCATGCACAAACAAAGCGGAATGCAAACACAGACTCTAGAGAAAGGGGCCAGAAAAGTAGTTCTGTTAGTACCATGTCTTGTAGAATGAGATAAACTTCTGGCTCCCAGGAGCTTGTGCGATTTCACCAACAGCCAACTCTTGTCATGGAGAGAAGAGACAGGCAAGGGGGGAATATAAAGCCATGAGTCTGGGGAGATGGCTCAGCGGTTAAGAGCACTGGCTGTTCTTGCCGAGGACAGGAGTTCAGTTCCTAGAACACACCAAAGGCTCACAACCTTCTGAAAGTCCAGCTCCAGAGGACCAGATATCGTCTTCTGGCCTCCAAGGGTACTAGCACTTCTGTGATTCACTTATCATAAAGGCAGGCAAAACATTTATCCATATAAAATCTAAAAATAAAACAAATCTTGAAAAACATATGGGAAATTGTAGTGGAGAGTCTGCGAGTGGGTGGTAGCCAGCCCTGTGACCTCCTGCCCTTCATGTGCGTGGAGGCCTGATTTCTTTCTCTTTAGATGCTCTGTCCTGTGGGTGGGGACACTCTCGGGTCAGGAAGGGTGGCCAGAGCACACGTGTGGGTTCCAAAGCACAGGACACAGCAGCTGGGTCAGCAAGACCAATCAGAGCTGTGGGAGCTGAGACCGTACACAAGCACTTCAGAGGACAAGCACACACACAGTCAGGCCACCAGTGCATCACCGCATGTTACAGGTATGGAGAACGCTCTCTAGAGCCCTGGCAGCTGAAGCTGGCTGTAAGCCACAATGGTTAAACTGCAGCTGTAAGCCAGCCCAAGCTTGTCATGCCACATATCTCATCCGACCAGCTTCACTGTTTCTCCAGCAACCACCTGGGGCGCTCACAAGAACCTGAACTTGGCTTGTGTGTAAGTCAGTGGTAGAGCGCTTCCCTGCACCGGCTACGGCCTGGGTTGATTCCCAGCAGTACAGGATTGGTTTCCACAGACTCTCCTCCCTGCTTCTCCCCCATCTCCATCCTCTCCCTTGCCCTCCATCCTCAGTGACCTCCTTTCTGCTTTTATATCACATGATCCCTTTTGCCCCACTTCCTCAACACCTCTGTCTCTTCTAACGAACCCCTTTTCAGTTTCATAGCCAATACCCACACTCACCCTCACTTACATATTTATGTTAATACATATATAAAAATATGGAAAGCTACAAGCCACCTAAGACAGGAGATGTCCTGCTTATCTTTCTGAGTCTGGATCATCTCGTATAATATAATTCGTTTAAGATCCCATCTACTTTTATCCAATTTTATTACTTCAGTTTTTCCTGAAGTTGAATAAAATTTCATTGTGTAGTAAGGGTTGTGTTTCCATGAAGCTCTGAATAGCAGTTTCTTGGAGAACAGATACTCCCACTGTGGAGAATAAAAAGATGGGCATTTCCCATGCTCGGGGGAGTGCCCAGGGTGCCATGTGCTGCTCTTGACATAGCTATAATGCTCTCTGGCTATGATGTCCCAGGCCAGGCTGGGCTCACCAGCTCAAAGCAATTGGAGGACCTCTTTGCTGCCTCCGCCAGCCCCTCGGCAGACAAGGCCAGGTTAGAGTACCACTTTCTGTTTTGCTGAACACGGTGGACTGATTTGAACATGGTGGATTGATTTTCAGAAAATGAGGTGCCACATTTACTGTGTATTCATGTGGAATCTGGATCACAAACCAGTTCCTTGTAACCAATATTAGTAAGTCATGGATGATGGCACTGTCTTTGGGGCTCCATTCGATCCAGCCCTCTGTAGGCTCTGGGATAGATATTCAATAAGTGTGGAGTAAACTAAATCAGAGTCATTCTGATGCTGTGTGTCCAACTGTTGTCATGTGTTAAGTGTGGTGTGGCGTGTGTGTGCGTGTATTCATGTGCATGTGAGTATGTATGCATGTATACCTGTGTGCATGTGAGAACCATTGTTAGATGTTGAGTGTCCCCCTCAATGGCTTCCCACTTTATTTTTGAGACAACCCTGGAGCTTGTGGGTTAGTCTGGGTTGGCCGACCAGCAAGCTCCAAGGACTGTCCCACCTCTGCCTCTCTAGTACTGGGATTACAGCCACAAAACTCCACATCTGACATTTACGTGGCTGGTTGGGATTGAACTCATCCGTTCTCATGCTTAAAGCGCAAGCGCTCCCCAATAGAGCCATATCATGCGCTCACTTGTGTGAGGCCGCAGACATCCCTGAATCCCATGGCAACTGTCCAGTCATCAGGCTCCTATCTCCCATGTGTTGGGGAGACAGCCACACACCTGGCTTATGCAGGGGGTTATTAAAGATGCAGTGGAGGAGGAAGCACACGGGGAGGGCACTCTGATCTGTCTTCACAGTACTGGTACTGCACACGCAGTTGCTCGGGATGACTCAACCCCTGCAAAGTTTATGTTTTTGCTCTACTTAGTTATGAGGCTCCAGGAGACCCAGAGGCTTCTCAGATCCTCACAGTGACAGGCAGGTCTGGGATTTACATTTGACAAATGTGCTAGGCTCCCATGCAGTGAAGGAGCAGCCATGAACCTCTTCAGATCTGAGGACCTTGTCTTAGCCACAGCATCTGCCATTTTTTTTTTGCAAACATTCTGCCATCCCCCCCACTTCTCCCACTCAAGTCATTACCCCCACCTCCTCATCCCCTCCAGCTTCCAGCCATTTCCTGTTTTAAAATAATTCACTGTCTCTGGAATGATGGCAAGTCAGCAGCAAGCAGTAAGAGTCTTCCCCAGAGGTTCCCCCGAGTGTGACTCTGAAGTGAGTTGAGTGGGTGCACAGCTTCCCACAGTAACAGGAAGTGGAAGCAGATGAAGCAGTAGTTCCAAACCCCAGGAGGCCTTGAGCTCTGCCTCTTCAATGAACGAATACTGTACTCAGATGCTTGGAGCAGCCTCGGCCCCCTGGCTGCTGGTAGCCTGTCTAATCAATGCGGATAACATTACAGACTGTGGTAGGGTGGAGACAGAGGTAAGGACGAGCACCCTAGTGAACACTTCGTATTGTTAACTTAGAGAAGCCATACACTTAGTAGAGGGGGAGGGGTGTAAAGTGCTCCTCGGGGAACTGCTGGGCAGCCCTGGTGCTGAGACAGCAGAGGTTACAGGACAAGATTTGTATTTGCCAGACGTCACCTAAAGAAAGTGTTCCATGTGGGGTCCCAAAATCCTAACTATAAGCTTGAGTGAGGGTAACAGGTCCCCAAGGAATGTAGGAGACCAATGATTCATAGCCAAGGTGCTACGGAAATGCCTTCAGCTCCAGTTAACTGCCGGACTGTCCATTCATGACTGGAGTTGTCGGGCCCATCACCATGTTGAGGAAGGGACTCGCATTGACTTACTGGAACTGTCTGTCTCTTTTCACGCAGCAGACAGGGCAGCTGAGGAATATTCTTATAGATAGTTACTGGCATATGTTTGCCTCTGCATCGTCCGTACCTGGGAGAGATCCCTGGGCCCTCCTCCTCACTGCCTTCTCTCAGGGGCTGCTCAGCCTGACACACGTCTCCACATGGACCCACTGAGGCCGGTGGTCGAGGGCCTGCAGCCACAGAAGCCTGGTCTGAACCTCGCTGGTGCCGGAGCACCCATTAGCTCATGTGTATCGCCGTCCTGTATTAAAGTGTAGATGGTTGGGAGGAGGGAGGGGCGGCCTCAGGCCTGAGTGGCCAAGTGAACCGACCGATGAGACCAGCTGCCCAGGTGAGACAAACAGCTGTGGAGTGTGCTTCTTCACACAGGACTTCACACTGAAGATGGACTCATGTGGCAGTTCCTGCTCTCACTGGGCTACCCTGTCCAATCAGGTCATGGCATAGACTTAAGGCTCGTGCTTGGACTGTTCCTCTGGTGGTTAAGGCAGAATCTTAGGGAGCAGGAGGTTAAAGACCCCACTGACACATTCTCCTTTCCATTTACAGATCATCAAGGAGGTCCCCCCCACCCCCTGTTGAGGAAAGTGAGGTAAGTGGCCAAAGTAGGGTGCTGGGGGTGTGCAGGTGGCAGAATGGGGCAAATTGGCCGGTTATATAGCCCCCTGCTGAGCATGGTTGGGCCCCACCGTCTGTGAAAGGGAACCTTTGGGCCTTCCCTCGCCAGGGTAAACAAGACCTGAGCAACACAAGCAGCCAGGGGCCCGCTGGTTTCTCTCCACAAAGACAAACTTTAAAGCGCATACACTTGTCTGGCGTTTCTGTCTGCAAGGATTTTGGAAGATTTCCTGCTGATGGGATGTGTTTTAGTTGTCGGCTTTTTTTTCTGTGCTTGACTCTGGATGTCACACATGCTCCACAAACTCTCCACCTGAGCTATAGCCCTAGCCACCCCCTCCATTTGTCTGAGACAGGGTTCTGTGTCACAGGTTGGGCTTGAACTCATGTTGCTCCTAACTCAGCCTCCCCAGGGGTGGGATCACAGACATGTCTTGCTACATATGAATGTTTTTACCAGTACAATAAATAATTTGGGGTTTTAAAGGGCTAAGTTTCCCTCGGAAACGTATTAGGATTTCTGTCCCCCTGCAGATATACACTTCACATGTATAGGTTATGGCAAATTTGCCACACTCTGCATAGAATTCCTGCTCCTATGACTTGTGCCAAGTTTCCCGTTTTTCTTTAATTTAAAACAGTATTATGTAAAATCTGCCAGGTGGTCATGACTGTGCTGGAGCAGGATGTACTAATATCCTGGCCTCACTCTCAAATCCTCACGGTCTACAGACAACCGCTCAGACTCTTCCACCCAACGGGCCAGGAAGCCGCTGTGCTGCTAGGGCGGCTCTAATAAACCAGCAGAGGTGTTAACAGCTGCTGGTGGGCGGGAGTTCACAGCAAATGGCTTTCCCAGCCTGGGACTGCTGGGATCCTTGGGAGTAACACTACCAGAGTAGAAGCCCTAGATCTGAAAACTTACTGGGGCCAAGAGGAACCAAGATGGGGTTTCAAGTTCTTAGCTAGGTTTCTGTAGGGTTTTGTTTGGTTGTTTGTTTCATTATTTTTTGTATTCACTTCAGATACCACCTCTCAGCTATCCCTGTCCCATCTCAGTCCCCTACCCTCCACCCCATCCCAGCTCAGCTGTCCCTGTCCAAACTCAGCTGTCTCTGTCCCAGCTCAGCTGTCCCTGTCTCAGCTCAGCCTCCGTACATAGAAAGAACGATGATTAGGTTTGAAATTCCATGTGTCTCTCGTGTGCTGAAAGCTGCATGAACGCCGAGAGACTTAATAGCTGCAATCAATTAAAGCACATCTTGCAGGAATGTTAGCTCTCTGCCCAGAAATCAAGGGAGGAAATTGCATTGCTGTACAGAGAGAAAGGAGAAGAGAACCTTCTCTCCGTGTTGAGTCTGTTCTTAACATTCCAAGAGCAGGAACCGCACCTAGTCCACATTTCTGTTTGACTTTGCCTGTGTTGTGTGCATCTTTCTCTCTGAATCCCAGAACAAAACAAGTGAGGCATCCTGACGGTCGCTGTGTTTGCTTTGGGTGGAAAATGTTCCCCCTCAGTGGAATTTGGAGTGGCTCTTTCTGGAGATTGCTTTGAACTGGCCTTTTGAAGGTGAAATGCTGGAGATTTTGGTACTGGGGTAGTATGGGGCCTGATGTCCTCTACATGTAACATCTAGTACAAGGTTTCATGGACATCATGGGTGCACACACATGCAAGATGTAAGGCTGGAGCCCAAACAAGAAAGAATAGACAAAAGCGAGGGAAAGGAAGAAACAGCTTTTTCAGCTTCGTTGGCATTTTTATGGAGACCATACTTGACAGAAAAAGGCAAACGTAGTTCCTGAAACACAATGATGACCGTAGACACTTGGGACCTGAAGGTTGTGGGAGGCTTAAGGCAACTTCCTACTGCCAAGAAGATTACTTCAGCATGTGTGTTGTCCCTGAGGCTCCTGGGGCCCTAGTCCTCTTCCTAATTTAGCGCTCTGGCAGGAAGAAAGGAAAGAGGGAAACCCCACAGAAAGAAATAACATAACTTCAACCATGTTAAGTATTTTATTCAATGCACTGAAAATCTTAATTGGAATCTAGACGACTTCTCCAGCCCAGCCCAGGTGAAGATTCCACTGAGGCCTCAGCACAGCGTGTGTGCACTGGCCTCAGAGTGCCCTGAAGATTCTCCTCTGATGTCCTCAAGTGGATGTCTCCCTTCTCCTTCTTGGCGGTCTCTGGGTCTTGCATTAACTCCTCCCTCTGCATTAAAGATTAAGACCATTAGATACTCAAAGGTCAGGAACTATCTAGTTAATCTGAGGGCAAACCGGGAGTGGCAGTGCATGCTGGGGACTCCAGTATTGAGGAGGCTGAAGCAGGAGGACCTCCAGCTTGAGGTCAGCCTGGGTCGGAGAGAAAGGAGAGAGAAAAGGGAGAGATAGGTTGCCCTGTGAAGGCAACCCCTTGCCTACTGTATATATGGACAAGCTGAATATTAACTGGCCTTCATCGATCTGTAACCATCACATCCCAAGGGAAGCTGTCCTAGTCAAGGTTCCTACTGTGATGAAACACTATGACCAAAAGCAGCTTGGGGGGGGGGGGTTATTTCACTGACAGTTCTATATAACAGTGTATCATCAAACGCAGTGAGGACAGGAACCTGGAGGCAGGAGCTGATACAGAGTGCTACTTACTGACTTGCTCCCCATGGCTTGCTCAGCCTGCTTAGAACCCAGGACCACCAGCCCAGGGGTGTCATACAGTAGACTGGGCTCTCCCCATCAATTACTGTTGATGGAGCACTCATTAAGAAAATGCCCTACAGAGTTGCCAACAGACCAATCTTATGGAGACATTTTCTTAGTTGAGCCTCCCCGCTCTGATGACTCTAGCTTGTGTCAAATTACATAAAACCATCCTGCCCAGAGGAGCACCACTGTATAAATAACTAAACTCAGGATGAAGGCAGCTTCATAACTCTATAGTGATCCTCTTTCGTGTCGAATCCTCTTTGATAGGAAGTACAAAACGCTCAGTGCAAAACTATGTCTTTCGGGGATTCCCTGTCCCTGGAAGTGAAATCCCTAAGCCAACATAAAGACCAGTCATCTGAGCTGCAGATCTCAGCAGAAGGGAGGAAGCTCAGGGTAACACCTCAAAGGGGACATGGGGGTGAGGTCTTCTCCCACTGACACCAGAGTGAGACTTGATCTTCGTTGACTTTGTCCCAAAGAGTTGGCAGTTTCTGGGAGATTGTGTTAGCAGTGCCCTCTGTCTGGAGGCTTATCTGGGTATAGTCACCTCTACGGATGCCTTGACTACATTTGTGTTAGAGCCGTGCTGTTTACTTCATGATAACATGGCTCCCTCGAGACACAATGTTATTCAACAATGAAGGTTTCGGTAACTAGTGCTTACCCAGATCATTCATATGTGTGTATATATATGGCAGAGAGAGTGTTTGACTTCATATCACTATTGACTGTTTAGACAGAGATGGGTGAACCCAGGGAGAGTATCACTGGACAAACACAGAAGGCAAGCAGCCCCAGGCCACTAACACTGTCTGGCATGGGACCTCCACTACAGTCATTGGCGGGAACGAAGGAAAGGTCATACAAGTGACTCTTGTTTGGGGTCACCCAGAGTTTATCATATGGGTTCAAGATGTGTTTAGGGTGCTATGATACTTAAAGTTAGGTAGAAAGATTGGGCTGGACTCTGCTTCACATGGTTTCCCAGGGGCCCTCACAGTGAGCTGGGGAACAAAGCTCCCCTTGGTCCCCACTGGGTGTGGATGTCAGAAAAGCAGGAAGAGCCCAGTGCTTTGAAGGCTGGCATCCTTCATCCTGGACCAGTAGCAGTGCACTGCATATGTGCGAGAGATAGAGAGCCCCAAAATCTGAAACCTCACTCCTTCCACCCACCGTTTTGCTTAATAACTAACTTTAAAAATTAAATATTTGTTGAGTCAATAGAGGTGAGCACAAGGAGCTTTGAATTCTCTGGGAACTGGAAGTCCACACAGGTTAGGTAACTTAGGAAATATCTGGAAGAAGGGGTAGGAGGCATGGGGAAGGCACACAAACCCCTGCACAGTGCCGTGTGGGATTGTACCGCAGCCTGGCACAGCGGGCAGAGTTAAAGAGCGCAGGTTCTCAGGTTTCCTGAGAAAGCTCAGCTTGGTTTCCTGAAGACAAACACGTCAAAATTGGCCTCTGTCGTCTGAGGGATACGCCACCACGGTGTTGCCCAAAGGTTAGTCTAGTGATGTCTGGGGCAAAACATCCTTTAAGATTTAAACATGACTTCCCTGGTGGGAAACCGACTGCAACCCTGGCTGGGCAATGTCTCACACTGCCGACGGCTTTTGCTGCTTCTGTGTCATTTTGTCTCCTGGATTTGCTGGATTCCAATCCCCCTCCCGACCTATGTAAGGGCCTGGAGGGCAGCACTGTGCGACCATGGCTGTGGGGGTAGCCGGCTCTCCTCTCCCACCCTGCCGTCCATTCTCCCTGCCATCTCCTGTGGGTACCCTCACAGATTAGGGTGGCTCGGCCCATTCCTTTCTGACCAACCCCTATTGATTTTCATAAGGCCCTGATTCCTGCTACTTGATGCTGTGAAACAGTTTGGCTCAGCCAATCCTGACTGAGAGCTATGGAGGTCATCAAAGTTTATTTACCAAAACAAAACTCAGAATACATCCCTGAAGGTGACTGGGGAAAGACACCTCCCAGAATCACTGAGCCCCAAGAACTTGCTCCATTGACTTTTGGTCAAGTGAACAAACACATCAAAGGTTCTCTCCCAGCTCCCCGGGATTGCGCAACTCTGCCTGCCCTGGTGCATACACAGTACTCTGCTTACTGCAGGGAAATGCTGGCTCTCTCTTTGCTCAGACATTGGGCTCAAGGTTGACTTTCATGGCTGTTGTTTGGTTTGGAGGGGAAGCTCAGGTCAGGGACTAAAGTGGGGCTTGGTGGAGCTGCCAGAATGTCTAAGTATTTCCTGTTGTGAATCTACATGCAGTGGGGGGGGGGGGGCTGTCTCTGGATGATCTGCCCTCCTTTTCTAAGGTCCCACACACGAGACTGGAGAGAGGGTGCCTTGAGTGTGCCAGGAAGCCAAGGAAAGGATAGAGATGGCTTTTTGTTTGCTCTATACATGAGCGTTCAGCTATCTCCAAAAAAAGGCAAACACAGATGTGACTCAAGTTCTTATACTAAGAGGCAGGGCATCCACTGGACAGGGCATTAAGTCAGAACTTCCTGTCCGCTGCTTTGGATCTGACAGTCTCTTGTGTATCACAGAACAGCTGGAGTAGGTGGTGACCAATGTTTGCACTTCTGTAATTAACAAATGACGACACAAAATCATCTGTCTCCTCTTGTTATAATACAATACCCAAGGCTGAATGGTTTATCAAGGAAAGAAACTAGTTTCTCACAGTTCCAGGAAGTCCAGAGGCAAGGGGCCTGCATCTAATGAGATCTTCTTCTGCGTCATTCAGAGCATCTCCTAACACTGTTGCCTTAGAGATTACCCTCCCATGAAGAGCAGAGGCACCTTCAAACAGCACCCTGCTGTGAAGGAACGGGCCTGCTTCCGGGGCTGTCTGTCCACAGACTTATACCCATTTTCACAGATCAGGACACTGTACTTAGAGAGACAGAATGCCCTCCAGAGTCCGTGAGCATGGGGACTTAACTGTGCTCTGAAACCGTGTGCTTTGACTGTATCAGCTTGCTCCTGTCTACCTCACCATAGTAGACACACACAACCTTAGGGGATTTTGTCTTTATGTCTCGCAATCTCTCGGCAGGAAGAAGATGATGATGGTCTGCCTAAAAAGAAATGGCCCACAGTAGATGCCTCCTACTATGGTGGACGCGGTGTGGGAGGCATCAAAAGGATGGAGGTAAGAGCCCTCGCACAGCTGCCTGTGGCCAACCACCTAGTGATAGAAACACACAGAAAATGCTGGGGGCCCATGCTTGGGGTTTGGGAAGAGGTTACTTATGAGCTACAAAGATGGAAAGGTGGACGGTACAGCCTTTAAACGCGTGCCAGCATCTTGCCCATCGTGAGTCAGCAGAGGTCACATGTCTTCCAAACCCCCCAGTGGTTTCTGTTTTCATTGGACTAAACCCCAGTTCTCAAACCCATCCAGGCAGTTCTCCCTCTGATTCATCCAGCCCATGACTCCCCATTTCTGTCAACCTTCCTGCTCCCCACTTTCCCTTTTCCCACATCTCTGGCTCACGACCCTAAAGGAACAGAGGACCCAGGGGCACGCATGTCACCCCTGCCACTCTGGTTCTCAAGGGGCAAAGCGTGCAATCCTGTAACTTTGTTTTATGGGCCTTTGCCACCATTAGGTTCGCTGGGGAGAGAAGGGCTCCACGGAGGAAGGGGCTAAGCTGGAAAAGGCAAAGAACGCGAGAGTGAAGATGCCAGAGCAAGAGTATGAATTCCCGGAGCCCAGAAATCTCAACAACAACATGCGCCGGCCTCCCTCCCCCCGGAAGTGGTACTCGCCCATCAAGGTGTGTCTCTGCCCAGCTATGAGCCAGTCTTCTTTCTTTTCCATTCTCTTTCCCGCCCCGCCCCCTGGCACTCCACCACCAGCTCTGGGCCCTCGTTGATTCTGGTTTCTTGAGAAGTTAAAGCCTTGGGAGGTGAGGAATGCTTCTAGGGGGCTTTTGTCACCGTGGGTGCACATGGCTCATGTGCGGGGTCAGGACTTTTCTCTGTGTCCTTGCCCCTCTGCACCTGCACTGTGACAGCCACTGGAACCCGAGAAGCTTATAACTCTAGACAAAATCCATCCCAGCTCCTGCAAAGTCTTTTCTCCAAGGTTTGCAAACCAAGGTTGCAGCTGGTTACTCTCCTTTCCCACCCACACACATGCCTACAGCCTTGCCCCTCTTCCAGGAGCTGCACAGACACGTTTTTTAGCCTTCTCTCAGTACTTTTAGCTTAGGAACAGCCCTTATATCAATCAAGAGAAATGCCAGGGTTGGGGAAGATAGTTGAGCCTGTAAATGATTGCTGCATAAACGAAAGATCCCCGGAGCTCACTGAAGCTCCTTGGATAGGGAGTCTAGGCAAATTGGTGCGCTCTGGGCTCAGAGAGAGACTGTGTCTCAAAAAGTAAAGCAGAGAGTGACCAAGGACACCCAAGTCCATCTCTGGCCTCCACACGCACGTGTGCGTGCTTCTAGGTAGAATGTGTCTGAACTGGAAGCTGCCGTTTCTCGGAGGAATGAGCTCAGGCTCACAGGAACTTTGGTGCAGTTTCCATTTGGGCTTGTTTGAAGCCGTGAGATTCTTTTTTTAGGATAAGCCTCCCCGAGGCAAAGGGTTGAACGCTGAGCTGTGGGTGAAGCCCAGCTGGCTGGGGGACCGGCTGTTGCTGCTAATGCTTTGCCAGTGAGGAACGTGCAGTGGTGTGCAGACAGGAAGGAGCCGAGAGGATCCTCCGAGAAGAGGAAAGGGGATTTTCTGTCCTGCTGTTTTCAGGAATCCACCTTGTGACTAACACCGCATCCTTGGTTCTAGCTGAATTTTTGTTTCTGGAATCTTAGAGGTTGGAAGGGCATGTTGTTCCTTTCTTAACTGGTAGCTTCAGGGTGAGTTTTGCTAAATGAATCAGGATGTGGACAAATAGGTTTAGAAATCTGAACATGTTGCCAGCACCCTCCTGAAATCTGCGTCTGCCCAGTGAGTCTTGTCAAGTCCCTGCTGAGCCGGGCACAGATACTGATGGTGGGCCTTCTCAGCCCTGTATGAGCCAAGGGTGGGGAGAGGACGTCAGAATGAGGATCCAGGCTTCGAGGCCCAATCTCACAAAAGACCTCCAAGGTGCCCTCAAGCCTTGCCTATTCCAGGTGCCAGCTCAAAACTATCGCAGTTGCCAAGCCTTTAGATTCCACACCCGAGCGTCCCACCCAATAATACCTTTCTGTCGCCCCAAGGACTTCTGGCTGGTGCTCCCTCCCCGACCCTTCCTCTTTGAGAAAGTGTCTCCCTTAGTTACACAGAATGCCCTGGCGCTTGTGGCAGAAGGGATCACACCCGTGCTTCATCATGCCAGGAGCCTGGCTCCCGAGCTTCCTTGGTCATTGTAATAAACCACCCATTCCCACAGTGTGGTCCCCAAACCATCAGCATTGGCTTCGCCCATGAACTTGTTAGAAACACATATTGAGGGGTCCCACCTAAGAATGGCTGCATCAGAAACTCCAGTATAGGGCCCAGAATCTGGGTTTTAATAAGCCCAGTAGACAGGGTGTCATCCAGAGGTCATTGCCTGAGGCAGGGCTGGAGCTCAGAGGATAGGAACTGAGCACCTGGCCATTTCTCTGTGACGTGTTAGGAGTCTCAGCAAAGAAACCCGGGCCATTTTAACACCCACCACATTGATGTGGCGTCACTTGGAATCCAAGCCTTGGAGACACCGCTCAGGAGAGATGGAGGAAGCCTGTTAGACTCTTGACTCTTGCCTGGGCAAGACTCAGGTTGAGGTCATGAGCAAGCTTGCAGGCTCCTCCTGCCTGGTGGAACAGCTAATGCCAGCATGTACACAGGCCCTCCGCTAGGTCCGAGATGGGCGGGTGGCAATTGAGGAGATTATCCCTGGTTTCTGAGCCTTCTCCCTGCATCTCACCCCCTGCGGGCACCAGTTAGGTTTTGATGTCCCAGTAAACAGTGTGGAGCCTGACAGAGCAGGGATTCCACCAGGTTCCACCAAAGCAAGGGGTGGGGCCGAGAAAGCACTCCCAAGCCCCATCACATTAGACCACCCAGCTCCATCAGCACAGCACGCTCTGTCCAGGAAGAGGACATTTAATGGCGGATTTGTGAAAGGGGAAAACTGCAGAAAGAACCTGAGAAGCTCGGAGGAGGAGCAGGTTTCCCACTAGCGGTCCAGACCTCATGTGTTTAATGTGTGTGCTTCGTGCTGAGCCTTTTCTAGTTCAGATGCCTGTGGGCATCAACAGGACCTCATGAGGTACTAAGTCCCGTGTGGTACCCTCTCATGGTGTTATCCCAGTTCCACATCGACACAGAAGGCACACTGCAAACAATAGGGCTCACAGAAGGCGACCTAGGCCCAGAGGCCCCACAGTGAGGCCACCAGGGACTAGCTACAAGAGGAATTATTACGCCCCTAGGCCTGCAGGGCCCAGTGAGAGGGAGAGAGCAACCACTGGGAGCTGTGGCAAAGGTGCGAGATCAGCCATCTTAATCTTCTCCACCAGCTGTCTCCTCCACAAGCAAAAGACATTTGCTTATTTTAAAAAGTGTTATAAGATATATTTTGATCATATTCTTTCCCTTCCCTCTACCCAACTTTATTCTCTCTCTCTCTCTCTCTCTCTCTCTCTCTCTCTCTCTCTCTCTCTCTCTCTCTCTCAATTAAAAGCAAACAATAAGACAAAGAAAACAAAAAGACACACCAAAAATGTGCAGGATATTTTGTGTTGGGCAACTACTGGACACGGGGCCTGCCCTGGAGTGATAGGACCCAGGGACTCTGACTCCACTGGAGAATCTCTGACTCCACTGGAGAATTTCCCCTGACTCCACTGGAGAATCTCTGACTCCAGTTCCCTTTCCCAGCAGCTGTCTACCAACTGCAAACAGCTTCTTGGTTAGGGATGGGACTTCATGCCCACTTCCCCTCCTCCGTGCTGGAACTTTTATCCGGTTTGAACCTGTGCAGGTCCTGTGTGCTGTCACCAGTGCTGTGAGTTCAAGCGTGTGTCAGCCCTGTTGTGTCTGGCACACATGAGTTTCCGAGCTCACAGAGACTGTGGTTTTGATGTTTTTAACTGGTTATGCAAGTTCTTATCCTCCTCACTTTTCCTCTTCCTGAAGTCTTTGTCCTTCAGTTCCTTCTAGATGTCTGTAGACCTATGCCCTACAGGGATGCAGTTACCACAGGGAGACAGGGAAGCAGGGAGGGGATGAAGAAACAAACGGCCCCCACTTATGCCCTTCCAGTCCCCCCACCATGCACCAAGGGAAGCTAGCTAGTGCAGGGGCAGCATGCCAAGAAACACAGACAGTAGGTGAGGACAGGAGAAGGGTCAGTACACACTGAGCCTGCCTTCCATCCCCGCTGTGAACAGGGAGAACCCTGATCCAGCACAGAATTCTCAGCAGATCCTGGGACCATGTCTAGCTCGTCAGCAAAAGTGGCTAGTACCATCTACACAGTGAAATGGGTTGCAATGGACCCCCCCTTCTTCCTTTGTTCCTGAGATTGGAGAAGCAGGTGGGCTAAGCAGCCCAGCAGGAGGTGAGGGGAAAGGGTTACAATAGGCCCCTCCTCCTGTCCCCCCATCGTACCCCATGCTATATTAAGACACTGACCACACCAACCACACTTCCCCCATCCTTGTTCCAGGCTCATGATGGGGAATTTCCCCTGGTATTTAGCTGCATTTTCCTTTGCTTGGTTTTTGCTTCCTCGATTTACAGCACCCCGTGCTTCTCATTAAACAGAATTGGCCATTTCAGACGAGTTAAGTCATGCCCAGATACATGGCCACCAACTGGCTTAAAACTAGGACTGACTGCAGACGTCAGAGAAACTATCCATCTCTTTTTCCAGTAGCTTCTCCACATTCCAGGAAGTGAAAGAAACGACAGCTAAGGGACCAAGCCAGAGCCTGCCTTGAAAGACTGCCAGGCTGCCCCCCAGAAGGGGCAGCCTGTGACAGAGCAGTAGATTAAACCGTCATGCATTCCCAAGCCTGGAGTTCCAGCTTTCTGCTCAGAGCAGCGCTATAAATTGAGCTATCGTCAAGTTTCCATCGCAGAGCCGAAACCACTAGCTAAAATAGACAGCCCAAAAGAGCGGCAAAATGAGCACAGAAGCTCAGCCACGCCCCAGGGTGCTGAGAATGGTGGCCCCTAGGTCTCCCCGCTATACGGCCCAAGCGGCATGGCCCTTCGCCAGTCTCCATGCATTAGTTACCGTCTGAGGCACGGTGAGGTGTGGCTGTGGGAGCCTGGGACTGGTAAATTTCCCATTTACCAGTCAAGCGGAGTCCACTTCATATGGAAGAAGCTATTTTTAGGTGTCAGCCAGCACACCCTGGCTGGGGCTCTGGGGTTTGTGGTGGAGGCTCTGTCACAGTTTCACGGAAGCAGCGGGCATTTCGCCTGGGGGACGAACACCAGAGTCTAAGTGTACACGCTGAGCCTGAAGGACACACAAATGTGACAGAGACAGATGCCCACTCCCACCCCCCTCAGGCCTTGGAAGGGATCCTCTGGGGCACTGCTGCCTTCAGAAGGGAGCCATGAACAAGCCTGACACTGTCGCTTTAAAATGACGGCTCTCTGCCATGTTCAGAAAATCTGGGCTCTGAGAACCTTTGTCAGAAACCTGTCTGCTTTTAAAGCCTTTTTTTTAACCTTAATTTTTAAATTTTATTATTGTGTGTGAGAGAGTGCATGATGGGGAGAAGGCATGTGCCACGGCTCACATGTTGAGGTCACAATGCCACGGCTTGCATGTGGAGGTCACATGCCAGAGCTTACATTTGGAGGTCATGTGCCACGGCGTGCGTGCATGCGTGCGTCTGTGTGTGTGTGTGTGTGTGTGTGTGTGTGTGTGTGTGTGTGTGTGGAGGTCACGTGCCACAGCTTCCATGTGGAGATCAGGACAACTTTGCAGTCAGTCGGTTCTCTCCTTCCACCTTTACACGGGGTCTGAGGTTTAGTTTATTAACCATTATGCATCCATTTGGACTGATAGGGAAAGCTTACATCAGTGCACACAGAGAAAGAGGATAGGAGCCTGAGGGAGGGAATGTTTCACTGACTAAGTGGCATGTGACAAGGGCCCTGGCCACATCAGGGAATGTGGAAATGGTGGGATGGAAAGAGGCGACAGGTGAGCGGGGGATGAGAACACTCCCCAAATATGACTGATGGTGGACATGAAGCAACGTGGAGAGAGGCCAACCCTCTGCTGTATAGCGTCCACCTCCACGGACAAAGACAGGGTGTGCGGAAGGGAACATGCAGGGAAAAGAGAGATCTTTTGATTTACTTTGCTTGATTTTGGCTCCTGTTAGACATCTGTACATCATCATAATTTAAGTTTGGTAGGTCGTTCCATGCCTTGATCTGGACCTAAACAGGTCACGCTGTACCTAGACCTGGATCTCAAGAGAAGCCCAAGATGAAGACAGAATACATGAAGCATGAGACTGGATAGGAGAGTCAGGCCAGGCATAGCACAAATCAGGCCCATAGGAGCACTGCACCCAAGTCACGCACAGGCAGAGGGGAAGGAGCAGAGAGGGAGGAGGACACAGGCCAACCCTAACGGAGGCAAGGCCAGGGGAAAGGAAGACTCCTGGGAGAACAGCGCAGTGGACCTCCAGAATGTGGAGGGTTTGACCATCTAAGTGCGAGCCACGCAGAGGGCATGACTGGAGCCAGAGTACACGGCAGGGAGGGGGGTGATGAGGAGGAGGAATGTCACTCCAGCTTGAGAAGGGGGTGCTGGAAGAACACAAAGAAAAGCTGAGCATGTGCCTGTAGATGTCCACAGATTGAGTAACTCTGCCCTGCTCCTCCATCTTGGTTGAGCTTCCCCAGTTGTCATTTCAGTGACTTAACTTTGATTACAGATGGCCTATTATGAAGACTTTTCCTGAGAGGAGATAACTTCGATGTTTATTTTATAGTTTCATTTATAGAGAAAACAGTATTATTCACCCCTGCCCCCACTTTAAGAAGAGAAAGCCCTGGGAAGTTGGGACGGATCTGTGGGAGAAGAGAAGGCCCAGCTGCAGCTTTCCAGGGTTCTCGAGTACTCTGTGTTAGGCTCTGTGTGGCTGCCTGCTCCACCAAGGAGCCTAATTCACTTTCTCCTGGGCCTGCAGAGCTCAGCCGCTCTTTGCTACACGTGCAACTTTCTGTCTCTGCTGAGCTAATCCATTCCTTTCTTAATAGCCAGATTTTCTTCTTTAAGCCTCGTGCCATTGTTCTTCATTTGTTCAGGGGTTAAGTGGCTGGCAAATAAGGGGATATGGGTGGGGTGATTAATGAGCCAAATACTAGAAGACGAAAGCTATCACCCACCTAATATCCTGAGCTGTAAGGACTTGTGCCTAAAAGCCTTCTAGGAAACATTTAGCTGACTCTCCAGCAGAAAACTCCCCACACCAGTTCTGTCCAGCAGTGACACTAAACCTACTTCAGAATATTTTCAAAGACTTTTATAGCCTCTTTGCAATAGCATATGAGAAACTCAACACTCGGCAAGACCACATTGAACCCTCAAAAGCTTAAGCAACAGCTAGCCAGTGTTCAAGAGCTGAGTTTTTCAGGTGTGTGTCTAACCCACCAGAAAGTGACGTCAAAACCTGGAATTCTCTGGGATGATAGGTGCTGTCTGTGTAAAGTGTTTCTACTGAGGCCGAGCTCTGCAGGACCTACCTTCCTGTCACTGTCCAGGACACTGCACACCCCATGCCATCAAATATTCCCAAGGCTCCTGTATGATGCCCACTTCACATGGAGGTCTAAGATATATGCGCTCACAAACAAAACACAGCTTTCGCAAAATAACCCTATCCTTCCTTGTCATGTGCTCTTCATTCTAACATTTTCTATTATATTACTCAGAATTTCTAGGACAAAATCGATCCCATGAGACCCTAAAGGGTTACCACCCTGCTACCCGTGCTGTGGGGTAAAGCTCTTCAGGGCAGGATCTGTGGCTGCAGTGGTGGTGTGTGAGCTTTGGAGTCAGACAATTTTAATGCCCAGTGACGGGTGTCTGTCTGTGGGGAAGTCATTTGATCACTCTGAGTCTCCATTTTCTCCACACTGCTCTGAAGACTGCCGAAAAAATTAAATGAGAGGATACAATGTGGAAGCACCTAGCACCCCCACAGTCATTCAGCACCCAGAACCTAGTACCCACAGTCATTCAGCACCCAGCACCTAGCACCCATGGTCATTCAGCATCCAGAACCTAGTACCCATGGTCATTCAGCACCCAGCACCTAGCACCCACAGTCATTCAGCACCCAGCACCTAGTACTCATGGTCATTCAGCACCCAGCACCTAGTACTCATGGTCATTCAGCACCCAGAACCTAGTACCCACGGTCATTCAGTACCCAGAACCTAGCACCCACAGTCATTTAGCACCCAGCACCTAGCACCCACAGTCATTCAGCACCCAGCACCTAGCACCCACAGTCATTCAGCACCCAGCACCTAGTACTCATGGTCATTCAGCACCCAACACCTAGCACCCCCACAGTCATTCAGCACCCAGAACCTAGTACCCACGGTCATTCAGTACCCAGAACCTAGCACCCACAGTCATTTAGCACCCAGCACCTAGCACCCACAGTCATTCAGCACCCAGCACCTAGTACTCATGGTCATTCAGCACCCAGCACCTAGCACCCATGGTCATTCAGCACCCAGCACCTAGCACCCACAGTCATTCAGCACCCAGCACCTAGCACCCACAGTCATTCAGCACCCAGCACCTAGCACCCACAGTCATTCAGCACCCAGCACCTAGTACCCACGGTCATTCAGCACCCAGCACCTAGTACCCACGGTCATTCAGCACCCAGCACCATACATTGAGGGTTAGGTGCACAGCAGTGGGCAGAACCAAACACACCATTGCTTTGGTAAGGTTGATGTTCCAGTGGGCAGAGATACACAGCAAGCCGATGACCACAGAATATGGCAGTGGGACGCAAGGCCTGCCCTGGTTTCTGGTCACTGTTATCATAAATTATAGAATACAAGAGGTTAAGCGGCACAGATTTCTTATCTCACAGTTCTGAAAATGAGAAGCCCACAGACCTCACTGGGCTAAAAATCTAAGTTGGGGGGCCAGGCCGTTCTTCTTTTGGAGGCACCAGAAGAGAATCTGTTTCCTTGTCCAGATCCCGGAGGCTGCCTGCGCTTCTTGATTGGCTTGAGCTCCTTCCCTCCTCAAGGCCAGTCCCCCTGGTTTGAGTCCTCTAAGGGAGTCTAATCCTGGGTCTCCCTGGGTGGTCCATGCTGGTCTCTCATCTCCATTGTTTAGTTTGCATCAACAAAAGCCCCTTTTGTCCTAGAAAGTGACATGGCTGGGAGTTCTAGGGAGTCCTTTTTGAGATGCACTTTTATCATAAGCCAAGCACACCATAGCTATTGAGGGCCTGGCCCTAGACTTCCATATAGGGGCCTTTTGTTGGTTTTGGGTTTTTTTTTTTTTGTGGGGAGGGCAAGGAATTGTCCACAGCTGTCATCGTCTTCTTTTGTTTGGCCACCGATTGAGAGGGTGATGAGAGAAACTGAATGAGCTTCAGTGTGTTGTGTGTGTGTGTGTCTGTCTGTCTCTCTGTGTGTGTCTGTCTGTGTGCGTGTCTCTGTGTGTATCTGTGTCTGTGTCTCTGTGTGTGTCTCTATGTTTGTGTTTGTGTCTGTGGGTGTGTGTCTGTGTATGTGTGTGTATCTGTGTCTCTCTGTGTCTGTGTGTGTCTGTGTGTGTGTCTGTGTGTGTGTCTGTTGGGGGGGAAGAGCAGAAGTTGGCACTGAGTGTCTTTCTCAATCATTGTCCACCTTGTTTATCAGGGCAGATTCTCTTGCTGAACCCAAAACTCGCAGATCAGTTAGTCAAGCTCGCCAGCCTGCCCTCCGCTGCACCGGGATGACTTACCCGTGGGAGACATCTGCACCTCAGTCCTCAGGCTTGCATGGCAAGCAGTGTATCCTCCGCTTCATCTTCCCGACCTTACTTGCCGCTCTTAGAGTGTATCCCTTGCGTCGAGAGTGGAGTACCCCTAACCCAAATTCACCATGTTGCTGAATCTGTTTCTAACATGCTGGGAAAACTTGGGGAGTTCTTGATATCTACAGCGGCTGTCCACCGGCTGGTTTTCTATGTCATCTTCTTCATATCTATAGTGGCTGTCCACCAGGCTGGTTTTATATGTAATTTTCTTGTATTTGATTTGTTTCAGGGAAAACTCGATGCCTTGTGGGTTCTGCTAAGGAAGGGATATGACCGAGTGTCCGTGATGAGACCACAGCCGGGAGACACGGTAGGCTGCGCTAGCGGTCACACCACACACACACACACACACACACACTTCTTTCCCTCTGTTTCAGTAGTGCCAGAATAACTGCTCATGAACAACTACAGCTATTGTCTCCTGCGCCGACAAATCAGATGCCAACTTCTTAAATCCTGGCTGTTACCAGACCTTGTGTTGGGTTTGCTTTTCTGAAAAGGACTCTGACAGCAATATATCACATTTAGCTTCCTAGAACTTGAGAATTGCAGTCTGGAGTGCAGTGGGTGACGGCTCTGGGTAGGCTTATGCTACAGGCAGCCTCCAGTGGGACGTCTGTGGGCCCTCATCTACACCGGCCACTGGAAGAGACACAGAGCCAGCACCCCAGGAGAGGCATGAAGGCTTTGGCGAGCTCCAGCCAGCTGTCCAGAACTCTTGGGGCAGGGAGGCTTCTACTCTTCTAAGGGTTTTTGACCAGGATCTGTAGGGGCCCCAGTTGAAGAATCTCCCACTAGGAGGAACTATCCAGGTAGTGCCACCCTTGTCTTCTCTTTGTAAATGGAGACAATGCCCCTTCTTATGAGATGTTTGAATCCACAGATGAGGAAAGACAGGCTCAGAACAAATTATCTTTGCTTCCAGCCACCTGCATCTTCCTTGCGAACCTGGCCTGTTTACCCAAACACAAAATAAAGGTGTCCTCTTAAGGACTTCTATGAGCCAGGCAGACTTCAGCTTGAAGTCACTTCTTTCCTGGCGAGGAAAAATTTCAGGCAAACCCCCAACCTCTGGGTTTCCTCTTTGTAATTTGATAATGGTAACCATATCGCGTTACAGCTGGCAGGCAATGGTAGCCCCTTGTCTGAGCTGCTTTCCCTGTTGCTCTGATAAAATAACCCCCAAGGAAAGCACCTTAGTGTGGAAGCTGAACAGAAGACTCTGTAGTTAGAGCCCTCACTGCTCTTCCAGGGAATCTGCGTGGCTGCACCCAGCACCTGTACCATACTGATGCCCTCTCCCAGCTTCTGTGGGCACCAGGCACATATGTGGTATGCATAAATACATGCAGACACACACTGGAATAAGTAAATGAATAGCAACTTAGGAGAAAAAGGATATATTCAAACTTCTAGTTTGAGGCTAAAGTCCATTAGGGCAGAAGTCATGCAGCTGGTCACATTGCCACCAAAGTCCAGAAGTGGGGAGGGATGAACGCTGGTGCTCAGGTCACCTCTCCTTGTGGAGGACCCCGGGACCTGGGTTGTCCACCTATAGTGTGAGTCTTCCCACCTCAGTTAACCTACTCAACATAGTCCCTCACAGTGCCTGAGGCTAAGAACCCCCACAGGTTTTCCTGAGGCTAAGAAGCCCCACAGGTGTTCCTGAGACTAAGAATCCCCCACAGGTGTGCCTGAGGCTAAGAAACCCCCACAGGTTTTCCTGAGGCTAAGAAGCCCCACAGGGGTGCCTGAGGCTAAGAACCCCCACAGGTGGCCTGAGGCTAAGAACCCCCCACAGGTGTGCTGAGGCTAAGAACCCCCCCACAGGGTGCCTGAGGCTAAGAACCCCCCACAGGTGTGCCTGAGACTAAGAATCTCCCACAGGTGTGCTGAGGCTAAGAACCCCCCACAGGTGTTCCTGAGGCTAAGAATCCCCCCACAGGTGTGCCTGAGGCTAAGAACCCCCCACAGGTGTGCCTGAGGCTAAGAACCCTCAATTATGCCTAAGAGAGTTCTAGAGCAGAAAAGGACCCTCTGTGGTGTGCCACCCCTCCTCCCCTGCTTGTTTTGCATAACCCCAGGCACTCACTCCCTACAGACCTGTGTGATGACTGATACAAGATTTATGGGGCTGACCACTTTTCCATCAACTCGAAGTCACTCCCACCAGCCATGTGCCTGTGAACAAGAGTCACAGGTCTGAATTTTCCTCTAAAGCAAAACAAAAACAGAAGTCTCAGCCACACTCTGAGATGCTGTATGCGGGAGCCTGGCAGCTCTCCTCTTGGCTCCTGTCCCCTTCTCCAGTCAAACATACCTGAAGGACAGATGGATGTAGGGCCAGCCCAACCAATGCAGGGCTATGGAAACTTGAGCCTGTTAACCTCAGAGCTGAGCACAGGACAGACATGGCTGCTTCCCCACCTACACCCTTCCCAGGACATCCTAGGTCAGTGTGGAAGGGAGAGTGACAGGACCATTTAATAGCAAGCCAGTGACCATTTGGTTATACCCAGCATCCTAACATTTTTAAAGGTTTACTAAGCAAGGGGAAGGAGGGATCCCTTGCTTGCACCAATCCCTGCTTCCAGTAAACAGTCACTGGGGTGCCCTTTTCTAAAGTTTCTAAAACAAAGCCTTCAGTGTATCCTCTTGACGTCTGACATGCAAGAAATGGAAAAGAACAAGAGAGAGAGAAAGAGAGGGAGAGAGAGAGGGAGAGAGAGAGAGGGAGAGAAGGAAAAAAGAAAGAAAACTCTAATGTTTGGATTGACCAAAACAAAGTCTCCCTTTCTATTTCATCTGCTGTCACCCTCATCCCTTGGTCAACTCCTGACGCCAGCTGAATGGAGCTCCACTGTCCCTGAATCTGCCCGGACCTTGCTGTCTCTCCAATTGGTCCTGCTTCTCTATTGCTGTGCCCTTCCCTTCCCCTCCACTAACGAACATCTGTTAGCTTGGGTATCACGGTTCACCATCTCCGTGGTGACCCTATCAACACAGAAAGCTGTACCCATGCTTCCACCATGGCAGTGCCAAAGCAGAACCCGTGTGACACATGGTGAAAGAGTACCCTTGCACGTTTTTAGACTGTCCCCAAGGCTTCCTGCACAGGTGAGCAGCTCGGATTTCAGGGACTTACTCATCTTTTAGAACGTTAGCCTGAGAAGGAAAACTCAGAAGGCTCGTGAGAACTTTTCAGTGGCCTTTCTTAGTCACTGCTGTTCCTCCCATTCATAAACCTGGTTTATTCTCCTCACTGTATCCAAGGAGTGAGCTTTCCAATCCAGCGAGTGCCCTGTCCTAAGGTTACCTTAGAGAGACCGTGCCATCTTTCATTGTGTATTTTTTCCTTTGGGAACATTTATTCCCAAGTGATATTGTTATAATACTAAGCTGAGAAATGGGTCCTTTGGCTAAGTGGTCCGGCTCTGAACTGCTGAGGCTGTCATAGGCATTCCCACCTCACGGCAATCTCGTGCAGGCTACTCAGGCTGTCGTAGGCATTCCCAAGTCACGGCCCTAAAAGTTTACATAAATTTGCCTTCCTGTCAGCGTCTTCAGCCGATTCAATGGACTCAGGAAAGTCAGCTGTCTGATATGAGCTCATTTGGTGGGACAGTTTTGCAGATGCTCCTTTTCTCTTTGTCCAGTTATCTTTTGATCCACCTTTAAGATTTATTTTTTTAATGTATGTGTGGAGGATATCTGTATGTGTGTGTTGGGGGGGTGCCCATAGAGGAGCATCAGATCCCCTGGAGCTGGAGTTACAAAAAGTTGTGAGCAGCCTGACATGGATGGTAGGAACTGAACCCAGGTCTTCAGCAAGCACAAATGTTCTTAACCATCGTGCCATCTCTTCAGCCCTATTGATCCATTTTCTATTGAGTTTTAAGGCTGACTTTTCCAAAGACCCTTTCTTCAGTAACTAAGGTTAGCACGCAGGAATAAAACAAGATACATCAGCTGGGGGTTCCTAAGCAGATCAGTGGTTCTAGGGGTGGGCAGGCTTCAGAATCACTTAGAAAGTTTAACAGGTGCTTGGCCCCATCTCAGAGATTCCCACTCAGACCTATGGGCAAGACTGGAATTAGCATTTCTAAGTGACTCAGATAACACTAATGCTGCAGGCTGGGGTTCACTCTTAGAGCCAGGGAGATAACTGAACTCAGTTGCCATCAGAGCCCTCCCAATCCCCAACCCTGAGAGCCTGGATTTTAACAAGATTTTCCATACATACCTTTCCCTGTATTTCCACATGACCCATGGCCTTGGTGCAGAATATCTGTACCATAGCTTAATAAGAAAGTAATAAGCCCTGATGCTACTGCCAAGAAGTCTCCCTAGCCAGACCCATTTGCCTAGATCACTAATTCCGAAATACATTATTAGGTAAGAAAGTTCGCGATGACATGTAGCGATTTTCCAGGCCGGCTTCAAGGCACATGGCTCCCGCTCCAGTGATTTTAATCGCTCTGGCTACGGTCTAGGCTCTCTGGGCGGTTCTAACAGGGTCCAGGGCTGAGAACAAGTAGAATGGCTCCACAAAATGTCGTCCTTTCCTATTGGGAACAATTTAAAGGCAAGTCTCCACATTCTGAAACTCGGAGACAGTGGACAAGTCAGTCTCCTTCCACCCAGGGAGGGATGCCAAGTCTAGATTCTGGCTGCTGATGTTGTGGTTGTTTGGGAGTAAGAAGGATAACCCAACCTTGAGTCTCTGTGGATGGAAGTCTCTCCATAACCTAAGCTTCACCCCCTTCTGTCTGCCCTAGCATGAACTCCAGTCCCTCACGTGCTGCTGGATGACCCATGGAGCTAGACCTTTGTTTTGTTTTTAGCTCCTTGGTTGCTCTCAGATCTGGCATCAGGGACTGGTACATTCCATTACTCCCTGCACACAACACGCTCAGAGCTTGTTTTGCAGACTGGGAACTCCTCACGATCAGAATAGATCTGAGGAAACGCACACGTAAATGTATGTAAACAATGTCTGCCGCTCGTGAATGTCAGCACAACCAGCCCTGGAGGTTGAGCAATCTGAGCTCCAGCCCCAGGCCTGTCTTCTGCACAGCTGTTAGCAACAAGGGACCAAGATTATGTGGGCTCTGTGTTTGCGCTGTCACAGAAAAAAGAAAGAGCTGAGTAGGTTGTCCATCCCAGAGTGTCCTCAGACTGCTACCTTTAGAACAGGTGAGCCTCCAATACCATGCACTGACATTGGGCAAGCATGCCTGCCTTGTCTTCTTGTTTCTTCTCTTTCATGAGGCCTGTATTCCCTCTTTTTCATCTCTCCATGGCTCCTTCCCATCAAACAAACATCTGTGGTACCCCCACAAAGGATCCATTTCTAGGATGGGCACTGGTGATGCCCAATGGAGTAGCACTTCATTCTGACATTCAAGTTTGGTGTATGCGCACTGCTCTAACTGAAAATGGTTACAGAAACACAGAACCATTCATGCTGATGTGGCACAGGCACCTGTGACATCCATTCACATAAAGCTGGGGACCAGAGCTCAGCTCTCGGCAGGCACAACTGGAAAGAGGATCATAAGAATGACTTCAGGGCTTCTAGATTTAACCACACACTCGGTCCTCTTCGTTCCTTCCCTCATTCAGCAGAATACCCAATAGTGCTGGGTATTCCATGACACTCACTGCGTGGGAGTGGAACAAACAGGGCAGGTCCCCCAGCACAACCTGGTGGAGGGTCTCTGAGATGTGGCTAAAACCCCCAGGAATGCGTCTTATCCGCTGTGGGAGTCAAAAACTGGCTGCTGCAAGCCACGTCTGAGCTCAAAGGGGTCTGAGAGAAGCTCTTAAGCGAAGAGCTTCAAGTCAGACTTCAAGGACATGCCAGGCAGAGTGGAGGATAGTGAAGCATGTGGAGTAATGGTCAGAGGATCCCAGCCAGGGACAGTGCCAATTCCTGCAAATGTTAGCAAGTTACGTTCAAAATTTTGCTTAAGGCAGGGCACACTGTTGTTTTCTGCACTGGTTTACACACAGTGGCAGGGAGGGATGACATTAGGGAGGACTCATTCTGGATGGAAGGGCGCACTGCTGTGGTTTACACACAGGGGCAGAGAGGGATGAATTATTTTCCTACTTTCCAGTCAACAATTATGAGAAGAATCGTATTGTCTTAATTAGGTGCTGTGGAGCACAGACCTTTAATCCTAGCACTCAGGTGATAGAGGCAGGTGGATCTCTGAGTTCAAGGCAAGCTTGGTCTACACAGAGAGTTCCAGGACTATTTCTATGTAGTCAGGGCTACACAGTAATGCTCTGTCCTGGAAACCAACAACAGCGTAAAGACTCTCATTGTCTATGTGAAAGTCAAGTTTTTCCTGCAGAGACGACACGTGTACGTTGGCTGCGACTAAGACCTGAGACCTTCGGTAGGTGTCTGAGAATCTAAAACAAAAATCCAGTTTGTTGACAGCTGGCTCCTGACTCTTACAAACCTTTGTGAGAAGTGGGTCACTTAAGAAAAAAGAAAGAAAAAATGCAAATTATGGGAACTGTCCTAGAGGGTGTGATTTACTTTGGCGTCCTCTGGAAGCTGAATTCTCAGGAGGATGGCTTGGGTCTCACCCTTGGAAATCTTTCCCTCTGTCTCTGGAGGGGGAGACAAGTACTTGGAATTCTTGGCTTACTTTCCTGAGTTTAGAAAGAAACAAGATCAAAACATTCTCTCCCCACAGCAAAAACCAGACTGCACACAAAACCTGCAAGGTTAACTTTCTTCAGAGAAGTCAAGCCCAAAGTTGACTGTAACGTATTCCATCTTTGGATTTTTTCTGTGCCAGCTTCCTTCCACAGTAGCGAGCGTCTCTGACGGTGAAGGCTCCTGCATGCTGCGGCTCTCTGTTGTCCCTCCTTTTTCCTTCTCTTTCAGCCCCCTTATTAAAACACTCCTCTCCCACAAGTGTGCCTCATACCCTCTTCCTCTTCATCCTCCTACCAGGCTCCTCCCTGGACTTCTAGCTCCACGTTGCTTCATCTCCCTGGCAGCTGCAACAACAGACTGTAGATTTCCAGCTCCAGGCTGCAAACAGTAAACAGGGGGGAGGAGGAAGCAAATGATAAAGACCTGAGTCAGAAAACACCCTTCAAATCTCTATCTATGTTGTTTCTATGTTGTATTTGGTTGTTTTTTTCTTCCAATCGTTCTTGAGAGGAATGGGGCTTTTACCTTTTTAGGGCCCAACATTTCCCCCAAGTGCATAGTAATTTTGAAAGCTTGAGGCTTTCATCCAAAAATACTTGTGTCTAGCAACCTAGCTCTCCTGGTAGACCTTCATCTGATGTCCACTGAAAAGTCCTGTCTAGGACCTGCTGGCCTCTGGGATGGGTCCTCAGTCAGGAATCACTGTCAGGAAGCTCTGCTCTTGGCCTAAAGGTTGGATCATAGGTGGCAACCCCCTGTCTTGGGAATTGGATTTCCAGAACTCTCTATGGAGCAAGCCAGGCTGCTTATGGACGGCCGCACAGCCCATTTTGTGTTGTTTTTCCATGACCACATGTCCACCCATCAATCTGACCCTCAGTCTCAGGGAGGGACTGGTCTGTCAAACCTTGTATTCCAGTCCCTCATTTGGAGTCAGTAAGTTGAGAGCTAGAAGGTGCTGGGAGACCCCAGTCACCCAGGTACAGCATCTCACATGGTCCCCAACACTGCCCTTACTCTGGCCTCTTGGCAGATAAGATGGACTTAAGACCCCTGCACTGTTCAAATCACAGGGGCCATTAGTCAAAGTGGTTACCAGTCGAATCCAGCCATCCTGCACTGCCCAGGCCTTCTGGAATCTTCCCCTTAAAATAATTTCTCTTACCAGAGTGGAGGTGTGTGGGGAATGAAAACACAACTCGCGTGACTATAATCGGGAGGGAGTTTCAGGGATCCTTCATGAAATCCCAAGTTCACATCCTGAAAATCACCACGTTATCCTCCAAACAGATTTTATACCAAAACGTAAACTGAGGGGAAGTTCGTTCGCATTCCGTTTCCTAGGGTAGCGGGGAGAATGTCTTCGTTCAGGTCTTCCTTTCTGTGCCCATTTGTCGTGTCTTCCTATCTATGCCTGCTCTGTCACATAGACTGGAAAACACCTCTTCCCTAGGCAACCTCCTAAATTACAAATAGAAGGCGCCGACGACATTAGCATTATCCTGACCCCTCGCACAGGATGGCATCAGGTTGTCTCATTATCAAAGGCTAAGCGAACACCTTGTGTGGAGAAGGTGCAAACTGTTTGTCTTGCCAGGTCGCTCAGAATTCTGACTAGTTTACCATGTAGGAATATGGCCTGTATAATCCGGCCTCTACAAGAAAGAAAAGGCTTGTCTTTATATGTTGAGAAAGAGAAAACCTGGACCAGTTTTGGAAGACAGAGGGAAGTCCTTCCTGTCTTTATTCCTTCTGGTACCTTCTGTTTTTTATACCTTGTCTAATGAACCCTTCCTGCTAATGGCCCAGGCTTGGACCTGTTCTCATTTGCTGTCCTTCCAGGCTACACATTCTCTTTTCTCTCCCTGGTCCCACCCCTCCCATCCTTTCTCTTGTTGGGTCCAGGGGGCCGCGCAAGATGGGGGCAGTCCACCAAAGTCTAGTGGACCAAAAATAAACTTATTCCAGGGAAAGAAAATAAAAATTAAAAAATCAAATCTCCATGGGGCACAAAAGCTTATCAGCTAGCTGAGTGCAGCTTAGAGATGGACTTGCAAGGACAGTTTCCAGACTCCCCTTTTTATAGCAAGAAGCAACAAGCATCAGGTATGAAAAAGGAATTTTTACAATCTTGAGGTAAAACTCAGATACAAATTGTCTTTTTTACAGTTTCCATTAACAGAGTTTTTCCAGTTAAACTAGTGTTTGTATTTAGTCCATTGTTTTGCCCTGGCATTCCCCTGACAGTGTTTACCAAGGCTCTGTACCTCCCCTGACACTGCCAGTTTCTCATGGCAGGGAAGGGTATATATGGGAAGATGCCACAACCAAAAAGTCGTGTATATCCCACCACTTAAAGGTTAACTCAGCCCATGTCCATTGCTGATCATGGATGGCTGGGGTGTTATCTTGGGGCTAACTTTCAGTTTGTGGAGCAACCCTCAGTTTGCAGGAGGCCACTTTCAGCCTTGCAGACAGAGGCTTTTTGTAAAGCAAAGTAACCCACCGTTAACAGTTAATCCTTAAGCTGCTGAGACAACTGCTCTCATTCTCCTTGGCTCACAACTTTATATTTCTTTATTTCTACCTTCTATTTTTGGAATCTGCATTTCTATTTTTATTCTTGTACTCTTCACTATTACTAGAAGCCCTGTCTAGGACAGAGCATATCCATTCATCAACAAACAACTCTCGGGTCCCTCCCTCTCTGGCAGGCCCCAAGCCAAGCAGTTGCGCCAACGGGAGCCAGGGCAGCCCCTGCCTCGGGCATCGCACAGTGAAATAGTTGAGAAAGTTCACAGAATCACAATTCCAAATGGTAAACAGTGTAAGTGGGAGTTCGGGGTTCCCTGAGACGTGGAATAAGGAGAGCTGACCAAAGCCAGGGTCCGAGGGAATAGTTTGACATAAAGGTTAACTTGCAGTGAAGGGTGGCGACGGCCTTCTGTCTAGAGAGAATAAATAGCCTGTGTGGGGCCCAGGCTGGAGGTGGAGCTGGAGGAGGTGGCACTGAGTGGGGAGGGAGAGGCACACTCCATGCGGGCTCTGCTCTCTGCCCTTAATCCCTCCAGATCCTCCAGATGCTCTTGGAACCTGCACCTCTAGGATCCCATCCTGCCCTCTGCTCCGACAGCTCTTCCTGCCTCCTGGACTTCCAGCATGGGCACAGTGTGGCTGTTTCTCAATCTGTCCTTCCCTGTAAGAGCTGACTGCCCTGTGAAGGAAGAGATCACAATCAGATTTGATTTTCATGTTCCCCACACCACTCTGAGGAAATAGCTCACACTGTTTCTTTCTTCTGAGGAAGTATTCTCGCACTGTCCCCTGGGGGTGCCAGCTCTGGGCATGAGGTCATTAAACATAGAACGTTCATTATAACCACTACTGACATTTTTGTTAATGTCAGATACTAATATGACTACTTAAATTTGTTCTGACTTTGTATCCTAAGAATGAATTTCTACACCTAGTCTTTTTCCTCTTTGGCCCCATACTTCTAAGAACAAAGCCACATTTAGAGCCCACAGTGATGAAAGGTAGCCTTGGGGTGCTCACCTCTAGACTCATCTCATCTATTTCTGAGTTTCACCCAGCATCGGGCTGAGCTGCCGCCTGGGTGGTGTGGCTCTAGCAGCCACACCAGCCATTGTTTTGAGTCCCTGACTCTGGGCTCCATCCTGCGCATGGCCTTATGGGTCTTCTGTGAACTTTGCCATATACATAATCCCACCGGGAAATTCTAAATGCCGGTCTGGAAAAGCAGCCTCAGCAATGTCCCCAAGAACATGGGCCCGACAACAAGTCCACAGTCCACAAGGGGCCTGTTACTCTGCAGGATAGTGACTCTCTTTTCTCCTCCCATCCGGGAAGAAGTTCTGGCCAGCCTAGGTTGGGCTTCTCAGGTATGAAAGGAACAAGTGACCCCAGGGCTTGGGGGCTAGCAGCTCAATACCTACCATGTTGTGTGTCCTCACCCAGACCAAGGCAACTTCAGAACCAGGACCACCTTCAATGCTTTCAGACACCCCTAAAACCAGCACATAAAACCATAGAAGCTCCCAGAACCCACAGTCTTCACTGTACTGTAGGCTACCTCCCCTGATCTGTGTCAGGCCCTCTGCTGGGGGTGGGGCTGTGTTGCAAAATGAGTTTGCCAAGGGCTCAAAACGACCTCCTGACAAACAGAGGGCCTTACCTGTGGTTGACATCACACCAGCATCCCAATACAATGCCACTGGTAAGCGGCATGGGGGTTTTCGGAAGAGCCGGACTGCCCGGGTGGTTTCACCAGAAACATGGCCCATAGACTCAGATTTCCTAGACACCAGTGATGACAAAAATGCTTTGGCCATCAGAGTATTGCCACCACCAGGCTGAGAGCCCTGTCCCCATAAAGCTCACCCACTCTGTGTCCAAGAGTAGGCTGCTAGTAGATTTATGAGTCAAAGGCGGGCCAGCGTTTTCGGCCTTCATTCTATAACAGTTCTCTTGCTCTCTGCAGCCCGTTCCTTTGACAGCATGTTCCGTTCTCATCCATTTCCAAGTTTGATTTTTGTCTCACTGGGAACAGTTCGACTATTAAAACCCTTGAGCTTTGTGAACCATTGGCAAGAAAATTGTTTCTCCATGGATCTTTCCAGAAATACTGAGGCTACAGGAAGAAAACAGTGTTTGGTTTTAAGGAAATAATCTCCCTGGTCACCACTCCCAGAAGATGGGCACATAGGTGGGTAAGTTGTAGCGCTAATTCTAATTGGTCTTAATAATAAAAACCCAGAGTCAGATATTGAGTAAATGCTGAAAGATCAGAGAAGTAAAGGAGTCAGCCACTTAATGGACCTTTTACCTCGACCAGTCCTCAGACCAAAGTGGGCAAAACCCTGACACCACAGATCCCAGACTGAATGCAATGAGCTCCTGTCTCCTCCAGCCTTATGTTTCCCTCTCCTGCCCAGCCAATCCCTTCCTTTCTCCTCCTCCCTAGTGCTGGGATGAAAGGTGTGTGACTCCCAGGTATTGGATTAAATGTGTGAGCCCATCACCTCCCTGGCTCTGTTTCTCTTTTTAAACTGGATCAAATCTTATGTAGCCAGGGCGACCTTGAACTCACAGAGATCTGTCTGCCTCTGCCCCCTGAGTGCTGGGATTAAAGACGTGCGCCACCACTGCCTGGTCTCTATGGCTAACTAGTGCCTTAGCTCCACACTCTGATCTTCAGGCGAGCTTTATTTGTTAGATCACAAACAAAATATCATCACAGTATGTAGATTCATTCATATTTTAAAAATTGCTTGTGAGGCTAGAGCACCACAGTGAAGAGCACTTGCTGCTCTTGCAGAGGGCGGAGTTCTGTTCCCAGAATCCATGGTACGCTGCTTACAGACACCTGTAAGTCCTGCTGCAAGGGGTATGATGCCTTCAGCAGGCACCTACACCTGTGTGCACACACAAGCACTTACAAACATGCATACATATACACACAATCAAAATTTTTAAGATAAAAATTACAAGAGATGACTGAGCACCTCAAAAAAACAGTCAATCTGTCCTACCACTTATGAGCACCTGAGCATGGCTGTTGGCTCAGTGTTGACAAGTGCCCCGGACCGTCAGGGGTAGACACATTGGATGGGTGTATTAGACTTGGTACAACATCATCTAAACCAATTTTGTCTGTTCTCTGTATGTTTTACGAATGTTGACTACTACCAGAGTGGAAGGGGAACCCGTGGCCCCCGTCATGTCTCCATTGGATGACACAGGTCCAGACAGCCTAGGTGACATGACAGGATTTTAACCTTGCCACTGTTTGTCCTCTGAGGGCACAATGAGAATCTCGGAATTTCCATCTTCCCTTCCCAGATTTCTGCTGAGTCAGGTGTGACTTTGCTTTTCTGGGTCAGTTCCTTGGTCCCGCACTGCCGCACAGAGAAGAAAGTGCTTGTAACCTTGAAAACTCTGCTTTACACTCTTGCACATCTCTAGGGCCTGTGCTCTATTTTGACTTCAAAATTTTGCCTAGAAAGCAAGTATCTCCTCTTTGCCAAAAGGAAATCCATGTGCCTTGAGTAGCTGCGAGAGCTGTGTTTGTAAGAGCCATCAACTGTGGTTCACCTCCTCTTGCTCTGTGATGTAGGTATTCTCATCCCCATTTTATGTGGTGGGAACTCACTCTGCAGAAGGTTTTAAAACATTTGCCTATGGCTGATCAAAGGAAGAATTGGCCAGGAGATAGTGTTGCGTTCCTTTAATCCCAGCACTCCACAAGCAGAGGCAGGTGGATTTCTGAGTTCAGCGTTAGTCTGGTCTACAGAGTGAGTTCCAAGACAGTCGGTGCTACACAGGGAAACCTTGTCCCTAAAGAACAAAAGCAAAAACATGAAGGACCAGAGTTGGCTCCTTCAATGTGCATTTATGATAGTTTGGTGAGCAATGTGGTCCTTCCCTGAAGTCCAACCCCTAGGTGCACAGCACCCAGCTGTGTGCTACACTAAGAGTCAGGACAGTGTACGAGATGGGCAGGAGGAGAATGGGTGTCTAGCCCAAGGGGGCAGAGGAACCTTCACTAAAGAGGGGACATTGAGGATGAGCTCTGGGCGACAGAAAGAAACAGACTGTGTCACGATCAGGACAGCCAGGCAAAGCTTGCAAGGCTGGAAAGAGAGAGCTTGGCTTGCTGGTGCTGCAAGGGCAGTGGCGTGCGGTAGGCAGGGGATAGAGAGGCAAAGCCAGGGACCGGGCGGGCAGGGTTCCTGAGCTAGGACAGTTGTGCAGCTTTTCCTCTATGGCACACGAGAACGTCTAGAGCAGAGGGCTAGTAGAAATGTCACTTAACTCTAGACTTCCCTGGATGCTGACAGAAGGAAAGACCAATTACACGGAAACTAGAGTGGAAACTAGGAGTCAAGAGAAGAGACCGGCACACGTGCTGGGTAAAGGCCGTGGTGATGAGCCAGCATGCAACCAGCAAAAATGGACAGAAATGGACGGATCCTGGAAGTATGTAAGAGACCGACTGATGGATGGCTCACCCTTCTTGACACCTGAATGCCTCCTGGCCCCCCTTCCTTTCCTGCAGTGTCTTCCCCTAGACATTCAGTCCTGGGTTGTCTAGTCCTCCCACCGAAGAAACACCTGAAAAGTAGGAGGAGCCTGGGGCGAGGCTGAAGGTTTGTGCCCTTTGGTTTTTCTTTGTTAATTCATTGTCCTGGAGCTGTTGACTTAATTGACTTTGAGAAGATATCTATGATAAACCCTGAGACTCTGGTACCCAAACTCATCTCCATAGAGATCAAAACAAAGGGTTCTAGTCTTCTGTCCTCGTTTTTGCTGGCAGGAAGCTGGGCTGTTTGTATGTCCAGTTGCCCACTTATGCAGGTCCCATTTGAAAACCAAATATTGGTTATCACACTGGCTGGTGACCAGAGCACACAGCTCACCCTGAGGCTGGACGCTTAAGCCGGGGACATGGAGAATAACTGTACTTAAGTACCAGGTGATGTATCAGAAAGTGGTTGCTTAGCCCTGACAGTAAGATGAGGAGAGAGGGGCTGGAAAGATGGCTCAGTGGTTAAAAGCACTTGATGCTCCTGCCTAGGACCCTTGTTCAGTTCCCAGCACCCACCAGGCAGCTCACAGCCATCTCTAACCAAGGGGATCTGGTGCCCTCCTCTGGCACATGGTGCACGTGTGTATGTGCAGGCGAACACCCTTACACATAAAATAAATCATCCTCTTAGAAAGATGAGGAGAGAGATATCCCATGGTATCCCATGGGTAGAGGGAGAACTAAGGTCAGCCCAAGGCCTAACTGTAGGAGTTATGAGAGGAGGTGCGGCCCAAGCTTGCCCCTGGAGGCCTGTGCTCAGGCTTTGGCTAAACAAAGGCAGCGGGGAGGGTCAGCAGACGTGGCAGGCTGTATGTGCTCCGTGTGCATTTGCCGCCCTCCTCGGGCCAGCTCAAACAATTCCTTGGCGTGTCCACCGAGCTTCGGTAATACCCAAGGGTTGTAGATGCGCTCAGTGTGCAGGAATGAGGGCTCACCCTTCTGCATGGGGCCAGTACAGCCCACTTCTTCCTGGAAGAGGGAAAGGGATGAGCCGTGGCTGCAGGTGTGAAGGGCATCTGTGTCCACTCCACGCCCTCCCCTCTTGGACCCCAGGGAGCCTCTGCTCCTCAAGTCAGTGAACTCCATTTACTCCCTCCGAGTCTATCTCCCACCGTCTGCCCACACAAGCTGTTTTCTTCAACACCTGTTTTAGAGCTGCTCACAGGTATCAAATAAATCTGTGGATGCTACAGTTGATAGAGTAATATTCTCTCTCTCTCCCTTCTTCCCTCCTTCCCTTCCAAAATGCTTTAATAAGCTGATGTGCATCAGAATCCTTGAGGAAAACCCACCATGCAGTTCTTCCTAAGTAGATACATTTCTGTTCTCACAGAGAGTTCCTTGAGACTGACACTCTGTGGAAGGCACTCTGACAATCGCGGAGCTCCATAGTTAGTCCATCAGCTTGGCTCTGGGGAGACTGCGCCCTGTGGCCCTGCTTCAGCCCACAGACCTGTGTGCTCCTGACTCTGGACTCCTGCCGCTACTGCTGAAGCTGGCTGGAGTCCCCTCTTCTCTCAAAAGCTTTGCTGGTCAGGTCCAGTTGTTAGAGATCTTTGTGCTTCAGAACCGTCCTCATGTTGCTTCAGGTCACACTTGCTTAGGGTTGGGTGAGGCTTCTGTTCTTTCTGTCTCTGACACCTGGAATATGGCGTCATCCAGGAAGTTCTTGTTGAGGCAGAGAAGTGGGAAGGCAGGAAAAATGAAGGAGCTGGGAGCGGTAGGAAGGAGGGAAAGGAGAAGAACTGAGTGTCACAAGAGGAAAGAGAATCCCCAGGATCTTAGACTTCTGTCGAGCCTAGCTGGGAGGCAGAGCCCAGGGAAAGCAGGCTTCACTGCTGTGTGACAGACAGGGCCCATGAGGTTCTCCTCATAGAATCATCCAGAGTGGAGCTGCCTCGCGCCATGCTCTACTGATGGGCAGGATACATTTGCAGAGCACCGGCTCTAAGGGGTGGGTATGCTCATGCCATGACCCTCGCCATAACCAGAACTTTTAAATAAATAGATGCATATTTATACTATTACAAGGATAGCCCAAGTATTGATTCGTGTGGGTTTTATAGGCAGTATAATCTACAGTTTACGGTGCTACTAAATATGAAAAGCAATTACCTGAGGGATACAAAGAAACCAACCATGAGCTGCTGCTGCTGCAGAAGGCTAAAGCCTGGGTCTGCCTTTCTCAGAGCCGAGGCCCCAAGCAATTTGGGCCAGAGTGCGCCTACGTGGCTGACTGGAGCTTTGCTTCTCAGGGTTGGCTGGGCAATCCACAGCCTCCTTCTCAGCCAGATGGCCGGCCGCCGGAGAAGGAGACGCAAGAAGTGTCCCACACCAGCTTCATGCTTCTAAGGGGTACACAAATGGCCATCCCTTTTCGCAAACCTGGTTTCTTAAAAGGGCCAGAATTTTATTCCCGTTCATCCAGTTTTTCAAATGCAAATAAAAAGCATGTTGTCAACGAGACTAAACAGACAGACGCCCCCAAGGGAGTCTCAGCTTCTGCTGACGTGGTTACCTTCTGCACAGGCCAGTCTGCCAGGGCTCCACCCTGGCAAAGCTGGGCCTATGGAAGTCCAAGCTGGGTGGGTCCCCGATTCCTGTCTCCAGCAGTCCATTAAGTGCCCAGATGTATTCCTTTCATGCATATGCATAAATTCCATTCCAGGGTGTCAGAGAAACACCTAAGTCAGCCTTCCAAGTTTGGTTCGTGGAAAGAGCTAGGGCCTGGGTGTCAGGGCTGGTTTCTAATCCACATTCCGCAGGACTTTCACAAGCAACAACCCAGTGGCTACAGTTCAGGTGCCAACAGGGAACAGTGGCCTTGAGTGCTGGGATAGGGCGTGAAGAAAGGTCAACTCAATTGCAGCTTTCCTTGCTCACATGTACATTTATGGTCATATGCACACACATTTACACTTACAGTCGTATGCACACGTGCACACTTATAGTCCTATGCACACACATGTACACAATGTACACTTATAGCCATATGCACACATGCACACTTACAGACATATGCACACATGCACACTTACAGACATATGCACACAATGTACACTTACAGACATATGTACACATGTCTACTTATAGCCATATGCATATGTGCACACAAACTGTTAATTTATGGGACAGACAAAAATATGACCTTAGTTTTGTTCATACCTTATACACTTAATTCACGGAGACAGATTTTTCTCCCTGTTTTAGGCAGGATCAGCTCAGGCGAGACACTACCTACTTGGAGGAGCACTGTTGAAAACAGTCTGTCTTTGGTTGGTAGAAAAATAAAATCTCAGCCTTGACCCAGAGTTAAATTTTCACTCCTCTGCTAGCTGGGCTAGACACCCGTGTGAAGGAAGCAGGCTGGCTCTCCTCTCCTGTCTGTGTGCTCCTCGGCCCTGCCACTGTCTAACCTGTGAGCCCCACTCCTCCTGCTTCCAGACAGGCTAGCTGAGCTGTGCACACTTAACACTGCCTTTTTTTCCTGTGCTCTCTAGAACTCCGAGACCCTTCTGCCTGTAGTTAGTTCCTTGGCATGGGCAGGCTCCCCCTAGTGTTGCTTGTGACCAGTTCCATAGCCTCTGGGATCCAGAAGTTACCACCTGCTACTGAAGCTCCTGTCCTACTTAATAGCCTCTTGGACAGACCCATGGTGCCACCCACTGGGTCCCCTCCCACATGGCCTGCATGGGCCTACAGACACTCACTGGTATAAGAGGCAGGTGGCTTCCTTGACTCTGCCCCCACCCCCCACTGGCTACCTCATCTCCTGTATCCACTCCTTCAGGGGAATTACCCAAATGCTCCCAGCCCCTTACTAGGAAGAGTCCCTCTAGTTCAGGTGAAGCCAGTAAAACTCTCCTCTGTACCCCTGAAGGAAGAAGCATTGGAGATACACAGCCCGACATTGCTGTCCCTGCAGACCCTCCCTGCCTGCCTTTCCAGCCTTCAACTAGCCTGGGAGGCCATGCTCTAGGGGGTCAACTGCCAGGTGCTTAGTTCAGCTTCTCATTAATACCTCTTCTGTCTTAGAGTCCAGTCAAAATGTCCATTCTAACATTCATGACCGCCGTCTCAGACTTTAGTTATTCACATTTAAATATAAGCTTCATGGGGGTTCAGCTTCAGCCTGCTTATTCCACATGCCAGCTTACAGTAAGTAGTCGCTGCATAATCACTGAATCAGCCACCAGCAGTAACTAGAGGCATCCCTGTGCCCTCAACCTACAGACATTAGACATAGGAACTGAAATTAACCTTAGAACTGAGACACAAACCCAGGGCCTTGCTAGGCAAGCGCTCTACCGCTGACCTGAATCTCCCACCTCCCAAATGGTTTTTATCCAACATTTGCTACCCCTCTGGACTCTCGTAGAGTGCTGGCCACAGTAAGCAGTATTACATACGGTTGTAAATAAAAGCGTGAGCCTAGGCAAGGGCCACTTTGTGTGTGTGTGTGTGTGTGTGTGTGAGAGAGAGAGAGAGAGAAACAGAGACAAAGACAAAGACAGAGAGAGAGATCTCACGTAGCCCAGAGTGGCCTCTGATCCTCTGCCTCCAGAGCCACTACATCTGTCTTATGAGGGGCTGGAGACTGAACCCCAGGTTTTGTGCATGCTGAACAAGCACTCTACCAACCGAGCCACATCTCCAGTCCAAGTCTAGGGAGGATCCACCACACCATAGTATCTCTCCTGTCTCCTGTCCTTCCTCCTTCCCTTCACTTGGCCACACTGTTTCAAAGTGCCAATCACAGATCCTCTCTGCTAGGTGAGTTTTTCTTGCCAATGCAGATCTCTCCACCTAGTACAAGGGAGCCATCAGTATAGTCACTGTCCTGTACACAAGAGAGGGACAAGAAGGCTGGCATCAAGGACCTGCAAGGTCCAAGCAAGGAGACAGTAGGCAGGGAGTGGGCACCCTGAGATGTTGGCAAGAAGGCAAAGAGAAATGCAAGGTAAGGCCAATACGTCTTAAGAGCTTCCTGCCAGCACTTTATCCACCCACACGACTGTTAGGAATCAGTTGGGTTTTAGAGCTGGAAGGAATCATAAATATTATCAGATTGTGTGGTTTCAAACAGATCTGAGTCAAAGAGAAAGATGCTTACTTAAATGAATCTTTACCTGGCAGCAAGTAAGAAAAAACAGATAAATGATGTTGATCCGATTCTAAATGGATAATGAAGACACAAAAATGTACATATCATTGATGCAAATACATACTTACACACTTAGACTCATATGTATATACAGACATACAAACATTCACATATACATATCCATACATATAAATGTACATACCAACAAATATAGTCAGACAGTTTTCTCACAGGGTCCCTAGGTGCTCATGAAATACTTACTATGTCTACACACCATAAGTAGAAGGTCTCAAGCACCCTCAGCCATCCCCACGACCAAGGGCTCTCCAGAGGTCTGGAGAAAATGAGCAGTAGAGGCAACTTCCCCCTGAGTCGGAGTAGACTGTGCCCTCTGCTTCCCAAAGGTCATCTATTCTATAAGCATTTGCTGAACCAAAGAAAGAAGCCTTTCATAGGGCGGCTAAGCACTTCCCCGTAGATCTGATGGCACGACCAACTGTTTACCCAGCTCACAAAAACAAATGTCCGTTGTCATCAGCCACCCTTGCGTTAGCCAACACTCAGGCAGTGCTGTTGTTTAACCTCCTCGGAGCTAATTGTGAAGCCCCCATCATTGTCCTTGCTGTAAATGTGCTTTGCCACAGTGTGGACTCATTTGCTGAGCTACAGATAAACTACATCTGTCAGCAAGACTGGGAATCCAGTAAGGGCTGCAGGAAAAAAAAAATGAGGCTTGGCACAGTTTGTTCTCTGCAAACCTTTGCTCACAGGGTGACCACTGCTTCCTGTCTTTGGGGCTTAGGGGCCATCTGTTTAATAATGTGTCTAGGCTCTTGCCAAGGACTCCAGTCAGCAGTTCCCACCAAAATTGCTTAAGGTTTCAGGACCTCCTGCCCTTGCTGCTGGGCCGTGTCCAGGTCGCAGATATGGCTTCTTCATTTCCATCCCTCTAGGTTTTATCAGAGAGATGGGATGTTCCCCCTAGGGAGTTCAGTTCTGTGTAGTTATTTCTGTACACCCAGTCAGAGCTCAGGATGGCTCAGCCGAGAGTGTAAGAACAGACTTCACGATCGAGCCGACCTCCTCAGCGTGTGCCGTTCCCTAATGATCTCCCTGATCCTGAGAGATGAGCTCATGGGAGAGCTTTGAGGAGTCGACACGGTTCTGTGCAGGAGGCGCTCACGTGATGGCTGGCACAGATCTGCATGGCTGTTACTGTAAAGAGTGACCTCATCCATCCATTCCTATAAGCCAGAGCCGGGAAAAGGCAGAGCAGGCATGATGGAGGCCCACATGGAAGGGGGACATTCATGGGGACACAGTTGGGTTACTTTTCTAGGTCCTGGGAATCCTGCAGAAAAGTCTCTCTTCCTCAGCTCCTGTTCTCACAGCAGAGAAATGCTGAGAAGTTATCTGTGGTCTCCTTCAGCCTCCAGGACTGTGACTCTGCAACCCCAGGTCAGATGGAGTCCCAGAGAGCAGCCCTGCTGATTTCTAGAGGAACACACCTTTTCTGGTACACATCGGGGTGTCTCCTGGGAAGAGGTTCCAGGCTGCCCCTAGCCCTTAGGGAACTCACCATGGGGAGTCCGGCATTCCCTGAGGCCTCTTGTCTCAGAGAGAAAGGAACCTGCGTGAGGCCACCATGGAAAAAGAGAGTCCTTGTGTGAAAAGCACAGAGCTGTCTCCCCGGGCGTTTCAACCGCGGTGGCCTAAGTGTTCTGAGCTCATTTCTAGGGACAATTTTCTTTAAGTTCTCAAGGGACTGCCTGTGAGTTCTTTTATTTCTCAGTTCTAATATATATGGATGGTTTTGGGAGCCCTTTTCATAGTCTCACGTCAAAGATTTGTCAGCAAGGGGGTGCCACTGTCATCCGCCAGCAGTCATTCCAGCACGCCATGGGTTCAGGCTGTCAGAGAGCGCTGGAAAACTCAGCTCTCCTGGCTGAATGCCCCTGGGTGGGTGTGACCAGGTTACTTTTTCCTGAAGCACCTACTCCTGGCTGGACGAGCTGGTCTGGCCCAGCAGAGACGCCACTCCCTGCTCTAACACTGACTGACTCCAGCAGGGGTCTGGAGGCACACTGAGAACGAAACCCCAACAGCCAGGAAGCCAGCTCCAGAGGTGAAACCCACCCAGGCATCTGGCCTCTGTAACTCACAGTGTGAGTAAAGACTTGCAGAAACCACAGCCTGTTAACTATCCCACCCCACCTACCCTCAACTCCTAATTGGGACAGGGGCACTAGAGGCAGGAGCCAAAGGCGGCAGGCAAGGCTCCAGTCCAGTTAAAACAAGCCAGATGCCTCGCCTGACTAGCCACTCTGTGTTGACCCCAGAAAGCTGTTCTTCGGTCTGCTCATGCTGTGGTGCAGAGATTTTATACATAAATACAGACATACTCAGATTGCATACACCCAGAGCACAGTAAGACCCAACAGCATAGTCCTCCCTGGCCATGGTAGGTACCTTCCCTCACCAGCCTTTAATGGAAAGAGCTGCTTCTTATCCAGCCCTGATGATTTTGTCAAGGGTTTTGTGTTCATTCAGAACCTGCACGGAGAATGATGGGACATAAGCCCTTGTCATGGCTAGAAGGACTTCTTTGTACATGTGTAGCCTCTTACGAGGGAAAATAGGTCCTGGGACCTAGCTAGTTTCCTAGTACCTACCAGAAAGGAAATGACAAGGGGTTGGGGAGATGGCCCAGCAATTAAGATGCAGTCTCCAAGATGCCTCAGCAGTTGGGAGCTCCTGCTGTTCTTGCAGAAGACCCAGGTTCTGTTCCCAGCACCTACGTGGTGGCCCACACTGCCTGTAACTCCAGTTCCAGGACCAAGGCTCTCTTCTGAACTCTGATGCCACTGCACACACATGGTGCACATACAAAGCCAGACACACAGAGATACATTTTAAAAAATAACACATATACATACAAGCATAAGCACACATACGCCAAGTGTGTGCACACACTCATTCACAAACACACACATGAAAGAAACTGAAGCATCTCTTCCCTTAACCAACTGGCTAGGAGTAGATCTTCCTCAATGGGACGCTCTTCTGCAACCACTCTCGTGCAGTCATTGGTCCTTCACCATAAATGCAGTGACAGCCACTTGTTTGACAACCTTCCTAATTCTAAGGGTCAGATTCTCCTGCTCACCCAGACCAAGGTGCTTTGGCACCTGCCATTAGCAGGCAGTCCAAAGTTCTGTGCCCAAGGCGCTGTTCTGCGAGGCTTCATAGTTTGTGCAAAGCTCTCCTGACTGCGGCACCCACCTTGGGGAGAGGCGCTGATTCCCCTCTGGGTGTCCTGAGAAGGCCTTGCTGTAGGTGGATAGTCATATCACATCTGCTCTTAGTGTGGGCTGTGACAGGCCGTGGGTTCCCGTGTTGGCTCAGGGGTACTTCTTCAGCTGGTTCTCTTTACTTACGTGCCACAGCTGACTGTTCTTCCTAACTACTGTTGTGCTGATGGAGCCTCTTGTTCCACCCTCGCCCCATGCTTCCGTGTGGAAGGCACCTCTAGCTTAGAACCATCAGCATAGAAAGTCAAAGCCAGCCCTGCAGTCCCGCTGAGGCCAGAGCTGCTGAGACAGCTCAGTGCAAACTCACCACGGGACTTTGTAGGGCTGATATCTTGAGACCCTCAGTAAGCATCCTAGTGTGTGTTATTTATTGGGGGGCAGGGTGTACACATGCCCCAGAGCGAAAGTGGAGGCAAGAGGACAACTTGGAGGAGTTGGTTCTCTCCTTCTACCATGGGGATCAAACTCAGGTCCCTGTGTTCTGTAGCAAGTGCCCTGACCCACTGAGCCATCTTACCAGACCAACCTTGTGTGTTTTTCTAAATAGGCGTGTTGTTGAAAACAAAAGCCAGACACTAGAAGGAAATTTTTATCAGCAAGTTGTCTCAAACTATAGACAGTATCGGTTTGCATTTTATTAAACCTGGAGTTAGAAACTTGGTTCGTAAATGTGTGCAGCCAACTAAGGTGAGGTCTCTTGGTTCATGTGTGTGTTAATGTTTTACCTATTAAGTAAGCATCCAAATTTAACAAATATTCATAGAGGGACCCCAATAATGTTCTAGCCTTAGAGAAACTTCATGCTTGTGGCTAAACTATCTTTTTAGTGGCTCAACTCATAGATACAGGAGGGCTCAAGACAAGGCTATGCCAGACCTCAAGTTTCCTCGGGGAAAATAAGCAGTTGCTGCTGGAGCAGCAGCATCCCCCAGAAGTCTCTTCTCATCCACCAGACACTGCCGCCAGCACCTGGAAGAGTGGGACATTAGCAGGTTGGAGGCAGACCAATCTTCCCATGAATAGGGAGGGCAATGAACAAAATGACAGATTATAGATAGAACATGAAGGGCCTCCTTGTAACTTATGCTAATTACACACTGGGGTCACTGTGCTCTTGCAACATCCGTGTATGAGTGTGTGTGTGTGTGTGTGTGTGTGCGTGTGTGTGTGTGCGTCCACTAGCACACATGCAATACACAGCAGCCTGTGGAGGTCCGAGGACAGCTTGCAGAAGTTGGCTCTCTCCTTCCACTCCAGAGACCCAGGAGTGGAGCTCAAGTCACAAGGCTTGGTAGCAAGGACCTGCACCCACTAAGACATCTCAAAGGCCCGCATGTCTATAAAAAGCTCTTAGAACAAGCATATGAATGCTTAATTCTTTACCTCTTTAAATTGATGTTTCAAAATGTCCAGTCTACATCTTGACCTAAGTGTACAGCTTAGAATGAACATCTGCAACACAGTCGCCGTCCTGGTGTGTGGTAGGGACAGACCCTATTAGTCTACTGTCTCCTGAACAGGGATTGTTGGGAGCCTGTCCCAGCTAACTGTGAGACTAAAGGATGAGACAGTTGAGCCCTGAGGATCCCTGTGTACCAACGAGTTCATCTGGAGCCTCACAGGGCCCTGAGGATCCCTGGGTACCAATGATTCCATCCTGTACCACACATCTGCGTCCCCCCCACACCCTTACATCTGCTGACATCCACACACCCCGACATCTGCACCCCTACACAACCCTATGTCTATGCTCCCCTCTATACATCCCTACATCTGCTGACCTCCACACACCCCACATCTGTGCTCCTCCACACACCCCTACATTTGCTCCCCTCAACACACCCCGACATCTGTGCCCCTCCACACACCCCTACATTTGCTCCCCTCCACACAACTCGACATCTGTGCCCCTACACACACCCCACATCTGCGCCCCTCCACACACCCCGACATCTGTGCCCCTCCACACACCCCACATCTGCGCCCCTCCACACACCCTGATATCTGTGCCCCTACACATATGCCGACATTTGTGCCCCTCCACACACCCCGACATCTGCACCCCTACACACACCCCTACAATTGCTCCCCTCCACACACCCTAATATCTGTGCCCCTACACATACCCCGACATCTGCGCCCCCTCCACACACCCCGACATCTGTGCCCCTCCACACACTCCACATCTGTGCCCCTCCACACACCCCGACATCTGTGCCCCTATAACACCCCACATCTGTGCCCCTCCACACACCCTGATATCTGTGCCCCTACACACACCCCACATCTGCGCCCCTCCACACACCCCTACATTTGCTCCCCTCCACACACCCCTACATTTGCTCCCCTCCACACAACTCGACATCTGTGCCCCTACACACACCCTGATATCTGTGCCCCTCCACACACCCCGACATCTGTGCCCCTCCACACACCCCGACATCTGTGCCCCTCCACACACCCCAACATCTGTGCCCCTCCACACACCCCACATCTGTACCCCTCCACACACCCCACATCTGCGCCCCTCCACACACCCCAACATCTGTGCCCCTCCACACACCCCACATCTGTGCCCCTACACACACCCCACATCTGCGCCCCTCCACACACCCGACATCTGCGCCCCTCCACACACCCCGACTTCTCTCCTCTTTCATATGAGAAGTCTCCCACCGGCTAATTTGCCATCCTGGAGAGACAGAAGCTCTGCCTTTGTCACTTCACTCGGCAACGCCCACAGGGAAGACACCAATCATGACTCGAGATGTCTCCTCTAAGGCTGATCCAGAAAGGAGATCACGGGTCAAGCCAGTTTAGACAAGGGCCTCATGAAAAACACCTTGAAGAGCACATGGCAAAGAAAATAGCCTTAATAATTAAGATCTTTAAGTGAAAAATGTTTGCTTTCATTACATGCTGTATTCTTAAAATAGACGTGACCAAACTGAAATATTGATCTAAACATCTAAACATCAACTTCTCTCAAGAGGAAGGAGCTGAAGGTCACGGGTGATTTGTTCGGCCTGGGAGCATGCGGGCATGCTCAGATTCAGAGCTGTTCATATTGAGTGAGCAAAATCCTGTCTATGCCCCTGTGAGCTTTAAACTCCGGTATGAGAAGAGTGAGTGGCATCCCCTCCACCTTGTCACGTCCCCAGTCACTATGGCTACTGTCTGCTGTGACAGTATGGCCAGGGTCTCTCTGACTCTGCAGTGGCAATTAAGGGGCTAAAACCGGGCCACTGCATTGGCAGTCTTTCACAGATGACCTGCGTCAGTACAGATCCTGGGTTATCTCTGCTTTAACAAGCCAGAAATAAATGCAATGAACTATCCTAAAATGAATCAGGATCTCCTCAGAAGGTACATCAATGCCTGCAGACTTTGGAGATTGTGCCTTTATTCCCATAAAAAGATATCACTCTTGGGCTGGGGAGAGGGCGGAGTCAAGTACCTGCCATCCAGGAATAGAGCCTTGAGTTTGATTTCCAGGACGTGGGTGTTTGTTATTCTTGTCTTTTGTTTGCTTACCAAGCACAGCAGTGCACACTTGTAATCCCAGCACCTCAGATGTGGAAACAGGCTGATGCCTGAGGCTAACCGGCCAGCCAACCTCGCTGAATCGGCAAACTCCCTGTCACAAAAAGCTAGGTTAAAAGAGTGACCGAGGAAGTCGTTAGCCTGACCTCTGCCCCGTGCGCATACTGATACTGCCCCTTCAGGAGTCGGGTGTCTGACTACTGAAAAAGAAGCAGCAGTTTATGACTCTTCTCCCTGAAAACTGTACCCAGAAACTGCTAACCTGGCTCGTTCTGCATCTAAGAGCCCATGGCCCCACCATTAGCTCAGGTGCTCTGCACAAGCAGGGACCTGGATGTGCTAAACAGCTATGGGGCAGGACTTAGACTCATGCAACACCTAGTTCATATCCCACACACTGCTTCTCCAACCCTCAGAGCATATGCCTGGGGCCTCTGGCACCTTTAGAAACATCACCTTTCCGGGCCAGCAAGATGGGTCAGCCCCTGTGCTAACCACCCAGCCAGCCTTCAGTGCTCCATATACCCTGATCTCTTTGCCTGCCTCATCCCCACGTTCCTGTCCACAGGCCTCATAACTAGATTTGATAGTCTTTGAAGGCCATGGCATGGCCTCAAAAATGTAGATAATTACTCTGATAGCCCCCTTACTAGCCGATGCCTATATCTGGGGACTTTCCCTTGCTAACGTCTGGCATCTTAGATGCCCTGAAGGAATTATCAAACCTGGAGGTGGTCTGAGCTCATGGTATGTGTAGTGATGTGTAGTGATGAGAGTGTCTCAGGACAAGAGACCTGAGGCTGTGTCTGCTTTCATTGTCAGGACGAACTAACTGAGAAACATGCCTTAAGGAGGAAGTCTTAATTTGGCTGGCTCCATTGCCTGGGTAGGACATGTGACAGGGGAGGGCGAGCACCTCCTCAACAGGGAGATGTGCAGAGACAGGATGGAAGTGGGGACCGAGCTGAGAACGGGTACAAACCTGAGGTCACTCTGCAGCTCCACAGCATCGTCCCTCAACTCCCTCAGACAGTCTGCTAACTGAACACAGAGAGGTGCCCGGTGCTTTTCTCCAGGTTTAAGACCAGATATCATGATGAGGTGCCAAGCTTACAGAACAACGGCTGGAAAACATCAAGGCACCAGGTGGAAGTGGCTATGGCAGAAGCTTCCAGAGAAGCAGTGAGCGGTTCAGGGCCACCCCACAGCTGCGTTCTTTCCTCCGCCTCCCTACCCAGCCACATCTGTCAGCCTCAGCAATCTCTTCTGCAGTTAGATGGGAGGGGGTCAGTGACCACAGCCTCAGCAGGGAATGTGGGCTAAACCACTCCCACTCCCAGTGGGGTCTCCAGAGGCTGAGCAACCTTGGTCTTACTAAGCATGAGGTCACCTTTCCTCTCCCAGGAGTCTCGGGGTTATTTGGGTTCACTGGCTGAATTCACTCCAGGTCTGGTCTCTGAGCAGTCCCTGTGAAGCCCAGCTCCACCTCTGTCCTTTCTGAGCCCAGTAAAAGGCCAATCAGTCATTTGAAGAAGGCCATGGAGTTGGACATAAAAGCAGGGGGGCCACACAGGTCGCGCTTGTCCCAGAGGTATCCTTGGCTCATTGGAAGAGCTCCTCTGGGAACCAAAACAGTGACCGGAAAATGTGGGCAATTAGAGAGTAAGTGAAGGGAGTAACCACAGCCCAGATAGGCACCTGGGACGACGTCTGTCCTCCCCATACCCAAGACGACGTCTGCCCTCCCCATACCCAAGATGGCGTCTGCCCTCCCCATACGGCCTTGAACACCCGGGAGGAACAGGCACTGCCCCTCCCCTGGGCGCTTTCACTTAAATTATCCAACCTCAAAATCATTTTCAGGCCAACACTAGGCTCCAATATCCTTCCTCATTATGAAGCCATGTAAAGCCAGGCAGGCCTGCAGGAGGCCTGTGTCCTAGTGCAGACAACCCTCACTTCTGTGGTGCAGAAGACACCAGCAGAGTCCCTTCCTGAGTCTGGTACTAACGAACAAATAAGATTCATCAGGGCTGGGCACCTAGCCCGGCGACAGAACCCCTGCATGGCACGCCTGCAGCCCTGGGCTTATGTTCCACGACCCACCCACTGCCCCACCACCACCTAATTTGTTTTTATTTAGCAATTATCAAGACTGTGTTGTTGTCCTTTACGGCCTGCCTCTCTCTAAAGGCTTTAGAGCAGGGCTTCTTTTTAAAGAGTCTTCGTGTAACCCAAGGAGGACAGTAAGTGATTTCTCCCTGGGTAAGAGAGAACATCAGCTCAGCTTGGGCATCACAGATTTTGAACTGTGAGGTGTCTCCTCAACCACAGACATGAGGCTGATCCGCACAGGGCGCATGCTCACTCCAGGATCAGCTTTACATGGTTGCATAATGAGAAAGCTATTGGAACCTAGTGTTGGCCTGAAAATGATTTTGAGGTTGGATAATTTAAATTAAAGCTCCTAAATGAATCCCAGATTCCTGGAGCTATAAATTTTCCATTTCTCTGACCATGCGATTGCAGATGTCACATGTGAGCCTCCAGCGCGCCGGAGGCTTGTGTCTTTGGTTTCAGCTGAGGAGGCAGGCAGGGTCATAGCAAGGCTCACCTGAGAACAGAGCAAGGGCTCCCACTGGACAGCCAGCTGCTCCCACTGGAAAGCCAGCTACCTAGCCAGAATGAGGAAGCACCCCCAAAGCTCTGCCTAACCCCAGGATGTCACTGTGAGAGACTGCTATTGCCCCTAGATGCCCAGCTCTGTGGCCTCTCCCTTGTAACAGAACATTTTCTTTAGGAGTGTCTTTCTTGAATTATATAATATTTGATAGAAAATCAGCTCATCCAGCCAAAGCTCAAAATAACAAATCCAAACAAGATGGTCCATATGGTGTCCCCACGTGGCCAGGGGCCCAGAGGACTTCTGCCTTGCCACTCCACCAGGCCCTCAGGATGGTCCTTACCCCAGGAGTGGAAGAAGACACAGCCCAAAGTTGTCTGTGTCATGCACACGGTCCACCTTCATCCTCATGGTTGTAAGGGAGGCCACACCCATTCCCCACCCACTAGGTCAGGTCTCTCGGTGTCATTTACTCTCTCTAACCACCCTGTACAAGGCAAGCTGGGAAGCATGGCGACGTGCCCAGTGCAACTCAATCTCTACTGTTAAAGAAGGGAAAGGAAACAGTAGACAGCTGTCCAGCTCTGTCCTTGTAATCTTTTGTGTCCGCAGAAAGATTAAACCTGTGAAGAAACCACCGCCATCAATCTCGTGGACCAGTTTAGAGACTTGTCACGATGGAAGTGCAGAGGATTGTGGGGGAGAGGCTTGAGGGACAGGCGGGTTTGGGTGGAAGGTGCCCGGGGAAAGCATCTGGAGCGCGCTAATGTTCTTAAGGGAGAGCAGTGGCGTGGAGAGAGGAGGGAGGGGGCTAAGGCGCACTGGGACCAAAAGAAAACCTCGGGTAGATGACTCTGAGCGGCTGTGCTGTCCCTTCACTCCAATCTGAAAGAGAAGGAAGAATCAGGCAGGCCTGGACTTGTCCCCTCCGTGTCACTCGCTTACCCCGAGACCCTGTCACAATGTTTAGGCCTGTGGAGTCAGACTCGCAGTGTTCACCAGCACTCAGGGGGCACCGTGGGTGCTCAGCAGCAGTCCCCCGTGGTGTCAGGACTTAGTGAGTGGAGGGTTCCGTGAGACTGTAACTTTCTGTCTCATAACTGGTCCCTGTGTGGGACTGGACGATGGCCCCTGTGTGAAGTGCTGAGAACCTAGGCAGGACACACCTACTGATGGTGCCTGTCTATCTTCTCGGTCCACCATAACAAAATGTAAACTGGGTGGCTTATACAATACCCATTTATTTCTTCCCATTTCTGGAGGCTGGCAGTCCAAACCCAGGATGCTGACATGCTTGGATTTTGGTGAGGGCTTCCTGCAGGCTGTGAGCTCACATGGTCTTTCCCCGGTATCACACATGGAGAATGAATAGGCTTTCCGGTGCCTCTGCTTCTCGGGGCACTGATCCACCCTGAGGGTCCCACCTTCGTGACCTCATGAAACTCTACCTGACTCCAAATGAAGGGGATTTTGTCCTTCATTATGCAAATCTGAGGGGAGCAAACATGGAGTCTATACCTAAGCCATTAGTGGCAGCAGTGTGGCAATCACAAATGCAAAGGTGTTACCTTTTTAATTAGTAATTGTCTCTGCTTTGGGGGAAGATTGTAAATACCTCAGGAACAGAATCTATCCTAAAGATAGCAGTGCTCACCCTTTGAGAAGTGGGAAGAGGAGAAGAGAAGGAAGGAAGAGAGGAGGAAGAATAGGAAGTGGAGGAGAAGAGTAGAAGAAGAGAAGGGAGAAGAGACGGAGAAGGAGGGGCCTGAGGAGGCGTACGCGTCTGGGTCGTCTTCTTCAGTGAGGCTGTCGAGTGAGGCTGTCTTCTTCTTCTATGCCTTCTTCGGTCTGAAGTGAGGAGAAACGCCCTCCCTTCAGACATGAGAGCACATAAGAGTGGGGACAGATCCGAGCTATGTGCCCAACGAATCACAATTTCATAATTTTACATTTTGCTCTCCAAGCTAAATAATGCTCTTGGCTAAGGAATCTTAGTTTATCTTTGCCACCAGCATTTTTAGGCAAATACCACAACATAAATAAAATAATAAATAGAAATACTGCACTAATGATGGGTCTAAGTAGTTAGAGGCCCTCAACTGGACCATAGAGGTAGACGGAGACATAGCCAAGACGTTTGACAGGGAAGGACAGAAAACAATAGAAGGAAGATGGAGCAAAGTCCACTCATCCTGGCTCAGACTCCACGTGGTACACTGTGCCACGTGTTTCCTTAAATTGTAGAAAAGTGCATTAAAGCAATGGCATTGCTGAGACCTATCCAAATGACAATTAAAACCAGGCTCTTTGGCAAAGTAATCCCTGCGCGACTTGGCAGGACCCATGGAGTGCACATTGAACTTCATGTCTCCAATGAAGAGATGCTGGTTCAATGCCAGCGCTAGGTTTTACAAGAACAAAATTAAGCAGTGTTTAGGGTGCAACATGCTGGGTCACCACTCATTACAAGTTCCTTTCTCCAGCAAATGTTGCCAACCCAACCCTCCTCCAAAATACTGCCCACAAATCTGCCTGAGCCCTCATCTTCCTACCCAAAAGGTCTGAAATTTTAGATCTAATCCCTGTTTAGAGGGTCTCTCTTTATACTCTTGATCACAATCCCTTCATCTCCTCAATCTGATGGCACACACACATACACGCACTTTTTCAGAACCAAGATCTATAAACAGGGCTGGAGAGATATCTCAGTCAATAGAGCATTTGCCTTGCATGCATGAAGACTTGAGTTCAGTTCCCAGAAAAAGTCTGAGAGGCTGGAGAGAGGGCTCATTAGTTAAGAGCACTGGTTGTTCTTCCAATGGACCTGGATTCAAATCCCAAAACCCACATGCGTGGCTGACAACTGCCTGTGTCTCCAGTTCCAGGAGCCCCAGTGTCCTCTTCTGCAGCCAGTCCCACAAGTGGTGCACGTAGAAGCATGGAAGTAAAACATCTAGGTACATAAAGAATTTTTTTAATCAGACATGCTGGTGCACACTTGAAGTTTCAGGGCTAGGGGTGTAGGGCCTCACTAGTCAGCCAGCCTAGCCTACAAGTTGAGTTCTGGGCTAGTTCTCAAGTAAATAAATACGTAAAAAGGTACATGGCCTGGCTCATGGGAACTCCCAGAATCTGAACCAACAACCAGGGAGCCTGCATGGGATTGACCTAGGCCCTCTGCATACATGTGACAGTTGTAGAGTTTGAGCTCTGTGTGAGACTCCTGGCAACGGGAGTAGGGGCCGTCCCTAGTGCTTTGGTTGGTTGGGAACCTATTCCTCTATCTGGATTGCCTTGCCCATCCTGAATATGGGGGTGGAGGGCAGAGCTCCATCTTACGGCAGCTTGATCTGCTATGCTTTGCTGATGCCCATAAAAGGCCTGCCCCTTTCTGGGTGGATATGGAGAAGAGGTAGATTGGGGGTTCGAGGGGAGGGGGGAGAAGGGACGGGAGACTGCAGTCAGGGTGTGAAATAAATTAATTTTTTAAAAAGGTGCACTTCAGTCGAATTGGCACTTCAAGCACATGAACTTCGCATGATTCCAGGACTGGAGGAGCCTGACCCTGAGCTGCTGCAGGAGATATGGGAGGAAGGGGTTGAGTGGCGCAGGTCCAGGGTAGAGGCATGAACTTGCATGGGCAGATGTCAACCCAGGCCCCTCTGGGGACAGTGCTCTCTGTGCCACAGCAGCCTCGGTGTCCAAATGTGCACTGCAAGGTGGCATCAAGGGAACAAGAAGAATTTCACATGATTATTAGCAGGGTTGGAGCTTCCAGTTATGGTCAGGATTCTATCCTCTGTTAATCCTTGGGCTTGCGTCTTCTGGATACTATCAATGCAGTGTCTTCTGTTGCTGTCAGGGTCACACCTCTGGTCATTGTCAACGTTGTGTCTTCTATTGCTGTCAGGGTCACACTTTCTGGTCATTGTCAATGTTGCGTTCTTTGTTGCTGTCAGGGTCACACCTCTGGTTATTGTCAACATTGTATCTTCTGTTGCTGTCAGGGTCACACTTTCTGGTTATTGTCAATCCTGCGTCTTCTGTTGAGTCAAGTCTGCATGCCCTGTTTACTGCAAGGGTTGTATTTCTTGATTACCACGGGGTTGTGTCTCCTGGTTACCAGTGGAGCTGTATTTCCTGACACTGTTGGGACTGTATTTTCTGGTTACCATTGGAGTTACCTCTTCTGGTTACCACCAAGGTTACATCTTTCGTTGACAATCTTACCGTCCTCCCGGGAGTCAGAGCTGTAATGTCCTCTACCCAGTCAGGCCATGGTACCCTGAGAAGTGTTGAGTTCAGACTCCAAAGGAAAGGAGAAGCCGATGATAGCACCGACTCCACCTTCCTGCATCTGTGCCTGCACCTGCCAGGCAAAAATGGGTGGCTTCCCTTCAGTACTGCTCCATGACAAATTATTCTAAAATGTGCTAATTTAACTAAAGCTTACAATTTTTTCCTCTAGTTCTCTGGTTTGAGCAGGTCCAAGATTAAATAGTTATGACCTGAGATTTCTTATGAAGCTGGGAGGCTGAAGTTCCCAGGGCTACCTGTCCTAGGAAGCTCTCAGGGTGTTTTCCTTCACCTGTCTGTGTCTCAGTGTGTCTCATGAGGCTCTCTGCAGTGGAACAGCCCAGGACTAAAGCCAGGGTGCTGAAACCAGGAAAAGAAACTTCCAGGCCCTTGAAATCACATTCAAGACTAGCACACCTCTTCTATGGCATTTATATCATTCAGGTCTGCTAAGGCCATTAGAATCTGAGGGACAGAGGTGCAGGTGACATCGGGCCCTGCGGGGGTGGCAGGATATAGGAAGGGAAAACTCAGGGCAGCGTCTTTTCAGACAAACGGGCACCACAGAGAGCAAAAGGAATTCTCTGCCCAGTTGGCTCTGAGAGGGGTCCCTCCCTGCTGCTCTTGGTAGGCCCAGAGATTGGAACAACAAAGTCAAGTTTGAACAAGTATAATTGTATAAAATATTAGGGGAGAAAGTTACTGTGCCCTCACCACCCTTGGGCCACAAAGATCAAGCTGAAGGGGAGAGGCTCTCATAGGGGAGAGCCATTTGCCAGCACAGCTCAAGTAGAGACTACACATTACTTTTTTAATCTATTAAAATTGACTATAGCATAAGCCACACAAGAAAATCTGAAAAATATAATTTTTATAGATCATATTTTCCCATCATAACACACACTCACACACACACACTCACGCACATGCATACACATGCTGAAATTTAGTAATGATGGATTAAATTCTACTTTGTAGAAAGCACTTACAAGTTTCCAAACACTCACAAATTACCTTTGGACCTAGAAGAAAGCCAAAGCTGCAGATCGCAGGCATCTAGGAAGTAGTCACAACAGAGCACCACAGGGAAACCTTTGGGGTTTCCAAATATCAGAGCCCCGAAGCCCTCCACTGCTGACTGAGAAAAAAGTAGACACACGCGGCTTAAAACTCAGAGAAGAAACTGAGATTAACCCGCAGAAAACAGACGCACAGAGCCAGTTAGTGTAAGAACAAGTTAGCGGAAAGAAAACAATCAGCAGACCTGGAAAAAGGCTCTGCGGAAGTTCTTTGGAAATGTGAGCATCGTTGACTGATCCGTGTGCGACCACATTATATTAAGAGTAACAAAAGGGGGTCTCAACACAGATACGGAGTCTTTTAGGTTTTTTGAGTAAATATCATTGAAGATAAAACTGCTTTACTGATCTTATGTTTTTAAATGAATGGAATCTATAAGAAAATGATGAAAGTATTTGTAACAAGTGTCAATGTTTTATGAAATGCATGTTCTTAGCACATGCCTCCCATGTTTTTATAACAATTAAAATATCCCCTTTTTAAAGAGAATCACTTAGCTTACTAGCAAGTCTAGCAGGGAGTTTCTGTGCTGGTCAGGACTATTAGGTTGATACACGCATGTGCCATATTGGCATGTCTTACGGTGATACCTCAAATACAGAGCTTTTTGTGTGGAAACAGCAAAATCATCATTAAAGCTGATTTTTATTATAGCTAGTGTACTTGATGCTTACATATGTATTGTGGCAGTTTTTATGGATGCTTACTTATATATTTATTTTTTCTGAAATGATTTTGAAGTGAGTTTCACCCTGAACTTATGACTTCATGGAGAGCCATTGTTAATATTTCCTCCTTCACTTCAGTCACAAATGGAAGCACTACAAAATAAAATAAAATCAAGAATTTCATTCTGTACTTTTTAAAATAAAAGCCTTGAGCATAGCAAAAAAAAAACACACATACACATACACACACAAAATCAAAGGTTAGTGATATGATTCTAGAACTTTTAGTTTACTTCAAAATACTCAGATAATTTTCATTAGAAAAATTTTAAAATTTATTGTGTTAGTAGACCAAAATAAAATATTAAATTGAGTCCTCAAAAATACTTGATAAAATTTTTAAATATTACTTGTTTGTTTGTTTGTTTGTTTCAAGATAGGATCTCATTGTATAGTTCTGGCTGTCCTGGAACTCACTCTGTAGACCAGGTTAACCTCAAACTCACAGAGATCCTCCTGCCTCTGCCTCCCAAGTGCTGGGATTAAAGACATGTGCCAGTATACACCAGGCTTAAATATTTCTTTTTAAAGCATCAATTGAATAGAAAAATATTTAATGTGACTAAAATACTTATAAATATGATTATCTTGCTGTATATAAAAAACTTTATTTTTACATTCTTAGACTCAGAAAACTAGAACTTAAAAGATACTTTTCATAAACTCACAGCCACTGTGGTTGCCTGCATATGACCAGGCCAGGCAGGGTTCTAGTGCAGGTGGAGAGGGCCACATAGCCTACACCCCCAGCTTGGCCATGCTGGTGTCGATGTGCCTTGGAGAGGGAGTTGTTCTCTTGAACCCCGCTGGGCTGACCAGGCTCCAGTAGATGACCACACACCTGTGCAGACGTGGGCAACATGAACTGGACTCAGAGCCATTTAAAAAAAATTTAAAGGAACAGCCCAGTAGAGAAGTGAGCAGAGCTTGTGAGCAGGCTAGTCACTAGGGTGTGGATGTAAAACATAACCTCGCACATATGAAACAACTACCGAAGAAGAGATTGTGTTGCCTCTGATCATTACATTGAAAGCCGTCCCCTCTTAAAACCGTAGTTGAAAGCATCATTTATTATCCATTTTCCCAGATGAAAGATTGGCAGTAGTATCAAAAGCTGTTCGAATGTGCGTTAGCTAACTCACTGTGCCTTTCCTGACTGGTGGGTAAATGAAAACACATCTATCATTTACCACAGTCTCTTTTGCAGCAGAGATCGTTGGGTTCCTACTGACTCACAATGAGTTTAATAGCTGCACTGTTGCTTCTGTGTGAGAGAAGGTTGAAACATCAGAGAAGCACAGGACCTGTGCAAGCTGAGTAAGAAATCCCAGCATGAGGCAGGAGGGGTGGGGTGCCTCCGGGACCACACCACAGCTGAGGAGCTGTTGGCTTTGGAGAAAGCGAGACTCAGTCCTTCTCAGGGGGGACCTCAGGCGTGTTCCCCATGCATCAGTGGACACCCCACAGCCACGTGCATGTGGGGAGCACTAATTGCACTCAGTGGAGGAGGGGGGCACCTGAAGCAAGAAAGGAGAGACCCTAGGGAATGGTCAGGGGAGGTAGGGGAAGGGAGTCGGGGGGCAGATATGGTTAAGGTGAGTGATAGACATCTATGCAATTATAGAACGAGTAATAGCAAGGAAGTGAAGGGCTGGGCACCTGGTTCAGTGGCGGAGACCCTGCCAAGCATGCCCAAGGTCCTGGGTGCAAGAGACAGAATACAAGAAGGGAGTGTTATGTACTTTTTTACCCAGCCTAATTTGACTATCCTAAACACATGCCGCCCACGGGTGTTTGTGCTTTCTAAGGTGGAAAACCACGGAGATGATTCTGAATCCTGTTACCTGTGTTCCTTCTCTCGTCCCCTTTTTCTTCTTTCCTTCATGTATTTTCCAAGTTTTCATAAATATAGAACACAGAACTCTGTGATCAGATGAAAGGGGGATTTGTATGAAATAAATCATACCTCGGTAGTAATTACTGACAAATCATATGTGTCTTGGTAAAGGTATGCCATCTTCATTTTTCTAGCTTCCTCGTGTTGCCAAACATCTTCCTCGGGCTTTCATCTTGCCCTTAGTTTTGGCATCAAAAGGGCTGATTACAGGGAGCGTGCCAGCCTGTGTGTCAGCAGAATGAATCAAATAACCAAGAGAGTTGACCTTGGATCCTTTTCCCGGACAGCACATAAAAAGCAGGCTAGGAAAGGAAATGCATTCCAGACGAGCCGAGCTGCGGGGAGGGGGGAACGTGGAGCTGGATGTCCGCTTCATCCTGACAGCACACTTTCTCGGGTTCAGGGCTCACGCAATACCTGCACTGTTTATCTCTGTCATGGAACTGGACCTGTGATGTGAATGTTGTCACGAGTAAAGCCAGAGCATGGTGTCTTCTTTTAAAATGACGGACCAGCATTGAAGTATAGGGTTCAAAGACAGAAAAGAAAATCAGCCAGAGAGATTCGGAGGAGCCCACCCCAGCTCATGCTAAGAGCTTGGATATCCTGTAGGTGGGAGACACTGAATGGTTCAGACAGGAAGAAAACTGAATGTGTGTGTACACTTATTATATGCACATTTTATATGCTTCTACAAATGTGTGTGCATGCATGTGTGTGCATATTTATATATGGAGATTTACATGAAAACCAGGATATCATGGGAAAGGCTGGGAGACCTGTCTACTACCTGACCCCAGTTTTAGATGTGCAGTAGAGAGAACAGCAAGAGTCGGGGGGTTTTAAATGTCCTCTCTGCTTCTCTCTGTCACACAGAAGATGGTACCCCGCCCATCCCAATTCTCACCTCCATTCCTTCTCATCTCAGGGTTGGTTCTACCCACCCGCATTTTACTCCTTGGATGCTCTGACTCCCAGGAGAGAGAATCTTCCTGATCCAACCCAGATCAGGTGCCTACCTCTGGCCCAGTCAATGATAGAGCACAGACATGCCTGCTAGGATCCATTTGTTTGTGAATCATTGGCTCTGTTTCAACCTCTGGACTATGTACCCTCATGAGGGCAAGCTCTTGGTGCTTTCTCAGAACTGTCTGAAGCCCCCTGTGATTGATAGACGATACAACCACTTGGGAAGGGATGCAGTGACTCAGAGCATGGAGAGAGGTGTCCGTGGGGAGATGTTGCTTTGGTGTCGTCTCTCCTAAGGTATCCCCAAAGCGCCAACTTCAATAGTTTCATCAATGGACATCAGTGAGCCCATGGCTCTGAGATTTTCTTTCTACTCTGAGAACCAGAGTTTCTTTACAAGATTGATTTTCCCCAACCCCCATCCCAAACAGCCATCTCCAAACAAACTTTGGAAGGCTAATTCTTTTGTCACTTGTGGAAACCTGCTGCCCTCTGTGAGAAGTAGATCAGAGAACAGGTATTTGTAGAAGAAACTTGGCTTGCACATTGCACTTTTTCCAAGATTGCTTTAGTATCCTCTCTGTGAAATCCAATTTCCTTGAATGACCTCTGTTCGTAGGAAACTATTTGGTTTAGTTTGTGGGAGCCATGGCATATTTTAAACCATCTCCGAAGGCCAGCTCCATCTCTGCTGAGCGTGCCTGATAGCCAGATGTTTCCTAACACTCAGCATACATGAGCTCACCCCTGGCACATTTCTCAAACACACTCACCCCAAAGCTCTTCTCCCATCTCCTCAGCATCCCACAGCTCAAACTCAGAACTCAGGGGCCAGCTTGAATCCTCAAAAGAGTTGCCTAAGCGTGGAAGGTGAAGGCTCCTATGCTGAAATCTCCAATTTCCTAATATTTCAAAAATCTAACAAACAGCTGGAAGATATGCAGTACAAAGGCAGGATCGGAGCTAGCCAAGCTAAGCAACACGAAAAGATGTGCAAACTGGCTGCCCGAAAGAATCCAATTAAACTGCAGGCGGAGGATTCTGCAGTCACCCAGATCTGATGAAATCATAGAGCTCAGGGCTAAGGGCCCTTGGACACATCTAGCCAGTACAGAAGACCAAGGAAGAGAGGGCCTCCAAGAGGGTGACGTTCCGTAGGTCTCACAGGAAGAGTGTGTTAGGGACAAAGCAAAGACCCCGACAGACCACAGTCCCATACTCCCAGTTCCCTGTCTCCATACCCTCTACAGTTCAAGGGAAACCTTGAATGTGGTCATCAGGACCCTGCATCCCAACCACACCATAATTAGGCAAAGGGATTTGTTAGGAGGACATTTGCCTTTTAAAAAAATAATTAAGCCTCGGTTCCATCCCCAGCATGACACAAAAACTAAGTGTGGCTGTACCTGCTTGTGTGGGCTACAGTTCAGAATAGAAACAGAGTTATTCTTGGCAATATAGCAAGATCAAGGCTAGCCTGAGCTACAAGAAATCCAGCAAGAAATGTGGAGAGAGACCAAAGGGAGCACATAGGATCCTTATTATGTCTCCTCAAGAACAGGGAAGAACCCATGGCAAGATAACTTAAGGATATCTAGATAGCCCTGTCATCATAGCCTGGACTTCTAAAAAGCAAGCTTATGAGGACTAGATGAGCCTTAAGAATCTCCTGCTCAGAGACCCACACTATGTAAGGATTATTTATCAAGTGACTACTTGGACCTCGAGATTTTATTAGGAGCTCTGGCTTCAAGGGGAGACCCTGGGCTGCCTGGGAGACATATGAAACCAGTAGTGAGTACTGTCCATGCCACGGAAAGGTGTCCACAGGGCTGAGGCAAGACAGGCTGGACGTCCTGCAGGTAGAGTGAAGCCAGCGTCACGGAACCCCATGGCATTGGAGGCTGTGAAGAACTTTGCATTAGAGAGTGAACTGAGCAGACAGACTTACGTTCTGGAACAACCTCTCACATCTGTGTGGCGAGTTCACGGACTGTGGCCAAGTGCTACACTGTGTAAAGCTGGCCATTGGTCCTTCGGGGATCTTTTTGCACTTATTATTCGTAGCCAGGATAATAGTAAAAAGAATGCATTCCTGAGCCATGCAGAACTAGGCTTTATTCCCACCCCACCTGTTGCTGCCTGTGGGGTTTTGAACAAATTATTTAAATAGGCCTGAGCTCTCCCTTTCGTTTCTCCACATGGAGATAATGATGCCTCACTCATAGGATTTTGAAGTGCTCATGGATGCTTCATAGACGATGTGCGTGGCGGGGGGGATATTTCTGATACCCCTCCCATGTATTACAAGAGATTGTCACATTTTCCTCTTGGATTTTTTTTGTTCGTATGGTACTGAGGATTGAGCCTCATGGGTGCTAGGCAAATGCCCTACCATTCAGTTATATCCCCAGGTCTTCTTAAAATTCTACCAAAGGGGCTGGAGAGGTGGCTCAGTGGTTAAGAGCACTGCTTGCTCTTACAGAGGAGCAACCAAGTTCAATTCCTAGGACTCATGTGGTAGCTCACAACCCTCTGTGACTCCAGTTCTAGGGGACCTAACAACTTCCAATCTCCAGGTACACACACGGTACACAGACATATATGCAGGCTAAACATCTGTAACTAAAAATTCTATTAGAGCGTGTGCTACTGGTGCGTTAAAAAAAATGGCATTCTTATTTTATTAATAAAGAAGGCAAGGTAAACTAAGGTCAAAGCCAGCCTTGGATATGACTCAAGCCACCCAGAAACAGTGCTGCAGAGAATTAAACTGAGTTGCAAAGGGCCAGTATCATGAGAGAAAGCTCTGGTCGCCATAGCAACCTTTTAAGCAAACACTGGAGATCTGCTGGCGAGTACAACACTAACGACATCTGGTGTTTCTATTATCCCCTCACAAGCGAAAACTAAGAGCGAGAAGGGAAAGAAAATGCCCTGCGAACTAATCTTTAGGCCAATTATGCTCCGAGTAGCTCATGTTTGTGCCCGCGCCTCTGGCCCAGGTTTTTAGAACTCTCGGGAGCCAGGCCGCTCTTTGAAGAGCCGGTCTTACTGTAAAGTGCTCCAGGGTACGCTGGTGATGAGTCTGCACCTTTTCTCAGTAAGATAAATACAAATTTATCGACCATCAGCTGCCTGTGCAAAGCACTGTGGGAGGTCTTGCAAGCGGTAAGTGACAGCAGCTATGTAGCAACAGGAAGGCAGGAGGGGCCACTGAGGCTTCTTCCATCCCTGCCTGCGTTTTACTTACTCCCTGTTTACTAATTTTATCATAGAAGCCTTGTGTGGCGTGCAGCTCAGCCCTGAACCTGGAGTCAGACCTACATCCAGCTGCATATCTACCACAGGGGAGGCCAAGTCTGCCTCCGACATCTGTTTCCCCGTCAGCAGAGGGCAGCACTAAATTCGGCTGTTTCCCAAGTGTGATACACCACACTGTGTTCTAGACCCTTTCCTGAGAGTGACTGAAGGACTCCCAGGGTGCCTGTAAGCAGCCCCAGTTCTCCAGAGCCCCAGTCCACATCACGGATTTGGACTCCCAGCATGGGCTCTGAGCAGACATTGGTGGAGGGCCAGGAGCTCCCGAGCCTGCAGAGAGAACCTCTGGGGAAAGCTGTGTGCTCATCTACGCAGTGAGCACGTGGCCTTCTGGACTAATTGGCCTAGAGACAACAATACAATCCAAAGGCAGAGGGGTCCTCTCCTAAGCTCCAGTAGCCCAGAATCTCCATCTTCAAAGGGACCGCAGTTCCTGAAGCTATTAGTACACATTAGGTGTTTAGAAAGGAAGACAGGGAAGGTGGCTCCGGAGATCACTGTGGGACTCTATGGCAGACAGTCATAGCACTTGAGGGAAAGAGCCCTATACAATGTCGTTAGAAAACTGTAACAGGGCTCAGCTTCACTCAACTCTGAGAGAGAGTGGCCTAGCTAGTAGAGACAACAGTTGCCATGTTCACCCTTGAAGCTGGCCAGAGCTGGGTGCTCTGGGAGGGGAAGTGAGAAGACACCAGGTGGTTGCTGGAGTTAGTGGAGACCCAGGAAAGCTTGGATCTGGCTTCACCTTGTGATAGACCCACACCAAGGACTTGGGTGCCGGCACCTGTGTGGGACGTCGTAATTCCTAAACAGATAGAGTCCGGTCAGGTCCGGCCCTTTCTGAGCCAGACACTCTGGCTAGCGTGATGTCTTGGAAAGGAATTCCCAGACCATTGCTAATGCTTCCAAAGCCTCTGCTTTTCCCATGTGACTTCAGACAACTCCGTTCTGACTGTGACTCTCCAGACCTTCCACGCAAAGCATCCTGGGAGGTTTCTTGTAGAAAAGCAGAGTATCTCCTCTTGTCACGAGAGGCTAAGCAGTTACAGATAAAACAGCTGCAGTGTGCAGGCTACGATGTGGCTAAGGACAGTAACTAGAAAAATACCCAAGAAAGCAAATAAAGAGCGGGGGCCAGAGTTTCCTGGGAAGATGGACGTCTCACGTGAAGGATGGGGGCACACAGGAAAGGAAAGGGTCTCATCTCCCATACCCCCACAAGCTTGCAGCTTCCTGATCCATCACAGGCCAGGTCTCAGGATGCATGCTCTCTCTCTCTCTCTCTCTCTCTCTCTCTCTCTCTCTCTCTCTCTCTCTCTCTCACACACACACACACACACACACACACACACACACACACACACTTGTTCCTTAAATTCTACAGCCTGCCCCCTGAATTCCCCTTCTGGCCTTCCTAGGATCTAATGTGGGGAGCTGGGGGCTCTCTAGACATGCCTCCACCGAGGCTAGAATTACAGGCTATGTGTCGGTGTGGGGAGACCTTTAGGTAGTGCCCTGTACCAGCAGTGAATAAATAAACAGGAGGAGAAGCAGAAGGGCACACTCAGAAGTGACCTCCCAAGGCCTTCTTTGAAGGGAAGATGATTCTGTGACAGCTACACATGCCCCATGGGCCTGGGAAGCCAAGAGAGGCCAGGAACACAGGGTGGCCGTCCTGGCCTGGTTGGCAGTGTGGGAGGAGCTCATCAGAAAGCTAAGGGAGTTTGCACAGCTGGTAACGTGCAAAAGAGACCCTGCCATGGCGCAAGTGTGGGGCCCGGTGCCTGGAGAAAGAAGACAGAGGTCACAGCCGAAGATGAGCTGCTCCAGGCTCTGTGCTCTCCAGAGTCTGGGGGAAGGACAGGGGTCTCTCAGCATTGTCCTGTTAAGTCCCTAGGAAGCCACACATGAAAAAGAAGCCGAGTTTAGGAGACATACACACTCAGCAATGAAATGTCTTTGCTGAATTTCTTACAAGGACAGGTCTAGAAAGAGTCCTGTGACCAGACACACACACCCTCAAAAAAAAGCATTCTGGTGTGAAGGGCTAGGGAAAGGTTCTTGTTTCTCAACCTTAACTTCTTTCCAGGGAAGGGAATGCCAGGAACCCTACTGGCAAGGCTAAAAGTAAATGTGACACCCTCCATAACATTATGGTCCAGCTAGTGTCAGCCATCTTCCCTCTCTCCCCACCCAAGGTGAGAGACCGTAAGGGAAAGGGATTGGAGCAGTCTGATACCCAGCCGGATCAGGAAGGGAAAGGATTCAAAGAGACCAGTGGCTAATGTATTATCAGGTGGCCAGGTCAGCGGCAGCATGGCGGCGGTCCACCGTGCTCAGCATCCATTCATGGTCCTCCTCTGATTCTCTTCCAGGGGCGCTGCATCAACTTTACCAGAGTGAAGAACACTCAGGCCGCCAAGTATCCCCTCAACAACGCCTACCACCCCAGCTCCCCACCTCCTGCTCCTATCTACACGCCCCCACCCCCTGCTCCCCACTGCCCTCCCCCAGCCCCTAGTGCCCCCACTCCTCCCATCCCCTCCCCACCTTCCATCCTCCCCCCTCCTCCTCAGGCCCCGCCCCCTAACAGGGCACCACCCCCCTCCCGACCTCCTCCAAGACCTTCTGTCTAGAACCCAAAGTCTGTGCTCTGGGCTGCCTGAGAAACTCCGGGAGGAGGTTCCTCTACTGTTAGAAAGATCTTCCCAGCCCAAGGTGGTGAGCGGTGACTGACCTGGCACGATTTCAAAGCAAGTCGTGATGGGCAGAACAAAATGGAAATTTTGAACTGCCTGAAGACAAACAATGAGACAATTGCAGTCACATTTCTAGCCTGTGACCCCTCACCTCTAGAAGAAGGTTCCAGAGATGGCTGCACTGCCAAGATGCTCTCAACCAGATCATGTCCCATGGAGACAAGGAAGAAAGTCATTTCTGAGAACGGAATGCAGCATTGGATAAGAAATAACCTGGTTGAGATTCTGAATGCCACCTTCCTCCATGACTTGACTCTTGACCCTTGGACTGGGAACCAGGCCATCTTTACCCCTGGGCACTGGCCAGCAACTCTGAAAAGGTGTGGTGTCCCCAGGGTGCATCAAGCAGGTATTTACGGGGGATCTGCAGGATGTCTTGTATAAGAACACACGCTCTATTCTCCTTCCCCACCCCCCCCCCCAGGTTCCCGGTGAGGAGAGAAGCAGTCTTGGCGGTGGAAAAGGTGTTGCCACGCTGAGACGTTAATGGAGCCAGTCCTTAGCACCGATGAGCAAGCCTTGATGGGAGCATCCACCTGGTACATCTAGAGGTGGCTTTAGCCAAGCACAGTCCCTAAACCACCAAGCCTTGTCATCGTCAGAGGCAGCCTGCTAATATTCGCCTTACACATAGAGGTTTGGCTTTGGCATAGGTCAGAGGTGATCACATGGCACCTTCCACATGAGGTCACAACGTCCTCCGTCTTCAGGACACCAGAGATTTGGAAGTCCAGCTGAGAGACAGTAATCCTGGTCTGATAAGAAAGCTATTCCCCGTTGATTCACTCGGAAACAGGCCATTGTGTGTTTCTCCTTGGCCCTTCAATCTACTCACAAATATTAGCAGTTGTTGAAATACACCCTGTGTGTAACACAGAAAAGCCCTGCCTGATACTGCCACCCCATTTCTCCACATCTGCCGCCTGATCAGTGAGACGTTTAGCCTCACATAAATCCTGGGCATTGTTACCCAACCATGAAAACAGAGGTCGTTGTCAAAGGCAGTGTGCAGCCCCTCCAAAATCATGCTCTTACCCTCCGTTTTCCATAGGTCCTGAAATTCCCATCTCAGGCTCCCAAAACTATAAACTCTTAGCTGGAACAAGAAATTGAAGCTTCTGTGCTTTGGGCTGTGGTCCACAAAGACCCCTTAAGAACAAGTTAGCCTCCTTCCTTCTGCTTATTTAGAGCAGAGGCATCAGATATGGTGAGTTCCGTAGGCGCCAATTCTTGTTCCCCAGGCTGACATTTCTAATTAGCCTCAGGACTACTTCGCAGTTTAGCCCAATGATATTTTGCCACAATACTTCAAACCGCAGCTCTAATGGCCTGTCAGTCATCACTGAGAATTGACAGAGATAAACACTATTTGCAATCCCCACCTTAGAGAAGCAGAGGAGAATGGGGGAGCTACCGGCATGAAAGGTATTGTCTGGGGAGAATTGACCTAGGGGTGCCTAAGTCCATGACCCATGATGGCCCATCCACGGTGCCAACACCAAAGTGACACTTTTGTACCCCAGACCTCGCCATAACCTGCTTTTCAGGACTTAAGGACGCGACCTCCCTTACTCTTACTGAACAAAGCTTCTTTAGTGCAAGTCCCTCATTAAACAAGGGTGGTGGCATTGCTGGGCCCCAGACACCCATTCCCAGGAGAATGGGCTCCCCAGGCTCACAGCATGCGGACAATGAGCCCCCTCCCCCTTGGCTACTGTTTTGACTGCTGGCAGTACAAAACGGGCCCCCCACACCACGACTGCACATTTGTGTGGCCATAAGAAAGTCTGAACCAAGATGCTGGCGTTGCTGTTCAACAAAAGTGGGCTCCAGGGAAGGCAGCAGGCTCCCAAGAGCAGGCCACCCTGTGCCCTGTACAGTTTCCCAAGAGGCCATAGTAAAGTGTCTGAGGAGTAAGGAATGTTGGTACATGGTGATTCTGAGAAGAATTTGCAAGGTTTGACCTTAGAATTGACTCGGTATGTCTTCCTTGGTCATTCAGAATTATGCTTAGAAGTTTCTAGAAACTGGACAAGGTTACTACCTTTCATAGTAGGCTACTCTGGGCAGGAAAGTCTACCTGGTTTACAAAGTCCATCGGTTTTGTGTCATTCCCTGTAAGCAACAGGAGATGGTGGTTCTAATTAGGAAACCGTGTGTGTTATTTGTTTGACCCCTTGTTATTGTCCTTATGGAGTTTTTTTATATAAAAGCCAAATTTTGTTGTATATATTCATATTCCACGTGACAGATGGAAGCACGTCCTATAGGTGTGAATAAAAGAACAGTTGTAGTAAATTATTAAAGCCAGTGATGTTTCACGGCAGGTTACTCTCCAAGCTGTGCTTGTTGATTTCCCACGACCATACCGCTTTAATGTACCAATAGTTACGGAACCGACGACACCCTCGTTTACACAACATCAATGACAGCCTTGCTGAGAACTGCAGTCAGTCCCTCCTCTGACAGCTCGCTCACAAGCAGGGTCCTGCCTGGAGCTTGGCGCATGCGAGACAGAAGAGCTGTCTTTCTCCAGCACTGGGGACAAAGCTACCCGTACACCAAGGGAGCATCTTGGCTCTCAGCCAGGGAGGGGGGGTCTCACTAGGACCCTTAGAAGGAGCAGACACGATCTTCACTTGCCGCCTGCACACAACGTGGTGGTGGGAAGTCCATCAAAGGATGAGTGTAAGATACTGACCAACAGTTCAGCAGCAGAAGGAATTCATGCTGTGTAAAGGGTGGAATTTGTTTGCAAACCCTAGCAAGCCTGTTGGTACTCACCAGGAGGAAGGGAAGGGAACATTCTGGTCAGCTGTCGTCTTAGCTATCTGAGTCTGGCTGCATTATTATGCTTGGAGAACCGACTTAAAAGCATTAGAATATGATTTCTGGATGCACATAACATTAGACTCTTCTCTTTTTCTATGATAATTTAGTTATGGATGTTCAGCACCTCCGAGTGGTTGTTATGAAAGACCTAGCATCACTGTACCGTGCTGTAGGAGACTAGGCTGAACCTGTACAATGGTATACCCTGGAAGTTGCTTTTTTAAGAGAATAATAATAAATACCTAAAACAAGTTCTTTTACTTTTTATTTGTGTGCTTGTCATTAAAATAAAGTACACGGTTTTTTTTTTTCAAGTACTTACCAAGGGGGTCATAAGGAAATAGCTAGCGGGCTGGTGAGAGGGCTCTGCTGGCAAAGGAGCTTGCTGCCAAGCCTGACAATCTGAGTTCGATTCCCGGAACACACATGCTGGAAGGAGAGAACCGCTCACTCCTAAGAGTTGCCGTCCTCTGACCTCCACAGGCACACTGAAGCACACAAGCACCCACACACACGCGCACACAGGCACAAAATAAATGTAGAAATGTACACTGAAAGACATTTTTCTTCAAATTATTTTCTATCCGCTTAAAATCTTTTTATATAAATATTTATTTATTTATTTATTTATTATTTATTTATTATGTATACTGTCTGTGTGTATGCCTGCAGGCCAGAAGAAGGCACCAGACCCCATTACAGATGGTTGTGAGCCACCATGTGGTTGCTGGGAATTTAACTCAGGACCTCTAGGAAGAGAGGCAATGCTCTTAACCTCTGAGCCATCTCTCCAGCCCTCTGCTTAAAATCTTTACTTCTTTCTTTAGCTATAAGATTTAAAATGGTCCTCATTTCTAGTAATAATTTTCTAATTTAAAAGTGAATTCTTGGGGGAGGGGTGGAGAGATGGTTCAGAGGTTAAGAGCACTGGCTATTCTTCCAGAGGTCCTGAGTTCAATTCCCAGCATCCACATGGTGGCTCATAACCATCTGTAGTGAGATATGGCGCCCTCTTCTGGCCTGCAGGCATACATGCAGACAGAATACTGTGTACATACTAAATAAATAAAGCTTAAGAAAAAGTGAATTCTTGGTGAGAGATAAAAAGTGAAGACAGAGAAATGCAGACGAAAAATATCCTAAGGCGGAGACAGGATGCTTGCTGCTAGTGGATGACTAGCCAGGGCTATGTAGTCAGCTCCTGTCTCAAACGAACACACAAAACCACTGTGTGGGTGCTATGGTTTGAAATACCCCTCCACAGGCTTCTGGGTTTGGACACCTGGGACTCCAAGGCTTTGGAGAGCTCCCAGACCTTGAGGAGGTGGGGCCTGGATGGCAGAGAAGAGTCACCCGGCAGGATTGAGGGTTGAAGCTGTGGCTTTGCCATGGAGAAGCAGTAGTCACCATGCTCCTACCACCAAGGATTCACTCGGCCATGCCTTCCTTGCCGTGATAGACGTGACTGCACCCACTCGCCCTCAAGTTGCTCCTGCCGGGTACTGGACCTGATAGGGAAGTAACTAATATAACCAGTGAGTACTGGACCTCATGGGAAGTAACTAGTATAACCAGTGAGTACTGGACCTCATGGGGAAGTAACTAATATAACCAGTGAGTACTGGACCTCATGGGAAGTAACTAGTATAACCAGTGAAGACTGATTTGATTGCTGGAGCAGAAAGGAAATGAATTCTTCTCACAGAGCAGTTGACCAGGCGATGCTGTGATGACTCCCTGTCCATCACAGACTATGTCACTGTTTTTATCCAGTCTCTGCCATGGCTTCAGTTGTGCTATGCCCTGGCCCTTCCAAGGCAGCTGTTTGCACATAGGGCGATTGTCTTTTCCTAGTTTCCTGGCTTATTTCTTATAGGACTTCATCAGGCCTAAATTCAACATCTGTCAAAACAATCAGACCACCATTTTTTCCAAGTTTTCATTAATATTCACTTTAAAGCTTTGGGTAATGGATTTTTAAACAAATACAAAATCTTAATACAAAGATTAATTAATACAAAATCTTTAATTTTGTCCTTAATACAAAATCTGGGATAATTAACTAGCAATTTGAAGGAAAAAAAGAAAAGCTGGAATCCTATCTTACTTCTTACACCAACATTGATTCTAGTTGTCTTATACTGAAAAATGGGGCAGGAGATATGGTCAGCAGTTAAGAGCACCTGTTGCTCTTCCAGAGGATCTGAGTTCAGTTCTCAGCACCCATGTCAGGGGATCCACAAGCACCTACAACTCCAGTTCTAGTGGGATCCAACACCCCCTTCTGGTCTTTGAGAGCACTACACTCACATGCTCATATACACACAGATATATATACACACTTTATAAACATAAATAAAGGCAATAAAAATAAATCATTTTTAAATGGAAATTTATATGGTATGGTATAATTTCAAATTTTTACATTCCACTTTCATGGACTGTCAACTTTCTCCTGAAATAGCTTCTAGTTCTCTGAGTAGTGTCACAATGCATCATCAAGACGGGAATGAGATTATGAACCAACTGCCCACCATGAGCAAGAACTGGAGTCCCATGGGTGCTCACCAATAGATCTCATCTCAACCTGCCTCAGTTAAGGTTTCATTTGCTGTGATGAAACACCATGGCCAAAAGCATCTTGGGGAGGAAAGGGTTAATTTCACGTCACTCTTCCTCATCAGAGTCCAGCATCAAAGGAAGTCAGGGCAGAAACTGAAGCAGAAGCCACGAGGAATGCTGCGTACTGGCTTGCTGACCTTGACTTGATCAGAGTGCTTTCCTATACCTGCCCAGAGGTGGCACCGCACCCTATATCCTGGGCCTCCCACATCAATCGTTCATCGAGAAAATGCACAATAGACTTGTCTACAGACAACTCTGTGGACACGTGCTCTCAGTTGAGATTGCCTTTAGCTTCTATCAGGTTGACAAAAAAAAAAAAAAAAAATAGCCAGCACACTGTCACTTGAAGTATTTGTAGTCAGGTATAAAACAACGAGAATACTATAATATAATATAGATAATATAAAATATATACTAAATTTTCTGTTGCTGTGATAGAATACACAGACAATAAAAGCAATGTGGGAGAGAAAGGGTTGATTTTGTTTGTAGTTCCAGAGGCCATGCAGTCTGGCAGGCGCAGGAGGCTAGCCTGGAAGTGGGAAGCAGAGAGACCACACTTCCTCTGTCCCCAGGAAGCAAACAAAGAGAACCGGAAGTGGGGTCAAGCTACAAAAGCTCAAAGCCCGCCCCCAGTGGTGTACTTCCTCCAGCAAGACTCTACTTCCCAAAGGTTCTAAAATTCCCCCAACTAGAGACAAGTGTTCAAATCCATGAGCCCATGAGGGACATCAAACCACCACATGTGATTTACAGGCAGGGTTGGCATACACCAAACACGTGGTTTTTATTTTGTCGCTTGCACTGTGATCATTGGAGCCACCATAGCCCATGCCAAAGCTAACCACATCTAAGAAGTCTTGTGCTTCCACCCCATGTGACCCGACTCCTCTTTTGTCCCCTCAACATTCACACGGCCACAGAATTAGAGGTGCTGTCTTCTCTGTTTGGTAGGACATGTTATTTTAATATTTGGAACTCAAAAGTGCAACATTTTCATCATTTTTCAAGTGCAACTTCATGGCATTTGGTAAAGCGGAGGCGGCAGTCCACACGGCTTTGCTAGTCAGTAGAGAACGCCAGACAGAGCTCCTTTGGAAGCTGCCTAATTAACTGCAGTCAGGACTTCCAACACTAAAATGGGAGGAGCTCATAAATGGCGGCTTCCCGTGTGTAACCATTTGCATTTTTACAAACGATTTGAAAAGCATGGGACTTGATAGCCCTGTGTGCCCCACCCAAGTGCAGAAAACATGCTTTATTCTATTAGAGAAGGTCATGAAATGAGGGACCTGTCAGTTACCCATGCTTCAGTCACGCCTAAAACTATTCGCCCTGAGAGAACCACAGCATACTAACACCCCCATCTGTAGATGCCACCCCAACTCTGCAGGATACACAGGTTATGAACTTCTGCTTAGCGCTATTCTTCATGTTATTTACAGACTAGAATGACGGCTTCCTGCTCATGCAGAAGGCCAGAGTTTGGTTCTCAGCAGCCACGTCAGGCAGTTCACAACTGCCAGTGGATCTGATGCCTGCTTCTGGACTCCTTGGGCACACGCATGCACGTGTACATATCACACCTTCAGGCACATGTCAAACACACAAAGATGTATTAGAAATAAAATCCTTTTTTAAAAAAAGTTGGACTGGAATTAATGGTGGTCTTATGTTTCCAGCCACATTTTCATGTAGATAAGGATTTCAGGCAAATCCTGCTTGGTCTGTCTATAACACAGAGCTAACCCACTCCATGATCCATTATCTTGGAGACTGGCTTCTGCCTGAGCTCCACTGTGCTCCATTCTCCAGGTTCCTGCTGACAGCAAAGACTGCAGACCCCAAGCATCCAGCGGACAAATCACCTTGCAGGGGGAGCTTCAGGTGGCAGTTCTCTCTCCAGCAAGAGCAGTTTCCTTTCTCACCTCAAACTGGCATGTGTTTGCTACAATCAATCCTCCTAACGCCAAATCTTGGAGTGTCCTCTTCCCTCCAGACAAGAGCTGGTACAAGGGACAATCCTCGGCCATGTCTAGTGTCTCCTCCAGCTCAGTGCCGTGATCACACGGGGATCGAGATAAGGTAGAACCCCCATCTCTGTGCATTGAAAATTCCAGATGTATTCAAACTGCTGCGAAAGAAGATTCCTTCTAATCAGCAATAAGCCATCCTGTGGCTGCTGAGTCTCATCACCTTGCCAGCCAGGCAGGCCTTGCCTCCCAGGAAGGAGCAAGAAAAGGGTGGAGAGGAGCTGCCGTGTTTGTGGCTGAAGTGGGAATTCCGAGGAGGCTGGGTCCTGCGGCCACAATCTATCCCACAGATGCAGGACATCCATGAAGCCCAGTCACAAGCAATTCCACACACAGTGCCTGGCCCAGGGTTCCTGCTCAGTCAAGCCAGGTGAGCAATTAAACATCAAAGAGGAATTTCATTTCCAAGAGTTCAAGAAAACTAGCAATGGGGATGGAAGCTTTGCCTGGGATAGGAGTTCCTTTCAGGAACCAAGGGCCACCAGGTATGGTGACATATGCCTTGAGTCTCAGGAGAGGTAGGGGGATCTCTGCCAGTTCCAGGCCAGCCTGGTCTACAAAGTGAGTTCGAGGCCAGTCAAGGCAGCATAGTGAGACTCTGTCTCAGGAGGAGAAAAACAAAAACAACCAGAAAGTACTTGTCTTGCAAGTATGGACCTGAGTTTGGATTCCCAGCACCCACGTAAGATCTAGACACAGCGTGTGCCTATAATCCAGGTACTGCAGAAACAGAAGAATCACTGGCCAGCCTATCTAGCTGAATTGGTGGATATCAGGTTCAGTAGGGGACTGTGTCTCAAAGAATAACGTGGATGAACCAGTGAGCTTGCTCAGTGGCTGACGGTACTTGCCACCAAACCAGTCTGAGTTTGATTTCTAGGACTCACAGGGTGGAGAAAAGAAATGACTCCCGGAAGTCGTCTTCCAGTCTTCACACACAGGCTCTGGCAAGTACATACGTGTGCCTATAAAGTTAATCGTGTAATTTTAAAAATAAGAAGGAGGGTGAACAAGGAAGACACCTATGTTGACCTCTGGCTTCTACACACAGTACACAATTGTACACACATACACACACACACACATTAGAGGGGGAGAGAAAGAGAACATGGAAGCAATAAATAAGATCTCAGTTCCCACTTCCACATTCCCTTCAAGCAAATAACAAAGTATTCCGAAGTGTGGACTCTCCCTGGGTGGTACTGAATGGGTCCCTCTGGCAACTCATTAACCCTGTCCTCTCTGGGTCACTTCTCGACGTGTCCATACATTCTGTGTCAACTGGGGTCAAGTCCCTTTCGACTTTTGGCTTGGGTAGAAAAATAAAAACAGATGCCAGGGACTCGGGGTGGATGACAGCAGAGAAGGCCAGCCCTGGCCTTCACCAGGGACTCATCAGCTCCATTTTGCCTCATTTGTTTACCGAGCATCCTGTCATGAGATCCCTGTTATGTCACAACTGTGTGGAGCAAGCTGCGTGTCTGTGTCAGTCATGAGTCAAACTGTTGTTGACAAGCATGTTTGTGTGCTCACGGTCTGGTTGTCCTCAACTGGCAGAAAGGGTCCCTCTCTTCTGCCGCTGTTAAGTTCAGTCACGTGACTACTTACAGACATTAATTGCTCACTTGCTATCTGTTTCCCTTTGAATTAATTGAACTTAGTTTTGAATATTTTATGATAAACAGAAAATTAAGCTAAGAGAGAACCTGACATCAACCACCCCAACCGTCCCTGCTGTCAACAGCCTCCATGAGCCCAGTACGTTTATTGGCCTTGACTTATTGTCCACCCATGTCCACAGCTAGCCTTTGCCCTGCTTTCTACAGGTCTGTGCAACACGCAAGTGCACGGCTCTGCACACACACACACACACACACACACACACACACACACACACTCCAGGAGTCAGTGATAGGTAGAATAGATGTCTTGCCCTCAGGAGCCCCCATACTTTACCTGTTTCTCCTTCCCCTCCCCCAGCCCTTACCCCTGTATATAGGAATTCTCCAAAGGGACAGAATCCATATGCATGCAAATCTGCATCTATATAGAGATAGGACAGGGGTAAATTTCAAACTGTTTGCTGCAAACAGTCCTTCCTAATGCCAAACCCTGGATTGTCTTCTTCCCTCCAGACAAAAACTTAAAGACTTCATTCATGTGACTATCTATGATGACTGAGAAATCTATCTGTCTTACTTAGGGTTTCTATTGCTGTGAAGAGACACCATGACCATGGCAATTCTTTTAAAGGAAAACATTTAATTGGGGTGGCTGACTTACAGTTCAGAGGTTCAGTCCATTATCATCATGGTGGGGACCATGGTGGTGTGCAGGAAGACATGGTGCTAGGGAAGGAGCTGCTACATGTTGATATGAAGGCAATAGGAAATGGACTGAGACACTGGGAGGTTTCTTGAGCATAGGAAACCTCAAGGCCCGCCCCACACACTTCCTCCAACAAAGCCACACCTCCGAATAGTGCCACTTCCTATGAGCTTATGGGGGCCAATTACATTCAAACTACCATTCATCAGTCTGAGGATCTTGCAGCATGACACAATGAAAGTCTCAGAACCAGGGAAGGCAAAAGTAGAGCTGAGTTCAAGGACAAAAGTCTGAGGCACTGGATAGGCTCTGGTGAGTCCTGGAGTAAAGCATTGGGGTGTCTGTGGGGTACTGCTGCTGAGAAAGGAGAAAGTGGGGCACTCAACACGGGTGCCTCCCGGCTCCAGGCATATAGCAAATGGACAAGAACAGCCACCCTGGCTTGAGGAACAGAACTCAGATCCTACAGGGATAAGGATAAGTCTCTCCGTCAGACTGTTAATCTAGAGAAGTCAAGGATGCAAGTGAGAAACTAGCCGAAGACAAGGATGACCAAGATTCACGTCAGCTTCGGCATCAGCTACAGCAACAACTGCATGCACTCCACCGACTCTCTCATATCAGTTGTTGGGGACTGCGGACCACCAGACCCTGAATTTCTTATAAACAACTTGTTTTCCTCTGCTCTGAGCAGCCTGCAGCTGCTCTGATTACGAGACCCTGATGGCAGGGGAGTGGGTTCTGATGAGTCTGCAGCTGAAAGATCCCGAGAGCTGGGGCGTGGCCAGAGCCCTATATAAGCTACCCCTGAGCAATTAAAGTGGCCGTTCTTGGCATTCTTGTCTCAAGGATGTTCCCGTGGCCCTGTCTGTCTGTCTGTCTCTGTCTCTGTTATGTTTTTAAATTTTCAGTCCAGTTCCCGAAGCACATAGTGAGTAGAACATGGGATGGAACTGGGGTAGTGTTACAATCAGTTCCCAAGAATTGAGACAAATTAGAACCTAGAAATAAAATGCTCAGATTCGAAGGGGTGGCACCAATGGCAGCTGTGGCAGAGTGGGTTCTCTGCTCAGGAACCCTCTGCAAGGTCAGCGCCTTGTTCTCACGCTGCTGGGACTACCAGGGCTAAGGCTAGCTGAGTCCCTTCTGAGACAACTCCCTCCCCAACACAGAGACTTCCTTAGTTACATTCCCATCCAGGAAGACAGACGAAAACCACAGGCTAGCTGGTAGAGTGCCACAAAGACCTCCCCCTCGCCTCAACTTCAGAACGTTCTGGAAGACTCCCGCTCTGGAATTCCCCTGCATCAGTCAAGGCCTCTTTACCTCCGTTGCACATCTACTGATCCTTGCTTGTTTATGTCAACAATCTGACTTGATTACATTCCAGCCGTATTTTATAAACTGAAAATATAATAAATTTGTTTGAGTGAATATCCTCAAACCTTTATCATTTCAGTATATACTCAATATTTTAAAACCTAAAAGAGATAGTTTAATTATTTTCTATTAAATCCTCACAGCCCACTGGGCATTTTTTATTTACAGTGTTTCAGTGCTAGCTTGGCATTTCACAGACTCCAGAACCACATGCGGTCAGCCACTACCACATTACACAACACAGCGATCGGGAATTTTCCAATAAATAGAATTGCTGGGTCATAAGACACACACTTTTCAACATCGATCAATGTTGGATTTTTTTTTCCAGCTTTTGTACCAATTTACACTTTGACTGAAGCCTTTGAGAATACTGCAGTTCCACAGCCTAGACAACACCTGGCTTCACTGGGAATCTGGGAGCTCGGGGTAGGGGTGGGAGGGAAGCACGGGAAGAAAGAAAAACATCTAGAAATATCGCAGACGCAGACAGCTAGACGACTGGAAAATGAAAGTGAACATCGGGACAGCCCGTGCTCCAGCGGAACTTGTAAGGATTCCTCTCGTTATCGTGACTGTATCAACTCCCACCTGGTGGGTTGTCCTACTTAGGGTCACCATTGCCGGGATGCAACACTGCAGTCAAAGCAAGGTGGGGAGGAAAGGGCTTATTTGGCTCACACTTCCACAGCAGTGTTCACCATCAAAGAAAGTCAGGACAAAAACTCAAGCAGGGAAGACCTGAAGGCGGAAACTGAGGCAGAGGCCATGGAGGGTGCTACTTACCGGCTTGCTCCCCACAGCTTGTTCACCCTGCTTTCTTATAGAACCCAGGACCACTTACCCAAGGATGGCACCACCCACGCTGAGTTGGGCTCTCCCCCATCAATCACTAATTAGGAAAATGCAGCCCAGTTCTTTGGAGACATTTCTTCTTTTTTTTTTACATTTTTTAAAAATTTTTATTTTTCCATTCAAAAATTTTCAATTCCTCCTCTCCTCTCATTCCCCTCCTGCTCCCCTACTCACCCTCCTCCCTCACCCTCCAATCTTAAGAGAGGGCAGGGTACCCTGCCCTGTGGTACCTAGGCCTAGGAAGGTATGCATCCAAATAGACTAGGGTCCCAAAAAGCCAGTACATGCAGTAGAAACAAGTCCCAGTGCCATTATCAATGACTTCTCAGTCAGCCCCCATTGTCAGCCACATTCAGAGAATCTGGTTTGATCACATGCTCGTTCAGTCCCAGTCCAGCTGGATTTGGTGAGCTCCCATTAGATCAGGCACGCTGTCTCAGTGGGTGGACCAACCTCTCACAGTCCTGACTTCCTTGCTCATCTTCGCCCTCTTTCTGCTCTTCAACTGGACCTTGGGAGCTCAGTCCAGTGTTCTGATGTGGGTCTCTGGCTCTATCTCCATCCATCGCCGGACGAAGATTCTATGGTGATATTCGAGATATTAATCAGTGTGACTATGGGACAAGGCCAGTTTAGGCACCCTCTCCTCTGCTGTCCAAGTACCTAGCAGGGGACATCCCCTTGGACACCTGGGATCCCCTCTAGAGCTAAGTCTCTTGTCAACCCTAAAATGGTTTCCTTAATGAAAATATCTTCTTCCCTACTCCATCTCAACCCTCCCACTCCCCCAAGCTCTCCCCAATCCTTCCCTTAAACAACCTAGCTGCCCCTCAATGGAAGAATGGATAAAGAAAGTATGGCACATATACACATTAGAGTTCTACTCAGCGGTAGAACAATGACATCTTGAATTTTGCATGCAAATGGATGGAAATAGAAAACACTATCCTGAGTGAGATAACCCAGACCCAAAAAGATGAATGTGGTATGTACTCACTCATTAGTGGACTCTAGCCATAAACAAAGGACATTGAGCCTATAGTTCACAAGCCTAGAGAAGCCAAATAATAAGGTGAACCTAAAGAAAAACATATATAGAATCTCCTGGAAATTGGAAGCAGAGAACATGGCCGGGCAAAAGTTGGGAGCATGGGGTGGGGGTGGGGTGGGGCCAGGGGAAGGGGAGAGAGGGAGAGAGAATGGAGGCATTTCTTTCTTTAACTGAGGTTCCCTCCCCTTGGATGACCTTAGCTTGTGTCAAGTTAATATAAAACTATCCAGTATAACTACACTCATGAACACTGTCATCGCAAATATGACTTACGAAGAACAGTAGCCTACGATTTTAAACACTCATTAAGGTCATAAGTGCTGTGGTGGGAAAGAGGAAAGGACTCTGACATTGCAAGGAGCATACTGGAGTGTTTGGCAAAGCTTCAATGAGGTCTATAGATTCGTTATTAATGTAATGGGTTTTACCACTGTTGTGTAGTGATGAGGGAGAACACACCTGTCTGAAGGGTCCACACACGTTCTTAGAACTGTAGACATGGGTACGGATGAAGCTGTGGCTGTAGACACAGGAGGATGTGGATGCTAACAGGATGGGGAGGGAGTGGAGCAGCCACATCTGTAGCTCGTCCAGGGCAGCTGAGCTGAAGAATCAGAATGGAAAGAGCTGAGGGTTTGAGGTGTGGACCGAGCAAGCAGAGGTGGGGGCCCTAAGAACAATGGGGTACAGAGAGCTGGGCCAATGATGCCTGGTGCTCAACACCTACAACATCTCAAAGCTTTGCTGGCTGCAAGCAACGAAAGTCGACTCTGGAAGAACAGTCCTTGAGTAACAGCGTCCAGAGCAAGCAGGGACCCAGGCTGTTCCGTTTGCAACATCTACTTTGCACTTGGAACTGTGGACCACACAGTCTCGTGGGAACTCCTCTGATATAAGACTGGACGTTCTGGCAGCCGGAACTAGTGTAATACCTGCAGACCCACACCATCCAATACAACCTCACTAGCCACACGTGTCTGTTCTAATTTAAATACGTAAAATGTAAAACCCGTCCCTCAGTCTCACAAGTACACATGTAGCAAGTGACCATCAACGACTATGCTCACAGTATAGACAGAGAAATTTCAATCATTGCGAAAATTCCAGACATTCCACAATTCTGCAGAAAACACTGGACATCGTGTTTGAAAGGACGTTTGACTATTTTTGACAAATTACAGATGTAGACAATGTTGTTCTCAGAGGGTCCTCAAAGGCTCAGAGTCATCCAGACAAATCCCAAAGAAATCCACGTGGCCAAGACCTGCATGCCGGTGAAGCCAGGTTCCTGGGTTTCCGAGTCAGTGTAGAACCCTGTTGGAGTTTACTGAGATGATTATTTTAACAGTGATTCAACAGGGGTGCTAACCAAGGGAGAAGCACTCAAGGAAAGAATCAAACACACCAGAGAAGCATGAGCTTCTCATGAGAGATTCACACAGCTGCTATAGTCCTCTAAGTGTTTAGTAGAACTGGCCAGCTGAGTCATCAGCAACTTGGGCTTTCATTCATGAAAGATGTATTGCTATTACCGATTTTAATCTCTTTTCCCACAATCATTGGCCTGTGAAGATTTTCCCCTCACATTTCATTTTGATAAGTTACAAGTCAGAAAGTCACCCTTGTCTTTGAGGTTATCCGGGAGTTGATATCCCTCGTGATAATTAATGTTATCCTTTTGGCTGCTGAGACTTCTATGCTTCTTAGTTGATCCAACTAAATGTTTGTTGACCTTGGGGAACAAAAATAACAATTTAGCTGGGTGTGGTGGCACACATCTTTAATTCCAGCACTTGGGAAGCAGAAGCAGGTGGACCTCTGAGTCTAAGGCCAGCCTGGTCTACAGAGTGAGTTCCAGGGCAGCCAAGGCTGATTTAATGAGACTGTGTCTCAAAACACAAGACACACACACAAGAGAGAGAAAGAGCAGGGGTGTGAAAAGAGAGACTGAACCTCAGTTCTGTACTAGAAGCCAAAGAGATCTTTGCTGATAAAGATGGCTGTAGTTTTAGTTCATAGTCCTTGATTCATGGAAAAATATCCAGCAAAACATGAGAAACAGCCTTCCACAAAACCCAAACATTCCACTTCCTGTCTGGTTCAATACCAGGGAAGTTCTTTGTGCCAAATGGGAGTGCTTTCGTTAAGGAGAGAGACGGGTAGAGAGAGCCTCGGGAGGGCTGCAAGCTGTGGAATCCTATGGAACTAACTTATGGTGGAGCTGCGGGTTCCCCCCTCCAGCCACCCCACCTCTGCACTCTGGAAAATATTGCTCACAGTTTATCCATTACACACAATGGTTTGGCAGGAATAATTCTTGACCAAGACAGCGTCCAATAATTAGGCTTGTAATATTATCCACGGAAGTGAGGAAATTGACCTAAACATCCACATTCAGAACTCAAAAGTTGAAGCGTTGACTCATGCTGAGAGAGAGAACTGTGAGACAGGGCACTTTCCAGCGGCTGTGACCGCCTCATGTCAGAGCTGACAAAAGCTGATGGCTCGGCGGAAGCTGAAGACGCCACCTACATCCCCAGGGTAGACCAGGAATAAATACAAAGTTTGATGCTATTTATTCAATATTTGAAAGCATGAAAAATAACCCATGTGCTGTGTTTCATGTGTAGTCATATATTTAATGGAAATACAAACCCTTAGAGCTGGAAATATGGCTGTCAGTAAAGTGGTTACCACCCGAGAATGAGGCCCTGCGTTCAGATACCCTGCACTGATGTAAACAGCAGGGGTGGATATAAGCAGGTCTGGCATCCCAGCACTGCATGGAGTGGATATAAGCGGGTCTGGCATCCCAGTGCTGCAGGAGTGGATATAAACAGGTCCCTGGAACTCACTGGCCAGCCAATCCACCTGAATCAGTAAGCTCAAGTTCATTGGGAGACCGTCTAGAGAATGGTTCTCAACCTGTGGGTCACAGCCCATTTGGCAAATCTCTATCTCCAAAGATATATATATTTTATATGTGTGTATATATATACATATATACATGTATACATACATAAACATATATACACATACATATATGTGTATATATACATATATACACATATATTATGATTCATAACAGTAGCAAAATTACAGTTATGAAGTAACAATAAAAATAATTTCATGGTCACAACATGAGGAACTGTATTAAAGGGTTGTGGCACCAGGAAGGTTGAGAACCACTGGTTTAGGACAATCAAGGTAGACACCTGTCACTGGCCTTGGGCCTCCATGCATATGGGCACACATACACACAAACATGTACACACATACATATAAATGAATGTTGACACATACATGGAAAAAATGAATGCCAGCATTACAGAGTGGCAACTCCTCAAGAGAAGACTTCAGGAAGGGATTCGGAGCCTGCACTGGATGGTTTATGTCAACCTGATATAAGCCAAAGTCGTCTCAGAGGAGAGAACGGCAATCAAGAAAATGCCTCCAGCCGGGCGGTAGTGGTGCTCACCTTTAATCCCAGCACTCAGGAGGCAGAGGCAGGTGGATCTCTGTGAGTTCGAGGCCAACCTGGTCTACAGAGTGAGTTCCAGGACAGGCTTCAAAAGCAAAGAGAAACCCTGTCTCGAAAAAAAAAAAGAAAAAGAAAAAAAGAAAATGCCTCCAGCCAGGCAGTAGTGGCTCACACCTTTAACCCCAGCTCTTAGGAGGCAGAGGCAGGAGAATCTCTATGAGTCTGAGGCCAGCCTGAATAGCTAGGGCTGTTATACAGAGAAACCCTGTCTCAAAGAGGCCACCCCCCCCAAAAAAAATCTCTGTAAGATCAGGTTTTAGCCATGTGTTAATTGGTGAATGATCGGGGAGGGGCCAGCCCATCGTGGGTGGTGCCAGCCTTGGGCAAGAGGTCCTGGGTTTTATAAGAAATCAGACTGAACAAGCCAGGGGAAGCAAGCAGGCAAGCAGCACCCTCCGTGGCCTCTGCATCAGCTCCTGCCTCCTGGTTCCTGCCCTGCTTGAGTTCTGGTCCTGACTTCCTTTGGCAGCAAACAGGGCTGTGGAAGTGTGAGCCAAATAAACCCTCTTCTCCCCAGCGTTCTTGGCTTCGCTGTTGCATCACAGCAATAGAAAACCTAACAAGACAGAGTCTCCGCTGTACATGGCAACATTTCATTCTCCTTTAGAAAATCTGACAGAAGGGGCTTCATGTTGGCGTCTTGCAGAGCTATTGATAAGTAAAGAGGCATCAGTTACCACAGTCATTGTTTGTTTGTAATATTTCATAACAGGGGCTGGAGAAAGGACTCGGTGATGAAGAACACCGTGTACTGCTCTTGTGGAGGAACAGAGTTCCTATCCCAGCATCCACATCTGGGAGCTCACAACCACAGAAACTCCCGCTCCAGAGGAGATTGGATGCCCTCTTCTGGCCTCTGCGGATACTGCATTCACACTTAACTAACACATAGAAACTCACATATATGCATTGTTGGGGAATATTATTTTCAGGTGTGTGACTTTTGTTTAGGCTGCATTTGTTTAACTCTGTGAAGCTGTGTTACTGTGCCTGTCTAAAACACCTGACTGTCCTAATAAAGAGCTGAACGGCCAATAGCGAGGCAGCAGCAAGGACAGACTGGGGCTAGTAGGCAGAGAATAAACAGGAGAAATATGGGAGGAGAGAGAAGGAGAAGCAAGAGAACAAGGAGAGGAGGACAGCGGGGGCCAATCACCCAGCCAGTCACAGAGTAGGAAAGTAAGGTATACAGGAAGAGAGAAAGGTAAAAGCCCAGAGGCAAAAGGTAGTCAGTATAATTTAAATTAAGACAAGCTGGCAAGAAACAAGCCAAGCTAAGGCCAGGCCTCATAACTTAAGCCTCTGTGTGTGATTTATTTGGGAGCTCGAGTCCAAAAAGCCAAAAGAGTAAAATATCCTACAACAATGCACAATTTATTTTTTTATCTTTAAAATATTTAAAAGCAAAAGTATCTTGCTTTGTGTTTTAGTTGCTTCAATTGTTTTGTACCCCGCACTGTCCTTGAGTCTCTGTGCAGCCCAGGATGACCTTGAACTTCTTATTCTTTGGCTTCCGCCTCCCCAGGTATAGGATTTTAAGCCTATATCGCCACTCCCAGTTCCTGTGCTGGGGTTTGAACTGAAGGCTTTACGCGTGCTAAGCAAACACTTCCCCAACTGAACTACGTCCCCACTCCCACAAAAGAAGAATTTAATGAAATGATGCCCACTTCCCCCACTTAGTATTTATGTGACCCAAGCTTCCACTTTTTTCCAGCTTCAAGCCATAAAAATTTACTGCCTACTAGACAAGGTGTCAGAGCATCCTCAGGAAAGGCATGACACACACACACAAGGTGCCTGAAAGCCAGCCAGACTCCTCCCAGACTTCCCCCACTGAAGTGAGGCTGCCAGTGTGGCTGTGGCACCAGGTATGTGTGTGTGGCGGCCTGGACAACTGGACACAAGGTCACTGATTTGCCGCAGAGGAGGTCCAGCAGCCGTCCATTCCCACTGGATCAGCAGATGGAGGAGTGGAGCTGGTCCTGGCAATCCTGCTGGAACAGAAGGAAGGGAGCACTGGAGGCCTCCTGACCTTCCTGGGCAGGCTGGCTTTTCCACCTCTGTCCACAGGTGTTCACGCTGGGAACAGGAGCAATGGTCCTGTGTGCTAGCACCTGGGGACTCAGGTTCCACCCTGGTGACCTGTGTCTTTCACCATGTGAGCAGACTTGTGGCTGGGAACAGCTAAGAGCACAGAGCCCACTTTGGGATACCTCCTGCCTTGCCTCACTCACCTTCCAGTCATCAAAGGACCGCTCTCCACCTCAGAACTTCTCTGGAATGCTACCTTCCTTAGATATCTGATCAAGAGCATTTCAAGTCAAAACAGAAGAGGTTAAAAAAGGGGGACTGCTATACATCTATATACATGTATATATAGATATAAATATATAGATATGATGGATTGTTCTCTTGATTGATAGATAGACAGACAGACAGACAGACAGACAGACAGACAGATAGATAGATAGACAATTGTAGGCATGTATGCACTGAAACCTGGGGCTCCCCATTTCATAAAACAAACACAAGTGAACAAAAGTTATGTTTTTGTGTGTGTACCATAACAGTGGAGCCTTCAGCACTCCTCATCCAAACTGAAAATCAACAAAGAAAGCTCAGAATTGGGGCTGAAGAGATGCCCTGCTGACCAAGAGCACACATTGCCCTTGCAGAGAACCCGAGTTCAATTCGCTATCTGTGCGAGGAGGCTTGCACTGGTCTAAACATGAGTGTACAGCCTCTGCTAGCCCCTGAGAGCAACTGCACTTGGTTGGACATCACCACACAGAGATACACGCACATATCCATTTAGTTTAAAATAATGAAGATGAATCTTTAAAAAAGGAAACCAGAGTTAAACTGTACCATACATGACACAGGCTGAGCAGACAGCTATGGAATATGCCGCCACCCGATAGCAGCAGAGCACATGTTCTTCGTGGAACTTACTGTAAACAGATCATGTTTCAGAACATAAAGCAAGTCTTAAATACACAAAAATCAAAATGCATTCTTGTATCAGATCATAAAACTAGAAAGTAAAGAGCAAGGGAACCCACAGAAGCTTCACCAGTACTAGAGATTAGACATTACCCTCTTGAATGGCCAGCAAGTCGTTCACAAGACCATGATAGAAAGCACAACTTGTCACAGCTTCTGGAAGGTGTTCATAGAAACATTGTAGCTGTGAAGTGTTTGCATTAGAAGATCAGAGCTCTCAAAGAAATAACAGCACATCCCAGTCTTACGAAAGCAAAAACAGCCACGAAGCAGTTAGGTGGAAAGAAATAACTAAAATCAGGGCAGCAAATAATTCAAAGGCCACCAAAAGAATAAGAGTCAATGAACAAAGAGATCAAACTAAACAGAGAGAGAAGACCCAAGTTGATGAAGGCGAGCTGAGAAAGAGGCTCTTACAACAGATGCCCGTGAAATGCAGAGAACTATTACACAATGGTCCAGAAGTTAATTATAGAAAATCCCAGAATGTCTAAAGGAAAATGGATTGAGTTAACCTGAACCTTCACAAAGCTAAGTCAAGAGGATATAAGTCACTTAAACAGACCCAGAAAAAGCAACGAGATTGAAGCAGTAATCGCCTACCCAACAAGAATCCCAAAGAAGTCACTGGATTCTACCAAGTCTTTGAAAAGAGAGCTAATAGCACCCATGCTCCCCAAACTGTCCCCAGAATGAAGGGAAGGAACACAGCTAACAATTCTGTGAAGTGGACATTGTCTTGATACCAAAGCCAGAAAAAGACACAATAAAAATTAATAAATTGTGAGATCAGGAGTGGTGTTGTACACCTTTAATCTCAGCACAGGCAGGTAGAGCTCTGTGAGTTCAATGCCAGCCTGGGCTACAAAGTGAGTTCCTGTGGAGACCCAAAATGTGAGGCTAATTTCCACCTGGTCTGATGGTCAGAGAGTTTGGAGGTCGCTCAACATGGTTGACAAACATAGTTGCATGTCCCAACTCGGGATGTGATTGCTTGGTTCTTTTGACATGAAGAGAGCTCCATTCAATCCTGACAGGTGGCCAGGATATGCAAACATACTTCTGCCCCTTCTTTTGTAACTATGAGGTCACCTGGGGAAGGGCGGCCTTCAGTATGCATGACCTAGAGCAGCTTCACTACAAGAGTACAGAATGCTAACGGTTTGATGTCCCAGAGTGATAAAGTGAATGACTGTGAGTTACCTTTTATACCATGTTAATAAAGTATTTTGTTACCTTCTTCCTCCCTGCCCCCCATTTATGTTGGGTATAAAAGCTGTAGAAAATTAAACATGAAGGATTTCAGGATTTCAGTTATAACTAGGATACCTTCCCGGTATTATCCTATGGTTTCTGTCTTAGTAGTTTCATGCATCTTCAGATTCTTTACTTACATTACTAAAATTCCCACACCCCTACCCTGGCAAGAGATATTTTTGTTGAGGCTGGTTCTCGACAAGCTCCAGGCCAACCAAGGCTACATATTGAGACCCTGTCTAAAAAAATATAAACTATGACCCTGAACACAGATGCTAAAATCTGCAACAAAGACTTGCAAACCAAATTTAAGAATAGTTTATGAAGAGCATACACCATGATCTCATTCCAGGGATGCAAGGATAGTTCCACACCTGCAAATTAATAAATGAAACAGCCCACAGGCAGACTTACAGACAGAAATCACAATCACTTCAATAGACGCACCACACGCCTTCAACAAGGTTGACTATCCCTGTAAAGAAGGTTGACAGGGATTCCTGGACATGCTAAAGGCCATACAACAAGCCCGTAGTAACTGTGATGAGGCATGCGGTCAGGATCTGGTGTCAGCCCCTGAGAAGGCCACCCTCTGGGCACATCTCTGAGTGTTATCTTCCTTAGGGTAACTGAGGCGGGAAGGCCCATTCTTATAAAGGAGGGCAGCACAGTTCCCTGGACTCTCCAGCCATCTGCTCTGCCATACCCCTGCCACCTTAACTCACCACCGAGGTGGGTACCCTCCAACTGCCACCCACAATATGCTCTCCTTCCTTAAACTGCTTTTGTTAGGGCACTCTAACACAGCAACGGGAGAATAGCTAAGACACTGTAACACTTCACTGAGTGGCAGCGGAAAACGGAAGGCGGCTCCTCTAAAGTCTGGAATAAGACGAGAGTCCCTATTCTCTCATCTATTCAGATTAATGATAGAAGTCCTAGCTACAGCCATAATGAAAAGCAGTAAATACAAGGGATTGTGTTGTATGCTAAAAAAAAAATAAGATGATAAGTAAATCTCTAAAACTGGTTCCCCCAAGGAAGAAGAATTTGGGGAGGAAGATGATGGTATGAGAGATGTGGTCCTACCACATTTTCTACCTATTCATTCCCTTTTAGTCATATATGTGGGGGTGTAGTCTAAAATATATGTATTTTTATATCTATCTATAAATACATATATTAGACTATATATACAAGTGTGCATGTATTTATATGTATGTGTATGTATTTATGTATGTATATATATGTACACAAACTTTCAGTTTTATAATTTTCTTTTAAAGCTGTAACTCCTTGACAAAAATGTAATGAAAAACGGAAGCTTAGTTCTGGCGGCCTATGCAGAAGTACGCTGGAAGTCTAAGGTGCCCTAAAGATCGGAAGAATGATCCTCGGCAGTCCAGCTTTGGGCAGAGTTGGGAGGGAAAGGACAGTTCAGAGTCTGCAGAGTGACACCTGCAGGAGGTGTGGGTGCCAACTGGACGACTGACCCACCAGTGTTGCCGAGGTCCTAGTTGGGTGCTCAGGGACAGAGCTCCAGGCTTTGGTGAGGATGAAGGGAAAACACCCAGGATCCATGCCGAGTGTGTTCACGGTCACAGGCAGATGCTTCCAAGGGCCGGGATGGTAGACATGCAAGCATAGGCCAACACGCCCAACGGTTTTCTTTGAAATATTCCATTTTCCTGCACTTACTAGAAAAATGGCCCCAAGTTGGACTTCCTTTTTCTTTCTTTTTTGCGTTCCCGAGAATCGGCTTCTCCTCTGGCTCCCAGGAGGACTGGCTCTCACGGTGCCAGCCCCAGTTCTCTGGGAAGGGGGGAATGGAAAATGCGCAATTTCAGCCCAAATCCTGACAAATCCTGGCTCAGCATAACCGGTGAGAATTAGATCCTCAAGAAACACTGGGGCTGGGGAGAGTCGGTGTTCAATTCCCCCATGCCTGATGGCATTCAGATTTACAGCAGAACGTCCCTTTGTGAATCCCAAATACGCTGTCTAGTCGGACAAGACCTTCTCCAGCTGGACTGAAGAAGTAGGTGCCAGAGCTTTGTGAGGAATCCTAGGAGAAACAAGACCACTGCCCAGTGAGTCTGGGAGTGCAAAGGCTCAACCTGACCCTGTCTGCCCTGCCTGAGGGCTCCCAGCTGTAAGGAAGCGAACCCCCTCCCCTAGCTGCACCTAGAGGGGCAGGAAGTCATGCCAACACAGATTACACACCCAGCAAAGCTGATCTCGCATTTTTGAACCAGGGCGATGGGGTGAGAGCTGTGCTCTGGAAATGGGACAAAGAGCCGGGAAGCATCAGGACTGGGAGAAGGCTCAGTGGGTAAACGGACGGCTCAGTGGGTAAACGGACCCGAGTTCAGGTCCCCAGTACTCAGGTAAAAATCCAAGATAGTGGGACATGCCTGTCACCCCAGCTCTGGAGACAGAAGGATCCCTGGGACTCAGTGGCCAGCAAACTCCAGGTTCAAATCCTTTCTCAAAATGCAAAGTGAATGGGTAGGAGTGGCAGTGCACACCTTTAATCCCAGCATTCAAGAAGCAGAGGCAGGCCGATTTCTTGAGTTCAAAGATAGCCTGATCCACAGTGAATTACAAGTCAGCCAGGGCTACATAGTGAGAAAGAGATTTGATACTGACCTCTGAACTACATGCTGTCTCTCTCTCTCTCGCTCTCGCTCTCTCTCTCTCTCTCTCTCTCTCTCTCTCTCTCTCTCTCTCTCATACACACACACACACAGTATGTTTTCTTTTTTCTGGGGGGGGGGGTAGGGGTTCAAGACAGGGTTTCTCTGTAGCTTTGGAGCCTTCCTGGAACTAGCTCTTGTAGACCAGGCTGGCCTCAGACTCACAGAGATCCGCCTGCCTCTGCCTCCCGAGTGCTGGGATTAAAGGCGTGCACCACCACTGCCTGGCATTTTTTTCCACACAGTATGTTTTTATAAGACATTACGAGAGAAGGCACCCTGATATGGAGAGGCAGGCTCCAGCTCTGGGCAATACCAAGGAGAGGAAATGCAAAGGGAAGATGGAAAGGTGGCTTCATGGGTAAAGTACTTGCCATGCGAGCCTGAGGACCTGAGTTGTGATCCCGAGAACTCGTGGTAAATCGGTCACAGATCATGTGTCAGCAATACCAGTGTGCCCTATGGCGAGAGGACAGGGAGGGGCAGCTCACACGCCAGCTACACAGTGGAGAGCAAGAGAGGCTGACATAGTGGAGCACAGCGGAAGGCGAAGATAATACCTGAGGGTGCCCTCCAGCGTCCACACGTGTGCCGTGGCACGTATGTACAGGATTCACACACACATGTGCGTGTGCACATACACGCAAAGGGAAATGGCATACCTGAGATAGGACGTAATAAATAAGAGTATAGGAAAAGGAAGGCATTGTAGCTCACTCTTCCTTTATTTCACTTCATCCACTGATGACCATCTTATTTGAAATCTTTAAAGAATTATACGCCAAGAAACATGCAGCTGACTCCTGAGGAAGGGAGTCATTTTCCTCCTCGGTGTAGCCACTGGCAAGTTTCCCAACTCCAGCGAATCACCCGTTTACCGGGATAAATGGAAGCAGCACTAATTCAATTCAATGGGTCACAAAATAAATAAATAAACTAATTAAAATTTAAAAAGCAGGGTCAATGAGATAACATGTCGAGTAAAAGCTTGCCATGCAAGGCTGATGGGCTGAGTTCAATCCCTGGAACCCAGTGTGGAAGGAGAGATCTGATTCCCAAAAATTGTCCTCTGACTGACTACCACATGCATACTATAACACACGTGCCCACATACCCACATTGTACACACATGAAGAAAAATTATAAAAAAATTAAAATTTTAAAAATTGCCTGGCAGTGGTGGTGCATGCCTTTAATCCCAGCACTTGGGAGGCAGAGACAGGTGGATCTCTGTGAGTTCAAGACCACCCTGGTCGATAAGAGCTAGTTCCAGGACAGGCTCCAAAACTACAAAGAAACCTTGTCTCAAAAAACCAATAATAATAATAATGATGAAACAGCAGGGGTTGGAGCAATGACTCAGCAATCTAGAATGCTCACTGCTCTTGAAGAGGATCCAGGGCACTTCCCAGCACCCACAGGGCTTACAACCTTCTGTAACCCCAGCTCCAGGGGTCTGATGCCTCTGACTTCTGCAGGTTCCTGAACTAATATGGTACAAATATATACACACTCAGGCACACACACACACACACACACACACACACACACGCACACACACACACAGCACCTGCTTGGAGCTCCCCGGAGTCCCAGCACCCCTGAGAAGCTCGAGTAGTCACAGCGACCTTGCACTAAACGGAACGCTTAGCTCTCCGCAAACTTCGTCCTCTGGGACAAGCAGTCCAGACACGCTGTCCCGGAATGCACGTAGCATCTGATCCTTTTAGAGCTGCAGATTGTACTCCTCCGCTCTTAATAGAAAAGTAGACGGAGCTCTCTGATGCTTACAAACCCCGAATCAGAGGATCACGTGTGCCCAGCTCTAGCTCCGTCGTCTTGCTTAGCTGAAACTTTTCTGTTCAGGACAGCCAGTTGTTTCTGAACATCTGCCACTGGCCCGTTTCAGGGACTTTTCCCTGTGATGAAAGGCAGCCATGATGGCATCACATCGGGACCCAGCTGGCAGGGGATGAGTGTAGAGAGACACACAACTCTTCTGAGTCCTCCTTTATTAAATTTCACATTATAATCCAGGTGCTTGCGGGCAGGCGGGCAGGCAGGCAGTGAAGTAGGTATCTTATACTTTCTACATATTTTATTGCCTAAGACAGTTTATTAAAGGACCTGTTAAGGGGGCTGAAGAAAGGGCTCAGAGGTTAAGAGGGCTTGCTGCTCTTGCATAGGGCCTAACTTTAATTCCCAGCACCCATGTGGGGCAGTCTCCTACCACCTGTGACTTCAGCTCCAAGAGGTCCAGTGCCCTCGTCTGGTCCAGGAGGGCTTCTGAATACACATACATACTTGCAGGCACACACACATACACAAAAATCAAATGAGTCTGCAAATGACTTATTATAATCACTACTTCATTTTTAAATTAGATAAAAAGAGACTCTCCCCTAAAGTGAGGTGTAGTGACCCTGTCTGTCCCCAAAGTCTCTGTCCATCCAGCAGGTACTTCACTCTGCTACGACTGGGCATCAGGGTTTGAGATCTGGCAGGGCAGCTCTCTCATCCCCACAATTGTTTTTATTCTGTCCCTTGGATTTTTGGACATCTTTCCCAGTTCTGCCATAATTATCTTAAGAACTTTTATTGAAATTGAATAAACTTGACTAGGGATTGTTTATTCTGCTATCTCCTATACTAAGTCTTTCTCTCCGGGATATTTGTCTCTCACTAGCTAGAACTGGCTTTATGCCTTTTAATAATTGCTCTTGGCCAGGGGTGGAGTGCAGCTGGTAGAGGCTTGCCTAACGTGTCCAGAGGCCTAGATCTGATCTCCAGGGCCACACAAACCAGACAACAATTTGTAGATAGCCTGGGCAGCATGGGACCCTGTCCTTAAAACAGATAATAAATTAATAAATCACTTATTTTGTTTTCCATAAAAGTCTTACACTTGTGTATTTCCTTCTAGAAGTTTGTGGCTTTAGCCTTTGCTGTTGTTATTGTAAATATATTTTAACTACAGTTACTGGCCGTCTTACTTAGGGTTTCTATTGCTGTGAAGAGACACCATGACCACGGCATCGCTTATAAAGGAAAGCATTTAATTGAGGTGACTTGCTTACAGTTCAGAGGTTCCATCCATTATCATCATGGCAGAGAGCAACAACATGTAGGTAGACCTCGTGCTAGCTACATCTGGATCAGAAGGCAACAGGAAGTGGACTGAGTGTCACACTGAGGAAGGTTGAGCAAGAGAGACCTCAAAGCCTGCCACCACAGTGACACACTTCCTCCAACAAGGCCACACCCACTCCAACAAAGCCCCAACTCCCAATAGTGCCACTCCCTTTGGGGGCCATTTTCTTCCAAGCCATCACATTCCAGTCCCTGGCCCCCAAAGATTTGTAGCCACATCATAATGCAAAAAAAAATGCTTTCAGTCCAACTTCAAAAGTCCCCCATAGTCTATAATAGTCACAGACTTATTTAAAAGTCTAAAGTTCAAAGTTTCTTTTGAGATTCATGCAATCTCTTAGCTGTAATCCCTGTAAAATCAAAACCAAAAACAGATCACATACTTCCAACATATATTGGCACAGGATACGCGTTACTATTCTAAAACATAGGGAAGGGAGCACAGCAAGGAAACACTGGACCAAAGCAAGACCAAAGCCCAGCTGCACAGACGCTACATGTTTGATGTCAAAGCACTCTTCTGATCTCCGACTCCTTTCAGCTTTGTTGGCTGCAGCTCACTTCTCTCTCATGGGCTATTTCCACTCTGAGTTAGCAGCTTTCCTCAGCAGGTATCCCACGACTCTGGCATCTCCAACATCTTGGGGTCTCCAAGGCAATCCAGGCTTCAACTTCACAACTTCATACATTGGCCTCTCTAGGCCTCCTATTTCAAGACACCCCTGACACATGCCTGGCCTCAGCGACTTGCCTTAGATGCATAGGCATATTCCATAATCCCTTTCTTCTATCCTTAACTCTAAAACCAGAGCCACACGGCTGAAGCTGCCAAGTTCTGCTGCTTACTGGGGCTGGAACATGGCCCCCACATTTAATCACATCTTCACCAACTTTCTGTTTTCGATTATTACCTTTACGGCCTAAGTGTGGCTGTCCTGGAACTGGACCTGTAGACCAGGCTGGTCTCAAACTCAGAGATCTGCCGGCCTCTGCCTTTGAGTGCTGGGATTAAAGGCGTGTGTGCACCACCACACCTAGCTCTTAAGTTTTTCTTTAGTTCCTTTTCACAAGTTGGAAACTTAGCTGGGAGAGATCTTGCCCTGAGGTCGCCACTCCCTTTATTCCATTTCTTAATTTCCTTGGACACAGAATTTAGCTCCATTCTACTTCCTGGTGCCCCTTATTTCAATCTGTACATTCTGTATTTTATCCTTCTCAGCTTGCTCCTTTTTATTATAAATCTTCATTAGAGTTACCACTAATAACCACACAACAGAGTTTATTCTACAGAATTAATACAAAACTGTTCACTTTAGCCTTAGGCAGACTTTTTGGACAAGGGAAAAAGGTACTTTCTTCACCAACACATCACAAGAATGATCTCTAGGAACATACTAATCTTCTCCTCTAAAATCTCTTACGTGAGTACCTGATAGTCCAAATCACTCTTAGCTCAAATTTCCTTGCTCCTACCAGTAGGGCTCACTAAGCAACACTTAAAGCATTCCGCTCCTTCCAAACTCAAAGTGCCAGCATTAAATTTCTCCAAACAAAAACATGGTCAGGTCTATCACAGCAATACCCCAGTTTCTGGTACCAACATCTATCTTAGGGTTAAATTGCTGTAAAAGACACCATCACCATGGCAACTATTAAAAACAAAAACATTTAGTTGAGGTGGTGGCTTATAGTTTAGAGGTTCCCTTCATTATCATCATGGCAGGGAGCATGGCAGCATTCAGGCAGATGTGGTGCTAGCTAAATCTTGAACAGAGGTAACAGGAAGTTAAATGACAATCACCCTAGCCAGGCGGTGGCGTGCCTTTAATCCCAGCACTCGGGAGGCAGAGGCAGGCGGATCTCTGTGAGTTCGAGGCCAGCCTGGTCTACAAGAGCTAGCTCCAGGACAGGCTCTAAAGCTGCAGAGAAACCCTGTCTCGAAAAACCAAAAAAAAAAAAATGACAATCACCCTGAGGAAAACTTGAGCAAAAGACACCTCAAAGCCCACCCCAACCCTTCCTCCAACAAGGCCACACCTCCTAATAGCACCATTCTCTTTGGAGGCCATTTTCTTTCAAACCACCACACTGGTAGTTATGTTTTGGAAAACACTGATGAATTCTAGTGCCATTTTTATGATTTTTGTCTATAGATGTCATGTGATCCATTTTTCTCATCATTTCACACAATGGTAACCTTTTATTCTTTTTAAGTGTAACATTTATCATGACTGTCAATGTGGTGAGACTTGATTTTTGTTTTATTATGTTTTGTTTTGAGACAAGGAAGGTCTCACTATATAGCCTTAGCTGGCCTGACATTCCCTCCATAAACCACGCTTGCCTCTAACTCACAGAGACTCTCCTGCTTCTGCTTCCTGAGTACTGGAATTAAAGTATGTGCCACCGCTCCTGACCCAAACTGATGGAATTTACAATCACCATGGAAACAAGCTCTAGATATGTAAAGCTGTAGATAATAAAGGACTATCGCAAACAAAATGTGGAAGACATCTGAGGACCAACACCAGAGACTGACTGTTAACCTACACGTGTACATCATATATGTGTGTGCATACATGCCTTCTCAACACACACACACACACACACACACACACACACTTTCCCATCTCTTTCTCCCACGTTGATTCTGGTTGCCTCCTACCCTGATGAACGCATGCTGACCCAGAAACCCTATGGTTCTAATATCCCCCATCCCTACAACTTACCACATCTTTATACTAGAAAGCTCTCTTGGTCTTCTAGGCATTGTCTGTCCCTCATGGTGAACCTATCGTTAGCTGGTAGATGTTACAGGGGTGCACAGACCATAATGAGCTTCAGTGGGTGGGGGTGCACAGGTGCAATCACACACTGAAGACTTCCTGGTTTTGCTTTCCAAAGCCTAGATTTGGGGGGGGGGGTTGCTTTGCTTTGTTTTTTTTTTTTTTTTTAGCATGTATGGTAGTGATGAGCTGCAGGCAGGCCTGCTTTTCATCCCGCCCGTCTCCCGACCACCTGGCTAGTTTATGCCCCAAAATAACAACACACAAATTGTATTCTTTTAAACACTGCCTGGCCCATTTGTTCCAGCCTCTTATTGTCTAATTCTCACATCTTAATTAACCCATTTCTAATAATCTGTGTAACACCATGAGTGGTGTCTTACGGGGAACGATTCAGCATGTCTGACCTGGTGGCTGGCTCTATCCCTTCTCTCTCAGAGGAGAGGCATGGCGATCGCCCGAGGCATCTACCTCACTTCCTTCTTCCTGTTCTGTCTACTCCACCGACCTAAGGGCTGGCCAAGGCAGTTTCTTTATTAACCAATGAGAGTCCTCCATCAATGTATGTTTGTATGTTTGGGCCTTGTGTTGTTTTCAGGGGTGGGCGATCTCTGCTGTCTTTGTTTTTAGCTTAGTTGTTTCTACAACCGAGCTTGAACATGTGGATGTTTTATTGTTGGTGCTTCTCTCGATTTTTTTTGTTTGTTTTGTTTTGTTTTTTTCTGTTATGGGTTCTTCGTGCTGTTATTTCTCTTTAGTAATTCCAGCACTCTTGTGTGCGCAATCTGTTGCCATGACTGCTTTTCTGATCTCATGTTTGGAGCTACTCCTGCTTCTGGCTCAGTGTGCCTGCAAACCTGTGCTTTTCTCACTGGCTCTTTGTAAAACCTTATCTTCAACTGAGCTTTTATTTTCCCACAGAAATCTCTCATGACCAGTAACTTCCAGTCAGTGTCTACACACATACCATGCATATTCTTTACATGTTTAAAGGGAATCATCCATGGTATACACTCAGGCTTCAAAATCTCTCAGAGAGGGGCAGGTGAGAGGACCAAACACCCATATGAGGTGGCTCAGAACTGCCTGTAACTTCAGTCATACCCAGTGCCTCTGGCCTTCACAGGCATTGCACTAAGGTGTAAGAAACATCATTTTAAAAAAATGAATTTTAAAATTTAGTTTTATTATCCCTTAATATTGAAATTAGGATTTTCCTTTCTTCGGATGACTTATTTGGGGGATGGAGAGATGGCTCCACCACTCATTGCTCTTTTGGAGGACCTGGGTTCAGTTCCCAGCACGCTGTGTCTCACAACCATCTGTAACTCCAGCTCCAGGGCATCTGATGCCCACACCTGGCCTCTGCAGGAACCAGGCATGCATGCAGCGCCCTTACATTACATGCAGGCAAAGCAGGCATACACATAAAAATAAAGCAATCTTAAAAAAAAAAGATACTCTCCCCCCAGAAAACAAACAACGTAAACAATAGCAACAACCAGGAAATTAGCAGGAAAAGCTTTCTTGACATCTTTCCAATTCATTTCAATGGGTGATTTTTTTCTTTTAACCCCAGGCCCTTTTCACTGAGCATTCAGCCACATAATTACCCAGCGGATTGCTTTCTTGTTCTGGTTCCTGTGTAGAACTGGCCCAAGGCCTTCACTGTCATCTGCTTGGTCCCTACGCCCACCTAATAGCAGCAGGACAGGCACACCCTCATTCCAGCTGGGTGCCTGGCTCCCCTCCAAACCCCGCCTTTCCATTGCCCAGGTTCCAATAATTTGTCTAATTTGCTTTCCTTTGTCCCACATTTCTGTTTTCTTGTTAGTCTGCTTCTCCTGGGTCCCCCTGTTCTCCATAGAGACCCTCAAAGCTGACCAGATCTTAGAGCCTCTGATTGAATCAGGGTCTGCGAGTGTAAGCAACCCCCGCCAGCAGAAACTTCTCTAGAAGTTGGCCAGAATCTTCTGGGGAAGAAAGGGCTGGCTCCGTCTGATTGCTGACAGCATAGCTTCTGCCTAACAATCACCTTTCTGTGCTTGTGCTGAACGAGATCAGAATGCTTCTTGCCTGCCAAGTTCAAAGGATGAGCTCATCCTCACAGGGCGCTGCGGGAGAAGCTCAGGCAGGAATCTTGTATAAAAGAAGAGGATGGGGCCTGTAAGACTCAATGCTGCAGTGGACCCTTAAGAGTGCTGCTGAAGCGGGGGCTGGCGGCGATGCCGTGGCTGCTGCTGGCGATGCCGTGGCTGCTGCTGGCGATGCCGTGGCTGCTGCTGGCGATGCCGTGGCTGCTGCTGGCAATGCTGCGGCTGCTGCTAGTGTCGATGTCGCGGCTGCTGCTGGTGGCGATGCCGTGGCTGCTGCTGGCGATGCCGTGGCTGCTGCTGGCGATGCCGTGGCTGCTGCTGGTGGTGATGCTATCGTGGTTTTGTTGCTGTGGCTATTCCCCGTGTTGCCACTGGTGTCATGGCTGCAGCTGTGGTGGTATAGTGTTGGTGTCAATGCTGAGGCTTCAGCTGCGGCTGCTGTTTGGGAAAAGAAACAGCAGGTTTTTGTTTTGTTGTATTATTTATTTGCCTTTCTCTTTTTAAGCAGAGCACACACATCTCTTCAGGGTTGAGCAGGCTTAAGGATCACAGGTGAACACGCAGTGTTCAGAAGTGTCTCTTCTAGTGTGTGAAGCCGAGAGGAAAGCCAGTATTTCAGGGAAGAGGAGCTGTGGAGAGTCCGGATTCTAAAGCCCCTTCCAAACAACCATAGTGCGAGTGCTTTCCCTATGGATGCTGGGCATGGAAAGGCCAAAGGCACATGACTGCACTTGAGCAGTGATCAGCCAAGCCTGCGTGTGCCCATCAGGGAGACTTTGTGGTTGGTTGTGTTTGCTTTCTGGAAAGGGGAGCTCGTTCGTCCCAGGATGACCTTGTCCTCACTGCTGTCCTTAGCTTCAGCTGTCAGCCTGACACAAACCTGTCACCTGAGGAGAAAGAACCTGGAAGAACAGCTCAATAAAAGTGACCCATGACCTTGTCTATGAGACATTAAAAACAACAACAATAACAACAAAGCTATTAATTGGTGTAGGGGGTGGTGCGGTGCCATTCCTAGGCAGGTGGGTTTGGGCTGTATGACAAAGTTAGCTAAAGCAAAGTAAAAAGTCACTGTGAAGCCAGGGATGACCTTGAACTTCTCACCCTCCTGCTTTTTCCTCCCAAGTACTGCGTCTACTGTCCTGTTCCACCTTCAAGTCCTCACATCCTAACCCCTGTACGTCTTGGACCACCATCCTTTGGGTACCAAGACTGTAAAGGATGTGGGGGGGTGTCCTATGAACTTGCTGGTGACGAGAGTGGACAAGAAGGTGTGGTGTTTTGTGTGACTTACATTTAGGGCACTCAGACTTCTCCCGTGGGATCTGAGTGATGGTGTGCAGCACGATCCTAATTAGTCTAATTAGTCTAATTAGTCTAAAAACCCGAAGTCAGACATCGGGGCTGAAAGCTAACAAACTGGAGAAGCCGACCAGTCAACCACTAGAGAGTTCTTATCGCTACACATTCTCAGACCAAATGGGGTGATCCTGTCTTTACGAATCCTCAGACTGAATGGATTCTATTTCTGTCGCCATCTCCCTACTGCTGGGATTAAAGGTGTGAGCCACCACTGCCCAGCTCTGTTTCTCTTTTAGACTGGTTCAATCTCCTGGAGCCCAGGGTGGCCTTGAACTCCTGATCTTCCTGCTTCCTCCTCCCAAGTGCTGGGTTTAAAGGTCTCTGTACATGGACTTCAATCTAGAAGAAACTATGAGCCAAGGAGTGATTCCCTCTGCTGCATCCAAGTCTCCTCTTCTTTGTAGCCTGATAATAGTTTTGTTCTCCACTTTGAAATCACGAAAGTGGTTCCTCTGGGATCTCTGTGCTCAAATTTGTAATGTTGGTTGGTGGAGGGAAGGACGTGAGGAAAACGTGGTTTCATCTCATCCATCAACAGCCTTAGCCTCTACTGTGAGCACAAGAAATGACACGCACCGACAGCAAAGCAAAACAGATTCAAGGTCATGCTTGTTGACTAAGATTCAAATACACTTGCTCTAGGGCCTAGAGCCATAGTTCTAGAGATATCTATTTTATCACTGCCTCTCCCAAGTGTTGCAACGAATGGGTCCAGAGTCTCTTTAGACCATACCATTCTACAGATATGCAGACAGGTATGCATTTTCATTGTTTGATCCTATATTGATAGTTGCCCATTCCTTCTTCCTGCTTGGCTACGGACAGAAACCTGCCGTTGTTGAGACCTGCAATTGTCCCATTAAAAATATTACTTCAAGGTTATTCTAATCTTCAAATTTAAATTTTTAGATTAGCCTACAAAGTTTTATTCCAGACTGTCATACATATATGTATGGTGGTTTGAATTCTTGGCCCATAGGCTCATATGGAGTAGCACTATTAGGAGGGGTGGCTTTGTTGGAGAAAGAGTGTCACTAGAGGTGAGCTTTAAGGTTTCAAATGATCACGCCAGCCAGGCCCAGTGTCTCCTGACTCTTCCTGCTGCCTGCTGATCCAGAGGTAGAACTCTTAGCTCCTTTCCCAGCACCATGTCTGTGTGTATGTGTGTGTGTGTGTGTCGCCTTGCTTTCTGCCATGATGATAATAAACTAAACCTCTGAACTTGTAAGCCAGCCCCAAATAAATGTTTTCTTTTATAAAAATAAAATAAAATAAAATAAAATAAAATAAAGGTGTGTGCCACCACTGCCCAGCCTCTGTGGTTAACCAGTGGCTAGCTCTGCCCTCTGATCTCCAGGCAAACTATTTGTCAGAACACAAGCAAATATCACACAACAGTACTGACTGTGGGCAGCAACTCCGAGAAGTCCCACCCCCACCCAGAGCACCCTGTCCAGACCTTCACCCTGTAAGACCCAGGCTTTACCCTGCGGCTCCCAGCACATAGCCCGCTCTTTCCTTCAAAGCAGAGCCAGTCATTCTTCAAGGGATGAGCCAGGTGAGGCACTTGCCCTTTTCCCGGGCTGGGAACATTCCTAGGCAGCTGCCCAGGTTTTCCAGGAAGGCTGAGTTTCACCAAGATGTCTGCAAAGTGCGAGCATCGTGTGTCCCCATATATAAGGGCAGGGTGGCAATGAGCAGAGGCCAGTGTGAGGGTAGTACTGTCCAGACCAGTGGCTCTCAGCCTTCCTAAAGCCACCCTTTAGTACAGTTCCTCATGGTGGGAGTCCCAAACATAAGATCATTTTCATTACTACTTCATAACTGTATTTTGCTACTGTTATGAATCTTAATGTAAAGATCTGTTTTCCAACAGTCTTAGGTGTGAAAGGGTTGCTTGACCCCAAAGGGGTTGAAACCCAAAGGTTGAGAATCTATACCATGGCTGCCTACAGGGACAGGCTGTGCTCTGACCCACCAGGCTCCTCTATAATGTGGCTGTCCCTGACAGTATCAAATTTACAGTTATCTGGGGACAGCTTTCCATAGTCAGACATGATATAAGTAGCTCGGAGAGGGCCAAAGGAAAGCTCAAAATCTCAGGCCCACGTGGCTTCTGCCCTCCAGGGTCTATGTGTTCCCCGGGGCTGTATGTGAGGGGCCAGAGGAATAAGACAGCAGTTCTTGGGCCATTTGACAGAGTGCTTACCTAGCATCTGCAAACCCCTGACTCTGTCCCCATGACAACAAAAACTGAACATGGTCGTGCTCATCTGTGCACATCTGTAATCCCAGCTCTCAGGATCAGAAGTTCAGCACAGGTCTATATAGTGAGTTCAAGGCCACACTGGGGCATGTAGACTCTGTTGCAGAGGGAAGCAGTTCTTTCCCAGAGAGCTAGTTAGAAACAAGCTTAGAACCTTCTGCAGGCACAGACTTGGATCAAATGGCTCACACAGACACCACCTAGTTCAAAACCTCAGAGAATAAAGGAGCAGAACTTTGTAGTCAAAAGGTCAGGAAAGCTCAGGAAGGGGGAGACTGGGAGGATGGGCAGACAGATGGAGGGGGCGTCTATGGGGCAGGAGGCTGGAGAGAACCAGTAAGGTCGTGGCAGAATCTATAAGGAAGAGACGTGCCCCACAGACGATTCTTGTTATGGCTTATTGTGACAGATGGTTCGCCCAGAAATGAGCCCAGGAGAGGAGCATGTGTTTGACACCGTGTCCCAAAACAAACCAGTGAGACCAGGAGACACATCAGCCAGAAGCCTCCCTGGAGCAGTGCTGGACAAGGGGAGCGGTATGAAGAAAAAGCAAAACTGTAATCAGGCTTTTCTATGGCCCACCAGCTCACAAAAAGCAACAGTGAGACTTATATTAATTATGAAAGTTCAGCCTCAGCTTAGGCTTGTTTCTAACCAGTTCTTATAACTTAAATGAACCCATTTCTATTAATTTATCTTTTGCCTCATGGCTTTATTACCTCATCTCTGTAATGACCATCCTACTTGCTCTGTGTCTCCACCTTCTTCCCAGTGTCCTCTCTGCCTGGAAATCTTGCCTTGCTATAGGCTTTTCAACTTCTTATTAAACCAGTAAGAGTGACACAGCTTCAGAGTGTACAAAAAAATTATTCCACACATTTCCCCCTTTCTGTCTTAAGAAAGAAGAAAGAAAGAAAGAAAAAAAGAGAAAAAGAAAGATTTTAGTACCAAGACTGAACAATATTTTTCCCTTTTTGTCTAAGTAAAAAGGAAGGGTTTTAACTCTAATATAGTAAAACTATATGTAATAAAAACAATTATCAGCTAAGAATTACATTTACAATGTCCAGTCCATTTGCAATTGGAAAAATCATAGAAAATACTCTATCATTTATTTTCTCTTGATGAGTCCAAAGTTTTGTGCCTAACTTAACTTCTATCATGACTAAAGAAAACTGTAACTATAACTATCTCATCTTTAACCCCATCAAAGACCCCAGAAGGCTACAATATTGCTTGAGTAAACAGGAAGTGCAGAGTAAGCAACTTCTAAAACTATAGAAATGATAGAGACATATGGCTGCCCTTACAGTCACACCAAGGTTCCTCTGTAATGTTGGGGCATCCATCTTAGGCCTACAGAATATCTGACAGACTTTTCTGTGAAGTAGGAATTTTGGAGGACTGACCCAATTTGTCTTGGGAAAGATTGACAGTTGCCTTCTTTTGTGTTCTGCTAGTCCAATTTGGACAGCATACTGCCAGCAGTTGAGTCACCAGTGGCTAACTTTGCCACAAATGAAAGCCAACTCCATATGGAGTTTTATTTTTGATGCATGTCATCCTCTCTGAGTAAAATGGTGCTGCCAAGAGCAGACATGTCTCATCGTCATGAAAATTCCTATGTTATTAAAACATTATAAAGCATTATTCTGTATGTCTCTGAAGTGTTTGAAGACATCTATCTATTTAAAATATGTTTCTGATTAACCTTGAAAGTAAACTTAACATGACTGATTGTTATAGATGACTAGTTTGACTGTTAACTTCCTGCAGAGCTAGCAACAGGTGACCAGTGAGATGGGGCTAAAGACTTTCTAGAGGCTGCCTATGCAGAGCCTCCAGAATGTAGAGAGACAAGTTTGGGGCATGGGCCTTCTCCAGTGCAACAGGGAAGGATGCAGGTGGAGGGGGTTACAGGTGTGGAGAAGGAAGACAGGCGTGATGAGGGAAGCTTATGGGAAGCTGAGCTGTGGCCAGGACCCAGGCCCAGAGAACTTCTGAAACTACGTACACCGGATGTCAAGGCTCCAGGTAGTCTGTGTTCATAACTTAAAACTACCTCGGAGTCATATGTGCCTTTTCCTGGGCAAACCTTCTGGCAGGCAACAAAGCCCCACCTTGGGGTCCCTGCAGGACCCTGTAAAGCAACATGGACCCTGGGATGTTGTGCGCAGACAGGAGCTCTGCCTGATGCTGGAGGCTTCACAGTGCCCAGCCTTCAGCTCCAGGTCTACATCTGAGCTAATGGCTGTTGTCCCCAGGCAGTGGGTGACCAATTCCACTGCCGAGCATCCCAGCAGAGGCAGATCTCCAGGCAGAAGGTGAAGACTGGAGCCTGGCCTTCTCTCCATCACCATTATTATGGAGAAGCAGGAACTTGTCACTCCCAATCCTCACCCCAGAGCTCCAGGGCAGGCAGCCGGCTTACCTCAGTCACCAACACTCTTTATGGGTCCCTGAGGGGCTGTGGACTGGGAACTGTCCCTACCTCCCTGACTTCAACTATTCTCCTGCTGCCAAAAGGAATAGAAGCCCAGAAGAAACTGGTGTGAGGACAAAGACCTCATGAGAAAGTGTGCCAAGAGCTTCCCGGCAATGCTTCAGCCCTTCATCTCCAAAGCCTTAGGAAGATGCAAAGTTACAGTCAGATGTCAGATGCCTCCTAGCTGGAGGGCACAGCAGCTGGTGTCCTCGTGCTCCTAAGTCAGTTTGAGGAGAGCACCCAAGTATCCCCACACAGCAGGGTAGAGGGGCCTGAGCTACTGTAAGAGAGCACCCAACACACCTAGAGCTTCAAGACCCAGCCAGGAGCCAGCCTCCTGCTGCTCCTCTTCCCGGAAGCCAGACCTCTCCCAGGGAATGGTCACTTCCCGCTCAGTTAAGGAGAGAGAAAGAAACCTACAGAGCAGGAAGGGAACGGCTTTGGTCCAGCTGCAGTTTCTGCCAGGAACTGGGTGAAAATGGCAGGACCTGCAGTCTGCTGGGTCTCTGTGCTCTGAGAACTGCGAATGCTCTGAGCCAAGGGTGTGGCCTTCCAAGGGCAAGCGGGCCTGTTCTGCTGCTGGGGCCATATATAAATATATATATATATATATATTAGTATTTAATATATATTATAAAGTAATATAATTTTATATTTATAATACATATCAATATTTAATGTATTATAAATTTATATAGATTTTATATTATTTAAATTAACATAATTACCCTACAAACTACTGGGCTTCATCGTGACATTTGATACACCTATGCAATTAAACGTTTTTATCATCCTCCTCCACTGATTTTCCCCCTCCCCTAAGTATTTCCCCCTCTGTTTTTGTTTTGCCTTTTGAAACTACATACATTGATTGTCAAGGCTTCAGGTAGCCTGTGTTCATAGCTTAACCCTACCACAGAATGAGATTTGCCTTTTCCTGGGACACTATCTTGAAGAGAAGCAAAGGCCCACCTTGGGTGCCCCGCAGGACATTGTGAAGTTACATGGCCCTTGGAGGGAGATGTTGTGGGCAGATGCGGGTTCTCCCTGTTGCTGGAGGTGGAGGAAGGGGTATATCCCTGTGCATGTGGTATGCTAAGGCCTCATGAGTTCCCTACCCTCTCTCCTCTCTTGGGGCTTCCCCGGTCCCCAGGTCTCTCCCTTCACTGTTACTGCAAACCTGCTACTATTTCCATGTCCTGGATGTTTACATAAATTTAAATGTGGGTTCCTCACATGAAAGCCAGCACCAGGCGTTTGTCTGTCTGTACTGACTTATTTTGTTTTGCTTCACTTAATGGGCTCCAGTTGCCCCCATCTTCCTGCGAGTGTAATTTCATTTTTAAAAATTTTTTCAGTTTTTATGCTATAAATAGTATTGTAAAAACGTTTTATTTAAATAACAATTCTGTTAGAGAACTTTCTCCTACTTACATACAATAACACTGGTCATTCTTATTAATCATTTTTATTAATAATTGCAGTATTTTACATTTTCTTTATTTCTTTTTTATTGAGAATAGATTATTTTCTCATACAGTAATTTCATATTTTACAGCTATCACCCTGAGGTACCTCCCTGAGCCCCCAGCACTCTCCCAGGCTCGGGCGCCGCCTTGCGGCCATGTGCTCCCTGCAGCTATCAGTCCCTGCCGAACTCAGGAACCTAAAGGATGCCAGACTGCGATCGCCCCCAATCCTCTTAAAAATCACCTGAGACCCAGGTGCAGGTAAAGAGGCGACAGATGAGCCAGCTGGAGCTGCGGGTACAACTTTTGTCCTCCTGGGAGGAAGGAGCTCAGGGGGAGGGCAGCGGGCGCAGGCTGTGTTCTTAGCCGGGTCTGCTGACCCAGGTGCAGGCAGGGTTCCTTGGAGGTGGGTCCACTGCCCTGGGTGGTCCAGAAGCCCCACTTTTCGAGGGCAGGCGCCCCAGCTGCTTCAGCCGCAGTACTCCCCGCCCAGGTCAAGGAGTGCCTTCCCCCTTCGCGGTTTCCGGAACTGGTAGAGTGCTGCCCCCTGCTGGTCACCCTATGAAAGCCGCTCCAAGCTGTTCTTTCTGGGACCCTCTCCAGGGTTGCACTCCCCTGGCGGTGGGTGCAAGAGGGCCTCAGGAACACCTGTGTCAGCCCCTCCAGGGGAACAGCGGTTGCTTCTCAGTGTTGGAGTAGCCCCCTCTCTTCCCCGATCTCCCTCTTTCTTGAGCTCATGTCTGAACAACACTGTCCCAGCAGCCCAGCCTCCGTCACCAGGGCCAGGGCAGATGTGCTTTCCTCACACCAGTGACAGTGACTAGATAAAGGGGTGCCAGTTGTCCCCTTCCTATAAGTAGCTCCTTCCCTGGAGGCTCCTTAGACCCTCCAGCAAATTGCTCCTGCATGGTTTTCAGACTGGCCTCTCAGACTGACCCATCTCTAAGATTTATAGTTACGTTTTGACATTTTAAAGCAACAGTCCTTCCAGTTAGTACTGATGGAGAAAGTGTTGATTGAACATAGAAGAGGCGGTGAGTGACGAGGACGTGGTCTTCCAGGAAGGACTGCGACCCCAGCAGTGGACTCTGCGGAGAAGCCTGCGCCTGAGCTTGGAAACGGGCCATCGCCACTCCCCACCAGTCTAGAAGCCACAGAAGGCAGAGACAGGGACCCTGGGGGGGGGGGGGGGGGGGAATGGGCCGCCGCCAGATTTTCCCGCTGAGAGATAAGGGCTATTCTGGATGAAATGTAAATGAGTTTTCTCCAGCTGCTGAGATGTCCGGCTGCTTTGGAAATCGCCAGGCCAAGGATACCCAACAGCAGTTCCCTCAGAACTCAGATTTCCAAAGCTAGTAAGCTGAGTGCGTAGCTTCCTGGCAGGGCATACACTTACCCAGATATGAGGCCCTGATCCCCACTGCGTAGCTTCCTGGCAGGGCATACACTTACCCAGATATGAGGCCCTGATCCCCTGAACTGGAACAAGAAAACTGCCCTTCTGGACTGGAGCTGGGAGAAGCTGGGGATCTCTGGGTTTATGGACGCTGGTTCTTGGATCTTCCTCTGCTGCTCCAGCTATGTGATTCACAAACAAACCCTCTTCAGTAACCAGGGCCCATCTCAAGCCTCCTCTGCCTCAGTCCGGTAGCGGAGCGTTACCACAAGAAAGTCCTCTCAGCCGGGCGGTGGTGGCGCATGCCTTTAATCCCAGCACTCGGGAGGCAGAGGCAGGTGGATCTCTGTGAGTTCAAGGCCAGCCTGGTCTACAAGAGCTAGTTCCAGGACAGGCTCTACAAAAAAAAAAAAAGCTGCAGAGAAACCCTGTCTCGAAAAACCAAAAAAAAAAAAAAAAAAAAGTCCTCTCACCACACTGGCACTGAAGATTTCACAGATAACCAGACAGGGCTCCAAAAGGGAGGGGGCGCACCTCTAGACAACACGCCATGAAGGCTGCAGAGCCCTGGAGGGAAGGATGGACGGTTTTGAACAGTACCTGAGCAGAGCCAAAGGAGAAATCTCTGTTCCTGCATGCTCAGTTGGGGGCCAGCCCCCGCCGAATCCAGCTCTGGGAAAAGCCTATTTTGGATTTTCATGTTACTTAGCCAACACCCACGGCTGCCCCCAAAAGCACCTCTTGCTCTGCCCTTCTAAGTATCAGTACTTAATCTCTATTTCCAAGTGTCTGGGGTGTCGGAAAGCAACTCAATAATAAAATTCTTCCCCAGTTAAAATGGCATGAAGAGGCCCCTGTGGACTGAGGTTTATTAAATATGAAGTATGCTTGTCCGGGAAAAAAAAAAAAAACTTTGTTTTTATAAACAGTAGAAACATTGCCATGGTAACTCTGCTTGGTTTGCTCTGCAGCCCATAGAAGCCTCAACGCCAAATTATGGCAGCCTTTCTCTCTGTTTGCCTACATTTCTAGAAACATCTAAGCCAAAATTCCATGATTTGCCTGCCTGCTTTCAAAGCCCAGAAAATATCATTTTAAAAGTCTTAGGGACACAGTGGGAAGCACTGCCAAAGTTTCTAAATGAAAGTCATTGCTCACATATACACAAAGGCACATTCTGTCTGCCAAACTACAGTATGCCTCTCTCTCTCTCTCTCTCTCTCTCTCTCTCTCTCTCTCTCTCTCTCTCTCTCTCTCTCTCTCTCTCTCTCATTTTTATTTTATGTAACCCAAGTTTCCTTGGGCCTTACAAGCTCTCAGGGCTAATAACATGTGACCCATAGTGACTCCTATTCCCCTCTCTCTGAGTTTGTCTCCCACCTGCTCGCGCAGCTATGAGCTTCCTTCCTACACATGCCCTAAGAACTTGGGGGGGAGGGGGTTATTAGATGTGGCACAGGCAAAAATCTACTTCCAGGAGCAGTGTGGCCTGTCAGCATCACTATACCCAGCTTCTCCCATCAACGCTGAGAGCTTCCCAGACACTAAGCACTTGATGCTGTGTGAAGCAGCCGGAAAAAAGCATCATCTCCCAGCTCTGTGGATCACTCTGCCCGCTGTCAGGCTGGCGTTGTTCAGTGGTAGGCTTAGACTGTACTCATACAGCCCTGCTAGGCAGAGAACCCAGCACTCATCCAGTGGCCATGGATCTGGAATCTTCCATGTAGCCACACTGGAAGCATGTCTGTACCCTCAGCTCCAATCAGGGATTCCCTTGTCCGTGTGGTAAGGGCCCACTGAAGGCTGCGAGAGTGACAGCCACCCTGTGGCCATCTGATGGAGTGGAGGAGAGCTGGCACTCAGCAGTGAGGAAAGGGTTGCTCCACTCCAGCAGAAAAGCAAATTGACAGCAGATTATTTTCCTACGGCGTGTCCCACTTCAGTCTTTGCCACATTGCGCTCCATGGTCCAACTCTACGGACGGGAGCATTAGTAACAAAGTCAACAGGATGGAGAACTTTATTGCCTTCGAGCACATAAAGTGTGAGATTTATGGCTGAACATCGGAGATGGCTTCGACCTGAAACAGTCTCAGAGATACCAGGGAGATGTCCTGGCATGGAGCTAGGCTTGCAGGCTCTGATGCTGCAATAAATCAAGTTACAGTTGTTTATCAAGTTCTAGCAGATTTTGGATTTCTCTGTTTTTCTTATTTGGGTCACTATAGTTTTGCTTTCTTCTCTTTATGTATTTAAAGTTCTTAATAGAGAGGCAGGCCGTCCCTCTCAAGTACCTACTCCCTATCCACATTTAGAATGAGTGTCACCTCCTATGTGTTACAGACAGTACTGCACTGAAAGGCTCCCCCACCCCAGACATTTAAAAGCTTCATTGTCTGTTTTCAGTATCTGCTCAGGCTTCAAATCACACATCTCTAATTCCAGTGAGGGTAGCTGGGAATCAAGATGGCACAGGGGAGAGTACATTCTAGAGGTTCAGTCCAGCAGAGAAGGAAAGGGCAGCTCTGCTCTGGCACCACCCGAAGAGAGAGGAGAGAGAGAGAGAGAGAGAGAGAGAGAGAGAGAGAGAGAGAGAGAGAGAGAGAGAGAGAGAGAGAGAGACTAGACCAGACCTCTTGGAATCCATTAGGATTTTCGCACCGCCATTTTCCTCAAAGTATTGTAAACATTTGAGCATTAAGGGCAAGGAACTTCTGAGCTCATTTCCTTGAGGTTGAGGTCTGCAGGAGCATGTGCAGGCTCCCTCCACACAGAGATTTAGAGTCAGGGAGATGTAGATAGATTGCCCATGTATGTGAGGAGGTGACCAGCACCAACTGGGACCCCTGCAGTAAGATCTGGAGCTGTGACTCCTGCACACTCCGGCAGCAGGTTGATGGTGGACTCAGTCAAGTTTAAGAGTGAAAGATGATGTTTCTCAAAGTGTGTGCCTCTGCATCTGCTCGTCACTGGAGATTGTTAAAAATGCACTTGAGAGGCAGAGGCAGGTGGATCTCTTGAGTTCGAGGTCAGCCTGCTCTACAGAGTGAGTTCCAGGACAGCTAGGGCTGTTACACAGAAAAACCGTTTTTGAAGAAACAAATCAAAAAATGCAAATTCCTACAATCACCAGCAAAGGTCATCTGTTGGCCAGGAGTCTGTTCCTTTTTTACTAGTCCTTCAGACATAACACCATATAAGAGCTAGCTCTCTTCATGAGGCTAGTTCTGCTGGGAATCAGGGATGACCAGGACACTAATAGTCTTTGTGGAACCAGAACTGTGCAATCTGAGACACACATTCACATCAACAAATTTACAGCCAAAATCCATGAGTGCAGAAAGCAGACTTGGGCTTGAGAGTCTGGCACATCGCAGAACCAAAGCAAATGCTCTCAAAGAATTCCCAGAAGTGCTTTCTCAAGAATAACAAAGCACACAAGAAATCAAACACTAGCACCCCATATCAGACAGTCCAAATACCAGAAATACCTGTTACCAACCCAAAACAACATACACATCATAGTTAAAGAAGTAAAAATGATGACGCTTAGAAATAGCCTCAAGGGACAAAATAATAATAATAATAATAATAACAACAACATCAACAACAACTGATATGCACTTAACCAAAATGAACCTGGCCAACAGTACAAGAAAGTAAGTTGTAAGAGGCTATGGCGGAAAAATTGTAAGCTTGAGACTAGGCTAGACCCTATCTCAACAGATGCAAATATATTTATCCATGATAATTGACACTTGAAAGTCAGTGTATGGACTGTAGTGCAGCACCATAAAAACACTCAAAGCTCACAGTTCATGAAGACCTTCTTCACAGACCTGTTTTAACGCTGGAGAGAAGGTTCAATGGGTAACCACACTGTATTGCTTTTTCTGAGGACTTGAGTTCATATCCCAGCACCCCCACCAGACAATTCAGAATTTATAAGAATTCATATCTATTAATCCCAGCACTCGGGAGGCAGAGACAGGCGGATCTCTGAGTTCGAGGCCAGCCTGGTCTACAAGAGCTAGTTCCAGGACAGGCTCTAGAAACTACAAGGAAACCCTGTCTCGAAAAAACCAAAAAAAAAAAAAAAAAAGAATTCATATCTAAGATAAAGATTCAAAAGGCTGAAAATAGAGATTAAAAGTAAGTAGGAATTCCCCTCAGGCCTGGAAAGCCCCTTACACCACGGGGCAGCCAATCCTAAACCTGGAAGTCTGGAATTCCCCTCACCCCACTAGGGGGCAGCCAACCACACGTCCCTATAAAAACCCTTTCTATCCACCACTCAGGGTCTCTCCTGCACTTTTCCTGTTGCTGCTGCCGCCACATCGGACAGATGGAGGGACCTGAGTTAACTCACAAAAAAGGACTCTTCATTTTTGCATCAAAGTTGGTCTCATGGTGGTGATTTGGGTTCTGGAATTTGGGCATAACAAAGGGCTGCTGTAAGCTCCAGGCCAGGCAGAGCCATATAATGTGAGACCATCTCAAAATACAAATAACAAATAATAAAAATATATATCTGTGTACAAATACCAACCAGAAGGAAGTTGATGAATTACATTCCTAGCCAACGAGCTACATTTTAAATTGAAAATTATAACTAATGGATCAAATTAATCTTTTTCAAAGGAAAATAATTCATAACAACTTTAAAGTACATTTACAGAAAAACAGTATCAAAATTAAGCAAAAGGAATATATAAAACAGTAATGAAAAGAAATGAGACAAGCCCTTATGGAAGTGTTGAAGCAACTGTCTCAGTATCTGACAGAACAAACAAAAAAGGAATCCAATGAGAACATGACTTGAAGAGCACACAAATGACAGGTGACATACTGGACAAGAGTAGAATTCCCATATGAAATCTGGACACAAAGAAATACTTGAAAATACTGTCCATCCACCACACTGACAGCGAGTTCCAAGAGTAGAAAGATAACAACACCCTAGAGCATGTGCCCTGGCTATGCCAGAGTTCAGGGACAAAGAGATAAACAAAACCACATGTCTGGAAAGTAAGACACACTTCCAAGTAAGTATGACACACACAAAACTTTATAATGCCAATTTGAACATATCTTGGACTGAATGATTCAAATATCATACATTACAACATACAGCAACTCATAAAGGGAAATTTGCAGTCTCCAAACAGTCAATTATCCCAGAAGACAGTTTCATTCAACTCACAGATAAAAGCTAGGCTAGGCCAATGTGGGAGTTTGAATTTAATTGGCCCCCATAGTCTAATAAGGAGTGGCACTACTAAGAAGTGTGGCTTTGTTGGAGTAGGTATAACCTTGTAACATGGAGGACTGTGTGTCACTGTGGGGTGGGCTTTGAGATTTCCTATGCTCAGCATACCACCCAGGGTCTCTGTCGGTTTCCTGCTGCCTGCAAGATGTAGGACTCTCAGCTGCTACTCCAGCACCATGATGCATGCTGCCATACTTCCCATTATGATGATAATGAACTGAACCTCTGAAATTGCAAGCCACCACCTCAATAAAATATCGTCCTTTATAAGAGTTGCCATGGTCATGGTGTCTCTTCACAGCAATAAAAACCCTGAGACAACCAAACACCTATAATCCCACATTGTTTAACAGTTTCCTCTGAGATTGAAACATTCCCTCTTGAGGAGAAGCTTTCAAAAGAAAGGTAAACAACTTAAAATAGCTTCAGGAAGTCCCTGAAACTGACCAGATTCACAAGCCCTGCCAGATTAAGTGAAATTGAGCTGAACAGAATACCTTTAATCCAGTTGAGCTGCCAAGAAGACTCCAGATATCTAGCTGCAAAGCCAAGCCAAGCCAAGCTGCAAAGATGACGCTCAGACCAGAGCAGGTACCTGGAAGAGGCTTAGGCCAGAGTCGCTAGGAAAGGAGACTCTCCAGCCGTTGAGCTGCCTGCAGTCTGGGCAGTGTGCTGCAGGTTTCCCAGCTTTGGCGAGGTTTGGTGCCCAGGCTGCGGTGGGTCTTGGGGATGCAGCTCTTGAAACCTCTCGCCCACAGTCCTGCAAGCAACTCCAATAAAACTCTCTGGCTCACCAAGTTGGACTTTGGTATCCATATTTTGGTCTGCCATAGGATTCCTATCTGGGGTAAGTAGGTGTAGGTTGTGTCTCTCTGAGGAAAGTTTTGTCACACAACAACCCAGCACTGGGTGGGGGCAGAGACAGGATCCACAAACCTTGCCAAAACAAAACAAACCACAGAGCTCCAGGTTCGGTGAAAGAACCTGTCTCAGAAGAGTAAGGTGGAGAGACACCCAACACCCAGTCTAGCTCTGCTAGTGCAGGCCGGGCTATGAGGGCTCACACACATACACGAGAGCAGAAGGGCTAGGGATGCCCTTCATTAGTGGAATGCTTACCTAGCATTCATGGAGCACTGCATGAACTAGATGTACCTGTGTACCCCTGTAATCCCAGCACAAAGCAGGAAGATTGGAAATTTCAAATCATCCTCAACCACATAGGGAGTTCAAGGACAACCTGGGACTCAGGAATCCTATCTTTCAAACAAACAAAGGAAAAGGAAGCAGAGGAGGAGGGAGAAGGAGAAACAACAAAGAAATCAATTTACAAAAATCAAGACTAGTAAAGAATTAAACAGAAAACAAGCCCCTGGAACTGAAGGTGTGGCTCGGTGACCCATGCTGGGGGCTGGGGCAGGAGGGGGGCTTCTGGAACCTGAAAGAGTATTGTGTTTATATATTTGAACTCTGTGCCTTCAGCTCAGACTCTTCCACTAGTCCCTCATGCATTCTTATTGCAGTCCTGAACTTCCTATCAGCGTCTCTCAAGTCTCCCTTTTTACTCCTCTGCCATGTTTAAAGGAGACCCCCGAACAGTGGGGGCTTCCTTACAGTTCCCAGATTAGGCACAAACTACACCCAAACACCTGTTTTCCTTTATTAAGCAGGAAAGGAAAGTTAACATGGCTGCTTTCTGACTCAGACAACAGCAGCAAATGGCGTTGCAGGAATCATTTTGAAGAGAACGGGAGGTCTGTTAGAATGGGCTAGGATGTGGTGGTAGAGTAGGTAGCCGACGGGGGAGAAGAGGAAGGGGACAAGGGAAAGTGGGAAGGGGTATCTGTCCCAGGACAAAGAACTGCCTATGGATATAGATAGGGGAGACAGACATGGCACATAAGCAAACGGTGGTTTATAAAGGTAAAGGAGGAGCCCCTGTGTAAGGATGAGGTGTTTAATTTTAATTGGGCATGTTATAATTAGGTGAACCAAAGGGGGCTTTTGATGGTTAAACTTTGGTAGTGAACCTCAGGAGAGGGAAAAGGCCAAACAAGAAGATAGTCCTTGGTGGCTTTAGGAATGTAATCTAGCAGACTGTGAGCCAGAGAGGGAGTGAGAAAGCAGGGCCAGAGTCATGCTGGCCACACTCAGGCTGTCCAGAGTTCCTTCAGCGTTAGCCTCCTGCTGGCACATTTTGGAGGCTCTGCAAATTTGATTCTATCACTTGCCAATTTATTTTCTGGATTCTGAGCTTGTGGGAACTGCTCTGAAGCTTGTGTTTCAAATACATTATTCTAGAAAGGGATTTGGGTTTGCTTTTGGTCAGGGCTCAGGGTAAATTACTGAGAGTAAATAAGCCTAGCGGGAGGCTTCGCAGGACGCAGGTTGGGAAGGGGACATCTGGGACAGGAGGTGATGGGAAGACTTCTCCCACCCTAGCGCCGAGGCCTGCATTCTCCGTCATGCCCACATCTCTGGCGAGCTTCGTTTATAGCATGGCCTTATTAGGATGCTATGTTCTACTCTGCTCGGACTTCCTGTCTTTAACCAGCTTTCATCTGCCTCCTGACTGGGTGTACAGACACTAAAATAGACACCCAACAGATGCCCCTCCTGGTACAGCCAGTGGCTTCTGTACTTGTTACTCCCTGTTCCTTTTGCTTTTTAGGATCCTTTTATTTCTTGACAGATCACCTATTTAATTTAAACTTGGGAGTTCAAAGTTGTTTTTGTTTTTATTTTTATCCAGCCTAAGTTTTCTGAGAAAATTTGTTGGGCTACTTGCCCATCAGACATTCCTTAGACACTCTGTCTCTCTCTCTCTTTCTCTCTCTCTCCTCTCTCTCTCTCTCTCTCTCTCTCTCTCTCTCTCTCTCTCTCTCTCTCTCACACACACACACACACACACACACATACTCTCAGTAGCACCTCGCTAGAAAAAGGAAATTCACATCCTGTCCTGATGAGTCACAACGTGATGTACAGTAAGACACAAAGATAACAGAAGATGCACATATAATACTCTCAGGCACTTGTCTGTGCTAACACTTGAAAAATTAGGACCTTATTGGCAATGCATAGCTTTCTTCTCTTACTTGAGGCTAGCCCTCAAAGTCTAGAAGGTGCTATAGACGTCTGGAAAGAGCTGTCATCAATATTACTCAGCAAGCGACACTGAGCAGCCTGGCCTGATTGCTTGTTCTTGCTGCAAGTGGCAAGTCTGTTGGTTGAGGGTAATAAAAATACTTTTTATTGGATCTGAGGCCATGCAACCAGATTCATGTCAACTCATTCAGAAGCCCAGGGCTGGGGAAGCCATAGGCCCTTGTGCAAAACCTGCTACAGTTTTCTAAGAAAGTCTGCCTGTCTGTAGATTAGAGATGCTGTCAGCTTTACTCAGAGAAACTTCTTGCAGTGACCAGAATAAATGTGGAAAGTCACACCTGGTTAGCGATGAGAATGATGGCTCATCTACAGCACCCTCTCGAAGGCTCAAGCAGCATGGAAGGGCAAAGAACCTGAAAGCTGAGGGGAGAGAGAGAGGGAGTGGTTGGCACAGACATCCGGGCCCCATCGCTCTTGCACTGTTCAGCTCACAGCCCTTGCCATTGCTGGCACAAGACTGGGCCTGCCAGCACCCTGTCATGGAGAGAGAAGTACTCATGGGACCCCAGCCTTCCCTGAAGGAGTGTATGTAGTGATGGTTGCTGCAAGAGACATTTTCTTGAATGGTGTAGTAGCCACTGTTAAGGTGCCCATGTTTGTGTGAACAAACCCTTGCTCATGCCCCTGTAAACGACCCTAATAAAACTGAGTCACAAAAAAAGAAATGAAAGTAGAAACTAAGAGGCTGGTAAACAGGAAGAGCAAGAGATAGGAGTGTGTGGGGCGTTATGATCAAAATACATAACATACACAACGAAAATGTCTCAATGGGATCCATGATTATGTATAATATATAATACAGACCACCTTAAAAATATCGTGGGGACTGGAGAGATGCTCATCAGTTAGGAGCATTTGCTGTTCTTCTAGAGGACCTGTGTTCAGTTATTAGCACTCCTGTCCAGCCACTCACAACTACTAATTCCAGCTTTAGGGAATCCGACCGCTTCTCTTCTGGTGCCTGCACACAGGGCATACAATCACCCAGACACACATCCACACAAAACCAAAGTATTTCTAAGTTCCATAATGTAACTTACTTGTGACTTTGTTTTTTAAGTGCTACTTTTTTAACTATATAAACTAATGTATATATACATGCACACACACACATATGTGTGTGCGTGCACTGAGTGCAGTGTATGGAGGGCAAAAGAGGGTAGAGGACCCCACAAAGCTGAGGTGAGCTGCCCAACATGAGTGCTGAGAAGCACACTCAGGTCTTCTGGAAGAGCAGGACAAGTTCTTAACCACTGAGTCATCTCCGCAGCCATTAGATGTGTCTAAACCACTCAGCATACCACTGAAATCCACACAAATAAACGTCCTATTTGTCTTCGCTCCAATGAGCATGATCTAAATTTACTAAACCATAGAGAGGTAGACTGGTAAATGAATGGGACTAATAACTGTATCCAGAAAGTTTTCCAATTATTTAAAGCCTTTTTAAACCATATTTTCAATTACACATCCATACTTCATATTCAAAATCTCCTGAATAAGGAATGTGGTTCTATCTAGCATTCTCCTGTTGGAGAATATTATTTGAAGGTGTGTGACTTTTCTTTATGCTGCATTTGTTTAACTCTGTAAAGCTGTGGTTCTTTGCCCATCTAAAACACCTGATGATCCTAATAAAGAGATGAAGGACCAATGGCAAGGTGGGAGCAAGGACAGGCGGGGCTAGCAGGCAGAGTATTGATAGAAGGCTAAATTTGAGAAGTGGAGGAGCAAGAGAACAAGGAGAGGAGGTCATCAGGGGCCAGCCACCCGGCCAGTCACGGAGTAAGAAGGGAAGTAAGACATACAGAAGTGAGAAAGATAAAAGGCCAGAGGCAAAAGGTAGTTGGGACAATTTAAGAAAAGCTGGCAAGAAACCAGCCAAGGCTGGGCATTCATAGCTAATAAGCCTCCATGTGTGATTTACTTGGGAGCTGGGTGGCGCCCCCCCCCCATAAAAAAAAGCCAAAAGAATAAAACATCACACAACACTCTGACAGGGTGAGCCTTGGCATCCGAGTCAAAGGGTTAACACCCAGTTCACAAGTGCGCCCTTCAGTCTTGGAAATAACGTGCTCAGTCACTGGAGAGGCAGTTCAGAGTCTGGTAACAGCCCTTCACTTGAACACGTGTATTGTTAGTCACTGAAAAAGAGACCTCTGCTGTGTCCCCTCATCAGAGCAGCTGAAGAACCATTCTGCTCTTAGCACCACCCCTGGGAAAGCAGATTCTTTAATTTTTAGGACTTCCTGGCTCTTGTTAAGTGTTCAGTCAAATCAATATGCAACTGAGGCAAATTTAAAGAAATTTTTTATATCAAAACCATGGTGGGGAGGTGAGGTCATGATCCTGTGGCAGAGAGCAGAGGGTACAGAGGAAGACAAGGGGAGGAACAGGACAGAGGCTGAGCTGTGTGAGTGGCCCAGCCAGGGCAGGTCAGCATGGACCTGCAGTTTCCGGTTCTATACTGGACACCTTACCTATAAAGTGCCCAGTGCAGGCCAGGTGTGACAGCCACTCCCCCTCACTCTTCCTGCTCCTGCGGCTATCAATGCATCTTCAACTTTCTCATCACTGTTGTCTAAAAACCTGTTCATGAATTATTTTTCCAAATGTAAAGTACTATGCATCAGAGTGTGATATCAGAGTGTTGTCTAATGATAAAACAGCTGGGAGCTGGTGTAGACACGTGGCTCTGGATAATTGCACGATCATTTCTTTTTTATTTATTTTATTATGTATACAATATTCTGTCTGTGTGTATGTCTGCAGGCCAGAAGAGGGCACCAGACCTCATTACAGATGGTTGTGAGCCACCATGTGGTTGCCGGGAATTGAACTCAGGGCCCTTGGAAGAGCAGGCCATGCTCTTAAGCACTGAGCCATCTCTCTAGCCCCCTCATTTCTTTTTTTAAAGCAACAGAAATAAAACATGAGACATGCTTACTAACAATGAAAGCAAAACACTGGCTATATATTAAGACAGCAGCAATTTTAAAATGCTACATGCCTATGTGTTTCAAACACTGGTAAATCCTTCAAAATGAAATACTATGGATTGTGGCCTAGAGTGTGAGGCCCAGGTGCCATCCCAAGCCCTATCAAAAAGGAGCAAACACACAGCAAGGTTTTGGGTAATTTATTCACAGTTCCGGTGTAGTCACGGGATTTAACAGGACATGAGGGATGAAATAACCATCTGGCTCAGAAAACTAAACATTCATTGAAAAGAAAACAATCAAAACAGAGCAATGATTATTGTAACCCCCCAGTCCCACAGAAGTATAATTTTAACAAATATCAAAACTTTATTCATGGAAAAACACATTCACCCAGAGAACATTGAAAGGTTAACAAGACCACTACTACACTCACTCTGGAAACTGGCACAGAAAACAAGATAATGTGAGAATTTCCACGACATCCTCATCAGCCTTCTGTCCTGGTGTATTTTACAGCTCATCACTCTCAAGCTAGTTACACACCACAGCTCCAGTCTTGCTTGAGCACGGACATCACTATTCAAAGCCAATGCCAGCTTCATTATTTGTCACCATCCTGGGTCTGAGGACGTGTTTCGATTCATCAAGCTATGGAGACACTGAAATACTTAACAATCTTTAAATACAGTGAGAAAGACCAACTTATATGTTAAAACTTTCAAACTTGAGAGTAAACAGAATCTTGTGAAATCCATCTCCAAGTTTAAAACACTGCTAGTGTTCTTGAAGACATAACTCTCTAAACATGTGGATGTCATGAACCAAAGTGTCTTTACCATTCCCTTCCATTTCTTTGGCCTTCCTAAATTCAATGTGAATTATGAATTCTTTTTTAATAAACACTTTCCAATGAGATTGTGCTTTTAAATTTTTTAGAAAAATCACACCAGTTATAGTATATAATAAACAGTAACCTTAGTTTCTTTTATTGCTGTAGAATATCCTCATCGTAAAAAAAGACAAAAGACTGCCCCCCCAAAAAAACTGAAAGTGTGTGTGTTCAAGTTCAGCTGGTGTCCTTCCCTAAAGAGTGACAAAGACCACTTTCAGAGGAATACTACAGGGACCAAGAACAGGCTCCTTTCCTGCCTCCTCACAACTACTCAGGTAAGGGCCCTGGATTCTAAGGGAGACAGCCATGTTACCTCAGAAACCACCCAGGACACAGAATAACAGCCTCCTGCACAGTACCTGAAGCGCCCTCTGAGGAGCGGGGACACAGTGGCTTATCTCGGCCTATTATTAACTGCGGCTCTTTATCATACCATAGACGCATGTATCGTGGACAGACTGGGACAGCAGCTTACGGACACGCTCCAGAGTGCCAGCGCTGTTTAGGTCAATAAACCCTTTCACTGCATCTAACAGCTCAGGGCAGCTCCATCTTTCCACCCTTCCACCAGGGACGTCAGAACTGCTCTGCAGCTCTGCTGCCCAGCACACAGCCGCTCACAGCAGGGGTTCAGACACAGCTGCAGACAGCACAAACTACCGGTGAGTGCTGCACTTTCTGTAGCCTTTTCACTCCTATGGCGTAGGTGATTTTTTTTTTAAAGTTGACTTCAAAGTAACCATTAACTGAGTTCTCCACAGTCCTCCCTGCCTAGCAAGGGCTCCCAGGAAAGGATGTATGTGTGAACTTAAACTTTAAACACACTACAAGAAAGAACTTTTATAGAAAGCCTCCCTTTTGCAGGATATTTTGTTTTGAAAAATTAGATTTCCATGTCCTATATTATACCAATTTTAACTGGGCCAACTCATTCACTCACTCAGTGGCTTGCCTCACTAAAATATCAGGGTGTTAAGAATTAACTTAATAAAAGAATTTAAAATCACTACATTAACCAGGGTAGGAAGCAAAATGGGATAGGGAAGAGAATAATATTTGTTTAGAAAATACTACTCTGGTCTTCATTTGGGCTTTTGACTGGTTTTTAGGATTTATCCTAGTTTGGAGTGTGTATGGAAGGGAAACTGGTGAATGGGTTCAGAGTCAGAGCCAGACAGAAGAATTAAGTTCCGATATTCCATTACATAGAGGGTGATTAGTAAAACTGAGCTGTATAATTCAAAACAGCTCCAAAAGAACTCTGGATTAGTAACCGAGGTGATGGACGACCTAAGAATACTGTGGTGATCATTTCACAATGTCTCCGTGTACCAACATCACCCTGTACTCCAGAGCAACACATGAAAAAAGACAACAACAACGAAACGCACACAACTATGAGTAGCCATGCTATTATACCAAACACAAGAAATGACAGGATACACATGCTAGACAAACATGAAATCTTGGAAATAATTAGAACAGACAAACGTAACTAAAGCAGCTACACAGGGTAGAAACTGTGGCCCTGTCTTACGTTTTAAAAAATCAGGTTTCCAGTCTCTATCAATGGAAGTGAAAGCTTCCAAAGTTACATAAACTCTGTCTTCAACCCACCTTCACAAGAAGCCTACACTTCTGGCATAGCATGAACTGCTTAACATCAAGTTCAAACACAAAGAGTGAGCTACCAACTCCACTACTGCACTTCCACAATAACGGTGAAAGCTTTTGAAAGAAGTGGACCTAACAGAATATAACCACCTTCCTACAGCCACATGATCTGACCCAAATAATTCTATGAAGAAATTATTCCACACATTTTTAGGGTGTCAAACTAATGTTCTATTTTAAATACTTTATCCCAATTGTTAACCTCCATTTCTGACACTATCAGCATGAAGGCACGCCAATATCACTTCTTCATACTGCATTCATTCCTAAACAGGAGTCCAGACAATACAAAGGAAAACATCTAGAAAGCAACCCTAAATCATGTCACACCACAGTGGAAAGTATGTGAAGGTCTAAGCCTCATACACTGAAGATCAAACGACCAGTGCAAATCTCACAAGTTATCAAAAAGAACCTCCAAACTGCCACAAGAGGATGCTTTCTGCAGCAAGGTAGGGAAGGGACTTGGGACAAAGCTGAAGAGAGAACTGAACATGCCAATACCAATCGGAGATGCTTGGTAGCAACTCTGCTGTGATGTCAAAGGAGACAAAGGGTGTCATTCAACAATATTTTTTTTTAAATTAAGCTCTACAGTTTCAAGGCAATGCAAACCACTCTGAGGAGGCAAAGAAACAAGGAGTCGGATGCCCAGGTCCTATATTTAAACGCCCAGCCACACTGTCGGGGTCTAAAGTAGTTCAGATCAGCGCTACACATCTCCACATGGTGCTTTATTCGAGCGTGGAGGACACAATGTATCGCACACTGCCCCCATGCTCCTCTACCTAGAGATGACAGCCAGGTTTAGACTAATTTAACTGAACTTAGGTTTTTTTAGGTGAACAGTTTGATTTACAAACAAAATATAGACAAGCTTCAAAATAAACCACAGCATCTTCAACTTATAAATAATATAGCAAAGCCTTCAGCAGGTACTAGCACACACTGGCTTTTGACTTTGAGTATTCCAATGAAATGCACTGGTCTTTTATCAGTCTGATTGAATCAAGGCATGGAAAAACAACAATCATCTCAAAAACTCTACAAACCTCCATGATTGAAGTGGAGGACACAGAAATTCATTATCCAGTTCTTTATACAACACTACAGCTAGAATCTCTTTGATTTCAGGTTCAATTTAAATTCTATTAATCAAACGCCCCCAGGTATTATTGAAAATGAGGCAATTGCACAAAACCATTAATTGAGAGGGATAATTATAACTGATATATAAATAAGAATTTACTAAAAAAGGCTTTCAGGAGGCAACAGTTTAAATCAAAAATTTAAATACAAAAGGTGTCTCATGTTGCTTAACTGTCATAAGTTTCAGGTGCCTTTTATTCTACAGTTACAGATTTGGCAAGATTCCGTGGGAAATCAACCTGCAAAAAAAGAGAATTATATTAAGAAATACAATCATATAATTTATCTTGTAAAATAACTGGAAAACAATAGAGGAAGGTGCTAATATATACCGGGAGGAGACCTCACAGGGAAGCCGGGAAACACGACAGGATATTTTGGTTCCCACAATAGCAAGAGGACTAAGAATGCTACAAGTCCTGCAGCCCCCACTGTGGGAGAGATCCAAACAACACAGACTTTTCCCACCCCAAAATGCCAATCACAGCCCCTGCCCAGTCAGTCTAAGGCCTGGAGTAAGTGCCAAGCCTTCTTCAAATCCTATGGCTAAGAAGAAAGCACTGTAAACTACGGACTGGGCTGTGCGAAGACACAGATGCAGCAGATCTTCAAGAGCTACTGTGAAAGTTGGGAGGGCTGGTGAGACACAACAAGCAAAGGTGCTTGCTAACAAACCTGAATTCACTCCTTAGGACCCACAGAGTGGAAGGAGAGAACCAGTTCTTACCAGTTGTCCCCTGACCTCCACCCATGAACTGTGACATGCATATACACTAAATAAATAAATAAATACCTAAAAACAAACAAACAAAAAAGTTGGGACTAACTGTATCAAGATGTACCCTAGAGTTCAAAAGCCACCCCGGAGTTCTATAGAGGCGGTCACTCACATCGTAGCCTCTCAGCACAGCCAGATGGAAAGCCAGCAGCTGCAAGGGGATCACACTGAGAATGCCCTGCAAGCAGTCCACTGAGTGGGGCACCTTGATTGTCCTTTTTGTGTTCTTAATGGTCTCGGTATCCTCCTTATCACAGATCACGACTGGGCGCCCCTGGGAAGAAAACCACATGCAGACACAATCACGAGAAGTACATGCTAGGCAACATTGAGCATGTGCTCCACACTGCAAGATACACAGACACGCTCTGACTGCTCATGCAAATGGGCATGAACAGGTTTTGTGGATTTTTGTCAAAAATTTACAAAAGAAAGAAACGCCAAGCTTAGTACTTGAATACAGGTTCGCCTTCCTTTGAAGTTCAAGTTTATTTCCAGTACACTGTGTTTAGGGAGAAATATCTCTGGAATTAAACATAAGCTAGCTGATGGTGGGAGAATATGAGGCACAGCATTCATGATGTTAATGTAAACTCTACACATTAGAGTTTCTTTTGAAGGAAATACTTCATCATGTTAAAGTAAAAAGAAAATGTGTTAACTGATAGAAGAAAGAACCGGAGACTAGGGCCTAGTTTTGGTTTAGATCTTAGCATCAGTTCACCCGGGCTTTGGTAACCCCCATCACAGAGCTCCAGGCTATTATCACAGCGCCTGACCTACCTGCCGTGCAACCACTTGCTGTAGCGCGTTCTGACACTTGGCGTAAGTGTGGTCTCGCATGATGATCATGATGACAGGCATCAGCTTGTCCACCAAGGCCAGAGGGCCGTGCTTCAGCTCACCAGCAAGGATGCCTTCAGAGTGCATGTAAGTAATTTCCTTGATTTTCTAGAATTAAAGAACCAGGTAAGTCTTTAGTTCATTTTTCAAAATTCTACTTTTAATATTACACAAAGCATCTGAGATGGTTAGGTCTACTAAGAAGTATTAAAGACTACTGATCTGTCCCTAGAGCTAACAACAGATCATCACTTCCAAAACACCAACAACCACAGTGTTCAAGTTCTACAAAGTATTCTTAAGGATTCAGACTATCAACAGCAGTCATGCTGTGCCTTATAATTCACTTCAATTTCTTATCTAATGAACCTTAAGTCAGTTGTTCATATTTCAATTGCATGTATACCCAACTTAAAATGCTAACCCCTAGTTCCCATGTAAACACTTTTCTTGGTTTTCACTTTTGAATTAAGTTTTACAGCATCTTCTTAAGGCAAACAAACCACAATATACAAACAGAGGCATTTTAAACATTTTGCCTATTTCAATTCATTTGTTTTACAAGTATGTGGGGAGTGAGCAAGATAAGGATGCTTGCCACCAAGCCTGACAACCTGAGTTTGATGTCCAGGATTCAAATGGTTGGAAGAAAACTGACTCCAGCTTAAGCTGTCCCGATTCCCACACATGTACTGAAGCATACCACCTCCCACCCATTCATGTTCACACACATACACACACACACACACACACACACACGCACACGCACACACACCTAAATGAATGACAAGGCACAGTGATATTTTGAATACCTGGCTCTCTGTGGCTTAAATCCCTAGTACTGCAGAATAAATAAAAGTACATGTTCCCAGCAGGTGGTGGTGGTACACATCTTTAATCCCAGCATTTGGGAGGCAGAAGTAGGTGGATCTCTATGAGTTTAAGATCAGCCTGGTCTACAAAACAAGTTCCAGGACAGCTAGGGCTGTTACACAGAGAAACCTTGTCCCGAAAACCCAAAAAAAGTGTATGTGCCCTGTCCCTAAGTCATTAGGAGTAAAATCAACTTAAGTGAGAAAACGCACCAGGGCTCCTTCAAGACACGTAGCATAATGATAGCCTCGTCCCATTATCAGAACTGACTTCTGGTGGTACAGTTCTGTTGCCAGCTTCTGAATTTCATCATCCATGCTCAGCACTTCCTTAATCAAGTCTGTTAAGATAAAGATTAGCCCAGCCCATGAAAAAGGAGCAATACATAGATAAAGTAACAATGCTATACTGGAAGCAAACCACAAATACCAGTACTTCCTCTCTTCTGTGGCATCAGCATGAAATTCTCTTAACATGGAGGCAAAAACAGAAAGACCTTCTAACTATGCAACTACAAACCACAGCACCAGGAGTAAGATGAGAACTTCATCTACTGTTCACTCCCTTCCACATCAAACATATAGAAAATAAAATAAAGAGCCTTAATTTGGACTTCCAGATAGGATGGTGGGCCAGAAGCTGCCTCCTGTGATACAGTCAGGGAGAAAAGTTAGAATTGGAAGAAAAAAAAAAAAAAAAGACTCAGGGCGTCAGAGATGTAGTTCAACTGGTAGAGTTAGAGTGTGCTTGCCTACTATGAACAGCAGCACGGGGTCAAGCCCCATAACTGCATAAAACTGGGCATAGTGGATAACACCTGTAATCCAAGCACTCAGGAGGTAGATGCAGGAGAATCAAAAGTTCAAGGTCATTCTCCCCTACATACTGAGTTAAAGTCTGCCTGGGATACAAGAGACCTGGTCTCAAAAAAAGATCAGAAAAGCCACCAGGCAAAAAGTAACGAAATGGAGCATAGCTCTAGACCTATGGCTCCCTTACTGGGAGAAGGGAAACAGAAGTTTCATCCAAAAGGTAAGTCACGCACCCTGAAAAAGAGATGAGAAGTCCCACCCACAGGACAAACTACAGCCCTCAAAGCCTCAAGTCAGGTACTGGTCTGCAGACAGTGCATCCTCCAGCAATGGGGTTCCTTCTGTCATTTTATGACTCTGTGGTCAGACACGAGCTTAGAAAGAAACCTACTTCTTAAAACTGAGCCTGGATAAATCGCTTATTGGCTAACAGCACTGACTGCTCTTCCAGAGGACCCAGGTTCAAATCCAAGCACCCACACAGCAGCTCACAACTATCTATAACTCCAGTTCCAGGGAATCTGATGTTCTTTTCTGGCCTCTACAGGAACCTGCATGCATGTGGTGCACAGATACATATTGCAGGCAAAATACCTATACACATAATAAAATAATTAAATTTAAAAACTGCACTACTGTAGGCCTAAGACTAGAGAACAGTCTCAAGTCAGAAGCTAAAGCTCAACCTGCACACACCAGTGGGAGACAGCTGGAAAGGGAAGGGACAGACTCTGACATGCCAAAAAAGTCCAGGCAGCAGGAGGCTCAGTCCAGGCAGTGAAGTGTGTGGGAAGGTAGCGCTGCTCTAGGTACCTAGAAATAACTCTGGAGCAGACAGGCCCGAGCCAGCTCTCTGCTGGTCACTGCTGTGAGGGCAGGAACGCTGAAGCTCTAGAACAGTGGTTCTCAACCTGGGGGTCAAAGGACCCTTTCACAGCAGAAAACGCAGATATTTGTATTGTGATTCATAACAGCAGAAAATTACAGTTAAGAAACAGAAACAAAAATAATCTTAGGGTTGGAGTCACCACAACACGAGGAACTGTATTAAAGGGTCACAGTATTAGGAGGGTTGAGAACTACTGCTCAAGCAGAACATAAAAAGTACAAAAGATTCCAACTATTGAGGGCCATCCTAAGCAGAAAGGGTAATGCAGGAGGCTTCCCAACAGCTCACTGTACTCTACTTAGTCCTAGGACACTGAGTGGATGAAGACTATACTACAGAGTGAGAATGACTAACATAAACTCAATATGCAGACAAAGAGAAGAGAGGGCCCAGGGACAGACCACAAGGTAGCAGCCACCATTTCTGACAAAAATGTTGAGAAAAGTCACCTCTGAAGAAAAATTATGTCTTCAATATACAAACATGGATACTGACATATAAAAAAAGTTAGATTCATTATTTTTCACCCTGAAGAAAAACCAAACCTTAAAGTTCCTGGAGAAAAACATATTGTGAAAATACTGCAAGACACTGGCACAGGCAAAGACAAGGACTTCCACAAAGGGACTCCCACCAAGACAGGAAATGATCACAAGAATTGACAAGTAGGACTTCATGGAATTCAAGTTTCCGCAGTTTTGTGCAGTGCAGTATGGCAGCCGACCAAGTTTAACCAGAGTGCGATTATTGCTAACTAAGAAGCTTGTGCACAGCAAAGGGAATGATTAACAAGGTGAAGAAACAGTCTCTAGGATGGAATCTTTGCCAACTGTGCTACAATAGATTAATATTTATAGCCTATAAAGCAATCCAGGGCTGGGGATGTGGTTCTGGTGGTAGAGATGCTTGCCTAACATGTACCAAGCCCTGGGCTCAATCCCCAGCATCACATGAACCAGGCAGGACACCACACCTGTCATTTCATCACTCGGGGAAGAAGCAGGAGGATTAGAAGCTCAAGGTCATCCTCAGCTAAATGGTTACGTTTGAGGCCAATCTCAGCTATGTGAGACCCTGCCTCAAAAACAAACACCAAAAAGGAAAGAAACCTATTATTTTCAATGCTAAGAAAAATTATATTTTAAAACACCTCTGAAATATGAGTGTCTTCATACCTGGCAGCCGCTTCAATCCAAGCATGATCTCTTTACGCCTTTCTTGCATGGAGATCCTGTCATCACACATCATGAGGGCAAACATCACAAGGGAAACAAACTGGCTGGTGTAAGCCTAAAACACCAAAGAAAACAAAAATTAATTCCAGGTGCATTTTAAGAACCTGGAAATTTTAACAAAAAGATGAAAATTAAATCCCAATTCTTCATAGTATACACTGTTCATCTTTTAAAAGCAACACTGTTGCTGCTGGCCTGGCTTAGCATCTTCTCTATTTTTAATCACAAAGCATCTCAGACCCACATAAAATACTAGTGCTTATGAACCTCTTCACACCCCTCAGAAGGAAGGGAAAAAGAGATTGAAGGAAGGTACAGATAATCTGAATGTGCCTAACCACAGTGAGGAGAAAGGACAGGGCTCCTGGCACTAAGAGATCTTTGGATAGCTATAAAATGCCCACCCCTGCTCCTTAGTCTCTGCCTACTGGCATTTCCTCATTTTCACTTCTATTTTTTTTTTTAAAGATAGGGTCATACTCCACACCCTGGGTTAGATTCAAAGTAATTCTCCTGCCTCAGTCTCCCAAGTGCACAAAGTATAGGTGTGAGCTACCACACTTAGCTCATTCTCACTTTGCGCTTGAGTTACAGGAAGAAGGCACCTTGGGGTGAGATTTACCCACGAGTGTGCATGTGGAGGCCTAAGGCCAACCTTAGGGATTCCTCAGGAGCTGCCCCCCGTGCATTTTTCACTGAGACAGTCTCTCACTGGGACCTAGGGCTCACTGATTATGCTACACTGGTACGTCAAGCCCTAGCAATCCACCCGTCTCCATTTCCCCATGATAAACGCAAACTACCAGGCACAGCTGCTTACTAGGTGCCGGAAACTTAACACTGTCCAGACAGAACTATCCCCACACAGGTCCTCATTCTTACTTTTTTAACAAACAAAAAGCAACTAAAAGTTAAAGGAATATCTAAATATATGTAAGTAAGTAAAAATTAAGCATCTGCAAACCTATGATAACATATTGGTATTTATAATTTACATTTACTTGTGAGTGTGTGGGGGAGGGGGGGTGTCAGAGGACAACCTCTAGAAGTCAGTTCTCTCCTTCTATGGGGTCCACAGGGTAAAACTGAAGTCGTCAGACTTGGCAGCAAGCAACTTCATTCACTTAGCTACTTGCTGGCCCTAGTTTTTCTTTATTTATTATGTATGAAAAAAATATTTTCAATAAAAGAAAGTTATTAAGCACACATGGTGGCACACACCCATAATCCCAAAACTTGGAAGGCAGAACTCAAGGAAAAAAAAAACCCAAGACCCTTCTCAGTGACAGAACAAGCTTGAGGCTAGCCTGAGATACATGAAATCCTATCTCAAAAAACATTCAATTAAAAAAGAAGCATCCCAGCACTCAGGAGGCAGAGGCAGGTGGATCTTTTTGAGTTCGAGGCCAACCTGGTCTACAAGAGCTAGTTCCAGAACAGGCTCCAAAGCTACAGAGGAAAAAAAAAAAAGCATTAAGTGACAGAATTTTCTAACGCTCTTTTACACCTGACATCTTAGCACTTTCCTTTGTTTAGTGGTGTGTAAGAACCTTGAGCTATTTTCTTCCCTATAGCCTTTGATGCCCTGTATGTTAAGGGTTCAAGACCCAAGACAGTCTAGAGATATTTGCTCGGACACAGAAAGCACCCAGTACAATCCTGATACACAGCCAGAACACATCAAGTAACACTGGTGGAAACTGCACCGAGAAACATTTCTTCTGTTATGAATACAACATGAATCTTCACGATTACAGACACTGCAAGTCGCTTTCCCATCGCCGTATGTGAATGCAAGATGCTCCTCTACTGTCACATTTTGTCAAAAAGTCAAAACTATCTTTTAGACAAATGACTACCATCTTAATCTTTTTCAAACGTAAATTTATTTGGAGCTGTGGCACACGTGCCTGACAACAGTGAAAGTCAGAGGGAATCTATGGGAACCAGTTCTTTCCTTTCACCACGTGGAGTCTTCTCCCTTTGTTGCCAAGCTCATCTCAAACCTAAGGGCTCGAGTAATCCCCAACAGGTGCACACCACCACAAGAGCCTGTCATTCATAGCTTCAGTCCAAAGAAACTAAGATTTCTTTTCATGTGTGTTAGCTAATAATATTCACTCTTTTGACAAAGTTATTGCTCTTTATCTGTTTTTCTTTTTCTCTTACTTTTGTGACAGGGTTCCTTTGTGTAGCCCTGGATGTCCCGGAACTCTCTGTAGACCAGGTTGGCCTTAAATTCAGAGATTCACCTGCCTCCACCTCCCCAGTGCTGATTAAAGACATGTGCTACTATGCCTGGAGGACACAATATTATTTCAAAGAAAGCTTTTGTGTTTAAGGCCTTTGAGACTTTTACTTAATTTTCATTGCTAAATTGTTAGGTACACTGTGCTGTGCATAGGTCTTATTCAGGAAGTGTGTTACGGTTTTACACCCAGTTTCTAGCATTCTTCCCTTAGTCACTTCCTAAGTGATTATGCTCCTGTCATGCCGAGGAGACACCTCAGCCAAACTACTACGTGAGACCTTGCCACTTCTGCTGGACACCTTTGACCTCCACAGCCACCTGTCCCCATTTCATCCCCCCAGCAGATTAGAACCACATACACGCTGAAGTATGAACGGAGCCTATGTTCTGAATTCTAAGTGTCAGCTCCCCCTTGTCACTATGGATGTGTCTTTCAATTAACAGAAAATCACTAACAGGATCTTGGTCCCCTAAGATATGAAGCTATTCCAAATCCAACTTGATCTAGCAACAAGCACTCAGTCTAGCCGCTCCGGTCCTCCACTAATGTCACACCACCACTGAGTATGTGTCCCCCCACCATAGTTTTCATTCCATCTGTGCATACCAAGAAACTCAATATGATGAAAATAAGCTACACATCACATTTACAATCTACTAAGGTCTGAAAAAAAATTTACCAAGAAAATGTTGACTGAACTTTCCAACTTGATTTTCTTTTTATTAAATCCAAAACAAAGTTACTTGGGCACATTAAAACAAAAAACAAAAACAAACAAACAAAAAATCCCTAAGTCAGCAGTGTGGTAAAATTTTAAACACCTGCAATAACAAGAACTGCAAATTCTGCACACTGGCACCATCAATTCCTAAAGAAACACCAAATTATCATTGGTCTGATATTATGTGAAAGTCAGTAACAGTCTTCTAAACCAACCATCTTCTCAGGCAGAGTTGGAAACTTGTACACAGGCTCATCACTGAGCAGTGATGGGGAGCAACAGCCAACTTCTGTGACTACTTAAGACATACAAACTCACTTCCCATTCAGAAACTGCTGTAATGAAATAACCCAGAACCTATCTTATAGAACATAAAGCCAAGACTATTTAAAACAGTTGAAAACAAAATTACTTTGGAATCCAGGAAGAATGAAGCTGTATTACACTGCCATACTTATTAAAAGATTTTAATAAAGGTATTTTTATTTATTAAAAGATTTATTTATTTAGAGGGGTAAAGGGGTGCATACCACAGTACACATGCAGAGGTCAGAAAACTTACAGGGAGTCAGTTCTCTCCTTCCCCTACACAGGTTCTAGGGATCAAACTCAAATTGTCAGGCTTGGCTGATGGTGGTGGTGGACACCTTTACCTGCTAAGCCATCTTGTTAATACTATTACTAAAGCTGACAGTCACTTTAAAAAGAAATTACATACTTTAAAAGATACTTGCTTTCTTAACCAAGATGTAAGCACTGGGGAATGGGGTAAAGGGTACATGGGACATCTCTACTGGGGCTATTACTAGGGCACCAGTACATGTGCTAAAGGCTTGGTCCCCAGGGTGGGCCTCTTGAAAGATTACAGACCTCCTCCTTTAGGTAGGAGCTGATGTCTAGTAAGGGATCCTTTGGTTGTCTAAGAAAAAAATCCTTGAAGAAGTTTGTGAGCCCTCTGACTCTCAGATAGCTCTGCTTCCTGGTTCATTCCCTACTGCATGACTGACTGCCTAACCAGAGCTACAAAACAACAACGCTGCCTAATTTCAGACTGGGACCTCTAGAGCTATGAACCAAAAGAAACCTTTTTCTTTTCAAATTAGTTGCCTCAGCTATTGTTATTATAATGTGAAGCTGACTGATAACACAACTTTGTAACTTCCTATAAATCTGAATATTTCAAATTTTAAAAAATTAAAAGGATTTGCTTTTAGAGGAAAAACTGCTGATATTAATAACAACGTGAACAAGCTTCAAAGGCTTCATGCTAAGTGAAAGCCAGTTACAGAGGACATGTCTCATAAAACTCCTATTCACGAGAACTATCTGGAAAATGACACAATATTTAGTAAGAGAAAGCAGCAGATATAAGCCTGAAGCTAGAGGTTAGGAGTAGGCACTGACTGGCAAGAGCACAAAGGAATAACTGCTGTTCTGTGAACACAGTCTCCTAAAACTGTGTGGTGACAGCCGCACAACCAAGTAAGTTTACCACACGGCAGTGCAAGCTGCACTTTCCTAAAACTGAAGAAAAGACTCATGGTGGAATCCAGGCGGTGGGTAAATGGGTGTTAAGTCATTATAACTGCTACATGCATGAAAACCTTCATAATAAAACGGTGGAGAAATTCAAGCTCTCATAAACTAAAGGATCAAGAATACTCTGTAAACTACGTCCCCTGCAACTCATCAATCACCTGTCTCTCCACACATGCTGAAGTGCGGTGGTTCATGTGCTGTGGACAGGAGCCTGTGTGCCCATCCCTGATCAGAGCTGTCTGGACTCTGCTACAAACAGCCTGTTATTCACTCCCCCACAGGATGGCCCTAAGCACAAGCAACACACATATTTTAATCACCATATGGAGAAAATTCACATTTCAACTATGTGTAAATTATAGTAATGTCAAGACTCTCCAGAGTTTTTAACGTAAGAATCACAAAATTTCCACAAAAGTTTTCCATGAGATTTAAGGATTAAAGCCTAAACCACTGAAACATATCAGACAATCAACAAAAAATATTAAACTTAAGCAGAAAAACAGATAAGCTGAAATTTCAAAAATCCTAAGTAACACATTTGTATTTTATATACTTATACAACTTACAAAAAGTTATATATCTCAACTACAGATAGCAAAGCAGTTTTACACACCTTTAAAACCAAGGTATTTTTAAGCTCCTACACTATAATATTTAAAAAGAAATGAATACTATCCTGTAACTTCTGCTTTTGAAACTTTATGTATATATTTTATTGCTCTGACATTACACTGTGAATGTGCATCCATGTATCCATGCATGAACAATGGTGAGCAGGCTGTAGGTACCCTGTTCTACCACTCTGACTTAATGAAACACAGCTGGTCACTGAACCTGGAGCTAAGTTGGTGGCTAACAACCTCCAGGATCCTTCTGTCTCCACACACCCAAAGGTCACAGGCAGACATAATCAGGCTTTTTACATGGGTGCTGGGGATTTGAACTCAGGCCCTAAGCTTGTACAAGACAGGATTTCTCTGTATAGTTTTGGAACCTGTCCTGGCACTAACTCTATAGACCAGGCTGTCCTTGAACTCACAGAGATCCGTCTGCCTGTGCCTCTAGAGTGCTGGGATTAAAGGCATGCACCACCACTGTCCACCACGCCAAGCATTCTTAAACAACGAACATCTACCCAGCACCCAATTAGCTTTTAATTGTCAGTTTTACAAAGTATATTCCTTGTTACGGTTTTTCAAAAGTAGTGTCATATTCTGACATACTTAAGGAAACCAGGAATACATAAATAAAAAATAAAATAAAAATATCAATAATTATTTGGATTAAACTGTCCATTTCTAATTTACTGCTTTTCTAATCCCAACTACACCAGTAACAGGGCAGTGTATGACTGCTTATTGTACTTGGAGAATAGAGACTGTGCATGACGAAGAGGAAAAGCTGGCAGAGATCTTTTCAAACCAGACCTGTTAAACACTTGTCCTCTGTAAACTCTAAGACTACACCAGGGAAAAGAACACATCAACTGGCCCACAGACCAGCACCCCTTACCAACAGGATGCTTAAGTAACCGCCGTGGAAGAAACCAAGGATTTACCTTTGTACTGGCCACGCCAACCTCAGGACCAGCATTGATATGAACCCCACAATCTGTCTCCCTTGATATAGAACTGCCAACTGTATTTGTGATGCCCACAGTTAGGGCTCCTCTCTCCTTACAGTACCGAAGAGCCATCAGGGTGTCAGCTGTCTCACCTGTGTAAAATGGACAAAAGGAACACAGAGCAGTGTCAGAGTATGTGCTTCTTACATGAAAAGCTGGCCATTCTTTCAACTTATTTGTTTTAAATAAAGCATGAGGCAAGTTCTTATTAAACTTAGAAGATATAGCCAGGCACGGTGCCATGCACTTGGCTTGAAGAGACAGGCAAATCACTGAGTTGGAGGCCATCCTGGTCTACCTAGTGAGTTCAGGTCAACAAAGGCTACACAGTGAGACCCTGTCTCAAATTTAACAACAAAAACCATACATTTACAAGACATAGGCTTTCTAGGATCTCTTTGTTTCTTATCTGAAAATTAAGCTCTTTAAGCAGTAAAAATGGTGTTCATTTTTATTGAGTCATAAAGAATGTATTAGTATGACTGAAGTCAATCTGTATTTACCAGGTCATTGAAATACCAGTTTAAGCATTAGGTCTTAAAAGATTTGCTAGAATTATTAGGAAAATTGACTTACAGTGACTTTTTTTCCCCTTAAAGTCTAAAATGAACATACCTGATTGACTAATGAAAAAGCAAACATCATCTCGAAAGACTGGAGTGTTTCTATCCAAGAAGTCACTAGCGAGCTCCACCATTACCGGCAACTCTGTCAGCTCCTCTAGAACCTGACGGGTCTAGAGAGAAAAGAGAACACAATCTACCTTCAGACATTCTTATTCATTGAACTTCTTTGGTCTTAATGTACAGTTTCTACTTTTGTGTTTATAAAAACAGCACACAGACCAGAGGTATAGTTCAGTGATGAGCACTTGCCTAGCATGCATAAGGCCAACTACCCCATCACTGCTTCTAACCCCAGCGCTGCCAAAAGAAGAACAAGGCATAAATTTGGAAAACATTAAATAATACAAATTAAAGAATAAAAAATTAAAGGTATTCAACATCCTACTACCCAAGAGATAAGCATTGCTAACACTTTAATACAAGTGTTTTAAAACAATCCTATTTTTCAAGACTAGACTCGTCTGGAACTCACTATACAGTTGAAGCTTGCCTCAAATTTGCAGTAAGGTTCCTATCTCAGCCTTCTGAGTGCTGGGATTACAAAGTGTGAGTCATAATTCTAAGCTCCATGCAAACATTCTTATAAACAGATATATCCACACATAGAAACATTTTGAGGAGAAAAAGCACTGTTTTGAATAAACTTGTATGTTATCTCTAACTCTCCAATTCCTAATGTTTAAAATTAAAATGTCAATGATACACATATTCCTTCTACTCCAAATGTTAGAGAGTTAGAAACAACAGAGCACAAACTTGCAAGCACCAAAATCTCTTAAGTCTTGTAGATGTACAGACACATAGCAGTGCTTTAACATTGACAACAGACATTCTCGCTCACTAGCCCTTCACCTGTTTCTTCAGGCCAGCTCCGCCCTGCCTATCTCTAGTCTCATCTCCATGTGTTCCTCCTTTACAGCAATAAAAGCCACAAAGGCTGGTGCAAGAGAGCTGCTTGCAGAGGACCTGAGTTTCTTCGCCATCACCCAGTACTAGTGGCTCACAACCATTTACGCCTCCAGTTCCAAAGAGGCCTACACCCTCTTCTGACGTCAGTCAGACCTATACATGTGTCACATATGCATGCACAGAGAGAGAGAGAGAGAGAGAGAGAGAGAGAGAGAGAGAGAGAGAGAGAGAGAACCCTGCAAAGCTGTCCATACTCCACAGCTCTGGAACTTTTGCTTGCTCACAAACTGAAAGAGAATTGTTTTGTTGTGCTTGGTTCCACAGTTATTTTAGTTTGGGAGTTTTTTTTACAACATTGCAGCAACATGATAATAACAATATTACAGAAATATGAATGCCAAGTATGTGAAAACTAAGTGCTTCTATTTTTAATTACTTTTATGATGGTGTAATTTATAATTATTCATAAATCAGATACTGACACTAATAAGCTAAATGTTTTCCTTCACATAAATATAAGTAAAAAATTTCCCCTTAGATTACAAATGTATTAGATTGGAATTTTATCTTCAAACAAACAAACCTAACAACCTACCAGATATTAAAAATGAACATAACTCATCAGGCAGTGGTGGCCCACACCTTTAATCCCAGCACTCAGGAGGCAGAGGCAGACAGACCTCTGGGAGTTTGAGGCCAGCCTGGTCTAGAGACCAGGACAGTCAGGCCTACACAGAGAAACCCTGTCTCAAGAAAAACAAAAATTAGCTCCCACAGAGTAAGAGGTAAATATATATGTTGCAGCAAATAAAAAAATTATTATCATGAACTTTGGAAACCAATCTTAAAGCAAAAACTGAGTGCAAGAGACTTGTGTATGCCAGTGTGTAACCTACACTCATGAAGAAACTACAGCTGAATCTAACTTGGGCCATCATGTCCTAGTTTCTTCACTGACAACCAATGTCAGTCCCCAACACACGACTTTCCATTTCTAAACACTAATTTAGCAGTCTGGGCTGGTGAGACAGGTCAGTAGTTAAGAGCATCAGCTGCTCTTGCAGAGGATTCTGGTCCAGTTCCCAGCAGCCACACAGTGATTCACAGACATCAGTAATTCCAGGAGATTCAATGACTTCTTCTGACCTGCAAGGGCACCAGGCACACCGGTGGTGCACAGACATTCTTGCGGCAAAACACTCACACACATAAAAATAAAACAAATAAATCTAAAATAAACTAAGTCTGTTAAAAAGCAGACTTCCTTTCTTTGCAGAAAAGCACCTGTGAAGTAAAGCCTGCTGAGGCTCACAGAAGACACTGGCCATCTGTCTGAGTCTAGTGGGCAATTCTAAGCAAAATAAGCAAACCCCAAAAGCTATATTAAGAGGCTGAGGAAGGAGGATCTTAGTTAGACCTGGTGTAGTAGGAGGCTGCTTTTTGTTTCACGGGTGCCCAGACTCCCATACTATATTATTTAAATCATTGCTTGGCCAATTACTTAAGTGTATTGTTAGCTAGTTTTTACATTTAGAATTAACCCATTTTTATTAGTTTATATTCTAAAAAAAAAAAAAACCTAATGACTACAAGAAGGCATGCTCTGTGGGCTACTTAGACAGTGCAAAGTCCCTTCCCACTCTAGTTATGGTGTCAATCAAAGGCAGCCTATATGCATATGTAAAGACTTTCTATAGCACATCTTCCATTAACAAAGCAACTAGAACATTCTCTATCCCTTTCCTGAAATGTCATGTAAAAAAATGATACAATAACATGTTTTAACAAGATAGTTTTACAAGGCTAAAGCAAGATAGCTCAATAGGAAAAGGACTTGTCACACAAGTCTGGAGACTGAACTGAACCCTCAAAATTTTCATAAAGGTGGAGGGAGAGAACCTACTCCAGTTGTCCCCGCCCTTCACATGCATGCCTGCCTATACATATCATGCACGCATACAATAATAATTTTTAAAGTTTTAAAGATAGTTTTACATGATATGTTACTAGAAATACTACTGAGCTGCAGATACCCTGATTCCAATATACTATAACTAAAATGTAAAGAGGCCACTTACTGCCACACCAGCATGGTAACTTGTGCCACAAGCAATTAGAATCAACCGCCGACACCGCTGGATCTCCTTAATGTGATCTTTCAAACCTCCCAAATTCACTGAAATAGAAATTTGTGTATATAATTACTTAGGAGAGAACCATCTAAACAGAAAATTTTTTTCATAAATACCCACTGTCAATTTGAAAAACCAATATTACTGTTTTAAGCAATTCATATTTCCCAGAAGAATATTTTGTTATAGTTATGTAAATTAACAGTTCACAGCTTAACTGGTTCCTCACCTCACTCAACAGGCACTGATTCACTTTAAGTCACTTTTCATTCCTCTCTGTAGATTAAGTTACCTCAAAGGAAAAACTACAGGGAAAGAACCAGTAGATCAGCTGACACTGAAAGCTGGATTTGGACAACAGGGACATAAGGAAGTTTCCAGAATGTTAGAACTCTTCTATGTCTTGAGCCTGTTGAGGCCATGATTATGACTGTTATAAAGTTCTGTCAAAACTCAGAATCTTATTAGAAAGCTGAGGCAATAGAGCCATATGACACTAGTAATTCAAGACCAACCTGGGCAACGTAACAAGATCCTGTCTCAGGAAAAAAATGAAGCAGAATGTTACATTTAGAATGATGAATTTGGTGCTAGAGAGATGGCTCATTGGTCAAGAGGACTTCCGGCTCTTTCAGAGGACACAGGTTCAGTTACCAGCACCCACATGGCAGCTACAACTGTCTGTAACTCCAGTTCCAGGGGATCTAACATCTTCTAGCACCAGGTACACATATGAACATGACCCACATACATACAATAGGCAAAACATGCATACACATAAAATAAAAAAATCTTTTAAAAATAGTTATTTTTTTTAATTTTATTTATGTTTTATGTATATGAGTGTTCTGCACGCATACCTTCATGCCAGAAGAGGGCATCAGATCCTATTATAGAGGGTAAGGGTTAGGGCTGGGGTTAGGGTTATCACCATCTATAACCACCATGCGGTTGCTGGGAACTGAACTCAGGTCCTCTGGAAGAGAGCAGTCAGTGCTCTTAACCTCTGAGTCATCTCTCCAGCCCTTAAAAAAAGTTACTTTTTAAAAATGATGAATTTGGGTAGGTGAGATGACTTAGCAGGTAAAGGCATTTGCCGCTGAGCCTGATGAACTGAATTCTACTCCCAGGACCCACATGACAGAAAGAGAAAGCCAACTCCTACAAGTTGTCCCCTGAACTCTACCTGCATGCCATGACACATGTGCCTACACACATATATAAAACAAATCAAAGTAAGAAAATACATGATAAATGTAGGGCTGGGAAGATATATTAATCCATAAAGTGCTTGCCACACAAGCATAAGTTTGATCCCCAGAACCCATGTAAAAATCTAGACATGATGGGATGTGCTTACATTCTCAGCTCTGGAGAGAGACAGAATGATCCCTGGAGCTCAATGCCAAGTCTAATCCTAATGCCAAATCTCAGTGAGAGATCCTATCTCAATAAACAAACAAACAAAATAAAACAACAACAAAACAAAACAAAGTGGAGTAAGTCTAAGAAACATCTCCCAAGGTTGGCCTCTGGCATCCATAAAAGCACATGCATGTACACCTGTACACACATACACAAACCACATTAAGAAGGTGGAGACAGGCAATGTGGTTTTGAGTGCTATTGGGAATGTAGAGCTCAATGACCAGCTAATCTAGTCAATCAGTGAGCTCCAGATTCAGTATAGAGACCTTATGTCAAAAAGAAGGCAACTAAGAAAGATACTTGACTTGACCTCTGACCTCCACATGTGTTGTGGAATATTAGTTTAGGATGTGTTACATTTGTTTATCTGTGGAACACTTGTTTAATGACACAAAGATGTGCTGCATTCTTTTACGTTGCATTTGTTTAACTCTGTAAAGCTGTGTTACTTTCCTGTCTAAAACACCTGATTGGTCTAATAAAGAGCTGAACTGACAATAGGTAGGCAGGAGAGGGATAGGCTTCCGGCAGAGAGAATAAATAAGAGAAGAAATCTAGGCTTGAAAAAAGAGTGAGCGAGGAGAGAGAAAAGGAGAGGAGGTTACCAGGGGCCAGCTACCCAGCCAGTCAGAGTAAGAACAAAAGAAAGGTATATAGAATAAAGAAAGGTAAAGAGCCCAGAAGCAAAACATAGTTAAAGAAAAAACAGGATAATTTAGGTTAGAAAAGCTGGCTAGAAACAAGCCAAGCTAAGGCCGGGCATTCATAAGTAAGAATAAGTGGATTTATTTGGAAGCTGAGTGGCAGGCCTCCCAAGAGTAAAAAAAAAAAAAAAAAAAAAAATGCACACAAACATACATGCTCACATATACTGCTTCCCAACCCCCACACGTGAGCAAAATAGAAACAAAACAAATCAACAAAAAAGTACTACTGGTTTCTCAAATGACTTAGACTCTCTCTCTCTCTCTCTCTCTCTCTCTCTCTCTCTCTCTCTATATATATATATATATATATATATATATATATATATATATATATATATATCTCACAGTACTTAAGGCTTTCAAGTCTCCTGTGACTATATTACCTGGTTAGCTCCTGTGCCTGCTCTAAATTAAGCCACAGTATAAGAGCATATTGTTTCCACAGGCATTGGCATGTGCTATGAAGGTTTAGAAAGTGTAATGTATGTTATATTGGTAAATTGTTGTGTGCTGTTTGAACTCACAGAGACACTGCCTCTGGAAGAGGGGTTACCACACACACACCCAAGCATGTTTGTTCTCTAATATCTGAAGATGTCCCACCCCAAGTTTCTGCTAGATGTTTTGAGTGCCCAATTTGTTCTATTAACTATGTATCCATCATTTTCTACGTATTCTTTTACTTTGGCTTGCCACATACTTAATAAATTCATCATTCAAAACCAAATGTATGGCTATAAAATAGAAAAGAATGGCTGAAGGCTGGGGTGGGGTTAGGAAACTCAATATAAAAACAGACAAACTAGCATGGTGGGGGCACACCTTTAATTGCAGCACTCCAGAGGCAGAGGTAGGTAGATCTCTGTGTGCCTGAGGATAGCCTGATCTTCAAAGCGAGTTCCAAGGCATTCAGGGCTACATACCACCAGTCCAGCCCACCTCCCAAAAGAGCAGAATCTACCAAAGAGACTAATATTGCAGATGGAGATCAAGAATGACAGACAGGTTAAGATGTAGTTAGCTAAATACCATCTTTCCTAAACTTGGTCCTAGCAAATTCCCTAATGGCTGTTGGGGACTGCGGACCACCAGACCCTGAATTTCTTGTAAACAACTTGTTTTCCTTTACTCTGAGCTCAAGACCCTGATGGTGGAGGAGTGATTTCTGGTGAGCCTACAGCTGAAAGACCCCGAGGGCTAGGGCATGGCCAGAGTACTATATAAGCTTCCTCTGAGCACAATAAAGTGGGCATTCTTGGCACTCTTGTATCAACGATGACCCGTGTCCTCATGTCTCTGTCTGTCTGTGTGTCTGTCTGTGTGTGTGTGCTTGTGTTTTTAAGTCTCCAGCTCAGTTCCCGGCTCACATGCCATCCCATAGTGCAGGCACTACAGATGGCTTTAGGATAGATAATTCTAGGAGTCCTCCAAGGTCTGAAATGTCTTATATACAGTCTGTGAGAATGACAGATTCTCACTACGTAATACCAGGCAGGCCTCAAACTCAAGGCTCCTGCCTTCCTCACATGCATTACTACAGCTGGATAATGCTTTAGTCTAATTCTGATAACATAAGCCATAACTAGTGGAAATAGCAAGAAAACCTGGGAGACGGGGAGGAGGGTACTCAGGAAGACCACTGAGCAGACATGAAGACATGGCTCCATGAGTGTGACCTTTGCCTTTGACAAACATCCAAACTGACAGAGCCCTGATGTCCTCACCTTAAAAACAAAGAAGATAACTGCTATCCCATTTGGATTAGACAACTTGTATGTGCACAACACACACAAGAGTTTCTAAAACAGTAAATGCCTCAGAGCCGAAGGTATAGCTCAGTAGTACACTACACACTTAGCACATGCAAGACACTAGTTTTAATCCTCAGGATGGAGGGTGGTCACATAGGAACACACAACAGGAACAGGGATAAAGACTTACCATGAAGTTCTCAGGCTGTCTCAGTCTCTTCCCTTAACAAACAACTCTTCTTCCTGACTTTAGTTCCATAAATCCTTTGAGCACTGTGTTCTGGCCCTCCCTGAGTCTTGGCACTCACAGATAGATATGGGTCTTTGTTGTCTTGCTCCTGTCTCTCCCCTGGATTCTCTCTTTTCATTTGTCCCAGACAGATCAACATTCTACTGACATAGGTATATAACTCACACTCCTTCCGTATCCTGGAGACTGTCACCCAGTCTTTTAAGTTCTTCAGCTTCTTTAGCAGAGGTACCACACTGAGCTCCCCCTTCTACTTCCTCAGAACAGTTCCTCCCTTCTTTCCTCCACTAACTTTCTTTTACAACTCTTCAAATACTAGATCTGGAACATACCCTAGACTACAGAGTACTCCATAATCAGCCTCCTGATGGTTTTCCCATCAATGCCCTTAGCTAATGCTCTTCTAGCCAGATGAGTGTTCCCATCTGACATCCACTTATTTACATCTTCCAAACCCCTACCTTCTTATTCCATGATGCCTCCCCTTACCTCAAAACCCTTTCCACAAACAGACTCATTCTTCATATTTCATAAATTTAATATTAAGTTTTAAGCATTTTCTGGTGCTAGGATCACATTTTACTTTTCTTGAAATTGTTAATTATATATTGATCTCCTTTACACATGATTATAATATTGAAGGCATGACTACATCAGAAACTTTAATATAGTCTACTCCTATGACATGCTTTGAAGACTGAGAGTCTATGATCATAAGATACCTGTGTAAGTTCCTGTGATGTATGTTCTGGAGAGCAGTGTTGCACTTTGACTTCTAGCTTAAACATGGAGTAAGGTGCAAACATTAAGAAAGAACTCTGCAGAACTCTGCAGAAGTTCATGCTTTAGCTTATTTATGACAAAAACCCAGGAGCTAGAGAGATGACTCAGTGGTTAAGAGCACTTGCTGTTCTTACAGAAGACTTGGGTTCTGTTCCCAGGACCCACATGATAGTTCACAACTATGTAAGCCCAGTCCCAGAGGATCTGATGTCTTCTAACCTCCAAGAATACCAGGCACAAACGTGGTGCACATACATACATACAGGTAGCCAAAGCTCTCATACACATAAAACAAATAAACCTGAAAGAAAAAATTTAGAAAGAAATCTAGCCTAGCCAATTAACGTAATCTGAGTGAGAAGACAGGCTCTTTTCAGAATCTACAGTGCCCAACACATGCAAAGAACTGTCCCTGACAGCCACAGCAGGAATACAGTATGTGACAGTCACCCCCTTTACCATTTTTAATATGCCATTCAGTGGGATTACATACATTCACACCGTTGTGCCCCCATCACTACTAATGAACTCTAGAACTTTTCATCATCCCCAAGAGAAACTACCAAAGAAGTCATGACTCTCCACCATCACCCCAACACCTGGTAACCATCAGCCCACTTCCTGTCTCTGAGTCTGATTAGTGTGACTTCACCATAAAGTGCAATCAGACTTCGATGTCTGGCAATCTCAGCTGTTCTACCCATCTATAAAAAGGACAATAAACTTTCAGGTTGCTAATGGCAACTCTACAAGAGACTGAAATGAAAAAAAAAAGTAAATATTATTACCAGTGTAGTCATCAAAATTGACTCTTCCTCTCATTGTGTTCACAACAGACTCTGGCTGCTCAAAAATTTCTTTCTGCATAAATGAACTAAAGTTGCCTACAAAAATAGAAATTATATAATTAAAACAACAGTAAATGAGCTAAAGAATAAGAAATCTGTACACAATCAAGTCTATCTCTTTTCAACATAATCTTGATAGATGAAACAAAAGGTCATGCAATAAAGAAATCAGGTTAACTTCCTAGAAGCTTCTGTGAGTGCTTTACTCTATATGAAAAATGAACAAGGAAGAAAGTCACTTTTATATACTTAGTAGCTAAAATGCATAGTTACACGAAAACAGGGGCATAAGATAATTTTCGAATCAAATTTAAGTTCAAACTCATCAAGTTATCTTTAGTATGTCAATGTGAAAATTCCTTACTTATATGTAAGATCAGTTTATACTTCCTAGTATGGACTAAAGTGTAGCTCATGGGACTTTGCAGACAGTGGTTTTACAATTAATTCCTATTACAGCCCAATCAGAGAGGAGAATAAAAATCCTAACACTTAATGGCAGGACACATTATGTAGGGCACACTCATATCAAGTACTGTTGTAAGAGCTTTATAGAGACCAGCATTCTTGATCTTCAATACAACTTTAATGAGATGAATTCTATTTTCCCCTCTTAATACACGAGAAGGATGAAGCAGAGGGAATAAAGAATACTGAACAGAGCATGAGCCATATTTAACCTTTAAACATGTGGCACTATCTCCTTACAAAGTTCAAATCAAACCACGCTTTAATTTCAAGAACTATTCTAAGACTAGCAGATAATTTCTCCAGTCATCCCTTTTCCTGGGTTGCCCACCCACTCATCATATGGAAATTTCCTAAGCAGGATGGGAAGTTGCATGCTTCCTTTCCTTAAGCATCCCAAGTCCTAACATTGTAAAATACTCACCCTTCATGATCTGCTGGAGTTCCATCTGGAGGGTTTGCACAGCTCGACCAGGATGGTCTCCTGCAGTTCGCTTAATCCGATGGATAGAAAGACGACCATCCACCACTGCTGCAACATCGTCATCTTCCAGGAAGATGACACGGTTGGTGTGCTCTATCACAGCACTACAAAATGGTCATGGAGATGTTACTATCAATAACCAAGGATCATTGTCACTTAGAGAGCTATCATTAGAACACACAGACCAAGCTCAAACACCAACTCTCATCTTACACCACATGTTAACTGCCAATGTATTCACTTCCTACAAGGCCGTATTGAAGATGTGGTCACTGTGAAAATAATAATAAAGTGGACCTCTGCACACCTAACCAATTAAACAATATCAGAAGCCTTGGCTATTTCTACCTCATTCAAGCTTTCACCAAAGCCTGTCATTTTAACCCCTATTTCTGGACAGTTCTATGTCACTGCCACTGATGAACACAAGCCACCACCAGCTCTTTGGCTGGCTTCTGCAGCACCCTCCTAACTACCCACTACTTCTCTTACCACTCTTCCCAGTCTCCTTTTCTGTTCAAGTCAACATCAAAAGGTAATGCTAATCAAAACTTTTCCTTCACCCAACAAATCACTTTTCAGCTCCCACTGGCTCTCAGGAAAACTTCAAATTGCCTCGCATGTCCCACTAAGCAGCCTCTCATTCTACTGTGCCCTTCCCAAACTCTCACAGTTGAGCCAACTGAACAAAATGAATGTTCTTCCCTCAAACCCTTCACCTAATTAGCTCCTACCTGTCCCTTAGCTCAGTTTGAGCTTCATTCCCTTAAAAAAGGATATACTCATGAGGGCCTAAGTGATCTTGTTATAGGTAAGTGTTATCTCCTCCATTATGACAGATCAAATAATATTTTTACCTTTCCATTCTCCTGAGGCTAGCATACGGCATTGTTCATTAAGCATTACAAATGAATCAAAGTTTTTCTAGTTTAGGTCATGACTACCAACTCTCTGTAGCAAATCCACTTAATAACAGCAAAGACAAGTTTGCAAAATCTAGAAAACAGTAAAGTTTGTTTCTCACTCAGATAATACATTCTTAGAAGTACTAAGTGGTGCCATTTTCTCATTCTTATTTCCTCTTATTTTCAGTCACAGTGAATGAATCAAGTATCTGAGTGTTTCTATCTTAACCCAACTCCTAGAGTTTTCAAATTACCAATGCCTCTAAATATTTCACTACATAACTACATAATTCCATAACTGCTAGAAAAGCAATCCCTCCTCCCTATAATGCTTGAGTACACCCTGAAAATAAAACAAATACTCCAAGCAAATGTATTAGAATAGGTCTCTAAGAATGCATGTGTTTTGGTAAAGTGACCAACATGCTTTGAAGTGGTAGAAAAAGCATTTTTATTGTCCCATGTCTAATGAAGTGAGCTCTGATTTCTCAGTTAAGAGAGTTCTGGGGCTAAGGCATCATTAATAGTAGGACTGCTTGCCTGGCAGACAGGAGTCAGAGGTTCTTTCTTAGCAACTAGAGTTTTACAAATACCTTCATGGTTTGGGGACGTTTTACTAAAAATTGAATGAAGGAAGCTCACCTTGCATCAGAAGCAAAGTAATATTCAACTGCCTTTTCCTCAACAGGGAAAAGACATGTTGTGCTGTCCACACGGGAAAGATTGCAGCTTCCTTTCTTGTCTTTGCCTAGAGCACAGAGATAACATAAAGTCAGCAAGCACAGAAAATCCTGCTACAATTTGGAAATAGGCATAGATGTTCATAAAATCAACAACAAAAAGAAAAAAGGCAGCACAGACAAATTCAGCAGTTCTCACTGGATTTCCGTGCACGTAAGCTGGGAAGAGGAGGAAGTGCAGTGAGACACAAAGACAAAGACTGTATGGTGAACACCAGCGCTGCGCTGCAAACTCTAATGTCATTTCTCTTCAGGTAGAAAAGAATCTGCTGATAATAGTTTATTAATAACTTTTAAAAATCTAGAAGCAGCAGGGATAGAAAAATGGTTCAGAGACTGTGGAGGTGTGAATAGGTATGGCACCCACAGACTCGTGTGTTTGAATGGTTGGTCCATAGGAGGTGGCATTATTAGGAAGTGTGGCCTTGTTGGAGTAGGTGTGGCTTAGTTGGTGGAAGGGAGTCACTAGGTTGGTGAACTTTGATGACTCAGAAGCTCAAGCAAATTCTCTACCTGCAATCCAAATGTAGAACTCTCAGTTCCTTCTCCAACACCTTGTCTGCCTACATGCTGCCATGCTCCCCTCTATGATGATAATGGACTAAACCTCTGAAACTGTAAGTCAGCTCCAATTATATGTTTTCCTTTACAAGAGTTGCTGTGGTCATGGTGTCTCTCCACAGCAATAAAATCCTAACTAAGACAAAGATAAAGACACTTATTGAAACTGCAAAAGGACCTAAGTTTGGTTCATAACATTCATATGGTGGCTCACATCCTCCTCAACTCCAATTCCAAGGGTTCAGACACCCTCTTCTGCCTCCCTGGTTACCAGGTACACTTGTGATACACAAAAATACATGCAGGTAAAACATTCATACACATAAAATAAAACATTCAAATTAAAAAAACTAAAAAGCAATCAATATGGTACAATGAAAAGTAAAAGCAGACTATAGCCAAGTTAATTTTTTAAAATAAAATCTCTTGTGATTTTAACAGCAAATCAGGCCTAGAATACTCAATTAAAATCAAAACAAAGGGGGCTGATGAAATGGCTCACAGGTAAAGGCACTAGTTACTAAGCCTGAAGACCTGAGCTCAATCCCCAGGTCCCACATGATGGAAGGAGAAATCTAATTCCCACAATCTATCCTCTGACTGCCAGACATATGCTGTGGCTTGTCCACAGTGTGTATGTATGTATGTGTGTGTGTATATATATATATATACACACACACACATACATATATACATATATGTATACACATACATACATACATATGTACATATATATGAATAAATGAATGTAATTAAAAAGCAAAGCACATGCCACTTTAACCATGGCATGCCAATGGCACCTACTTCTAGTCACAGGCAAAGCTGTGAACCAAGAATCTCTCCTATCTCAGAAGTGTGTGTGTCTTTCAGAGTCTTTTTAATTCTGGCACTTATTTCTTTATCAGTAATAATTGTTTTGGTTTCTGTTTTTCCTTTTGGTTAATTCTCAACTAAGAGAAATGAGGAAGTACTCTGTATGACAAATCTCTAAGTTAAAGCCAAGCTTGTAGTCCTGGGAGGTCAGAGGCAGGAAGATTAGTTCAAGGTCAGTTTCAGCTACATAGTTTGAGGCCACATTGTTTGAGGCCAGACTGAGCTACCAGGAACAGTTATATCCTTTCTCCAAAGTCAGAGCATAGGAGATCTTTATAAACCAAGGGCAGAATAGCCACAGAATAACACAAGTTACTTATAAAAATTCACATCTTATCCTCTAAAATGTATATACAATGACTAGATAATTATTCTTAGAAATATGCATCCAAAATTCTACCTGTGGGTATCTGGAATGATTTAAGCATGAAACCAAAGCAGTACTTTCCAGCCAAAATCAAAAGCAGCGAAGATAGCAAACTTTAAAGCGTAAGTATGCATTGACATACTATAAAAAGGTAGCAAGTGCTTACAAAGGCACAGCTTCAAGGGCTCCATTGCATTGCTAATTTTATAGCTATTTGCCTTTGGCAGGAATCTTAAAATTGTCCATCAAAAAGTGAATTTTAAACCAAGGAGCTTAATGGCACACAATTTTTATTCAGCACTCAAGGAGGCAGAAGCTAGCAGATTTCTGCTGAATTCAAGGCCAATCTGTCCATATAGCAAGTTCTAGGCCAGTCAGAGCTACATAGGGGGATGCTGGAGAGATGTCTCATTGGTTAACATCACTGGCTACTCTTTCAGAGGACTTGGGTTGGATTCCTAATATCCACATGGTAGCTCACAACCATCTGTGTAACTCTAGAGCCAGGGGACTCAATATCTTCTTCTGGCTTCTGCAGGTAACTGCATGTATGTGGAGTATAGACATACATTCAGGCAAACACACATACATCAAAAAAAAACCCTCAAAAATTGTTTAATAATTTATAAATAAAAATACTGAATTGTTTGTTTCTAAAAAGATTAATGTCACATGTGTATGCCTCTACTCCTAGTACTCTGGAAGTTGACACAGGAGAATCAACAGTTTGAGGCCAACCTCAGCTATACAGTAAAACTCTGTCTCAATACACACAATCTAAATTTAAAAAAAAAACAGGTAGAAGTAAAGCCTAGAAACATTAAAAAGAACAACTAGCTAGCCAGGCGGAGGTGGTGCACGCCTTTAATCCCAGCACTTGGGAGGCAGAGGCAGGTGGATCTCTGTGAGTTTGAGGCCAGCCTGGTCTACAAGAGCTAGTTTCCAAGATAGGCTCCAAAGCTACAGAGAAACCCTGTCTCAAACAACAACAACAAAACACAACTAGCTTTATTTCTAAAATGTCCTAGAGTTGAGTATAATCCCAAATATTTGTAACTTCATTGTTAAGGTAACAGAAGTATATCTGATTGAAATATTTAAAAGAAGCTGAGGCATCACTGCCTATAAATATCTATAATGTTTTTCCATTTGGGGATTCTCTTGTTCAACTGAAATGAAATACAGTATCACTCATTTTTCAGTGGGAAGAAGTGGCTTTAAGTTGGAGACAATGGCAAAAGCCTGAAAACCAGCCAAAGCTCTCTCCACAGCCCTCCCACCAATACTGTTCTCACGACAGCATGGCACCAAGCTCCACACCAACTACCTTCTAGAGTTAGAGAAACGCAGGTACCAAGTGTCATCTCCCAGGATCAATGTTTCTGCCAACTTTGGGAGATCTCACTCAATTTATTATTATTATTATTATTATTATTATTATTATTATTATTATTATTTCTAAAATAGCCTATAAGGTAGCATTATGACATACAACAAGCAGTACTGTTATAGGAATCCACAACTGTAGAACCAGATTATGTGTTATCACTGGTGGAAATCTTCTGGCATGGACTGGGAAAGACATACTACTTCAGGAAAAAGAAAAATAAGGAGTATCATCAAGCATTAAAGGCTGTTTAAAGAAATAATCTTCTTCCCAGGTAAAACATGAAAGCAGTCATCCAAAGATGAACAGGCTCAGCATTCTTTGGTAACTGTTGTTCAAGAAGCCAAGAATTATATATTACTAATTAAGGTTTCAATTTTTTGAACCCAGGAGTCCCCTACCTGACACATGGAAAAGTTCTCAGTAGTAAGAAAACAAAAGGTACACTGTTATTTTCTATTTTTGTGTAAATCAATAAAATGATTCAGAGTTTGCATAAAGACAGACTAAAAAAAACTGGCCCAAGTATGGGACACACTGCAGCACTCAGGAGACAGGGGCAGGATTGTTAAAAGGTCAGCCTTGCAAGTTTGAGGTTAGTGTAAGCTATGCAAGATCCTGTTCCAACCTCCTCTCAAAGAAAAAGAAAGGAAGTGAAAGAAGGAAGGGAAAGAAGGAAGGAACGAAGGAAGGAAGGAAGGAAGGAAGGAAGGAAGGAAGGAAGGAAGGAAGGAAGGAAGGAATGAATTGTGCTGGAGAGATGACTCACCAGTTACTAGTATTCCCTGCTCTTTCAGAGGACCCAGGTTTGGCTTCCTGAATGCATATCAGGTAGATCACAACCATATATAACTCCAGCCCCAGAGGATCTGATACCTCTGACCTCCCAAGATAACTATACTCTCATGCACACACACACACCTACATGCAGACATACATGCCTTCATATAATAAATAAATAAATAATCTTAAAAAAAAAGTGGGGGGAGCTGAGGATAAAAGTCAGCAGTAGAACACTTGCCTAGTGTGTATAAGGCTCTGAGTTTGAACATCACCCCAGGACCAATAAATAAAAATAAAGACTAAAATAAGACTCCAAATTAAAATAAAACCAATCAAAATTCTAAAAGTAAAATGTCATGCACTAAATAAAGAGCATTTAATCTAGTTTAGTTAAAAGTGATGCTAAATCACTCAGTAAGTAGCTGCTTAGTTCCATGTCCCTTCCCTAATTAAAGCATTAATCTATATGATTTTGAAACAGGAATGGAAAAAGAGCCTTAGATCTGAAATACTCCTCAAACTTTCATTTTAACAAAATAGTTATTAAATAATGCAACTTTCAAAATGGCAAAAGCAAACAGACAAAATTATTTTGCAAATTGGGAAAATGTCAAAACATTTTCCCATAAAATAAGCATTTTTAGAGCCTCAGTTCACTTCAAAAACCAAGAATTAGTAAATGAAGGGAAGCAGGTAAAATCCCTTCATCCATGCAGAGTGCATTCCCACCTCTTTCTGCCTGTGATCCCCACCATGTGAATTTTGATCCAATCTGAGTCCTAGCTAAGGATGCACAACAGAGAAAAATTCTTCTTATCAGAGTGTTCAGAAGTTTTTCCATGTCTAGATAGAACTACGTAACTGTATGCACATGTACACACAGATCTGACTGAATAGCATTTACCATAGCATTCTATGGTTCTCAGAGCTGCCCTGTCCTTACAACAGAATGCAGCTGGCTTACCTGTTCTGTAGAGAATTGGAATGTGATCTGTGGAAAGCTTATGTTCACTCCGCACACCAATCAAGAGGGGACTACCTCGCCTGAAATGCAAGATGACTTACAATAAAACTGCCTCATAAATAATGCGCTAACAATATAAAAAAGTATTAACTCAAAATTCATTTTAATTTGAAATATAATGCTCTTCAAATGATTTAATTTAGAAATGATCATGAAGTTCTTTTAGCAGAAAGAACATTTAAGATCGGCTAAGAGGAGGTTCCTTACTCTGAAGGCAGGATGCCTACGGATATATTGCGATGAGTATACAATTGAATGAAAAGTTCCAGTTCTTATTAAAAGAACAATTTAAAATACAATGCTATAAAATATGACTTACATATGTATTTTTGTATGTATATTATACATAATATATGGAAATATATTATGTATAAATATGTATTTATAACATGCATTATAAAAAATGAATTGAACTTCAGGTGTAACAAAATAACTACATTAGAAACCTGAGTTCCTAGGCCACAACTGTGTACTTCTAATAAAGTTTTCAAATGGCAAATTACAATTGCATTAAAGTTTTACTGAGACAGTGAGGTCCTTTTTCTGCAGCTGCTTCATGCTTGACAGAAACTCTGAGTGCTGGCAGGGAGGCCATGTGTCCCAACAAGCTTAAGTATTTCCTATCTGACCTATTCTGGAAAAATTTGCCAACTCATAATTTATAACAGTTTAAATTGTTCTTTTAACGTGTGGTGCGACTTTTCACTCAGTTGTAGACACACCCCAGTATATCCGTACACGCACCCCAGTATATCCGTAGACACCCTGCCTTCAGAGTAAAGATCCTTCGGTTATCGGATCTTAAGTGTTCTTACTGCTCTAAGGACTTTATCATCATTCTAAAGATAGTTAGCAAAAATCTAGCAAAATAAGTGGTTACAATTACTTAGGAATCTGATACATATTTCCAAAAAATATGGAGAAAGTTAGTGCTTTGGAGCTGAAACTAAAGAATATTCCATATCCAAATTCATAAATAGCCATAGTGCTCACTAAAGACAAAGCACAATGCCAAAATGTATTTGTTTTACCATGAAATTCTGTTAAAGAATGGTACAAGAAAGGAGTGTATAAAAACAAACACAGTCAGGCCTCTAAGGAAACAGTAAAGGGCACTTACAGGCTACTGAGAATTATCCTGTTACCTGAATGCTACAAAGGGCATGTCATCATTAGTCTTAAATCTATTGTACCTTGTGCCAACTGCTTGCCCAGGAAAATGAACACTTTTAAACACAAGTGCAAAAGCACCTTCCTATGGAGGAAAAGGAAACATCAGCAATATTTCTTGGTAATAATTATCAAACAAAAACATTTAAAACATACTGGCTTCTGCATGGACGCTTCTTGTTCATAGCAATGCTCTTTTTAACTATTTAAAAAAAAAGTCTCCATTTTAGATCACAGGAAGATCTCCCTAATATCCAAGCCCACATTGACTCCTAAGCTCCAATGAGAACAAACTAAGCTTTATCACCAAGCTTATTTTCAAATACTGCTTTTAAAGACAAATCACCTGGAAAGCCACCTGTGTGCGTAGCACATTTCTCAACAGACACATCTCTCTCTGACTAATTTGTTCAAGGAGGACAGAATTAGCAAAGATCCCAAGCTTCACAACCAAAACCCATCCTTGGCCCTCATCATCATATCCACTACAAACCTCCACTCTTGATGCCCTCCGTCCTGGACTTAACAAATATACACAATCATAAGTATTAAATGGGATGGAAAAGTCAGGCGGTGTAACTCACGTCTTTAGTCCCAGTACTCAGGAACAGTTAGGAGGCAGAGACAGACAGATCTCTGTGAGTTCAAGGCCAGCCTGGTCTACAAAGAGAGTTCTAGGACAGACAGGGCTGTTTCACAGAGAAACCCAGTCTCAAAAAATAAAATGAGCAAACAATGAATGAATGAATAGATAAATAAATAAAGGGAAGCTGACTCCCTGCTCTTGTAGAGGACTTGATTTTGGTTCTCAGAACCCACATTGGGCAGCTCACAATCACCTGTACCTCTAGCTTCAGAGGGTCCAACACTTTCTTCTGGTCTCCATAGACACTAATAGTGGTACCTTACTCTACACTCATGTTCACACAGGTACCATCACCACCATAAAAAAAATATCTTAAAAAAAGATAAGATGTTAGAGGGCACCTTTTCTGAAGCTGGTTCTCTCTACGGTGTCAGGCTTGCACAGCAAATGCTTTTGCCTGCTGAACCATTGTGCTAGGCCAACCTTACCTTTCAATCTCTAACTATAGTGAAATAACTAGAATCAGCTATAGTGAAGTAAATGGAATGGTAAATGCAGGAAAAGCAAGTTAGTAAGTCAAACACTAATCAAAATTCTCTGCATTTTGTGTGTGTGTGTGTGTGTGTGTGTGTGTGTGTGTAATAGAAGCCTAAAAACCCCTCAAGAAACTAGCATAGGAACTAGGGTGATGGCTCAGTTGCTAAAATGCTTGTCACACAAGTATGAGTTCAGTTCCCTAGCACCCACATAAAAAGCTGGGCACAACACAGTTTTAAGATACCCAACACCACTCTCTGGCCTTCACTTACACCCCACACACACAAACACACACACATGGAGATGCTGACAATAAAATACCTTAAAAATAAAGCTGTCTATTGTTAGAGTCCTTTGAATTAAAAATAATGAACCAACATAGTCCCTGCGCATCAAACCTCATTTTAAGAAAGTTACTTGAAATTAACATTAGCATAATTACTTCATTTTGCGCATGTATGTATTGGACATGCATGATAGTATGTGTAAGTATGTGTGTTAGTACACATGGTTGTGGCTACAGATGTGGGTGTGCAGTCCCATGGGTGAGTGTAGGAAGAGGCCAGAGGTCTGATGCTAGCTGTCTTATTTGATTGTTCTGTGTCTTACATAATAAGGTAGGGATCTCTCACTTCAACCAAGAATTTGCTGATTCAGCTAGTACAGTCAACCAGACAGCTTGCTCCAAAATCCAGTTCCACCTCCTGGGAGCTAGAACCACAACAAGGCTTCCCTACCTACCCAGCATTTATGTGGGTGCTGGGGATCTGAACTCTGGTCCTCAAACTTGCATTGCAAGTGCTTTACTGCTGAGTCATTATCTCAATCTGACATAATAATCTTAAAAAGAATGATTTAATACCAGTTGTTGGATAACTCTCTCCACCAAGGTAGTAAAACTGACGTCCTGACTTTCCCAGTTATCATACATGTATTTGACAAGCTTGGCAATGGTTTCTGTGTCTGTTTCAGATTCAAAGTCATAGCCTTTGCTTTCCTGAAAGTAAAATAAAAAAAAGACACATTTAAATAAATACAATGTTCAAATATTCTTTAACTTAATAGTTCTTTTATGTTAACCTTTTAAAAATTTTTATTAGATTTATGTTATTTTATGTGTGGGTGTTTTGCCTATATATATGTCTGTGCATATATGTGGTTGATGCCCTTGGAGATCAGAAGACGGCATCAGATCCCCTGAAACTAGAATTACAGAATAGTTGTTAAACACCCTGTGGGTGACAGGAATCAAACCCAGGCCCTCTGCCAGAGCAACAAGTGTTCTCAACTACTGGTCCATCTCTTTAGCCCCCATGCAAATATTTCCTAGAATTTTTCTTTCAAAAAACAAATGAATTTCTAATTGTATGTGTGCACATATATATGTGTGTGTGCATGTATGGTATGCGAGTATAGGCAGAAGCGTGTCACAGTGCGTGTTTGGAGGTCAGAGGATAACTCTGAGGAATCCGTTTTCCCTTTCCACCATGTGGGTTTCAGGTAATGAACTCAATGTTGTCAGGTGTCAGGGGCAAACATTTTACCCAAAGAGCCACCTCACCCCTCTAAAATCTTACTAATTATTAACTTTTTTTGGATGTCATACAGAATTTCCACAAAATTTAAATTAATTTAATTAGTTAAAATTAATTTATAATAAATTTAATAAATTACTCAATTAATATAATATAATTCAATTAATGTTAACCAAAATTAAAGTCTGATTATAGAGAAACAATAATATTATTGAGTACAACTCAATACATTTAACATATATTCCTCATATAAATTAAATTATAAGTAATTAAAATAGGGGTTGGAGAGATGGCTCAGTGGTTAAAGAGTATTGGCTGCTCTTCCAGAGGACCTGAGTTCAATTCCCAGCAACTACATGGTGGCTCACAGCCATCTGTAGCTCCAGTTCCAGAGGATCCAACATGCTCACACAGACATACATGCAGGTCAAAGACTAATGCATATAAAATAAAGAAATCAATAAAGCATCTGAATAAATAAATAAGGTGGGATATATGATACTAAAAATGCTTGTTTCTTTTTTTTTTTTTTTTTTTTTTTTTGGTTTTTCGAGACAGGGTTTCCCTGTAGTTTCTAGAGCCTGTCCTGGAACTAGCTCTTGTAGACCAGGCTGGCCTCGAACTCAGAGATCCGCCTGCCTCTGCCTCCCGAATGCTGGGATTAAACGCGTGCGCCACCACCGCCCGGCTAAAATGCTAGTTTCATAATGAGTAACAATCCTTTGGTGATCCTCACTTGTCCAATAAAGAGCCATTGGTTATACAGGGCTATTTTAAAGTTAAATTTAAAATCTAGCTTCTCTGTCACAGGTGCTCAGCAGTCCCATATGCACAGACCCTACTATGCTAGATACAGACAGTTCCCATCACTGCAGAAAACTCAACAGGCGATGCTGAGGTGGCACTATCTCAGCACAGCACATAGCTGGCCCTCAGAATGCCCTGAAGCACTCAGAACAGCTCCTGTGTCAACAGAGTTAAATAAAACAAGCTGCGCACCCTGTGGTTAACTTGGGAATTACTTAAGCAGTCTAAATAATGTTGCATGTCCCTGACTCTCAAAAGTAGTCTCAAAGATGGTATCTTCTGGGCTCACTTTACTTACCAAAAACTTTTTCAAGTCTTTGTAGTTGGTGATGATTCCATTATGAATAACAATAAATTCTAGAAGAGATAAAGTATTGACAAACTATAAGAAGTCTGATAAATGCTATGAATAGCTATGATTGTGGATAGATTTTCCTTTATATTTCCTTTAGGTTTTTGACAGTGGTGCTGGGGTTTGAATCCAGGACCTCCTGCATGTTAGGTAAATACTCTGCCACTGAACTACTTCCTAAACCTGCTGTTCCATATTTTTGAAACAAGGTATCACAATGTAGCCCAGGCTTGCTTTGAACTAGTGGAAATTCTCCAGTGTCTATAACCCAAATGCTAGGGTTACAGACATGCACACCTGGTCTATGAGCAGTCTTCTCAAGTCAAAAACTTAGTATACTAGTGGGTGTCCTCCAGTGTTGTATGCTTTTTACTGTGGCTTGCCATCGAGCAACTCAAGAGCACTGCTTCTGTGCTGATGTACAGTGTTAGTGTCCATGAACATGAGGAAATACACCAGTTCTGATTTGTGCTACATGGGGAATGAAGGGGCAGAGCAAGTCTCCTACACCTGTTTCCTCACATGCAGAGTGCTACTCTACTTGACCACACTCTCTGTTCATTTAAGCTTTGCTTAAGTATAAAAGTCTTTTCAGTTAAAACAATCTCAGTGACGCTAACTAAAGTTTAAGAACTAATAACTACATAATTACCAAGTTCTATAAACTGACTTATGTAAGGTCCAGATGACTCCTGGAATGTCACATTAAAATGTCAAAGTAGCATTCCAAGAGCAAATAAATATACTTCTGAGATCAATTTCATCTATTTTTATTAAACGATGACTGAAAAATGTTAAAAGCAGCTAACTAAGAGTTAACAGTGCTATGTGCAGCCATGCAGTACACACACACTGTAGGTTTAAACTCACAAATTAAAAGAATAATTATGTTTGGGTATGGCGACTCATGTACTCAGAGGAAGAGACAGGAGGATTTCTGAATTCAAGGTCAGCCTGGATGATATAGTGAGTTCCAGGCCAGCCAGGGCCTCATAGTGAAACCCTGTCAAAACAACAAGAAAAAAGAGTAATTATTACTAAGTACAATGGTTTAGTTGCCCTGTCTGGCCTGAACTCCTAGACTTAGGCACTCCCTGTCTCAGCCTTTTGTGTAACCAGGCATGTATTACCATACTTAATGTAAATCTAATTTCATATGATAGTATTCAAAATGTTCTCAGTATACCTAAGGATCTCATATTTGTTTCAAAAAAAAGAAAAGTAATCAAGACTACTGAGCCTACTGGGATCATTTCAAAAAAAAAAAAAAACAGAAGCCAACTTGAATAAGCTCCCAGTGGGGCAGAACAGAAAAAGTGCTGCAGCGATTCAAAGGGCTGCCTCAGAGCTGCATAAACCAAGGGTCTACCACAAGCTGCGTGGAGGTGTCTCAGTAGCACAGCACATAGCACTGCAGTCTAGAGATCTGTGGAAGGAAAAGAGGAGCAAAAGGGGTCAAGTGGAGAGCAATGTGGGATGTGTAATGACGCATGTTTGAATGCCACAAGGAAACCATTTTTGTATGCTAACTCAAAAATCAACTTTAAAGACACTCAAAATAATTACTATGAGTTTATAATAATGAAAAAAACAATGCTCAGGATAACATTAGAATCACTTAATGTTTGAAAACTGGGAACTAAAGGAAAATAATCAAATATTCACCCTACCTATACAAGCTATACCTAAGAGTGACCAAGCAGTTGATGAAAACTTCTTAGAGACATACCTGAGCTCAAAACTAAAGGAGAACTTGAGGCCCTAGACTACTGGCATTTGACAATCCCTACAATCTCTGCAGTAATCAACAATGGCTAACATGCCAAAGACTGTGAGCCTCCAGGTGGAGATACTCAGGGCTGCAGATACATCTCATGGGAGAGACTTGCCTAACATCAATACACCCTGAGTTCAATTCCCGAGGCTGGAAAAACAAAAATTAAGTAACAGGTCTGTTTAGCAGGGCATGATGGCACACAGCTATAAGGGAGGTAAGGAAAGGAGAATTAATGCAAGTTTAAAGCTAGCCAGATCTACAAAGTGAGACCATTTTAAAAAAACAACAAAGAAAAGACCAAAAACAAATAAAATTGAAGACATGGGGAAACCTTAAATAACATAATAGGAGTAGATATAATTAGCAATACTTAGACTACAGGAAACTCACAGATAAACAACACACTAAATTACAAGTGAAAGAAAGAAAACAACTATCATATTGAAGAGTTACCAATATTTACTATTGGAATCCCAAAATAACCAATACATGGAGGACTGTTGAAATTTGGTGATGGGATCAAGTTTTGTGCATTCACTGAATTTGTTTTGAAATTTCTAGATGAGAATCTAATTAAAATAATAACATAAGCACCTTGATTATCCTCCCATAACTGGCCCACTAAAATCATTTCAAAGCACACACAAGCCATTCATACCATTATTTTTATCAGAGCGTTGGGGGTGACTATTGACAGGACTAGGTTCTCCATGCGTTGCCCAACGGGTATGAGCTATTCCAAGATGTACATCAAATTCTATATCCAAGTCCATATCTTGTTGTTCTGTAGAAGATAAAATTTAAAACTCTAGTATTTGATAATGCTATAGATACATTATATTATATATAACCACACCAGCCCCCCATCCACAAGGTCTGTGTGTCAAGATACTCAGGGAACCTGAGACTGCGTTGGTACAGAGCTCTACATATAGAACATGCGTTTTCCTACACAATGTCGTCATGTTTTCCACCTAGGGAACTACTCACTGTGGCCTGTGGCTTCTGGCCAAACCGTATTCTGCTTGAGATGTGACAGCAGAATTAGCACTAATTTGCTTCCTTCTGAAACAGAAGGTTCATTCTTACCACACCTCTCGGCAGACTCAGCATTTGATTTGCCTTCTTTCCTTGTTAAGTAAGAATTTTCACCCTCTCCCAGAAAAAGAAGCACCTTCTGGCTTCTCTGGCAGATCAGCAAACCAGCATCTTGAGTTTGGGGTGATTATCAAGCAAAGTAAAAACTATGCCAAGTGGAGACATATAAGTAGGTCACCTATGCGAGCCCCATCCTCAGGATGACGCTTCTGAAGCTTCTTCACTTAGAGCTCTGAGCTGCCCCCTATGCCCACTGCTCCTAATTTCCTTCCTAGTTGCTATGATCATTTTTGAAGCACAGGGACAACTTAAACCCGAGCAGTCAACAAAATTACTTTTCTTCCTTCTCTTCAACCTTTACGTCTACCTTAAAATGGGTCCCAGAAAAGGGTAGAATGGGAAAAATCAAACTAAGTACATTACTGTGAACTTCTTCATCCAGTGCCTTAACTTTTCCTTTCTTCTTAATGAGCTGAATTTTGCAGGCATTCGCTTCCCAGTCTTTGTCATTACCTCCATCGAGTCCCACTCCTAAATTAGCAAGAGGCAGATAAGAAAGCAAGACTTAGAAACTGGTTGTTAAGAATACCAATATGAGGCAAAAAATAGTAATAATAAAGGGAGATTATATATTCATCTAATTAATTCATTTACCAAGTAGATTTTTCTGAAAATCTACTATGTGTTGAGATAGTGACAGATGCTTAAAACAAAAACTGAAAATAAGGCTTATTTAGCACGAATGGGGCCTTGTGTTCAAACCCAGGAGCAGAATTCTAAGAGGGTAAGAGAAGGGAGGTCAGGAAAGGGGTTATAATAGAGAGCTCAATTCTTGTCTGTTCAGAAAACAGGCAGAGAAAGAACAACGATAATCATCATTATTACTTGTACAAACAATTGCTGCCAGGCAGTGGTGGAGCATGCCTTTAATCCTAGCACTTGGGAGAAAGAGACAGGTGGGTCTCTGTGAGTTCAAGGCCAGAACAGCCAGGGCTACACAGAGAAAACCTGTCTTGGAAAAAACAAACAAACAAACAAACAAAAAAGCCTAAGCGATTGCTATAGAAATTATAAACTGAGAACAAGTACCACAGGCATAATGGAGACCTGCAGAAGAAAGGCGCTCACTTCTGAAGGGGAAAACCAGTCATAGTCAGGAGAGCAGCTCTTGAAATTTTACTTAGATTACTAAGGAACTTGAAAAACTTCCTTAGACCCTGAAGGTCATTTCAAACAAAAATAATATGTCAAGAAAAATTAGCAAATGCTCTGAAAATGGTACAGAGAGGAGGATGGGTTATTGAGGGAGAAAGAGGACATTACAGCTGCAATACAACAAAAATGGAGAAGGCCTGACTTAAATTAAAGCAGGTAATGGTGAGAGAAACACAAAGCCTGGATGGGACGTGAGAGGGCATTAGACAAGGTTCTCTCCTGAGTTCAAAGGATCTGTAGAAAGATTATTGGTAGAAGGACACAGAACAGAATGAGGTGTGTAGGGAGGACCACAGTGTTCAGTTCAATTATGAACCTGCAAAGTGATCTATCCAGGAAGATACTTCTAGAAGGTACCTGGAAACACGAGCCTGCAACTTAGGAAGCACACTTGGACTAGAAATACTAAGCCAAATGTGGTACCACGTGCCTGTATTCCTAGCACGCCACAGACTGAGGCAAGAGGATGGTAAAGTTGAGGCCAGTGTGGTCTATGAAGAAAGACTGTCTTAAAACTGAAACCAAACACGTGGATTATAAATCACAATGTATGGGGTAATGAAGTCATTTCATGAAAATACAAAGACAAGTGGAATAAGAAAGAGTCTCTGTGGCTGGGAGAAGTGGTCATGCCTACAACCTCAGCACTTGGGAGAAAAGGTCTGCCTGGGCTATAGAGCAGACCTAACCTCAAATAAATAAATAAAAAATAAAAAAAAAATCTTAAAGAGCATTACTATTTAAGCAATAGCCATAAGAAAAGACATCTCCAAAGCTGACAGAAAACATAATCAGCAGCCATATGGGAAGATATGCTGCTAGAAAAGCTACAAATGGAGAATATGAACAACAAAGGCACAGGACTGGGCATAACTCAACACTGCCCTAGCATCTGTGACCTTGGTCTCTATTCCCCGTACTACTAAAATAGGAAGAAAAACCAACACTGCGATCCTTAGAAAGACTTTCACGGTTGGCCCTTGATTGGCATCTAGCATCTTAGATTTCAGGAGCATGTCTACCCCTGAGAAGGTGAGTGTGCTTCCTGTGCCTAGATTGTCCATGGAAACAGTGTGTCCCTCCAGGATGGACTGCTGCTAGGGAAATCAAGGATACCCCGTTAAAAGAGGCCTCCTGGAAGCTGGAGCCTGCTTTCCTACAGAGTTCATCCTACACCCGCCGCTCTGATTTTGTTCTGGATTCTTCTGCTGTAGTGAATCATAGAGCTATGTGTTCAGCTCTTTGCGAGGCTCATGAGTCACTCTAGGAACCATGGAATGGGAGCTTCTACTGAACCCCAACTCGGAGCTAGAGTCAAACTGACCCAACCAGAAAGTAAGTTTTACTTGGCTTGTCATTTACATAAAACAGAAGGATCTTGGTTTGGGATATCACTCAGTAGTAGAGTGGTTACCTAGCATGGAAAAGACCCTAAAGTTCAATCTCCAACACAAAAAGAAAAAAAATTTTATGTTTAAATGACATAGCATGGGTCCATGGGAAAAAAAAGAAATGGAAAATGGATTTTTAGGGGCTGGAGAGATGGCTCAGAGGTTAAAAACTGTTCTCACAGGAAATCTGAGTTCAGTTCTGAGCACCCATGCCAAGCAGCTCACAACTACATGTAATTCTAGCACCTGTGCTCATGTACACACACACAAATTTAAAAAAAATAATAATAAACCTTTTTAAAAAGAACAAAGAATTTATAAGGTAAGGTGCTCTACAATTTGTTCCCATAACAATGTGCCATGATTTATGTTTTTATAGTCAACTTTTGTTTTTTAGTTCCTGCAGCCCAGGCTGGCCTCAGACTTATTATATATCTAAGGATGAATCTGAACACACCTTCCTGCCTCCACCTCCTCAGTGCTGGGATTATAGGTATGAACATCAAACCCAGTTTGTGTGGTGCTAGGGATGAACCCAAGGCTTCAAGTATGCTAACAACTAAGCCACATCCCCAGTCCTACAGGAGCATCTTTTATAAAGGAAATTACCACGAGAAGCAATATCCACACAAACAACAGTACTCTTGAAATGGCATAAGGAAACCCTTTAGATATGACGGAAGGTAGAAATTCTTCAGACCTGAATTTACAACACAACAAAGAAAACAGAGTTAGGTCTCCTAAAAATAATAAAAATACTATTTAGATTCAAGAATCAATGCAAACCCATAGTATATTTTTAAAGAAAATACCAGCAGAATCATATCCTCTGTATTCCAGTCTCTGAAGGCCTTTGATTAGGGTCTCCAAGATTTCTCGTCTTGTTCGGGGAACATGGTAATTTAAATAGGCAAATATTCCTACAAAAAAAAATATTAAAAAAAAATTTAATGGACAACTCTAATGAATCAAATCTGATATAATTATGTTTAGGCTATGCAGAAATATAAAGCTAGATTTCACCTTCAGAAAAGAAACTGTTGGGGAATATTTTCAGGTGTGTGCCTTGTTTACGCTGCATTTGTTTAACTCTGTGGAGCTGTGCTACAGTGCCTGCCTAAAACACCTGATGTCCTAATAAAGAGCTGAACAGCCAATAGCAAGGCAGGAGCAAGGACAGGCGGGGCTGGCAGGAAGGGAGAATAAAAGGAGAAATGAGGCGACCTGGGAGCAAGAGAACAGGAGAAGAGGATATCCCAGGGCTCGGCCACCCAACCAGTTACGGAGTAAAAGGAAAGTAAAATATACAGAAATAAGAAAGATGAAAGCCCAGAGGCAAAAGGTAATGGGGATAATTTAAGAAAAGCTGGCAAGAAACAAGCCAAGCTAAGCCTTCATGTATAATTTATTTGGGAGTTGAGTGGCAAGTCCCCCCAAAAGCCAAGAGTAAAAAATTCATATAATAATAAACCTTCATCTCAAATTATTTAAAACCCATGGATCTTTTTCAAACAGGATCTTCTTATAAACATAAAAGATTAACAAAAATATGTCAAAATAAATGTCTAGTTATTTTCAACAAAGCTTAAAAAGTTAAGTCATTTATTTCCTTCACTGGCATTTTTTTCAACTAAAATTTATTTTTTAAAAAATTAAATTTGTGGACCATATACTATTACATTAAACACACACATACCTTCTAGCAAGTTTCCCTCCGCCCCCACAAGAAAGGGCTTCTTTGTAGCTTTGGAGCCTTCCTGCAACTCACTCTGTAGACCAGGCTGGCCTCAAACTCATAGAGATCTGAATGTCTCTGCCTCCCAAGTGCTGGGATTAAAGGCATGCGTCACCACTGCCCAGCTCTAGCAAGCATTTTAAGTCACAAATAGTTCATATAACAATAGCGAAAATGGCTGTTTACTTCCACTATTCAATAAAGTTTAGGGATAAACTGTGTTTAAAAATTTTATTTTGTTGCCGGGCAGTGGTGGCACACACCTTTAATCCCAGCATTCAGGAGGCAGAGGCAGGAGGAACTCTGAGTTGGAGGCCAGCCTGGTCTACAAGAGCTAGTTCCAGATAGATAGGCACCAAAGCTACACAGAGAAACCCTGTCTCAAAAAACAAAAAGAAAAAAACAACAAACGGATTTGCTTTGTTTTTTTGAGACAAAGGAAAAAAAACGGATTTGCTGTTCTGAAACTTGCTCTGTAGAGCAGGCTGGCCTTAAACTCAAGATCCACCTGCTCTGCCTCCCTAGTGTTGGAATTAAAGTGCACCACCACTGCCCGGCGACAATTTAGTTTTTTTCCCCCAGAGCTGGAGACCACATTTGAGTCAAATGTTCTATCATTCAACTACAATCCAACACAATAATTTAATAATAAAAAAAATCACCTAAATATATAACTCAAGCCTCAAAATGGCTTAAATGAGGTTCAGGTGCCATCACGGAAGAGGAGAGACTATGGAGCCATAGATAAAGGACCAGAGCATAAGTGTCTCCAGGACAGGGCAGGCCTCTGCACTCGTGAACTCACACTAACTGTGGTTGCCTGCTCTAATGTGGAGTGGGACAGGGTTCATGAGCCCCACCCTAACTGAAGAGCCATGGATAGTTGAGCTATGGCTTTTGAGGGAAAGTCAGTTGTCTTATGGCTCCTGGTAGGTCTCAGCACACTTCTGCATCCCTAAAGTCCGTTTTACCCCGCCCTCTTCTAATCCGTACTTCTACAAGGGCGAATGATTAGAACATCTATCACTCAACACAGTTTTTCACCATGTTCCTGCAAATGGCAGGGTTCCACTGTTTTGTGACTGAGTGGTATTCTACTGTTACACTCATGTTCCTTATCCATCCACCAATTAAAAGCATGATTTGTATTTTGTAAAGTGTTGCAATAAACGTGGGGTGGAAATTCTCTTTGGCTAAAGGATTTCATCTCAAATGCTCACTAGTGGAATTACTGGATAAACATTAGTTTTATTTTTAGTTTCTGAGACATGAGTGCAGGTGTGTACATGCAACAGTGCAATATGTGGAGGTCAAAGGGCAACTCTTGGGAATGGGTTCTTCTACTGTGAAGGTTCAGGGAATCTAACTCAGGTTTTCAGGTTTTGGGGGTTTTTTGGTTTTTTTTTTATTTAAAAATTTCCATCTCCTCCCCTTCTTCTCCCCCTTCCCTCCCCTCCCCTCCCCCCATACCCCTCCCCTCCCTCTTCAGGCCAAGGAGCCATCGGGGTTCCCTACTCTATGTTAAGACCAAGGTCCTCCCAACTCCCCCCAGGTCCAGGAAGGTGATCAACCAAGCTGAGAAGGCTCCCACAGAGCCCGTCCATGCAGAAGAATCAAAGCCCAGCGCCTTTGTCCTTGGCTTCTCAGTCAGCCTCCACCATCGGCCACATTCAGAGAGTCCGGTTTGGTCTCATTTTCCATCAGTCCCATTCCAACTGGAGTTGGTTTTTTGGGTTTTTTTTAAAAGATTTATTTATTAATTATGTATACAGCATCTGTCTACATGTATCCCTGCAAGCCAGAAGAGGGTACCAGTTTTCATTACAGATGGTTGTGAGCCACCATGTGGTTGCTGGGAATTGAACTCAGGACCTCTGGAAGAGCAGTCGGCGCTCTTAACCTCTGAGCCATCTCACGTGCCTCCCTTTGAGACAGAGTCTCACTATGCAGCCCAGATTGGCACAAATTTACAATCTTCTGCCTCCACCTCCTAAGTGCAAGGACTACACGTGTGAAGCATTATGTCTGATTCCCTAATATTAATTTATTAAAAAATTAAATGCTAACTACATAAATTTGTTTTTGTTTGCTGGCTCAAATATCTGGATTCAAGTAATCCCCAACTCAGTTTTTCACGAAAACCTAGGACCTTGGCATGTGCCATTATACCCAGCCCAAAGTAAACTGTATCTAAGGTATTAACACTGTTTTAAAAATCTACTATTTAAAAACTATGTTTAAGTGTTTTATTTATTTGTATGTATATTTGCACATGCACTTTATGTGGAGGTTAATGACAACTTGAAAGAGTCAGTCCTCAGCCGGGCAGTGGTGGCACAGGCCTTTAATCCCAGCACTCAGGGAGGCAGAGAGAGGCAAGCAAAATTTGTGAGTTCCAGGACAGCCATGGATACACAGAGAAACCCTGTCTTGAAAAACCAAACAAAGAAAGATTCAGTCATCTCCTTTTCTGTGGATTCCAGAGATAAAACTCTGGCCCCCAAATATTCTTAAATTGTATTTTGTGTGTGTGAATGTGAACATGTGTGCGCCATGGTGTATGCACATGGAGGACAGAAAGTGGGAGTTTTCTTGCAGTTCTTTCTCTCCTTACAACATGTGGGGTCTGGAAATTGAACTCAGATCATCAGATTGGCAGCAAGCAGTACCTTTACCCACTAAACCATATTGTCAGCCCAAAACACCCACTCTCCTGTGTCTGACGAATCTCAGAATGCCAGAGACAGGACTGCGACAGCACCTGCAGCCACTGTATTTGCATTTAATTTTGTTTTCTCTGACCAAAGAACAATCCCTTGAAGGCAACTCCCTTGAGTCATCTCTCCAGAGACAGTGCTATCAATCACTTCATAAATCTTCTAATACTTTCTAGGTAACCTGAAACATACAGTTGAAAATTCGCAAGTCACAAGAAACAACACTAACTTTTGCTCAGTGCTAAAAAGGTGTAAGATAAAGGTTTCCTAATTAAAAGCTTAAAAAAACTGAGTCAAAGTCAGGTGCAGTAGCGCACACCTTTAATCCCAGCACTCTGGAAACAGAGGCAGGTAGATCTCTGTGAGTCTACAGAGCAAGTTTCAGCACAGCAAGGGCTATTAAATAGAGAAACCCTGTCTTGAAAAACCAAGAGTAGTAGTAGTAATAATAATTTGAATCAAAGTTACTAGGCTTAGTTTTAAAAGTTTCGAGAACCGTTTTTATTTTTATTTTATTATATTAAAAACCCTTTTTTATTCTTGTGAATTTTAGATCTGCAGGAGTAGGCATCAGACAGGTATTACAAAACCCTTTCCCTCCTCTACGGCTCATTTCTAGTAACCTCTCCCTTTCCTAGGAAATGTGTACTAAGCAATTAGTAAATTCCCCTCAGTTTCTCTATATCCAGTATGATTTCTAAGGCTGTTAAACAGTACTGGTTTTATGAGTTACCCTAGCAACCAGTTTCGGCATCCCTCAATTGCCTTCAAAGCCATTAGACAGTTTAATTACAAAAAAGTTTAAAATATTCATTTCAGGATACTTTCAAATTGCAAGCTCTCTTACTGCTTTTGAGTAGAGACTGTCATTATAAAATGTCATTTATATATAACATCATATTGAAAAGATGCAACTCCAATTTATTTAACATCCAGCAATACCTATGAAAAGCAGGGGTAGTTTTAATGAACTGAAGATACAACTCAGCAAAACCAAAATGAATACAAACACAGTGGACATAGGATTTTAAAAAATCAAGAGGTGGAGAGATGGCTCAATGGTTAAGAGAGGGCTGGGGTTCTCCCAGAATTAAAAAAGGGCTGGGGAACTGGGAGTGTAGCAATTTGGTAGAGTGAGTACCAAGTAAGAAAGAAGCCCTGAGTTGATCCCCAAGACCCTATATGAGACATAGCAGCACATCTCTAAAATCTCAGCACTTGGAGAGGTAGAGGCAAGAATCAGAAGTTCAAGGTCATTTTTGGCTATGTAAGTTCCAGCCTGGACTACACCAGAACCTGTCTAAATAAACCAACCAACAAAGAGGGGAGGCAGGAACACGGCACTGGTGATATAATTCCTTAGTGGTGGAGAGCTTAGTGAGAAGCCTTGGATTTGTCTCTAGAAACACCAGAAACAAAAACAAAAATGGAGCTAGAAGATGAGGAGAAGGCTAGGAGGTTGAGAGAGCACTTGCTGTTCTTGCAGAAGACCAGGGTTTGGTGCCCAGCACCTACATGGCAGCTCAGAACTGTCTGGAACTCTAGTTCCCAGGGATTCAACACCATCTTTTTTTTTTTTTTTTTTTTTTTTTTCCGAGACAGGGTTTCTCTGTGGCTTTGGAGCCTGTCCTGGAACTAGCTCTTGTAGACCAGGCTGGTCTCGAACTCACAGAGATCCACCTGCCTCTGCCTCCCAAGTGCTGGGATTAAAGGCGTGCGCCACCACCGCCCGGCCTCAACACCATCTTTTGCCCTCATTTGGAACACTGCACACACATGGCATACACAAATATATGCAAGCAAAACACTTTTACACATAAATACATAAAAAAATTAAATTACTAAGATTAAAAAAAAGGAACCATGCATGATGGCTCCCACCTGAAGTGTCAGGTAGAAATAGAAGTACTGAGTTTGAGATCAGCAGCCGGGACTACATATAGTTTAAGATGGTGTGCTGATTATTTTTTCTAAATTTGATATAAACTGGATCACCTGGGCAGAAACCCTCACTGCCTCCACCGGATTGGCTTATGGATATGCCTGAGAGACAGCTTGACTAATGATCGATGTGAAGGAGCCGAAACCACTGTGGACAGTACTGCCCATGAACGGGTGTTATATAAGAAAGCAAGCTGGACAAGCTATGGAGAGCAAACCAGTAAGCAGCTCCTGTTTCTCCACGGTCCCTGCTTCAGCTCCTGCCTCAAGCTCCTGCCCTTGCTTTCCTCAATGAGACTTTAACCTGTAAGATATAATAAACCCTGCCCTCTCCAAGCTGATTTTGATCATGACAGCAACAGGAAAGCAAAGTAGCCTAGGTAAGCACCTCCAAAATAAATAAATAATAAAAAGAGGGCAAGAATCAAGAATAAAAGACAAAATAATTAAAAATAGGCACCCTAGCCGGGCGGTGGTGGCACACACCTTTAATCCCAGTACTCGGGAGGCAGAGGCAGGCGGATCTCTGTGAGTTCGAGGCCAGCCTGGTCTACAAGAGCTAGTTCCAGGACAGGCTCTAAAAAAGCTGCAGAGAAACCCTGTCTCGAAAAACCAAAAAAAGAAAAAAAAATAGGCACCCTATTCTCTGGGAAATATATAATACTAACATAAGGTATTACTAAGTTAATATACTGCTTTCCAAATTTGCCTGACTACAAAATCTTTTTTAAAAATATTTTATGAGTGCTCTATCTGCATGTACGACTTTATGCCAGAAGAGGGCATCAGATTCCACTAGAGATGGTTGTGAGTCACCATGTGGTTGCTGGGAATTGAACTCAGGGCCTCTGGAAGAGCAGTCAGTGTTCTTAACCATTGAGACATCTCTCCAGCCCCATACAAAATCTTTTGATTGATGGCCCAAACATATAGCAAACATTTTGACAGTTTTATCAGAATATTGAATTGAAAAACACATAACATAGAATTTTAGTTATTCTTTTGCTTTAATGTTTTACAATACTGAAAAAAATGTAATCTTTCAGAAAAATTAGGTAGCAGGAAGTTTGTAAATATTCTCACATTTTCATGAATATCTCTGCTTAAAAATTTTATTTCAACAATTAAAACATTAAAATAATTGTTTTCCTCATTCCAGTTGTGCTGTGGCTTATTCAGTTTTGGTAGTTGATAAATGAATAAAAATATACTCAATAGTAAAAGTGTAAAATCTAATCTAGAGCTTCACAGCTTGAGAATAGCTATTGTAATTATACAGAAACATGTATAGACTTTAGGCAGGGTTAATTTTGACATGTGAGGTTTATTTGTAAGTTTTTTAAAAGTAAATTTTATATAAAATTAAAGTAATTCTAATAAAAATTTTTTAAAAGTTAAAAGATATGGAAGGTAGACATTGCTATATCCCCAATCCTTGAGGAGCTAGGGTGGAAGAACAGGACTCATGGCTGTTTGAATAAAAATGGCCCCCCACAGGCTCACAGAGAGTGGCACTATGAGGTGTGGCCTTGTTAAAGTAAGTGTGGCTTTGTTGAAGGAGGTGTGTCTTTTAAGGTCTCAGAAGCTCAAGCTGGGCCCAGTGGCTCACAGTCTCTTCCTGTTGCCTGCGATCAAGATGTATTGCTGCTCTCAGCTCCTTCTACAACACCAAGTCTGCCTGCAAGTCACCACGTTTCCTGACACAACAACAATGGGCTACACCTCTGAACCGGTCATAAGAGTTGTCGTGGTCAGTGTCTCTTCACAGCAACAAAACCCTAACTAAAACATAAGTTCTAACCTGACATACATCAAAGTCTGGAAAAGACAGGAAACAAATGAAACGGAAGAAAAAATAACCTCATCTTTTTAAATCTCAGATTTTACCTTAAAGGCAATGAGCTGAGAGGCAGGGTCTTAGAAATGTTTCAAATACTGTGTGCTAGCACACTCATTGTTCGTAGTCAGGGAAACTCAGGTTAATGGCTGGCCTGCACTAGTAGCCACTGTAACTAACAATGTCTCCTAAGGCTTCCTTCAGGAACTAGATTTGATTTCTGTTTTCTTTTTGTTTTACACTTTCCTTCCTGGAACAAGATGAGGAAATAACCTGCAACCAGAATGTCAGGTACTTGACTACGTACACAACTAACTCATCACTCAAACACAGTTAATTAGCTGGGAGTGGTGACAGAGTCCAGTAAGCCCAGCACAGTCTTAAGGAGGATCAGAAGTTCAAGGCTAGGTACAGTGAATTCAAGGCCAAGATAGGTGAGAAAACAGCTAACTACCAAAGGCAACACACTAGTAATTAACCAGCTTGGAAGTCCACCACTTACAATTCCAAACTACCTTACAGATGTTTTGCAAAACCGATCTACTAATTAAACAGTAAAAGCTAATTGGTTATGAAGTCAGCCCTACACTGACTTCAATACACTATAGGTGTTTCCGTTTTGATGCTTTAGAATCTAGAATCTCTTAAGCCTTAACCTGCTCTTCATTTTCAGAAGGCGAAATGATTAGACCCAGGGAAAACCCACCTCCTGCTCAGCTCTTTCAAGCGAAAGACTACGAAGGTTTCTTAACAGCTTCAACCCTACAACACCTCTCCTTAAAACTCTTCTTTCTTGGGAGCCAGGCATGGTACCGCGGTCCATGCCCAGAATCTCAGCACTCATGAGGCTGAAGGAGAGCTATGATCTGGGCCAGAGAGTATCTCTAAAGTGCTCTTTCTTCTAGTGGTAACATCAACTGTCAGTTTTAAAAGGAAAGGTAAGAATATAACTCTTCTTATGGACTGTTAATGGCTCATTCCCATTTTAGAGTATTATTAGTCATGACACATAATTCTCACAGAAACACTTTCAAATAATCTTAGAACATGGACTAAAAGGGCCTAACTTTGCTTTTTGAATGGTTCTAGTAAAGACATACGTTAAAGAGCTGCACATGCATGATGTGTGACCTCTGGCCAGGACTCTTGCCCCGTCTCTTTCACAAGATCAGCTCTGAGGCCACTTAATCAAGTTATTGATTTAGTAATGGTTCCTCTTGAGAGACTTAAGAATGGCAGGAAGTTAATGTGCAAAATCACTGTTGGAGTTCTAGCTTGAGTTCTACTAGGTCTGCCTAACATACAGTGACTAGAATTAAGGTTGTTTTTTTTTTTTTTTTTAAGTGCAAGACAAATTCAAGAAATGCTACCAGCCAGGTGTCATTCATATTTGTAACCACAGCACTTGGGACAGTGAGGCAGGACACTGAACTCCGGGCCAACCTAGACTACTGAGCGGGACCAGGTTACAAAAAGAAAAAAAAAAGGGGGGGCGGGGGGGGGAGGGTGTGATGAAGGAAGGCTGGGGGTGTGGGGGTGTGGCTAGGGGACAGAACAGAGGACTCGCTTAGCAAGCAGACTTTATGAGTTTAACCCCCAGTACCACACAGTGTGCCCACAGGTAGCCTCACTCACCTGGTGGACCCTCCTGCGGGCATCCCTCCATACCTCCTCTGAGGGCACTTTCAGCCCCGCACTTCCTCTAATGTAGACATTTATCTATCCTCGGAGCTCCACGCAAAGGTGCCCCTTGAGCGCCCTGATATCCTTCCAGACACCCCCACCGCCCCAGCCACTTTAGTAGCTCTGACTCACGGGGGCCCCACAATCTCCTCGGCGGCCCCCTGTCTCCAGCATATTAACTCCGGCCGCCCGCTCAACCCAGAAATCCCCATTTTGGAGTCCCTGCCCCCCGCACGCCCTTCTCCCCAGACACCCTTCTCCTCAGGACGCCGGCCCCTCAGGCCACCTCTCTCCTCGGGACCCCCGCCCCAAGCCCGCTCGTTGACTCGCACAGTCCACCTCTGCCTTCACTGCGCGGGCCCTGAGGCCGCCACACGCCCCCATCGCGGCCCTTACCGCACATGATGCTGGTCGCGGGGCGAGAGCCGAGCGGTCGGGCGCGCGAGAGCTTCGGAAACGAGGACGAGCTTGGGCCGGGGTGGCGGCGACGAGGCGGACTCCAGGATGCGACGGCACGGACACGACTGCCGGACTCGCGGCTCGGCCCTCAACCGCCGCCCCGCCCCCCGGCAACGCGCGCCGCCGCGGCTCTCCCATTGGGCCACGCCCGCGCCGCTCACGCGCAGGCCTCGGCCCCCTGCCCAATGCGCGCAGGCGCGGGGCTCCGGGCAGCGGAGACGTGGCAGGGGCTCGTCCAGCATCCGGCTCAGGTTCCTGGAGCCGCCCGCCTAGGGTGAGCCGTGCCGTGGAGGCGGAGTGGGAGAGAGGGAATATTTACAGAACACTTTGCAATCCGCGAGGGGCAGAGAGAAAGAAAACCGGAGGAAGGAAGGGAGAGCCTGGGACAGACACGCCTGTGTGGAGCAGGGACGGTGGCCGGAACTGGGCGGGTGGCACAGAGGTGCAGGAGCCTGCAGGCCGCCCTCGGGCTGCCTTTCCGGTGATGGCCTGAGCAGTAGGCAAGATGCTCGGCGCCCCACTTTGCCTTCCTCACTCTATTCTTTGATTAGGGTACCACAGCGGTCCCAGCACTGCCCACCTGAGAGGACTAGAGGGATTCTGAGGGTACGGTGCACCCGCGTCGCTCATGCCGTAAATGAACTCTCCATTGCAAAGAGGGGAGACGTTCTGAGAAGCTAGTATCGGGCCTTTGCTTCAGGAAGGTTGTCAGCCCTCTGTTGATAGCTCTAAAGGAAATAAATGAACGGGGCCAACGCAAGCTGGTGTGCTGACAGCCTGTACCCCCTTCCTACCGCATGTTCGAGCCCCATGTGTCCTAACAGCACCGGTATTCAAACCTGCACACCTGGGTTACTCTGCAGAGTCCCACATCCCTGTCACTATTAAAGGCGACCTCTTTTTGTCTTCCCCAGGCTTTAACTTCTCTTCCTTTGATCTACCTCAAAAAATAGGCTTCTGTGTTAAGGGCTGTTTTCTCCCTCCCCACTAAGTTCTAAGTTCCTTTATGATGTAGTGGGGTTTTTTTGTATACCTGCTTAGTATAGACCCTAGGTGGCGAATCAAAATTGTTCTTGTGGCTGGAGAGATGGCTCAGGGGATAAAGACACTCAGAAGACGCCTGAGTTCCATCCCTGGGCCCCTCAAAGGTGTCTTCTAATCATTGCGCGCGCGCGCGCGCGCACACACACACACACACACACACACACCTGACCAGCTGTACCCCAAAACTGAATACATAAATGTCATAAAAAATGTTTTTGAAGGAGTGATAAATGCCATAGGCACAGAATTGGCCATCACCTGGCTATAGGTGCAGGGAAGCAAAGGCAGCTCAGTTTTTCATCACCTACCTTAAATAGAGACTAGAAAATGTAGTCACTCATCCGAAAATGCTTCATTATTCCACGCCATTAAACATGTCTCTAGATGATCTTGGCAGAGTGTTAACACTGGACTGTTCATTAAAGAGCAATGCATTTCTTAGAAACAGACCCCTGGATAGACACCTTAGCCTAAAGACCAGCTGAGAGAGGACTAGGATGATCCTGCCCAAGAGTCCAAAGCACTTTGCATCCCTTGTTTGCAGGCAGCAAACCTGTTGGGGCCACATAGAACATGGCAACAGTACCAGTGAAGTGTTCCCTACTGTAGTAATCTGCCCAGCCCTTTCTGCTTCCTGCTGGTTCAGTCGTTCACACATCTCCATTCTCCCGCTATCTCGGTAGGTGGGGCACCAGCTGAAAGGAAACTTAAGGCCAGTGTTCTCCAACCCAACCTTGAACAAGCTCACTAAACCACCAGGACAAAGAGCGCCTTGTAACCCTGTGCCAGCTGAGCCACTGCCGCTCTACGTAGAGCTCTGCCTTCCCTGGGCCGAGAGGAGAAAATAAACAATGTGTGGAGGAAAGAGGTCATCTGTGTCTAACTTGAACATCTGGGACCATGGAAAGGATTTCTACTAAACAAACAGCACTAAACAAATTTAAGGAAAGACGGGAAAGGGAAAAAGGAGGGAGGGTATTTGTCTTAGGGTTTCTATTGCTGCAATGAAACACTGTGACCAAAAAGCAAGTTGGGGAAGGAAGGGTTTATTTAGCTTACGATTCCACATCACGGTCTATTATGGAAGGAAGCTAGGACAAGGACTCAAACAGTGCAGGATTCTGGAGGCCAGAGCTGATACAGAGGCCATGGAGAGGAGCTGCTTACTGGCTTGCTCCTCGTGGTTTGCTCAGCCTGCTTTCTTATAGAACCCATGACCATCAGTCCAGGGGTGGGCCCTCCTCCAACAATCATGAATTTAAAAAATTACTTTACAGCCGGGTCTTATGGAGGTAGTTTCCTCAGCTGAGGTTCCTTCCTCTCAGGTCACATTTCAAGCTTAGACTAGCCAGTGCAGTGTTATCTGTCCTCTCTTCATGGGGGTCTACTTCCCTATCCACACAGTCAGGCCCCTTAGCCCTGGTGGTTCCATGCTGTGGCCCTACTGAGCAGTCAGGTAGGCTGAAGGCCACCAGCACTCCTGGTCACTGAGTCGAAAGGAAGGGGGCCTGTGAGGTGACTTAGTTGGTAAGGGTACTTGCTGCCAAGCCTGACGGCCTGAGTTCTGTCCCCAGAACCTACACGATGGAAGGAGAACCAACTCCCCAAGCTTATCCTCTGTCCTTCACACACCTGTGCACACACAGACATATATGAAAATGTTTCAATTGAGCCACCATGTAAATAGCTCTAAGATTTTTCACCTTCCTCATTTTTGTGAATTCTGTTACCCCTTATCCAAAGTCTAATAAATGGCGATAAAAGTATTGTGTGAGATGAAACCACAGGTGCTAGGGGACATGTGTGGGGAGTGTGGGGAGCGGGTCGAAGGGATGGTGGCAAGTACTCTGCCTGAGGCCCGTGAGAAGGGAAACACTCAGGCCAGAACTCAGGCTGAGGCAAAGTATCAGGAGTTTATGGTCATCCCTGACAGCAAAGAAAGTTCTAGGCCAACCGAGACCCTGTTCCAAAACACGCGCCAGGCTGCAGAGACAGAGGCTGCAGAGACAGCTCAACATTTGGAATGCTTGCTGTTCTTCCAAAGGACCAGAGTTCAGTTCCCAGCACCCAAGTAAGGTGGCTCACAATGTCGGTAACTCCGACTCCAGGGGATACAGTACCTTCTCCTGGGTTCCACCATTACCTACACACACCACCAGCACCACCAAGTGACTGCAGAAAGACCCTGGATTGGGCCCCTTTGGCTCCACTACTACCCCAGCTCAATCTGTAGACCTTCTTGGCAGAATAGCCCTTCAAATACAGACCTGATCATTCTCCCTGCTCCAGGTTAAGCCCACGTACAGCACCTTGTAATCCAGCTACCCCGAGCCCCTCGGAAATAAAACAGTCTCAAACCATCTCAAGCTTTAACAATTTTGCTTTTTCTTTCATTTTCTTTTTGAGACAGTCAGTGTCTCCCTATATAGCCCAGACTAGCCTGGAATTGCTGATCTCCCCCCCCTTTTTTGTTTTGGTTTTTTGAAATGGGGTTTCTTTGTGTAGTTTTGGAGCCTGACCTGGTGGTACTTGCTCTGTAGCCCAAGATGGCCTTGAACTCACAGAGCTCCGCCTGCCTCTGCCTCCTGAGTGCTGAGATTAAAGGAGTGTGCCACCACTGCCTGGCAAGAATTACTGACCTTTCTACCCCCCTCGCCCTAGTGCTGGGATTACAGATACACGCCACCACACTTAGTTCTTTGCATCGACATTTTTAAAAGTCATTAAAAAGGAAAACAAAGTTTTCCCCCAGCTGCCATGTGGTAGCACAGTCCTGTTGAGAAAACTAAATAAAGCGGGGACAGGTGAGGTTGTCAGTTCATGTGGCACTTAATCACGCCTAGCAGAATCAGTCCTTGCCCTTACGATGGCCTCCTCCCTAGGGCCCCGCCTCTACCCTCATCTTCCCTGACAGTGAGGAAACCATCACAGAAGATAAGATCAATGCCCTCATTGAGGAAGCAGTGTAAAAGGAGAAGCTTGGCAAAGGTCTTGGCCACCGTGAGCACAAGTCTCACATGTACTGTGGAACTTCCAGCAGCTGGCACGGCATCAGGAGGTCCTGCTGAGAAGAAGCAGCAGCAAATAAAAGAGTCCTAGAGTAAGATGGTGACTTGGGCTTTGTTGTTCTTGACTAAATCTCCTTCATGACATGTTTGATTAAAAAAAAAAAAAGGCAGGCTCTAGGCGGCAGATGTAGCTCGGTTGGCAGAGCACTTGGCTAGCATGCCCCCAAGCCTGGATTTGATCCCCAGGATGACATACGATGGGCGTTGTAGCGCAGACCTGTAATTCGGCACTCAGGAGGTAGAAGCAGGATCAACTCAGGCTGTCCTCAGCTAAATGGTGAGTCTGAGGCACCATGTTTCTTGGGTTATAAGAAAATCTTCCCTTCAAAAAGGAGAAAAACTGAACTCTGAGGCAAAAAAGCTTTATGAGTGAACCATATCCCCAACCATAGAGGAACTGAGGCTCTTTTAAATTTTAGTTCTCTTTTACTTCTGTCATACTTATTGTTCTCTTGCTATGATGAAACACCAGGACCAGGAAAACTTTTAAAAGAAAGTACTTAATTGAGTGCGTGCTTACAGTTTCAGAGGCTACTCCGTGAGCGTCATGGTGGAGAGTGAGCCAGTAGGCAGGCATGGCACGGCACTGGGGCAGGAGCTGGGAGTCTGCATCCTGATCCACAGGCAGGAGGCAGAGGGAAAAGGCAAGGATACCAAGCCCACCCCAGTGACACAGCTCCTCCAACAAGGCCACACCTCCTAATCTTCCCCAAACAGTTCTATCAACTGGGGACCAAGCACTCAAACATAGGAGCCTATGGGGGCCATTCTAAATCAAACCACAACCAGTGAGCCATATTCCCAACCTTAGAAGAACAAAATATATATTGTAAGATGTTATTTATTTCTATTTTATACATTTGGGTGTTGCCTTAGGGTTTCTACTGCTGTGAAGAGACACCATGACCACGGCAATTCTTATAAAGGAAAACATTTAACTGAAGTGATGGCTTACTAGTACAGAGGATCAGTCCATTATCATCAAGGTGGGGAGCATGGCAGCGTGCAGGCAGACATGGTGCTGGCTACATTTCGGTCAGAAGGCAACAGGAAGTGGACTGAAAGTCACACTGAGGGAAGCTTGAGTAAAAGAGCTCTTAAAACCTACACCCACGGTGACATCCTTCCTCCAACAAGTACTTCAACAAGGCCACACTTCCTAATAGTGCCATTCTCTATGAGCTTATGGGAGCCAATTACATCCAAACTACCACGTTCTACTTCCAGGCCCCATAAACTTTCAACCGTGTCTTAATGCAAAATGCGTTTACTCCAACTTCACAAGTCCCCATAGTCTACCACAGTCTCAACAATGTTTAAAAGTCCGAAGTTCAAAGTCTCTTCTGAGATTCATGCAACTTCCTAACTGTAGCCACCTATAAAATAAAAACCAGATCACACACTTCCAATATACAATGGCACAGGATATACATTACCATCCAAAATGTATGGAAGGGAGCATAGTAAGGAAATACTGGGCCAAAGCAAGACCAAAAGCTGGCTAGGCAAACTCCAAACTCTGCATCTCCATGTCTGATGTCAAAGCACTCTTCAGATCCCCAGCTCCTTGCAGCTCTGTTGACTGCAGTGCACTCCTCTCTCGTGGAATAGTTCTACTCCCTGCTGGCAGCTTTCCTTGGCAGGTATCCCACAGCTGCCAGCTCCAACACAGTCCAGGCTTCAGTTCACAGCTTCATGGAATTGCCTCTCTAGGCCTCCTCTCAGGGACACCCCTGACACGTGCCTGGCCTCAGCAGCTTTATAGTCTTGGGGATAAATTCCACAGCCCCTTTCTTCTATCCTTAACCCTAAAGCCAGAACCACGTGGCTGAACCTGCCAAGTTCTGCTGATTGCCAGGGCTGGAACATGGCCCCCTCGTTCAGTTACATCTTCACTAGCTTTCTGGTTTTGTTACCTTTACTGCCTAAGGTTAGCTGTCCTTGAACTTGCTCTACAGACCAGGCTAGCCTCAGACACAGGGATACACCAGCCTCTGCCTTCTCAGTGCTGGGATAGCACTAAGCTTTTCTTTAGTTCCTTTTTACAAGTTGAAAACTTAGCTGGGTGGGCTCTTGACCTGAGGCCACCACTCCCTTTATTCCCATGTCTTAATTTGTTTACCTGCTTGAACACAGGATTTAGCTCCATTCCACTCACTGGTGTTGCTTTTCTCCTTAAATTTTACATTTTGTAGTTTACCCTGCTCAGCTTGATCCTTTTCATTACAATTCTTCATTAGAGTTACCACTAATAACCCCACAACAAAGTTTATACTAGGCTGTTTTGAGATTTCCTCTGCCAAGGGAATTAATCCAAGGCAAACTTTTCAGACCGGAGCAAAAAGCAGTCACTATCTTCACCAAAATTTCACAAGAATGATCTCTAGGCAACATACGAAAACACATCTCCTCTTGAGCAAGTCCTCCACAGTTCATCAAACCACACGCAGCACCACGCTCTTCAACGCTCCTACCAGTACATCCCATTAAGCAGCACTTAAATTTCTTTTCGAATCCACAGTCCCAGTGTTCACATTTCTTCAAACAAAAACATGGTCAGACCTGTCCCAGCAATATCCCAGTCCCTGGTATCAACTTCTGTCTTAGTTAAGGTTTCTCTTGCTGTGGAAAGATACTATGACCACAGCAACTCTTAAAAAGGAATATATTTAATTGAGGTGGAGGCTTATAGTTCAGAGGTTTGGTCCATTATCATCATGGCAGGAAGCATGGTGGCATGCAGACAGACATGGTGCTGGCTATATCTTGATCAGAAAGCAATAGGAAGTGGACTGAGTAATATACTGAGGGAAGCTTGAGCAAAAGAGATCTCAAAGCCCACCCCCAAAGCTGCAAACTTCCTCCAACAAGGCTACACCTACTACAACACTCCTAACAGTGCCATTCCATATGAGCTTTTGGGGGGCAATTACATTCAAACTACCACAGGTCTTTTGCCTGCATGTATGTCTGTGCACTATATGAACACAGGACCTGTGGAGGCTTGAAGACAGAATTGGTTTCTCAGAAGCTGGAGCTATACAAATGGTTGTGAACCACCGTGTGGATTCTGGGAATTGAAACCAGAGTCTCTGGAAGAGCAGCCAGTGCTCTTAGCTACTGACACTCCAGCCCATAACTCTCTCTCCTCTTGAGAAACATCTTTGAACCTATTACTGGGCTTACTCACAGGTCACTAAGCACACAGCCCCTTCCCAACGTGCACCAGGTGTTACCTGACCCATTGATTCATAATGTTTGGCATGTGTGGCAGCGCTCCATTGCCACATGAAATCACACAAGCAGCCCCAACAGCACAAGTCACATAAACTCTATACCTATGTGGCCCCCATTAGGACCGCACTGCCTTCCCTTGCTCAGCCTGAATGCCCCAAGAAGGGAGTAAACTGTGAACAACTGAGGAAGGGAACACTGGCTTGTAAGAACAGGGTTCTGCCTGACAAGCAAACCTCACCCCAAAATAGACACACCCTGGTGTGCCCCTGAAGAACAGTGGGGGGAGAAATTCTCCCAGGGAGCAACACTTGGGGGCTTTCATAGCCGATGGTTGATGATTTGGCTAGATGGCCATATTCATGGAATAAAGAATTAGAAGATTGGAGGCAAAGATATCTGGGGAAGAAATGTGGGCAGACCTTTTTAACGGGCCAAAAATGTGAAGATGTGATGGCTCCTGGAGCCTCAACCTAGCACAGCTCTAATAAAGCAGGGAAGATGACTCTCTCTGCGGACAGCAGGCAGTGTCTTTCCCAGACATTGTCATTGCCGGATGGGTCCATGCGCAAAATGACTATGGCAGCCTGGACAGGGACTACCATGGGCTCAGAAACACAGACCTCTGTCCTTCATGGCTGACCTGCTGCAGACACTCCTGGGTACACACTGAGCCTATAAAATGGCACCAGTTCTTTCATCGTGGAAGTTATGATGTTTTATTACTGGAGCCAGTACTCTGGGTAAGGATTTGCCTTCCACACATACAGCACTTCTGACAAAACCTGCCACACTCACATTTACAACCACCAGATTACACACAGCAGCAGAATTTTGACCAGGGAATTCATCTCACAACTGAAGGGCAGCAGTGGGCCTGGCCCGTGGACTTCACTAGTCAATTCTCACATGAGGCAGCTGACTTGGCAAAATGGGGAAATCACTTTTGAAGACGAGTTACAGAACGAGAGGGAATTAATTCCCTGCTAGGCCAAGCCAAGGGGTCCTGAAGGCTGGCTGTGCCCAGTATGTGGTACTTTTTCCCATAGCCAAGGTTCAAAGGTCCAGAAAAAAGAGGCCATTTGTGAGGTTAGTCACTGTTACCCCTAGTGACCCACAGGCAAAATTTCTGCTTCCTATGCTGTTGATCTGGAGGTCTTAGTCCCAAAGGAAGAAAAACGTGTATTGGGACACACAACAGTGACTCTATTGACCCAGGTGACTGTCACCCTGCTGCTCTGGGCTCCTCATGCTTCAGTAGGCAGAAAAGGCAATGGGAGCTATGGTGTCAGGTAGAATGAAAGATCCTGTCGTGCAGAAATCGGATAACCATCTCACAAAACTCAGAAGAAAGGCATCCGGAGGAGGACATCTCTTTCATTTCCCATCCCCTGTGATTAATGTCAACGGGAAGTTACAGCAATGCAATCCAGACAGGACCGCTAATGGGGCACGCCCGCAAGGAAGAAGATTGGGTTGGCTCACAAGCCAAGACCACACCCATCTGAGTTGTTTGCTGAAGGCAAAGGAAATAAGAGCTGTGCAATAGGAATAAATACCAGCCACAGGCATGTGCTCAGCGACAGAACCGTACCTGCCATGCTTCTTCCTTAGGTTTTGTGTGCATACCAGCCACAGGCATGTGCTCAGCTAGACAGAACCATACCTGCCATGCTTCTTCCTTAGGTTTGTGTGTATACATGTGTATACCAGCCACAGGCATGTGCTCAGAGACAGAATCGTACCTGCCATACTTCTTCCTTAGGTTTGTGTGCATACCAGCCACAGGCATGTGCTCAGCTAGACAGAACCATACCTGCCATGCTTCTTCCTTAGGTTTGTGTGTATATACATAAACATATAATTATAATATAATTATCTCCTACAGTTAACATGAGGTATGCCCTAGATTAGTATAACACTTGGTTAGCTTTACATTATAGCTCCCAGGCCACAGACTATCCTGGAAGGACTTGGCATCTTCTTCTGGAGCTAGAGTTTCAGCTGCACATACCAAGTTAAGTGGAAGTATGATCTTGATTTGGCTCTATTTGAAGATTATGATTGACAGAGATTCATAAAGATTCTGAGTGGACATTGGGTGGACTTGAAATGGTTAATTATTTGTATCAATTTAGCTGGGCCATTGTATACAGTTATTTAGCCAAATAGTCTAGATGACTTAGGAAGGATGCTCTGGATGAGATGAACAGTGGACTTGGAGAGACAGCTGGGGGTAGACCTCCTCCAATCAGCTGAAAGCCCTACTGGAAAAGACCTACCTCCATAAGCAAGACCTTGGGAGCGGCCAGACTTAAGCTCTGAACATCTGTCCCGAGTCTCCAAACTCAACTCCACCCTTCAGGTCTGGAATCTGCCAGGCTCCAGAGCTGTATGTGACTGTATGTACACATGCTCTTTCTCTGCATATTTTACCTACGTACACTCTGGAAAACCAGTAATTCTACTCGTTTTTCCCAAAACTAAATGTGTCTTTAACTTTATAAATGACAAAAGAAACCTATTAAAACTGGAGGAAGAGGGGGTTTATTAGTTAACATTAAGTGTGAAAGGCAGGGACACAGCATCTTTGGTCACATCTATATAAAAATCACAGTCAATGCTGTAGAACTCTGTCACCTACGCCCCTGAATATAGAGAATTGACCTCGGTTTTGGAACCACATCTGCAGCTTCCACTCCAAGACTGAAGTTCCTCACTTCCTGCCTTCCAGGTGAGGGTTCTAGGCCAATGTGAGAGATAGGTGCTCTAGTCCGGTGAAAAGGAGGGCTGGGAAATAGTGATTGACAGTTCAGTTCTCCGGAGGAAACGGGGAGATGCTTCCAGGAGAGGCCACAAAGGCTGTCTACTACCGCAGGCAGACGCGGCCTGACTGCTCCTCACCATCCTAGGGCAGTGGGTGCTCACTCCCAACTTGAAGCAGAATTTACTGCCATTTTCTCCTCCAGGAGGCAGATGATAGAAGAGTGTTCCAGTCTTGCTAAGAAGGAACTTAATACACAGAAAACCATGAGACCAGCTGGTCCGATCTTTACTCTGCCATTTCTGTCCTGTTGTGTGTGTTAGAGACAGAATGAGGGCTGCACTACCCAGGGAGCTGTCGAGAGTCGAAAGACCACTAGAAATGTAAGGAGAGAAGGATAAAATAACTCCTCCCTGAAGCTTCAAAGAGTTGTTTGTGGACAGCCTGTGAGCCGGGGAGGTATCACAGGTAACTCCGATGCGGAGTACATTTCCAACAACAGAGGTAGACTCCACTGCTGTGTAGGAACTTCGTGGTAAAACAGACGCACAAGCATGCACCATTGCTCTGGTCTACTATGGCTCTTTACTGAGTACAGGCAGGGATCCTCACCCACCAGCACTAAAGCCTCCTTCCTCTGTGATGAGGGTCCAGAACCGGAAAGCAGACCAAGATGGGGACTCCCGCACGGCAATGGAAAACGTCGTGCCTCCACCTTCACATCCATTAAGACAATGACAACAGTTACCTACCAATGGGATTTAGTAAGTTTCTAACTGTAACGTGCTGGTGCAGAGTGAACCATCACTGGACATTTATTACTTTTGCATAATTACTCTCAAATGACCTTATATACAGACCCTCCACCCAGCATGTCAAGTTAAGTGGTCAGAGAAAAATCCATGAACATTCTACAGAGCAGTTTTACCCTATGCTATAAGCAAGAAATCTCAGAACCTATCTTGTTATTAACCAAGAATCTTAGTTTCAAATGCTTACTAAGGTATCCTACATTTACTATTTTTCTTTTCTGGGAATCAAACCTAGGGCTTTACACACACACACACACGTGTGTGTGTGTGTGTGTGTGTGTGTGTGTGTGTGTGTGTGTATTAGGCAAGCACCCTATCAGTACAACATTCTCGGTATTCCACTCTTCCTTTATCCCTTGCTCTCTCCCATCTTTCTCTTGAACTTGTGATCCTCCCACCGTCACTGGAATTAAAGGCTGGAACCCGGCCTTTATAAAGCATTTTCAATTATATTTACATAACAATACCTTATATATTTCTGGGATTATTTTTTCTGTTTTTATTTTCGCTAAACACAACTAATAATGAGTGATTATTTCCATTGTTTTGGTTTCTTTGAAACAGGGTTTTATATAGCCCACACGGATCTGAACCCTCTGCTCTGGCTGTCTCTACTCCTGCTGTGCTGGGATGACAGGCATCCATCATGCCAGGCCCAACAATTACCTGATTAAGTTATTCCTTATTAGTCAACCATTAACCCAACAACTGTTTCAACCTATTGATTTTATTTTATAGATTCAATTCATTGAAAGATACATGTCAATTCATTTAATTTCAAGGAGGACACTTTGCAATCTGCTACAAATCACAAGCCAGTAAAACTGCTAAGCAAAGGCTCTATGATCTGTCTCCATTGGTCAGAGTGCAGTGATTCAGAATTCCTGATAGAGGCCCAACAGGGAGGCCGGGCCTCATTAGCTGAGCTTTCCTAGCTGCTCTGGGCTGACCCAGGCACTCAGCCTGCTCTGTTTCCCCATGTCCACACTTAGTGGACTGCTCTTTGTGCTTCTCATGGCATTACAGGCTCCCACACTCGGGCTACTTAACAGCTACCATTTTAAATTAGAATTATTATTATTTTTTTCTTTTGTAAAAAGACAGGGTTTCTCTGTGTAACAGTCCTGGCTGTCCTGGAACACACTTTGTAGACCACACTGGCCCGGAACTGAGATCCATCTGCTTCTGCCTCCAAAATGCTGGGATTAAAGGTGTGGACTACCACTGCCTGGCACTTAAAAAAAAAAAAAAGAAGCCGGGTGGTGGTGGCGCACGCCTTTAATCCCAGCACTCGGGAGGCAGAGGCAGGCGGATCTCTGTGAGTTCGAGACCAGCCTGGTCTACAAGAGCTAGTTCCAGGACAGGCTCCAAAGCTACAGAGAAACCCTGTCTCGGAAAAAAAAAAAAAAAAAAAAAAAAACCAAAAAACTAAAAACTTCAGCAAAAAATAATCTTGAATATCTCATAGAAAAAGCTAAGTAATTTTAGGATATTTTAAAGCATTCTTTCTATTTATTTCTGTACATAAAAGATGCAAATGAGTTAAATGGGAAATTATTTTAAGCTGCTTCACACAGCATGCAAAGGGAGAACCAGAAAGATGAGGAGTTGAAATAAAAATAGCCCTGAATAAAATCCATGAGTGTGGATGATGACTCAGGATGGTATAAATAACTTGTGAGTTAAAGCAAATAATATTTATATCATTCTGAAGGAAGGAAACATTTTATTAACTTCCAGAACAGAGATCAATACAGACTCTGTACAGTTAAGTCCAAAGGTTGCAGCAAAAGAAAATGCAGATTATTTAAGGTGAATTTGCTTCTTTTTCATCTGATTCGTCATCCATCACCTAAAGCCAGAAAACAAAAGAAATTCAAGAGTTAAGGAAACATTAGACAATGTTATTTTCCTGATTTGCACGCCACTTGCCTGCCTGAAATAGCCCATGACAACGCACAGCACTACAAGAACAAGGAAGCCATCAACAGCCCACAGCACAGGATTCCATCAGAACCTGGGATCCTGAGATAATAAAAGTAACTAAATAAGTATAAAAGAACTAGACCCTTTCCTCACCTCAAAGACAGGCGCCTGGCAGTGGAGTCTCGGGTGTGGACTGAAAATGAATGGCTCATATTCTTCAGAGAAAAGAGTAATGGAATTTAGTTTTTCCTTTTTAGAAAACTGTGTGTGTGTGTATGTGTGATGGGTGTGTGTGTGATGGGTGTGTGTGTGATGAGGTGGTGTGATGGATGTGTGTGATGGGTGTGTGTGATGGGGTGTTCATGATGGGTGTGTGTGATGGGTGTGTGTGTGATGTGTGTGTGATGGGTGTTTGTGTGATGGGTATGTGTGTGATGGGGGTGTGTGTGTGATGGGTGTGATGGTTGTGTGTGTGATGGGTGTGTGTGATGGGGGTGTGTGTGATGGGTGTGTGTGATGGGGGTGTGTGTGATGGATGTGTGTGATGGGGGTGTGTGTGATGAGGTGGTGTGATGGGGGTGTGTGATGGGGGTGTGTGATGGGGGTGTGTGTGATGGGAGTGTGTGATGGGAATGTGTGATGGGGTGTGTGTAATGAGGGTGGTGTGCATGCCTCGTGCATGTGAGGGTCAGAGGACAACTTTCTGGAGTCAGCTCTCTCCTGTCATCTTTAGTGGGTTCAAGGATGGGACCTGGATTGCCAGGCTTGCCCAGTGAATGCTTTCACCTGTTTAACCATCTTGTACTTAAAAGCATCTTATGTATTGAACTATATTCCCTAAAATTTAACTAATTATTCTTGTAAACATAGTTAACTAAAAACGGAATCCTGTCTGGTTTGCAAGTGCATGCCTACAATCACAGAATCCAGAGTTCAAGACCAGCTTCCTTTACACAGCAGGTTCTAAGGCAGGTCTAGACAACTTGAGACCTCAGAAAACCAACAGGCTGGGCCAGCAGAAAGCTGGCTCCAGGATAGATTCTGCTGTGGGTCTGAGACCTGAGCTGATCCCCAAGTTCAACATGGTGAGTGAACTTCCACAGGGAGGTTTAATTGCAAGGTTCCTCTTGTGCACTGTGGTGTGTGTACATACACACAAGAGCATGATAAATAAAATAAATGTAATTTTAAAAGTTTTAAACAGGGCATGGAGATATGCCTTTATTTCTAGTTCTCAAGAGACAGAGGTAAACAAATCTCTATGAGTTCCAAACTGATGTGCACCAACACCACCAGGAGAAAGAATTATTTTTTTAAAAAAGAAATTCCGAAAACACTCTTAAAATAGAAATAATACTAAAAACTATTTTTGATTTTACTCAAATAAAAGTTATCTTAAACCTAAAAGAAGTATGAAGACTTTCAGGGAAGAAAAATAGTAACAAATCCTACTTAAAGGAAAAAGAGAAAGACTGGTCCTTTGTGGGCTGGTGTATTATTGGATAGTAAAGGCCAGAACCCTGAACAGAAGGAGTTGTAAAAAGCTGTGACTGTTTCTCTCCTCACCACACCTACTGCAATTATGTGACAATTAACGTTTGCAACAGTCAGTTATGTACCCACCCTGGCATGTGAATAAAAATGTTTCCTCTTTGTTAATCTACTGGCTCCCAACTTCATCAGGGATGAAGGGGGAGTAATGATGAAAAGAGAAATCTTGATGAGCAGGGGCACAGAAGCCCCAGCTACCTGCAGGCTGAGCAGATTCACTCAGCCCAGGAGCTCGGGACCAGCCAGGCAGCAGAGCAAAACGTCATCTCAAACTTAAACCAAACACAACAGAAACTAAAATGGAACTGGAATCTGGGTGGGTTCTGAAGAGAGATACTTAACAAAGGAATTCTCTCCTCCTAGTTTCTCTTTGAAATTAACTAAAAATGGGTATTCTTACTTTAAAAGAATAAATATTTTATATCCAATTTCAGCAATATCTAATGCAAAGAATTTTGTAAATCAAGTCCTATGTAGGCAGAAACATTCCTAAATTTGGAGTTAGAGTCCCAAGAACTTGATCAACGTCAATGTGCAAATGACACCTGTGAGACCCAGCAGGGCTGCTGCAGAGAAACAAGCACAGACAGGGTTTCTAGTCTTTTAGGAGGCCACGCATACACACAGTGCTCTCTCTCTCTCTCTCTCTCTCTCTCTCTCTCTCTCTCTCTCTCTCACACACACACACACACACACACACACACACACACACACAGGGTTTCTAGTCTTTTAGGAGGCCATGCATACACACAGTGCTGACACAACACACACACACGCACACACACAGGGTTTTTAGTCTTTTAGGAGGCCATGTATACACACAGTGCTGACACAACACACACACACACGCACACACGCACAGGGTTTTTAGTCTTTTAGGAGGCCATGTATACACACAGTGCTGACACAACACACACACACACACACACGCACACACACAGGGTTTTTAGTCTTTTAGGAGGCCATGTATACACACAGTGCTGACACAACACACACACGCACACACACACAGGGTTTCTAGTCTTTTAGGAGGCCATGCACACACACAGTGCTGACACACACACACACACACACACACAGAGCTCTGACACACACCAGCACACGGCTGATGAGGACCTGTACTGGACCAAAGGCCAGCCTTTAATACTACTCAGAGATAAGTGACTCTCTGAGCAATGAAGAAGACACCTTCTAAAGCCACAGAACCACTCACAAGAGTTTCTCAAATCTCTACTGTCCATAACTGTCTCCTCCTTGATTGCCTTTCCTAAAAGCTCTGTTTTCTTAGCTAGTACACACTTAGAGACAAAATTCCAACAAGCTACAGCCAAAGCACAACTGAGTACTACTTGCACTGTACGACAGTGTGCTTTCTCAATGGCACATGCCTGTAATTCCAGCTTTCAGGAGGCTGAGGCAGGAGGATTATGAGCTTCAGGCAAACCTAGACTACATAGCCAGTCTAGATTTTAGAGAGAAATTCTGTCTCACTAAACAAAACATGGGACTAACAAGATGGCTCAGGGGTAAAGACACTTGCTGCCAAAGCTGATGATCTGAATTCTATCCCTGTAATTTACATAGAGGAAAGAGAAAACCAATTCCACTTTATCCTTTGACCTGCACATGCACACCAATGCGCACACCCACATACACAAGCAAGCACATGCACCCACATGTATACACAAATGTAATGACAATTTTTAATAAAGGCTAGATGTAGTGGTACACATCTGCAATCCCAGTACTTGGGGAGCAGAGGTCAAGGTCACCTTGGGCCACACAAGACCTATCTTAAAAGAAAAAAATGGTGTTGGGAGCAGAGTAAGGGAGGAATTAGAGGTTGGCAATGAGTTTCTCCATGCTTATATTCATCTATATAAAATCGCATGGTGTTTTGAATCCTCAGAAAAGAACCACTGATGGAGCTTTCCCAAGTGACGATAGGTTATAGACTTGGTCCCCATATCATCAATAACCCAAACTGTCACAATGTTGCCTACCTGTTCCACACCTTCCACTTCTGGAATGTAAAACTGCAACATGTTCTGAATCCCGCTTTTCAGGGTGATGATGGAGCTGGGGCAGCTGGTGCAGGAGCCTTGGAGCTTCAGCCGCACAATGCCATCTTCGAAGCCACGGTAGATCACGTCACCCCCATCCTCCTGCACAGTCGGCCTGTGGCCACAGGACATTCAGAACACATTTAAAACAGCAGATGCATGCCTTCAATGAGAACAATTAAGATAGTTCACTGCTTTGTGCATGTGCTTGTGTGTGTGTGTGTGTAGTTCTTGGATTGGGGTTAATGACTATGTGTAGCGCAGCCAAAAGCTAACCTTGAGTGCTGCTCCTTAGGCACTGTCCATCTGGGCTCTTCATGGTCTCTCAATGAACAGGAACCCATTTATTAGGCTATGTTATTTCTGCCCCAAGCACAGGGATTACAAACATACACCCATGCCCAGCTTTCTTAATCTGGGTTCTGGGGACTGAACTCAGGTCATCATGCTTGCAGGACAAATACTTTACTATTGGGCCATCTCCCCAGCCCCATAACTTGGATTACATTTAATTAAATTTTTATATCTCTCTCTCTCTCTCTCTCTCTCTCTCTCTCTCTCTCTGTGTGTGTGTGTGTGCGCGCGCGCGTGTGCGTGTGTACACATGGCACGTGTGTGGTCAGGCAAAACCTTCCAGAGTCACCTCCTTCTCCTTATCTATGTAGGTTCTGGGAATGGAATTCAGGGTAGCAGGCTTAACAGAAAATGACTTTCTCTTCTGAGCATCCTCACTGGCCATGAATTTCTAGTGTTAAACCATCCGTGTATATCCAGCTTCTCTTCCTCTCTGTATGACTGGTTCTTGTTGAGTATGACAAAAGCCTATCCATCTCATGGCTGCATGGTATCCCACTACACTAACATGGCAGAGTTGATTACCATCCTGCTATTGATAGGTATTTGACCTGTGCACATAACATGGCTGTAAAGATTCACCTGTGCGTTCTTTGGTGTGGATAGGTATTAGGAATGGGCATATATTTGAGGGCAAAACTCCTGGGGCAAATTCTGAACATAAGCCAGGAGGAGAGGCATGTGCCTGTAATCCTAGCATTAAAAGCTGAAGCAGGAGGACTGCCATGAGTTCAAGGCTAGACTGGGCTATAAACTCAGTTCCAAGCCAGCCAAAATTATAGAGTGAGGCCTGGCTCAACAAAAGTGTAACTATTTAGATTGAAACCGTGCCACTTTCCCAGAATTACCCCCCCTTACATGCCACCAGTCAGGTGAGCACGCCTGTCTCATGAGCCACTGGTGTCAATCAAAATGGATGAGCCTGCCTGCTGGATTTGAAGTAATGTCTGTGGAGCAGGAAGGCCGCACACTCTTTGCCCTCCACAGCTAGTGGCTGTCTGGTTACTGTCTTCTGCTGTGTGCTTGCTCCAGCCTCTATTTTAGTTTTTCCCTGTCAATTTGTAGTTCTCATATATTCTGTCACACGCACTGCAAAGTCTTTCAAAAAAAGCTGTAAAGAAGGCATTTATGTGTAAGTGTGTGTACCTGTGTGTGTGTGTGTGTCTTATTTGTGCACCACATAGATGCAGGAGCCCGTGGAGGACAGAAGAGGGCATCAGATGCCCTAGAAGTAGTGTTACAGGTGTTGTGAGCCACCATGTGGATGCTGGGAACTGAACCTGGGTCTACAAGAGCATGACAAAAGCCATGGGTCTACAAGAGCAGTCAGTGCTCTTAACCACTGAGCCATCTCTTCAGCCCCCTTAATTTTGTCTCCCCTTTGTTTTGTGTCTGTGCGTATGCTTGCACATGTGTCACGTGTGCATGTGGAGTTTGCGCTCTACTTCCACCACATGGGTTCTAGAAAAGCCTGGGCTGCCAAGTGTAGCAGCAGGCACTCTTATCCGCTAAGCTATCTTGTCAGCCCTATATACTAGAAAATCTTCTACTCTGCCTTTTCACGAGAAAGGCATGATTTTACTACAGTCTAATTTGTCTTTTCCTTGATTTTTCCAATTTTCTTGTAACCTTCTGAATAAAAACAAACAAAACAAACCTGCCCAGCCAAGATCATGCAGATGTTAATTAATTCAATTTATTGTATTTATTTGTTCTGGGGGTGTGTATATGCTGCTGTGTGCCTATGAAGGCCATAGGTCAACTTTCAGGGGTCAGTGTTCTCCTTCTGCCCTGTGGGTCTCAGAGATGAAACTCAGGTCACCAGACTTGGCAACAAGTAACATAACCTAGTGAGCCATCCCAATGGCTCCATATTATTTCTGTGTTGACTTAGATTGTTACCAGCCTAACCTTAAGCCATTCTGAAGAGCACTCCATCCCACTGCAGTCAGGAAACAGTATTCCTGGGGCGGGGTGGGGGGAGGAATGGAGGTGGGAGAGGTGGTGGCTCAGTAGTAGAGCGCATGCTTATGAAGTGCAAGACCCTGGTTTAACCCCAGAACCAAATAACAAAACCTGACAGTCTCAATGAATTTAATGCTGAAATTTGATAAGGGCTACTTTAGCGCACGATCCATATACACAGGAGAATAATATTTCATTCTTGCTGAGTATAATATACATATGTCAACGTTTAGTCAGTCGTTAATCACATGTTTAAAACTCTACCCTGGCCTGGGAATGGCTGTTTACTAAGCCTTTCATTCCAGCAATCAGAGGCAGAGGCAAATGGAACTCTGTGAGTCAGAGATCTATCTGGTGCATATGTACCGAGTTTCAGGCCAGCCAGGGCTACAAAGTGAGACCTTGTCTCGAAAATAAATAAATAAAAATAGTAAGTTTTAAAGCTCTCCCTTGCCCAATTATTTTTGTGCTTTGTTAGATAGAGGAGTTAATTTCCTCACCTAGCTGTGGGTTACTTCTGTCTCTGTCCAATAATCTTCATTTATTTTGAATCTATGTTATTAGATGGTTAGAATATGATCCTGGTAGCAGATACTCCCACTGTGTGGTGGCGTCTACAGCGGTCGGGTACACTGTCTTCTGGTGTCTGTGTACTCCCAGAAGCCCTCCTCCCATCACTGTCTGAACGCTATGCATTCTCCAGTGTCCCACTTTCAATGTTTCTGTCCTTACATTTAAGCAGGTAACCCTTGTAAGGAGCATGAAGCTGGTTTTCTCACATTGTGACAACTTTATCCTCTGTCAGCCACTGTATGCACCTTCAGATGTGTCTGCCGCAGCTTCAAGCACGTTATCATCTGTTTGTTTCCATTCATCCTTCCGCACTGGCCAAGGCCCCTTCGCCTGGCCTCTGCTCTGCACAGCTGTTTGTTATTTTCGCTGCAGCTATTACCTCCAACAAACCTACTTCAAATTTTTTATACTACCATGAAAGATTACTTTTATTGTGTCTCAAATAATGCCAAGACTCAGATCACTTCTGTTCACACTCACGTTCTACTTAGGTCATTTATCTTGCTTCTATACAATTAACCCTTAGGATACCATATGTGCTTTTCTGCATGCACGATGCCTGTTCCTTTTTTCTTTCCCCAAATTCCCCCTTTCTGTGTTCTTCAGTCTGGGTTTTTACTATTGTTCTACATTCCAACACGAGTGAGTCCACTCTTCAGCCATGTCACACTGCACATGAAAGTGATCTAATGAGTTCTTCATTTACTGTATTTTTAGTTCTACAAATATGTTTTCTTACAGATTCCTGTTCTTGCAGGAATTCCTCATCTTTTCGGGTCCCCCCCCCCCCCCCCCCGCAAGGTTTCTCGGTAACTTTGGAGCCTGTCCTAGAACTAGCTCTTGTAGACCAGGCAGGCCTTGAACTCACAGAGATCCACCTGCCTCTGCCCCCGAGTGCTGGGATTAAAGGCGTGCGCCACTACACACGTAAGTAGATCCCTGCCACTTAGCCAGCCTCTTATTTTAAATCTCTAAATTGTTTCTTAAAATACCTAAAGAAGAAAACATTTTAAAAGTCCAGACTTCCTGGCCTGCTGTGAGAGACATGGAAACAGGTTGTTCACTAGTCTTGTTTTTATCCTTTTTTTTCTATTTTGTGTATTGTTTTTGAGACAAAGTCTTGCTGTGTGTACCAAGCTGGCCTAAACTCACAAAGCTCCTCCTGCCCCTGCTCCCCTAGGGAACACCAGTGTCACCACGCCTGGCTCCTGTCTTTATTCTTTTCCCAGCAGTTAGTACATAGGTGTTACACAGACTGAGGGAAAATTCGTCTTGACCATGTGCACACAGACTATAGTTTTAAAGATGTCACTGAATACTAAGGCACAGCCTTCAGTTCAGTTGAGATGATGACCTCTGTTGGTTACACTCCCTGGAGCCCTGCTCCACTCTCCAGTTAAAGCATGCCGCTTTAATGAGAGCTGTCTCTGCAGCACTGGATTGCGGAGGGGACAGAGGATGCTGGGGGTTTTAACACGTACCGTATTCTAGTATCCAACAGTTCTTTAATCATTGCCACAACTTCATCATCTTCTTCAGAACCTAAAAAAAAATTATAAATAAAAACTCAAGAGTAACAATTTTGTAGTTATATAAGCGTTAAACCAGGAGGGTTTTCCCATAAAAGCATAGTCTGGTATGGTGCACTCACGCAGATTCAGAAGGATCATAGGAAATGCAAGGCCAGCCGGTCTACAGAATGAGCAAGACCTTGCCTCAAATACAAAACAAAACAACAACAAAACAGAACAGAACACAAAGCTTGGTAAAGTAACATGGCTCATGTGGTTCACAAAAGAAAAACCAAGGAAAAATAGTCACTTAACGCTCAGTAATATAGGGGAATACATCCTACAGTGAAGCCTGATTGTGTGGGGACTGAGATGAGGAGCAAACCAACATTCTCAAGGACCAAAGAGCAGCACAGAAACGCCACATCTGATTTCACTGTAAATGTGATATGGAAAGGTGCAGCTACTTATGAAGCATCTTTTTAAGCTTCAGCTTCTCGATTTAGTGATTTTTCAAAATAACTATATCAAATACAGATGTGGGCCTTCTGGAAAGTTCCAAATACTTTGCAAATCTGAACTAAAAATGTTTCATTTTGGTTTTGCTTTATCATGTGTGTGCACATCTATGTACATATGCAAGTGTGCACATATGAACATGTCTGTGTGTATGAACGCGCATGTGTGTGTATGAGTGTACGTGTGTGGTACTGAGAGGAACCTATGGCCTTGCACATGGAGCACGTACTCTACCAAGGAACTATATCCTTGGCCACTGCTTGAATTTTGTAAAGCTTTATGTAAGTTTTACCAATGCCTGTATAAAAAATGTAATGCTTTTTTTCAAGAAATATATTCATCTGCAAAAAGATACAGAGATTTCATGCTGTGTTGTAATAAATATTAGATTCCTGGCAACCCCATAAGTAGTTTATATTAACCTGTTCTAACCTTTGAGTCCATTTTCATAAAAGAAATAAAATACGATAAAGTTAAAGACTCTTAGAGCAGCAGTCCTAAGCCGCCTTCCCATCCCCGTTACTACCTGAGAGCAGGGCTTCTCCAAGCATGCACACATTTCCAAGTGTAAATTTATACAGGTGAGACCAGGCTTCACCTGATCCACACTGCACTCCTAGAGTCCCTTGAAAGTCTTTCCATCTGCACAGGAAAACAGGCTCACTATAAAGAGATCTTGGGAGTGCTTTGCCTCACTGGCATTTTGACGGTTTAGTATCTAGCCCTGGGCAACACCCCTGCTTCTAGGCACATCCATGAGATAAACTCCTTGTGATGAGGTATTTGAGTCAGTGAGCTTGTGGCTTTTTTCCTTTTGAGGTTCTTGGAACTGAACACAGGGTTTTGTGTTTGCTAGACAAAGGCTCTACCTCTGAACTAAACTCTAAGTACAAATTTTGTGTATTTTTATTTTTGGTAGGCACAGTTAAACTGCTCTTTGTTTTTGTTTGTTTGGTTGTTTTTTGAGACAGTGTAGCAGTCCTGGCTGTCCTGGAACTTACTCTATAGACCAGGCTGGCCTCAAATTCACAGAGATCCACCTGCCTCTGCCTCCCAAGTATTGGGATAAAAGGTGTGTGTACCACTCAGACTTAAAAATGGCCTTTGCTTTTCACTATGTGGTAAGTGTGTGTGTGCACATGCGTGCGTGTGTGCAGCACTGAGGAACAACCCTGTACGCACACATACTAAGGGTGTACTTCACTACTGAGCTACCTCTCGCCTCTAGCCATGATTAGAAAGAATTAGCTATAACTATTTCATAGCCCAGAATGCACAAACACATATACACACCCAGTGTTTGTGCAGGTACACGTGTGGTGGGGTGTGTATGTACACGTGAGACAAGTAGGCTAAGGCAGCTGGCTAGCGAGCCCCAGGGATCTGCCTGCTTCCACTCTCCAGTGCTGAGACTGCAAGTGTGCATGCTGCAGCTTTAGGATGTGGGTTCTGGGGGCTGAACTCAGCCAGGTCCTCGACTAAGCTCTCTCCTCAACACACCTAGAACATTTTTTAAAAATCTCCTTAAATCAATATTTTAAAAAGACATACGACTTACTTTTTAAAAATTAGTAAAGAAAATAAATAGGAAATTTACTGACATGGAAACCTCATAAAATAATACAAGATACAGAAAACCCTCAGGATCAGGATCAATACAAGAATGAAACTAAAATAAGACATTGCCAGCTGATGACACAGACCTGTGATTTCAGCTCCCAAGGAGGCAGAGGCAGGACAATAGTAAGTTATGCCTGCCTGGATTATAGAGTAAACTGTATAGTTGTTAGCCTGGGCAACCTAGTAAGACACAGACAGCCTCAAAAGTAAAGAGGACTCAGTGGTAGAGAACTTGCCTAGCATGTGCACAGCCCTAAGTTCAGTCCTGGAACTGCAGAAACAAACAAATAGTAAATAAAAGAAGATACCATTTTAGACCTAACACACTGTATGGGAGAGGCACTATTAGGAGATGTGGCCTTTCTGGAGTAGATGTGACTTGTTGGGGGAAGTGTGTCACTGGGGGTGAGCTTTGAGGTTTCAAATGTTCAAGCCAGGTACAGTATCTCTCTTCCTGCTGCCTGTTGATTCAGATGTAGAACTCTAAGCTACCTCTCCCGTACCATCTTTGCCTGTATGCTGCCACACTCCCTGATATAATGATAATAGACTAAACCTCTGAACAGTAGGCCAGCCCCAATTAAATGTTTTCCTTTATAAGAGGTTGCTGTGGTCATGGTGTTTCTAGTTCCAGGACAGCCATAGCTACACAGAGAGATTCTCTCTCTGGGGTTGGATGAAGTTGGCTAGCTCTCTAAGAGTCTCTAAGCACCAAAGGGAAAGAGCAAAAGGAAAGAAAAAAGACCTGAAGAGACGACAAAAGTCTAAGAAAACAGACTCCCACACACTGCTAATGAACACAGTAATTTGCTTCCCTGCAGGAAGACTCTACAACCCCCACCCCAACACACACAGAAGCAGTGTATCCACGGCAGCAGGGTTTGTGATGGCATCAGCACAGTCAACGCAGTAAAGAACAGCACACAGCAGCCTGCACCAGATGTCCACAGCAGCTTTTGTAACACATCAGCACCAGCAACGCACACAGTGAAGGGACAAGTTAGCTGCACCTTGTTCATTCCGATGGACTAACACATGCTTAAAATGACCGTCAAAGAAATTATACTCAGCGGAAAGGCAAGCTGTGATATAATACAAGTGACTTGAAGTTTAAGAATAAAAACCAGAAACTGGGTATGGAGGTACACACGCCCATAATGTCAGCATGGAGGAGGTGGCAGGACTCTAAATTTCAGGTCAGCCTAGGTTACAGAGCTGGATCCTGTCTCAAAAACATTAAAACAACAAGAAAAAGAATAGAAACCAATTCTACCTACTCATTTCAGCTCATCCTATAGGTACAGTAAAATGCAAGTCAACCAGGCTCACACACAGGAAGGGAGGGGTAGGTACAGAACATCACCTCTTTCTTTCACGCTCTTCTCTCCTCCCTTCCTACCCCTACCTTGTTTTTTTTTGTTTTTGTTTTTGTTTTTGTTTTTTTGAAATAGGCTGTCAATGGAAAGCCTTGGTTGGCTTAAACTTGCCACATGGGGCAGGCTGGCCATGAACTTACAGCAATACTTCTGCCTCTATCTCCCATGCGCTGAGATCATAAGTGTACACCACCACCATACTGGTTTTTGTCCTTAGTATTCATTTAAAAATGGATATATAAACAAAGAACTCTCAACAGAGGAATCTAAAATGGCTGAAAGACACTTAAGGAAATGCTCAACATCCTTAGACATCAGAGAAATGCAAATCAAAATAACTCTAAGATTTCATCTTACTCCTGTCAGAATGGCCAAGATCAAAAGCACTGATGAGAGCTTATGCTAGACAGGATGTGGGGTAAGGAAAACACTCCTCCATTGCTGGTGGGAGTGAAAACTGGTACAGCCACTTTGGAAATCAGAAAATTAGGAAAAAAAAATCTACCTCAAGACCCAGCAATACCACTTTTGGGTATATACCCAAAGGATTCTCAATCATACCACAAGGACATGTGGTCAGCTATGTTCATAGCAGCATTGTTTGTCATAGCCAGAACCTGAAAACAACCAGGATGCTCCTCAACCAAAGAATGGATAAAGAAAATGTGGTACATTTACACAATGGAGTACTACTCAGCAGTAAAAAATAATGACATCTTGAAATTTGCAGGCAAATGGGTAGATCTAGAAAAAACTATATTGAGTGAGGTAACCCAGACCCAGAAAAACAAATATAATATGTACTCATTCATAAGTGGCTTATAAACATAAAGCAAAGAAAAACTAGCCTACAGTCTATAACCCCAGAGAACCTAGACAACAAGGAGAACCCTAGGAGAGACATACATGGATCTACATAGGAAGGAAAAAATACAAGCTCCCCTGAGTAAACTGGGAATGTGGGGGTCATGGAGAGGGTAGAAGTGGAGAGAGAGGAGAGGAAGGGAAGAGAGGGGAGAAAAATGTATAGCTCAGTAAAAACAATTTTTAAAAAAGGAAAAAACTGGGTCTAAAGCAACTATGGAAAAATTAACATTTACTTGTTTCTCGATGCCCTCTTTCAGAAACCACTAACATCTGTTAAATCAAGTGGAAGCAAGTTTGTGTCAATATATGATTTTTTGGGGAATTCTCAGAATTTTTAGTTAAAAAATTTGGTTTTGCATAATAGATTCAGTGTTTACACAACTTTTAAGAAAACAGCTTGGCAGTGGTGGTGCATGCCTTTAATCCAGGCACTCAGGAGACAGAGGCAGCCAGATCTCTGTGAGTTCAAGGGCAGCCTAGTTCACAGAGTGAGTTCCAGGACATTCAGGGTTACACAGAGAAACCCTGTCTTGAAAAATCAAAAACAACAGCATATATGAAGTTTTGTTCCATCAAGAATTGGTTCCCGAGCCAAATGCACTCAATGGTTAAAAATACTCCTGTGGTCTTGGACGTTTCCCAGAACTAGACAGTAAGATCCTCCTCCTGAAGTCTCCTCCCTGCTGGTGAGCTCAAGGGCCACACGGGGGTACCAGGTGCTGGGGGACAACTGTGCCAACCATCGCACTCAGCTACGGACCCCAGGGGCTACAGCAGGCAGACCAGATGTGCCCACTGGTGAAAGAGTGGCAAGCCTGGCATGGGGTAACTAGCTGCTCCCTGACAGGAACTGAGGCCGGCTCCATAGGAGGGAGTCAGATCTGCTGCTATAACCTGGTGATGGAGAGGCCCAGGCCTTTGTGGGGAATGATATACTCAATTATTTCCTTCTGAAATAACCCTGCTTCTGTCCAGGTTAGGACTGCTATCTTTGGCCAGAGAAGCTTCTTCAAGCAGTAGGTAGAAGCTACTGCAGAGACTCTGAACTTGTCAGTGCTGAAACCAAGTGACCAGTGGATGCTCAGTCCTAAATGGGACCTTGTTACCAGCAAGACTCAGAGAGCGTCATGGAGTGTTGGGGGAGGTGCAGAAGGAATGTAAGAGCTGGAGAATGGGGTGGAGAGCTGTTGAACGCTATCTGGCTCCTCTTCCAGAGGACCCAGGTTGGATTCCCAGCACCCACACAGTGGCTCACAACTGTCCTTAACTCCAGTTCCAGGGAGATCTGGTGCCCTCTCCTGGCCTCATCTGGCTAGGCACACATAAGGTAGTACACAGGCAGAGATGTAGGCAAAAGAGCCATACAAATCAAATAAAAAATAATTTTAAAAGCTGTAGTGAGGAGCAGCGGGATGCATTCCCGCCCGGCTCCTGGACACCTGGCTAGCTTATGCCCCGAAATAACAACACACAAATTGTATTCTTTTAAACACTGCCTGGCCCATTAGTTCCAGCCTCTTACTCACATCTTGACTAACCCATATCTAATAATCTGTGTAACACCATGAGTGGTGTCTTTCCGGGAAAGATTCAGCATTTTTGACCTAGCGGCTGGCTCCATCACAACTGTCCCAGAGAGGAGAGGCATGACGATTGCCTGAGCCATCTACCTCACTTCCTTCTTCCTGTTCTGTCTACTCCACCCACCTATGTTCTAACCTATCAGGCCAAGCAGTTTCTTTATTAATTAACCAATGAAATCATCAGATAGAAGACACACCTACATCAAAAAACTGATATATATATATATTTTTTTTTATCTCAGATCAGGTACCTGAACATGGAAGGAGGTGGGTCTCAGGAGGCTTCACCCTCCCTGATTGCTGGGGAAGAAGGCCATCATCTCTAGTGGTGTAACACTGCTAAGGTGCCCGTGCCCCAGGAGGTGACATCTCACCAGAGTTCCTCTGAGCAACCCTACCAGGCCTCCTTTGAGTCACTCACACAAAGGGCATGAGCATGGAGGTGGGGTTGAATGAGAAGAGAAAGGGGACCATCATGAGGGAGAAGCAGACAAGGAAAGAGGAATAGAGGGTGACTACGATAAAACACATCACATACATGTATAAAATGCCACAGTGAAACCTATAATTATGTATAATTAATATATTCTAATATAAACATTTAAAATCTGTTTTCTGGTCACTTCTACCATCAAGGCGAAGGCGAGGGAAGCAGGAAATCCAGTAAGAAATAGATAAACGTCGATTACCAACGCAACACTACCTGCTTCTCCTGGAGGCGTTTCCTCAGTCACTAGGGGTAAGCCAGATGCAAAGAAGTCCATAATGGTTGCATAAATATCAGGTTTCAGTAAATTCCAGTCTAATTCTTCATTCTCCTATAATCACGTTGAAGAAACATGTTGCATTTCCAGCCAAGTGCAAAGCAAATACAGACTACCACCTCAGATCTTTCAAGAATCTTCTCTTTTTGTCTGGTGAATCAGGGTCCCACCCTGCAGCTCTGACTGTCCTAGAACTTGCTCTGTAGACCAGACTGACATTGAACTCTCAGAGATCCGCCAGCCTCTGCCTCCTGAGTGCTAAGATTAAAGGCATATACCACCATGGTCCAGTGCACAGTACTGCTGCAGGACATTGAACTATGCAAAAACACCCTATATCTGAAATTAGTCGTATGCGTATTTGTCAAAAGAATGCATAAGAACATCCCTTTCAGAGAGGGTGTTGTACTATGGCACCAGACAGATGCATATGTAATTTGTTCATAATATGGACTTGATTCCCTTTTTACTCCTTCGACTTGCAGCAGGAATCGGTAAAAATACTATTTAGGAGTAGGCAAGATTGCACAGTGGGTAAAAGCTTGTCACCAAGCCTGGCAGCCTGCATTTGATCCATGGGAACCCACATGGTGGAAGGAGAGACCTGCCTCCTGTAAATTGTCCTGATTCCATGTGCATGCCTGAACACAAACACACACACACACACAAAATAAAACATGCAATTTAAAATGTATTTAATTTATTTAACATTTTATGGAAAAAAACAATTTTTTATTCTAGTAGCCTGGAAGCTGAACTCCTAGTCCTGCCAAGGCCGTACCCTGCTGTGGATTAGTCCTGTAATTCTGGACACTGCACTGACCCTGCTGTACGGATGAGGTTGTAGGATCAGTTATACCTGGATCATAACTAACTGCAGCTAGAAAAGGCCCTTTAGCAACTTGACAGATCTAAGAAGTAAACATCACCTGAGATTTTTTATGTATTTACTTATTTTATTTTATGTGCATGAATGTTTTGCCTGCATATGTGTATATGTAGCATGTGTGTGGCTGGTGCCCACTGAGGTTGGAAGAGAGCACTAGGTCCCTAGAACTGGGGTTATAGATGTTTGTGAGCTGCCGCGTCTGATGTAGGAGTGTTTCTATCTATCTGCTGTTTCATTGGTTAATTAATAAAGAAACTGCTTGGCCTGATAGGTTAGAACATAGGTAGGTGGAGTAGACAGAACAGGATGCTGGGAGTGAGGCAGATGCCTTGGGCAATTGCCCTGGCTCTCCTCTCTGGGACAGTCGCCATGAAGCCAGCCACTAGGTCAGACATGCTGAATCTTTCCCGGTAAGACACTACATTGTGGTGCTACATAGATTATTAGAAATGGGTTAATCAAGATGTGAGAATTAGACAATAAGAGGCTGGAACTAATGGGCCAGGCAGTGTTTAAATGAATACAATTTGTGTGTTGTTATTTTGGGGCATAAACTAGCCAGGCGGCCAAGAGCTGGGCGGCTGGAAGCAGCTCGCAGCTCTCACTACACACGTTGGTGCTGGGAATCTAAACTGGGCTCTCTGCAAGGGCGACCAGCGTTCTCAACTGCGAGCTATTTCTCCAGTCCCTCACCTGAGATTTTTTAATATCACAGTGTTATTAAAACCTGTAGCACATTAAGAATGAAAATTCTAGGCTAGAGTGTGGTGCATCTTTGTAATGCCAGCAACGGGATCCAAGGAAGGAAATACATAGGTTTCAGGGCAGCCTGAACTACACAGCAAGACTATCTATGAGAAACCAAAGAAGGGAAATTGAAAACCAAAGAACAAAGAATGTTCTGGAGAGGGAGGGGCACTGGGTTCAGAAACAGCTACAAGTCAGCTAGTCTAGCTTTATACTCACAGCTGTACCTTTGTGACTGTGATGAAATCCGGTCCAAAGAAGACACTTTTCACTCCTTCAATCCTGAACAGCTGCCTGTGAATACAGAAAAAGAAAAAGATGTCAAGAAAGAGGATAAACCTATGTAGAAGTAAAGAGACAAGTTAGCTATCCCTGGCTAGAATGCTATCCACTCCAGCAGCTTTGTTCCTAAATCCTGCAGCCACCTGCCTCACCCTAGGTGTCTGCCCAAGAGGACAGCACACTTGCTCCTCAAAGGCACACACGCCCACCATCTGGCAATCATGAAGAGGCTGTAACACACACAAAAACTGCAGCACATCTTCACATGGAAAAAGACAGTGCCACTGTGACCCACAGGGACATTCTGAAGCCCTTCCTGAAGTCAGACACAGGCCCACCCGCTCCTTCACTCAGAAGATATCTGGCATCTCTAAGTGCCAGGTTCCAGGAAGACAAAAGACAGGTGACCCCTCTAAGAAGCTTAGCAAAAACATTCCCTACAACAGCTCAGCACAGACAAGACCAGTTTGCTTAGTTGAAGATAATAAACTCTAGGAGTACAAGAAACAGGAATTTTTTCCTAGTTGTTTTGTGGTAGTAGAAAATTGAACCTAGTACCCAATCCATGCTCAGTGAGCGCTCTATCACTCTAGTGAAGTGGTGTTTTGTCTTTGGCTTTTTGTTGATTGGTTTGTTTGTTGTTTTGGTATGTGTGTGTTTACAAAGGGCCTCACAGTGTAGTGCAGGCTAGCCTCAAACTCCTAGTCCTGCTATGCTACCAGGGCACTGGGCTTATGGGCATGTGTCACCACACAGGGCTACACTAACTGTTTTTGAATGTGAACATTTCAACAATAAAAGGTTAAAGACAGGTGTTGGTAGAAGAGGCTGCTTATTCATTCCCATCCGCCTGGGTAGCTTACACCCGAAATAATCACACAGAAACTGTATTAATTAAATCACTGCTTGGCCCATTAGCTCTAGCTTCTTATTGGCTAACCCTTACATATTAATTTAACCCATTTCTATTAATCTATGTATCACCACAAGGTCATGGCCTACCAGCAAAGTTTCAGTATGTCTATCTCTGATGGCTGCTCCATGGTGTCTCTCCTGCTCTGTCTTCCTCCTCCCATGCTATAGGTCAAGCCAGTTCTTTATTCATTAACCAATAAAAGCAACACATATACAGAAGGACTTCCTACCTCCTACACCATTAGGCCTCATAGCATAGCCTCTAAGCCCAGAACTCAAGAGACAGAGGTAAAAGGATCAGTAGTTCAAGGCTAGACCAATCTCAAAAGAGCAAAAACTCTAAAAAGTTAAAATCAAATTAATCAGGAAATTAAAATCCTAGATTGTCCTTTTGGTGTGCATTTCTCCAGGAACTTTCACGGAGCCATGTGCTGTTTTTATTTAGGAGGAGGGCTACATGGATGTTATCGCATTGCACCACTGTCCTGCAACTTGTCTTGACTTGACAGCATGTTATGTCTCAGGCTGAGGCTGTAGATCAGTGTAGAACTCCTGCCTGGCATGTCTAAGGCCCTAGAGTCAATCTCTAGTATTGCAAAACACACAGATACAGACAGACAGATTGTAATGGTCTGCTCTGTCCCTTTAAGAGATAAGCTATATCCCCCACCTCCCCTCCACCAAGGCAAGCTGATCTTCAGCTTCTAGCCTGAGTCCCTTCTCTTTTCCATGGTCTCATGGCATGCCCATCTGTCTGTCTCTCCTTGTGGGACTCACTGCCCCTAGTGGCCCACTGCAGCCACTTGGGAACTGTGCCATCCCTGCCTGGGACTAGAACTGGCTGCTCTCTCGGGACCCGAGGCCCACTGCTGCCGCCTGGGGACCTGCAGCGTTTCTGGGGCCGCTGCAGCCACTAGGGAATCCACAGCATTTTACTTAATCCATTACAAAGACAGACAGACACACAGATGCACACACAGACATATATATGTCTTTCTGTAAATGTTAGTTTTTAGATTTGTTTATTTTACATGTGTCAATGTTTGCTTATACACATGCGTGTGCAACTAGACTAATAAACATCCTAGGCCATATAAGTCTTGTATGCCTGTGTGTTTCCTGAAGTTATATTTCATTTTTTTTAAAAAAACATAATATAGAGCTGTGAAATCAATTAAATAGGACTTCATTATATTTAATAAAACAATAACAAAAAGAAATGAAAAACATGAGAATGCCTATTACCTACTGTAATTTTTTAAAGAATTGTTTTGTTTTATGTGTATGCACATGTATCTATGTATCTGCACATGAGTGCAGAGTCTGAAGAGGCAAGAAGAGGGCATTGGAGCCCTCAGAGCTGGAGTTACAGGTAGGCGTGAATTGCCAGTGCTGGAAAATTGAACTCGAATCCTTCGCAAGGGAAACAAGTGCCATCAACCACCTCACTGTTTCCTACTGCACAGTGCAAAAGACGGAAACACGCACCAAACACTTGTTTTACACACAGGCATGTGCACTAAATTATAATGTACACACTTCTAACTGCTGTCTGTATCAAAAGCATGAAAAATAAATGGTCTACAGTGCATTATGAGAAATGGCATGCTTACGTCAGAAAAATTGTACACATTTATGAGCTAGAAAGTTAAAAACTTCTTTCTGAGCCTCTCTTTGCCTTCGGGTTGTGTATGGGAAGGCCACTTATGCTGATTTCTACCTGTGTTTGGCAAGGAGCATCAAGGTGGAAATTCCAATAGTGTCAGGGTACAACTCAAAGGCAGAACACACATTCTGCATGGAAAAGGCCCTGGTGTCAACTCGGGCAGACCGCACATTCTGTACGGAAAAGCAAACTAGCAAGAATTCAGCTGGTGCTGACGCTAGTGTTTCTCAGCACAAATGACTGCTCCAGCCACAGGCTCAGAGACTTGGTGTACCTTTATTTACCACTCTGATACACTGAATATGTTTCCTGTGAACTCAGAAACTGTCCTCATTAATTTTAAAAGGTTGTGCCACATCTGACAACTGCCATCATTCATGGTTCTGAGAGAAAACCTAGAAACTCAGTTACTCTTTCCTGTGGAATTAAAGGAGCACCTTTTCATAGTTCTTGAAAATCAGAGATTCAAGATGGGCATAGTGGCAGCCATCTGTAATCCCAACACCAGGAAGTGGAGGCACAAGGGTTCAAGGCCAACCAGTTACATAGCACAGCAATCGGCTGAGGCTACAAGTGATGTCATCTCCCATCCCCAAACATTTTGAAAAGTGCTGGAGAAAATGGTTCAATGGATAAAGTACACAGCACACACGAGAGGGCCTGCGTTCTAATCCTCAGCAGACATGTACACAGTTGTTCATGGCAGCATGCACCTGTAACCCCAGCGCTTGAGAGGCAGGGGATCCCGAGGACCTTCTGGTCAGCCAGTCTACTAAGTAAGGGAGCAGTGGGTTCTGAGAGGATGGAGGGCTGGAGAGATGGCTCAGAGGTCTTGCGTTAAATTCCCAGCAACCACATGGCAGCTTACAAGCAACTGTGAGATCTGGTGCCCTCTCTGGCACAGACATACACAGAGGCAGAATGCTGTGTACATACTAAATAAATAAATCTTTAAAAACAAAACAAACAAACGAACAAAAACAGAGGACATGCAAGGACACTCCCTGAACTCTGTGTGTATGCACACTTACACACCTACACAAACTCATACCCTGCCCACACACACACACAAACACACACACACACACATCCTGCTCCCCACATATACACACACACAAACTTATACCCTGCCCCCCCCCCACACACATATCCTGCTCCCCACATATACACACACACAAACTCATACCCTGGCCCCCCCCCACACAATTTTTTAACATTTAGAGTTTTAAAGATTTAGATCAGAAATTTATCATAATTACCCATTTGGTGAATTTCCTTCTTAAGTTAAAAAAGTTAAATTTAAGTATTTATGCTACCAAGTTGTCAAATACACTCCCAGGACAAAGTTTTTTTTAATTTCAACTCAACTCTTCCAAAACCAACCTGCCAACCAAATGTGTTAGCTCTGCAAGGCTGCCTAACATAGGGTCACTGGGCTTCCAGGGGAGAACCGGCAGGAACGGTACCTGGCTAGAGGTGAGCGGAAAGCTGCAGCGGGTGTGGGGAAGTCCATGGTCCTCGACTCAAGAACCGGCTTTCCTGGTATAAACTTTAAGCTGTTGGGATTTGGGGTGTCTTGTGTTTGAATAAACATGAATCGTACTGAAAAAGAGAAAGCGTGTTATGCTAGAAAAAAACAGGTTAAGTTAGATAACAAGGTGCTCTGATTTTTTAAGATTTTTTTTTATATATGTAAATGTTTTACCTGCATGTATGTGTGTGTACCACATGTCTGCAGTGCTGTGGAGGCCGGGAGAGGCCATCCACCCTCTAGAATGGAGCCATGAATGGCTGTAGGCTATCATATGGGTGCTGGGACTCAAACCTAGCCCTCTGAGAGAGTAGCAAGTGCTCTAACCACTGACCCATCTCTCCAGCTCCCCACCCCCCCCCCCCCCCGTGCGCATTCTTAAATAAACGGAAGTAAGAAACATTAGGAGGAATAAAAAAAAAAAAATCCCACAAACTTTATTTCCCAAGATGCTCAGAGAAATCCTAAGAAGTTAAAATGCCTGAACGTTGATGCTTAAGTATGTCATTAAAATTCCTGTGCCTCCTATCAGGAAGAATCTGCTTTTACAGCAAACAATTTTTGAAATAAAACTTTAAAGAAAGACTGCCACTACTTTCTGTTCTGAACCAGCCATTTTCTGTAGGTTTGCTTGTTTGTGAGAGAGAGTCTCAGTATCTAGACCAGGCTAGCCTTGAAGTTATAGAGATCTGCCTAAGGAGTACTGGGATTAAAACTGTGGGCTGTGATGCCTGGCTTCACTTTTTGCTGTCTTAATAGTTTACTAAATTATTAAGCAATTTATTATGGTAACTAAAGTCATGTACTCATTAGGTACTTTACTGAATCTGAAGGATTAAATCTGGCTTTCTCCTACTCAACACACTAGAGTAAATCAGGTCTACAGAAAAGGAGGCTTTGGAAGTACCCAAAGATGAAACTATAAATGTAAAAACAAAGACAAAACAAAACTTTATTTGAAAGCTAGACTCAGATGAATGGAGTTGCCCAGTGCCTACAGCCCCAGAGTGGGAGCCTGAGCAAGATGACCCTGAGTTCATGCTAGTCTCAGCGACACAGCAAGCTCCAGGCTAGCCTTGGAATCTTAGCAAGCTCCTCTCAAAAAGTCAAACCAAACCAAACAACCCGGGGAGTAAAAATTAAGAAAAATACAGTGTCCCCACACAACTTTTCCCTTTTCACATATAAAAGCTACCTCAATACTAATCTGAATAGATATTCAACAAAATCATTCCAATTGCATTTTAAATTTGGTTTAATTAGGTATTTTAAAAACAACTCCACACATTTACAAATAGCATTATATGGACTTAATAGGTTGTGTTTAAGAATATACATGGAGGTACAAATACATACGTGCATGCAATAACAAACTGGTGAAAAAGGGGGCCATGAATTTGAAGGAGAGTGGAAAGAGCTATATGGAGGGCTTATAGGGAAGAAAGGGAACAGAGAAACATTATAATTACAATACAATCTCAAAATAAATAATAAATAAATAAATCCTAGCTGTGACATCCAATGGACACTTCTGAAAGTGTCCTGAGTTAGCACAGGATACAGGCTGATGTGAGATACTTCTTCCCTCTGGGGAGTGGTACTACAAGGTTCCTAACTAGGCAGGCACCAGCTCCTGCAGAACAGAAATGGGAACCGTCAAAGGCTGAAATCACCCAGTGTCCAACAGGAAGATACCAGAAAGCCACAAACTGCAGTCCCACAAAATTTAAGCAATTAAAGTGGCCTGACCTGCTGAGTTACTCAGTATTTACACCTAAGATGTTTTGAGATTCGAGGAAGCATGCAGGCCATAGACAACCATTCCTCCCTCATTCCAGTAAGAGAAGAGGTAAGAACTCCTGACTCACATCATACCTCAGCCTTACCCCAGAACATGGTCACAGGTGTGTGAGGTAACGTGAAGAGAGAGAGGCTAATCCATGACATCAAGCCACGCACAGTCACCCCTCTCCAAGCTTCCCCAATTACAGTGCAGTGCTCACATTTCAAACTACTTTCAAAATCAGATGCTAGGAGGTTTGGGTAAACACACAAATCCACTTGTAATTTCTTTTATATAATATTTCCTTTTAGAAATCATTTACTGGGCAACTCATGTTCTCAAAATGTGCTCATAAGACTCAGAGATTTCACCAGACTACAGATAATGTCCTCTGACGAATCACAGTAAAGGACGGTTCTACCATGGAGGGGAGTGGACAGAAAAATCTCTGGACCCCTTTAATGTGCCTCTGAACACAAGACTGACAAGTTCCTGGGCTGCTGAGATGGCACAGGAGATAAAGGCGCTTGCCACCAAGGCTAAAGGCCTGCACTCAATCCCCAGAACCCACACGGAGAGACCTAACTCACGTTGTCCTCTGACCTCCTCCACACATGCAATGTGACACACTCTCACACAGACAAATACATGTAATAAAAAATGTTGAAGAAACCTTTAAAATTGTGTCTTTTATGAGCACTAACTCTAGCAGTGTTCCACTGGTTTCTGTCACACAATGTTCTCAGAAGAGATGAACCTGTACCTGTGTGAGACAAGGGTGCACGCATCGGGAAGAGTGGTCTTCGTCCATACTGGTGCAGAGGTTGTTTCTTAAAGGTGTATGGAGTCACCACATGACAGAACCTATATTTAAAAAACAATGAATGACATGGTAAGGAGTAGACTCTGTTTTGTTGTTGTTTGAAAACAGGGTATCACCGTGTAGCCAGGTGGCTTCATGGACTTCTGTGGTAGATACTCTCGCCTCTGCTTCCCTGGTTCTGGAATCACAGACATGAGTGGTAGAACTTCATTTCTCTCTGATAGAGAAGCACTGACTGGGTATTTTCAAGGCGTCATTAAAGTAAAAACAAAGTGAGCTTTGAAAGTAACTATAGCTAGAGAAGGGGAAAAGGACATTGTAGTAGTGAAAAATGTTCCAGCTCTGACTTCTGAATCAGTTTTTATTTTATTTTATTATTTTTTTTTTTTTATTTTGAGACAGGGTCTCACTGTGTAGCCCTGGCTGCTGGGAATTAGCTTTGCAAACCAGGGATCCACAGCCTTAAGTGTTTGCTTCAAATTGTCCTCCAAGACTCCCTGTTGGGCAAAGAAGAACAGAAGAGCAAAACAGCCCGAGAGTAAAACCATCGTGCTCCTGAGACCAGGAGAGTAAGTGGGAGGGGTGAAAACAGTGACCCTTGAGCAGAGCTGGGAAGTCAGTCATTCCCAGGCAGCTCCCCTTACAAGAGATGACTATGACAGAAATGGCTAGGTAAAAGTCATCCCCAGGAGAACATACTCTGCCTTGGACCGCCTCTGTCCACCAGAGTCCCCGGCCGGTTGGTTCCCAGGGCTCCCCCGTCTGATCTGGCACTCTCAACACTCTGCCGCTTGCTGTCTTAGGCTAGTTTGCTGTATACTTAATAAATGCACTCTAAACAAAAGGCATACGGAGCATGGTAGATCATTCTCCCTAAGGGACACCTATCAGTCCATGGACATACCAGGCTAAGTGTTCACTAAATGGTAGCTGTTATCACTATGTAGCAACTGGTAACTGCACATTAAGTGAATGGAGGGAATATTCCAGGATTTGGAAACATCCTGGCATCTCAGGGTTACTGTCCCGTCAACCCTGAGAAAAAGCCGCAGCAGAGTGGAGAAATCAGAAGTGTACTCTGGTCGATAGGTCTGAATTCTAAGAGACCTGGAGCAAAGTACTCAAGAAAAGTTATCGAAAACGGGAGAAGTGGGCAACCCACAAAACCCCCTGTTAATCTGCTATTTTTATAAGATGCATTAGGAGTTTTAAAACAGGGGTCTCATATAGTCCAGGCTGGTCTTGAACTCCTTCCTGCCTTCACCTCTCAAGTGCTGAGATGACAGCACAGGGGTGAGCTACAAGCCCGGCTCATAAAGTGCATTTGAAACTTCAAGGTAACCATCAGCATTCTGTTAGGCCCTTTTCTACAGGAGTCACACGGGTCTGGCAGATGTCTGAGGAAGTCAGAATCAGGGTGGCTCTGAAGTGCAACAGGACACGGCAGGCATAGGCCTAGGCGGTAGGTTCCCTCGAGTCGCTTCCCTCAGAGCCATGCCCTTGAATGTGCTTCCCCGGAAAGGGAAGGGAACGAAACCGGGAATGTTCTTCCCTTCGGAGCCACATCCCTACGGGGTTGACAACGGGACGGGACGTCCTCAGCCTCTGGAGCCAGGACAAGACTCCGTTAGACACCAGTCCCCTCCCAGTGAGAGGGCGGCGACAGGGAATTGCTGGCAGGGGCGCCCACACCTACCGCCTGCACAGCCGGGCTACACCAGCTACAGCTCCCCACGCCCGCTCGGCCGCCGCCATCGTTTCAGTGCCGGTGCGCTTGCGCGGACACGCCTCTTTGGTCTCCAAGTCCTCTGCCGACTCAGACCTTGGGGAGAGGGCGGTCACGGGAAGCGTGGCCCCTACAGGTGGAGGGCGGTGCTGCGGGTAAGCCAAAGCAAGCTGTTTTATTCCCCTTTATGGAAAATAGATTTTTTTCTTCCCACATAATATATCTTGATGGCAGTTTCTCCTCCCTCAACTCCTCCCAGTTCTCCCCACCTCCCATCTAGCTCCGCATCCTCAGGTTTTAAGGATTAGAACACTAATCTGTGGGTAAACTATGAAGCAACTCCATTAGGCCAATTGAAATCTTAATCACTTGCCCATAGAATGCATGTTTGGCTATCATCGTTTTCTTTGAGACATATTCTTTTCTACATACAATGGTGACTTATTAGTCAACGTTTGGTTCATTACAAATTTTACAGATGATGTGATGCCACATTCCTAATCCCAGCACAAAGTAGGCTGAGGCAGGAGGATCACCCAGGAATTTGAGGCCAAGCAGGGTAAGATTCTGTCTTAAAAATATTTTGTTTTAATACTACCTTCTTCCACTGTGCTCTTTTATACTCTCTATGCTTTTGTTTAGTATTTGGCTTTTCAAGGCAGGGTTCTCTGTGTAGCCTTCGCTGTGCTGGAAATTGATTTGTAGACCAGGTTAGCTTCAAACTCAGGGATCTTCCTGTCTCTGCCTCCCCAGTGCTGGGATTAAAGGCATGCACCACCATGCCCTGCAAATATCCCAAGTCAAAATTTGTATTTAAATTTTGTCAAGGTAGAAGTGGGATTCCACCAGCTCTGACTTCAGGAGTGAGCCACTAGAGACTGTGGACTGCCTCTGGGCTCAGCCGATATGAGAGCACATCGAGAAGATACTTCCTCTCCTTCTATGATGTGCTCCAACTTCAGCTGATGAGGTGAACTCAAGGAAAACCATAAGGAAAGGCAAGAGTCTACAATCGCAAGTTTCAGCCATCTGCTAGTGGCATGTACCTGGCTTTTCCCAATGGGAGTCCTGTCCCACACCTTGGTAGAAAGCTCAGTGGACGTCTGTCTTCCCCAAGAGCACCTAGAATCTCAGAAAATAAATAAAGCAGCGGCGGCTGCTACTGCAACCTTGAAACACAAAACAGTGAAGGGTTTTTGTTTGGTTGCTTTCTTAAGATAAGGTTTCTCTGTGTAGCCCTGTCTTGGAATTCGCTCTGTAGACTAGGTTGGACTCGACTCACAGAGATTCACCTGCCTCTGCTTCCCAAGTGTTGGAGTTAAAAGTGTGTGTTGCTGCCACCTCCAGGCAACACTTAAGAGCTTGAAATCATAAAACTAGCCAGGTGTGCTGGCACATGGCTTTAATCCCTGCATTCAGGAGGCAGAAGCAGGCAGGTCTGTGAGTTTGGGGCTAGCCTGGTCTACATATTAAGTCATGGTTACATAGCAAGATCAAAGAAATCACAGAAGCAGGTGGAGGTTTATATTTAGATGACAAGTTCTCAGAAAATGTGGGCAACCTTGGCTTCACTCGTGTACAACACCAGAACTCTGGGGCCCTGGACTGTGAACACAATTTCTGGACACGGCATATCACCAGTTCTTGACTCCTGTTAAGTCAGCTCAGGAAAGTTCTTCACAGTTGGAAATAGGCAGACAGGTTCTCTCTCATGACAGGGAGCTTGGAATGGCTTAGGTTCATTTCCTGTCAGTTTCTCTGTACCAATACTGGTGTCTGAAATATTAGAATCTATCCCAGGCTCTGTGCTGATGAAAAGTGCCTAGGGCCCTTTCATCCATGGAAGATCCCACTTAAGAAAAAAACACACCACTTAGTCACTTAATTAAGCTCATTTTAATAAAGAGTATAGGAGTTTACAACCCAAACAATTATCCATAAAGACTATCAGATACATGATAGATCACACCCAGAAAGAACAACATAAATCCAACAGCCTGCAATGACAGGCATTACAAAAACTGCTGGGAATGACCTTCTGGTTTCCCCAAGATTGTTTGCAAGGTGAGGATGCCTGAGACCTGCTGACCTCAGCACTCCTTCCAGGCTGCTTACAGATCCTCACTCAAGCAACTCCAAATACTGCCAGCAGAGGGTGCTCACCTTCCCTCCTCGAAATACGCTTGGTCCTTGGCCTCTGTTATTTGGTTTCTGTTCCCTAAAAATGACATCAAATGTTCCATTCAAAATAACATCTTCAGGCCCTGTGGTGCAGGTCACCACTGTCCTCCCAGTTCCACCCACAAGAAGGCGCTTACTTGGGAAGAATGCTCAAGCAATGGCTAGTCAACTCCCTCACCACAGATGCAAACAACTCCAATGCTAAATTTGGAGGTTTTGGCAGAGGGAACTGAGTTACTGGTGCCAGCTGCCTGTGGTCCCTCCCCAGTCCTCTTCAGATGATTAACTGAAGGGCTGGAATTAACCCCACGAAGGAAGCAGGAGGATGCAGGTCTGCGCACACAGACACTGAGAAACCCTTCTCATAAGAATCTTTGGTAGATTTGCAGAACACAGCAGGCACACCATTTCCAAAGGAAAATATTCTACTGTCTCCCATTACCTCAGAGCCAAAGTGCTGGAGACTGGACATGGGTCCTAGCAGTCTAAGCATGTGGTATCAGCCAACCCTGACCTATTTTTGACTGATGCTGAAAAATCCATTCTGAAATTCCTTGCCAAAGGAAATCCGATCCCCTTTGTGTATATATACACGGTTCCACCACAAGGCGGCACAAGTAATGTTTACTATCAACTCAGATCGCCAGAGGGTGAGGTTCTGAACTATAGCTGACAAAACTAAGGGAATTACAAGTTACAGAGACTTGGTAGTTAGCAGGCCATATGTAGTCAATATTTAGCCTGTGTGTGTGTGTGTGTGTGTGTGTTTTGAGACAAGGTCTTGCTATGTACCCCAAGCAGGCCTCAAACTCACAGTGAACCTCTTGCTTCAATACAGGCATGTGCCCCCATGAACAGCACTTAGCTATTTTTGCTCTTCTAGAGTCCACTCACATATGTACTCATTCTAGAGCTATGTAGGATCAGGGGGCAGAGCGCCCTCTGGCTACATCTCCAAAGAGGAAAACTGGGTCCTGCCAACCTTCCTCTGTCCTTGATTCTAGGGGAAGGTGAACCATTTCACTGCTAGATTGTCAAGGCTGGCCTGCATCCTAAAATGAGATTTTAGAGTAGCCACCGTAAACTAGTGTGACAGTTCACCACCCACTTATTAGTCGGGTCAAATAGGAGAATGCTGAGGGAGGAAATTAAGGGAGAGTAGAAATGGGGAGTGGGGGGCACAAAGATCTCTGGGAACAGAATAGAAACAATTTACAACTAGACACTACTTTTTATTTTTAAGCATTTTGAAACCTTTTCTTTAGTTATATTTTATTAGGCTTTCAAGTGTTCTGGTGGTCAGAACAAAACAAATATTGATTGACAAAGATCATCACTCAAATAACATGATTTCACTTACAACCCCCAGTGTTTAATCTTTTAGTGAAGCACTGGAAGGCTCGGAAACAGGGTGGCCATGGAAAGTGTCAAGACGCTCCCGCCTTCTTCCGCTGCACTCCTGCAAACTACCTGCCATCAAAATGCTTGATTCTGATTAAAAAAATGCTGTAACCAGCAACTGTTTGGGAGTTGACTGGGATGTGTTCTAAAGGTTGAATGCAAAAGACACAGCAGGGAGCAACATCTCTTTACATTTGAGGGACCCAAATGGACTCCACTGGAAGTTGCCCCATTCCTGTTGGAGAGAGCACTTCATTTCCTCCTCCTAAGTTTCCTATTTGAAATAATGCATATATATATCATACAATCTGATACATGTTTTGATTATTTTCATTTACAGAATAAAAATACAGAATTTCTTATCATCAGATCACTCTAATACTTTATGCACCAGTGAGGAGTGGCTGAAAACACTGACAAGCACATGGTCCAACACTTAATAAACATACAACAGGCCAGAAAGACAACATTGTTGAATGTTTACAAGATCTCAGTTACCAGATGAAATTGAGATACAACATGGGTTAGTGAGTAGAAGACGGTTCAGTTAGCACACATGCATGCACGCACGCACACACACACACACACACACACACTGGGGCCTGCACCAGTACATAGATCTTCAACCCTACCAGTGAGCCAAGACAAAACAACCTGTATGAACTAAAATTTGCTTTTAGAACCAACTTTCCTCATTTCCATGGCTAGATTGTTCACCATCACATGATGAACAATTTGTGTGCTCTCTCTCGTCTCCTGGTCCTGGAGTAAATCCAGGGGTTGCACATGCTAGGTAAGCATTCTACCACTTAAATACAAAACCAGCCCTCTTTAAATTTCAATATTAAGGTCCGGCTAAGCTGCTCAGGCTGGTCTTGATTTGAACTCACAATTGTTTTGCCTCGGTCTCCCAAGTATTGGGATTGTAGGTGTGCCTGCCACAGATGTTCACTTCTTATTTATTTATTTTTGGTGCTAACCATGGATTTGGCGCTAAAGAGCTGTATTGTAAGCCTAAGAAATTAGTGAGACATTTTCCATGACACATAAGTTAGCTCAGTTAACAGTGCTCATTAGTCAGCTAATAGGAGGAACCAGAGCCTCACTGTGCCAGGCTCCACCTGAGCTGTGTCCTCAGTCTGCCGCATCATTTAGGAGTTCATTAGTGCACGATGCGGCTTCAGGCTTTATCTAAAGATATTCTGACTCATCTCTTCCTACTGAGTCAAAAATTCACAATTTTCTGTGTTTCCTATGAAATATAAAAGCGACTCACACACAGCAGAAATTAAAACAAAGTACAGTACTTCATTGACACTGTTCCTCTTCCTTATTATTAAAACTGTTAGAGTATGGTCACTGGGAATTTACAATTGATTCGTAGACTTTACGCACTCCTAATTCCCCGTAAAACAAACTTTCCAGGTTTCCACTCAGGATGGCATCCCACCAGGATACCTGATCATTCAATTGCACACTGATCCTGTAATCCAGACTCTTCCTTCAGAACTCATGAGTTGGCTAGTCTCTTGTCAGATTTCCTTCACAAAGTGCCACAGAGGAAAAGACAAGCTGCATGTGGTCACACTCACTCCTGAGTAAAAGACGACAGGTAGGCTTCCTACTCAGTAGATGAAAAAGGCCTCAAGCCCACACTTCACAAACGATTCAACTATATAAAATAAGGAGTGCATGATTTTATTCTAATTTGGACCTTGTGAATTAAAATGACTGTATGATTAGATGGAGTGATACAGTAATCAAAGTTAGAACAGTCTGCAGCACGGTTACGAAGCTGATGCTGACCTTGCATTCTGAAATTTCTATTCATGAGATGGGTCCTTGTATGTTGCCAAAGCTGGCCTTGAGATGCCAGGCTCAGGCTGTCCTGTCTCAGCCTTCTAGCAGCTGGGACTACAGGTCTATGCTGCAACCTGGAAAGAACTGTGACGTCAAGTGAGGACCCTGTCAACAGTCCCATGCCGTTCACACATGCCTTTGAGAACTTCTCCAGAAAACAAGTGTGGGAAGACTGGTCGCAAAATTCCGTGTATATCCCAAACTACTCATTTAACAGAAAGACCAGTTTGTATCCACTAGTATTCAAAACGTTCAAAAATATTAACTGAGAAAGCAAATTCCTAGAGAGAATAGTTAGCTTTACTGAAGTGTAAGGGAGGTTTCTGGTGGGGGCGGGGACCCTGACATACTGCCGGTTATTTAAACAGGTGGAGAATACCAAAAAGAGAAGTACTAAAAAAAGTTCCCTTTCACCCTCTTAAGACAAGCTTTCGCTCACTGGCTGGCCTGAATCTTGCTATGTAGACCAGGCTGACCTCAAATTCACAGAGATCCACCTGTTTCTGCCTCACAAGTTCTGAGGTTAAGATGCCTGCCACCACACCAGGCAAAAAGTAACCATTCTTATGTTAACTGCCAAGAGTCCTGGGCTTTATTCTATTATTTCTGGGTGTACTGAGGACAGAACCCAGGGCATGGTGCATACAAAGCATGTATTCTTCCACCAAGTTGTACACCCAGACCCCGACTTTCAAATTTAAAGGACATCACAACCAAATGATTGCAAGAGCAGCCTGGCATTTAGGCTTCATTACTGGGCAAATTTTCGGTAATTCTTTTATTTTTGGGGACAGTGTCTCAGGTAGTCTAGGCTGACCTTGAACCCCTTTCCTGCTTACAGGAGTATGCTCCCATGCCCAGCTCCTAGCAATTTTTCTATCACTAATCTAGCTTGATGAACTCTCCAGAGTTCCCCGAGCAAGTGGAGGAACTATGCTAGAAGTTGTAAGCACACACCCTGAGTATGGTGCAGGCTGTCTCCATGAAACTCGGCTTCCTCAGCAGAAACCTCCCTGCAGAGTCATGGGCTTTCTTTTAAGGCACTAAAAATGAATGGTATGAAAACACAGGGATGAGTCAGAGCTCTCCAGAAATAAAAACGCACTTCTGAAAACACAGCCAGTCACCTGTCTGTTCTACTTTAACATCTGAATGGAACAGCTAATTTAAAGATCTGCAAGGACAGCTGACCAGTGCTTTCTCATCTTCAACTTCTAGAGGCAACAGAGGTGTATGGGGGAGAGTTTGGGGAGAGAAAACAGACAACGTAATTTTGTGGCTTAGGGTCCTGATTAATGAATTTCATAACAAAGGTACCCAGGAAGGATTCCCAGTGACTGCAACACTAAAGATGCTCTTCCTCTGTTGCCAGGGAAAAACAGAAGGACCAGTGACTTTTTTGGGTGGGAGGAGAGGGTGTTGAGATATGGTGGCCTGGAATTCAGTATGAAGACCAGGTTAGCCTCTAACTTGTGGTAATTCTCCTGTCTCAGTTTCTCAAGAACTAGGATTACAAGCATGAGATACCATGTCCAGTTTTAGATATTTGATTTTTCAAAACCAGGTAAATGGAATTTTAAAAATTCATTCTGAAACCTCATTTTCAACAGAATCGCCCCATATGGTCCAACAACTTCAATTTTACCATGAGAAAAAAATGCAAATAAAGCCAAGGTTCAAGTCAGGTCAACAGGCAAATACAAGGAAATGATTGGATAATGGAGGTAGGCATGGCGGTTTCACTCTAAGGAAAAAGGTTTCTTGTATGCATGCACACGCATGTATCCATTCTAGTCTAAAAAGTGAACTGTGGGAAGGCAGAACGAGCTTTTCCCACCTGTGTGCTCTTCTGCATGACAAAGAATCTGACTCACATCATGCACCAGACATCTGTGCACACAGGCCAGCTTGGCTCGTATAGACTCTGTGACAGATCCCAGAATCCTCTGAGAGCTGCTGGCTCCACAGGAACGAATAATGAGGAGCTGAAGGACTAACTTTTTCAGATGTGCAGTAGGTTTATATTGCTGTTTTTTTTTCTTCTTCCTAGAAATCTCTGTTCCAAGAGTGTCGCTGAATGCTGGAGGGATTCATCTTGACTCTTTGATCCAAGCACCTCCCCACAGGAGCTGCTGGCCTTCAAAGTTGTGGTGTAATACAGCCCCTGTTAACAGGGGGTAAAATATTCCTGGATTAAAAAGGTGTCTGGGCAGAAAAGAATCAGAGTTCAGAGTGCAGGTGGAATGCCTATATGAAGGAACAGCAATGCAGACAAGTCCAGAAATGAGCATGAATAAAAGCAGGGAGTGTAACCTAAAGAGCTTCTGCTCTGAGGCAGGGACTGCAAGGTCACAGTGGCTACTCCCTGAAAGGCCAGCCAGGAGTGGTGTGACAGGTGCTGGTTGGGTAGGTGGAGGCAGGCCACAGGCTGGTCTTGTGCCTATGGTTTCTGTTTGCCTGCTTTTGACGGAAAGGGCGCTAAAGAGAAAGGGTCGGCAGCAGGCAGCTCTGTAGTCCTGGAGGACAGAGATGTGACAGACACAGAGCCAGCTAGCAACTGCTTATTGCTCTGTGAAACAATCTTGTAGGCAGCGATGGGCTGAGCTTCTGGACTTGGCTCATCTTCTGGGCTATAGTGTCGGGAATATTTGGATAAAGCCTGGGGGCGGAATGGCTTGCCAGCCATAGGCCCGGAGAAGGCTTCTTTTTGGGACTGCAGTCCTCTGTTTCTGTCAGTAGGATGACTCCCAGATTCCAGGGGAGATCCCCGGGGAGAGCTGCTGTCAAAATGGTCTGCCACCTGGACAGAGTGGGAGGGGAGACCGGCCTGCTGTGCAAAGCCAGTCACAGGATACTGCACCTGGGCAGGGGGGTACATGGCTCTATCACGGCCTGGAAGCAGGAGCCCTTCACTGGGCTGACTAAGGCTGGCCTGCACCGGCAAATCCTGTGAGGAGCCCTGCACAGCCAGTAACTCCTCCACGCTCCTTTTCTTGGTAAAAGGAGCTCTGGAGAACACGTCCACCTCCTCTGTCTGGGAAGGAGCTATACTGCCCTTGGAGACAAAAGGGGCTTTGGAGAAAATGTCCACGTCATCTGCTGGAACCAGTGAACTCCTGAAGGGGGCTATGGCAAAGACATCAGGCTCTCCGAGACCATCTGAGGCCTGCTGGTTGACTGGCAAGAATTGGCTCTTTTTCCCACCTCGTCCCCCTTTTTCTGGCTCAGCAGACACTCCAGGCTCAGTGAACAGGGTGGCTTCTCCCAGCTTCCCCTGAGGAGGTCTGCAGCTCTCATCCTCCTCTTCAGACTCCAGAAGGAGAGGCCGAGACCCGCTGCAGTCCAACATGTCCCCCTCCAGGTCAGTGCCCTCCTCCTCGCTGCTGTGGAAGGAGCTATTGCTGGAAGGGCCCTCTCGGGCCAGGGAGTCAGACTCTAAGGTGTTCTGAGTCTTTGTTCCAGAAATTCTGCAGGGATCTGGATAGAGGGCGAGGCCTTTGGCACCCACAGGTTCTTTAAAGTGCTCTACAGTAATTACAGGACAAGGACTGGGTTCTCTCTGGAGACCTAGAAAAGCATAAAATTTAGAATTAATGTGGAGGCTGGGTCAAAACTTTCTGGAACATTTAATGGTCAACCGAGGAAGATACATTGTGGAATCAAATGATAGATGTTGAAAATGGAAAAACAGAAAAATAAAAAATCAAGCAAGGTAAATGCACACAGACTGAAGACACAACCACCATCTCACACTTTGGATCATGATAGACACAATGAGCAGGAAAGGTGAAAATGTTAGGCACACAGACATTCAGGGCAACTAGGCAACACTCCTACTTGCAGGCCAGGCACAGACACCTGCTCTACCTGTCTCAGCGCCAAACGGAAACAAGTTCAGTCATTCCTCTCCACATAAGTCAGACAGTCTGGGGCTATGGAGAACCACTGCCCGGGGATGAACGGAACTCCATGTGCAGAAAGACAGCCCCTCTGACAGGCAGAACTCGGCTGTCAGTAAATGCATGCTTACTTGATGACACACTGCAAGCAGTGCTCACAGAGCATTTGGTGCCTGATGCAAATATGGAGGGTACTTTCTGAGTCATACCAGATGACATCAACTTTAGCTGGAGTGACCCTAGAATTTTGTTGTTAGTGTCCCAAGTTAACAATGATCTCTGATTAATGAATCTGCCATTAAGTTCTTTATGCAGAAATACTAGCAAACTCCAATGTACTAGCCCAAGTGGTAATGTAGGTAGAGGTGCCTCTGGGTGCTCTGGCATTTAAATCAAATAGACAATTATCAGAATGCAATAGAGCTTACCTTCCAAGAAATATTAGCAGGTTAGAAGTATGTCATTGGGCACATGTTAGCAAGAGGGTAGGAAAAAGGCATATGTAACTAAGCAAGAAGAATCCAGAGAAAGGGCGGGTGGGGGTGGGGTGTAAAGGACAAAATATATTTCACTATAGGCTCAAAAAAGACATACCACCAGAATGTCCCAACCCACCAGGATACTAACTATTGGCCATCCCCTCCCAACAGGGGCCCCCTCCCTCCAATGAGTACCTTACCAGGCAGGGACTTCTGCTACACATTGCCCTCTACTAACATTCTCGCTTGAACTAAGCACACAGCACAGAGGAAGGGGCCACAAAGTTGGTTTATTGGAAAACCAGTCACTTAGCAAGAATTTGCACTGTAGAGAACACAAAGAGGGGGCTGAGCATTTTATTAGAAGACACTATAAAAAAAAAAAAAAAAAAGAAAAGAAAAGAAAAAAGAGAAGAAAAAAAAAAGACACTCTACAAAAATACCGTTTTCCTGAATCCTGTAACTTATTTTAAAGAAGTGCTTCATTTTAATCAGCTGACAATAAAGAATATCTAGAAGGTTTCCCCCTTGCTGTTATTTCCTTTTCTAATTGTTTGGACACAATAAATTCTGAACTCAAATTTTAAGTTGAATTGTTTGGTACAGTGTGGCTTTTAAAATAATATTTGAAGAATGTGATTTTGAAGAGAATGAAGTTTCCTTGTACTGTAAGTCTACTGCATGTAGTCAAGTGTTGACACAGAAACCAGTGGAGAAGAAAACTTCCTGCTCGCTCACAGTGTATATGGGCACAACCCTAATTTCCCAGGCAAGAGAACTGAGATTAGATTTGTCTCAGAGATACCCAGCTAACAACTTCTGTGGGGGAACTAGATTAAGGGGGAAAAGAAGGAACCACTAATTTTTAAAATAAAACTCACCAAGAAATGTAAGAGACTCCTGAGAGTCCATAGGCTATTTCTTCTTCTCTATGTTAGTCCATAGCCTCCGCTGACAAAACTAAGGCGCATTTCCTCTCCTTTCCAAAACTACCTGAATGCTGCTGCTTTCCACTGGCTATGCAGTGGAGCAAAGCAACCTTTCACACAGATGGATAAAGGTGAAGCCAGCGGTGACTCCTGGTAATATACAGACCAAATGGATAACGACACTGCTTCTACTGTAGTCGGTGATTTGAAGGAACTGAACTTGGATTCATTCAAACCAAGTCATTTACAGACGGCAAATGGCATCTGTCTCCCTAGAGACCCAGGGCCTGATGCCTTCAATGCTAGATTACATTCTGAGAGCTATGAGGTAGTAAGGTGAGAACGCCCCCATTCACATGGGACCAGAAGAACATGCCCACCCCATGCAAACTGCTTCTGTCAAGTAGTAGGCTTTGAGTCCAGAATCCAGGAGAAAATCCACCAACTCAGGACCCCTTTGAATTTTGAAGTAAATGGTAAGGTATTTTATATTTAAAACACCAACAGCTTTTAAAAGTTCAGAATCAGCCGGGTGGTGGTGGCGGCCCACGTCTTTAATCCCAGCACTCGGGAGGCAGAGGCAGGCGGATCTCTGTGAGTTCGAGGCCAGCCTGGTCTACAAGAGCTAGTTCCAGGACAGCCACCAAAGCTACAGAGAAACCCTGTCTAGAAAAAACAAACAAAGTTCAGAATCAACTGGGTGTGGTGGCACATGCTTTAATCCCAGCACTCAGAAAGCCAAGGCAGATGGATCTCTGTGTGACCGAGGCCAGCCTGATCTACACAATCAGTTATAGAGTGAGAACTTGCTCTAAAAAAAAAAGGTTGGAGTTATAAAACCCTGCAACATCAAGTCTGAAGGGAGCACCAGTCTCTCACTGTTTAAAAGAGGGTCACAGCTATTTCCTCCGTCTCATTACGAACCTTCTTCAGGCTGCAGAAGTGCATCTAATGGGGCTTTCCTGAAAAGCCTGTCTCCCAACCTTTCTCGGAGGTGAAGTGTGACTTAGGTAGAGTGACCAGGCCTAGCACTTTGATGGCCAAAGAAATATTAAAGACTATGGAGGCCCTACATGCCTGCGTGACTTCAGAGACCTGATGGTGGCGGCAGGGAAACAGCAGAGCTCGGGGAAGATTCATAAGCTCTTCCCGGCAGTGAAAGGTATGGCTGTCACTCACATTAGTGTATGGATGTGCAGTGAAGGGCCTGGAGCCAATGCAGACTACCTCTGAACAGCCCGTCCTAGGGATCCACCCAACTTATCCTCATGCCTTGGTCGAGTTATATGGCTATCAATGACAGCCACAGCAGATACTTTGTAAGCAAAGAACTTAAAAAAAGAAAAAATCTAGCCTGTTCTCCTAGTCCAGGACTTGGCCTCAGAGTGTACAAGGCTTCTGTTCATCATGAGGCATTCTCTTATAATTCCCTCAAACTGGGTTATGTCTCCTTTTGTTTTCAAAACTTCTAGAAATGACTCCATCTGGCTCCATTTTGAGTAAGTTAACACAAATTTCAGTAGAACTTGCACACCCTGGGGAATTATCCTCACCATCCCCTGAATTATCCCAGAGGTCAAAGTGTGGCATTCTTGAGGATACTGACCCCAAAAATGCTATCTGACTGACAGTGAGGTCATCAGAGTGCTCTCTAGAAAAGCAAAATCTAAGATTAGAAAAAAAATGTTATTACTGTGTGTGCACACAGAAGCATGTGCCTCAGTACTCAAGTAGAGGTCACAGGACAGTTTGCACAAGTCAGTCCTCTCTTCCACCCCATGGGTTCCATCTCAGGTCATTGGGCTTGGCACAGGCACTTTTACCCAAAGAGTCATCTGGTTGGCCCCTAATCTGAAATTTAAATTTCAGGCTGGATACTCTTTAGTGTAGTAGGTCTGCACTGTAACAGAAATAATGGTGACAGGAAACATCAATGACAAATTCTTGCCAAAGTTCTGAAGTAATGGCTTGGGTGTCTCATACACACAGAGACTGAAAAGCACCCTGATGAGATGTGTGGCATCAGTTGAAATTTGGTGTCTCAGAACCAAATGCAGGAGCCATGGTCTCAGTAGCCTGCAGTTCCCACAACCTTCAGTGTTCATCATGAGCTTGAGCATCTGGTGATCCCTTATGCGAGGCAGCAGCAGGAAAGCCCACAACTGGATGCCAGGCAGAATAAAAGAAAACCATTTCTCACTGGGCATAAATATATTCTTGCCATCCTAGTGTTTAATTCAATTAGCCTGGGTGGATGAAAGACTAAATTAGAGGAGGGCAGCTGCAAATTGGTGCCATTCTGTCATCTAAGTATGACCCCGGCTAATGTGTGTTTGCAGGTTTCTCATTCTTGACCATAAGGTTCTTCATTCTCTAAGATGGTCATAGCTCATCAAACCTAGGGACATCTCACAGGTGTCCACTGTCCTTTCCTCAGGACATCTTGCACAGCTGCCCATATTTTTCTAGTCCACTGGTGTTTGCAGCCACTAAAGAATGTGCTCAAGTCCTTGTTATATTTCTTCAGGAATATAACAGCTACCTTAAGTTATTTATACATCTAAACATCATGCACTCGTTTGAACAGATAAAAGCTTTATTCCTCTGTATGTTTACATAAGAAATTTGTTTACAGACTTATTTATACAATACTCGCAAAGCAGTGTTCGTTGTCACATTTTACTGCACAAGAGAGCTCCATTACATCACTCTGCTCTAAGGTAAGAACCCATCCCGGTGACAACGCGTGTACAACAAGGCAGAAGAGAATACCCACTGACGTGAATTCAGGACACTGCATCAAAGTGAGAACCAAGGAAGGACTTCCCTCCTAGCAACTGGTTACCCTTTGGGATCTCTGCATGAGTTAGCATTACCCAAGCAGCCTCCAGGCCTTCTCCCTCCCACTTAGTGAAAGGAAACCCAGGGGAAACTACATAGTATATCTTGTTACAGACTGAAGTGAAGGCCATCAGGGATTCATTCAGTTCACAAAAGCCAAGCACATCTAACTTGGGGAACATTATCATTGTGGAAAGGAGAGGTCTAATTTTGCACTGGTAAAATTAGTCTCTAGAGAGGGATAGAAATTAGTTTGCAGTATCTGAAGTGTTTCACTAAACAGCCACTCTAAAAATTGTCAGGCAGCCTCTGATTTACTTAACTCAGTCTTCTGGGTGATGCTGCCATTCACATCCAAACTCTATGACAGTGACAACAGACCAGGAAGGTTAGACTCTTGATGCCAGAGGAACCTTGCTACAGATTTTAGCTCAGCCTAGGGTGTCTACAGCATTCATTTGTTCCCTGAGCATGGGCCCCTATGCCCATCACAAAGGTCTCCTCATTCCCAGGGCACTGCTGAAGACAGAACTAATCCTGACCTGAGGAAAGACTATGCTGGTTTGAATCAAAACACTTTATACCAGAAATGAGAACTGCAAACCAAAAAATATCACATCTTAAGAAAAACAGGTTCCCTTTTGGTTTGTTTTCTTCCAGTTATTAGAAATCTAAGTTCTAGAACTCCAATCTGATCAGGAGGAGTCACATACAAGGTGAAATGCCAAGGAGCACAGTGACAACCTCTTTCAGAGGAGTCTTAAAAACCTGTATCTTTAGCCGGGCGGTGGTGGCGCACGCCTTTAATCCCAGCACTCGGGAGGCAGAGGCAGGCGGATCTCTGTGAGTTCGAGACCAGCCTGGTCTACAAGAGCTAGCTCCAGGACAGGCTCTAAAAGCTGCAGAGAAACCCTGTCTCAAAAAACAAAACAAAACAAAAAAAACCCTGTATCTTTAAATTTCCTAAAGACCAGGGGACTGTAAACTTTCCTTTACTCAGTGTTGGTGAAATCTCTCTCAGTTATGAAGTCTTCTCTAGGAACTGCCTATGGAGTTTCAATCTGATAAGAGTGATCTTACATTTGGAATACTCAGTGTTCCTCTGAGGCAGAGGTGTCGGAGAGAAAACATAAGAAAGAATATACTTGTGGATGCTCTGAGTGAGGGCACCAAGAAAACAGCCATATTCTTTCTACCTTATCTGGCGATGTTATGTCCAAGGACAAGAGCTTAAAAACAACTCAGATGATACTGGCCTGCCTTGCTAGGATTAGTATTTACTTCCCAAGCAAAATATGTTTCCAAGCGGGAACAACCAAACACACAAAACATTTCTGATCTGTCTACTTCAGGAATCACTGTAACAATTATAATACTACTTAGAAGTGACTGCTTAAACCTCATCTCCTCTGAGGATCGTATTTTTAGAAACTTTAGGAATTAAATTTGGTTATCTGGGGGGAGGGATACCAATTTGTGATACTTTCTGGTACAGTAATTACTTCCACTCAGCAGAGAGAATAAAAAATATGCATACTGTATTTGCCTATATTTTAAACACAGATTAAAATAATAGAAATCTCTGGATTCTGTTTTACTGTAATAGGTAAGACTGTGTGTGTGCTTAATATTACAGAAGGAAAATCTATCTCCAAACTTTCAATGATGTGGGCTTTTATCCAGGTAACAACAAGTAGCATCAAGATTAAAACTGCTCATTCTAATCCTCTGTGAGTAAATGCTGGAGAAAGCTGTAGGAATGGCAAGAGCACAGAAGTTACCTGAAGGACATCCGGATTATATGACCCTTCATAGTCCTAAATACAACAGCATAACAATGCCATGCTTCCACTGACTCAGATATTACCTATCTAAAACCATCCTGGGTAAAAATCCAATACCAGTTCTGAGGGGTAAAATGCCTGTTCAAGGTCATAAGTCAGGGTCTGGACCACCCTGCCTTCATCAGTCAGGCCCGCAACAGTGAGATGAAGTAAATGGACTAGTGGACAGTCTGAGGCCCCTCGTATAGCAGTCTTGTTCTATGTATCTCCAGTTACCACACACCATGCTCTTCTTAAGCCACTCCCTCAACTTAGGGTGATGCAAAGGAAGGCTGTGCTGACCAAGTTACTAGAATGTATTTCTCTACAGGAAGCCTAAGCCTTACTCCTGAAGGATCAGCCTAGGTCTCCTGTCAATATCTCACCCAGACGTTACCATCTTCCTTGGAGAGAGTCTGTTAGTTTTCATTAGTGTCTCCATTAAGCCTTACTGAGCCAAATGACTACACAATATATCTCAATATAATTACAGGTGACACATGAAAGAATGGTTTAGAGATACTTAACCTAATTTCTAGACTGCACTCTTCATGACTGCAATTAAACTGAGAAAGTAGACATTTCATTATATTGCTAACGTTTCCATGAGAAAAAAATATAAAAACACAGACCTAAAACATTAGCCTTATTTAAAAATAAACATTTCCTTCATTAGTTTATACATTCTTTCTATGTCCAGCAAAGAGGACAAAACCATTTCCTGTCCACCAAGGGGGTAACCAAGTCCTGCTTCCCTGCAGCCCACTGTGGAGAGCTGGTCGTGACATCTCTTCCATCCTCGGCTGCACACTGTGCCTCCTCGCTCACCTGTGGACACCATGTCTTCTAGCACAGGCCTTTCCTCAGCTCATCTAGGTTCAGCTGGCACAGGAAGGATTTAAAGTCAGAAGGAAGACTGAGCGTCCACTCTTCCTGCTGTCACATTGCTGGAGACAATGGTGGCCCTCCAGAGGGCAGGCTTGCAGGCTCGTGCTGCTGTTGGTTCCCCACCACTTAAAGTGCAAATGTGAGCAAGAAACAAAGTAGTAGTAGAGAACAAGCAAAGAGATTTGGGGTTTTATTTGTACAAATCTGATGAACTTAAGAGTTTCCCTTCAGCCCTGGAGGATGGCATCGAGGAAGGGGTTCTTTGTGACCACTCCTCTTCCACAGGGTAAGTTTACAAAAGTGCTCTCAACATAAGGAAATGAAACACACCTGATGAGTAAGCACACGGGGTGACAGGGGAGCATGGTGTGCGAGTGCAGGGGTCTTTATTTAAATCTATGAACAACAGTCTAAGGTTAGTGAAGAGCTACTCTTTGTTTGGTTTTTGAACTCTAGGAAGCCAAGGAAAGCCAACTGCACATATTCCATCAGCGTCAGCCTTCTAGTTAAACACCAGAGGAGGAGAGTGGCCACAGTCAAACTGTGCCCAGCACACTCATCTCTGATTATCTGAAAATAAAAAACATGCTTGTTCTACAGAGACAGAGGCCTGCTGAGAGCTTAGAGCAAGACATACACTCTACTTAAAACAGTTCCATGTGTTACACTATAGGACTGCTATGTTGTATACAAGCAAGAGATCAAAACCCTGTACAGACACCTGATAATAGACTTGAAATGCCAAGTGGAAACAGAACTAGTCAGCATCTTCATTTATACACAATTTACAATATTTGATTCAAAATAAAAAAATCACAAGAAAAATACATCTGTTTTTGCTACAATTCCTTCCCTTCCCCATCCACCCCCCTCCCCCATGGAAAGTCTTTTAGTAAAAGGTATCATGTTCCCACCACTGTCTTGTTTTGGTCTAATTCTGAGATCCCAGCTTGGGCCAGGTAACATGGAAGGATGGCAATGCTTGGTATTTCTATCACATACACATTTATTCAAGGATCTCAAGCACTTGCAGTCACGCCTCCAGATTTGAGAAATCACGATTCAATGAAGTCAGATAGCTAGACAACTAGACATCTGGGAAGATTGCATGAGCGCAAGATCACTTGGCTCAGTCTACTACCAAAAATGGTCAAAGTTGGCTGGCTAGAGCTGAGCTCAATTTCTCTTCACAAACACAGCTTATTAGTTTTGTCCTGTTTAAACTGCACACCTGTCTCCAGACTACTGCCTGGGGGTAAGACCAGCCATAGCTGTTGTGCCCTCATGATACTGCATCAGAATAAAAAGCAAGAATGGACACACATTCATCAGCATCTGGGAGGCGGGCTATAGGACTGACATGGGGCCATTCCTAGCAAGAATGAGACAAAGTGTCCGTTACAGGCTCAGTGACAGTCAAGCTTCTGAGTGGATTCCAGCAGAGGTGAAGCTCAGGGCAGCTAGCGCTTGAGTTACAATAATGCTATTGAAGATGGGGAATGAGAAAACACAGCAAACTAACAAGAGGAGCCGGCCAAGGAACGGATCTGGAGGATCAAAGATTTTTCTTTCCTTATCATTTCTATAGGAGAAGGCAAGGGGTAGGAGAAGGGGCTTGAGGGCCCCTAATTTGCAGATTTTTTTAAAAAAATCATTTTTCTCATAACTCCGTAATGAAAATGTGTATTACGACATGAAGGTTACAGAACTGCGTCTGCTATTGGCTCACGGCTACAGGTCTATGAGCTGATCCACCAGCAGCAAAGACCTGGCTAGGTTGGGAAGACTGGACTCAGAGCTCCCACTGCTGTTTCTAGAGTGCCCACCTGGAAGTGGAAAGATAGGGTTCAGTACAAAACACAGAGGGTAAGGGTTAGATGTGCAGAGCAAGCAAAGGAGAAAAAGAAAAACAAAGAAATCCAGAGAAGCAATATTTCACATTTAAAAAGTCTTACACGTTGATCTCTAAACCTAACTATTGGCTAGCCCCCACCTCCCACCAGAAGTTCACTCTAGGCACACCACAGTAGAGGCAGGACACTTCAGAGATGTCACTGGTGCCAAACCAACTCATTCGCCTAACAACTTCTGGCTGTCCACTAACCTCCCAACAGCAAGCCATCTCCCTAAAAAGTACAGATCCATTCCTGCTTTGGGGAGAATTAGTTATTAGGATACTACAGTAAGAACATGCTTTTAAAAATAACTATGTGGTGTGTTTCAGTGTTCCGTGCATGTTCAAATGATTCGCTCCACCAAAGAGGAAAAGAATGGTCCATAAAGTCCACTGATGCAGCAGACAGCAAAATACCACTGTTGGCTCTCTGGAAAGAACATCTATTACAGATTTTCTAACTATGATAAAAATGTTCAACAGTTCTGACACATACCTCGAGGCTTCTACCAATTAGAAAGCACTTTCTTTTGGCCTGACATTTCATAAAAACTAAGTCTTCTCTAAATAAACCCCAAGTCAACAAGGTTTTAAGCTACATATATCAGCATCTCCATCTGCCTCTCATCTTGGTTCAGCCTACACTAACTGCTATCATCCAGTGTCATTCACCAAATGGCAATGCTCCCATCCACCATCCAGGCTAGGAACAGTGTTTTGGTGACAACTGATGTCAAGCTCTTCTTTTTTCTCCAGTCTCTTTCTTACCTTGTGTGTTTTTGGTTATCAGTACAGGAATAGGGTCAAACTCATCTTCTGCCACCTTTTCCGAGCCCTCAGCGACACCGAAACCTGAGATGAGATTACTATCTTCTGCAGCTTAATACAGAATGCAAGCACACAGCAGAAACAACAGAAGAAGAGATTAGCAAATGAGAGAATAGGAAGGAGGCACCATGCCTTCAGCCATGAACAATCACTGTTCTTAAAGGTGAAAGCACTTATTTTTCTGAGTTGAAATAAAAGTAGAAAACTGGAAAATACAGGTATATAGAAGCAAAAATCTTTAGAACTCACAATGCCAAGATTTTATAAATGGTTAAGAAATGTACTTCAGTACAGGAGAAGAAATCTCTACTCTGTAGAAGACCATTAATTACAGCTGTGAGGTTATCTCTGAAATGCCACTATCTTTATTGAGCCAACAGAGGCCTGACTAACAACACCTGAAACACTAAAAGCCTTGGGCAGGAGATGAGAAAGGAGCAACCACGTAGAGGCTGGGGCACAGTTTGGTGGTAGAGAGTGTGTGTGTTCTAGAAAGTGCAAGGTCCTGAGTTTGACCCATGACTCAAAACCAACAATGAAAGAGAAGTAACCAGTATGTACAAGGCAAGCAAAACGTCAAGACTCCCTGCTCTGTACAAAAAAAAAAAAAAAAGACTTTAAAATAATTCAGAATACTGGGGTACAAAAGACGCCAGCCTAAGTTTCTTAGACTATCCCCCCCACCATTTTTTTTTTTTTTGGTCTGTGGTTGTTGTTCGTTTGTTTTGCTTGAGACAGTTTCTCATTATGTAGCTCCAGTTGCCCTGGAACTCAGAGAAATCAGCCTGCCCCTGCCTTCCCAGTGCTGGGGTTAAAGGCACATGCCACTACTATTCTATGTTATCCATTCTAATTAAAGCTATGCCCCAGCAAATGCTAGCTAGCACTTATTTGGCAGACAATGCTTCTCTGTGGTTACACATTGCTACTAACACATTTCTGCCAGCCATCGATAGCTATGCAGGTAACTTCCTGTGCCAGCTGTAAAACAGAAGCAGCAATCTTCATTGCTACCCATGAGTTCATTGATTTTAGTCAGCTCTGGAGGATTCCTTCTTGAATTTCCTTTGCAAAGGGCTTAACCTGTTCATTTGCTAATACTCCTTAAACAAAGAAATAAGTTTGCCATGTGCAAGGGAGCTATCACCACAAAAGACCTCAGAGCCCAAAGCAATCTACTCTACCTGCAAAATCTCAAACCAAACCAAGCCAAGACTAAGAAGTAAAAATGACAGGTTAGAGCAAGAAACTCAGTAAACAATTATGACTCAAAGACAAAATAATATTCAAAACTTTCACAAGTTCAATTTTTGAGGAATGATTTTTGAGGGCTGTGTTTCTTTACATTTAAAAACCTTGACTCAGATTTGATGAAATGACTTTACTTTCCAAGGCCGATGAATAATCATATTAATAATCACAATCAATCAGTTGGCTCATTCATTTATGTGTTCCTTAAGGCACGGGGCTATCAAAGCTAACATGGAATAACTGTATCCTAGTTTTTGTCAGAAAGTGAACCCTATCCCTATCTGTAGTTGCTAGGGCTTATTCACTACTCTGAGAAGAACTATAACAGTGGCTAAGGATACAAACCCATATTTTCCATAGAAGTGGACAGCTTTTGATAAGGGGAACTCCCCAAAATACATGTGGGCCCAAGAAAGACTTTACCTTTGTGAGTGGGAGCAGAGAGTGCTATGGGGGCGAACTCTTCCAGAAGGTCAGCAGTGGGGTTAGAAAGCAGAGAGCAGTCAAGCAGAGAATCGTCCCCAGTGAGAGAGTCTGAGTCCAGTGACCAGCATCCCCGCAATGGCGGCATTAAACAGCACACAATAATATTGTGAGGTTCTATCTTGACTTTTAAATTATTGCATTAAAAGCCACATGTACAAGCCAAGGTGCAAAAAGAAAGTCAAAAGAAACATGCTAAGCTCTCTGAACTTCTAACCACAAAAACATGCATCCTAGATTCTACTGGGTAGCAAACATAAATGTAAGATTTTTTTAGTTTAGAAGCTGCTAATCAAACAAGTTTGTGATTCACATGTCAATACAACTTAACAACCCAGGTCTCAGCAAACATCATTTGGAAAGAGAACTTTGTAACTAGAATTTCACTTAACTATTCCCCACTCAAGAAGAAAAACTACAACTTAGCGAAGTGCTGAAACTGATCAGGAAGGAACCCTCCAGCCACTCCCACGTTCCCATTCAAAATGCCTTTCTTTTATTCTCTAAATTTAAATTCTCCTTTGAAAATAGTGTATTCTTTTATCTAAAGAATTGAGGAAGGTAAAATTCAGAGATGAAGCATTTGAGCAGGGAGTGTTTCCTGAGAGAAAACATCCAAATGAGGTAAAATAAGAGGAACCATGGTGCCTTTGGGTGATATTTTTCCCACAAGCATTAACTTATTATCTCTCTAAGGCACACACTCAGAGAGTCTTATTAAGGTAATTAGGTTCACTAAAACAAATGCAAACAGATTTATTTGTGTGTGGCTAAGGATTTGAACAAAGAATGAAATTTTCAAGTAAGAGCGAAAGCAACACTGGATCCAAGGACAATTTCAATTCTGCCTAAAAGTGAAATGAAAATCACCTTTAGATGGCGAAGCCCTACTCTGGAAAAGAATATCAACAGCAGGAGATGAACGCATGGATCCAGATGCCAGTACTGTGTACGGTGAGATTGAAGACGTCTGCCTAACAGTTGGAAGGGTTAAGGCAACCGTGTATCTGAGCAGACTTGTATTAAAGAGGTAGAGGGAACCTGCCACCAGTAAAGAGAATCTTTTTTTTTACCCTTTCTAGTGTTGGGGATTGACTGATATGCAATATGCAAGCACTCTGTCACTGTGCTATATCCCCAGGCCTGGGGAAAGAATATTGAATAATAAAATTCTGTCACCAGAGCAAGCCCAAGAGTCACTCTTAAGAAAAACATGGCTCCAAAAAGTACTGTTTTCAGCACAAGAACACACTCAACATCCAGAAGTTAGGACTGTAAGAACAATTCATTGCATCCAGTGTGAAACCAACCAGAATGTCACAAGTGGGAAGACCTGCTCTGAGGTTACTGCACTGACCAGCTCTGCAGCGACATGAACCCTGACTGACCTGTGCGGTTTGAGGTCACAGACTCCGTCTGAGATGGGAGGCGCTGAGCAACAGGTGGCTCCAGTCCAGGTATGAGACTCTCAACAGCAGCATCGGCCTTTTCTTTTGTATTGGGGGCATTAACAGTGGAGAGGAAAGGGTAAGAAAAAGAAGTCAGGTGCTGCTCAGTAAAACCTGTGAAGGCTTGCTTCCACAAGTCTCAGGCAAGCTGCAGAGCACAGCTTATCTCTGCCACTGTCTGGGCTTTGATGACTGAGCATGCATGTCCAAGGCTAACAACCAGGGAGGTGCAGTGATCATCAGCTCCTACAAATAAGTGTGGGATACAAGCAACTTTCAAGTAGCAAATTCTCCCATGTCAGAAAAGAGTGTCTTCAAGACAGGCAATGGTGGCTCGCACCTGTAACCCAACAACTACGGAGGCTGAGACAAGAGACTGCTGTGAGTCTGAGGCAAGCTGGCTACAAAGTGCAATGCCCTACTTCAAAAAGCCAACGACGAAGAAAACAACTTTATTCACAATTGGGCATTTTTTCCCTCTAATGGGCCAGCTTTGGGGTAAACATCCTCCCGTATAATGCACAACCATCAAATGTACCCCACCCTATCCCATGATGTAACAGGGAAGTGCTCTGCACATGGTGATGTCTCACAGATGGAGGCCAAGGCATTCCTGAGCAATAGCATTTCTTATCTAAAGTCTACTGACGGAACCTTCCAGGAGTCCTAACATTTTATATGTTTTGCTTATACAGCATAAAAAAATAAAACAGACCAAGCCATTAATTGCTCTGGTCTATCATGGTGCTGAAATGTGAGGCTGACTCCCTGGTACGGGTATTAGTTACAAGCACTGACCTAAAGAAGAATCAGCTCAAATCTATTAAGTTCAGTGAAGCTCCCAGGGCCAATTAGAAACCAACTGTTTCACAAAGGTTTTGTTTTCCCATATTCTTCCTTATTCTTAAGAAATTTACTGGAGAAATCACAGGACATCAGTAAAGACCGGAGTTACAGGATGTGCACATGGGAAGCAGAAAAAGATACTTCATTTGGACTAGCTGAACAGAATTAACAGCCTTGACTGCTGGCTTCCAACCATGTACAAGGGCTACTCAGGGTACTTCTGCCCTCCATTCCCTCCCCATGCCAGAGCCCCCCGCCCCAACAGTGCACACACACACATAACAGGCATGACTAAAGGAGCAGACAGGGATTTTACCAGTCACAGCATCGGAAGTGCTGCCGAAAGGATCTGTCATAGGCAAGAGGTCAGGGAGCAGAAGAGAAGTATCAGGAGATTTGAGTCCCTCGATTAATTTTTCTAGATTGGGAAAGAGGTAAAGAAAAGGCAAAAATGCAATGAGATCATAAAGCAAGTGGATCATTTACTGTTCCACAAAAACACAGCTTAGGGATCCTCACTTTAAAGAATCACCATGAAAGCATAGATCATTAGTATATCATTAATAGCAAACTCTTCGAGGGCCAGCATGATGGTTCAGTGGGAAAAGTGCTTGCTACCACACGTGAAAAACTGAGTTCGATTCCAGGAACCTACCCAATGAAGGAGAGAACAGACTTCAACAAGCGACCCTTCGACTTCTACATATGCACTCACATACATACAACACAAAATAAGTAAATAAGTAAATAAATAAATAAATATGATTTTAAAAACTGCCTCTGCCAAGGCTTTCCAAATGAGAGGGTTAGAAAGGCTACTTCCCCAGGTGAAGTAGAACTCAAGGTTCACTAAAAGTGAGTCCCTTGGGTATGTTTATCCATTGTTTTCATTTGAAGCATAACTTACATAATAACCATCACCAATTTTTTGTTTTTTTAATTTAATTTTTTATTAAATTATATAATTTTACAAATTTTTACCTCCTCCCCTCCTCCCATTTCCCTTCCCTTCTCCCCATTCCCCCTCCCCCTCCCTCTCCATCACCAGTTTTAAATGTGTACAACGTGGTGAATGCTGAAAAATTTATACATTTATGTAATCACCACTGAAGTGATGACTTAGACCATTTCCAACCCTTTCAGACACCTGAACCCCTTATAGTAAACACTTCCTTTTCACCACAGGCAATGGCAACAACAGGCTCTCCTTCCCCAGTTTTTTTTTAAAATACAAGGTCTCATATAGCCCAGGCTGGCCTTGAACTTGTTATGTAGCCAATTATGACACCAAACTTCTAATCCTCCTGCCTCTACCTCCTTAGTGCTGAAATTATAGGCGCTACACAGTGCTAAAACTGAACCCAGAACCTTGAACATGCTAGGCAAGCACTCTACCAAGTGAGCTAAAGTCTAAGCTCCATAGTTTATTTTTTTCTGTTGTTTAGTGCTGTAGAATAAAATCCTTCTGTCTGCTGTGGATATATATTACTCTCATTGGTTAATAAAGAACTGACTGGCCAGTAGGCAGGCAGGAAGTATAGGTGGGACAACCAAACTGAGAATGTTGGGAGGAAAAAGGGCAGGTCCAGTGGAGTCGCTGAGAGACACAGAGGGAGCAAGACATGCTGGAAGACAGGTAAAGCCACAGGCTATGTGGCAATACATAGATTAATAGAAATGGGCTAATTTAAGTTGTAAGAGCTAGTTCGTAATAAGCCTGAGCATTTATAATTAATATAAGTCCCACTGTGTTTATTTGAGAGTGACTGAGGGACAGGAAAACCCAGTTTAGCTGTGTTTTTGTTGGTTTGTTTTCTAAAGAAAGAGTCTCTGCTGGAAGCCATGTCAGAGGAGCAGCAGGTGGAAACTGACTTCAGGAGAATGGCTCACCAAAAGGCAAGGCACTGATGAGTGAATCTTGGATAAGCAAGGCCTTAAGGTCATTGGCCCCAGAATGTCTCTTGCTATTGTTGAGCCTTTACATGTTTGGCACTGCCATTGTTCTCTGGTACCTGGCATGGTGTGAATGGGTTTGGGGGGGGGATCCCCAGTGCCTTTAATATAGTATGATTATCTAACAGAAATAGCCCATTCTACCGGGCATTTTCACCTATAGATTATTATGAAGATGATTTCCTCTTAAGCTATACTGTTTAAGTGAAGTAACGATTTTATACAATAATAATGTTAGTTTAAATACCATTTTTGATGATTAAAGAAATTTAATAAATATAATAAGGAATTATGATAGAGATTATTTTCGTGGAACAATTAATATAGGTAAAGGTAGGATACAATGTTGCTCCCCCTCCCCTATAAAGCAGGGGCTGCAGAGGATAGAATCTAAGAACAAGAAAGTGTCACAGGTAGGAACTTACAGGTTTCTCTTAAGGAGCTATACAGACTGTGGCTTAGGTTAATGAGAAGAGAAACAAGTACATTCCAGAAGCTAAGTTAGCTGAAGTTCTTAAAATCTTAGTGTGGAGAAACGTGTTCACGGGTTTCTGTGTGCATTATAGAAAAAAAAGCTGGAATCCCTGATCCTGGGCACTGACATTCCATCTGAACTGGTAAGTGAATGCGGACCCTGGGGCAACCTGCCCTGGAAGAGAGCACAGACCCTCTCCCCCCTGCTCCCTCTGCAGGCTTGTCTCTGTTTCTCCCATCCTTGTCTCTCCCAAGCTTTCCCTAGTGTTCTCAGGTGTCCTGCTCCTGTTCTAAGGCCATCCACCCAAAGGGGTCAGACTCTGGCCTCCAGGCAGGTCTGAGGATTCCTGCAAGGGAGTGCGGGCTTCTTCAGATTGTGACGCAAGGAATAGGTCCTCCTCTGGCACTGGGGAGATCCAACCAGTTTCAGGCACAGCAAAGATTGGTCTAGGACACCAAGCGCCTCCGGGCTCCTTTTGAAGGAAGAGATGGGCAGGCGCCAATGCAGGAGCTCCTCCAACAACATGAAAGGCAACATGACATCACCACAATCCAGACATCCCGAAACAACAAGAATTGAACACCCTACCCCAGAAGATATAGAAGAAACCGACCTTAAACAGTACTTTATGAAAATAATAGAGGACCTTAAACAGGAGGTAAAAAACTGCCATAAAGAAATGGAGATGACAAACAAAAAGGTAGATGAAATAAATAAATCTCTCAAAGATACCCAAGAAAAACAAGAAAAACAAGAAAAAGCAATCAAACAGGTAAGGGAAACAGTACAAGACCTGATAAATGAAATGGAGGTATTGAAGAAAACACAATCTGAGGGACGACTGGAAATGGAAACTCTGAGTAAACGAACAGAAACTTCAGAGACAAGTATTTCCAACCGAATACAAGAGATGGAAGAAAGAATCTCGGACTCTGAAGATATTATAGAGGAAATAAATTCACAGATTAAAGAACTAAACAAATCTAACAAATTCTTAACACAAAACATTCAGGAAATCTGGGACACCATGAAAAGACCAAACCTAAGAATAATTGGGGTAGAAGAAGGAGAAGAATTACAACTCAAAGGCCCAGAAAACATATTCAACAAAATTATAGAAGAAAACTTCCCCAACCTAAAGAAGGATGTTCCTATGAAGGTACAAGAAGCCTACAGAACACCAAATAGACTGGATCAAAAGAAAGCATCCCCACGCCATATAATAATCAAAACACAAAACATACAGAATAAAGAACAGATATTAAGAGCTGCAAAGGAAAAAGGTCAAGTAACATATAAAGGGAAACTTATCAGAATTACACCTGATTTCTCAATGGAAACCATGAAAGCCAGAAGAGCTTGGATAGATGTGCTACAGACACTAAGGGAACATGGATGCAAGCCTAGACTACTATACCCAGCAAAGCTTGCATTCACCATTGATGGAGAAAACAAGATATTCCAGGACAAAAACAGATTTAAACAATACGTAGCCACAAATCCAGCCTTGCAGAAAGTAATAGAAGGAAAATCACAAACCAAGGAGTCCAACAACGCCCACAATAACTCAGGCATCTAGTGACCCTTCACCAGCACAACTAGAAGAAGGGAAACACACAAACTCTACTACAAAAAATGACCGAAGTTAACAACCACTGGTCATTAATATCACTTAATATCAATGGACTCAATTCACCTATAAAAAGGCACAGGCTAAGAGACTGGATACGAAAACAGGATCCAACATTTTGCTGTTTACAAGAAACACACCTCAACCACAAAGACAGACACCTACTCAGAGTAAAGGGTTGGGAAAAGGTTTATCAAGCAAATGGCCCTAAGAAACAAGCGGGTGTGGCCATACTAATTTCCAACAAAGTTGACTTCAAACTAAAATCAATCAGAAGAGATGGAAAGGACACTTTATACTCATAACATGAAAAATCCATCAGAATGAAGTCTCAATCCTGAATATCTATGCCCCTAATATAAAAGCTCCCACTTATGTAAAAGAAACACTTCTAGAACTCAAGGCAGCCATCAAACCACACACACTAATAGTTGGAGACTTCAACATTCCTCTCTCACCAATGGACAGGTCAAGCAGACAGAAACCTAAAAGAGAATTGAAAGACTTAATGAAGGTAATGAACCAAATGGACTTAACAGACATCTATAGAACATTCCACCCAAATAGGAAAGAATATACCTTCTTCTCTGCGGCTCATGGAACCTTTTCGAAAATTGACCATATTCTTGGTAACAAAGCAAACTTCCACAGTTACAAAAAAATATTAGTAACCACCTGTGTCTTATCGGATCACCATGGATTAAAATTAGAATTCAACAACAATGCTACCCCCAGAAAGCCCACAAACTCATGGAAACTGAACAGTCAACTACTGATCCACACCTGGGTCAAGGAAGAAATAAAGAAAGAAATTAAAGTCTTTCTTGAATTTAATGAAAACAAAGACACAACATACTCAAACCTATGGGACACAATGAAAGCAGTGCTAAGAGGAAAGTTCAGAGCACTAAGTGCCCACTTAAAGAAAACAGAGAAAGCACTCATTGGTGACTTAACAGCACACCTGAAAGCTCTGGAAAAAAAAGAAGCAGACTCACCTAGGAGAAGTAGAAGACTGGAAATAATCAAACTGAGGGCAGAAATCAACAAAATAGAAACACAGAAAACATTCCAAAGAATCAATGAAACAAGAAGCTGGTTCTTGGAGAAAATCAACAAGATTGACAAACCCTTAGCCAAACTAATCAAACGGCAGAGGGAGAACACACAAATTAATAAGATCAGAAATGAAAAGGGGGACATAACCACAGACACAGAGGAAATTCAGAGAATCATTAGATCTTACTACAAAAGCCTGTATGCCACAAAATTGGAAAATGTAAAAGAAATGGACAGTTTTTTAGATAAATACCATATACCAAAGTTAAACCAGGACTAGGTAAATGCTCTAAATCGTCCTGTTAGTCGCGAAGAATTAGAAACTGTTATCAGAAACCTCCCTACCAAAAAGAGCCCAGGACCAGATGGTTTCAATGCGGAATTCTACCAGAACTTCCAAGAAGACCTAATACCTATACTCCTTAAGGTATTTCATAATATAGAAACACAAGAGTCACTGCCAAATTCCTTCTATGAAGCTACAGTTACCCTGATACCTAAACCACACAAAGACTCAACCAAGAAAGAGAATTACAGGCCAATCTCACTCATGAACATTGACGCAAAAATTCTCAATAAAATACTGGCAAACAGAATCCAAGAACACATTAGAAAAATTATCCATTACGATCAAGTAGGCTTCATCCCAGAGATGCAGGGCTGGTTCAACATACGAAAATCTATCAATGTAATCCATCATATAAATAAACTGAAGGAAAAAAACCATATGGTCATCTCATTAGATGCTGAAAAAGCATTTGACAAAATTCAGCACCCTTTTATGATAAAGGTCTTGGAGAGATTAGGGATACAAGGGTCATTCCTAAATATAATAAAAGCTATTTACAGCAAGCCGACAGCTAACATCAAATTAAACGGAGAGAAACTCAAGGCTATCCCACTAAATTCAGGAACACGACAAGGGTGTCCACTCTCTCCTTATCTCTTCAATATAGTGCTTGAAGTTCTAGCAATAGCAATAAGACAACATAAGGGAATCAAGGGGATTCAATTTGGAAAGGAAGAAGTTAAACTTTCATTATTTGCAGATGATATGATAGTATACATAAGCGACCCCAAAAACTCCACCAAAGAACTCCTACAGCTGATAAACTCCTTCAGTAACGTGGCAGGTTACAAGATCAACTCCAAAAAATCAGTCGCCCTCCTATACACAAAGGATAAGGAAGCAGAGAGGGAAATCAGAGAAGTATCACCTTTCACAATAGCCACAAATAGCATAAGATATCTGGGAGTATCTCTAACCAAGGAAGTGAAGGATTTATTTGACAAGAACTTTAAGTCTTTGAAGAAAGAAATTGAAGAGGATACCAGAAAATGGAAGGATCTCCCCTGCTCGTGGATTGGGAGGATCAACATAGTAAAAATGGCAATTCTACCAAAAGCAATCTATAGATTCAATGCAATCCCAATCAAGGTCCCATTAAAATTCTTTACAGAGATTGAGAGGACAATAATCAACTTTATATGGAAAAACAAGAAACCCAGGATAGCCAAAAAAATCTTATACAATAAAGGTACTTCTGGAGGCATTACCATCCCTGACTTCAAACTCTATTACAGAGCTACAGTATTGAAAACAGCTTGGTATTGGCATAAAAACAGAGAAGTTGACCAATGGAATCGTATAGAAGACCCGGATCTTAAACCACAAACCTACGAACACCTGATTTTTGATAAAGGAGCCAAAAGTACACAATGGAAGAAAGAGGGCATCTTCAACAAATGGTGCTGGCATAACTGGATGTCAACCTGTAGAAGAATGAAAGTAGATCCATATCTATCACCATGCACAAAACTCAAGTCCAAATGGATTAAAGACCTCAATATTAATCTGAACACATTGAGCTTGATAGAGGAGAAAGTGGGAAGTACTCTACAACAAATGGGCACAGGGAACCGTTTCCTACGCATAACCCCAGCTGCACAGACATTAAGGGCAACATTGAATAAATGGGACCTCCTGAAGTTGAGCAGCTTCTGTAAAGCAAAGGACATTGTCACTAAGGCACAAAGGCAGCCTACTGACTGGGAAAAGATCTTCACCAACCCTGCAACTGACAAAGGTCTGATCTCTAAAATATATAAGGAACTCAAGAGACTAGACGGTAAAATGCCAATTAACCCAATTAAAAAAATGGGGCGCTGAACTGAACAGAGAATTCTCAACAGCAGAAGTTCAAATGGCCAAAAGACACTTAAGGTCATGCTCAACCTCCCTAGCTATCAGGGAAATGCAAATCAAAACAACTTTGAGATATCATCTTACACCTGTCAGATTGGCTAAAATCCAAAACACCAATAATAACCTTTGCTGGAGAGGTTGTGGGGTAAGGGGTACACTCATCCATTGCTGGTGGGAATGCACACTTGTGCAACCACTTTGGAAAGCAGTGTGGCGGTTTCTCAGGAAATTCGGGATCAACCTACCCCAGGACCCAGCAATTCCACTATTGGGAATCTACCCAAGAGATGCCCAATATACTACATACTACAAATCATATCATACTACAAAAGCATATGCTCATCTATGTTCATAGCAGCATTATTTGTAATAGCCAGATCCTGGAAACAACCTAGATGCCCTTCAGTGGAAGAATGGATAAAGAAACTGTGGAATATATACATGCTAGAATACTACTCAGCGGTAAAAAACAATGACATCTTGAATTTTGCAGGCAAATGGATGGAAATAGAAAACACTATTCTGAGTGAGGTAACCCAGACTCAAAAAGATGAACATGGGATGTACTCACTCATAATCGGTTTCTAGCCATAATTAAAGGACATCGAGCCTATAAATTTGGGATCCTTGAGAAGATAATAAGAAGGTGAACTCCCAAAAAAAGATATAGTAATCCTCCTGGATATTGGAAGTAGACACGATTGCCAGGCAAAATTGGGAGCTTGAGGGTTGGGCGAGACTGGGCCAAGGGAAGATGGGGAGAGAAAAGTGTGAAGGGGAGAATGGGGGGAGCTCGGAGGAATGGGATGCTTGGGATACAGGAAGGGTGGATATGGGAGCAGGGAAGCATATATCTTAATTTAAGGAGCCACCTGAGGGTTGTCAAGAGACTTGACCCTAGAGGGGTTCCCAGGTTTCCAGGGAGACGCCCCCAGTTAGTTCCTTGGGCAGCTGAGGAGAGGGAGCCTGAAAAGGCCAGTTCCTATAGCCATACTGATGAATTTCTTGCATATCACCATAGAACCTCCACCTGACGATAGATGAAGAAAATGACAGAGCCCCACATTGGAGCACCAGACTGAGCTCCCAAGGTCCTGATGAGGAGCAGAAGGAGAGAGAACATGAGAAAGAAAGTCAGGACTGTGAGGGAACCTCCAGCTGGCGACAGATGAAGAAAATGACTGAGCCCCACATTGGAGCACTGGACTGAGCTCCCAAGGTCCTGATGAGGAGCAGAAGGAGAGAGAACATGAGAAAGAAAGTCAGGAACACGTGAGGGGTGCGTTCACTCATGGAGACGGTGGGACAGAACTAATGGGAGATCACCAACTCCAGTTGGAATGGGTCTGATGGATCATGCGACCAAACCCATCTCTCTGAATGTGGCCAACAGCGGGGGCTGACTGAGAAGCAAAGGACAATGGCGCTGGGCTCTGATTCTTCTGCATGGACGGGCTCTGTGGGAGCCTTCTCAGCTTGGTCGATCACCTTCCTGGACCTGGGGGGAGTTGGGAGGACCTTGGTCTTAGCATAGAGTAGGGAACCCTGATGGCTCCTTGGCCTTGAGAGGGAGGGAGGGGAGGTATGGGTGGAGGTGAGGGGAGGGAAGGGGGAGAAGGAGGGGAGGGAAGGGGGAGAAGGAGGGGAGGGAAGGGGGAGGAGGAGGGGAGGAGATGGAAATTTTTAAATATAAAAAAATAAACCATGAGAAAAAAATAATAAAATAAAATATTAATCAAAAAAAAGAAAAAAAAGCTTTAAGTTATGAATTAAGTTAGATTAAGATGTTTTTGTTAATGGCATCAAGGTAGAAAACCTTGGAGAACAATTTAAAGTTTAAAAAGACACATAGGTAAATGAGGGATTCATTGAAGTCAAGAAACAAGAACAAAGAGAGTCCTGTTATTATTAGCTAACGTGCCTTTCTTGCTAGGATGTGTTGGTGATCAAAGGTGATGATTAATTCCTTGTACCCATTTCTGCTCTCGGCTTCCTGATACAAAAAAACTGCTGAAGAATTTAAAGTAGAGCTGACTGTTTTTCCATATATAAAAGTTTGTATTTGTGCCTTTTAAAGATTATTTATAAGAAAACATTTAGATATAAATAATAAAGTAACTGATCCTTTCTTTGTGGCTGTAAAATGCAGCCTGCCAGTAAAAGAACTGGCTGAGAAAAATGCATTGCTTGTTTACACTCTGTTAACCTATAACAAGCTGCTTGGACATTAACGTAAGTGGGTTCTTGGCGAGAATTTGTTTTTCACCTGTAATACATAAAATGTTTAATCATGTAAGGGACATAGAAAACATGATGTTTTTACTTGTATTCATTGTGATCATTCACTTAAAAAAATAGAATGTACCCATGTTGTAATTTTAATATTGCTTGAAAGATTTTACTGGTGTATATAAGCTATAAGGAAAAAATTAATGACACACAGAAGGGATGCATCTGGATAGAGGTAAGAAAAGAAATGAGAGAAGAGAGATGATAGATCCTGAAAACATGCGTATGTGCATGCATGTTTCCCTTTTCCATTGGCCTCAGAGAGTTAAGTTTTGGCCTGCTTGCCGGTCCCACAGAATTCAGTTTTACTCCCTCAGACAGAAAAGTCAAATTGATTAGTTTGTTGACTCCATGGCTCTCTCTTAATCCCTGAGCTGCTGAAGGTTGGTCCTCACAACAACAGGTCTCTCTATGCAGTACTGGCTGTTCCAGAACTTGTTGTGTAGACCAGGCTAGCCTCTGACTCAGAGATTTGCCTGCCTCTGTTTCCCAACTGCAGAATTAAAGGCATTTGCAACCACACCTGGCCCAGACTTTCTGCTCTGAAAACAGAACCATGCAGCCTCACTTGTATCAAGAGCTTTTCCTCCTAGCACAACACTGACAACCTCCCACGCTGCAGCCTAGACAGTGGCTACCATATTGCACTGCTGAGTCATATTTCAGTGTGGAGGTCCTAGCTGACAGACATTTGTATAGGTATGTATTCATTGCCTTCAGTGGGCTTACTTTTCAACCTATTTTTATTTAAATCTCCACTTAGAAACAGCTTATAATTCAACAACAAAACCAGTTCAGCCTCGGGTAAGACCCTTCACCACTGGCTGCTGCCTGTAGACTGACTTACCTACGGTTACGGAACAAGTACTTGGAAACTCCTCGCTCAAATATTAAAAGTGAGGTAAAAGTCCAACATCTTTTGTGTCTGTTTTATCTTGGATCAGAGTCTTATTAGCTCTGAACATAAGCATACTATCTAAAATTAGTGAGACAAAGTTGATTAGGCCCAAATTTATCTAATCTACCTCACCCTAGGTTAGCGCTGAGGCACAGACATAACAACAGTGATGGTGTTTACTGTCAGCTTTTACAAAGTCCTGTTCAAATCCCTGAAAAGCCTCTAGAAGTCTTCATTCACTGTCCTAAAGCTGTAGTTCCCACAGATTCCAGAGACAGAGATCACCTCATAATGAGATCACTTCTAAATGGGAACAATTGCCCCACAATTTAAACTGAGGCTGTCCCTCTCCCAACCAAAGCACGAAGGATCACCTCAGGGGAAGCAGATTGCCTCTCAAGTACTGGAGACAGTGAACACCCAGACTACAGTTTGGCCAAGCCTTCTGGCTGGGTACATTCTCACTCTACTCCAGTGTTTCCTGTCTGGACCTAAGGCTCATGTCAATGTCCTGACACTGGACTGGGAAACCCAACCTCTATCTTCACAACAAGGCCTCAGTGCCTCAAATCCTTCCCTGCCTTTCGACATTACCTTTGTTTGAGTTTTTAAGTGTGAGTGGCAGGATCTAATTCCTGGAGGACACCATTCACTGTCCACCCCATCATACTTCTGGCCTAGGATTTTGGTTACAGCTTCATCTCAGGAGACTCACTTAAGCCTAGAGATGGATTACTGCTGACATTTGGGGCAAAGAAATAAAAAGATGTCAACATCCACATCTGTCACACTGGGTAACTTAAAGGTGACAATATGCACACATCAAAACAACTTCCAAAGTCACTTTCTAGTCCTGAGACACTTCTACTTATTCTCAACTTAGTAAGGGTATGACATTAACCTGAAACAAGTGACTGATCACAGGAAGAAGGGGATTCAGAGACTGTATTTCTGTTACAGGAGGAGTAAGGCCACATAAATTCTGACGTGCCCTGATAAACTCAAACTAAAATGTCTGTTTGAGAAAAAAGGAAATGGTTTAAAGTTCGATTACATACACAAAACATTTTACTGGATTCACAGTCGTCTAGGCCTTTGGCAATTGAAAAAAGCAATAAGCAAAGATAGATTCACTAAAAACAGGACTCAGTATTAGAGACCATGATTGAAGTGCTAACCCTGCTCTACTCAAGCAGAAGAATCCACTCCAAAGTCACAGCAAGATGATGACTATGTGGCAGACAAAAAGATATGTTAACAAATGTGAAGCCAGTCTATCAGCTTTAGGGAATGCAAAGCACAGATGCCTCTGAATTACATGATGATGTATACAATTCTCATTTAATACATAATTAAAGAATGAAATGAGAGCTTCTTGAAAGCAGGGGATGTGAAAAAAAACAGAAAACTAATGAAGATAAAAGGTATCATCAGTCTGGTACTATACAGGGCATTTTATTTTAGGAAACAATATTAAAACTATCTTTCACAATACTGTTTAAAATAATGGTTTTCAGAAAAAAATTAACATTCCTTTATTCAGAACAGTAGTTTACGGGCTTATCCCCTTCCCCCAAAAAAACTTTTTCCATTAAAAAAAAAATCCATTTAATTTGGGCTGGTGAGATGACAAAGCCACACGATGGAAGGAGAGAATCGACTCCTTTAAGTTATCCTCTGACTTCCACGTAAGCACCATAGCACAAGTACTTCCACCCTTACCCAAATTCCAAAAATCCAAGTTTCTTACTAAAATTTAGAAAAGTATATTTGACAGTTAAAAATATTTTGTGTGACTGGGCAGTAGTAGCACATCTTTAATCCCAGCACTCAGGAGTCAGGGGCAGACAGATCTTTGAGTTCGAGGCCAGCCTGGTCTATACAGTAAGGTCCAGGACAGCCAGGGCTACACACATACACACACACACACACACACCCTGTCTTGGAACCTCCCCCCCCAAAAAAGGTGTGTGTTCAGGTGATTAAATACAAAAGGATGGGACAAACTGCTAATTTTCGGGAGGCCACACACACAGATATTTGTGTGGTCATTGCTGTGTAGGAGCGCTCAGATGTCAGAGATGTGGGAGTCAGAAGTGGCAGAACAACACCATGTATAAAAGCAGACGTGAGAGCACAGACCACCTTCTGCACGAGGTGTGCACAGAAGGGCTGTTGTACTTCCCCCAGACTCTATGAGGGAAGGTCCTCACTCAAGCACAGGGTACCTTCACAACACAAGGAGGTAATGAGCCCTTCACAAACCAGTATAAGTTATATAATCAAAACAGCTCTCTGACATGAGGCTGGGATATTTTATAATTTATGATATTTTCCTTTAAAGAAAAAAATCAAAGGAAAGCTGGTATGATGGTTTAAAAGGAAATAGCCCCATAAGGAAAGAAACTATTAGGAGGAATGACTTTGTTGGAGTGGGTGTGGCCTTGTTGAAGGAAGTGTGTCACTGTGGATCAAGGCCTTTGAGGTCTCCTATGCCCAATAGATATTCAGAGTGGTACACAGACTCCTGCTGCTGCAGGATCAAGATGTAGAACTATCAGCTCCTTTTCCATACATGTCTGCCTGTATGCTATCACGTTTCCCATCATGATAATACTGGACCAACCACTGAAACTGTAAGCCAGCCTCAACTGAATGTTTTCCTATATAAAAGTTGCTGTGGTCATGGTGTCTCTTCACAGCAACAGAAACCCTGACTAAGACAGCTGGTGTGGTAGTCACTTCCATGACCCTAGCACTTGGGAGGTAGAGGCAGGGGCACTGCCAATTTAAGGCAAGTGTGGTTTTAAAGAGCTCCAGGCCAGCAGGCAGAACTACACATGAGATTCTGTCAAATGAAGATTTTGACTGTTTTAATATAAACCTGAAGATCAGAACACACCAATCTACCAAACATGCTCAAAAGACAGTTTATTATGAATCTCAGTTTTTAAAAAATGATGTGGCTGCTACAATGAGTGGTTTGATTGAGTTGTCCCCTATAAGCCCCAACATTTGCATACTTGGTCCCCAACTGGTAGCTGCTTGGGCATGCTTAGGAAGGGTGGTCTTGCTGGAGGAAGGATGTCACTGGGGATGGTCTTGGAGGTTTCAAAAGACTCTTGCCATTTGCTCTCTCTGCTTCCCATCAGTGGTTTGAGATGTGAGTCCCCAGTTTTCAGTGTCTAGTTCTAGTTGCCATGCTTGCTTGCTGCCATGCTTCCTTGCCTTAATAGAGATGGACTTTGACTCTCTGAAACTGTAAGCCCAAAATAAGCTCTTTCTTTTATACATTGCCTTGGTCATAATGTTTTAACCCAGCAACAAGAAAGTAACTACAGTTTTGTGGCTTTAGAAATGTGTGACTTGTTGGACATGGAGCAAACAAGTAAAACTTATAATGAGAAATGCTGTTTTTAAATTTTAGTCACTCTATGGAATGAAAGAAACACCAATTACCCTGATGCAATCATTACACACTGTATAAATGAACTGAAATGTCATGCTGAACCAAGTCGATAAATGTGATTATTATCCACCAATTAAGACTAAAAATAGAGTCAGACATGGTGATGCATGCCTGTAGGATCAGCACTTGGGGAGTAGAGGCAGTAGGATCAAAAATTCAAGGCCAGATTGGGTTACAGAAATGTTTTTAAAAAAACCCTAAAATAAAAAGGGAAAATAAAATCTAGTCTCTCTAAGTAGTTCTTGAAAAAACAGACAGCAAACTGCCTATAATATCATCAAGTCAGAATCAGGGCAAGCACCATAACCCATTCTCAATCCACTTTAGAGAATTACAACTGTAGGAAGACAGTTTCTAAAATAAGACAATTACAATGAGTGACCCTAAGCTTTTCAATATCACAAGGCAGGAGTTGGAAATAAATACGATGTTAGGCCAAAAGAGGAGGGGACTGCTCATTCTGACACCCAGCTCCTCTTGCCTGTCTTGTTCAAGATACAATAGAGGGCCATAAGACCAAGAATGACTTTCAAAGGTCCTCCAGCTCTATGAAGTAGCACTTGTGGGGCAGCTAATGTGTGCTCCTCTGGTCTTGTAGAGCTCTAGTATCAAGAGCTCAGAACTGAAGAGCAACTGTCAGAACTGTTTTTCCAAACCCTTGTGCACTGCAGGAAAGTATATAAAATAATGGCACAGTGTAACAGTTTCTCTAAACTTAAAAATAATCATATTACCTGGCAAAAGAATAAAGCACAGTCACATTTTTTAAAAGAATAAAGCATAGTGTACTATGTTCACAGCAGCATCATTCAGAAGGAAGCAGCCCAACTGCCCATCAAATGAAAAGTGGACAAGCAGCATGTGGTCTTCCTCACAGGGGAATACTAACCTTAAAAGGAAGAAAATTAGCTGAGTGGTGGTGCACACCTTTAATCCCAGCACTTGGGAGGTAGAGGCAGGCAGATCTCAATTCAAGGCCAGCCTGGTCTATAAAGCGAGTTCCAGGATAAGTTCTGGGACAGCCAGGGCTATACAAAGAAGCCCTGTCTTGAACAAACAAACAAACAAACAACAAACAAAAAAGGAAATTCTCATATATAACACAATTGAACTGTGATTGTGCAAAGTTAAAGGTAAGCCATAAAAATTCAAGCTCTTTCTATGGAGCTCTTAGAGCTATCAAACCCATAGATAGAAAGCTGAGTAGTGTGCTGCATGGGGGAAATAAATCACTGCTGAGCGGACACAGGTGCCTAGTCTTTCAAGTAGAAAAAGAATGTGAGAGAACAATCAAAAAATTGTACATGTGCTTAATGCCACTTAATGAGCTATACACTAAATAGCTGGAAATTTTTGCCTAAATTTAAAAGTAAAGTAATGGAAAAACAAAAATCTGTTTGCCTATTTTCAGGAAAAAGTATTCTGTCTATTTCATGGTATTTTAGACTTCAAACAATATGGACAGTGGTACCCAAGCATAAATGAGGCACTGTCAGAGTCACTAGCCATGAGACTGCTGGGTGAACTCACAAATGACTGTGACTCTTTAACATTCCAGACTTCCCCATATTTGTTTTATGGTGGGTACTGTGGTAGTCTGAAAGAAAACAGCACCCAAAGGGAGTGGCACGATTAGGAGGTGTGGCTGTGTTGGAGAAGGTATAGCCTTGTTAGAGGAGGTGGTCTTTGAGGTCTCATATATGCTCAAGTCGCCCAGTGCCTCAGACTACTTCCTGTTGCCTGTGAGTCAAAATGTAAGAACTCTCAGCTCCTGTCTAGCACCAGGTCTGCCTGCACGCTGCCTTGCTTCCCACCAGATGATAATGGACTAAACCTCTGAACTGTAAGTGAGCCACCACAATTAAATGTTTTCCTTTACAAGAGTTGCTATGGTCATGGTGTCTCTTCACAGAAACAGAAACCCTAACTATGACACATACCTTGGAAAATAATAATTAAAAAAAAAGTCCCACAAGCAAACCATAATTCTCTAATGCTCTTTCAACCACAGCCTGACAATTTTTTATCCAGGAAGTCTATTTCAGTGGTTCTCAGCTGAGTAAAAGTTTAAAGTTACAAAAGCAAGCAAGGAAGAGAAAAATATGACTTTATAAGCAAGCTTGCCCAGCTGGGAATACAGACATAGAATTGAGGTCAGAACAGCATTTCTCATCTTTATAGTAAATTAAAGTTACACAGCAATTCCAAGTACAGTTTTACTAAACATTCCTTCCTCTCTCCACAGGAAAGTGTTTTCAAATTTCCAGGATATAAACACTGAATTCAAGTGATCAGATCAGTCTTCTACATGGCCATGGGGATAACACAGGTTTTTAAGCTCAAATCCACTTTTATAACCCCTAACTGACATCTTCAGTCAAGACTTTACTGATCTCAAGTTACAAAACCCAACGACAAAAGCAGTGCCTACAACTTGGGGAATCTGGCAAGGAAGAGGAAGGTCTCATTTGTTGCCTCATGGGTAAGGACTTGACATCACTACCACACACCACTCAGGAGATCTGTAGGATCAAGAGGATTACAGATTACATGCTGAAACCTTTAAGAAGGAAAATCACTCAAAAGGCATGGCTTCTATCCACTAAGATTCCTAGATTCTTACTATGGGGACCACTGACTGGTGTCTAAAGTGGGCTGGAGGTGTAGCCACCAATGAGCACCTGCAGTTTCATCAGATGCCAGACACTGAACATGAGCTCTTAGCTCGTTGCACACTTCACTTGCTGAAGCAGGACCTTGATGAAGAATGAGGTAAATAGATGAGCTACTGGAGGGCATGAAGGATGGAGCTGGTTGTCTACTGAGCCTCACCATTTCTCTCACCAGGATATGGCAACTTGCTGGCACCATGAGCTACGCCTTCTTTATTTACTTTGAGCATGGTGGATGGTCAGGTTTGGGTTCACAGGCACAGGTAGAGGCAGGCAGTGAACATCAATCTAGTGTCTAGGAGGTGGGAACAGGAATGGAGGCTGACAGTCTCAAGTTCATTTCATCCATGCATCCGACTTGCCAAATCTTTAGAGTGCTACTATGCAAGACAGTACTGCCACTGACAATGAAGTACTGAAGCAAGCAGACATTTTAACATTTGACCGTCACACTGTGACTGAGAGTGCCTCTGAGACCACAGAGGGCCCAAGATGGCATATAAGCTCAGACACCGGAACAGACCTGAAGGAGAAACTTTCCAGGGGTTAACAGAATATTGGCAAGTGCTAAGGCCCCAAGGTGGAAAAGAGTTTAATCTGTTGAAAGAAAGGCAAGACTTAAAGAGAGAGCTGGGAATGACGGTAGAGGGGAATCCAAATTCCCCTCTAATTGTATTCAAATGATGTAGGAATTCATTTTACATTTTTAGCAGATAAAACTGGCCAAACAAATCAAAAAACAAAATCCTGAAGTTCTCTATTAAAATGACTCATATGAATATTTTCCACTTTTAGAGAGATCATAGCTTATCTTAGTATGGTGTTTTGAATGAAAACAGTTCCCATAGGCCTAGAGTGAGAGGCACTATTAGGAGGCCTTGTTAGAGTAGGTATAGCATTGTTGAAGCAAGTATGTCACTAGGGGTGGGCTTTGAGGTTTCAAATGCTTAAGCCAGGCCCAGTGTAGCTCTTTTCCTGCTGCTTGCCAATCCAGATGTAGAGCTCTCAGCTACTTTTCCAATATCATATCTGCCTGTGTGCTGCCATGTTTCCCGCCAAGATGATAATGGACTAAACCTCTGAATTGTAAGCCAGCCCTAATTAAATGTTTTCTTTTATAAGCGTTTCCATAGTCATAATGTCTCTTCATAGCAATAGAAACCCTAAGACACTTCGTATTAGAGTATATGCCACTAAAACTCTTCCAGGACTCTTCCAGGATGATGATAAGTATTGAGAATGAGGCAATAGGCATCTCTGAAATCTTTGAGAATTTCTGAAGCTACCACTGTGTCTCTGGCTCTGTACTCCTAATACAAAGGGCCCTTGTGGCAACTGTGGAGGGTAACCACCATCTAGTACCTACACTCTCTGCCTGGGCAAAAGCAAGCTTCTGTGGAACCTGGGTTTTCAAAGCAACTGCAATACAAAAATCCAGTGTGTTCCAGGGGAAGGATGTCTTTATAACCTTTGCCCTGTTTCATGCTATGCCAACCACAGCAAAGAAGAAAGTCCACACCTTTCCAACCTGTGCTCAAAATTAATTCATCTGGGGAGACACACTGAAATAGAAGAAAGAGATCCAGTCGACCCATTTCATTAATCAACTTCCACAAAACCATTCTCCAGTGATTTCTCATACATCTGAGCTGCATCTGGGTCAGGTAAGTGGTACTATTACTCTGCTATTACTCATACTACAAGAGTAGCCATGGCCATGCCTAACCGAGGCAGGCAGAGGGCCAACTGAGCAATAAAGAACAAAGACTGTCTCTGCACACTAGCTATAGTTTGTCCAATAAGGAAAAGATATGAACTGAACAGCCCACTCCCTCCCAATCCTAATTGTTATTTTTATTCATATATATGTAGTATCTGTGTGTATGTGGTGCATGTCACATTTGTGTGAGTACCCAAGGAGGCCAAAAGAGGGTATTGGGTCTCCTGGAGCTAAAGTCACAGGCAGTTATAAGATGCCACACAGGGGTAATGTGGGTCCTCTAGAAGAAAAGCAAGTGTGCTTAGCTACAGAGCCATTTCTCCAGCACCTCCCCCTCAATTTTGAAGTGGCCAATCAAAGATCTTTGACCTCTGGAAGAAAAGAAAAATTAAGCTGATTCTGTCAGCTCAAAGTCAAGACTTGGAAGGCATAAGAACTGGGGGAAAAGGGAGAAATGAAGCAAAACAACTGCCAGAAGCTTCTAAGAAGTCAGATTTAGCTGCTTTACCATAAAAGGTGACCTCATACCACCCACAATTCTATCCCCTGAAAAAAAAATGAGAAGAGAGCAGGAAGCAGCCTTTAGCATCTACCGAGTCTCATCATTTCAAAAGCTATGGAAACTAACCAGCTCCACTTTCCAGCAGCTCCCTAAGAATCAGTAATAGGGTACACAGCAAAGATAGTGGAACTCCAGTAGCCACTTCCGTCACTGATGAGGAGTCTGCCCCAGAGAGTTCAGCTAGTAGCAGATGGATCACCCACAGTTCTATCATCACACTTGGCCATCACTCTTCTTATCATATGCTTATGGCTTCTATTACTGTATTAAAATAATATTGGAGTAATGTTCTTTTCAATACATAGGCCTCTCCAAATTATCATAAAAACAAACCAGATGTAGTGGTGTGTGCCTGTATCTGAGTACTTGGAACGTAAAAGCAGGAAGATCAATAGTTAAAGGCTACCCTTGGCTACATAGTAAGGATAGAAGCTAGCTTGGCTTCAATGAAAACCTCGTTCCCACTACCCCCCAAATATACTAACAATAATTTTATTAAATAGTGTGAAAAAAGAACACTGATTTGATCCAGAGCACAAGTGGTATAACCTGAAGTGATTTTTATTATCTTTGTAACAGTTAGTACCCTCCAAAATAAGTCTGTCCAACTTACTATGAAAATTAAAATATACAATAGCAACCAATTATTAGGACTTAGAGCTCAGGTCCTTGTCATCAAGAGCTTAAAGTTGAACTCCCCAGGGGCCCTAGAGGTCCTGGAATATAAGACTGAAGCTGCTAACCTAAAATGAGTCCTATGTACCTACCTGGAGCATCAGGTACTTGAAGAGGAATGAAAGGATCAGACACACTTAGAAGTGGGATGCCAGAGTCCACAGCCTGCCCACCCTTTCTTTTTTCAGCTGGAGTTAGTTGAAGAGGAAAGATTAGGAGAGAAAAAAATGAGAAAAGCAGAAAATATCAAGTAAATATTGATGCATTTACCATCTATTTATACAAGAGCTCAAATAATAGAGAAAATCCAAATTTAGACAGAAAGGAGGAGGTGAACTGAAATAACCCACTAATAGCAAAACACCTAGAAGACACACCAAGGGGTCCTGTAACACACTATGAATGCAGCGGGGTCAGAGTAGGACAGCCATCTGTCCTACTTAGTGTTCGCTACCCCAGGAATCTCTGCTCAGTGTCTCTAGAAATTACTGCCCCTCACCCCTATACACTTTGGTACATAATGTCAATATGTGTTTATCCACTTCCTGTGTACTTCAACACCCTACATGTGCTCCAGGCAGTAACTGTCTTACTGCACTATTACAATGTCTAACAGGTGCTGTGCAGGGCTCCTACCTAATACTATTGCTGTTCATGATGTATTTGGTAAACTTTAGTTACAGAAACATAAGTATCTTATAGCATATCAGGGCTTAAAACATTTAAAGTCCTGGAAATTTCTGCTACTATTTTCTCAATTTTTTTTCAAAGAAAACAAAGGCCCAAACTGAAATAAGTCAGTGGTCTGCCTGCAAAGCAAGCATCAGACCGGGGTCTCTTGGCTTCTACTCTAACAGTCTTTACATTTCACTTTAGTACTCAGTTTGGTTGGTAAGTAAAATCCCATTTTGATTTCTTTTTTTAATTTGAAAGTCAGGTATGGTGATATACACTGTATTCTTAAGTATCCTAGAAGCTAAGGTAGAAAGATCACAAGTTTGAGGGAGAGAAAGGGAAGGAAAGAAAGGAAGAAAGAAAAGAAGGAAGAAAGGAAAAAAGAAAAAAGAGAAAGAAAGAAAGAAAGAAAGAAAGAAAGAAAGAAAGAAAGAAAGAGAAGACAAACCCCAATAACAACAAAGGAAAGTGAAAACTATACAGACTCACTGGAAGTTGCTGCAGGCAGAGTGTGAGCCCTGTACCCAGCTTCTGCAACAAGCACACTTTCTGTAACAGCAGGATAGTATCACCCATGCTATTCAACACTATGACTTGAACTACTTGGTTTTTCCTTTCCACCCTGCTAGAATTTGGATTTGGGATGTCCTCCAAAGGTCTGTAATGGTTACAGTTAAGTGTCAGCTTGCCATAATCTAAAATCACCCAGGAGATGGGCATCAGAAAATGTCTGTGGAGGAATATCTTGACTGTATAATTGAGATGGGAAAGCCCTCCCCCATTGATCACTAAATGAGAAAATGCCTTACAGCTGGATCTCAAGGAGGCATTTCACAGCTGAGGTTCCTTTCTTTTATGACTCTATAGCTTGTGTCAAGTTGACACCCCAAACCCCCCAGTACAGAAAGTGTAGCAAGGGTGCAGGGGCTTAGGAGGCACCTACCACCATGTGGGTTTTGAGGCTCAAACTCAGGTGGTCAGGCTTGGTGGTAAGTGCCTTTACCCATGGGGCCACCTCACTAGCCCATGCCAGACTTATTAAGTGAAGAAATAAACAAACAGGTTTTAAAATATACAAAAGGATATCACAGTGTCACAATCTTAAACCAAAACCTAAAATTGTACAAAATCGTGACCACATGTATTTTGGTGAGGAAGATCTATAAATTTCATTAGATTCACAAAGATGTTTATGACCCTAAAAAAGTTAAATGCAGTGTTCACATTGTGGTGGTTTGAATGAGAATGGCCCCCATAGGCACATATACTTGAATGCTTAGTACCCAGTTAGTGGAGCTATTTGGGAAGGATTAGGAGGTGTGGCCTTTTTGGAGAAGTTGTGTCACTGGTGATGGACTTTGAAGTTTCAAAAGCCCATGCCAGGCCCAGTGTTTCTCTGCCAACTGCTTACCAATCAGGGTGTATAGCATTCAGCTACTGCTTAAGCAACATGCTTGTCTACATCCATGATGATCACGGACTAACCCTATAAAACTGTTAGCAAGACTCCAATTAAATGCCTTTTTAAAGAAGAGCTGCCTTGGTCATGGTTTCTCTTAAAAGCAACAGAACAGTAACTAAGAATACATCATGATGAAGTCATTATACTGTGTCTAGGTGATGAGATCATGGATGATTTGGATTGTTTCTACACAAATATATAACTTTTATATAATAAGAATGGATAATTTTTACTAATAATGGAGAAAACAAGTCTCATTGATTTGGTTTTTAAAAATGCATGTGTACATTTTATATTAGACTATCAAGTATAAGACAGTTTCTAAGTCTTAGAATCCTTCAAGTAATCCCAAAGACTTTAAGCAATGACAAAATCTTGCCAGAGCACTGATCCTTAAATTAGAAATATCTACATAAGACACATACTGAACAGGGAGAGCAGATCCTGTATATTCACCACAGCACTCCAGCACCTGAATTCAAAGTGATTTTTGGTGGTCCTTAAATGTCTTTTGGCTGGACGACTACTGAATGAAGGAAAGTAATGACTTACTACCAGAAACTGGGTTCTTTGTATGCTAGAGCTATCTATGAAGTGGAAACAACAGTGAGCCCCATGTCTCAGGCATGTGTCACACTTACCAGTTCCAGCAGAAAATGAGGAAGTGGCAAAAGCATCTCCTTGTGTTGACTGGAAACCTGGGATCAAACTCTCTGCTGAGCCACCAAGCTTCTCAGGAAGCTTTCCTAGAGGGACAAAATACCACTGGGTTCATCCTTGAAGAATCCTGGGGTGCACAGACACATAGTGAGGTGAAGAATACTCTCTGATGTGACTTTTCTTACCACATTTATGGCAACATCATACCAAACAAACACCAAAAAGTCCTTGTGTGTGCCGATGCTCAAAGACTGTTCTCCAAGCTGGCAGCAGCTTGAGAACTGAGAGGGAGTGACAGGGAAGGCAGCGGTGAGAGGCTATGAAAGACAGGTGCAACAGCAGCGCTACATGAAAGCTGGCAGCAGAGCAACAACAACACAGACCAAAAATTAAAAATAGACAGAGAGTTCAAAAATATCAAAACAAAACCTCTGGGGTAGGGCTGGAGAGTTGAGATGGTTCATCAGTTCAGAGTCCATACTTTTGTGCTTCCAGAGTACCAAAGTTCAATTCCCAGCACCTATATCAGGCAAGTCACAACTACCCATGACTCAAGCTCTAAGGGGTCTGATGTATCTGGCTTCTATGGACCTGCACTCACATGCATATAGCCATGTATGGACACACATATCGCACGATTTAAAAAAAATAAAATCATAAAGAACCCAATGGCTCATTAATTAGATACAAACATACTAATTTTCAATAACGCAGCAAAAAAATTCTGTTTACAGCACAGAATAAGAAGTGGCAGAGATAACAAGGAAAAGAACTTGTCAGAAAATCAAACCCTACGCCCTGTCTTCTATTTAAAAGGCTGAACCATCCAGGCATGATGGTCCACAACTTTAATCCCAGCACTCAGAGGCAGAGGGGCAAGTGGATCTTTGTGAATTTAAGGTTACCCTGGTCTGCATAGGGAGTTCCAGACCAACCAGGCTACATAGTGAAATACTGTCTCAAAACAAAATAAAATAAAATGATAGAAAGTATGTTTTTAAAGCATTGCTGTAATGCAAATCAGTTTATATCATTCACTGACTCTGCTCATTCTTTTGTTTTGTGCTGAGTCTGAGTACACAAGGGGTGTTTTTCTCCCACCTCGACATTGGAGAGATTTCCCAGATATCTGTGGATTTGCCTATGGCTATTTTGGATAGAAACATGCCTTGTATTTAAAGAATCTCCTTTCTATGGTCAGTCAACAACACATAAACTGTGATCAGGACCCAGTATTCTGTGAGGCATACCCTCAGCTACTCTTTCTAGGGCAAGCCCATTGAAGATGAATGGGACATTTACACTTCTCCAAGGGATCACTCAGCTTGATGTAACTATCTCAGTTTATGTCACTGAATCCTCTCAAAGTGTCTCCGCTATGCTCACACGGTTCCCAGTGCTTCTCACAGTTGCTCAGCATTTGTGAAAATAAAATAGTGCTCCGGCAAAAATGAAAATGAAGAAATGAAAGTCAGTCTGCAAACCCCAAAACCAATGCTTTTCAAGACAGATCCGTGCTGACCTTTCCTAAGCACATCCCTCTGCAGCTAAGACACAGACACACTCAAGTTTCTTTTCAGCCAACTTATAACCAAGAAGAACAGAAAAGAGTCAGCTTGCTCACCTTCCCCAAGCTTGGCAAAGTCCTTGTTAAGCAGTTCTTCAGCCGTGAGTTTGGAGAAGTTGTCATCATCAAAAGGATTCCATGTTGAACCTTCAGAAGCATTGGAGACATTCTGTTGCGAGGTCCGTGGAGAGCCCGAGGGAGTGGTAGTTGCAGACCTGGGAAAGTTTCCCCCAAGGGTAAGGGAAAAGAAAATATAAAAACGCAGAAGGGTCCAAACAATTTTCCCTTCATTAAGGTACCAATTCATCAAACCATCATTTTCCACAGTGTTTCCCTAAAGGACCTCCCACAGACACTGAAAAGTTTAGTCTGTATAAACGCTGTGTCCTTCACTTAAGCTCTCATAAAACCCTGCAGCTTGCCTGTTCCTGGCAAAGCCCTCACGTTAGGATACACAGCAACCTATCCTGAGGGCCATGTATCAAGCACAAGCAACTCCTGCTGGGGCTGAATCCCAGGCCTATCATGGCTGCCTCTGACCTTTCAGGATCTAGTGCGTATAGCACTAAGCTATCATCATGTGTTCAGAATGTTGTTCAGGGGTAGAGTTACCACTACCTTTGTATGCCTAGGTCACCTGCTTTTCCTCCAGTCTCTCTTGACTTAAATATGTTTAACTTTAGAGTGCATGGTTTCAAGGAGGCTAAGGGTCTAAAATTAGACGGACTTAACAATGGCCATCAAGACTGACTTTATATGAAACACAGAACCAGCTACCCCACCAGGTTCATGAAGGTTGGCTAAGTCTCTGTCTTTGGAACTCACAAGCCAGGCTGGCCAGATACACAAATAATTCATGATAAAACATATGATGTACACTTAAAAGAAAAAGATCCCTAGACAAAATACTTAATGAGAGGAAAGAACAAAGCTTGACATGGAGCTAAGGAGGCCAAGCACATCCTCTATGGGAGAGGGGAGCAGCAGCTCCAAAGACGAGCCTGTGTAGACAATACTTGCTGAGGTAACCAGGCTCCAAATTTTGGGGGTCCAATAAGAAATTGTCAGTACGGAGACTTGGTCAAAGGGTTTAGAAAACACTCTCTACAAAGCATAGAGCAGATGGGAGAATGGAAACTGAAAAGATAGTATCTGTACAATGCACAGATTGTGGCAAGTTCATGGTCTCTTACTAAATACAGACATGCACTGGCATAAGCATGCAACCACACCTCCACAAGCTTATGCAAAGAATCATACAGTAGTGACCCAGAGCAGACCTTGCCCACATGGTAAGAACAAACGTACTTAGATTTATTGAGACTGGCCTCAGCTGCAGCTGCCTGGAGCAACTGGGTTGATTTGCTGGCAGGAACCCCAAAGACTGCACTGTGGGTTACATCACTGAGGATCCGCCTGTGCCCAGCACGCTGGGTTTTAGGGGATGATGGAGGAGTGAGAGATCCAACTTTCTGACCCTGGATAGTTGGAGGTGGAGTTGTCTGAACCTTTGGCTGTTGTCTTGGTGGAGCTTGAATCTGCAAAAGAAAGAGAAATGCAAAGCTTCATTATGAACAAACAAAAAAGAAAAAAATGGAGAAAGAAATAGGAAAGAAAAACAAATTAATAACCATGTATAATAACAACTCATTTGCTCATAAGATTTGAATGGCCAAGGTTATCAACAGCACCAGATAGATAACCAAGGCACCAACCATCTGAGCTACAATGGAGATAGACATCACCAAGGAAGTGCCTGGTTCTTATTCACATTCAGTTTCCATTAGCTTCAATATACAAGTTAACCAGATGTAATGGAGCTACCAGCCTAAGACTACATATGCTATTCCCTGCCCTAAAGGTCTAGAAGGTATCTTAAAGGACTTCTAATTCTGAGAACAAACAGCACCTCATCAAGAATGCTTCCACAGGGCAAGCAATAGATTCTACTCTCTATTACAGCTAGAAGAGAAGATATACTTCAGCCAAGATGCTATGGAGCACGATAGTTTCTGCTGAGAGTTATGTACTGCCTCCTACACTAAGTAGGTGAATCAAACAATCCCAGAGAGACTGAAGCACGGTAGCTCTTGTTTTATATTGTTAAAGGCCTTCATTCCACTGATGAGATGGATTCACAAGAACCTATTTTTCTGTTTCAACCCCACATCAAAAGTGCAGCACTGGTGTAGTGAGATCTACTTGCTCCAATCTTCCTTGAGACATGGCACTGAAGATCAGTGGAAAATAGAGTGAGACAGAAGAAAAACCTTAATGATGGCTGGGTTCATAGAAGGACTCTTGAGAAGTGGCCCACAGAACAATAAACAGGTGGCAATGGAGTTGTGACTATGTAAGTGGTCCTTAGCACAAGCCATCTGTATCAAGCAAAATAATTTTAAAAGCATTCAGAAAGCCACCTAAGCCCTTCCTTAGTTCTGCCAATCTGGAAATAAAAAGTCTGGATACTGAGTGCCTCAGGGACTTAACTATCCCTTCCTCAAATCCCTCCACTCAAGAGAAAACTACCTCTCTACACTGAAGCTCAGCTCCTACATTGTGTCTCTGAAGACAGACATCCAGAATTTAAGAAACCATGACATAAAAGTTCAATGGGTCAGGATGCCTACAGCAGAGGAGAGTGTCCTCATGTTGTCCCTGGGGGCAGGAATGCTTTTTGAGGCACACTATCTTCCTATGTCTGTATGCCAATCACCCCATTAACAAGATGAATGAAAGCACAATTATAAGGTTCTACTGTCAACCAGACTAAGGCAGGAAGGGTGACAACCCACCAGGGAGCATGGAGCTCTCTGAAGGTCAAAGTGCTGGCAATGCATCTTCCTTTGGGGGCCCAGAGCTACATCAGAAAGGCCTTTTAAATGTCAGTATCCACAAGGGTCAGCTGTGAACTGGCTTATCTCATTGCAAAAGGGTACTTCACAGTTATGATGGACTCTGTGAAGGAGCATCCACACTATTCAGAGAACACTGTCTCTTTCCTTACCTATCTTTCAGTTGCAACACACATAACAGATGCCTCCACTGGGAGGATTCCTCCTCTGACAGGTGAGCAAAGGACCACTGAGCCACATCGCCAAGACAGCACAAGTGGATCACCTCTAATGTGAAAACCTGAAATCCTTAAGGCTCTAAAAACTGACACTTTTGAGCACTGACATGATGCCACATGTAGAAAATTCTACACCTGACTTCATGGAGCACGTGGCAGCCCAAAGGTAAAATTTCATATACAATTATTTCACTGTAAAAGTGCCTATAAAATAATTTAATTCTGTGTATTGATTTCTGATAGCAACCCCACAGGGCAGGTTTTATGGACACTGGGAATCAAAGAAAACAAATGGAAACAGACCCTACAGAACAAATCCCAGAACCTTAACTTCAGAGACAGAAGAGGATCTTTAGTCCACTGAGGCTAACAGGTCAACCAAGGTCATAAGACCACTTGGCCACAGAAGCTGACTATGGCTGGGGATCTTCTACATCACAATGTCTCTTCCTCCAAAGACGAGATTAGAAAGGGGCACAAGAGTCCAGAAACTATGGTGAGTGAAGTGTACCTTTAATCTGTGTTTGGGAGGTGTAGACAGGTAGATCTCCGAATTAAAGGCCAAACTGGACTACACAGCAAGTTCCAAGCAACCCTAGACTACAGAGTGAGATACAGTCTCAAACAAATACACTACCTTAAAAGGTTTTACAGGGGGCAGGAGGTAGGGGTACACCACAGAAAGTAAGAGGGTGGAGTCTGATGTCTATTTTGTCAGAGATTTCGTTTTTTAAAAGTATTTTAATTGTGTGTGTGTGTGTGTATGTATGTGTGTAAACGCATGCGCATGTCTGCCTATGAATTCAGGTGCCTGAGGAAATCCTTTTTTGGAGCTTAAGTTTCATATAGCTGTTAGCTGCCCAACACAGGTGCTGAGAACTGAAGTTGAATCTTCTGCAGGAGTAGCAAGCTGTGCCAACACTACCTTGTGGACATTTTTTCATAGGCCTGTACAGATTTCAGTTGGCTTCACCTTGTGTCCCTATGCTCACCACACAGAACACAGAGCTCAGTGCTGGCCCATCTAGGACTCATGAGAAGGCTGAGGATGCACTCCCAAGGCAGTAGACACTTTGTCTAGGAAAATCAGAAAAGAACCTTTTAAGAAGTGTCTTCAGCACCAGTGGATCATCTCAACACCCTTGAGGAGACACAACACAAGTCAGGGATCCTGATCCTTGCCCCAGCTCTAGTACAATCCTTCTGTATGTCTTGGGCAGTAACTTTCTAGTTTGGGTCTCAGTTTTTAATTCCACAAAATGAGGAGATTAAACAAAGATACTTAAGACTCCCTCTAGCTATTTCATGCAATATTTTCAAAACCTCTTTCCATTATCAATGGGAAGTTTATTTTAGCTCAAAAGTACAAACAATGGCTGTCTACCATATTCCTGTAAAAGACTGAGTTGTTTACAGAAACAAACAGGTAAAGCACTGAGCACACACTCAGAAGAGACAGAAAGAACACAATCTACCTATAGCACTGTTTCCTTTTGAAGGAATATAAATAAGTCTTCTGGTTTAGAATGGGCTGCAAGTTCTCTGCTAGAAATGAATCCTCAGAAAGATGGTTTCTCACTTCTCTTCATTAGTTTAGTTGTTAGGCTTCCTTGAGAACGAGAATAACTAGATATACAAACACTGTTGGCTACTTGTTCAAAATGCCTTTTGGTAACAACAGAAGTTTCTACTACTGTCATTAAAAAACTGAGTACACAATACAGGCATGGTGGATTGAAATAAAATGGACCCAAAAGGTGCTGTGGAATAATCCCTTTGTATACTGTGAAGATTTGTCACTGTGATTGATTTAATAAATGAGCTGACTAGCCAGTAAGTTGAACAGGATAAAGTTAGGCGGGAAAATCAAGTTGAGAATGCTGGGAAGTAGAAGGGCAGTGTAGAGTATTTCATTTGTATTTTAATAAGTAAAGTTTGCTTAAGGACTAGAAAAGTAAAACAGCCTGATAGACCTGGCAGCAATAACACACAACTTTAATCACAATAGCTTGCCACAGAAACCAGGAGGTAGTGATGCACGCCCTTAATCCCAGAACTAGAAAGGATTATAAAACAGTAGGAGACAGCTCTCAATCTCAGTCTCATTCTGAGGATTCCTGGAGGCAGGATCACCATTTTCAGACTGAGATCAAAATAAGAGCCAGTGACTAGCTGCTTTGCTTTTCTGGTCTTCGAGAGGTTAAACCCCAATTTCTGTCTCTGAGTTTTTATTAATCATACTTCAGTTGGTGCCCAACTTTTGGGGTAGAAATTTACAAAAAGGCTATTTGTCTGAGGCATTTTAGTCACTATTTAGCCAGAGCTGGACTCAAAAGTAGCCACCTGGGTTCAGGAAAAAACAAAACAAAACTAGTGCCCCCAGGTCCATTCGCCCAAGTTTAGCTTCCATGTAAAGATTGAAAATATACAGAGAATCTGGACACTGCATGTTTGTCTTTGTTTAGCATGTTGGTTACAAGTTGTTATGGATAAGGTCAGGAAAAAAGCTAAACGAAGGAGATTAGATTCAGAGTTCTTGTTTTGAAAAGAAAGAAATGGGAAATGCTCTTGTACACTGTAAAGATTTGTCACTCACATTGGCTTAGTAAAATGCTGATTGACCAGTAGCCAGCCAGGAAGTATAGGCAAGGAGACCAGAAGACTAACAGAGGAAGCAAGATGGGAATGCCTCACTGAAAAAAGGTACCAAGCCACGTGGCTAAATGTATACAAGAATTATGGATTAATTTCAGTTGTAAGAGCTAGTTAATAATAAGCCTTAGCTAATAGGCCAAACAGTTTATAATTAATAATCTGTGTGTTTCTCTGGGACTAAATGGCTGCACTATCGGGTGGAACAGAAACTGTCTACAGCTACCTCTTCCTTCCCTTTCCCCTGTCTCACTACATACTCTCTTCAGTCTTGGGCCAACCCCTGCTGGTTCTTACCGGAGGCTCCTGAGCAGAAGTTGGCTGTGGGGCTGTGGTTGGCTGTGCCTGAGGCTGTGGAACTACCACAGCAGTCTTCTGCTGCAGGGCAGCCTGCTGTGTCACCAGTTGCTGCTGTTGCTGCTGCTGCTGTTGCTGGTAGAAGTTCTGTATCAGCTGTTGCTGAGAGCCTCCCTGGGACACCACAGGGAACTGAGCAGTGACTGGTTGCTGGGCTGCTGGATGTCCTGCCTGAAACTGAACAGCAGAGTGGCAAGAAATGAGGAGGTAAATACAAGCCCACCCAGAGTCACATTCACAAAAGACTAATGTCTCAATAACTATAAAGCCAATACTGAAGTCAAAAGGAGGGCCCAGCAGAAGCTTGGTAGCTGGGCCAAGTAGTTAAGGACAGGACCCAGGGCATTAGAATCATACCAGCAACATTTGTACTGCCAGGGCCTTCCCTCTGCACCAGACTGTTTCCCAGGCATAGTTACAGGGAAGCAACCAGATTTTTCAAGTGGCTCTGAGGCCTGGAGTGAACAGAAGCAAGGGAAGTATCTTCAGTCCAGAAGAAATCCTTCTTCTAAAGGATTCTAAAGCAGCCAAGAACCAAATGCTTCCCTGTATGAACAGATTGCCTTAGTGATGTTGCTGAAAGAGCAACTGAAATGTTAACCAGTGACTAACACCTATCCAAACCTTTCCAAAGTTATTCCCATCAGATATCTCTTTATGAAATTCTGCAGCCTCAAATACCCTGTCACTAGTGATCCTCCTCTACATGCTTTCTGTGGAGTCTCGCTACATTGCCAAGGCTTGTTCCAAAAACTTGTGGGTTCAAGCTACCCTTTTACTATCAGCTTCCCAAGTAGCTGGGGATAAAAATGCACCTTATGGGGCTGGAGAGATAGCTCAGAAGTTAAGAGCATTGCCTGCTCTTCCAAAGGTCCTGAGTTCAATTCCCAGCAACCACATGGTGGCTCACAACCATCTGTAATGAGGTCTGGTGCCCTCTTCTGGCCTGCAGGTATATATTGTATACATAATAAATAAATATTTTTAAAAAATGCACCCTACACCCATCTTCCTAGCACTTTTTTCATGTCTCTCTAATCTTCGCTGCTTTAAACTACTTGCTAGGTACACTAACAAAGCTCAAAATGAGAGTCTGCTAATATAAAAGTGAAGTCTTAGAAAATCATCACAACTGCTACGGAGCTAATTGGGATAGTCCTGGATGTGACTACTAGTATAAAAGGTCAGCAAAAACAACACATAAGAGTATAAGAGCTTGTTTACAGCAATAATCCCACCCATCAGAGACTCAGAGGGCTGTGGTCTGTCCTTAAGGGTAGCACAGGGACATTCTAAAGAAGCAAATAGAAATTAGGAGTATATCTTTGCAAGAATGAAAGGACAGAATTTTATAGATCTAACTTTAAAACTATTTAATTATTTCATACATTCATAAAACAAAACTGACCCAAAATGTAGAAAGCAAAAATTGAAATAAATTTAACAGTCTATGTATCCAATTGGCAACTACTCCACTGAAAATAATGTGCTGAATATTCTAAGGTTGCTAAGCATGGTGGTGCATGTTTGTAATCCTTTGACTCAGAAAGCTGAGGCAGGATGACTACAATGATTTCAAGCCCAGTTGGAGCTAGAGTATGAGACTTTGTCTCACCACCAATAGCAACAAAAAGATCTTTAGGTGATAAAAACAACAAAAACCAAAAAGTTAAACAAAAACCTTTTAAATTATGATTCTGAATTAGATGTATAAATCTGTATGTATGTTTTCTAATAACACAAATGCATTTCTAAGTATCTACTAAAAAGTCCTAGAAACAATTACCAACATGACCCAATAGCAAGCAGTCATTTTTAAAGCCAACTGTGGTTTCTAATTATCATTCCCATTAAAAACAATCTGATCTAAGTGAAATGGATGACTCTAAATTAATAGCAGAATGATCCTGGCACAGTCATTACTCTGGAAAAACATAATAATTAACCACTAGAGTCACATCCAAAGGATCTAGAAGTCAATCTGAAATAACTTGAGCAATCTGAGCATGTTTTAAAATGGTGACACATACAAATCCATGAAGTTACAATTGATGTGGGATGTCCTTCTGTATATGTGCTGCTTTTATTGGTTGATGAAAAAAGCTATTTTGGTCAATGGCTTGGTAGAGTAAAGCCAGTGGGAAATCTGAACAGCGAGAGAGAAATGAGAGAGAGAGACAGAGAGAGACAGAGAGACAGAGAGAGAGACAGAGAGAGACAGACAGAGAGAGACAGAGAGACAGAGAGAGAGAGAGAGAGAGAGAGAGAGAGAGAGCGAGCGCACGCAGAGTCAGGAGATGCCAATGTAACCACCAAGGAGAAAAGTGCCAGAAACTTAACAGTAAGCCACAGCCTCTGGTGATACATAGATTAATAGAAATGGGTTAATTTAAGTTATAAGAGCTACTTAATAATAAGTCTGAGCTAATAGGCCAAAGTTTATAACTAATATGAGCCTCTAGGTGTTTCTTTGGGACTGAATGGCTGCGGGATCAGGCAGGACAGAAACTTCTACCTACAAATGGTGTCCAAACATTTGGGAAGAATTTCCACATAAAGCCTAAAAGCTTAAAAAAAAAGGATTCTAGAGCTGGGCGGTGGTGGCGCACGCCTTTAATCCCAGCACTCGGGAGGCAGAGGCAGGCGGATCTCTGTGAGTTCGAGACCAGTCTGGTCTACAAGAGCTAGTTCCAGGACAGGCTCCAAAGCTACAGAGAAACCCTGTCTCGAAAAACCAAAAAAAAAAAAAAAAAAAAAAAAAAAAAAAAAAGGATTCTAGACAGACAAGAACAAAGTCAAGTGCAGCTGATTGGTAATCATCCTTTCTCTGTTAAGCTCTGTTTCTAAGAGCCAAGCAGAGGCACAATTCCTTTAAGAGAGGCTTCCTGAGTCAGCACTGATGGCAAAATTCTCACAGCTCTTTTAAGAGGCCCTACCACCAAACACTTAAATGGTGTTTATGAGCAGTGGTATCAGGTTTCTTTGGTGGTGGCATGGACCTAAAAACTGCACAGAGTTGTGGCAATAAATCTAGTTCCTGTTGTACCTCTGCCATAAAGCTAAGCTCTCAAAATGCTAAGGAATGGGAGGAGCCAGCTGTCAAAGCCACAGCTTAAATCCTAGCCATGCTGCTTAGCAAACTAAAGACTCATATGCTCAGAAAATGATAGTTATATACAGTAAAGACAGATTCAGACAGAAAAAAAGAATTCTAAACCGTTTTCAGTGTGTTTAAGAATATACACAGGCTTGGGAGAGAAAAGAAAATGGACAGAGAAAGGTCACATGCCTTTAATCCCAGCACTTGGGAGGCAGAGGCAGGCAGATCTCTGTGAGTTCAAGGCCAGCCTGGTCTACAGAATGAGATCCAGGACAGCCAAAGATACACAGAGAAAACCTTTCTCAGAAAAGTAAAACTTAAAAATAAAAATAAAAGAAATAGAGGGAAGAAAAATCACATAAAGATGAAAAATACACAAAGAATCTGGACACTGCATGTTATTGTGTTGTCTTTGAATTGCTTGACTGCGGAGGAAGGAACAACAGCTGCTAAAAGACATTTGAATATAAATGCTGCTGGATTAATCCAACCTATATATTTTGAAAATGCCTTAACTCTAAAATTTAAGTCAAAAGATATGCTACTTTGGAGAAGAGGTTTTGTTTTTGTTTCCACAGGAAATGAGAGGCTGTGGATTCATTCTGGCTTAAGGAAAATAAGGTTTGATCAAGGAAGACTCCCCTAAAAAAATTTCCAGTGGGAACAGATAACCCAGATGATCCAACATTTCAGAGGACCTCTGTTGCAGTTTTCTCTGAGTTCTACATCCAGAACAGCTTCAATACTGCTGGCTGAGATGATCCATCCTCACAGAATACTCTCTCCAGTCAGGGCTTGACCATAATCCTAAATTTTCTTTGGGTCCCCATAAGATTATCAGCAGGAAGTATCCTGGAAAACTATGCTCATATTCCCAAAGAGTGGATTGTGGATGTTTGTCTTTGTTTAGCATGTTGGTTACAAGTTGTTATGGATAAAGGTCAGAAAAAAAATCTAAACAAAAGAGATTAGATTCAAGGTTTTTGTTTTTTAAAAGAAAAAAGGGGAACTGCTATAGGATAATGCTGGGCAGCTGCACAGGTGACAAGAGCAGCTCTTTCTAGCTGGTAAGACGGCTTCATGGGCAAAGGCACCTGCTGTCAAGAGCCTGATAACCTGAGTTTGATGTTCATGATCTACTTGTCATTTTGCCATCCAAAGTAGGTTGAAGGACTTGGAAAATATCAGCAATGGTTGATAATCAAAAGAGGAAAATTGAAAAAAACAAATGAAACAGAAAACACCTAAGCACACTGACGGTGAAGAGACAGCACTGGCTGCCCAATAGGATGTAACAGAAAGAACAACAAACTGTGCTGACACTGAGCATGTCTCTGGACATCCCCAGTTTAGGTCTGGTGAGAGAGCTCAGGAACTCAGTGCATTTGCAGCCAAGTCTGGAAACCTGGTTTTATCCCTGGAATCCAATGATAGATAATGAACAGACTCCTGAAAGTTGTCCTTTGAACTTCACAAGCATGCTGTTGTGCACAAGCTCACACATATATACAGACACACACACAGACACACACGCACACACAGACACACACACATACACCAATAAATGAAACATGTTTAATATGTATTTTAAAAATTGACAGTTTACATAGTGGATGGTGGAATATACAAATGTCACCAAAGGGTAACCAAGTCAAATTCTGTGGCGGCCGCACTTACATTCGCCATTACAAGATGGCGCCGAGGGCTAAAGTAAACAAGTATGTGGCGCGAACTTTTCGCGCCACATCTGCCTGGCAACAGGTTTCCACCAATCCTTTTCTGCCACGTCACCTAATCAGTAGACACGCCCCGTCCTCCTCTATATAAGCCGCCACCCAGCCCGGCTCGAGGCCCCCTGCTTCCAGCTCTCCCTCAACCAAGCAGCGCTTCATTAAAGTGTGATCAGAGAAGAATCCTGTGTCGGTGGTGATCTTTCCCTGCTGGTCAGGGCTCGCTCGCCGCAGCTGGTGCTGAAACCCGGGAACTTCGGCGGACACACACAGGGGGCCGAAAAGGATTCAGAACTCTACACACGAAGCGGTCGGCGCCGGTAAGTATCCTTAGGTATGCTTCTTGGAGGAATTAGTCCTTTGTGGTTTGCACTAGCAGTGGTTGTTTTTGCTGTAGTGGTTTATGCCTTTTGCATTTTTATCCGTTGTCATAGACCAGGAGAGGAGTGTCTCTGCTGCAACATCTAAAGCGAAAGTAAGTCCGTGGCAGATAAGGCGATTTTTCTGCCCTTTTGTAAGCCTCTTGTAGAAAAGTAAGCAAAGATGGGAAACGATCAGTCTGTCTCCAGTGTATGCGATTTTGTAGATCCCATACAGCGGTTACTACAGGAGAGAGGATTGAAAATCTCGAAATCCACCATAAAGGTGATTGTCGGGGATATTGATCGCATGGCGCCGTGGTTTGCGGTGTCTGGGGATCTAAATCTGCATTGCTGGAGAAAGCTAGGCAAAGATTTGGAGGCAGCAAAGGAACAGGGGCAATTAAAGAAGGGGACTTATCCTTTTTGGAGATTAGTACACTCCTGTTTGAAAGACGGAAAAAATGTAGAGGAGTTAAGAGAAGGAAGGAAAATGTTGGCAAGACACCAGGACAGCCTTTCAGAAGCAGGTTCAAAGACAGAGGAGGATACAGAAGAAAAGTGCACGGTAATAAGGAACAAAAAAGGAGAAAAGAAAGATATAAAAGAAAAAGAGGATCCTAAGATAAATAAACCTTCAGCACCTCCCCTATATCCGGTGCTGGATGAATTCGCAGCCTTGCGGCTGGCTGAAGAAGAGCTGGTAGAGGCAGAGGAGGAGAGCTTAGAGGAGGAAGATGCACGTTATGAGGAGGAGAGATATGGGCCAGCTCTAAAAGTGCCTACTAGAGAGTTTCCCCCTCCTTACGTGCAGCCCAGGAGTAGCTGCCATTTCATCGACAGGGGCACTCTTGCGCAGTTAGCTGTGCATTATCCACCTTCAGTGGTGGTATTTCCTGTTTTTGAGGATCAAAATCAACAAAGATATCATGAGCCAGTCCCTTATAAAGAGTTAAAAGATTTAGTGGAAGCGGCAAAGACTTATGGAGCTAATGCGCAGTATACCCGCACATTACTGATTCGGTTGACCACCAGAGCTATGACACCAACAGATTGGTGGGAAATTGCTAGAGCATGCCTTTCTACAGGTCAATATCTAGATTATAGATCTATAGTGGTAGAAGCTGCTCACACTCAGGCTCGAGTAAATGCGCAAACGCCAAATCGAGCTCCCTGGAATGCAGACATGTTATTAGGGCAAGGGCAATGGACGGCTAATCAAACAGCCTATCCAGTGGAGGTTTATCAACAGATTAATGAAATTTACACAAGAGCATGGAAAATGATACCAAAAAGAGGTGAAGTGACAGGCAACCTTACTAAAATTATTCAAGGCCCTACTGAACCTTTTTCGGAGTTTGTGGCTCGCATGATGGAAGCCGCAGGGAAGGTGTTTGGTGAAGCCGAAGAAGCTATGCCTTTGGTTCAGCAGTTAGTGTTTGAACAGGCTACTAAAGAATGTAAGAGAGCCATCATGCCATGGAAAAATAAAGGACTGGATGCTTGGCTTAAGGCCTGCCGAGAGATAGGCGGCCCTCTAACTAATGCTGGCCTAGCGGCTGCTATGCTAGCAGTCTCCAGGGGGCAGGGAAGATCAGGTACCTGCTTTAATTGCGGGAAGCCGGGGCATGTACGAAAAAATTGCCCCCAAGGCACACATAAAAAGAGCCAAGGTCAGAGACAGCCGGGCACATGCCCGCGGTGCAAAAAGGGAAAACACTGGGCAAATGAGTGTCGATCCGTAAAGGATATCAATGGACAGCCCATACCTAATGCAACATCAGCCATGTCAAAAAACGGGCAGAAGGGCCCACTACCCCAGGGCCCGAGAATTTATGGGGCAATTCAGGAGCCAAACATGAGACCACCCCAGTCATCAGAAGGGCCACCACAGGCTCCGCAGGGTTGGACCTCCGTGCCACCACCGGATTGGTACTGACTCAGAGTATGGGTGTTCAAGCTATAGACACAGATATGTCAGGACCTCTAGAGGAAGGAACAGTGGGACTAGTTTTAGGAAGATCCTCTAGTACTCTTAGAGGGTTATTAGTGCTACCTGGAGTGATCGACCCTGACTACAAAGGCATTATTAAGGTAATGTGTCATTCTCCGTTTGGCATCATTTCGATTGCACCCGGAGATCGTATTGCACAATTGTTAATTCTTCGATCAGACCATGAAAAATTTCCCTCTTATGAGAAAGAGAGGGGCAAGCGAGGGTTCGGCTCCTCTGGGGTTGAACTAGCATGCTTGTCTATAGGACTTGATGATCGCCCCATGTGTACCCTAGAAATAGAAGGAAAGCTCTTTACGGGCCTATTGGATACCGGAGCGGACAGAAGTGTGATGCGTAAACAGGATTGGCCGAAGAGGTGGCCGTTACAGACGGCTGCACAAACCTTACAGGGTCTAGGATACAAAAATACTCCAGATATGAGTGCTAAGCAATTGCATTGGAGGATGGAACACAGTCAAGGCACTTTTCAGCCTTTTGTCATAGACCTTCCTTTAAATTTATGGGGAAGGGATGTACAACAACAATTAAAATTGATAATTACCAATGATTATTCTCAAGTGAGTAAAGATGTCATGAAGGCACAAGGCTTTGTACCAGGAAAAGGGCTGGGGGCTCGCCTTCAAGGACGAAGTGATCCCGTGTTGCCCACTCCCAAATCTGATCGGAAGGGCTTGGGTTTTTCCTAGGGGCCACTGATGATGCGTTACGCATCCCCTGGGGCACAGATACACCCGTTTGGGTGCCTCAGTGGCCCCTGTCTATGGAAAAGCTCCAGGCCGCACACATATTAGTTAAAGAACAACTTCAGCTTGGTCATATTGAACCTTCTGTGTCTCCTTGGAATTCTCCTATTTTCATCATAAAAAAGAAGTCAGGAAAATGGAGGCTGCTGCATGACCTTAGAGCAGTTAATGCACAAATGCAACTCATGGGATGTGTCCAAAGAGGGTTGCCTCTTTTAAGTGCTTTACCAAGAGATTGGCCTGTTTTTGCCATAGATGTTAAGGATTGCTTCTTTTCTATACCCTTGCATGTTTTAGATAAACATCGTTTTGCATTTACTGTTCCCTCTATAAATCACGAACAGCCTGATGAACGCTATCAATGGAAGGTCTTACCACAGGGTATGGCCAACAGTCCCACCATGTGCCAGCTATACGTGGATCAGGCGTTACAACCAGTGAGACGTAGTTTTCCAAAAGTTAGGCTGATCCATTACATGGATGATATCCTATTGGCAGCAAAACAAGAGCATATGCTAGAACGGGCATTAGTTGCCCTGGAGGCATCCTTAAAACAAAAGGGGCTGATTATTGCCGCCGATAAGATTCAAAAGACAAGTATTATAGAGTTTTTAGGAGCCCATGTTACCCCAAAACAGATTTTTCCACAAAAAATTTGCATTCGCACATCACATTTACGCACTTTAAATGATTTTCAAAAATTGCTCGGAGATATAAATTGGCTGAGAGGATATCTCCCCATTACCCGTGAAGCTTTGCAGCCGTTGTTCTCAATATTAGAAGGAAATCCTGATGTAACGTCACCTAGAGAGCTTACACCCAAGGGAAAAGAAGCATTAAAGATAGTGGAAAAGGCCATAGAACAAGCGCAGGTTCTTCGGTTTGATCCAGAACAACCATTATTGCTTTGCATTCTGCGCACTGTTGGTCATCCTACTGGAGTATTGTGGCAGACAGGCCCGATTTGGTGGATACATGGTCATACACTTGGTTCACGCACGTTAAGCTATTATCCTGATTTAGTGGCACAACAGGCATTATTGGGAGTGAAGTTCAGCTTGACCACCTTTGGAAAAATGCCAGAGAAGTTAATATTGCCCTATACCAAAGATCAAATTGAAGTTTTGACAGGGACTACTGATGATTGGGCCGTATTGATTTCCTCATATTCAGGCGTTATTGATAATCATTATCCGTCTGATAAATTGCTGTCCTTTATGGCACAGAATGTTGTATATTTTCCAAAGATTACCAGTGCTTCTCCTTTGAATAATGGCTTGACTATTTTTACTGATGGGTCCAAAACTGGAATTGGAGCCTATATGGTATATGGCTCCCCGCCTGTTACTCTGAAATTTCGCTCTGGAGCACCCCAAGTCGTGGAGTGTCAAGTAGTGTTGGAGGTCTTTAAGGCCTTTCCCCATCAGCCTTTTAATTTGTATTCTGATTCATGCTATGTAGTTAATGCTGTAAAACATCTGGAAGTGGCTGCATATGTTAAACCTAGTAGCATGGTTGCATCTTTGTTATTACAAATTCAGAATTGTATAATTCAACGTGCTAAACCATTTTTTATCGGTCATATTAGAGCTCATTCCGGTCTTCCTGGACCTATGACTGAAGCTAATGATATGGTTGATAGGGCTACCAGGGAAATGGCTTTAGTTGCCCTGGATCCTATGCAATCGGCTGAACAATTTCATAGAAAGTTTCATGTGCCTGCAAATACCCTTCGCCTTAAGTTTAATATTACTCGCGACCAAGCGCGTGAGATAGTTAAACAATGTTCCTCCTGTGTGATCTTTCATCATCCGCCTCATATTGGGGTTAATCCACGTGGGTTAAAGCCACTTACCCTTTGGCAGATGGATGTTACTCATGTTTCAGAATTTGGTAAACAAAAATATTTGCATGTTTCCGTGGACACTTGTTCAGGTGTTATACATGCCACCCCGTTATGTGGTGAAAAGGTCCTTAACGTAAGGACCCATTGCCTAGAAGCCTGGGCTGCTTGGGGCAAGCCTTATTCTTTAAAAACTGATAATGGCCCGGCATATGCCTCTAAAAGTTTTCAACAGTTCTGCTCTATTTTTGAAATTAATCATACTACTGGTTTGCCCTATAATCCACAAGGACAAGGCATCGTGGAAAGGGCTAACCGCACCATTAAGGAATTGCTTCAAAAACAAAAAGGGGGAATAGCCGAGGGCGCATCCCCGCGAGATAGAATATCTCTCGCTCTCTTTACATTTAATTTTTTGACCTTGGATTCCAATGGCTGTTCAGCCGCGGAAAGACATATGGACCACAGACACAGAAATACAGAATTAGTAAAATGGAAGGATGTAATTGATAACAAATGGTATGGACCGGACCCTGTGATACAGAGGTCCAGGGGAGCTGTTTGTGTCTTTCCTCAGAATCGGCCAGATCCGGTGTGGATCCCTACCAGACTGACAAGGATCGTGACAACACTGGAACAGCCTGACGAAGAGCAAGGAGATGTTGCTGCTCCTGATCCTGTTGGTGAACCTGCCGGTTCCAGTTGAATCTGAAGAATCTTATTTCTGGGCTGTGGCCCGTACATGGCCCATTCCAATTCCTGTTCACAATGAGTCCACAATATTGCCACAATTTTTTGTTGATAGTTGCCAATTGAACTTAGTTTGCAAAAAGGTGGATGCTCAGGAACAAAAATTTAATCAAACTGTAGTGCCCCTAGCAGGAACTTTATGTTTTACCACAAATCAGAGCACTTCTATCTCAGACTGCATCTTGCTAGATGCTATGAATCTTACTGTAGCTAGAGATCCATTTTTAGAAGATACCCCTAATTTTTTGAGAAAGGCCATTAGCGTAGCCCTGCCTCAGGTCAGATCTGGAGCTAAATCTGGATCTGGCTCCTATTCCGGTTCCAATGATACTGTTAATGTTACCACTTATGGGATAAGTTGCAACCTTACAACGCCCAATTGGGTACAGGTTAGCAAGGTTAATAATAGTGATTCACAGGTTGGCAATAGTAATCATACTAGTAATAATATTTTTTCTTGGTCTGTCCCTAGATGCTCTGGTAATGATTTGAGCTATCCCCCTGAATTTGTGGATTGCAGAGGACGATATGATAAGTTTTACAATAATTCTGGATGGGTTCTTAGGAATCTTAACCATTTTAAGGTTAAAAGAAAACTTATGATAAAGGTTGGATCACCCTTTACTCCATGGATACTTATGAATTCCAGAGGAGCTATAACTGAGTTGTCTCCATTTGCTACATTTGTTCGCTCTGGAATAATTATGTTAAATAATTATACAGGGATTATGAATCACACTTCTAAAGAAATTAATATAACTAGTGTAGAGAAAAAACATAATACTACTCTACGGCAAACCAGAGTTTGCCTGGATCCTCCCTTTGTCTGGCTTTTGTTTAATACTACAGGGAGTTCAAATAATACTGCAGTTGATTGCAAGAAGGATAATTGCTCTCTGTCACAATGTTGGAATTTCTACCATTCAGGTGCGATTGTTATGCGCATCCCTACCTTTGTGTTTTTGCCTGTAAAAGCCAATCCTAAGAACTTCCCATTAGCCACCCTGGTTCGCCGGAAAAGGGATTTTGGCATTACAGCAACTATTGTGACGGCTATTGCAGTGTCTGCTGCTGCAGCTGTTACTGCAGGAGTAGCTATGGCCAATCAAGTTCAGACAGTTACTTTTATCAATTCCGTGGTTCAAAAAACCTCGGACGCTATGTATATACAAGAAAAGATTAACCATCAATTAATGTCAGGTATTTTATTGTTAAATAAGAGAGTTGATTTGGTGGAAAGAAATATGTTAAAAATGTTTGATATAGTTACCTTTGGTTGTGTAGATCGTACTAAGCATTTGTGTGTTACCCCCTATACTGCTACCCTTAATGAATCCCGAGCGATTTCTCAATATCTAAATGGCAATTGGACAAGGGAATTGGAACAATTGCAAGCAAATTTTAGTTTGAAGATTTTGGCTTTGAATCAAACCCAGGCGACTATGGTTTCGCTGGGGGAATTTACAGATTGGCTGGTAGATACCTTTTCATATATTAAGGAATGGGCAGGGGTTGGCGTGCTAGGATTAATATTAACTTCGGGAGTGATATTGGCGTTGTTTCTGATTCTAAGGCTGATTCGGGTAAGGAAACGGGAAAAGGTGGCCATTGCTCGTGCCCTCGCAGCCTTGGAGGCCGGTAACTCCCCCCAAGCTTGGATCAGCATCTTACAGGACTCCTGACCCTAATCCCTGCTTTTGCACCCGAAGGCCATTGAGCCATTGCACTCGGAAAGAGGGATCGATGAGGTTCCCCTGAATCTGGGGATGTGTTGTCCTGGACAGGAGGTTTTGCACCTAAGAGTGCACTGAGTAGATCCACTCAGGAGATCATGACCTTATGCATATGGGTAGTCCCGCTTATTTTTCCCATCCCTGAGAAAAATGGGACATGTCTACATTTTCAGGGTAAGGTCCTCTGACCTCAGCCTTGACTGTCTTTTAAATTTCATAAAATTAAAAGGGGGGAACTGTGGCGGCCGCACTTACATTCGCCATTACAAGATGGCGCCGAGGGCTAAAGTAAACAAGTATGTGGCGCGAACTTTTCGCGCCACATCTGCCTGGCAACAGGTTTCCACCAATCCTTTTCTGCCACGTCACCTAATCAGTAGACACGCCCCGTCCTCCTCTATATAAGCCGCCACCCAGCCCGGCTCGAGGCCCCCTGCTTCCAGCTCTCCCTCAACCAAGCAGCGCTTCATTAAAGTGTGATCAGAGAAGAATCCTGTGTCGGTGGTGATCTTTCCCTGCTGGTCAGGGCTCGCTCGCCGCAAAATTCAAATATGCAAAATTTCAAAGAAAATTCTTCAAAAAGCACATAGCAAAGGAGATAAGAGAGGATAGAAAAGATATATAAACCTCTCCTTGTGGCCAAAGAGTTGGATCAGAGGTACAGAACATTTGCTAAAGTTCAGATTCTAGCACCCATATAACAAGTCAGGTGTTCCACAAATGTCTGTAACTCTAATTGCTCTTCTTGACTCCAAGTGCTCACAATTGTATGCACTCAAATATACACACATGCATACACTCATACACATACATATATACAGTTTTTTAAAGAAATCAATCATTATAAAATAAAGGCATTCAATGCTAATAACAAATACAGTAATGAAAAAACACATAAAAACAATGGAAAATAATATATTCCAACTACATAGGATACATGGACCTTGTTTGGATCCTGATCTAACCAAGAAAACTTAAATATCTGAAACAGCCTGACACTATTGTATATTGTGTGCTAATAGAATATCATGTTATTTTTCCACTGTATCTCTTTAGAAAGCAGCTCCTTCATTGATGGTACTCAGCTAGAGAAGCAAACTCCCCAAAGCTTGAGGACAACACTGAAAGGCCTGAGAGTTATTAATTTGCACCTTGGTACTTCAGTTTCTACATCTATGAGAAGTGATGATGCACTGATAAGCGGGTCTTAGCCACCCAAGCACTTCCCAAGAAAGATGCATGTACCTAGCAGGTCTTCCAGTAGAAACAATTCCTCTATGCAAAGCAAGGATCATATAGACCTCCTCACCTGCTGCGTCTGAGCCTGCTGCTGCTGCTGCTGCTGCTGCTGCTGGTAAAAGGTGCCCGTTGGCTGCTGTGGTGCTGCCTGCTGCTGTGGCTGCTGCTGCTGTTGTTGCTGCTGCTTGAGGAGGAGCTGCTGCTGGTGCTGGGGAGTGGCCTGGGCCTGGGTGGGCAGACCTTGGGTCTGGGTAGAAGGTGTCTGCTGTGGGGTGGATGGAGCCTGTGACTGCTTGGGCTGAGATTGTTGAAGAGGTTGACTAGGTGTGGGTTGGGCTTTAGGTTGGGGAACACTGGTTAGAAGGCCAGGTTGACTGCTGGGTCCTACAATGAAAACAAACTCCATGTAAGGGCTCAAAACTCTACCAGACAAAAATGGCTTCCTCATTTGCCACCTAAGAAATTAGTAGGCACAGGGACACTGTCCCAAGCTTTGTCTGTTTTTCACCATTCTGCCATTTGTGATGTTCTATTTGAAGAAGATTTCCATTTTTTCCAAATCATGTGCTTTCAGTATTTCAAACCCAGGTGGAATTGTAAGACTCAGCACTTGTCTCCTTCAGAGGGGTTTCCCTTATCCATCATCCCATTTAGTCAACTAGTTCTGTAGTCAGCACCCTTAGTCTCCTTTATATACACACAACTGACCACTGCCACTAAACATAGTCTTTGTACCAGCTTGCATACCCACAGCAAAAGCATTCTTTGATATTTCACAACTAGCATCGGGATGCCTGATGGTGTATAGATGGTCACCAAATTTATCAGAAATTGTTCCTGGTAAAGGATGTGATAGATGTGATAGTTGTGCTCTGTGACTTGTTATTTTGGATCAATCCCCATTTGAAACAAATCTCACTTCTCTTATTATAACAGAACACTAGAACAGAGGATTATAAATACTCTAATAAATGTAGCATAAATGAAATGTTATTCTTCTATAGTTATCAAAAGAGAAGTAAGCTTTGTTTCTTTAAAGGAGGGAGAAATATATAAAACAAAGAAACAGAATGGGGTAGGTGGACCAAAGGACCAATAAGAAAATAAATGCAGGCTTCAGAGGTCTTGGAGATCCACCCAAGTACAGAAAGAAGTTCCTCATTTTGCAGTCACTGAATATACACATTCACTGGTAACTCGGCCCATTATTCTTTAGGCTGTTGCCTTCTAATACTACCATCAAGAAGCACTGACCTGCAGCCTGAGGTAGGGGCTGAACAGTGGCCCTTTTACGAGGAGTCAGGGCTGGCTGAATGGGAAGGATTCCTGGGTTTGGCTGAGTCTGCCCAGCCTTAGGCCTCTGGCGGGGTGCGATTGAAGTCTCTGTGGTGGGAATGGGATCTGTCAGTCTAGAAAAGGAAAAACAACATTGCTGTTCAGATGTGGGGAAACAGAGAGAATAGGCAAAAACACATGTTATTTTACCCTCAACATTCCTTCAAACCATTCAGATTTGCTTAATCAACATGTCCCTAAATGCCAACTCACCTACAACAGCAAACACATCAAAATAACATCTTAACTCTCATCAGCAACCTTAAGGCCAAGAAAGCACAGAATGATACATTTCAAACTCTGAAAATATATAACTCCCAACGAAAATTACCATACTTAGCAAAGCAATCTTTAAAAACTGGTGAAGATTCAAGGACATGAGGGAGGTGTGTGTGAGCTGTGAGGACACCTGAAGGTCAGAAACAACAACTTCGAGTGTGGACTCCATTCCACCAAGTCTGACCCAGGGTTTCTCTTACAGTACTGAATACAGCAGGCTAGCTGGTCTGTCAACTCCCTGTAATTCCCCTACGTCTGCCTTTCATCTCCTGGTAGGAGATGTGTCAGGATTACAGACACATGACTTACTACATCCAGCTTTTACATGGGTTCTGCCAAGTACATTACCTAGAAGGCCAAATCCCCATTCCCGAATAGGGATATTTTAAGACAAGCACAAACTAAAGGAGCTCATGACCACCAACCCAGCTAAAAATTTCACAGTTTACAATCATGACCTGCCTGCATGTTATGCTTGTACAAGAGTGGTGCAAACACCGTAGAAATAACTACTCTCTGATGAAATTTAAGGCTCATTCCACAAGACAGAAACTATGCCTGACAGGTGACCAGAACCTGAGACTAGATAGGCCATGGGCCAAGAAGAAAACCAAATACTACTGTTCTGTTAAAGGAACACAGCAATAAAATGACTGCTGCCGACATATTCTGCTTTATCTATATATTAGTGTCTTGCTCAGCCATCATCAGAGAAGCTTCCTCTTGCTGCAGTAGATGGGAAATAACAGAGACCCACAACTGGACACTTGCAGAGAGTCAGAAAATTCAGAACATTCAGTCCTAAATAGGATGTCTTCATCAAATCCCTCCCCTCAGGGATCAGGAGCCAGGCAGAAGAGGAGGGGGAAAGATCATAAGAGTCAAAGGGGATGAAGGGCACCAAGGAAATGTGTCTTTAGACAAAACAGGTCTGATGAGCATAGGGACTAGCAAAAACTACAGCAACAAACACAGGGTCAAGATAGATGGAGTTCTAGCACTGAGATGGGAAAGTGGACAGGTTGTCCCATCCCTTACCAAGAAGCTATCTCCAATTGACAACCACTTACAAAGGAAAAATTAGGTTTCTCCAATAAAGTCTCACTGGATATACAAACCACACTTAAGGGTAGGTACCAAGGCCCAGAAGATAACCAACACAAAATGCACTCAATGGGTGTTTTTCTACATTTTTTTGTCTCATATTGCTTTCTTTGGCATATTTTTTAATCTTACTGGTCTTTGCTTGTACATTAATTGTGGTTCCCAATTTTGTGTTTTTATGGGTTTTGGTTTTTGTGTGTGTGTGTGCATCTATGTATATATGTGTTTCTTGTGTTTCCTTGTTTTCCCCCCTTTTTTATTATTTTTCATTTTATTTATTTGTTTTGGAGTTTTTGTTGCTGTTTTTTGTTGTTTGTTTTGTTTTGAGATAGGGTTTCTCTGTGTCCTTGGCTGTCCTGGAAGACTGGTCTCAAACTCACAGTGATCCTCCTGCCTCTCTGACTTCTAAATGTTGGGATTAAACGTGCGTGCCACCACAGCTGACTGACTCACTCTCTTCCTCCCTTTGGTTGGGATTTGTTTTTCTAAAGAGAGAGAGAAAAGGAAGGTGTAGAGTTGGATGGCAGGGAGGTGAAGAGAATCTGGGAGATGGGGGAGGGACCCAGTGACCAGAATATAATGTGTAAATTTCCAATACAAAAAATAATTGAACTCTTTCACCAAACACAGAATTTCCAGAATATATTCTGGGCAATGATTGGGGCAGAGATTTTTCACACAGAGAACTTAATATTGGTTAAAATTTGCTGCCATAATGGGCTCTCTAGGGACTGGAGAGAAGGGTCCGTAGTTACGAGTGTTTGCTACTCTTCCACACGACCTGAGTTGAGCACCTACACAAAGTAACTCACAATAGTTCATAACTCCAACTCCAGGGGATCTGATTACTTCTTCTGACCTTTGTGGGCACCTGTACTCACATGGACATACCACAACACCGACATAAACAAAAATAAATATTTTTAGAAGGAGGGGCATCTCTTTACAGTGAAAAGCACGCAGATGAAGAAACACAGTAAGACAAATGGAAGAAACAGCAATAGTCCAAAATAAAGAGCTTAAAATTGGGGAGAGTGACAGGAACACCATTTTTCAAATATGCAGACTCTTTTCTTTTCCACAACAATAAATTTCCAGCTGGACACAGAGTTGCACAGGACCACATAGCACAGCCTCTTTTGCAACCTGAAATGGCCAAGCTCTGCCTGTACACAGAGCAGAGCAGATGACTATCTGGCACTTCCTAGAAACCTTAAGGAATAATAGTCTCTGACTATTTCTTGATTTTGCAGCTTTGAATATGGATGCTGCCACATTAACCCACGAGGTCATGGTTATGTAATAAGGTGGCAAAGTGATAAACCTGGGACCCTAGCGCTTCATGGAGCAGAACTACCAAACTAGCTATGGAGTCTGGTTAAGAAGTCCCCATAGGGGCTGGAGAGATGGCTCAGCCGTTAAGAGCATTGCCTCCTCTTCCAAAGTTCCTGAGTTCAATTCCCAGCAACCACATGGTGGCTCACAACCATCTGTAATGAGATCTGATGCCCTCTTCTGGCCTGCAAGCAGACACACAGACAGAATATTATATACATAATAAATAAATAAAATATTTAAAAAAAAAAGAAGTCCCCATAGTCTCAGACATTTGAATACTTGGTTCCCAGTGGTCATGCTATTTACAGAGGAAGTATGTCACTGGGGGTAGGTTTTGAGAGCTTAGGGCCTTGCTTGCCTTGCAGTTGCTCTCTGCTTCATGCTTGCAGTAAAGGATGTGATAGCCCAGCATCTTGTTCCAGCCACTATGCCTGCTGCTTGCTGCCATTCTCCCTTTGGAATCATAAGACTGAATAAAATACTTTCTTGCATAAACTGTTTTGGTCATGGCTCAATGAATGAAAGCACATAATGCTTTTGCAGAGGTCCTGAGAGTTCAGTTCTCAGGATTCCTGTTAGGTGGCTCACAACTCCTGTAACTACAATTTCAGGGGTCCACTTTCTTCTTCTCACTTCTAGTGCACCTAAACTCATAAACATACAAACCTGCTTACCCATGCACATTTACACTTAAATAAATAATCAAATAAATATTTAAAAACTACATATTGTTATCCAGAGTATTTGTTTACACAGTATGTTACTAGCATTTCCTTGCCATTGGAAGAATAATGGGAAAAGGAGGGGCAGAGAACCTCCTAGTCACCCTCAGAATTGTTCATTTGGAATCCATGTAAATGTGTCTGGCAGATTCTGACCTGTGACTGGTGTGAAAACCAATATAAAAATCCAGTCCAATATAGCATGAAATCTTCTTTCCCAAATAGACTGCTCTCAGGTCCTAAATCCTAAGTGTTGTGGGATGTTAGTTGAAGATGTTACATTTGTTTATGCTGTGGGATATTTGTTTAATGATGCAAAGATGTGTTGAGTATCTTTATGTTGCATTTGTTTAACTCTGTGAAACTGTTTTACTTTGACTTCTAAAACACCTGATTGGTCTAATAAAGAGCTGAACAGCCAATAGCAAGGAGGAGAAAGGATAGATGGGACTGACAGACAGAAAATAAATAAATAAAAATCTGAGAAAGGAAGATCAAGGAGCAAAAAAAGAAGGGGCCAGCCACACAGCCAGACACAAGAGTAAAGAGGAAAGAAAAGATACACAGAAATAGAGAAAAGGTAAAAGCCCAGAGGCAAAAGATAGACAGGAAGGAAAGCTGGCTAGCAGCAAGCCAAGCTAAGGTCAGGCATTCCTAAGTAAGAACAAGACTCTGTGTGATTATTTGGGAGCTGGCGGCAGGTCCCTAAAGAACTCGAGTAAAGAGTAAAACACAGCCAACTGCGCCCAAGTGCGGTGCTCCAGTAGGGGACGCTCTGCCAGCTGACTCTGGGATGAGGACCTCAGCCATCCCTCCTGACACGGTACAGTGGCCTGCGTCATATCTACCCACTCTTCCTCTTCCTCTCTGAAGTGAGACTTAGACCTCCCACCACCGTCCCAAACTCTCCTGGCTTGCATGGGTATCTTCCTTTATTTGCTTAACCCTTTCTTGATGAATGCTCTTGAAAACCCTAAGTGACTCCATCCAGGGAGATTAGCTAAGACCTAGAAAGATCTTTTGCGGTTCATGGACTTTCATTTCAACCTCACTTTCCTAATATGGCTGGAGCCAAAGAAAGGAGTATGTCAGACGAGGCAGTAAACACGGCTAGTAAGAAACAGATTAAGATAACTCTCTACCAGCAACCCTTAAAGTCTGGCATTGCCTCATCCCAGAAAGCCCCTGTATCTACTGCCATGCAATGGACACATCTGTGAGGTTATTGATTCCTTTCAAATGTAGATCTTAGCAGCTGGCATCAAGCACAATGCAAGCTCCTGAGGACATTTCTTACCTGGCCTTTGGCTGGGTCTTTTTTACAGCTGCCTCACTGGCTTTCACTGGTTCAGGAAGTTTTGCAGGAATGGGAGAGTTCTAAAAAGTTGAAAAAAAAAAAGCATATGGATTTCTTTGTAAATAATAAGCATTCCGAGGGCAGGTATAATGGCCAGTGATGGTAATCCCAAGACTTGGGAGGCTGAGGCAGGACCATGAAATCAAAGTCAGTCTGGGCTACACAGTAGGATCCTATTTTAAAACATAAAATAAAAATAAAAACTCCAGACCAGTCTGACTGGGGTTAATGGAAGTAGCATTTAGGGTCTTCTAATATGGCTTCCAGGATCCAAACAGGGATTTCCCATCTCCCTGTGAGAGGAAAGGGAAGGTAGACAAATGCATGAGATGCATCAAGGAAGCAAAATGCCCGTGAAGAGAGAAAGAACAGCAAGGTGAACAAAGCCTTGCCTCAGGAAAACAAGGCAACTTATCACTCTGAGGACATACAATAGACATGCTGCTCTCAGAGAACTGTGGTCACTCTACTCAGCTCAATCCCCAGGCATCTGGGGAAGGAGTTGTTAATGTTCAGTGTAGTTGTCTCGGTTTCATAATTAAACTCCATGGGAAAATTGGATTCTGTTTATAGTAACTGATTTGCTTGAATGTCCTGTTATGGGTAAAGAAAGGGACATTAATATTCATTGAATCCAGAGATTAACACCCATAATGACTCAAAAACAACAATTTGATGATGTTTATTTCCTTTAAATAGCACAATCTTCATGAACTCATGGCAGCTGTGGTTATATGCATAAGACCTACCCAAGATCAAGTTAATCAAAATCCTAGGGACCCATGAGGCCCCACCACATCTTGTTGAGGAGTTGAGCAGTTGATGCCTGTTGAGGAAGAAGCGTTTGTCTTTGAAGATGTAACAACAGTAGGTAGCCAGAGCTCAGGTGGACAGTCCCACATCTGTGGGCATACAGGCAGAACTAATAGAGTTCAGTATGAAAAAAAACCCAAAAAAACAAAGAAAGAAAAGGAAATGACATGGATTTTGGAGGGGGATGGTTTAGAGAGGATCCTAGGGGTGTGAGAGGGAGGAACTAGGATGGATCTGATGGAAGTATGGTGTAAACATGTATGAAATTCACAAAGAACAAATAAAAACATCCTTAAAAATTGTAAATCCTTTTAAAAAGCACCATTCACATACCTGTACATTTGGAATTGGGCATTCTTTCTTGAGCAGTTTAAATGAGAAGTAGGAAACCTGGTAAATATCCGGCCTTTTGTCAGGGTCTGGTTCCAACATATACCCTAAGACAAACATACATGAACTTATTCCATAATATCTTAACAGCTGTTGTATCACTGCACTTTTGGGTAACTGAACTTTTCTACTATTGAAGTTGGGTTGTGTTTTAAATTTCAATTCTCTTAGAAGTCAGTCAGTTCAATTAGCCCTTTTCATAGAAAGGGAAACAAGAAAACGACTTGAGCTATAGCAAAACTACTAGAGGTTCATAGTCTGTGCCTGGAAAGTCAGAGGCTCACACTCTTGACATGAAAATGAACAGCTTCACATTCTAAGACTTAGAATGTGCCATAGTCTCACATATGGTTTCCTAGCTCATTTCCTCTTTTAAGAAAATGACTGTTGATAAATACAGCCAAACTTCAAGTATCATGAACTCAGGGTTTGGTAGTAGACAATCTCCGGGTTCTGTCTCCAGGTCTAAAAAACAAACTCATGAATTTACTTACTGCTCTTGTTGGAGATATAAGTTAGTTTTTAGTTTGAGGAAAATTAGCAAGTTAACATACTAAGCTCTGTAGATTGTCTATTTCCAGAACTTTCAAGTGTCTCTGACACAGAAGAAATCTTTGAGAAGATGCAGGCACATGTGTAAATACATGCAAAATGAGTCAAGACAGTTTACTATGTGAGGAACAAATAACAGGACACTAAGTTCAGAAAAGATCTGTGAGGTTGAGGCCTCAAATGGCTGTGCCAAAGAGACAGAATGAAAATTGGAAGAACAAAGAAAACATCAGTCCAGGTGAGAGGAAAAATGTCTGGGTGGGACAATAAAATAATATAAAGGACCATAAACACCAAGCTTAGACTCAGGACCTAATTGTGGAACCATTAGCAAGCCACTCAAGTTTACTGAATGGGACATGAAAAGGTGACATCTTCTAGGATCAATCCATGACAGAGATGTACTGGAAGAATGAAGAGAGCGTAGAGAAGCTGGGGCAATGTACCAGGTCATGATCTACTATAGTCTGTACATTTTTTTTTTTTTTTTTTTTTTTTTTTGGTTTTTCGAGACTGGGTTTCACTGTAGCTTTGGAGCCTGTCCTGGAACTAGCTCTTGTAGACCAGGCTGGCGTCGAACTCACAGAGACAGAGATCCGCCTGCCTCTTCCTCCCGAGTGCTGGGATTAAAGGCGTGTGCCACCACCGCTCAGCTGAGTCTGTACATTCTTTAGTGACATCGAGGGGAATCAAGACAAGTGATTAAAGAGAATCAATGCAGCTTGGGTCAGCTCCTTCCTCCTTTCTTGCTCTTTCAGACCCAAAGAAAATCATCTGTGTTATCTATCCAGGTGTGGATGCCAATACCACCAAAAGAAAGTGAACAAAAGACAGTCGGGGGAGGCGACAAGGTGCTTAATTTGAGGCCTACAAGTTTAGAATCTTCAAATAGTTTGCACACTAAATAGGGTCTAGAAAGGGGGTCAGTACTACAGTCACTCATAAAGAGCTGTTTTTCCAACATGAATTCACTGTTAAGGTGGATAGAAAGGAAAAGTAGAAAAGAAAAAAAAAAAAAGCTGGCTCTTCTCTCCCATTTCCTTCCACACCTGTAGTCCTAGGGCAGACATGCTGCTTTGACTCTGCAAACAATCTGACAGTCCTCAAGGTTCACATTCCTATCCTACAAACACCCCATCCTCCTGCTCACTGATAAATGACGCAATGGAAAGGGTGATTGTGGAACCTCCACAATCATGAACTTCAGGAAATTATCCTGTTTCCTCTTGTGGGTAATAGGGACAATGACTCTTAAAATCTACAGGTTATACCAAGTGCATACCTTTAATCCCAGAAACTCAGGAGGCAAGAGGCAGGCTAATCTCTGTGAGTTTGAGGCTAAGTTTGGTCTACATAGTAAGTTCCAGGACAGCCAGAGCTACATAGTGAGACCCTATCTCAAATTAAACAAACAAACGAATGAATAAATGCAGATCCACCAAACCTCCAGGATTTGAGAATTAGGTGAGGTATAAGTAGGTCTTAACACAGGTCAAGGTTCTACTTCACTTGTCTGTCTCTCAAACTGGATAGCTCAGGATTTATGATCTATGATGCATTTTCAATCTTGACTGCTAAATGTCTTGACCAGCATTTTTAAAGACGACTTAAAAAAAATCTGTTTTGCCAGGCCTGGTGGTACACGCCTTTAATCCCAGCACTTGGGAGGCAGAGGCAGGCAGGTCTCAGTGAGTTCGAAGCTGGCCTGGTCTACAAAGTGAGTTCCAGGACAGCCAGAGATGCTACACAGAGAAACCCTGTCAGAGAGAGACAGACAGAGAGAGAGAGAGAGAGAGAGAGAGAGAGAGAGAGAGAGAGAGAGAGAGAGAGAGAGGAGAGAGAGAGAGAGAGAGAGAGAGAAACAAATCTGTTTCTTAGTATTTTAGTACAGGTTCTGGTACAAAGATTAAAGATTACTTTTCTGCCATCTGGTTAATGGATGTTAGTACATATGCTGTCTACGATAACACAAAGAAATGAAAATCTTCAGAATTTTAAACAAAACACTCAATTTTAGATGCTTGTTGTAAAAAATCCAGTGATAACCTAAATAAGAGGAAAAACCTGGCTCCATGGAGTTATATGGTCTTAATTACACATTCATTGCAGTACCACAATCATGCTCACTTGAGCTGCTTCCAGCTTTGCAAAGATGAAATTCTTATCCCTTGGTGTGAGTCAGCTGGACTCTGAGCTCTCCCATAGACTGCAGCAGAACACAGCAGCATCATGCTGATCAGAACACAACTGCCATTCCCATTTGTGTGGCTGGCTCAGTCACGAAGCAGAGTTTAGTTTTCCAGCAAAAAGACCAACTTCTCTAAGTGAACACTGCCATGTTATCACTGTCCCAACAGCATCAAATGATTTCTTTATTATGGCACTCAAGCTCGTTCCCACAATTTAACCTCTTTATCCTCCAACCCACTCCTGGGGATTAGAAATACAAATATGAAACTGGAAACTTGAAATACTTACTAATAAGGCAGTGCATATCTTGAGAATATCGAGAGTTATCGGGAATTGTGAAGCTTCCATCACAAATTGCCACCTGGCTCTCCCCAAATGGCAAAGTGAAGTAGCATAATTTATACAACAAACAGCCAAGAGCCTAAAAAATAAGAAAGCAGATTGCAACTCATGGTTTATTTGCTGTAAAGCCAGTTACCTGCTCAGAGAAACCTGTAGCAGCCACATTTCCCAGCAGAAAACAAACCCCACATAATATCATTACCTATGCAAAACTTGAATTTAGAACCCAGAGTGACAATCCAGCATCCAAGTTATACTTTTATCTATGATTAGGAAAGACTATTTCATCTGGTTTGTTCTTTAGAAGTATACCACACAAATTAAAAGCACCGGAACAACATGTAAGCAGAGTTTTGTTTTTGGTTCTTGTTATTGTTTATTTTTACCCCATTTTCCAAAAGGCAATGTTTGTCCCCTCATATCAAGATCAGCATCAAGGAGGCTGGAGAGATGGCTCAATGGATAAGAGCACTGGCTGCTCTTCCAGAGGACCCAAATTCAATATCCACCACCTACATGGTGGCTCACAACTATCTGTAACATCAGGTCCAGGGGATCCAACATTGTCTTCTGAGGACACTGTACACACATGGTACACAGACACAAGCAGACAAACATACATACACATAAAATAATAAGAATAAAATAAAATAAAAAGATGGTCACCAACAGTGGGCAACACTGTGTGCTTGCCCCTGGCAAGTTAACCTCAGGAGTCCAGTCAAGGTCTGCTGACATATAGGGTGTGGATGGTTTAGCTGACACATACCCAAATGTCTGCCTTCGTAGTGATGATTTTGCCACTGTACAAGTTGACCATTTCTGGGGCTCGGTAGGAGAGCGTTGTATATCTACAATCAAGAGATCCATGGTTTGTTAAATATATCAGTTATAATTAAAATCAAGGAGAAGCGATTTTTTTTTTCACATTACTAGAATCCAATTCTCTGGCAGCAATCTGCAGAAGAGCAAATTAAATATTAGCACAGATGAAAATGAAAGATTCTCCTTGGGATGATGTCATCACATTCTCTCACAGAAGACCTTCTACTCCTAGGAAACTGGGATACTGGGATATTCAGACACAAATACACTAAATAAAGTCCTAAAAGCGGGCCTTTTTTGGGTCTTCAAATGACAATTTTTTTCCTATAAGTCGCTATGGTTTAATACTATGTTTTGATGATTAGTTTTTAAAATAGTAATTCCTTACCGTGAGACACAGATGAAACATAAGTAGAGTATTCTGAAAGTAAGCCCTAGCTGGGGTGAGGATTCATGAGTTCTTTTCTAGGGGAGGGTAATGTATGTAGTGTGCATGTTCACATGTGTGCCTATGTGTGTGGAGAACAAGTTGATATTGAGTGTCTTCCTCCATTGCTTTCAACTTTATGTCTTGAGACTTGCTGATATGAGGCTAGCTATCCAGCTTGCTCCAGGGAGTACCTGTCTCCACCTTCCAAGGGCTGGGATTACAGATAGGCCATTGTGCCCACCAGGCTTTTCTATGAGTGCTAAGGATCCAAACTCTGGTCCTCACATTCGCATGGCAAACATTTTATACACTGTGTCATCGTTCCAGCACCATAATTATGGGTTCTTTGAGACAAAAACTACAGTGTTCTTATCTTTGACTCAAAAAAAAAAACAGTAGTGTAGGTACTTGTCCGAAGTGAATATCTTGCTGTTACTAAACACTCAACTATGCTGCTCTGGTATCTGGCCCCAGGAGGATTTCTTTGGGTGTCTTGTCAGGGCCTTGGACCAGAAAAGGTCCTGCTTCAGGCATGGTTATGTGAGTGATACACAAACGGGACAGAAGCTCACCATTTGCAAGGACATGATGGATAGCTGATTTACTAGAAGCCATAGCAAGTGTATTGTGCCTGGCAAAAGCCAACATTGTAGGCATGAGGCTTCTTGCAGTGGAATCAAAATCTAAAGAGATTCCATCAGGTTCCTCATTCAATAACAGTAGAGGTTCTGTAGCTCTGTTTACCATAAATTCCACTAGAGCATTGGTGAGTTCCTCATGAAAAAGGAGGCAGCAATTTGAGTTCAGTATAAAAAACACACATCTGTCTGATTCAGAATGCCACAATTTCTCTTAGAAATATCATGGCACTTCATGAGCACATATCACCATTTAGTCTTTAGTTTTCAAGACAAGGTCTTGCTATTTAGCCCATGCCAGCCTTGAACTTACAATCCTCTTGCCTTAGCTCCAGAGCTGCTGGGGATACAGGGATATACCACACCTTCCCCATCCTCTCCAGCTACCATTCATCTTTTTTATGTAAATTAAAATATGTGTGTATAATGACCACAGGAGCACTGAGAAAGTTTTAAGAGTCTTCTGTCAGTCCACGGGCCAGTTTTCCCTCCTCAGCCTTCAGATACAATCAAACAACCCAACAGTAACCATCAGGGAAAAGGGCAATAGCCAGCACCATGCTCTTCTCACTCTGTTTCCTCCATAAGCGGAAAGAGAGAAAACTCCAGGAAAGGAGAAAAGGCTTACTTCTTAATTTCATCTTCTACAGCATTGACTCCCTCGGCCTGTGGGTTCTGGAATTTGTTGGTGGCACTTCCAAAGTCACACAAGACATAGTGGCCTCGGTCATGCAAGAGGATATTTTCAACCTGAAAAACATTCCCAAACCACCCAATCCAAGATGCCACTTAGTAATGGGAAAAGCTAGTTTCATAGTCACATAACAAAATGTTTCATTTTAACAATCTTATTAGTGTGCACAGAGAAGTTATTTCTCACCATGTATCTTAACAGGACTCACCCCAACAGAAGCAAAAGACACAGAGAGGAAGAGGGTAAAATGCAGGCAGAGCGAGACAGAGGGCATTGCACTTTTGGGAAAACCAGGACCCCATTTTCATGGCTAGCCAGCTACAGCTGGTTACATTCCTCATCTCTGCAGTAACAGTGAGCATACTTTCAACTCCCGCTCTACTTTCAGTTCAGCACGCTCGCCATGATCCCAGTCTCTTACCCAGCTATCAAATAATCATCTGCCTTTCAAACCCAAGTAACAAAGGCCACCTCCTTTTGGAAGCCTCCCCAGGATCCAACTCAGAAAAATGGCATTTCCCCATTTTCCTTCGGTGTTTCATTTTCCATGCTATAAATTACTTCACTTAAGTGGGTACAATGTCTTTATTTAATCATTAGGTTAAAACCTTCAGAACTGATGCTTTCATATTAGTTACTTCTCAAAGTGACAAAATGCCTAGTAATAAATGAGCAGTTTCTCTGTTAGCATTTTATTTGAGGGTTTGGGGCTTTGTTTGTTTGTCTGTTTGAACTTTCAAACAAAGGAAGTCTTAAGGGACTAAGAGTTTTTAACTTAGTGGAGCTTATAAAAAACCAACACCTACAGAAACCCTTATGCCAGTGAAAAGAACTCCAAAACAATGGGCACAAGCTGGAGAGATGGCTCAGCAGCTAAGAAACTCACTGCTCTTAAAGATGACCCAGGTTCAATTCCCAGCACAACCATGGTGCTCACTAACCATCTGTAACTCCAGTTCCAGGGGATCCAGCGCCTTTTTCTGGCTCAGTAGGCATCAAACATTCACATGGTAAACAGACATACAGACAATACACAACAAACAAAAAATTTTAATTCCAATTTTTATTGCTGTTGTTTTTTGTTTTAGTTTTTAGTCAGAGGTTCTCTGTGTAGTCCTAGTTGCCCTGGAACTCTCTTTATAGAGCAGGCTTGATACAGAGATCTGCCTGCCTCTGCCTTCCGAGTACTGGAATTAAGAGGAAAAAATAATGAGCACAACATTGTCAGATGCACTGATTAGCTCCTGTTGTGGTGAAATGAGCTGACTGGCATGGGGGAAGACAGACCTAGCTATGCATGGCAATAAATGGCAGACAAAACCCAAAACCTTGCTCAGCCCTTAAGACTGTATATGGGCTTTTTCTTCAGCCCCCACAGATAGACCACCTTGGAAAAACAAAGGCAAAAAGATTATAAGCTTCTCAAAAGACAAACATCTCTCAGTCACAGCTGGAATCTGGAATTTGCCAAACTCTACTAGATTTTTGGTACAGATGCTGTTGAATAGAATAAAAAGCAAAACAAAACAAATCACACTTAATCTGGTTGGGCACACACACATTCAAGGTCTGCTCATTTTCCAGTTAAGACAGGAGCCACACACCCAAGCCCCTACTGGTTCTTTAAAAATATCTGACTGAATAGAAATCCTCTTGTTCCTACTGTTATAAAATTTTATCTTAATTCTTCTAAAACCTGAATTATGTATAGTTTTAGTCTATATTTGCTAATTCTAATGATTTAAAATCTTTGCTGCAAGCTGACTGAAGATTGTTTCCTCTGAACTTTATATTTGGTGCTACCATGAAGAGTTTTAATATTTTTTTTTAAGTTGTGTCCTTTTGACCTTCACCTGTAGAAAGTCTTTAAAATCTGTTGTTGTGCTAGAGAGAATCCGAAAGGCTGCGCTAGCAGGCCTTTTACCTGCACTGCGAACCTGGAGTCTGGAAAGGTGACAGTGACGGCCATGAACCTACTAAGGAGATAGGTTCTCAGGATGAAGAATTCTTCACCACAGAATTACCAACTGTGAATGACTGTGACAGATTTGTTCCCCAGAGATGAAGGCTAAGGCAGACAAATGTTTCTACTATTTCTATCTTGTTATAAAACTCGCCAATTTTATCTATTTATACAACGAAACAGTCAAGCTATACTGAGCATGAACTCACTTTAAGAATCCAAAATAACAATCACAACAAAGTAACAATCCTAAATAACAGACATCATTTGATGAGCAGTAGCTACTGCCAGTATTATATTACTCAGCACAGTTTATGGATTATGATTCCCATCTTGCAGCTGGACAAAGTGAGGCTCGTGGTAATTTGGTCAATACTGTAACATGGCTAGTAAGCAATAGAGCTTGAAGTGAGCCTAAGCCACGTAACTCTAGGAAAAGACATACAACTCCATTGCTGCCAGGGCAGGAAAGACAGAAGCCAGATCACTCAAGACCCCACAACCACCTCCACCTCTGAGCTGTGGTAGGGGCTGTGAGGACATGTGAGGCGTATGGGCAGACTTTCTTAACTCTTTATATTCAGAAATGCACCTAGAATGGAACTCAAGTCAACAAGAAGTCAGCCATCACTCCTAGCTGATGTTCAGTCTTGCCTTCACTTTCTTCATCTTGTCTAATCTGTCCCTTTACTCCACTGCTCGCTCTCCATTAGCCAAGTCTCAGCAATTCATGAAAACTTTAATGGTAAAACCTTCCACCACTACTCTAAAACATATGGACAATTTACTACCCACAGGATGGGGGTTGGAAAGGCCTTCAGGTCAACCTAAAAAGCCCACAGGTTACTTATTCTGCAGTCTACATGTTGCAGTTTGTACATAAAATGTCCATCAAAGGTTCCCTGGTTTACAGCTAGTACACCCAATCATTTACATGTGACTAGATCATGAAAGCATTGATTTCATTAATGAACTGACCACACATGAGTTCACAGCTAAATGGGCTTTTAGGAAGTGGATTACTACTTATGTACCCTTAAAGGTTCTGTCCGGTTCCCAGTCCTTTCTGGTTTTATTCTGCTTCCAAATATGTACCCCACCATGATATTCCACCTTGCCTCAGGCTCAAAGCAATGGATGAGAAGACCCTACACCGAAAACTCCTAACTATAAACCCAAATATTTTTCTTTGTTTTTTCTTAGGTACTTTGTCACAGCAATGAAATCTGGCTCACACAATGAAATCTGGCTACTTTTTCTCCAATGGAAGAGTTGAGCAATTCAATGAGACTATATTACTAGCATGCCCAAATCATTCCTATCTGCCTTTCTGCTGGCAAAGTTTGCCAATGTTTGATCTGGCGGATGACTCAGAATTCTTCTACGGATTTGGAGTTGACTACTGATATATTATGTTTTCCTTGGGTCAGAATGGTGTATTAGTCTATGAGTCCTCACAGATTCTATTTCAGTACAGTACTTCAGCAGACATCCTTAAACTCTGTGAAGTCATTTGCTCAGTTCTCACACACTTTATAGGAACCTATGTGAAATCATGCACCTTCCTAGTTTATGTCTCCCTTTCCAAGTCAGATTCTGTACTTGTCATATGGAATGAACACATCCTATCTAGAAAGCTTGCCACAGTTAACTCATAATAAATAGCATGCTAATTACAGCATCAGAAACCCACTATTTGGGAATGGGGAATTAAGCAGACAAAGCAGAGTAAGATGAGGCCCACTGTTGGCCTGAAAAGAATGGCACTGTTGTGTTCCAGCTACTTTGTCCACTTGAGGGGAGGGTCAGAAACTATGGAGGTAAATTGCTTGTTGGCACAACTGCACTCTCTGCCCCTTCTCAGAGTGTCCTGTGAAAACTGCCTGGGCCAGCCTAGCCACTGTTGGCTACTCTCCGTCATCACCACCACCACAGGCACACGGACACTGGACTCAGGGTGGAGACTTCAAGGAGTATTTCTGATGTTTGATCTTAGTTAAATCTGCAAATCTCTTTTGGCTTGTTCTTATCTGAAAAGTGGGGGCTGATAACATTTCTGTCACCGTTTCAAGTAAGGGAATATATTTCAAAATAAACTGTAAGTTCCCTGACAAATATAAGACATTACTTCCATTCACATGTGAAAGAAACATGTTTGAATGCCTACAATATGTCAAGTACTCTTCTGGGTCCAGGGATACAGATGTAGAAAAACAAATCCAATCTTTCTGGAGCTCAAGTTCAAGTGAATATAAGAAAATATTTATAGCTGTCTGGTATTAAAAGTACTATGAAAAAAATCCCTGCTGTGAAAAGGAATGCCACTTCAAATGACAATCCTGGAAGGCCTCTCCAACAAGGAGATCAGAATGAGAAGCTTCAGTCATGGGCCATTTAGGAACAGAACATTCTGAGCAAGCAGACAATGAGGGCAGGGCATGGAAAGAGGAACAGGTCGAGCAAGGGCAAATGGCAATGGGAAGGGAGTATGGGAAGGGTAAGACAAGCCAAAAGAGATTAGTGAGGAGGAAAACCGACTAGCATTCACACATCTCTGACCCACTGCAGAGAGAACAGCCACTTGCTTGCTTGGACAAAGCCCCGAGGACTCAAGTCTGTGACTGGTTGCCATTTATATTGGTCACCTTTGTATCTGAAGGAAGATTTATTTAGGTTCACTATTTCAGGGTATTTTCATCCATCCAGAGGGGAAGGCATGGTAGCACACATCACATCACAGTGGACTAAGCAGGAAGCAGAGAGCAGTTAAAACCAGGCCGGGGGGGGGGGGGGGGGGGGGGGGGGGGACTGGAAAGATGGCTCGAGGGCTAAGAACTTGCCTGCTCTTCCAAAGGTCCTGAGTTCAATTCCCAGGAACCATCTTGTAATGAGGTCTGATTGCCCTCTTCTGGCCTGCAGGCATATGACAGAATGTTGTGTACACAATAAGTAAATTAAAATAAAAAAAAAAAAACAGGCCCAGGCTATACCTGCTAAAAGGCCCATCCCTAGGGATCCACTTCTTACAGCTAGGCCCGACCTCCTAAAGGCCCTACCAGCTGGGGAAAAGGCATTCAGAACATGAGCCCGTGGGTGACACTTCAGATCCCAAATCATAAACACCACTGCTGTCAACACTTCAGGTTTTTGAGAGTTCAGGCGGCTGACCTTGTTTCCCAGCCCTAACAGCCCTTACTAAAACTGTCACTCCTCAATTCTGCGCAGAGCTTGCTAAGGGCTCTAGAAATTTACCTCTCGCTGGCCTCTCTTCGCCTCCGTATTACTCCAAATAGCTTGGTACTGAGGCATTTCAGAGAATTTAATGCCTCTGAGAAATGTGGAGGTTAGAAGAAAGCATCTTCAAACCTGTGTTTTTAAACAAAGTCTCTCTTTGTGGGCAAAAAAAAAAAAGACATCTATGGGTTTTCAATCTTAATATATTTGTTTATCCTGAACTCTTTCTTTCCCTTCTTAAGTGCAGAGAACAAACTATCACAAATTAACACAACAAAACAAATTAAAAAAATAAAAAAACAGCCTCTATCTCTATTCTGATCTGGTAACTTAATTAGCTGGGGGGCCGCAGTCATGGTTTCTCTTGTAAGGATTTTGCACTGCAAACAGTAAGGCAATAGCTGATCTTCCCAGATTTGACCCCATGGTTTGCAATGATGACCCTTATCCTTTTTCAAAGAAATGAAAATTACAACTGAGAGGAAAGTAATTGAAGCATTACAATAACATCTGAAGAGAGCTCTTCCATAGCACAGCACTTCCATTGTGATTATTTTCAGGACATAAACAGCCTGAGGACTAGGAACACTTTGAGTTATATCTGTACGGAAGTGGAAAGAGAGGCCAACACTTGTGCTAGGCAGGGCAGCAAGGATTTTCCTTAGTTTAGCCTGTGAATAAGTGACCCCACCCAGGCTAGCCCAGGCTCACACAGGGCAACAGTAGGCATTGCTATTTATATTTTAGAGAAGACAGAACCACAGCTCAGAGAGGCCCAAATGATCTGAGGAACAAGCTAAGGAGCTTGAGCAAGGGGCTAGAGAGCACATGATACCTCAGAAGTCCAGGGAAGAGAGGGCACTGAAGGCGTTAAATGCTGCAGGTAGAGAGCAGGACTAAGACAAATACTAAAGAGTATCCTTGCATTTGGCCTATCAAGCAATTTTTCCTATGCTCTTACAGTTTGGTTGCCATCACCACATGGTGGATATAGAGGCTAGAGCGAGGGTAATATGAAATCTCACCACAAAGAGCTGGATTTAAATTCTGACAACTGCGCTTCCTATTTATAAGAATTGGAGCAAGACACACAGTCTCTCTGCTACTTAGTTTCCTCACCGTAAAATGTAATGGAGAATGTCTAAGAAAAACAGCATGCATCGAGTTTAATAGAATATTTAGCACACAATTAGTGCTCAAAAAATGCTAAGCTAAACCTAATCAGAAGCCAATTCCATTGTGAAAAAGCTATCATGTGACTTCACTATGAAAGACACAGGGCAATGTGATGGAATCAGGACCAATTATTAAAATAATTAATGGATTTTTTCAAACTATGAAAGAGGGCTGGGAACATAAATTCAGTGATATAGCACTTGTCTAGCATGTGTAAGGCCCTGAGTTTAATCCTTAGTAATAATAACCATAACTGTGTGTATGTGTATGTGGTGTGTGTATGTGTGTGTGTGTGTGCAATAAAGGTGAGCCTTATTTTTATAAGCTACTTAAATTAAAACACATTATGCCTAAATAAAACCAAAAACATGAGTTCGGCATTTGAAATTTTAAAAAATTCTGGAGGTTAGTTAGCAAAGTTGATACCTGTATGTCTTTTTTCTTTGTATTTTCTCTCCCTAATTTCACTGTGAGGCAGAATTAGAAATTATGTCTTACATACCCCTCAATATGTTCCTTTTCCTCCCCTCCAATACATGCTCCATCCCTGGGACAGACAGAAACAAAACATATTCAGTAAAACCCCACTCCACAAGAAGTCAGTCTGTTACCTTCAGGTCCCGGTGGATAATAGGAGTTTTGCACTGATGGAGGCGAGCGACAGCCTCACAGGTGTCACAGACTATCTGCAGGACCTTCATTCTCTGTGAAGCCTGTTTGTAGACGCTGGTTCATCAGGTTTACCAACCTGTCCTCCTAAGACAGGTACAGAGCAAGGAAAGGGTATTAACAGGCAGACTCATCACTTGGACCAAGACACTGGCAGATGTCCAGAAGTGGACTATGGCCAAGCCAGCACTAAAACCCAAGGAGTCTCAAGTCTCTGCTTGAGATTTGTTTTCTTACAACACAATGTCTCCTTGATGCATCAAAACCAGATATTTAATTAAGCACCAGTTGTGAGCAGCCCTCATTGAATCCTCAAGATTAGAAGCCTAACTGACATTATAGTCCGTTATTGCTGCCTGGTAGTCATATCTCCACGGTTGTAGGGAGACGAGGCCACAGCCTCTGTCATGTCTTTCAGGAAAAAAAAATAAGGACAGCACAACCAGACCCAGGGTAGCAGGAAAAAGATGGGTCTATTTTCCACTTTGAAGTCTTAACTCTTGGGGAATTGGTTCTCTGGGAACAAAACACTAGTTACCAATATTAAGCTAAATTATCCAGACCTGAGTCCCTACTGCCTGGCATCATAAAGGTCCTACGCAAAAAAAAGGGGAATAAATTTGTCAATTTTCAAATTTGGTGATATTTTACAAAATCAGATAATAGTCAACAAATGCCAAACACTATGGTTAATGTCACATTTATAGGATTAGAATAAATTTTGTGGGAAATATCTTTTAAAGTCAGAAAATATTAGTAGCACTAAAGATAATTACAAAACAGGGTATCAAACAGTAAGGCAATGATCCCAAACCTATAATATCAGCTACTCAGGCCAAAAGAGCCCAAATTTCCAAACAATGGGTGCATAGGATGTCATCAACTCAATACATTCGTTGCTAACAGTCTGGATTTCTCAAGACAAATGCATTGAAATTCCAAGCTTCCATCATTTTGAAGTTGGAAGTAACAGCATCCGAATGTAGTTTTACCAGTATTACAGCCCCAGAGCAATAAGAGAGTCACCTAGTCAGACAAATGGGATTTTTCACTCGATCACAGGAGGGGCACGTGCTGTGAGTGGGAGAAAGGGTAAAGAACCTGCAATTTCTACAAGCTCCATACGCCTTTATTAATGCCTTCACTGTTTGTTAAGCCCTCATAAAGAAAACCATTCTTTCTATTTTCATGTGGTCTCATTTTTATACACAACCAAACCTTACTCACCTGATGGAAGACAGGGTCTGGAATTACCTATTGCTTTTCATTCTTTGTACCATACCCTTGTAGTCATGAAATAAACCAAGCGCATCAATGGACTGATAAGCTTTCCCATCTGCGAAACCAGAGTATTATCTTCAGGTACAATGGACATAGTCCGTGAAATTGACCCCCATGTCCTTGGCCATGGAAGTGTCAGAAACGAGATTCAGTAGGGTCAACACACACCTCTGCAGAGTCCATGAGAATGAGAACTTCCCATACGTCGCCACTGCTTACATTGTTGATACTAGAATCAATTGTAGCCCACATGTTCTTGTGCCCTGAGACGGTCCCTCTGGTGAACAAGAATGGAGAGGTACATTGTCAGTTATAGATACGCAGGGGCAGAATTAGCCAGCTGATTCCATTAGCACAGACAATTTAACTACATAGAGACAACACTAACAACGTGGATCAAGGGGAGATTGACAGTCAAGAACAAGTTTCTGGTGGTCTTTGAGAAGCCCAGGCAGATCTCCAATAGCAATTCCACTGTCCTGCTGAACACAACACTCTCCAAAGCTGAGGCACATAGAACATCCACTTGTACAATGAATTAGTGCTCCACCTAAACCAGAAGCAAGGACTCCAATGCCATCCAGAAATACTGCAAAGGACCAAAAACCACAACAACTACTCAAACGCATAAAATTAATACAGGGGGGAAAAGAAATCTATATTTCTCCTGTTCTATAGGAACAAAAATAAAATTCGGCTTGAATTTTTTATTTTCTTCTCTTTTGTGTGTGTGTAGAGGGACTAAGGCTAAAGAAAGATTTACTACCCTGTGGCATTTAACAGAGTTCTTTCCAATGCAGTTTTCTTCCCTGAACAAAGAAATAACGAGGGCTTCAGCTGGGTAGCTGCACAAATTCAAAAGGAAAGCAGGCACATTTTTGAACACGCTCAACTTGACCTTTAACAAGAAATATATGAAAGAAAACTGCCTTGCATGATGGAAGAAATTACAATAGCATCTAGACCAGACCCAGCATTATGCTCATAATTAAGCTTTCCAGATGGCCAGCTGGGATAGAAGATGCAGCATCAGCTGAATTGCTTATCAGCTCTCAGGGCTGTTGCTTAGGGTTTTCATGCCTCCAACAGTACATAACTGAGCACCACCCAGGCACTTGAAACCACCTCATACGTTGGGCTAGCACAGAGCACATATCTATGGAGATGATGCTAAAACCATTTTGGTCCACGCTTGCAGATATCCTATGATGATGATGATGATGCTGAAAACCCCAAGGTCATTAAAAACTAAGTTGGGCCAGCAGTGGTGACTCACACTTTAATCCCAGCACTCTGCAGGCAGAGGAGGCGAATCGTGAGTCAAGGCCAGCTGATCTACAGAGCATGTTCCAGGTCAGCCAGGGCTACACAGAAAACTCTGTCTTGAAAAGAAAAAGAAAGAAAAGAGAAAAGAAAAAAACTAAGGTGGGGAAAGAAAACATGAGTAGTAAACTGTGACTTTTATACAAGTGCAAAGCAAAATTAGGATTGTAAATAAATGTAATATATTATTCCTCTCTTGTGTAAAGGCTTAGGAGAAGGTACAGAAAATACATGGTTTCTATGAGTCTATGGTTGGACTCAAGCTTAGGTTCTGGAGTGGTCCAGTGGAAACAGTGGAATTTGCTCCTGCAGATCTGGTTGGGCTTCTCAGAGTCCATGGAAAGCTGTCCTGACGACCCTAAGTGTGGACTCCAATGTGGGGATCTCCCCTGGAGATGCCCTCTCCAGAACCCTTGCCAAAAGATAGCTTACAGTAGTTCCCACCCCCAGAGAGTATATAAGGTTTGGCCCACAGACTTCCTGTAGTGGTTCCCCTTGTGGTCTCTTCCCCTGTTCCCACTTCCCAAGATTACCCAGAGTTGCTTTGCTCATTAAACCTGGACCTTTAATTTGGTTTTGATCTGATTTATTGCATTGGCAGAGAGGACTTAATATCGGGGTCCAGAAAACTTTCACCAAACTCAAAATGACCAAGTTAGCACAGGAAGAACCCTCAAGGCATTCAGTAAAAACTTAAATCCTCCAGCATCAACAGTAATGCTCACTCCACTTTCTGAGTAGTGGATTAGAAAGCACCGCCAACAGACAGAACTGCAACCCCACGAAAAACAGACAATGGTAAGAACGTGTCCAAAGGAAATTTCTGGACACCAATGTGAGAATTTGGGGAAAGAGATGGGATGGGATGAGAATAGACTGAGTTGAGCACTGTCTGTGAATTACTCTCTCAGAATCACTGTGTTTAAAGAAGGGGCTGCCTCAGAGTAAGAATTACCAAGAATTGTGAAAGCACATTGGAGAATGAAAGACTGTAAGATACACAAGACATGGAGCTGATTGGCTGGATCATCCTACAGGTCAGAAGGATGGGGTTAGGATTACTGCTAGGAGGCAGATCACAGAGTGATTTATTTTCCTGCAAAGCGGGGCAGGGCAAAGGTGGTTGCTACACAAGAATGAAGAAAAGGGGAATTCAAGTGGGTTCAGACTATGGCTTGCTTTTGGTATAAAACAAAGTTATCTTCAAAATAGGACAAGAAAAAACTTGATGAGGCAAAAGCCTCAGTGTTACCTGCCTCTGGTCACAGACCAGAGAGATCACAGAAGTCAAGAACACTCTCCAGAGCTCAAGCTTTGTAACACAGAAGGCATTCAGAACAGGAGCCTTCCCTCTACTTTTCAATCTTATCATGGGCCTTTCTAGAACTCATTTCTATTTATGTAATCCAAAAAGTAGGAAGAACTGCAGAGAAACTTCTTTTCTAAAATTATATGTATGTGTATATCTCTACATGTGATGTGTACATGTGAGCACGCACGCCTGAGGGGCCAGAAAGACCCTCTCTCTCTCAATATACTGGAGCTTAAGATGAAGGACGGCCATTCTAATAGCTGGCGTGAGTTTTTTTGCTTTGGAAAAGGGGGCACTTGGTGTGGTGTCGTTTATTCTTCCTTTCACCTCTCCCATACCCTACACCTCTTGTCTAACTCTGGGCAAACAAGCACGTCTCTAGACAGCAGTAAAAGAAACTGTGGGCTGGCTCTTGGTTCTAGTGGAGATCTTGTTGAGCTTCTGCTACCATAAGAAGTCCAAATACTTTTCTCTGCCCTACACCAACATTTTTATTCCGCCCTTCCACACTGTTTACTTTTTCCTGTCACCTGACACAAACTAGAGTTACCCAACTGAAACTAGAGAACACAAACTTGAGAAACCTCAACTGAAGAACTGCTTCCATCAGGTTGAAAATGTGGAGCATGTCTATGCAGCACAGGCCACAGTAGGCAGCACCACTTCCTAGACAGATAGGCCTAAGCGTACATAAGAAAGCTAGCTGAATGTTAGCTTGGAGGCAAAAACCATCAAGCAGCAGTCAATCCTCTATGGTCTCTGCTTCAATTCCTACCTCTAGGTTCCTGCTCTGATTTCCTCTCTATGTACTGTGAACTGAAAATGTAAAATGAAATAAATCCTTTATCCCTCAAGCTGCTTTTGGTCAGTGTTCTATCAGAGTAAAAGAAAATCAAACTAGGACATGTTTTTACTCAGTCTTGTACTTACCGAATAGACCCTTAAAAATGTCAGCTACAGTCCTACTCCGTAGCTCTGCACGATCACCGAGGAATCACACTGAAAAGCAGACTCTGACCTGATAGCCCTGGGCAGAACCAGTGTGCCATACTGCTCTGCTCAGTGGCACGTACCTTAGCAAGGTCCTATAGTAGTGCTCCAAGTGTGGTCAGTCCACAGACACTGGCTGCTCAGTAGACTGCTGCCAGTCCACAGGGAAATAAAGAACAAGTTCAACAATCAACAATCATTCCACCCTAATGAGCTTTTAACCTTTGAAGGAGCAGGTCATCGATTCACTTTCTGGCACAAGACCCCTTCGGCAGCAACTGTACATTTACATCAACTACTTACATGGAGCCAAGACAACTCAACCAAGTAAAAATGATCTCTTCAAAAGCTAGTATCGGTACATTCTCATTCTTTGACATAACTTTTGAGACCGCTTTATTCGCCTCTACATTTATAGCTGTGTTGCTTTGCTGTGGTGGTGTTTGTTGTTTTGAACAGGGATAGCCCCAGGAGATGAATGAAGTACAGCAGGTCTGGTCTGACTCATGAGTAAACAAGCACTGCCATCTTCTGCAGTGCCATCAACAGAGCTGAAAACTACATTCTTTCTTTCGTCAGCCATACCATTCTACACATGTGTTCATAGTGCGCTAACTGACCTCTGAAATACCTGTTTTTTTCTTTTTTTTAAATCCAAGTTTATTCTTTTTTTTTAAAGATTATTTATTATGTATACAACATAGTGCCTCTATGTATGCCCGCACGCCAGAGGAGGGCGCCAGATTAGTACAGATGGTTTGTGGGGGTGTGAGTCACCATATGGCTGGGAATGAATCAGGACCTCTGGAAGAGCAGCCACTGTCTTAACCTCTGAGCCATCTCTCCAGCCCCTAAGTCTTTTTTCTACTCACTCTACTTCTAATCTTTGCCTTCACTGAACCATGCTGGGAAAGCTGGTTAAGATGAACTAAAAGTCCACATATATGTCCTCACTCTTACCCCTAGTGTTAGTCAATCCATTGTTTCAGCTGTAAAAATTGTTCAGTCATCCAAGGCAGCTGTTATACCTTCTGATGAAAACAAAACTGACAAGCATGTCTTCTGTTACTTTAAATAAGTTACTTGTTAAATGTAAAATAACATCAAATTACTGGTAAGAAAAGCTCCAGTACCACAAGAGGACTCTTACAAAGGGACTGATGTCATTTTCATCCACATTAAGGTATTTTAGGACAGCCAACTTAACTTGCTTTCTCTTCTTGGGAGTGGTATACAGTGACATCATCCATAGCAATATGAAGTCTCAAAGATGAAGGGCATTGTAGTCAGACAAAATGGATGCACCTTCCAGCTGCTTTTGCTGATCAGGAGGAATTCTTTCCCCTAGAGTTCCCCTACATAAAAGTTAACATCTTGACAGAGGTTTGACCACATATGACAAGTCATGTTGGCTTTTTAAAATGTATAAAATACTAAAGTCAACTTTATATTTGGCAACAAAGGACTGAATGCCTTCGTATTAAGACTGGGAACAAAGCAAGGATAAATGTGTCATTCAATGTAATATTACAAGTTCCAGCCATTGCAATAACACTACAAAGAGGAAGAAAACTACAGACAAGAAAAAAAAAGCCATCTCTCACTGCAATTTTGGTGAACTGACAGAATATATTATAAAAATTAACTATTTCTAAATACTAGCGGTAAACCTGTGGATTTAAAAACAAAATCTAAAATATAATATCAGAGGCTGTAATTTGGAGGTGTAACATGCAGGGCAAGGCCTAGAACTAGAGAAGAAAATATACAAAATTATTTAAAATCACTAAAAATAAATTTAAAATCTTTGCCATAAGTCGAAGAGCATTTTCAAGCTTGTGTACGAGAAGTACATAATTGGTAGTTAAAGATAGCATAGGTGCAAGTGAATGGGAATGCAGACTATGTTCATTAATTGGAAGATCACAAACAGAAAAGATGTCAGTTCTCCCAAAACAGAAATGCAGGTTTAATGTATTTCCTATAAAAATTCCAGATTAATCCAAAATGCAAATGAAAGGTAATGTGTTGTGGCTTGAATGTGAACTGTCCCCCATAAGCTTACATGTCAGCTCCCAGCTGGTGGTACTGGTTCTGTAAGGTTGTGGGACCCTGCTAGAGAAAGCAAGTCCCTGGGGATGGGCCTTGAGTATTTATGAACTGGCCCAACTACCTGTCATTCTTTGCTTCCTGCCTGCAAACACAACATGGCCACCTGCCACCATGCCTTCTCTTCTTTGATGACTGTAACCGTTCTCAAACCATGAGTCAAATCCTTCCTTAAGTTGCTTTTATTAGGCATTTTGTCACATTGATGAGAAAAGAAACTAATACACTATGTGGATTAGAGTATTTTAAAACATTCTGAGGAAAATATGAGGGAATCTTGTTTGATACCTGGGTGTGGCAGCATACAACTATAATACCAGGACTGGGTGGATAGAGGTAGAGGATCAGAAGTTCAAGGTTATAAGACTCTGTCTCAAAAAAAAAAAAAAAAAAAAAAAAAAGATTTACTATCTACATACAGAAACAAGATTATTAGGATACTGGTGGAAAGATATGCATACAGTTGATAAGAAGACAGACAGAGAAAGTTCTAGTAATGGGCCCTACAATTTAAGTTCCTATGGGTGGGGAATCATCGGAAGTACAGGGTGGAGTGGATATCAAACTCAGGACCTTGTATATAGACAAGCATGCTACGACTAAGCTACAATTCCAGTTCCAGTGACATTTCACAACCAGCAGAGCAGAGAATGCCTTTTCAGAAGGCATGCTAAAACAATTTGTTATCCATAAGCAAAAAGCAGAATGTCAACAAAAGTCTCACAGCTTATATAATGGTTCATGGATTTTAATGTACATATAAAACTATAAAATTTAGAGAAAAAAAATAGGGTGAAAGTCTTCGGAATTGAAGCTAAAACAAAAACTCTTTCTTCAATTTGACCCCCAAAAGCCCCAATCCATAAGAGGAAGCTTGTTGGGTTGACCGACCACCCTCCGCAGGAGGGGGTGACAACAGAAGGAGGAGTAGGAGGCCTGACAGAAGTGAGGCCACGGAGAATGAGCCTAGGGAATTCTCTAAGAACAAGCAGGCTCCTGAGAAGAACAGGCAGGAATCCATCGCTAGCTTGGCCCATCCAGTCAGAGACAACTCTTCAGAGAGTTACAGCAGACAAATAGCCACATCTGAACACCTGAAACACAGCTCGCAGAATAAAGGGAAGCCCAGGGGTCACACTGCTGAAATCCACACACAACACTGAGAGCAAAGGGGGGAACAGACAAGTCCTGGTGAGAACGGCCTGTGTGGGAAAGTGGCAGTGCTTGCTGCCCAGCAGCAGATCAGTAGCAGCAGCTCCCTCCCACAGCAACCACAAGCCAACCCACTGCCCAAAACTGACTAGTTCGTATTCCAGTGAATTCAGGATAAAAGCAAAGCTAACACTTGGGGTGGGCTGTACTGCAGGATGAAAAGAGATAAATCCTTAATCCCTTGGGAACAATGCCTGAAATGACAGTAAAAATCAAGATCTAGCATGACTGGGAAGAACATTCAAAGAAGCAAGTAACCATAATGACCTCTAGGACCCTGAGATGGCACAGAGAAATTGTGTCGGACTGTGTAACATTTTCTTGTTAGCTGGTTGACTTAGCTTTGAAAAAATACAAATTCAATTAAAAATAAAAACAACTGTCATAGTTAATGCATCCCTGGTCCAAAACTGATCCCATTACAAGTAAATCCTAATCGGATCTATTGTCAATGTTTAGGCCCGTGCTTCTTGATTTCTCTCTACTAGCATCAAGTAAGCCCTCATGTTCCAAGGTGAAGGGAGAAAATGAAAGAATGGGATTACTTTTCTAACTTAAGTAAAAAATGGGAAGGGCATTCTGGGCAGAAGAAGAGTGGCAACAGAGAGAGAAATGAAATATGGACAGCTTAGAAAGCAAGGAGCAGCAAGGGGAGGGATGAAGAGGAGCCAAGGAGGAGGAGGGGTGGATGATGGAGGAGGTCTATGTGTTACTTTCATTATTAATAAGAAAACTGCCTTGGCCCCTTTAAGAGTACAGAAAATTAGGTAGGCGGAATAGACAGAACAGAATTGTGGGAAAAAGGAAGCAGAGTTGGGGAGACGCTTCAGGCAGTGGCCAGAGTAAGTCTCCATGCTTCTCCTCTCCGAGATGGATGCAGGTTAAGATCTCTCCTGGTAGAGCGATCCAACCTCGTGGTGCTACACAGATTACTAATATGGGTTAAAGGAAGATGTGAGAATTAACCAATAAGAGGCTGAAACTATGGGCCAGGCAGGTGTTTTAAAAGAATACAGTTTCCGTGTAATTATTTCGGGTGTAAAGCTAGCTGGCGGCCGGGTGGCGGGACGCAGCCCAGCCGCTTCATTCTACAGGTGGAGACATGAAAAATATCCAGGAAACTCCTATATGTAGGAGTCAGGGCAAGCAGAGTACCTTAGGCACACTGCGACAGACCCATGTGGTCTGGAGTGCTTGGTTGGTTGGATCCACAGTATTAGGTCATTCCTAAATACTTTCAGTTTAGACTCTCGCCACAACCTAACTTTTAATTTACTCTTTTCCAAGGTATCACCTCTAGTGAACATCTGGATCTACCTCTGCAACCACACAGACATGCATTTCACTCTTTTATTCAACTGTTTTCTGCATGTTAAGCAATGTGTCAAACTATTGAGTTTCTGATTTTAAATAACTCTCAATGTCTTGGCTGAACTGCCTAAAATGTAACAGGTAAAGCAATATAATTAGTAATAAACAAAACTGTGAAAATACCAAAAATAACAATTGTACATATTTAAAGGTTTTTTTATTATGCGTAATGTCAAAGATAGCAACTAACAAGCTTTCAAAGTTGTAACTTTTGCTTCTGATTATGAAACCCCGGTCAACCTTTCTTTTAAATCCAGTTACTGTTTTCACCATATCATCATAAACATATCAGTATATATTTCTGATACATACTCTTTACTAATGATAGAAAATGAAATCTATACAATTTAGTATGTTATTTAAAGATGTGCATTATTTTTAATCAGTGTTATCTGTGTGTAAGTGCATGCAGGTGCTCTGAGAGGTCAGAGGGCACTGGAATTCTCAGGAGTTAGTTGTGATTGTGGGTGTTGGGAATTGAACTTGGGTCCTCTAGAAGAACAGCACATGCTCTGAAGTCCTGAGCCATCTTTCTTTAGTAAGTTTTTTTGTTTCTTAAATTAAGGTATAATTTACAAAATAAAAACCAGATCTTAATGTGTTTGAGTTCTGACAGTTATATATTCTGTGTGACCATACAGAAACAACAGACTTCCATAACTCAGAATAATACATCTTCTGGCCCATTTCCCAACGCAAATAATTATTTTCTGACTTCTAATGCCACAGTGAGTTCTACCTATTTGTGGGCTTCTGTAAAGGGAACTACAAGGCACTATTAAGTACTGACACTGTAGCCAAAGCACAGGAAGCACTTCAGCTGGAAAAACCGTCAGAAGTGTCAAGTTGTGTCAGGGAATAATCCCAGGATGCAGAAGGGCTCAGAGGAGTTGGCGACCAGAGCAAGGGGCTGGTAACTGAGGGAAGCAGAAAGAGAGAAAAGCTTCCTAGAGAGTTTGGCTTTCCAGATTAAATGCTTTCCCAAGGTCCCAAACTACTTTACTAAGTTAAATTAGTCAGTTTTCCCAATAAGCTTCTTTCCTCTCAACCTCCACTTGAGGATGATCAAAGCAGGAACAGAGTCCTATAGGCCCTCGTTATTGGTACTTACCTTGCACAAGAGCTTGCTGCCTGCACAAGAAAGGATGCAGGCCTGCCCCAGTAACTTTCCTAGGGTAACATAATATACCTGTCCTGAAACAGCCACAGTAGATACATGGCCTGAGGGTAAAAATGCAGTACTATTATTTTATTAAACAGACATAGCAATAAAACTTACTCCTAATGATTTGTTTGCTAAACTCACATATCAATGCATTGCTCAACACACATCAGAAAAGCTTCTTGCAACAGATGGCAATGAACACAGAGACTCACAATTGGTTAGTGTACAAAGAATTAGAGACTTTGGAGCTCAGCCCTCAATGGGATGCCTGTATCACACCTCTTCCCTTAAGGTACAGGGAGGGGAGCAGAAAGAATTAAGAGCCAGATTTCAAGGAGAAACAGTGTTTTCCACAACAGGGCAGATGCACACATGAACTCACATCAGTTATAACATTATGCACAAGACCTGCAAAGCCTCAAGCCAGACAAAAACCCAGCATGATGGAGAGGGTAGGCAGGAAGCCACCCCTAGTGGAGGAGCTATTAGATTTGAATTACTACTGGAAGAGGCAAAGTCAGTTGGCTTTCAGTGGTTGACACCTGGTATATCAACCACACTTCAGGGCAGGCTCCACACTAGGAGCAGTTTGGCCAAACACAAAACTGGGCTTACTGTGTTTTTAAGAGAGAACACAAGAAGTTGGGTAAGTATAGAGTTAGGGGAGATTCTGGAAGAGTTGAGGTGAGAAAATGAATATGACCAAAAACATATGTATGAAATTAATAAAAACAGTATTTTAAAATACATAAGGTTTTAAGTTGGGCAGTGGTAACATGTACCTATAATCCCAGCACTAGGGAGCAGAAACAGATGGATCTCTGTGAATTTGAAGCCAAACTTGGCTTATAGAGTGAGTTCCAAGACAGCCAGAGTTACACAGAGAAACCCTGTCTCAAAAAAGTCAAAAAGGTGTGTGGTGTGTGTGTGTGTGTGTGTGTGTTATACACACACATATATCTACGCATATCTACATATATAGACACACATATACACACGCATGCATATATACCAGATATACATCATTATACATATATCATATATATGACATATATATGGTTTAAATAAAGAAAAATAAGAAGCAGTTATAATCCCAAAAGTCTTACCATGATCTGAATCTCCCTCTTGCACACACCTGGAGGTCATGCTCATTGTTGACAAACATCCGTTTTCAGGGCACATTTCACCCCACTGCTTGTTCTCACCAGAAAGACAAGAGCAAATCCACCTGTGAGAAGAACACACAGAGAAACTCTTTTGAGCAATTGCAAGTCAGTCAGGAACTCAGGCTGCTGCTGTCACCTCTCATGACACTGATACCACTATCAGCCAGTCTCCAAAGTGGCCTGGCCTTGATAGCATTCTTATACTCTTGAACTTAGAGCCAGAGTCAGAATCAAGGATGAACAGCAACTATCTTCCAAAGAAACTACAAGAGTTTTTAAAAACTAAGCTCAAGTACTTTCTTTCTTATCAGAGAGGCTAGAAAACATATTATTTTAGTGCTTGCAAACATAAACAGTTGGTCACTGTATTTCAGGAATCTTCTCTTCCTTCTTCTTCCTCTCCTCGCTCCACCTCTCACTCAGGTGTAACAGGAGACCCTGAAGACTCCTACCTGTTGCTACACGTGCTGTAAGACCCAGTGTGAATAAGCTGCTCTATAGTGGGGACATCAGGACTCACTGATCAACACCCCCACTTTCCTTTATCCAAAGACAGCTCACAATTCATTAACAGACATTTATGTAACTTTAACTGAGACTCTCAAATGTGCTAAATTAGTTTGTTCTAGGAGTTCCACATAATCTTAGAACTCCTAACTTACACCTAACCCCTGAAGCACTGTCTGCCTTGAGGGTCAGATAGACAGGGTAGCAAAGAAGTCACAGGTCAAAGTCTTCAAAGAAGCAGCAGTTGGAACACAAAGCCCAACTGCCTGCCTTGTATACCTTCATAACTTAGTTCAAATGTCCTCTCCATTAACCCCGTGTAGTAAAAGCATCACTAAGCTATTCTTTGCACAGAGTTGGTACAAACTGGATACAAGAGGGAACACAGAGGGAACTGATCAGTATGAGAACTTGAGCTGAGGTTGTCATACAGTACTGAGCTAGCAACCATTTGCAAAGCTGATAGAAAACCAAACCAAAAAGCAGCCAATAAAAGAGATCTTAGGCTTCACTGGTATTGTTTTTAACTGCCCCGAGGCTCAGTGATACTTCAGTGCCTGTCTGATGGTGTTCTCAGCACTTACTAGCTTTACAGTAACTATTCAAGCTAACCTGGGTAAGAATCTATTCCCTTCAGCCACTAAAGCCTTATACATAAAGTACTGTCCCTTATTTTTCAGAAAATAGATGTATCATTCTGTAAAAAATATGTTAGATGGACTCAGACATTTCCCAAACCTACATTGTGATGATAATTTATCAGAGATTGCAGGTCTCTCTATTGACTGTCACCACATTCTTCAATATTAGATAAGCACCAAAACTTCCCAAGGAATCTATACTAACCGCTATCATTTTTATTCAAGCACGATTTATTTTCTTGCAATACATTAAACTGTTTCATTATCAATTTTAAATGTAGATTTTTTAAGGGTACTTACTTTTTTGTTTGTTTTTCAAGATAGGGTTTCTCTGTGTAGCCCTAGACGTCCTGGAACTGATTTATAGACCAGGCTAGCCTTGAACTCACAGAGATACACCTGATTTCTGCTTCCCAAATGCTGGGATCAAAGGCAAGCACCATCATGCCCGACTGAATACTTACTTTTATTAAAAAGAACACCCAGTATGAAAATTTAACTTGTCTCTCTCTTCCTCTCCCTCCCCATTTCTTCATACATTACTTTTGTTTTTTGAGACAGGGTCTCATGTGGCCTTGGCTGGCCTTGAACTGATTCTCCTGTCTCTGCTCTGGTAAGTGACAGATTATTAAATGTGTATCATCATACCCAGCCTACAATTCCAAAATTCCAAGATGCGTATTTTTAGAATATATAATTTTTAAGAGCTGCAATGAAAATTAAATGCAAGAAATATGTATCAGATCTTGTCTAATAGTACACAAAACATACTGTAGCACCATTATCTTCCCCCCAAAAAATAATTTATTGAAACTATGATGTAACTTACAATTTATTAGAATTGGATAAAGTAGCTGCACAATTTCAAGCTTTCCATTTATATTAATGACTGTTTTATACATAGACTAAGGAGATGTTTATTTTGTCAGATATTTTGAATATTTTATAATTTCTTTTAGCTATGGCCTGGGCACAGGATCACCATAAAAAGCATGAAGCCCAAGGAATCTGTTTTATAGGTAAAGAAGTCAAGAGACGTTTTAAGAGTCCTAGAGCCTGCTGTGGGAAAAAACCAGGAGTGGTGTCATACTCCTGACTGTCCAAAAACTAGTTCCTTCCACTTCACCTAGTGTGGCCAAAAAACAGAATACCTCTTCATATAACAAGGCAAAAGCTGATGGCTCTGCTGAATTAAATGGGAAAATGAGCATTTCCTTCACTGGAAATAAGTTAAGTAACCTTTCATTTCACAAACAACCAAAGACCAGAAATGACAGCCCTTGATCGTCAAGGTTAAAAAAAACAAAATGATTTGCAAACATACACATTGACTCATAAACTGTTCACAGAAGTTCTTGCCTGAAGAGTTGATTGTTGACAAATGTTCCCCTTCCCGAGAATTTCAATGTGACATATTTTAAGGGCATTTTAATGTGTGATACCTAGCATCACTGAAGGACAAGTTACTCTTTTTTGAAGCAGATCATGCTGCTGCAATTTAAGATAATGGCCACCAGATGGAAGCAGTGGTGCAAAAAGATGACCTCTCCAGCCAGGGCTGAAAACAACTCAGCAAGTCAATACAGATTTGTGAGGCCTACAATTATGATAAAGCTTAAAGCAAAGCAACAGATTACTATACACCCAGGATAGTCAGAACCACACTACTCAGCATCTATGCCCATAAAAGGCCTGTGAGTGGGAAGGCTTTAGACATGAGATTAAAACTGAAACCTAGTCAGATTTGTCATCCTAAAGATGTCAGCTACTACCAGTACAACAGTGGCCAAATGGAGATGTAAACTATTAGGTGAGAGGAAGAAGGGAGGCAGGAACACCTTAGCTACTTCTCCAGCACGGGCCCTTGCATGTCTTTATAGGTGAAGAAGCAGGAGCACTGACAGCAGTGCACCAGCAACAGCCCATTTCTTGGACCAGGGGAACAAGTCTCGGCCTCTAAAGCTGCACTGAGGATGGTCTACACAGAGGTAAGAGAATCCATTGGGCCTGTGCCCAGTCAGCTTATTGGCATTTACATTCACAAAGGGCAGGGAGGCTCCATCTATGAAGAAAAGCAGATGAGGTAGTTAGGGTAATTTTCATATAGCCACAATTGGCCTCTTAAGAATGTAGATTTTTGTTTAATTTACAAAAAGAACCTATTTTCTTCTGCTTTCCCTAAAATATATGGCACTACTGTTCTTTCTAACTTGGTTTTTTTAATATATTAGCTGCACAGAATGAATTTCACTATGACTCACCATACATCATATAATATACTTCTGTCATAACCTCTCAATATTGTACCTTTCTTGTTTTAATTAGTTGTTTTGCTGAGGCAGACCATTCTCTTTCATCTAGGCTGACCTAGAACTCACTCTGCAGGCTTCAAACTCATAGGAATCCTCCTGCCTCTGCTCCTGAATTTGGGGATTATATATGTGATATATCATATCCAGCTTTAGATTTTAACTTTTGATGGGAACACAAATTACTATTTGCAATTCCCTGTGAGTTAGTACTGCATCTTTGTGGTTGACCTCTGGATCATCACACATTAGGACAAGGTTTAATACATAGCGAGAATTCAATAATAAATTAGCTTCTCTCAATTATTACTACATGAACAGAAAAGGTAACAAAGTATATAGAGACTATCGGAAACTGAGTACTAATGGCTGTGAAGGCACAGCTACCACACACATGCAGATAACTGTTTTCCTACAGAAGTATGAAACTGGTTTTATCAGTAATATCTACTCTGTGCGTGTGCGTGTGTGTCTGTATTGTGTCTGTGTGCATGTGTCTGAGTGTGTGTGTGTCTATCTGTGTGTGTGTGTGTGTGTGTGTGTATCTGCATCTCCTTGTTTATGGAGGGTGCACATGTGTACAGGTGAGTGTGTGTGTGTGTGTGTGTAAACCAGAAATCAATCTTGGATGTAGTTCCACAGGAACTGCCTACCTTGCTTTGTGAGACAGGGTTTCTCACTGGTCTGGAGTTTGCCAATAGGCTAAGTCTGGCTTGGAGCTCCAAAAATCTTTGCTTCCCTAGTGCTGGGATTACAAGCATGCCCTACCATGCCCAGATTTTTATGTGGGAGCTGAGGACTTAACTCAGATCTTCAGGTTTACACAGCAAACACTTTACCAACTTAACTACCCTCAACCCCTAGCTCCAATCAGCAATGTTCATCTCTAAAGGTAAGATAAAGGGCCAGAGAGATGGCTCAGCCAATCAGGGCACCTGCAGCCAAGCCTGGTCAAATGAGTTCAACCTCTGCCATCTACAAAGAGGAAGGAGAAAACTGATTCCTACAAGTTGTCCTCTAACCCCTACATACCCCTCCCCCAGATAGACAGAAGGAGAGAGATGTGAAGATGGAAAAAAATAAAATGTAAACCCAAATTTTATTTGGAAACTCTAGATTTAAACACAAGCAATAAATCACATTTTATATTAATGTTGAACAACCCAACACTATTGAAGTTAAACACTTTACAGACCCTGAGCTTCCAGTTCTCTGCCTCTGCCCTACTCTAAACCCTTCATCTTACTGATGTGCAGAGACAGGAAGTAACACAGTGAATGTTCCACAACCTTAAAGGAATACATGCAGGCATAGTTCAATATATCAGCATATATTGGTTAACGTGTTCTTGCCAGAAGAAGAGTCATGGATAACCCCACACCCAGCACTTGCATATGACTATTTTTTCTACATGAAATAGATGAAGAAAGATTAAGTACCTTCTTCAAGAACATAGAGAAAATTAGCAAGAAATTCTACAAGACACCTCACTTTTCTGTAGTTTTCTTCTTAAACCAACTGTACTTAACAACACAACGACCTCAGAACTTTATGCATTTCTGGAACCATGACTATAGTGACTCTATTGCTGTAGACCATTCTTTCCTCTACCTCACATCCTGCAACTGGAGCTCGAGTTTCTATCTCTGCACATTGTTTTTGCTTGGCCTAAACAGAATCATACAGTATAGACTCTTTTATCTGACTTCTTTCCCAAATCACATTTCTAGATTCATTTTCACTGCTACAGGTATCAGTCTGTTCCACCATATGGATGACCAGCCTTTATCCACTCACCATGGAAGAATATGTAATGTCTCTAGTTTGGGGCTATTACAAATAAAATAAAATAAAATCTGTATAGAAGAAAGGCCTTTTGCATGGACACAGGTAGTCATTTCTGGGCCACATGACAAGCTTTGCTGCCCAAATGGTTTCTCACAGTGACCATCAGTCACAGGGAAGTTCTAACTCCATGTCCTTCCCAGCATATGGCACAGGTCTTTTCAGTGTAGCCATCCATTTTCATGTGTCCTCATCTGACTGTGATTTAATTTGCATGTCCTAATGCATCCTGAATCACTCAAAGTCCTAGGATGAGCCGCTGTCCCAACACTTTCCTGAAAAAGGCTTTAATTAGCATAGAATCAAGGAGTCACCAAAAAACTTAATGATACAACTAGGACCACTACTTCTCAAATACGCAAAGATGTCAGTGTCAATTCTCTTCTGGGAATGAGAATTTGTAATATAGGTATCACTCTGATACAAGCCAAGACAGACCTGACAACCTCACTTCCACCATCATCGTAAGGCCAGCGAAGTGTGCAGGACTGTATTACAGCTTCCACTTGACTGGGAAGATAATAATATAATCTTCGAACAAAATCTCTCAGACTTCATATCAACAGAAGATCACAATCTCCAACAGAAAACTTCTCAAAGATAAAGATAAAACCTTCCCTGGGACCTTGTCGTGATCTTTGGTGTCCATAAATGGTACTGCCACTAAGGCAAGCAGGATCTCTACTGCCTCTTCATCAAACACTGAACTATGGAGAATGGCAGCAGGTTTGGTATCCTTCTGCAAGAGGCAGAGTCATCAGTGACTTCCACTCAGGAAGGAAAAGTGAGCACTGGGAAAGGTAGGCAAGCACACAAAGAAGAAACCCTCCATGCTGGTTATCTGAGCAGTGACGGGTGAAGTCAGACAGAGGCTGCCTGTCCTGATTTTCAGACAGGGCTTTTGGAGTCACTGCCAAAAAGGTTTTTGTTGTTGTTGTTTTGTTTTGTTTTGTTTTTGTTTTTTGTTTGTTTTTTGAGACAGGGTTTCTCTGTGGCTTTGGAGCCTGTCCTGGAACTAGCTCTTGTAGACCAGCCTGGCCTTGAACTCACAGAGATCCGCCTGCCTCCCGACTGCTGGGATTAAAGGCGTGCGCCACCACCACCTGGCTTTTCTGTTATTTTTAATTGGGCCAAAATTCTAGGCACTAAAAATCTGGGATCTGGCACCTACCTATGTTTTGCAGGTAAAAGTAAACCTCACTTCTCAACCTAAGATCTATCTACAGCTTTGAGAATGGCATCTACTTGCCCAGATCAGGAAGACAAAAGTCACAGGAACAGAGATCTAAAGTGAGAAATGATTCATCCAGGCACATTCTGTGCCCTTTGCTCTCCCCACAAAGGTGCCTTCCTTTAAAATAATAGCAAACTCGGTGAGTGTATTTGATGGAATGCAGCTGCTCCTTGATTTACCCAAGGAAGAGAAAATAAATATGAAATAGAAGTCTTTGAATGGGTCAGACGGAAAACCTAGCTGGGGTGGAACTGCCTCAAAAAAGGGCTTATGAAAGGGTAGCCTGGGCCCATGACTGTTTCTCTGGCTTCCACTCCCTCATCTGCAGACATGAAAATCGAGTTTACAGGTTTTACGCTGAGTTCCAAAGCCCTAATTACAGATGTTCTGCAGTTGACAGAACCTCCTCAGCTTCAAGCAACACAGCTCAACCTTTCCCTGTTTACAAGTTCTAGAAAAGATGCTAGTCAAAAAGAAAGCGGAGGGGGGGGGGTAGGTTTTAGAGGAGGAAAATTAACCCCTAAATATTCCCCAGCTCCATGTGAAAGTATTTTATGAGGGCAAGGGAAGAAGGGCAAGGTGCAGGACTATCAGGGGTCTCAATGTGTCTAGCCAGGTTCTTGGGAGGAGGCTAAGCCACCCCACTCACCTCACGCTATGACCATGAGCATTCCCTCAGATCTAACACTTTAGGTTCACACGCTGGCTCAGGCATGCCCTATCTCCCCAAGGCCATCCCTACCTGTCAAGAACAGCTAAGCTCTCCCTTGCAGTGTCTAAGACATGGGAGACCATAGCACCAAGCACACACAGGCTTGCTCCACCACCCCTGAAGCCCTTTTGTGCCATGATCGCTCATCATGAAGTTCTAAATCTGTAGTACTTCCTTAGGTGTCTAATAGGGCCACAGAGATCACAGATCTTGTCAGCTGACACTCACTGTCAGGTAGGTCACCTGAGGAATGGGGCCTTATGACAGAATAGGAAGTACCTGTCTTCTCCTGGGGCAACCACTCCTCAAGCTTAAAATGGTTGCCATGGAGCTATAAGAATTAAGGGATGCCAAGTCATCTGATTTCCAAAAGAAACTGTGTTTTTAGGTGATACCTGATTTTTAGATACAGTATTTTAAAAAAGAAAAAAAGTCTCCTAAATCCTAATCAAGTTAGCTCCAGGTTAGGACAGAGCTGCATGCATGGTCCTGCTTTGATCCTTCTAAGAACGTGCAAGGTAAGGAAGCCATGCATTACAGCCTCCACCTGACCTGTCCTCTAGGCAAGGACACTTCATGTTCTGTCCACAGGGTTTCTAAGCCCCCACAGGGATGACCAAGAAGCTAACAAACACCATCCCCACTTGACTCACATTGGAGACAACTTTGCCAGAAGTTTCAGAAGGAGTGACAGTTTTAAAGCTCTAGAGCAGATGGCAAGAGCACAGCAAAGCCTGCACAAGAGAAGAGGTCAGTGTGGTCCAGTGGAGACTCTGGGCTTATTTTCCTAACGTCAGTTTCTCTCTTGCCTTAGATTGAAATCACCATGTGCCAGGTCCTTCTGGGAGAACATATAAAAGCAGACTTTCTCCCTGGCAGAAAGAACACCCAGATGGGGATACTTGAGGTAGTCAACTCCCTCTCCCCAGCAGGACTATGGGCACAGAACCAGAAAGTGATAATACTGTCAGTGGTTCAGAAACATTCACCAATCCCAACCATGTCACAGCCCAGGTGAAACATGGGATCGCTGCAATAACCTCTTCTTCTTCAGGCCTGCAGTGACCTGGCAGCACCTCTAGCTCAGGGAGCTGTCTTAGGGGTTTGGAAAGAATGCTCCTCTAAACTTCATCTCTACAAACGGTCCCTGCCTGTTTGGAACAAGGGAGAAGAGTTGAAATCAAGAGAGTTCTGTGAGGAACCAGAGCACACTCCCTGGCTTGCCAATAGCTAAGTACGATGTGGCCTTCCTCCTGCAATCTGGCCACACCTTCCCCGCACTGCTGTCAGGAAACTGTTACCTGGAAAATGTAAAAAGAAGTGGAGAGAAGACACTGATTCGAGTTGTATTCTCTGTTCACTGAAATCCACAGCTACTTCCCATGGTCTAAAGAACCATGTTTTATTCTACCTACTGCAGCTAGCTGATCTGGAAGAAGATATTGAATACCATTCATTGATCTGAAACTTATTAGTTTCTCAGCCATCCTAGAACGAACACTGCCCACTGCCTGTGACCTGTAAAGTTTAAATAGAGGTCGTCTCCCTCGCTTCCTTGAGACAGTACAGCCTTCCGACCCTTACTCACATAGCCCATCCTACTAAGAACACTCCTGCTTCCTCACTGCTGTGCACACTGCAGCCAGCCTCTATGCTTCTCTCTTGGCATGACTAGCTGTCACTTATCATCCTAAGTTTCTTTAAGTTCCTTCCTTGGCCAAGCCTTCTTTGGTTGTCTGGGTACTAGTCCCTTGGTATGTCCAGTATCCTCTATTTTTCCTTTGAGACAAAAGTGTAATAAATGTTTTGGTGGGTGGTTCCTGGTCTGATCCCTTCTTCCCCTGTACACTATAAACTGCCAAGAGCAGACGTGATGACTGATTCACTGTGGCACTCCTGCCACCCAGCCTTGTGTCTGCCACATAGCAAGTGCCCTTGTGCTTTGTTACGTAACTTGTCTGCCTCGCTCCATAAAGGCTTCCAAACCAAACCAGCAGAGTGACAACAAGAATTTCTACCTAGTCCTGGTCTTTCAGTCTCTCAGAATCTAGAGTTCAGGAGAAGGGCAAAACTTAAGAATGCCTTCTTTCCAGGTGGTAGTGGCACAAGCCTTTAATCCCAGCACTCAGGAAGCAAGGGCTGACAGATCTCTGAGGTCAAGACCAGCCTGGTCTACAGAGTGAGTTACAGGACAGTCAGGGCTCCACAGAGAAACCCTATGTAGAATGCCTTCTTTGTGTAAAGATGATAAAGTTTCCCAAAGGGAAAACACTTTTCTTCCCACCCTGGCACCTAAGGACAGGATGGAACAAGGGCCACCTGCAGCACCCTTCTCATTCAAGCAATGTGCTGACAGTGCAGATCACAGAAACAGTAACACACGCCATCCTGCCTATCAATGATCCCTTCCTGCAAAACAAAAACAAACTTGTGCTGGGAATGAAAACCCACTTCAGTTCAGGAAAGGAAATCATTCCATGCTCAGTCCCACGGCATCCACAGCTAGAGGAGAAAGGAGTCACTCCATGGGCAGTCTCCTAGGAAGTAACTGATGTGCAGCTAAGGGAGACACATCCACCACTAAAAGGCAGATCTCCAAGCTCTGGTCCCACCACAACCCTGTGAACAGTACTGGTTCACACTCTCCTAAGGTCTCTTCAAAGACAAAATCTGTCTGACATTCTCTCTGCTACAACTGTTCATTCTAGAACATACCAGCTTAGTTAATACCTTACTTAAAGTGTTTTTTAGCTTGCCACATTTACTACTGCTCCGGAAAAAACGTCTTCCAGTGTGTTGATCTCAGTCCAGTAGCCAGGTGACGGATCACTGATGCTGTCAAAGGTATGGGATACAGAACCCTGGAGTGCTCTTCGTTGCATCACACTGGTCACCTCTTCCAGGTCATCCTGTTCTGCCCAGCACTCCTAGCTCTGGGAGATGAGTTATCCTGGTGGAAAGCACTGACATTCTTAGTTCCTAGCTATTCATTCCAATTTAACTCCATGCTAACCTTTTCATTTGTACATTTCACTTTCCATTCGACATTTCATGTCACTGAATATACTACCCAGCACCTCCATCCACCAGTCTCTAAATCACAGTCCTTCCCCCAGTACTGCATGTCAACTCAAGGTCATTTTCTCACGCTAACGCATGCTGTCACTCAAGTGACTTCAGAATCCTTTCAGCTCCATCCCTCATACTCCTCCCTTAGCTTCTGCTGTATCTTTTTTCTCCAGAAAACAACAACAAAAACATGAATCCTAAGTTTCCTTTCAAAGATATATATCTAGTAACCTCAAAAGCATTCATGAAGCTCCCAAGTGGCAGGCTAAATTCCTTAATGCAGCAGTAGAATCACTGTATTTTTATAATCTTAAAAAAAATCACTTTTTTTTAAACCAGTGCATGACATCAGCCTGAGTGAGTTGGCTCTTTCTCCGACCATGCAGGTCTTGGGGCTCAAACTTAAGTCATCAGACTTGGCAGCAGGCACCTTTAGCTATTGAACCATGGACCCTATTTTACTTATCACTAAAAATAAACAAATAAATAAATAGATAGATAGATAGATAAATAAATAAATAAATAAATAGATAGATAGATAAGCAAGCAAACAAACAAACATCCGGGGCTGGAAAAATGACTCCGCTATTAAGAGTTCATACTGCTCTTCAGAGGATCAGAACTTGGTTCTCAACCCAATCAAAAAGCTTCTAACTGTCTGTAACTCTAGCTCCAGAATATCCAATGCCTCTCTGACTTCCTTGAGGACCTGCACCTGAACACACACGGCACACATATGGCATATATATGGCACACATATACACATACAAAATGAGTAAGTAAGTAAACAAAATCTAAAGATAAAGTAATTGTAAAGGAAAGCTGAAAAGATCATGCTGCAAGCACCCACACGCTCACCACTTACGGTCCACAGTTATCACCCTCTACACTCTTTCCCGTCTACCATCTATCTATGCAAATATCAACTCGTCTTACATCTAACTGCTAAGCCAGGAAAGACCACAGGCATTTCACTCAGTTTTAGAGTACATGTTTTTAATGTAACTTGGGGAGTCAACCATTTTTTTTTTTTTGCTTTTTGTTTTTTTTTCTTTTGATGCTGGGAATGGAACCAACACCTCCAGCATGCTAAAAACACACTCTGCCACTAAGTTACATCCCTAGCCTTTGGGTGTCAACTTGACTGAACTGAGGTGGGGGGTAAACAGGGAAGTAGTAAAGAATTATTTCTGGGTATGTGTTTACACAGAATAGTGATGATTAGGCCAGTGAACTGAGTAGGCAAAGTCAACACTAAATATGGGGCACTGTTCAGTAAGCTAGGGAGACTCCTTCCGCAGGTGTTTACTCTCCTGTGCCCACAAATATGTTCTCTAGTGTTGCCACCTTGAACATCAAATGCCAGGGTTTTTTAGACTTGGGCTTGCACCAGAATGCCTTGGACTACAGACTGCAGTGCTGGCTGTACTCCCTACCCCCGATTAGTAAGTTCAAGGTTCACAGGTTCTTTGGGGGATAGGAAATAAATAAGGCTTATTTACAGTGAAATACATAAAGCTTTAGGATACTATTCAATGAGGTCTAAGAAATGCAGCAACCACTAATCTGATTTTCTAAATCTGTTATAAGGTTTACTTATAGTAACACCTTGTATAAATAGAATCAAACAGTAAGTCTTCTTTCTTTCTTATATTTATTTACTTATTTTTGAGACATTGTACTACTCTGTACCTCAGACTGTTTGTTTGTTTTTTATTTTTGTTTCTGTGTTTTTAAGCCTCCAGCACCTGGGATTCCTAAGCAGTCTCTCATCCAAGTACTAACCAGACTCAATCTGCTTAGCTTCCAGGACCAGGGCATTCAGGGTAGCACGGTGGAAGACTATTTGGGGGGTTTCGTTGCTGTTGTTGTTGTTGTTTGAGGCAGGGTATCATTCTGTACCCCAGCTAGTCTCAAACTCTCAATCTTCCTGTTTTAGCCTCCCAAGCATTAGGACTGCCAGGATTACAGGCCTGCTGTCTTGCACCTGACTTAAGGGCATTTATGATTTGAGTACTTCTCTCTTGTCACCCAGCCCTGTCTCCCAAAACTCTCTAGTCCACTCGCCTTCTCGTCCCCACTGCCAAGCCTTCAGAATGATCACATCCAGCTTTTCTCCCAGTATATTCACCCAGAGTATCCCCGCTAGCTGGAATATCCAGTATCCAATTTTCTGCTTTGCAAAAGTTTAAACAAATACCACTTCTATAAAATATGACCTTTTCTTTCAGTCATTCTAGTTTTCTTATTTCTGTACATTTAGCTGATACTTTTGTTTGTTTTTTAATCAAAATTTGTTTTGATAATCTGGAATACATTAAAGCCAAGGAAAAGAAGGAACCACTCTTTGTAGAAATAGTACTTGGTATTTTTACATTGGTTTAAGATCTACTGAAGGCGGCACTGTAGACTGCCTTCAAAGTGAAGTATCTGAAAAATAAATATCAAAGGAAATAAAAGGGGAAAAGAGGCTGGGTGTAGTGGCATACATCTCTAACAGCAGCACTCTGAAGGCAGAGGCAGGCATAGTTCTTTGAGTTCAAGGCCAATCTGATTTACTTAATGAGTTTCAGGTTAGGCAAGACTACATAGTGAAACTGTCTCCAAACAGGGGCAGGGATTTATTTCTCTTAGGATCCTTGGGGCCCAGAAGGATCCTATGACAAATAACTAATAAATATTTGATAGATAAAAATAAATCACTTTGTCTCTCCACTTAAAATTCTCCTCTAGCTCTTTACCATTTGCAAGATGACATTCGCATTCACACTGAGTCCAAGAGTGTCTGGCATAATCCTGTGTGTCCATGCCTTTTACATATGCTCTTTGTTGGGAAAGCCTTTCCTCTCTGTACCTTGTAAAACTGTAGCTCTAAGTCTGAGGGTGGATCAAACTAGGACTTCCAACAGAATACAGTCCACCCCACACCGCCTTGACCTTCCTTCTCTGGTCAGGCCAGCTTCTCTGCAGAGGAGTCATTCTCACTGGGACTGGCTTCTCCCAGGGCAAGGATATTTTGTTTTAACCCACTGTAGGAAATACATTGGTGTAGTTTATCATGCTGAGACAATATTCAGTTATACTGTGTCAGGTGACCCCCATTCCACAGTTAACTGAGCCAGGAAGGGAGAGCTTGGTCCATGCTCTCCCTTGAGAATGAGAAGTAATAATCCAGGAACTATAGTCATATGGCATTCTACAACCCCACAGACAAGACTGATGGCTACAGTCAATCATTAGTGAGCTCTCAAACAAGCATACTCTGCAAGTAAGAGATCTCTGCAAAATAGAGGCGGGGGACACGTGGAAGAGGATGTAATCTGAAACCAAAGCCTCAATGGGAAGAGGCAGACAGAAGAGCCATCTAGTGACTTTCCAAGACCCACAAAAATCTAGTAGCATTTCCTGCTTTGTGTTCTAGAAGGTTCTCCCATTTTTATCCAGTACATTACTTTTCCCTTATTCTAATTCAAACTAAACTTCTGTTCCTTGCATCCAGCACCCCTAAGGTATCTTGTATAGTGGTATATTATTGTGTTTTAGTAAATAAAGTTTGTCTGTAGATCAGAGGGCAAAGCAGCCATACTGGTCAGTCAGACAGGCTAGAGAATGGTGGCACACACCTTTAATTCCATGACTCAGGAGACAGAGGCAGTTGGATTTCTATGAGTTCAAGGCTATCACGGGCTACACAACATAGAATCTGTCTAAAAGACAAACAGAGCTCACACAAAGGTGATCTCAGAATTTGGGAACACATGCCTTTAATCCCAGCACCAGGGAGGTGGAGACAGGAGTGATTTGGCTGGGCAGAAAGAGGAATATAAAGAGGAAGAGACAGGAACTGAGTGGCGTGTGGAGTCTGAGGTTGATGAAGAGCATTACAGGGTCACCACTTTGTTTGTCTGAGCCTTGGTAGAGGTAAGATTTCTCTAGTGGCTGACTGCTTTACTTTTCTGATCTTCAGCTTGAACCCTATCTGTCTACTTGTTTTTATTATTCATGCAACAGAACTGAACCAATGATTGCAGAATATATGACAGTTTTAATAATTTTAGCAATGATAGACTCCTTTCACAAAAAAATCCAGAACAGGCACTAGAACAGAATATTAAAAACTGTACTAGATGAGTTAGAATTCTGAAATAGATTCACATAAAATAAACTTACAGTAACATACAGAAACCTAAAGAAGAAAAATGGCCAAAATCTCTTTGGAAGGAAGCAGTGACAGGGAATTGTACAATGGTCAGTGTTCACAAGTGGGAGACATTCCTACATTTCAAAATGATAATAGAGATGATTATAATGCTTCTAACACAAAATAATGAATACCTTTGTTAAATATAGGTGATAATATGCCAGTCACTCTGATTTTGTCATCAGACACTGTATGTATGTACCAAATGCATCACTACACCTTATAGCTACATGTAATTATTTTTAAAATTTTTGTTACAGTGTGTGTGTGTGTGTGTGTGTGTGTGTGTGTGTGTATTAGTTTTACCTACTTTAGTACAGCACATGCCACAAGTATGTGGATATCAGAAGACAACTTGTGGTTTGATTTTCCTCCTTCTACCCTAAGGGTCCCAGGGATCAAACTCAGGTTATTCGGCATCAAACTTGGATGGTCAGGCTTAACCCTAGTGCTGTAGGATAATGCTCTTGTACACTGTAAAAATTTGTCACCATATTAGTTTAATAAAACGCTGACTGGCCAGTAGTCAGGCAGGAAGTATAGGTGGAGTCACCAAACTAAGAGAATTCTGGGAAAAGGAAAGGCAGAGAGTTAGTCACCAGTCAGATGCAGAGGAAGCATAATGAGAATGCCTTACTGAGAAAATGTATCAAGCCACATGGCTAAACATAGACAAGAATTAAGATTAATTTAAGCTATAAGAGCTAGTTAATAATAAGCCTGAGCTAACAGGCCAGTTTATAATTAATATAAGCCTCTTTGTGTTTGGAACTGAATGGTTGTGGGATCAGATGGGACAAAAACTTCCTTCTACAGACAAGCGCTTTTACTACTGGGCCATCTTGCTTTCCTGTGTACAATTATGTTTTAGTTAGACACACACACACACACACACACACATACATATATGGTGTAGGAGGTCCTTCTGTTTATGTGTTGCTTTCATTGGTTAATCAATAAAGTAACTGCTTGGCCTGATAGGGCAAAACTTTGGTAGGCAGAGAAGACAGAACTGAAAGCTAGGAAGAAGGGAATAGTGAGATATGCCATGGATCTCCTGCCTCAGACGGACGCTGCTGGTTAGACTCTTGCCAGTAAGCCACAACCTTGTGGTGAACACAGATTAATAGAAATGTGTTAAATCAAGATGTGAGAATTAGCCAATAGGAGGCTAGAGCTAATGGGCCAGGCAGTGTTTAAATGAATACAGTTTCTGTGTGATGATTTCGGGTATAAGATAGCCAGGCAGCCAGGACAACAGCCCACTACTCCTGTTACACATATATATATGAAATGTTTAGCTGTTTAACTGTATTATCAGAAAGAATTAACAGAAAATAGGATTTACACTTCCAGGCAGAAAAAAAGCACAGGGTAGACTCTTTTATATCACAGGTCATAAAAACCCAGCCTTACAGAGGTCTGTCAAGCAACGGTTGTCTCCAGAAAGGATCAGTTGGGCAAGGGTGAAGAGAATGAGGCACTTCCCTGGGGTTTGGTGGGGCAGTCAATATGCTGGCACAGAGCTGTTAATGGTCATTCTCATTAAATTCTGAGACTTTGTTCATCATGTTTTTGTGGAATAGTTCTATTTCTAAAGTACTACACATAAATAATTTTCTCTTGATTACTGAGTACTGAATGGCTCCTTCAATCTGTATGAAAGGCAAGTGACTCTTCTAGTTCTGGCCCTCTGTGAACAGAGCAGAACAGTCACACTGGCCATTAGCCTCCATGTGGTCCTTTTACTAAGTGCACAGAATCCCTTCAAGGTTAGGACACTCCTCAAGGGAAAATAGAAACTTTGAAAGCGACTCCAGAGGAAGCAGGAGCTGGGGCAGTATGCTGAGAAATGATTCTGGCTCCCAGCAGGATTCCAAGAACAAAAGTTCCAGGACAGACACTCCTAGAGCCTCATGTTTATATCATCTAGAAAAAAATGTTTTTTTAAACAGAAACTTTCCCACCATCTTTTTTCAAATGTTAATTTATTCTCTCATACAATACATCCCAACAAAAGCTTTCCTTCCCTCCACTCCTCCAAGTTCCTCCCCTAACTCCCCTCTCTCCCAGATCCATTCCCCATCCCCTTCTCCTCCAAGAAAAGTACAAGCCTCTCAGAGGCATCAACCAAACACAGCATAACAAGATACAAGACCATACACAAACCCTTACATCAAGGTTGGTTGAGGTAACCCAGCAGAAGGAAAAGGGTCCCAAGACCTGCCCTCCATCTTGAGGAGAGTTGTTTTCTGCAAACAAGATCTGGGGCATACCAGAACATGCTAATGAGCAAAGTTACTCCAAGGAAACTTCCCTGTTTTTGCTGTAATACTAAGAATGGGACTAGGCCCAGTGGAGATGGAGCACTTAGCCACAGCAAATAAAAATCTGGAGGAATGCCCCCCCACACAGTCTCAAAATAGGTTATATATTTGTCTGGAAAATCTTTTAAAATCAAAATTAGAACTGGATGTGGTCAAGGTAGACAGATGCCCAGGATCCCAGCACTCTTGAACGTACAGATAGGAAGTCAAGAGATCAAGGTCATCCTCAGCTACAGAAATGAGTTCAAGCCCAGTCTAAGCAAAGGAACTGAGAACTCAAACAAAACAACCAATTTAAACTGGGTGGTGGTGGTGCACACATTTAATCCCAGCACTCAGGAGGCAAAAGCAAGCAAATCTCTGTGAGTTGGAGGCCAGTCTGGTTGACAAACTGAGTTCCAGGACAGCTAGGGCTGTTACACAGAGAAACCAAAACAAAAAACAAACAAAAAATTTAATGAAAAAAATTATACATTTAGATAAAGCTAAGATTTGTGCTGATTTTTTCCTCTGGTCTGTTTCCATCTGCTATGGTTGGGAATAGCACTGTTACTGACTCTGACTTTTTTATTTTTTATTTTTATTTATTTATTTTAATTTCATTTTACATTCTAACTACAGTTCTTCCCCACCCCTCTCTTCACCTTCCCCTCAACCCACACTCCATCTACTCCTCCCAATAGGTAAGGGCTCCCATTGGGAGTCAAAATCTGGCACATTGGGCAGGACCAAGCCCCTCCTCCCTGCATTAAGGCTGAGCATGGTAGCCTACCATAAGGAATGGGCTCCAACAAGCTAGCTCATGCACCAGGGATAGATCCTGGTCCTGCTGTCAGGGGCCTCTCAGATAGTCTAAGCTTTACCACTGTCTCCCACATATGGAGAGCCTAGTTCAGTCCCATGGAGGCTCCACAGCTGTCAGTCTAGAGTTCATGAGTTTCCACGAGCTTGGTTCAGCTGTCTCTGTAGATTTTTCTATCATGATCTTGACCTCCCTTGCTCATATACTGACTTTATTTTAAATTCAGATATTTTGTTTGTCATGAGCTTTTGCATTAATTTGTTTCTATTTTTATTATAATTACACATAACTGACTTCATGGAATATGTTTTCCGCCGTGGTTTGGCAGTGAGAAGACCAATACTTGTCTGCTGCTGGAAGCACTAAGTGGGAACAGAGAATGAGAACAGCCAGGCAGGAGAGGAATCTGGTGTAGAGATTCTTTCTCAACCCCAAATTTGGCAGGGCCATGGCTCCTACAAGGCCCTTCTCACATTACATTAGCCCAACTCCTTTCCCTGGTGATTTTCAGGGATTAAAAGTGGAAAATACACTGGGCAGTAGTGGTGCACGTCTTTGGTCCCAGATCCCAGCGCTCAGGAGGCAGAGGCAGGTGGATCTCGGTGAGTTCCAGGCCAGCCTGGTCTGCAGATTTAGTTCCAGGGCATACAGGGCTACACAAAGAAACTCCACCTCAAAAGGGGAGGGGGAAAGAAGAAGAATGTTCCAGCTGGATGTAGTGGCACACGTCTTTAATCCATCAGGAGGCAGAGGCAGGTGGATCCTGAGTTTGAAGCTAGCCTAGTCTACATACCACGGCCAGGCAAGTCTATATAGTGATGAACTATATTTCAACACACACACACACACACACACACACACACACACACACACACACACCAAAAAATCTGTTCCAGGAACTGGAGAAGTGGTTCAGTGGTTAAGAGCACTTGCTGCTCTTATAGATGACCCAGGTTTGTTCCCAGCACAGATATGGTGTCTACAATCACATGTAATCCTAATACCAGGGGATCTGATGCCCTGCCTTTGGCCTCCCAGGCACTGAGCAGTCACATGGAGCACACATCATATTTGCACATAATACACTCATACATAAAAATAAAGTCTTTAAAGGAAGAATTTGTTTCAGCTTAGCCTTGTTGACAATATTGCTCTGAGGTGCTAAGGCCACATAGCCTGTCCCCCATCAGACCTGCACATTTTCCAGTTATCTTTATAGCATATCTGTTTAGGACACATTTAAAAATAGCACAGTTAGCCGGGCGGTGGTGGTGCACGCCTTTAATCCCAGCAGTCGGGAGGCAGAGGCAGGCGGATCTCTGAGTTCGAGGCCAGCCTGGTCTACAAGAGCTAGTTCCAGGACAGGCTCTAGAAACTACAGGGAAACCCTGTCTCAAAAAAACCAAAAATAGCACAGTTGAGATTCAGCTCTATAACAGCCACTTTCACGTGTATTATCTAACAAATCCTCATGATAAGCCTGGGAGGCAAGTATTATTAAACCCTTCTGCCAGAGGGCCAACCACAGGTTTGCAAGGAGCCAAAGAACCCCCTGTCTTCTGCCCAATGCTATTGGGCTGTGCCCAGCGGGCTTGTTTCCTAAAGCCAATCCAGGAAACGTGCTTCCCAAGTACCCTTCAGCACATCCAACTGACAGTTCTATCACCCAACTGACTTTCCTATCCAACATCCATCAGAGACTAAATTCACACAAAATGAAACATAGCGGGGCAAGAAATTCTCTGAATTTTCTGTGGTTTGAACTCAGAACCAATGTACTCAAGAGTGGAGCATTGTGCAGACCACCACACAGCCAAAGAACTAGAATCCTGGGTAGATTTACTGTGAGGAAGAAAGAGCAGCTAACATTCCCTCTGATGTGTTCGTTCTAGATCACCCTCACATCAAGACAGGGAGAGCTGAGTGACAACGGGGGGGGTCAAATGACTGCTAGTGTGCTGGCTTTTGGTCTATCATCTTCCACCATCCGTGACATTTTTCAGAAATTTTTCAGCCTTTAGAAGAGATCTCATCTTTAGTCAAAGGCTTCCTGACTCTAGTCCTTCTCTTGCCCTCTATTGGCTCTAACAGTAGAAGGCAGGGGTAATCTACACTATGGTGAAAGGAGCCCAAGTACTATCAAGACTTCTTTTCCTTCCCATGTTTATTTCTGTAGGAGAGGCCCAAAGCAAGAGCAGCACACCCTGAGGGGGCCAACACTGGGTCAAGGAGGGCCTGAGAGGGGAAGATGGGACTCTCATTTTCAAGTTTTCTACCTCTCTATCCCTTCTACTTTTATCATCATAAAAGCATGCTGGGAGATTCAGATTTCCAATGCGGTATGAGGTGATGAAGGGGGCAGTTAGGGAAGAAAAATCTATTGTGTTTCTCCTCCTCCAGGGCTATAAAAGGAACACAGACTCCTGGCTTCTCAGCTTTCAAAAAGTAAATAACTGCTGTAAATCAAGAGTTTCAAATAAAGTTAAAACGGGTAGAATTAGATAAAAATCACCATGCACACACCCAACAGAGTCACATTATGAAGAATATGTGAAAGGGGAAGGATAAAAAAAATATTTTCTATGAAACTGCACACACACAGAAAAATGCCTTTAGATTTTTCTCTGAATGCTGAATATTAAGAGATGCTGACTGAGGCAGGAGTCGGCTTCATTGCAATTAGTGATGCAATCTCAAGGAAACCCGAGAGTACAACACTAAGCATGAGCAACCTAGCTCAGAACAGAGCTCAAATGCAATGAGATCCCATTCCCAGGTCCTCACCTTCTCTCCGTTCCACGACTTGTACAGCACTGCTACCACTTACACACTCAAAGTTACACCCAGGGTCAGTGACTTCATTTCTCAAAGTCTCAATACCAAAAAGGAATTTCACTCCCACCCTCCATACCCAGACTACTAACTGTTCAAATCTGTAAAAGTCCTGACCATAACCAGCATTCCTACCTTGCCTCTTCCCCTTATAAACCTGTACCAGCCCCAACACCCCTTCCATCCCTTGCTCAATCTCTAGAGCCCATCACGCCTCCTTTAGAAACTTCATCTGTGGCACTGTTGCCTTTCTCTTGTATTTTTTAATTGTTCCTCTCCCCCCTTCCTCTTGCTCACTAATATTTGCACAGGATCCATAACTCTGACTTTAAAGAGAAAAAATAAATCTCATTATTCCTCTCTTGATCCAGCTCAAAACTCCTATTTCTTTCTTCTCTTCATAAGCAGACATTTTTAGTTGCCTGTTTTCTTGTGCCCCACTCACTCTTCTTCCTTACGCCCCTCCCCCAGTCATTCAGAAACCTCTTACAATCCCTGTGGCTCAGTCCAGGGGACACTTTCCAGATCCCTCTCCGATGCAGCTGTGCAGCTGTACAACTGTTTTCACTAGTGTCAGTCTTCAAACACTCTACTTTGGAGTGTTCTGCTTTCCTTCTGCACCTCTGCCCACTTCATCTCTGGAGGGCCCTATCTTTTCTGCCCCCTGAGTTAGTTTATATTCAGGACTCAGTGAAGAGTCATTTTATTCTACACCACAATGCTACGTGGGTAACCCCACTCCTTTATAAAGCACTTGAGCAAACTCACAGTATTGCTAATACCGGCAGCCAAAGGCCCAGTACAGACATTTCCCATTGATCTGGTGGAATTTCCACTTGTAATTTTCACAGAGACCTCAAACTCTGCCCTAGATATTCCCTCCTATTTACCTCCCTCTACAGCCTCATTATGGCTGTGAATATGACTGCCATCTGCCCCATGCCCTACCCTCAGCAATTATACTCTCTAATGTCTGAACAATCACCAAAGAATGATTCTTGTGTTGGCTTATTCTGCCTGTATTTACTGTCATACTGTGTTCCGGAGTCACCTTTTTCTCCTAGAGCACTGCAATTTCTTAGTGCATTCTCAAAACAGAAAGAAAAAAAAAAAAAAAAAAAGATGTAACTGTAACTGCCCAGCCATCCAGCCACAAGTGAGTTAAATAACACCATTAAGGACATCTGCCCACAGCTGGGCCACTCTGATTTTCTTTCCCTGGAACATGGAATGGGCTGGGCTAAATCTTTACCGGCAGCAGAACCTGACAGCATAGAAGAACGGGAGCTGCACAGCTACCATGCTGACTACAAGGGCAAGCTAATGAAGAAAGAGAAAGCTGTGCAAGAACAGACAAGACACAGAGGCCAGGGACCAGGGACTTCAACAGCTCTGCTTCCCCAACAGCAGACCTTTTCCAGATTGCATCAACACAGCTTCCAGTTTCATGAGAAGCACTGCCTTTTTCCTTTCATGCCCCACTCCCATCCACTTTTAAGTCTAATTAAGTAGAGTAACTTTGCTGTGACCATCAAGAATCTTGGATAATACATTTGTTTTGGAGGGTTTGTTGCTTGTTATTAAGACAGGGATGCTTATATAGGCCACACTAGCCTGGAACTCAAGAAAAAATCCTCTTGACTCAGCCTCCTGAATGCAGAAATGTCAAGCATGTGCTACAAAAACTGCATTAGGGCATGTGGATCTGCTCATGTGCTCAGCTTCCACATCAGTAAAGTAGATTAAAGCCGGCAAACTCTATTGCATGTCTACAGCACTAACACACTACATTTTTCTGAGTGTTTTTTTCCTATGCTTAATCAACAAGGGGAAAAAAAATGGTTACTTCTAGCCCAAGGATGGGAAAGTTCATATTTTAAAATCTTGAAAAGATACTAAGTTTAGAACCAATTAAAAATAATATATTTTAACTTCAAATGTTTGTGTCCATTTTATTTAGCCTAAAAATTTTAATAATGTCAATTGTCAGCGCATTTATAATAACACACTTGGGGGGGTCCACATACGGTTTCTCTGTGTAACAGCCCTGACTGTCCTAGAACTCACTTTGTAGACCAGAAAGGCCTCAAACTCACAGCAATCCTCCTGCCTCTGCTTCCTGAGTGCTAGGATTAAATGAGTACACTACTACTGCCCAGAATAATGTGGGTTTTGTTTTGTTTTGTTTTGGCCTAATTAAAACATTTCCTTGCTGGGGGTGGTGGCACACACCTTTAATCCTGGCACTCAGGAGGCAGAGGCAGACGGATCTCTGAGAGTGTGAGGCCAGCCTGGTCTACAGAGTGAGTTCCAAGGCAGGCTCCACAGCTACCTAGAGAAACCCTGTCTTGTAAAAACAAAAACAACAACAAAAATTCCTTATGATTTAGTAGATATCACCTGGTACTCAGCAGGTGGGCTAGACCCTGCTAGCCCAATATATTTTGAGCCAGATCATTTTCAACATGTTTTGGACATATTTAAAGAATTGTTTTCACTATTCTTATTGTAAGAAAAAATTAATCTTTCTTATAATATGATTTAATTATATTATTATATAAATAATATAATATTAAATGTAGTGTCCTCCTTAGTTTTTTTTTTAAACAACAACAAACCCCTCTGGTTCTCTCAAAAGCTTCCAGATAAATTAACAAGCTGCTTACTAATTACCCAATATACAAAGTACACATTGCACTGTTGATGAAATCCTTCATGAACAGCTGGATGCTGACACAGGGTCTGATTCAGCAGGACTGAAAGAGGCTCTGAAATGTATGCTTTTTAAGCCTCCTAGACACAAAGATCATCAGCAGTCAGGAGTCAAGAGACAGTTCACGCTGCTTGGGAATAAAAGGTAAAAACTTCAGGATACTGAAAACACTTAGCACAGAATCTGAGTATTTCTTGGTTATACATCCATCAGTGCAGGGTGGTGATCAGGAGGTCTGGCTGTGATGGCTTTTGCCTATAGGAGGGAGCTAATGACTTTGCAAATTCCTATTCTTCTGAAAATACTTGCCACTGGGGAAAAAACACCACAATGTACATTTTAAGTGGCTATTCAAATATTCTACAGAGCAGAGAACTCTTTGCCAGATGCCTGCTCAATCTAGTTTGAATGTCAGGGAAGGTAAAAAGAATTGGTTACCCCAGAGTTACTTCCAAAGGCCCCAAAATGGTGGTCAAATAAAAGAGAAGAGGCAGATCGGTTACAGAAATTTATTTCTACAACCATACAGAAAATTTATTTGTACAAACATACAGAAAATGATGCTGCCATCTAAGGTCTAATATGGCTGAAGTATCCCACATTGCTTCCATCTATCCGGGCCTGTGAGGCACATACCCACAATAAGACTGTGTAACAGCATTAGCAGGTGACCTGGGAATCTTTCAAACAAATCTCTACGTGAGATACACTGAAGGGCAAAAGAAAGAGCAATGAGTTGGAAGTCTAGAATCCTAGTTCTGGTCCAGCTTTCACAAAAGACAAGCTAGCCCTGGGCAAGTCATCAGACTTTTATGGAAACCTAGTTTCCACATCTATATAACAGCAGTGGAGCTGGCAGAGAGGGGAAAACCCTGACTTCTGGGACACCTGCCACAATCTGGTGACTCTACTGGGATGTGAAATACATATAGCCCCACCTCCTGAACTCTATACAGGGGATGAGAATAGACACAGGCACTGCTGTCTAAGGAGGTGGCAACAGAAGGAAGTGAATTACAAGCAGCTATGACCCTGAAGAATGGGGCAGGAAACAAGCGCAGCCCTTTCTGCGTGTGTTCCCCTTCACTTAATCACTGATTTTCTCAACATCAGCACATTTTCAAAACCTTTATAAAGGTCAAGAAAATTTCTAGTATAGGTCTTCTGTAGAGTGTTCAGGAAACTGGAGGGTTCCCTTCAGAGTCACTCCATGTCCACCAGACAAACTACAGCAGTGCTCGGTGTCCCTGTGCTGGACAGCCAGACAAAAGCCTCCTTAAAACCTGCAGTCAAGTCACACAGGAGGTGCCCCTTCACCTTCCTGACCTCCTAGGATATATTTTGTGTTTGAACCTGGTCCTACACACTGTCAAAGTGTGAGCAGGGGTTCTGAGCATGGCAGTTTCTATTTCAATTTAAGTTAACTTCAGTCCATTCTTTTTTAAGGATTGCAGTATTTCTTTTTTTTCAAAATATAAGCTCTTCCTCATCCATAGTCCAAAACACCCACATTTTTAAAAAGGGAATTTCAGGGATGGGGAGACGGCTCAATCAGTAAAGTGACCGCTGCACAAGCATGAGCACCTGACTTCAAATCCCAGCATCCATGTTTTTAAAACTCTGGGTGCAATGGTGTATAATTCCTGTACTGAAGAGGTGGAAGTGGGCAGATCCTTTGCACTTACTAGCCAGCTGGCCTACATGAATCCATGTACTCCTGGGCCATTGAGACCCTAACTTAGTAATGATCAGAAGATCAACAAGTGCGTGCAGAACGATTAAAGGAGACACCCAGCTTGACCTTGGGCCTCCAGCTGCACATGCACCCACACAAACACCCATCTCCCCCCCCCACACACACACACAAAAAAACCAAAAATATGTATCTCTCTCTTGTTTCTATCTCTTTTCAAAGTCAATTTCCACCCTCTCTCAACTGCCAAGGCTCTCCTGATCTTCCTTCTACCTCAGCCTCCTCAACTCTCACAAGTACACCATGCCTGGCTTTGCTCTTTCTCTTGAAAGAAAAAAAACAAAAACAAGCAGGCAGTGGTGGGACACACCTTTAATCCCAGAGCTTGGGAGGCAGAAACACACAGATCCCTGCAGATCTCTGTGAGCTCGAGGCCAACCTGATCTACAGAGCAAGTTCCAGGATGGGTTCCAAAGCTACAGAGAAACAGTGCCTTGAAAAACAAACAAACAAACAAAACGCACAAACAAACACAGCTGGTTCTCCAGGCAGCTGTGGAGTCTCATCCCCCTACCTATGCACCTCTCCACCAAAGCACTCTCCACAGCTTTATTAATCTTCCACCACTGTCAACCAGGCTAACGAGAAATGTCTGCTCAAGCATCCCAAAAGCGGCTTTATCTTTGTCCCCCTACAACCTAACAACCTATTTCTAAAAAGGCACTAATGTTTTTAGTGTCATTTTACCATTTTACACACACACACACACACACACACACACACACACACCCCTCCATTAACAATCTAGCATCCTCCTTAAAGAAACAACAACATTACAATTAGGGGCTCCTAACCAGGCAGGCGTGACTCCTAAGCAGATGGCAGGCCTCATAATTAGGTCATTACATAATACCTCGTCTCTAACCAGCTTCTCTGTGCTTTATTCCGAGACTCTGGGCTGATGAGCTTTATACTGTGGTTTCTTTAATTATAATTTGCTCTTGGGAACACAGTAATACCATGTTTTGATAAGAGGAAAGAATCCAGTTGGAATGCAGAGGAAGTAAGATTCAGAAGGTTTCTTTCACCATCCATTTAAAGTAATCCAGACTTGTGCTGGTAACTACCCTTGGCATCTTGGTTTTCCAACTGTCATAGAGAATGAGCACTTTGCTGCATTTATTCTAATACGATGATAAGCAAGGTTCCACTTCAGGACTCGGGTATTAATGTATATATCTCATGGGTCTGATTTATTTGGCTACTACCTCAAACTTAGGTATCACAAAAGGCACTCAGCACCCTACCACTGAGCCAAAGATGCATAAGCAAGCAAAGCTTGCATAAGATGTTCCCACATGCACACAGGCAGTGGCTTCTCTCAGCAAGACCTCACATCAGCGCCAAATCAGGGTCAGTCTTTGATTTCCCTCAACCTCCTCAGACACCTCATTTAGCTCCAAAGAAGTAGAAAGCTTTTTATCCAGCTCCCAATACAGGCACCTCACTATGCTCTTCCTTTTTATTCTGGAGTTATTCACCCTACAAATCACCATTCCCTTCTCCCAAGGTCAACTGCCATCTTACACTCAGTTGACTTTTAGGAACTCGAAGAGTATCATTTCTGATATGGGAAATCTTCCATTTATATGTCCTCATTTCCTTATTACAATCAACATGATTACTGTTTGTAGATACAAAAACTCCTGTAACAAAGGCTCCTGTTAGTGCTGCTCAGAAAGGTGTGTGCTCTGCCTGATAGGTAGGCACTCGTGCTCTGTCAATGACAGCAGCCTTAGTGGTCTACAGAAGCAAACACTGGTAGGATGGCTGGGCAGCTGTGAGAGCACACGGACAACTAAGACACCAGTGCAGTGGGTTCTGTCCAAGTATGCTATCTAGAAAGGGATGCTTGTGCAGTTTTCCAGGCATTTCCAGGTGAGAAAGGCTTGGAGAGAAGAACTAAGCAGTCATCTGCAAGCCTGTGTATGACCTGTCAATATTGAATAGGCAGCCAAATACTAAACTGGTACTGAGACAGGCAGGTAGGAGATCTCAGAATTGAAGAGACTTACCAAACTGATAACAGGAAGTATTTACACAGATTAGATGACCCCAAAGAGCTCCTGGAATTGATAATATTCGAAGGTTTAACAATACAAAAGAAGCTGGGGGAATCTAGGCCTCAACTGTGACCTTAACCAAGGATGAAATCCTAGCACTAAAAGCTCTTCAAAGGTAGCTGAGATTTTTCTTTGCATTTTCTGAATCACCTAGAATAGTCAGTCCCAAATAAGGACAGAAGGAAGGAAGGCACTGGTGGCCTTTGAGCTCTGAACCTATTTTCTTCCCCATCACAGAACCTTTGGAAAGCCTATCTTTCCAACCACTCCAAGACCCTATTCACTCTGTCATTCCTTATGTATGCAGTTTTCTTACTCATAACAGCACATCAGCATCACCAAGGCAGTTTCAAAAGAGCTGTGCCATTACCCAGCAGTGGGGGCACATGCCTTTAATCCCAGGACTCAGGAGGCACAGGATCTCTGTGAGTTCCAGGCCAGTTGGTCTACATACAGTGAATTCCAGGACAGCCAGAGCTAAACAAAGAAATCCTGTCTCGAAAAATACAAACAAATACATAAACAAAAGGGGCTGTGCCAGTCCGTAGGGAAGCCATTCAGATTCAGAATTCTTAGGCTGGAGGGTTTGGAGCTTCAGATCTGGCAGGTGATTCTAATAGACAGCAAGCAGTGAGAAACAACACACTATGCCTTCCACTGAGGGAAACACTGAGAAATGATGCTGTGCTGCAAATATCCCTTCTTGTGCCCTGGCTTTCTGCCCAGCAGCCTTTGTACCCTGAAACTTACCTCACTTCTCAGGGGCAAGGTTCTAGAGTTAGAAAAGGGTTCTGACTCCACCACAAATACTTGGTAGTGACATGACTTGGATTCAGTTACAAAATGAGCAGCTGTCACCTACTTTATAAGGACCTCAAGATTACATAAGCAAGTGTCACAAAGCACCTGAGACATGTGCACCACAGAAATACCCAGAAAATGCTCAGCCCCATCTCCCATCAACCCCTCCTTCCTAAGTAACACCCATTTGGTGAGCAACCTGCCATCACCAGTACCTTAGAAAAACTCTGTTACAGGAACTTTTGCTGACACATGATACACACTACTTGAAGTTCTAGTCATGGGTATCAGGTTCCTATCCCTTAGATTAAAAGGACAACTATCCATGCTCTTCTTAAGTAATGACTCGCTAGGTTATAAGGTAAAGAAACAATGACATCAGGTAACACAACTATACAGAAATCCTCCCTTCTGAATGGTCAAAACAGGCATTGAGCCTATGCAGGTGGGTGTTATATGATTTTGTTACTCCTCAGTTTTTATGTTTATTTTATGCTTGCTCTTACAACTATGTTTTTCCTCACAGGTTTTTATGATGATTCTATTAAACAAGCTGGTCTGAGTTCTGCATTATTTATTTCTATCAAACAGCACACTGATCTATAAAGGTCTAATATTATTAGAACCATACAGTACATTACATAGGAGCTCAATCTGGACCCTCCAGTGAAATAACTGCTACCAAAAAAAGGACAGCCTCTGGTTTCCAAAAGCCCTCTGCTGTGCTTTCAGACAAGGTTTTTAGGAAAATGGTTCGGTCCTAAGAGACATATATACACTAAGCTCAATCTGTTTTCACAGCTTCTCTGCAAAGCCATTTGTTGGCTGGGGTAAATGTCAGAGCACAGATAAGAAAATGAGTTTTCATCACTGAATTCTTTGATCAGAATTGTAATTGAGATGTGTCTGGTTAAACAGAGCCAGTCTTCACACAAACAACACATTACCATCAACAAAGTGGGGAAATAAAGGAAGTAGAATCTAGATAAGCAGCACAGTATAACTGACAGGGTGAGAAGGTTGAGATCTGAAAATAGTCCAGCACTGGCCTAGAGTCGAGACCTAGTGGCTGTAATGACAAAGGCAGAGATCGAGGCAAGGAGGACAGCAAGTTTCAGACCATCCAGGAATTCACAGTGAAACTCAATCTCAAATAATCTCAAATAAATGAGTCAAGACCTAGAATATCAGCAGAAAGGGGACTTGGAGGCTGTGACCAGAATCTATGCAAAACTCCACTAAAAGAAGTTGGCATTTGGGGTCCAAGAAGTGGTGTCCTGAAAGCACACCCTATGCAATCCCTAGGCAGATCTCTGCATTCTAAGGCACAGGCAGAGGTTAGAGTTTCCCAGTGTGTTTCAAGTAACTTCCATTTTGTCTCCACAAAAGAGAGCCAAGCCAAATGCTGAAAGAAAACATGGTTCAACTGGTTCTTATGACATAATCTACAGATGCCAACTCTATCAGGCCAGGAAAGTGGGTCAAAAGAACTCTGTATACCACTACCTCAAGAGGGACAGCCACAGACAGAAGACATGAAGACACACTAAAAGCTCTGTACCACCATATCTGCAGTCTCCACAAGAAAGAGATGCAGTGGCTTCCTAATCATTTCAGCTCATGCTGCAAAGACCCTAAAGGGGCTAGTTCCAGGACAGGTTCCAAAAAGCTACAGAGAAACCTGCCTCGAAAAACCGGAAAAAAAAAAAGACCCTAAAGGGGCAGACTGGGACCCACTCCTCAAACACCCAGTTTAAGCTGCTCTCATAGCACAGCTCTACTGGAGACAATAAACAGAACACTGGCGGGCAGCAAAGGTGCTTGAGAAAGGGGGAGAGAAAGAGAGCACACATTTCAAGGTGGCTAACCGGGACAACTGAGCAAATCAGCATTTGTATGCCCAATCCAGGCTGTCATCCTGCAGTGCCCATCCGTCCTGGAGGACACAGTCAGGGCAGGAGTGACTCAGCAGAAGACACCCCACTAGCTTGTGCACAGCTCCTCAGCAGAGCAAGCTTAAATGTCTCAACACACTGCAATAGAGGGGTAATGGAGACCCGTGGGTAGATCTGCACAATTTCTAGTGAGAAACATACTACCTAATTGGTGCTATGTTGGCTAAACCACCTATTAATTGGAAACATCTCAACTTCTATAAAGTTCTATTTTCACGGAACAGAACGCAGAGCCTTCTTTTAGTGGAATGCTGTGAAACAGGAATCATTGAGCCCATCCTAATAATCCTAGTTAGTAGTCAGATCAAATGAGAGAGCAGGACATGGTGGCTCACACCTGAAATCTCAGTATTCAGGAGGCTGAGGCAGGAAGCCAGTTTGAGGTCAGCCTGGACTACACAACGAAACTTGTCTAAAATAAATAACAATAACAAACAAACAAAAACAAATATAAAAGAGATTTTCATTTAGTATGAAGATGTGATGTTTACTTAAATACTTGCCCCTATTTCGCTCATATAAAATAAACATGTAATAAAGTGTAAAACATATGCAAATATACAATATCTGCTACATGACTGTCACTTGGAATTATATAGGCAAAGATTTTTGGAACAGATTTCAGCTGGATTCTGAAGGAGCAATAATAGGACTTTAAATGGCAAGACTTTGCATGTCTACATTTTACAAAACATCACAAGTGGGTTAGGATTTTCACAGTCACAGAATTAACACAGCATCATTACATTCATTTTTGGAGACTGGAGAGTTTCCACTTCAAATGGACAGCCAATGAAGATGCCCAGTTCAGCACCTATACTACAGATCAATCATCACAAAACAGCTGGAAATCGCTCAGAACCACTAGGGTGGGTCAGCTGGTTAATCACCACATCCAAGATAATTTACCAATTGCCCAAGGTATGGCAGAAGCATTCCTACAACCCACAATGATCCACGTTAGGGGAATGAGACTGCTTCACAAAGAAGTCTCTGCAAATGACTTCCAAATCACTTTACTATAGAGCCAAGGGACAACAACTGGTTGACATTTTGAATCACAAAGATCACAGACAATCTAATGGAACTTAAATTGGAAAGTTGAGGCAAGACATCACCAAGATATTGCTTGAAAATTACCTAGCATTCTTATTAACAACTCCCAGCTACCCTCTCCTGGTTCTAACCTGAAGTTTCACTAAGAGAAGACAAGAAACGAAGAAGCAGAGAAAGCAAAGTGGCCAAAGCCATTCATAGACTACAAGAGAAGGAAGACCCCTTCTCCACAGTCCCCACTTCTGCAGTCTACATGAGAACACATTGTTCAGCTCTACCCAAGGTAGAGCTAGCCACTGGTCCCGTCTGCCAATACTTCTCAACTGGGAATGCCCAAGTCCACTTCAGGATCCAGCATGCAATTCTTCTCAAGAGATGTACTTTGGACCCTGAGGAACCCTAAGGAACAGTGAAATGTTTGATATCTTTGAATATTTTCACAGCTATATCTGTGGAGACCAGAAATGTTGTCAGCACTAAGCGAATAGACGTTAGGATGCCAACATCCTACAATACACAGGACAGCATCCCACATAAAAGAATTATCCAGCCATAAATGTGAGCAAAATGAAGGTGGAAAGCCCCGATGTAGGCTGTGGCTTCTCACACACATTCTTCCTAAACACAGTCATACCTGTTAAATCAGAAGCTGACAACAGCTGTGACAGGAGGGTGGTCCCTATTTAACAGAGCTGTACCTAAAAAGCAGGATGTGGTAGTGGCTCATGCCCATAATCCTAGCACTCAGGAAGGTAAGGCAGCAGGACTGCCACAATTCAAGGTCTGGTCTATACGTTGAGCTCCAAGCCAGACAGGGCTATAGGATGACCTTCTGCCTCAAAAACAAACAAAAAACATGAATGAACCTAAGACATACTATACTGCTATAAAAGCAGACAAAGCAGTACACAGCAAATACTCCATTTAAAAGGTAAACTTCTTTTTAAAAGACAAAAATAAATAATTAAATAAAATGCAGAGCTTGGGGTGAAGGAGATAGCACAGTCATAGGGTGCTTACCATGAAAACATGAGGTCCTGAGTTTTCCACATTTAAAAATAAAAAAGTCAGTTTAGGCTGGACATGGTGGTGTATGCCTTTAACCCAGCACTTGGAAGGTAAAGCAGGAAAATCTCTTAGGTTTGAGGCCAGCCTGGTTAGACAGTGAGTTCCAGCCAGGGGGTAAAAAATCTGATACAACAGCATGCATCTATAACCCAACAGCAAGGGGTGGAAACAGGCAGATCCCTGAAGCTATTCTAATGAGCAGCCAGTAAGAAATGCCTCGAAACCAAGGTCAACAGCACCTGAGGAACAATACCCAAAGTTGGCCTCTAGCCTCTGTGTGCAGTTGTATGTGTGAGCATTCACATAAGTATATACATGAATACACACACACACACACACACACACACACACACACACACATTCCCCTTAGGTTGCCCTCCAAAAGAGACTATCAGATTGAATGAACAACTTAGAAAAAAAATTCAACGTCACAAAGCCAAGGCAGTACAGGGTCATTTCATCAAGGGAACAAACAATTCTAAATGTGTGTATACATAATAACAGGGTTTCAAAACACACAAAACAAAAACTATAGAACTATAAGGAAAGTACTGGCAGGATAGCTCAGTGGGAAAAGGTCTTGCTGCACAAACCTGACATCCTGGGTTCAATTCTCAGATCCCATAGTGTCCTCTGATCTACATATCTATGAGTTCCCTGACTCCCACCCTGTCCAACACACACACATACATGCACACACATAGACACACACACACACACCATTTACATACAATAATAATAATAAATAAAAATGTTTAAAAGAACTACAAGGAAAGAATAAAGATTTCAGTACCCTCCTTGTCTGAGGTTCTATTGCTGTGAAAAGATGCCATGACCACAGCTACTCTTATAAAGGAAAATGTTTAATTGAAGTGGTTTATATCATCAGAGGTTTAGTTCATTATCATGGTACAACATGGGGTATGCAGGCAGACATGGTACTGGAGCTGAGAGCCCTGTATCTTAGGCAAGCAACAGGAAGTAATCTGAGACACTGGGTGTGGCTTGAACATATATGAGACCTCAAAGCACACCTTCACAGTAGCACATTTCCTCCAAAAAGGTCATACCTACTCCAACAAAGTCACACCTCCTAAGAGTGCTAGTCCCTTTGGGGTCTATTTTCTTTCAAACTACCACACTCCTTAAACAAAAGCAGTGCAAATATAGAAGACCTGAACCAACACCATTAATGCACACAAGGCAATCCACTGACATTTATAGAAGACTTTACTTATAGTAAAATATATATTCTTCTCAAATGACCACCAAGGACAGAGATATGTGACAGTGCCCAATCTTTACTATTCAAGGCTGTTCTGCATATGGTGATGGCTATCGTGAAAATTGCCACAAACCCTTATTTTCATCAATCAGCTTTGCTACTGTTTATGTTCTCTAAGACAATTATTTATCCAATGTGACCCAGAGATGTCAACTGTCAACTGTCATCCAGCCTGGGTGCTGGAAGGGTATATAAATTTTCCCCCGTTGTTAAATAAACGAGTCTGCTGTAGGCCTTCTACCTGACTCCTGGTGTTTGTGTTCACTGACATCACACCTTTTCACCCCCTCCCTTGAGGAAGATGTCAGGATCAAGTAACACACCAGAGAAGTCAAAAAGTTGGATACCCCCATAATAATTCTCAGTAAGTTGAAAGAACTTAAATCCTATAAAGCAGGTTCTATGACTATAATAACAATATATAGAATCAACTTGGTAACAGAAAAAAAAAAACTCTGGAGGAATGTTTCAATATTTGGAAACTAAATAAAATACCTCTGAATAGCCTATGAATCGAAGATGAAATGGAAAGGGAAACTAGAGGCAGGTACAGTGGTACTGGTACCCAGAGTCCCAACTACTGAGGAGAATAACAAAGATAACATGAGCCCAAGAATTCTGGGGAAGGCTGGGCAATATCATAAGACACAGAAAGAAGGGTGGGGAATAGAAAGTATTTTAAAGTGAATGAAAATGAAAATGAGATTATTTAAATGTGGTGGTAAAAGTGAGAGCCTTCAAAAGTACATATCTATTGGTCTAACAACTCTTCTGGGTCCCTTTATCTTAATAAAATAGAGTGTGTGCATACAAAGATACTTTATATAGTGTTATTATACAAATCTGTAAACCAAAATATCTCACACTAAGAAATATGTTACATTATGGTTTATCTATGTAGCCTTAAAAATGAACATTTATATTCAATAGGAGGAAATGTTTATTAGATATAATTGAGTTTTTTAAAGCAGACTTCACAGTATGAATATAGTTAATATGGCACACCTTAAAATTGTTGTAGTACATTTTTATGAAGTATTTTAGTCATAATGTTTTGGTCAATACTGATGATAGAAGCTAGGGCCTCTATATATGCTAGGCAATTTTTATATCATTAACCTACATCCCCAGCCTTTAAAAAATATTTTTAAAACAAGTTTCAAATTCTCACACATACATTTAGTGTAGGTACATATAAAATGGAGTGTGTAGAGGTTGAGAAGATAGCTCCGAAGGTAAAGTACTTAGCATGCAAGCATGAGGAGCTGAGCTTGATCAGCAGAAAAGCCTAGGCTGGTGGTACACACTTATAAATCCCAGTGCTGGGGAAGCAGAGACAGAGGGTCCGTAGGGATCACTGGCTGGCCAGCATAGTAAGCTCCAAGAAAACCTTTCTCAAAAAAAAAGGAAAGAAAAAAAAAGTGTATGAGGCCGGAAGGTTACCTCAGCCACTACGAGCACTTGATGCACTTACAGAGCAACTGGGTTCGTTTCCAGTCCCACACTGGGCAACTTACAACCACCTATTACCCTAGCTCCAGATGATTCAGTGCACACACACATGCAGGGAAAACACCCAGACACATAAAAGAAATTCTTAAAAAAAAAAAAAAAGTCACTCAAATAAAGGCAGTTCACAGCACTCTGGTAACAGCGAAGAAGCAAAGACAAGGGCCACACAGTTAAAGACAGACCAGAGCTGAGCCTCAAGAGCCAGTGGGCTCTTGTGACCAGAATAAATTGACTGGAATCAACCTGGGCCCCGAGTGATTGGACCAATGAGTATAAATATTCAGGTTACAGTCAATAAGCAGTGTCAACATTGTTGCTAAAATTACATTAATGTCTTCAAAGAAAAAACTCAAATCACATGCAGCAGTGAAGTGTTTAAATGTGGATGATCAGCTTACTGAGCTAAAAGCCTCCCTGTCCTCTGGCCCCCCCTTGGCTCCAAGGACAGAGTCTACATTTACATTAAGCATCTCCATTCCCTGCCTTAAAAGACTTGACATATGCAACATTTGTGGGTGAACGTTTGATGAGCAACAGAATATTTATACTGTCTCAAAATATCACCAAACAAAATACTAAATACAAGTATAAAACAACAACAACAAAAGTCAGTAGCCCTACAGTAGAAAAACACTGCACATAGCCAAGTGGTTAGTCTCCCCAGTCATGGAATAAACACTCTATGCCTCTTGCCGAGATGCAATGAGAAGGAGCTGGTGCCGGCCAACAAATACACACCCTGCATGTGAGCACCTGAGTAAAGGGCCTGTTCCACAAAAAGAGCCACTCAGCACACTATGAAAATGTCAGGTCATGAAACACAAAGCAAGAGTAAGGAGCTGCTCCAGAGTAAAGGAGATTTAAGAGACAAGACAACTAAACATTTGATCCTGATTAGATCCCTGACTTGGGGGAATGTTTTTCATTTACTATAATAGGTACTAATGAGACAACTGGTATGTTGGAATAATTAAATTTTATGTGACATTTATTTCCTTATTTGAACAACTGGACTTAGTATTTTGGGGAAATAATGAAGTATTTTGGGATAAAGAGACTTTTACTTTCAAACTGTTCAGCAGGAAATAAGAACACTGGTAGATAAAGAAATAAACAGACAAGTAAATAGTAACTACAGCCCCTAAGATGAGGCCCATTTCTTCACCGGCCCTTCTAGTTCTGGTAGAGAGACAGCTTTTATGTGGCTCCACAGCCAAGCTTCACTCACTGCTTTCATGGTTCTTTGCAACATTGGCTCTTCCTCTTCTCCAGGGCACACTACCACTAGAAGCAGGTGACTGATTCACCGTCTTCTCTTCTTGCCTCACAACAGCACCCATCAAAAAATTAACTCACTAAAAAGTTCCAACCTTTCCCTTTTCCGTCTCCCTCTCAAAGAGGCAGCTTCCGTCTCTCCTCCCTCCCTCTCCCTCCCTCTCCCTTCCTCCCTCTCCCTCTCTCCCTCTCTCTCTCTTTCTCTCTCTCTCTTTCTCTCTCTCTTTCTCTCCTTCCCCCCTCCCTCCCTCTCTGTTCTTCTCCTCTTCTCTCCTTTCCTTCTCTAGCCCACTAAATTAATATCCAACCTAAAAAAAAAAAAGAAGAAAGAAAGCTAGTCCCAACCATCACCCTTAGTCTTGAAATAAATAACAAGAGCACATGAGCTGATGCAAAAGGGGAGGTTTCTAAAGGGAGGAGAAACGTTTCAGGCTGAAACAGAGACATGAAAACCCATAGAGGGCCAGATATGGTGACTCACACTTTTAATCCCAATACTTAAAGGCAGACAAAAAACTCTGCATTCAAGGCCAGCCTGGTCTTTCTTCATAGAGAGTTCTAAGACAATCAGGACACAAAAAGAGACTCTGTCTCAAAGAAACAAATAAAAAACACCGAGGAGGGCGAGTAAGTGTGGAATGTGTTGGGGTTCTGCTCTCTCCCAAACTCCACACTCCACCTGCCACGGCAGCCTCTCCACACCAGGCCCTCTGTAACAAATGTGTTATGGCACAAACCTTCTCCTTCTTTTGCCCTCAATTTTCATTAACAGACCTATCATGCCTCAGTCAAGCTAATAATTTCAGTCATTTTCCAGTCTTTACAGAATCCAAACACAGCATTTCAGCACTTTGCAGTAATGCTTCTCCAAGACAGTCCTGATCTATCCCCATTACCATGAATCTCAACCCCAGCTCTCACCCGGACTCTCCCAGAAGCCCAGCATCTGGATACAAACATTCCCACATTCCAGCTAGTCAGGGAACAACCCGAAACCTTCTATACCCTAACTCTTGGGTACCCTTTTCCTCGCTCTCAAACCACTTAGCACCTAATCACAAAGTAATAATTTTACTAATCACAAAGTAATAATTACTTTAAACATGCCAATCTCCTCTGTTTCATAACAAATTCCTCAAGGGCAGGCACAATGCTTTGTAACTTCCCAAATATGTTTAAATTTGGGACTTAGGAGATAGCTCAGAGGGTAAAGTGTTTTCTGCGAAAGCGTAAGGACCTGAGTTCTAACTCCCAGAACCCATATAAAAGTTGGGTGCAGCAGCATTTGGTCTCCATTCTCCTTGATCCCTCTCTTGCAGCCTTTCTCTGTAGCACTCAAATCCCATGTCCACTTCTTCCCTAACGAACCAGGTCCTGACTGAACAAAATTATACTTCTGTCTTTACAAGTCACAGCAGTTTGACTCAACTGCTTGTAATGAATCCTTCCTGTATGTTATGTCACTAGCTGCACAGAACACTGGAGATGCAAAGACTGGGCCTACAACCTGGTTCCTCAGGGTCTGGTTCACTGAATACATGTAGGGAAACTTCTTGAATAAATGAATGAATGAATAAGCCTGGGAACTTTGAAAATACCTTAGGCTCAGTGATCTACAACAAATATGCATCACCCATGGCCCTGACTTTGCTAAGTGACATTAGAGGCCACTACCTGATCATAATCAAATGCTTGCTCGGTGTACTGGCTAGTTTTTGTCAATTTGATACAAACTTAAATATTTCAGGGAAAAGGGAATCTCAAAAATTGAGGATCTACTTCCAACACACTGTCCTGTGAGCATGTGTATGGGGCATCTTCTTGATTAATGATTGCTGTGGCCCATTGTGGCCAGTCCCTTCTCTGGGCAATGTCATCGCTAAGTGGTAACACACCTAAGCAGGTGGTCCTGGGTAGTATAAGAAAGTAAACAGCTAAGCAGGCATGGGGAGTGAGTCAGTAAGCAGCTTTCCTCTACGGTCCCTGCAACTCCAGCTAGAGGTTCTGCTCTGACTTCCTTCTATAATCAACTATAATGAAAATGTGCACAAATAAACCCTACCCTCCCCAAGTTGGTTTTTGATCAGTGCTTTATCATAGCAACAGAAACAAAACTAAGACACTCAGTCATTACCACATATTCAAGTAATTCTCTAAATACCAAGGATACAATAGTAAGGAAAATTGACAAAAGTCAATTTTGGATCTTGAATGCAAACAGGGAGACAGGCAATAAAATGCATATCATATATACATTTAGGTACAGATTGGATTGTGACATGATTTGTATGGAAAAACAAAGCAGGAAAGGTAGTGAGACTATGTCCAGAAGTGCAAAGGACAAACCAGTTTAAATCAGGTGATATGTGAACAGAATTGTTAAGAGGCGTAGGCTGGATGAAGTTTAGCCGAGGCAGAGGGCAGCGAAGGCAGAAGCACACCTGGCATATTCAAGAACTACTGAAAGACTGAAGTGGGTGGATATTAGAACAAACCTCAGAGAGACACAAGGTTGTGGTGCAAGCAGGAAGTATACAAGGCTTCCTGCGGCACAGGAAGAAATCTGTCTTGGTTACTGATAACATTTTAATTTCCCACAATTATCTAATGACTCATCTCTAACTCTGAAAAGTGTCCAAAGGGATAAAATAATTTGTCAAACACAGATAAGGACTACAGCAAACTACTAGGACACAAACCCTAACAGACATGGGAATATTTCAAAACCTTCTAGATTACACTTACACTAAACCAACTCATTTACTCACTTTTAACTCAGTAATTTTTTAATGACTCAAAATAAAATGTTTTCACCTTGAATCAAGAGTGACAAAGTCTGGTATAGGAGCATATGCAATTACTCTCAGCACTCAGGAGGCAGAGGCAGGAAGATCTCTGGAGTCAAGCTTAATCTACATACTGAGTTCCAGGCCAGTCAGGGCTACATAGTGAGAATCTGTCTCCAAACAAAACAGAACACAGTGAGTAATGCAGGAGGAACTCTGTCACCACCCAGTTAAGCAGGCAGTGACTGAACATTACAGATTATCCTTGACCACTCTGCTTGCTGTGACTGTCACATGCTTCACAGAAATGGGGGAAGAGACTCACACTCTCACCAGGAGTAGTGGTTTAAGAGAATTATCTCAGAGAACATTTAGGTAAGATGGCAATAGGAGACTGACTTCTGCCCATAGTTACTTTGAGGCTTGTAAGTTTTTGTTTTGTTTTTGTTTTTTTGAGACAATGTGTCATGAATCCCAGGCTGGCATTGAACTCTGGATTCTTCTGCCTCCAAAGTGCTGGGATTATAGGCATACCCCATCCAAGCTGCAGTTTCTTTTTAAAGTAAACAAAGGGAACACAAAATAGAACAAACCTGTATTTAGCTGAAAACCAGAAAATATGCTAGCCCACCTGCCTATAACTTTGAGGAAAATCTTACATATGGTGAAAATGGAGCAGGACCAAGGAAGCCCAGTAGACTTTCAAAGGAGAAGCAATGTACTCTGGCAATAAATGCAGGTAGCCCAGCAGAATGTGAAAGAGGGTTAGGACAGCAGACATCATATTGTTCCAATAGGACCAAAGTCCACACCACAGGACCTTCCTCAGTGCTATGAGTGGATATTATCCCACCCAATAACCTGTCCAGACCAGCTGGTAGAACTGTCTTTGAAGGGCTGAGTCCTGGCATGGGCAGTTCAATATAAATACCACCAAACTAGTCTCCCCTTATCCCTTGACTTAAGTATAAATTAGTCAGAGAGTCACAGCTGTCTATGTGAATCCAAGCATGGTAGCTTCACATATGCATTCTCACCAGCTGGCATGCTAAGGAAAGAGGACTGCCATGTGTTTGAAGCCAACCATGTAGGTTACTGAGCGAGACTGTCTATTTTTTAAAAGGTGATACTAAACTAGGAAAGGCCAAATCTGAAATTAAAACCCTGAATGATGACTTAAACAGCAAAGACAGCAAACTGAGGACTACAATCAAAGTGGTGAAATTGAACTTAATTCCTCCAGAACTAGAGAGGCATCAGAAAACAAAAATGAAGTAGGGATTGATTTTAATAGTTGTGGTGGTTTGAACGAGAATGGCACCCCCCCCCATAGGCTCACATATTAGAATACTTGGGTCTCTAGTTGAAAGAACTGTTTAGGAAGGGCAAAGAGGTGTGGCCTTGTTGGCAGACGTGTGTCACTGGAGCTGGGCTTTGACGTTTCAAGAGCCCACACCAAGTCTAATCTTCCTCTGTCAGCTTTCAACTTTTAGTTAAGACACAAGCTCTCAGCTACTGCTCCAGAGCCATGCAGGCTGCTGCCATGCTCCCCACCATGATGGTCATGAACTCACCATCTGAAACTGTAAGCAAGCCCTCAATTAAATGTTTTTAATTTAATTAAGTTGCCTTGGTCACGGTGTCTCCTCACAGCAAGAGAATAGTAAGTAAGACTAAAGGGAACAAATGAAAAAGTTAGGCTCAAAAACAAAAACCTGTTAGTAAATAAATATTAAATTTTTTTTCAAGGGAAAGGAACTGGAATAATAGCTAAGTAGCTTACCCATGAAAACAACAGTATATACAGAAGTCAATGTTCAGCATTCTATAACCAGAGCCTAATCAGATCTTCTATGATTACAGATGTGAAGAAGTTGACATAAACATGAAAGAGATAACAGGAAACCAATAAATAGCACCAGGCTAGAGGGATGGCTCAGCAGTTAAGAGTACTGGCTGCTCTTGCAGAAGACCCATGTTCAATTCCCAGCACCCACATGGCAGTTCACAACTATCTGTAACTCTAGTTCCCAGGGGAGCTGATGCCCTCTTCTGGCCTCTGTGGGCACAAGTGTGCATATTCCTTGCATATAAAATAAAAATAAATAAATCTTAAAAAATAAACAAACAATGCCTACTTTCTAGTCTTTTTTATTTGTGGGACATAATTATTGCAAGAAGTACAAAAATGCACATAAAATATAAAAATTATCTATTGGATAGAATAAATAGCTAGCAAATTCATCAATCTGTTACAAGCTACAAAATTAACACACAAAAATCGAGTCATAGCCAGCTGTAGGGTTGCACACCTGTGAATAAGACAAGTGATTTCAAGATGGAGGATACTCTGGTATACATGGCCAAGTCAATGCCAGCCTGAGTTAGACTCAGACCCTGTCTAAAAAGAAAGGAAAAGCTAAAATAAGATAAAAACAGCAAGCATTGGCAGGCAGGGATGCAGAATAACTGGAGAGACTGTGCACTGCTGATAGGAACATAAAATGATGCAGCTGCTATGGAACATGATTTGCCAATTCCTCAAATACTAAGCACAAAATTGCCATATGATCCAGCAATTTCCCAGCTGGTTACATAACCAAGGCAACTGAAAGGGTTTGGGCAAAGTATTCACTCATCCACTCTCACAAGCAGCATCATTCACACTAGCCCAACGATAAACACAGACTACGTGCCTGTCCACAGCTGACTGGGCAGAAAACTTGGTACCTACAGAATATTATTTGGCATTTAAAAAAGAAGGAAGCTGGTCGGTGGTGGCACAGCCCTTTAATCCCAGCACTAGGGAGGCAGAGGCAGGTGGATCTCTGTGAGTTTGAGGCCAGCCTGGGCTACAGAGAAAGTTCCAGGACAGGCTACAAAGATACAGAGAAACCCTGCCTCAAAAAAGAAACAAACAAACAAAAACAAAATACAAAAAAATTTCTTATAGCTCAATAAAACAACTTTTAAAAAAGTAAGGAAATGTAGATGCATGCTACAACATGAACAAACCTTAAAAGTGGTATGCTAAAAATAAAGTGGTATGCTAAATGAAAATGTGCCACAAAAGGCACTTACAGGAGGTACTAAAAGTATTCAAGTTCATAGAGACAAAAGTAGCATAGTAGCTGCCATAGACAGGGGGAAAGGTTTCAGAGCTTCAGCTGCAGATAATTGGAAACAGTCTGGAAACCTGTAGTGGTCAATGGGGATCAAAATCAGGTCATGAGACTTGGTACAAAGCACCTTTACCTATTGAGCCACCTTGCTGGAGCCACGGTGCCACATTATTTGTTTAAAAGCTTGTCACTTGGGATGGGCAACCCATCACCTACTGACAGACAACAATGTGGTCTCAATAAGTTTGCTAACCTCTCAGAAGTCAGATAACAACAAGAACTACCCTCATATGGATATTGGGATAAAAAGGATGATTCCAATCAAGGACCATACACAAAAGCACTACCAGTCAACTATTAGTAGGGAAATGACTATAGGGATAACATAGTAGACTCCACACATTTTACCAGCAAAGGACCACAAATTAATTCAAAATCAGACATGCAATGAATTCGAAGTGTTTCTGACATCACTCATCCATGTTATATCATGCACTTTATACTGCACACATTACCACTACATACTGTCAACACAAGCTAACTGAAACATCTTTTCTGATCTTATGATAACATAATGGCTTGATTACAGAAAACAATGACTTTTACTATTATCCCATTGTCATTCCTCAAAATGTATCAAATTAGTATAGCTGTGCTTTGTATTGTTAGAATATTTGATTTTTAAAATTGCTCTTTGGGGGAGGGAAGGGGGAGGAGGAGGGGAGGGAGGGGGGAGGAGGAGGGGAGGGAGGGGGGAGGAGGAGGGAAGGAGATGGAAATTTTTAAATATAAAAAAAAATAAACCATGAGGAAAAAAAAATTGCTCTTTGAAGGGCTGAAGAGATGACTTAGTGGTTAAGAATACTTGCTGTTCTTGCAAAGGACCTAGGTTTAGTTCTCAGCACCCACATCAAGAGGCTCTCAATTCTAGGGAATCCAACACCCTCTTCTAGACTCTGAAACACACTCTTCTTTCTTCCACAGTCAATGTACACACATAGTGAACATACAAACAAGCAGGTAATCATAAGTACATATAAATTAAAAATTATTTTAAAACTTGTTTTGCATTGCTGACTTGAGGTTGTTTTAAAAAACTGTTAAATTTTGGCTTAGAACTAAAGCAAAATTTACAACAATTTCTGAAATGGCTCTATACATACTTACATCTGTAACTCCAGTTCCGGAGAGACCCAATACCCTCTTCTGTCTCCAGAGGCACCCATATATATATATAAAATCATATGCACATACACACAAATAAAAATTGTTAAAACATCATATATATGTATGTACATTTGTGTGTCATGTATATGCTATGTATGTCATATATATAGAGATATTTGTGTATGTGCACATGCACATGTGTTAGTCTGAATAAAAATGGCTGTATAGGTGTAAATGGAAGTTCTGTCCTGCTCAGTCCCACAGTCATTAATCCCAAGTAAATACACAGAGGCTTATATTAATTATAAACTGTTTGGCCTATTAGCTCAGGATTATTATTAACTAGCTCTTACAACTTAAATTAACCCATAATTCTTGTCTATGTTTAGCCACATGGCTTGGTACTTTTCTTAGCATTCTCATCTTGCTTCCTCTGCATCTGGCTGATGACTAACTCTTTGCCTTTCCTCTTCCCAGAATTCTCCTAGTTTGTTTGCTCTGCCTATACTTCCTTCCTGGCTACTGGTCAATCAGCGTTTTATTAAGCTAATACAAGTGACAACAGAATACAACAGCATTATCCCACAGCACATAGGCTCACAGGGAACACTATTAGGGAAATGCAGCCTTGCTGAAGGTGATATGGCTTTGTTGGAGGAAGTGTGCCACTGGGAGTGGGTTTTGAGGTCTCAGATTCTCAAGCCAGATTAGTAGCTTGGTCTGTTCCTGCTACCTGCAGATCCAGATGGAGAACTCTCAGCTTCTTCTATAGCACTATGTCTGCCTGCATGTCACCATGCTTTCCACCATCATGACAATGGACTGGACCTCCGAACTATAAGCCCATTAAATGCTTTCCTTTAGAAGAGTTGCTGTGGTCATGGGGTCTCTTCACAGCAATAGAACTCTAAGACAATATATTTTCCCCATTTTGTAGTATGTGTTTGCTTATGCAAAGTGTATTCACAGCATTGACAATTGTAAAATCAAAGTACCAATCACTGTTTAAAATGCTGAAGATGCTCTATATCCTGCAGTATTAAATACTCAGCCAAGACTTAATTCTTGCATAAAATAATCAACACTTCACTACTATATTTGTCTTCATCTTAAATATAAATAAAGGCTTTAATATAAATTTCTCTATGATTTATCATCAGTAAATGTTTCATCTGAATACTGACTTTGCATAAAAATTTCTTGGGTAATGGGGCTAAAGAGATGGCTCAGCAGTTAAGAGCACTGGCTGCTCTTCCAGAGGACCCAAGTTTGATTTCCAGAAACCCACATGGTTGCTAGCAAACATCTGTAACTTCATTTCCAGGTGATCTTACACACTCTTCTGACCTCCAAGGACACCAGGCACAAAGGTGGTACACAGACACACAAGCAGGCAAAACACCCACACACATAAACAAGAAAATTAATTTTTCCCTGGGTTTTAAATTAGGAAGCCCTATGATGGGAGCGTTGTGCCCAGAGAAAATACAGAAGCCCCAGGCCCTTTCCATCCTTGCCTCATGTACCTCTTTCTTTGGATGTTCATTTATATCTTTTACTAAAAACCAGTAAATTCAAATAAAGTGCTTTCCTGCATATTACAACAAGCTATTCTGCCAAACTGCTGGACATGAGGAAGGAATGATGGAAACCCCTAGCTTACAGCCAGGCAGTAGTGAAGCAGTGAAAGCGAGGAGACTTGCGAGTGGTGTGCGGTAGGGAGCCTCCTGGATCTGAAGCTCATAACAGATACAGTCCAGATGAAAGGGAATTGGAGGATACATCCAATCAGCAACCAGAGCTGGAAAATTGGTTGCTGCTGGCAAGGAAAATCACCCCAAACATGTATTAGAAATTCTGTGAGCACTATCATTGGTAAAATTAGTTCAGAGGGGAAACAACAAAGAACTTCCTTGACAAATATTAAAAATGATCAAAATGAATGCTTTTGTTTCATTTACCGTCCTTAATGAATGGGGAAGAAAAAATATCAAAAGAATGCAAAACACTGGAAAGAACACGGACTCCATATTTACAAGCAAGGACAGAAGAAACAGGATAGCGAAAGGTTCATAAAAGGAAGTCAGCAGTAGAGTGACAGGGTACGGGTCCCATAGTAATGTGGGACCTGGAAAACTACCACTAATATGGGTCACTACAGTCCTTCCCTGTGGAGCTGGCATTTCAAGCTGAGAGCCTCCAAAAAGGTGCCAGGATAATGCAGATGGCCCAGATGAACAGGGCTCACTCACGCCACTCTCCACGGCACTTCATCTCCTTTATCACTGTAATGAGTTGAACACAGTGGTCCTCCTAAAGATATGGCCATGTCCTACAAATGTGAACTCATCTGGAAAAGTATCTTTCAAAGTATAATTAAGAATCTGTATTGGGAGTAGTTTTATGTCAAACTGACACAAGCTAGAGTCATTTGGGAAGAGGAACCTCAATTGAGAAATACATCCATAAGACTAGCATAGTAGAGGCAAATCTGTCAAGTATTTCCTTGACTAATGATTGACGTGAGCAGGCCCAGCCCACTGTGGGTGGTACCAACCCTGGGCAGATGGTCCTGAGTTGTATAAACAGCGGGTAGAGCAAGTCATGAGGAACAAGCCAGTAAGCAGCACTCCTTCATGGTCTCTGCTTCAGTTTTTGTCTCCTGGTTCCTGCCTTGAGTTCCTGCCCTGACTTCTTTCAACAATAAACTGTGATGCTGAATTTAAGATGAAATAAACCATTTCCTCCCTAAGCTGCTTTTGATCATTTTTTTCAAAGCAATAAAAAGTTAACTAAGGCAGGTTCAAGATAAGATCATGGGAGCAAACCTTCCACCTAATAAATATCCTGACAAGGGACACCCAGAAAAAAATACAAAGAGAAGAGAAACTGAGGCAGAGATTGGAGTGACACATTCCCAACCGAAGGAACTCTTGAGTCAACCAGGAACAGGGAAAGGACCAGCTATCTACAGCCTTTGAGAGTACAGCCCTGTCAGCACCTTGACTTTATACTTCTGGCTTCCAGAGTAAAGAGAAAATAAAACTTTAGTTGTCACTGTAGCTCTAAGAAACAAACAGGACCCGAACACAAACAAAAGCACTCCTTCCTCACATGCCATCAAAACTTACTCATTGCTGGACATGGTGACGCACGCCTTAATCCCAGCACTGGGGAGGCTGAGGCAGGCGAATCTCTGTGAGTTCCAGGTCAGCCTGGTTTACAGAGTGAGTTCTAGGCCAGTTAGGACTACATAGTAAGACCTTGTCTCAAGTAAGCAAACTTCCTCCAGGGAAATCTTCTCTTACACTGTCTTCTAAGGAAACTTCATGCTCGCTGGCTGGTTGCTTTTTGTGTAGACACTGACCTCAGCAGAGCCTACCTCTCAAGGACTCAGAGAAGACCCCAAAGACCAAACACTTCAGTTCTTCTGGGTACCCACCCCTCACACAGAAGCTCCGAATCTTGCAGAAAACATGAAAACTGGGGGTGGGGGGGCAGGGTGTGTAATTTTCCTTCCATTATCTCATCTATATAGGTAAAGATAAAGAAATAGACAATGGAAGGTCTTTTAAGAATCAATCGGGGAGTCTCCATGGGAACCTAAAACAGGGTTTCTAGTGGACCACACACCTGGCAGGGATAAAAGCAATCACATGGCCTACTTTCCCTCCTGAGTCTTGTTTGTCATTCTCTTTCTCTCTCACTCTCCTCTTCCCCTCTTCCTTTTAAACTCCTAATTTGTTCTTATATGAAGAGAACTATATTAACCCACAAGGAAAGTAAATAACACCAAATTGTGAGGGCTGGCCATGCATTCTGCAAACACCTTTAACTCTTAACTCTGAGGGATCCAACACCCTTTCTGGTTTACACACAGACAAAGATACATATACATACAAGCACAAACACACAGGTAATTAAAATAATCTTTTTTAAATTGAAAATGGTAATAGTGCTGTATATCTCAATCAAAGCACTTGCAAGGTAAAGACAGGAAGATTATTACAAGGGCAGCCTGGGCTACATGACAGTTCAAAAACTGAAATTAAATAGGTAAGCAGAAGATACCACTACATATTTAGTAGCATGCTATTATCAAAAACCAACAAAGTTTTCAGAACTGGGTCAAGGTAGTACCTGCAAGCTGTTAACATACTAAACACCACTCAACTATTGGCTTTAAGAGATTTGCCTTGATTTTCTTTCCTTCTGGGGTGGGGGTGGGGGTTGAAGGATGAGGCAGGATCTTGTTATGTAGCCGTACTGGCCTCAAACTCAAGATCTAGTATCTCCACCCTAAAATGCTAAGGTTTGCCTTTTTCTTTTTTTCTGAGACAGGGTTTCATTCAGCTGGGCTGCCCTTAATTAATGACCCTCCTTCCTTCATCTTCCCAAATGTTGGAATTACAGGTACAGGTACATGCTATCTACTATGCCCAGCTTCAATTTTTAAGAGTCATAGACTCAATTTTGCCATGAAATCCACATACCCATGAAATTCAAAGTATGTTTTGCATATGCAATCATTTCACTAACAATTTAAGTAATGCTAGAGTAGGACTGGTGGGGCCCAGAGCCAAGCATGGATGGCTTTCTTTGAGTTACAGACTCCATTGTGGGGGTTGACCTGGGTACCACAGGATGTTTAGAAGTGGCTCTGGCCCATGCCCATTTTATGTTGGCAACACACACTCTATCACCCACACACACATACATACACCACCTCCAGTTTGTGACAACAAAAACATCTCTACACATTGCCAAATGTCCCTGGGGTCAAAATTAAGGAAGGAAATTGGAAGAGGCAGTCTTTGATGGAGACATCTGTGCTAGCCATTTTGGTTCATGAACTAGAAAGACCAGGAAGGATAACATTTCTAGTTAAAAAACTGAGGCTTTTGTTTTTTGATGCTGTTGTTTGTTTTGTTTTGTTTTGTTTTGTTTGCCAATGCTAAACCTTTCCTTTCATCTAAAGACCACAGAGAAGCAATTGAGGAATGTGGTCCTCCATCAGTCAGCAACTCTTGAGGTAAAGGGCTTCCATAAGTGAGACAAACTAACTCAAAGCTACTACTGATCTGAGCAGTAGGCCTAGGAAGGTGAAGGTGAATAGAAACTTCCAGCAATAAAGCACACACACATACACACACACACACACACACACACACAAAGTAGCATATTAAAAAAAAAAAAAAACAAGTGCTAAAGAGGTGTCCACAGGATCTATGTAAAATCTTTTGGGGGTGTGGGTTGGAGGGTGTGTGTGTGTGTGTATGGTCTCTTGGATCTCCCATTGGGCCTGGAATTCATCAACTTGGCTAGACTGACTGGCCACCAAGTCCCATGATTTCTCTCTCCACCTCCCTATTCTGGGATTACAGGCACAATCCACCACACATTTGGCTTTTAACATGTATCCTGAGGATCCACATTCAGGTCTTCATGCTTGTGTGGCAAACATTTTACCAATTCAGTTATCTCCCCAGCCCCAAAATCTTCCCAAACCCAAAACCTAAGAAAAAATAAGTCAGCCAGTCAGGCATGGTGGCACATATCTTTAATCCCAACACTAAAAGGACAGAAGCAGACAAGATCTCTGTGAGTTGAACCAGACTGATGTACATAGTATGTTACAGGTTAGCCAGAACTAGGACAAAAGAAAAGATGTATATATGCAAAATACCTGATAGTTAACATGAATTATATAAGTAGCAGGAAAAATGAATTCCTTCTAATAAACATAAAGTTGTCTAATGAATACCACAAATGTTGTCTACTTAGCAATAAAAAGAACTGAACTCTGTAATAAGCCAAAAAATAAATCACCCATATCCTCAGGCCTACTCATGCACTAGCCCACAGGGCCTACAGTAAACACCCCTCAACACCTCAGAAAAGGGGGGTCCCCTGTGACATGCTTTAGCACCTCAGAACAGGAAGTCAACTTTGATGCCATACCTCAGGACAGGAGTGAGTTTTCTACGCCCTCCTTGTTAACTCAGCCATCATACTCCTCCACCTCCTATAAAACTCCTGCCCTCTGAGTTCATGGGACCGGGCTTCTCTGGCCTCCACCCTTCACTCATTCCCCAAGAGCTACTGAAGCCCTTGGTTCCCTCACCCCAACTCATCGCCACCCTGAGTGGCTATTTTTCCGATGTTGCAGTATCATTTCCTTATGTTTCCACTACAGAGACCATTGGGCCTTCCCACCACATACATGAAGGCACACCCAAGACTTTGTCAATACAAATCCTACCAAATTTAAACTTTCCAGTCTCCCATACTTTTACTTTGGCCTGATTCAGACTCATCAAGTTCTCTACACACTGAACCTTCTAATTTGTCCCAGTCAATCAATCAGTCAACCCACTCCTGGATTACAGACAGAAGGACCAAATGAGGTCTATAGTGAGGTAGTGGAAGAAAGGACTTTCAATTGTAAAAAGTAACCAAGCAGGATAGCTCAAAGGGTAAAGACACCTGCAGCCAAGCCTGACAGCCTCTGTTCACCCCAGGACCCACAGCTGTCCTCTGACCCCAAGTATGCTGTGACATGCATACCGCAACACACACATAATTAAAAATAAATTTAAAAAAATACAATAGTCACCAGGAAGTCAGACTTGGGAGTATATGTCTGTGGTGGTTTGAATAAGAATGGCCCCTGGATTTTAATGTTTGGTCACTAGAGAGTGGCACTATTAAGAGGTGTGGCCATGTTGGAGTATGTCACTGGGGGTGGGCCTTAAGGTATGTCAGAAGCTCCGCCCAGATCCAGTGGATCACTTGCTCTTTCTGATGCCTGCTGATCCAGATGTAGAACTCTCACCTACCTCTCCAGTACCATGTCTGCCTGTGTGCAGCCATGTTTCCTGCCATGATAAAAATGGACTAAATCTCTGAACTGTAAGTCAGTCTCGAAAATGTACCTCTTTACAGTATAGAACAATGACTAAGACACCACCTATAATCTCAGCATCACTGTAACTGAGGCAGAGGATTTTTCTTTTGAGGCCAGTCTATCTTAAAGAAAGGAAAGGAGGTTGGAGAGATAGCAAAGTACTTACAAGACAATCTGGGTTTGACCCTCAAAACCTACTTTTAAAAGTCAGGCACAGTGGCATACTTGTGATCCCAGCACTGGAGAGGCAGAAACAGGCAGATTCCTGAGCCTTGCTGGACAGCTTAGCCTCATCAGCAAGTTCTCTGTTTCCAAAAGCAAACTAAAGGGTTCGGCACGGTAGGGCATGGCATGACTTTAATCCTTACATTCAGGAGGCAAATGCAGGAGGATCTCTGTTAACCTGAGGCCAGCTTGGTCTACATGGAAAATTCTAGCCCAGCCCTGGTGGCACAGTGAGACCCTGTCTCAAAACATACCAAAACAAATAAAGAAGGTAAATGGTGGAAGTTCAAGAGCACAGCCTCACAGAGTGGTTACTCTGCTTGCTCTTCTGGATTGTTTCTTTACCTCTTTCTATCTCTCCTCCACCCTGTGGGCTCCCCCTATATTTTAGACTACCTTACCCTTTCTCTGAAGCTTCTCTCCCCACGTGTCTGCCCTCCAAGCCAGCTTAGACAGTGTGCTTTTCCCTTTTTCTCCTCCATTTTCTTCCTCTAGGCACCAGCTGAGGTTTTACAACTTGTCTACAAAGTGGTTTTTTTTTAATTTTTAATAAAACTGTGCTTCAAAAGAGAAAACCAAGTGGATGGATGGCTCCCAAAGACCAACACTCAATGCTGACCTGACTTATATGTGTGCATCTGGGCATGCACACATACATATTTGCCCACATGAACACATACAAAGGTAAGGAGGAAAGAAATAAAGGAAGGGGGAGGGAGGGAAAGAGGGAGGGAAGGAGAGAGGGAAAGCCAGACCTGGCCTGTTATCCCAGCACTTGGGAAACAAAAATAGAAGGATCAGGGGTTCAAAGCCAAGCTTGGCTACACAGTCCAAGACTACCCTGAGTTACATGAGATTCTGTCTCAAAAGGGGGTGGTAGAGATGAAAACGACCATCTCATCCTTTCTCATGGAAACCTTATTCCATCAGAAATTACCATCATCTTCATTTGCATATACCAACTCATTTTCCCGCTCCTCTCTCCTGGTGCCCTCCCACTGACCCACAAATATGATCAAGTATCTCCCAATCTCAAGTATTGTGACATCTCCCTCTTTCCTCTATCCAGTACTCCTGTTCACTGCCCACTCTATTCATGATTGCATTTCCATCACTCTGAAACAGACTTGGAAAGACCAATTCTATGTCTGCCCAATCCTGAGGACTTGTCCTGGGTGTTCCGAACATGGGCAGTGTATCTGTAACTCACTACCAGCTGCTTCTCTATTCTGTCCTTCTGGGGTAGCTTCTGCTAAACTTTAATTATTTGGTTTTTTTGTTTTGTTTTGTTTTGGAGTGGGGCGTCAAGACAGGATTTCTCATTGTAGCTATGGACCCAGTTCTGAAACTCACTCTGTAGACCAGGCTGGCCTCAAACTCACATAGACCCACCTCCCTCTGCCTCCCAAGAGCTGGGATTAAAGGTGTGTGCCACTACTGCCCAGCTAATTGTTTGGTTTTTCAAGACAGGCTTTCTCTGTCACCCTGTCTGTCCTGGTGCTTGTCATTGCTCTATAGATCGGGCAGACCTCAAACTCAAGAGATCTGCCTGCCTCTGCCTCCCAGTGCCGGGATTAAAGGTGTGCGCCACCAATGGCAGCTTCCTGCTAAACTTTAAATGCTGTTCCACTTAAATTTCATGCTTGGCTCGCTGCTCTTCTGACTCTTGACTAGTTGGCATTTTCAAACTGAATCTCATGGACAGCTTCAGACAAATCAATCCCATGATGTTTAACATCCCTAAACTTTTTCTCTAAAACTGATTTAATCAAAGCCCTTAGCCCACTTTAATGAAATAAAAAGTCATCAGGCTTGGCGTATCACACCTTTAAACTCTGCATCAAGGAGGTAAAAATGGGTAGATTCCTGAATTTGAGGACAGCCTGGTATACATAGTGAGTTTCAAGCCAGTCGAAGCTACATAGTAAGACCTTGCTGTGTTCTGCTAAGGATGAAGCTTGGTGCTAGAAACATAATATTCCAGTCCATGCTGGGATGTTCTGAATTCAGGTCTACAGTAGGGTTGGATGGTAAGAGTAAAGACAATTTTAACAGGTATCAAAAGTAATAAGAAAAAAAATCAGTTCAACTGAGCAGTAAATCAACTTGAGGAACAACAAGCTACAGTTGAAGCTGGGTGTGCTGGGGCATGGCTTCAATCCCAGCACTCAGGAGAACTGTGAGTTCAGACTGATGTGGACTACGAGACCCTGTTTCAAAAAAAAAATATGGGGCTGGAAAGATGGCTCGGAGCTTAAGAGCACTGGCTGCTCTTCCAAAGGTTCTGGGGCTGGGCGATGGTGGCGCACACCTTTAATCCCAGCACTTGGGAGGCAGAGGCAGGCGGATCTCTGTGAGTTCGAGACCAACCTGGTCTACCAGAGCTAGTTCCAGGACAGGCTCCAAAGCCACAGAGAAACCCTGTCTCGAAAAAAAAAAAAAAAAAAACAAAAAAACAAAGGTTCTGGGTTCAATTTCCAGCACCAATTGTGGCTCACAATTACCTGTAATAGGATCTGATGCCCTCTTCTGGCCTGCAAGTGTGCATGCAGAGCACTCATACATAAAATATAAATTAAAAAAATGGAACTACCACCAAAAACAACAACAAAACAAAAAAAGAAAAAACTCTTCAGCTTCAGGCCTCAAGGCTCAGGGTGGTCTGTGACAGGCAATAAACAAGCAGAGACCTCAAACGTGCCATAAACTGATCATGGCTGCAAGGCTGCCCTCTTTTCCTTTCCCTATAGGTCACCTCGGCAATGTCACCCGAATTAACTAGAGAGCTGGAACGGCTCTCCTTCTCTTTGAATCCAATCAAGTCCTGAGTTAGGACTCCAAAATGTTCTCATGGGTACGCCTCTGCTCCTGTTAGTGCTCTTGCCACTCAGCCCACAACAGCTTTCTGAATGTGCTCCCATCACACAGCTCCCTCAGACCACTGCTCAACCACACCACTGTCTCAGAAAAACTCAGATGACTTCTAGTGTTCTCAGAACACTCTCCAGACCAGAGATCTCAGGAAACTAGGCCCTGCCTTTCCTTGGGCTTTCCTAACTGTTACCCTCAGAGAGATCACTAAGGAAAACAAAAAAAAGACAAGTTTGACTGTGTGAAAATTTAAAGTATCAAAAAACCATACCATTAGCAAAATGTAAATAATGAAATATAAAAAACAACCTGCCATGCATCCAACCAAAGATTAATAACTTACACATGAAAATAATTTCTACCAATCAGTAAGGAAAAAACATCCTAACAAGAATGTAAACAAGGGATCCTATTTTTGGAGGGGAAAAGAAAGAAAATACGTCTAGTCTCATAAACAGGGAGACAAGTGTCTACACAGGTTAGCCTTCCTGGAGAAAGGGTAGTAGTTTGTACTGAAAACTAAAAGATGCCCATATTTGGAGGCAGCCATTTAATATTCAGAAAATTGTTCTAAGGAGTTAACAGAGCAAATGTTCAAAGCCTTAAAAAATAAATTTCTTGTTGCAAGGAGGGGGCCGCTTGTTCTTCCCAGCTGCCTGGCTAGCTTATACCCAAAATAATTATACAGAAACTGTATTCATTAAAACACTGCTTGGCTCCATTAGCTCTAGCTTCTTATTGGCTAATTCTTACATCTTAATTTAACCCATTTCTATTAATCTGTATATCAGCACAAGGTCATGGCCTATCATCAAAGTTCTGGCATGTCTGACTCTGGGGGCAGCTCCACAGCATCTCTTGACTCCGCCCTTCTTCCTCCCAGCATTCAGACATCCCTCCCCCCTCTTACCTAAGTCCTGCCCTATCAACAGGTCAAGTCAGTTTCTTTATTCATTAACTAAGAAAAGCAACACAGACAGAAGGACCTCCCACAATTCCTGGTCCCAGTCATTACGTCATTAAGACAATTGCTGCCAAGATCAGAGTTCAACCCCAATGACCCACAGAAAGGTAGAGGAGGGAAAAGGAAAGAGCCAAATCTCTCAAGTTACACTATGAACTCCACATTTGCTATGGTATTGTACACACAAACACATATACACAAAAGATAAATAAATAACAAAAATTGAGAGAAAAAATCCTAACAGGAGTAGAGGTACATACCTATATAATTAATCCTAGTACTCTGGAAAGTAGGGCAGAATCGTGAGTTCAAGGCCTGCCTGTGACTACTAAGCCAAGACTCTAAGAAAATAATAATGATAAAAGCTAAAGAAAAGTCCTACAGCTGTTTTATAGTAACTATAAAATAATCCAAATGTCTAAGAATAGGAAATCAGTTAAGTAAATTGCAGTTCAACAAACAACAGGATCAGATGATGCTGCTGCCCAGGGTGCATACCAAACAGCAATCTATAGGAACATGACTAACAGTTCCTATCTTTGCCTGGTTATAGAGTTACTCATTCTACTATTATTAAGGATTAATTTATACACCAAAAGAAAATTTTAAGACTTCTTGGTTGCTTTTTTCCATATCAACCAAAAATTTGTTTGTTTTTTGAAACAAAGCCTCTATGTGGCTTGAGTGAACCTAAGTTCATGACCCTCTGCCTTGGCCACCCATGCATAGAGGGTAGGTGAGCACCACCAAGCTCAACTCAGCCAAAGACTGCATTTGAAACTAACATGCACTTGGTTGTTTCAAGTCTCCAAACACCAAATGCCACTTGAAAGTCCCTAGATGAGACAGTACACCAGGCACCACACACTGAATGATAGTGTTGCTTTAATAAATAGAAACCGAACAGAGGAGTAGCTGGGGCTATTGCTCAGTGGGAGAGTCCCCATTTAAATACACATCCGTGGTCCGAACCCTGCTACTCAAGAAAAGAGAGGGGCGGGGAGAAAATAACTAAAACAACATTGTCACAGTACCTACAGCACTGCTTTACATCAATGCCTGAAGAGTCTGTAAGGGCAGGTTACAAGAGAGGGAGGGAAAGGCATCAAGTCAAACGAAAATAGAAATACTAGGGTAAAGCTCCAAGTACTGACACTCAGCTCGTCCACACCCATGCACCTTCCTCTGCACAAGTTCTTTAATCACAAGCCAGACCCTCAAACCACCACCATGTCTCTCTTTTGGGTAGGCACCCATCTCCTATCTACGGCAGAGCAGCAGCGTTCGAGTAACAGTGTGCTTGAGGATAAAAAGACCTGGCCAGGTATTAGAGCTGGGCACTTACTCTGCTCTCATACAGCCTGCACTACATGCACATGAATGTGGAGTCAGCATGCAGCCTTCCTGGAGCACAGGGCACAGTTATTGCCAGACAGGCTCAGGAGAAAAGCACTCCCACCCCAACATGCTGTCTCTGTTGCACATACTCTAGAGACAGGAATGCATGATCTACTTCACAAAAACCCTGTCTAAATACTAAATACTAAAATGCCACAAAGTGATAAACAAAGAACCAGGAAAACTTGACCCTAATGATAAGAGTGTGTGTGTGTGTGTGTGTGTGTGTGTGTGTGTAGCTGGGCGGTAGTGGCACACGCCTTTAATCCCAGTACTTGGGAGGCAGATCTCTGTGAGCTCAAGGCCAGCCTGCTCTACAAGAGCTAGTTCCAGGACAGGCTCCAAAAATACAGAAAAACCCTGTCTCGAAAAAAAAAAAAATTAAAAAGGACGGGCAGTGGTGGTGCATGCCTTTAATCCCAGCACTCAGGAGATAGAGGCAGGCAGATCTCTGTGAGTTAGTTCCAGGACAGGCACCAAAGCTATAGAGAAACCTTGTCTTAAAAAAAAAAAAAAAAGAAAGAAAAGAAAAAGAAAAACCAAAAAAAAGGAAAAGAAAAGGAAAAAAAGGAACAAAAGTAAAATGTATCATTAAAAATAAAACAGCTCAATCAAAATATGTGCAAATTTTAACCCAACACAACCTCTAGAAAACTTTCTAGCCTCTAGAAAGGTTACAAGTATATGCATATCATCCTATTTATAAAGCTGAATGTTTCCTTCTCTTTTCCCTCCCTTCCCTCCTTCCTTTCTGATTTATATACTCAAATTCCTTCAAATTACAAAATAATCTACTGTTATTAAAAATATTGTCAGCCAGTAACAGCAATAAAAAACCTCACTTGGCATCTGCATTCCTCCCATGCAGTCATCACGTCACTGCCCCTGGGACTCTCTCCACACTCTCAGTTCAACAGCTTTGACACTTTCAGTCCAAACCCCAGGAATACACAGCCATCCTGATCCAGATCTCATCTGCCCTTCCCTCTTTCACTTTTACCTGGCATTAACTCTCATACCTCGCCCTCTCTAGATTCCTTCTTACTCTTTGCTCATTCTGTGGCTCCCTTCACATGCTTACCCATTCACGGGGCTGCTTTTCACTGAGCTTGCAGATGTACCAGGAACTACAACAGGCAAAGAGACACAGCAATAAACAAGCCAGATTCCTGCTTCAGGCAGCTGAAATTCCAGTGGGAGGAGATAAATAAAAAGCAGGAACATTAGCTGATATAGAGGCAAAACAAGCCTCAGCTAGTAGGTGTTCCGGAAGGCCATTCTGAGGTGACACTGCAGTGAGTTGAGTGACAGGAACCAGCCAGGGGAAGATCAGAAGACTGTCCCATGCAGAGGGCCAGTCAGGCCTGTGACTGAGAGGAAACAACACAATATGCTCAAAAAAGAAAAGAAGAGTAGGCCATGGAGGCGCACACCTTTAATCCTGGGGCTCAGGATGCAGAGGCAGGTGGATCTCTGTGAATATGAGGTCAGCCTGGTCTACATAGAGAATCCCAAGCTAGCCAATACTACCCAATGACACCTTGTTTCAAAAAAACAAAACAAAAAGAGAGATGAATTAATGATGAATCAGTATGACTACCAAGCACACTGGTTAACCTGGGTGTGGCAATGTATACCAGCAACCCAGTACTTAGCTGAGGCAGAAGGACTGAGAGTTTGAAGCTAGCCTGGCCTAGAAAAACTAGATAAATAGATAGATAGACAAACAGACAGACAGATAGACGGATAGACAGACAGACAGATAGACGGATAGACAGACAGACAGACAGATGATGGATAGATGGATAGACAGACAGACAGTCACAGAGCTAGATATCAGGGGTCTGCAGGCCAGAGAGGAGTTGGGATTGAATACCAGTTGTCCTCCTCTCCCTCCATCTGTCCTACTGATGATCCCAGGGAGTCTGCTCTCAGCCCGTGCTCATTCTGCAGTCAGCCTCTCTGTAAGACTCCATTCCACCTTCCATCCTTTCCTGTGGTTGTCTGACAATCACACCCAAGCTCCTCTCTAACTAGTCCTCTGGCAGCATCCTGAACTCCATCCACACTGGAGTTTTGTTGGCCTTCCTGCTAAACGGTCCTCAACTAGTCAGTTATAATGGCTCACATTTGCAATCCCAGAGCTTAGGAAAATGGGCAGGATGATTGGCATGAGTTCAGGGGCCGCTTGGGCTACAAGTGGGTTACAAATCAGGCTAAAAACAGTGTCTCAAACAAAGCAAAAGCAAAACAAAATAAAGTGAGATATCCCAAAGAAAAGTAATTGTCTTTCCTTTGAATACTATTTTTACTTTTCTTAAATGATTTTTTATTATTTTTAACCAACAACAACAACCAAAAAAAAAAAAATCCATCATGACTCAGCATCTGTCTTCTTTCCAGGGGAATTCAAATGAATTATATAAAGGGGGGGGGGCAGTCTGGGCAGGTGAGTGCCAGGAACTAACCCCCATCTTCTCACAGAGCAATCCATACTTAGCCATCTCTTCAGCCCCTCTCCATCCTTACTAATGCCATTATCTACCCAGCCACACAAGACAGAAACCCAAACTCTAGTTAAATTCATGGTAAAGGGAAACAAGGAAGCCAAGTGGACCAAGATCAAGCAGACCAGCATGCTGATTACAACTTTGCTGACAGAGAAGGCTCTCAAGAAGAGAGGAAATCAAATCAGTGTTTCTCTCTCCTCCCTTTCCTCACCTAGGGGCTTATGGAAATGTATCAAACTCCAGCTCAGACAGGTTATATCAATACAAAGTAAAATAAGTATTCCCTCGTGAAAATAAACCTTATACAACCAAATATTAAGAATGACCTATTCAGAGACTGCTAACCAGCTACATGCCAGGCCTATGCTGAGTGTTCTGCATATAGCCTTCCAGCTAATCTCACAAAAACCCAGGCTTTGCATTTTAAGAGTGAGGAAAGTGGATCTTAAGAGTCAACCAACATCACAGGAACAGTTAATAAAGTGAAGAGCTGCCTACCTCTAGTGTCCATGTGTGTAACCCCAAACCCCATGGTACTAGCCAAAGAAGGTACAAAGCAAAAATCTAGCGGCACCCCCTCTACTCCAGAAGGGCAGGGAAGCACATAGCATTGGAAATCAAGTTTTCCCAAACACTGCTGAGCTACATACACTCTCTGGTCAAGTCAAGATTTTTTTTCACAGTCAAAAGGCCTAATAGAATCATCTCTTTCAGTAGAACCCCACCAACCCGGCCCTACTCAATTCTACATCAACGTTTCCAGAATGCTAAGGAGAAGGGGCTAAAGGCCTAAGGAACAGGATTAGGTTACACCCAGGGAAAACTAAACAATTCTAAAGACTTGTGATAGCAGCAACACTCTGGCACTGGCCAGATTAGCCAAGCAGAGAAAAAGCCAAATCAGCAAGAGCTAGAGAGCAGCCACCTCCACCTGCACAGTCCATAGCACCAGACTCCTATCTTCTCCCTGTCCTCATAGGTACTAGACACCACCTAAACCTCATATTCACAGAATGACAAAAGACAATTACCTTTCCTTCACACCAACAGGCCCAGTGCAATAGCTATCAATGACCTTGTACACCAAGCAAATAGCACAGCAGTGGACTGCTTTCCAGGACTCAAGGTCTAGGTGAAAACGTTGCTATTTTAGATCACTGTAACTCCTGATGATAATCTGGCATCAACGCCAAGCTCAGTCCTCTCAACAGAACAGGGATTCCATCAGCTCTGGGCCCAATAACCCCTCAACTGTTCAGAAGTCATAAGTAATGCTTCAGTTGGTACTGTCATCCATTGTCTGTCTGCCAATGTTAATCCAATCTAAGGAAGGAAAGGACAGCTCAAGCTGAGTCAACCATAACTGACCTCACAGGAAACTCCAAGGTTTTTTAAAATACTGTTAAAATTACATTATTATTTTCTGTATATATGTATGGGCAGGCTGACCAACTCAAAGGATGAAGCAGTCAGAGGACAACCAGGATAAATGAGTTCTCTCCATCCACTATGTGAGTCTGGGAATTGAACTCAGGTTGTCAGGGCTAACAAGGAACATCTTTATCTGCTGAGCCTTCATGCTGGCCCAAGTTTTTATTATTGTCAACTTCGTTTTAGCCCTGCAACTTGCCTTTTGGCACTGTGGAGACTTAATTCAAAAGGACTCCTGTTTGTCACAATAGGGCAGGTATCTCTGTCATCTAGTAGGATATAGCTCCTTGCCTAGGACTCATGAAGACCTGGTTCACTCTCCAGTTAAAAAAAAAAAAAATACAAGACCCCCCCTACCCTCAACAAAGAATTACCCAGCCCATAATCTCATTACTACCAAGGTGGCACAACATGATGTGGAGACCAGCGTGGTAAGAAAAGAGCCAGTATGGCTCAGAGCATCCACTGCGTGTGACTTCAGGCAAAGGTGTACTTTTAAAATTCACTGTCTTAAGCTGGGCAGTGGTGGCGCATGCCTTTAATCTCAGCACTTGGGAGGCAGAGGTAGGCAGAGCTTTATGAGTTCAAGGCCAGCCTGGTCTGCAAGAGCTAGTTCCAGTACAGGTTCCAAAGTTATAGAGAAACCCTGTCTTGAAAAACAAAAAACAAAACAAAATAAAAAAATTACTGTTTTAGAATCAATAAAATCAGCAACTTTACTTACTATTTTAAAACCCTTAACTCTCTACATAAAACTAAGATCTTATAGGGATAAAACTACTAATCCCAAAAAAGTAAGATGACCGGTCTTGGCAGGTCCTTGCTGAAGTCAGGGGTGATAGTATTCTAACACTCACTAATATAGATTTAGAACTTAAAATTTCTCCCCAAATCTTTCCTCCTCAATGCTGTGGTTTGAATATGTTCATCCAAAGTCTATATGCTGGGTTCCAGTCACCGGGATGGTGGTATTTAGAAAGGTGATGATTCTTGAGGGAAACGCCTCAGAAATGAGAGGAACGCCCTTTACAGAGGCGCCAGAAAGCCATGCTGACCATCCCTTCCCATGAGAAAACTGAAAAAGCAAGCAGTCTGCACCCAGATGAGAGTCCTGGCCAGAACCCCATTATGCTGGCTCTCCGGTTATATACCTCCAGCCTTCAGAACTGCGAAATAAACTGATTTGCTTGCAAGCTACCTAGTTTATGGAATTCTATTTCAACAGCCCAAAGAGACTTAGACAATGAGTAACCCTAAAAGACTACACAAGTATTCCCAGACTTAAAAAAAAAGCTCACGAAAAGATTTATTTGAGAAGGGCTCAAAAGTGTTATGGAATGGGCCAAGGGTACATATTCATTGGTGGAGAACATGCCTAGCCTAGGGTATACAGGCTCCATCCCTAGTACTGACCAAAAAAAAAAAAAAATATTATTGTTATGAAAAACAATAGTAGGCCAGGTCAGGCATGATACCCACAACTTTAATCTCAGCACTCTAAGAGGCAGTGGCAGATCCTCTGTGTGTTAAGGTCATCCCTGGGCGACATACAGAAACACTGTCTTAAAAAAAAATAAAATCAGAAAAAGACATTAATACAAGGGAGAATTTTTCTGAAAGGATCCTGCATTGGCAGCTTGTAGACCTGGGTCAAGTTCTTTTGTCAGTGTAGCTTTGGAAGAATCATTTAACCACTCCAGCTACTGTGTTCTCACCTGCACAAAAATAGATGTCCTCCTTACCTCCTTGGGATGTCATAGGAATGAATGAGAGTGCAGACACTGTTACTGTAAGAGTCAGCAAGACTTACCGAGCATTTCAGCTACATCTGAGCTGCCACACCTAATGAGTGACAATAGAGACGTCATAAAGACCCAGCTCTGCCTGCCTAATAGAAACATGATTAACATCCAAGAAGCAAGAGAATATGCCACTAAACACTACCCACTGCAGTACTGGGTGGAGTGTGTGGCACAGTCTCTAAGTTCTGAAGGGGTGGAAGGGGAGAGAGCAATGAGCACTGAAACACAATAAAGACTGCTTGTCCAAGTCTTTTACTGTAATCCATCTTTTAAGGAACAATGTTTTAGGTAACACCTTGAATTAAGCAAGTTTGAGGCGCTCTATCTTCTCTTTCAAAGTAGTGGCAAGTACCTTCCATTCCGAGAAACAAAAATGACTGAGGACCACCATTCTAGGCCAGTGCTCTTCAGTGTATCCAAGACAATCCTCTCAGGTACAGAAAGGAAAGATAGACCTTTATTTATATTTAATCTCATCACAGAAAATAAGATTTTCAAAAAATGACAACCCAAAAACTACAGAAAATATTTGCAAATCCTCTTCTCAAAGGATTAGTATCCAGAATGCAGAGAATTTCTAGGCCTCAACAAATAAGTAAACAAATGATTCAAAAATAGGCAAAGGACTTAAACATTTCTTCAAAAAGATATACAAATAGATAATAAGCACATGAAAATGTTCAACATCACTAATCATTTGGAAATGCAAATCAAACTATGATGAGACACTATTTAATACCCATTAAGTCAACTACCATTGCAAAAAGATAATTAAACTAGGCCTGGTAGCACATGGTGACACAGACCTGTCCTCCCAGTTCTAGAGAATAGGTAATGTTCAATGTCAACTTGGGCTACCCTGTGTCTAAAATAACAATAATACATCTGGACATAGTGGTACATACCTTTAATTCCAGCTCTGGGAGACAGAAATAGGCAAATCTCTTTGAGTCCAGCTGTAAGTTTGAGGCCAGCCTGTTCTATATAGTGAGTTCCAAGCCAACAAGAGCCATATCTGAGACCCTGTCTCAAAAACTAAAACTAGACAATAAATAAAACAAAAATCATAATAATTAGCCAGGTGGGGTGATGCATGCCTGTAAGTCAAGCATGAGGGAGGTTGAGGAAATAGGATCTGGAGTAAAGATTATTCTCAACTACATCCAAGGCCAGCCTGGGCTACATGAGACTTCAACTCAAAAAAGAAAAACAAAACTCTGGGGCTGGAGAGACCCTCAGCAGTTAAGAATGCTTGCCTTGCAGAGGATCAGAGTTTAGTTCCCAGCATCCATGTCAGATGGCTCACAACTGCCTAATAACTATTGCTCCAGTGGATCTAGTGAACTCTTCTGGATTCCATGGGCACCCCACACTGGGCATAGGTTCAAACACAAACACATACATACACATAAATAAAATAAAAATAAATATTTAAGATAAAAACTATCAAAGGAGTTAACTAAGATGTTGATAGCATGTAAGGCTGACAGAACACATGACAATTCCTCAAAGAATTGATAAAAGAATCACCAGAGGCCCAAAAGGATGACTCAGCAGGTAAAGATGCTTGCCACCAAGCCTGACAACCTGAGTTCAATCCCTGGATACCATGTGGTATAAAAAGAAGAACTCGCCGGGCGGTGGTGGTGCACGCCTTTAATCCCAGCACTCGGGAGGCAGAGGCAGGCGGATCTCTGTGAGTTCGAGGCCAGCCTGGTCTACAAGAGCTAGTTCCAGGACAGGCTCTAAAGCTGCAGAGAAACCCTGTCTCGAAAAACCAAAAAAAAAAAAAAAAAGAAGAACTCCCACTTGTTGGCCTCTGACTTCCATATGTGTACTGTGATGCATACATAACCCCATGCTAAAATAAAAAATATTTTTTTAAAAATTCCCATATGCCCCAGTAATTCTGTATATACCCCCAAAATAGTTCAATGCAGTTTTAGAGAAAAATTTCCACATCCATGTTCATAATACTGTTCACTATAGCTAAAAGGTGGAAGCAATTCACTAGCCCATCAACAAACAAATAAGCAAGTAAAATGTAAAATGTATGCACAATAGAATATTATTGAGCCTTAAAAAATAAAAAATAAGCTACAACATGGATGTTGAAGATATTATGCTAAGTGAATAAGCCAGGCACAAAAAAGCAAACAGTCTACGATTCCATTAGGGGTACTTAAAAGTATTTGTTAAAAGTAATAGAGACAGAAAGTGAAGTGGAGGCTACCAGAGAGAGGAGAGGAGAGGAAGGGAGCTAGGCTAGTGGTACACAATTCCAGTTTTACAAGATGAAAGCACTAAGAAGGAAGATGGAGTGGTGGCTACAATTTATGAAGGCAGCAAACAAACACCATCCAACTGTGCACTCAAATAGTAATGTGAGCAGAATTTTCTAGGTATAGTTTTTAATTTTTTTTGTTTTGTTTTGTTATTTGAGACAGGCTCTGGCTGCCTAGAACTCACTTTGTGGACCAGGCTGACCAAAAACTCACAGAGATCTGCCTGTCTCTGCCTCCCAGTGCTGGGGTCAAAGATGTGAGACAATGTCCAGCCTGCAAGGTGTGCTTTTACCTCAGTTCAAAATGGAAGAAAAACAAAGAAAAAGCCCTGGGCACAGTAGTCCAACTCTCTGTGAGCCCAGCACTGAGAAAGTGAGCAGGGTGATCCTAGGTCATCCTGAGCTACTTAACAAGCACATAGGCAGCCTTGACTACAAGAGACTGTCTAAAACAAAAAGGAACCAAACAAAACCCAGAAAAACTAAGATTTTTATCTTTATTAATATTTAATGACTAATGCCTGAAACAGTGTTCCCATTCACTTCCGTGTCTCACACCAAAAGGCTAGTGGTGGCAGCTTTTCACCCATAGTATCTGGGAGATACTATGTTTCATGTGGGTTTAGGTAAGTGGATTTACTAAACACATTGTTTTAAGTGAATTAATAACCCTCATAAAACAAAGAGACTTAACAAGATTTCTGGAAGGAAACCTTGGATTAAAGACAGTGCAAACAAGAATGGCCTGTCATGTCTCTCTGGTATACTTTCCATCGAGAACATTACAAAATGGCTTATAAAAATAATTCACCAAAACTTTGCTCTCATTTAAAAACTGGATTTATATACACTGCGATGATGATGAATCTCACCTTAAGCATACACCACACTTTCAGATATTAGCAAATAACAAAAGCAGGACATGAGCATGACTCCCACACAAGTCCCACAGATGAGGGGCTGGCATGCTTTAATGTGATAGTGCTATTCTCTCCATAGTTTAGAGACTGCCCACTTACACCACCCAACAGGCATTTCTGTGATGAGAAACTAGTCTTATATTGGTCTGTCTAAAACTGAAAGCTCTAGTCACAGGTGGTTTTTCAGTAACTAGCATTTAACTGGTGTGTCTGAAGTGTTAAACTGTTATTTTGTTTAATTTTGGATAATTTAAACAGCTATCTTTTGAGGCTACTTTAGTTGACAGCACAGGCATAGGCCACAATTAGATTACTACCTCGGTCTCCAAACATACAGCTTTGGCCATGTTAGCCCCTCTGCTGACAATGTTTTCCTGATCTTGTCCATCTGGCAGTAAGTTCTCACTTTTCAAGACATAATTTAAATGTCACTGTTTGGCTTTCCCTGGTTGCTCACCCCACACAAGACAACTACTCTGCCAGGCCTGAAACCTTCACTCTTTCCCAGGCTCCATCTCAACAGGTATAGCAATTTCTCCCAGATCTCAGCTCACAGTCACTGTGAGTTCCTGAAGGCAGACACCTGGCACACACAGCATCTGCTCAGTAGCACTCACTGGGTAAGCAGGAGGTGAACAAGTTCCATCCCAGGTCACACCATAGACTATAGCAAGCGCTTGCTACTTCTCTGGCTAGACTGCCTCACAAGCAGACTCAGAAGGCACCTGTTCTTCCAAGAGCACCACACAGAGGTGGACGTTAGTCCTAGTCCCTTTTCTAAAGTGCTAACTTTCAAAGACCACAAGCTAAAATACATTTTCAATTGTTTCAATGTTATTAAGTTGCCCACCAACTTGGCTACCAAACCACATACAGTAGAAGCCCCCCACATGTTCTCCCACTTGGAACCCACGTGTTCTCACTGCATCTCTCATCAAACAAGCTTGATTTTGTCAGACAGACCAAAGGAGAGCTCTGACCATAGCGACCGCATACTCTGAACTTCATTTCTGAATTCTTAATTTGGCTATATTTAGCAAAGCTATAACTGTCATCATGCCCCAAACCAGGAAGACACCATTCACAAACCACCCCCTGAAAATCTGCATTGCCTGTAAAAAGCCCAGACTTCCCAGCAGGCAAAGTCATCTGAAGTAGAAAGGATCAAAGTGGTATCTGCATCAAGGGAGGGACTCAGGAGCATCTAACTAATCTCTTGTAGAAGGAGCGGTGGGCTGCGTCCCGCCACCCGGCTAGCTTTACACCCGAAATAACAACACACAAACTGTATTCATTTAAACACTGCCTGGCCCATTAGTTTCAGCCTCTTATTAGCTAATTCTCACATCTTGCTTTAACCTGTATTTAGTAATGTGTGTAGCACCACAAGGTGTCTTACCAGGAAAGAATCAGCATGTAGGACCTGGCAGCTGGCTCCATGGCATCTGTCTCAGAGAGGAGAGGCATGGCGTCTGACTAACTTCCTTTCTTCCAGGAGAGGCATGGCGTCTGACTAACTTCCCTTCTTCCCAGCATTCTGTTCTGTCTACTCCACCTATCTAAATCCTGCCCTATCAAAAAACCAAGGCAGTTTCTTTATTAACCAATGAGAGTCCTCCATCAATCTCTTGGCTTGGAGCTCAAGGGTCCCCATGAACCATTTCTTCCCTTTCTCTTCTGCTCTAGTCAAACATCTTAGCTGCCCTGTGCACTCTTCTCTAACACTGATAACACGTGCAACACACACACACACACACACACACACACCTGCTTCTGCTTGACTTCTTGCCTCTTATGACACCTCTGAGACATCCTTCTGTGCTTTAGCACAGGGCTAGGGCACAGTAAAGGAGCAAGTCCATACTTCGTAGCTGTTTAGTAGTTCTTTGAAGAGCACAGAGCCACTGAATAAAGTGAGCAGTAAACACAACAAAATATATATATATTGGGGAACAAATGTACAAGAATCTCATTCCATCCACCTCCAAACACACACACCCTTACTTCCTCTCCTTGAACCTGGAAAGGAAACTGGTACCAAACAGTGACATTACACTGGTCAGTATTCCTGAGACTCATCTTGCATTTCACCACTCCACATTTTTGCACATGTCATTCCTTCTTGCTAGGAGGCCTTGGGGAACATGGCTGGTACACTTGCTGTGTAACTGCCATTCCTGTTCATATCACCTTTTTCTCCCTATCATCGCTGAACGACAGGACATTTATTCCAGGATTATTTGTTATCTGCTGGTCTCAGTCCATGACCCATCAAACTTTCTTCTGGAATCTAATGCAGTGCCTGCCACAGAAAAGCACAAATAAATGGCTCACCAGGTGAGTGCACACATGTACTACTGAGACATTTAGAGCTGTGTGCTATATGTGGGCTTTTCAAGTCTTTCTTCCTTGCTCTGCAGATAGGGGAAATTAGGGAAGCTTCTTAATAGTCTGAGTTCACACCAGGCCCAGACCTGCATTCTTTTTGTGCAGGTGAGAACATTCTGTGAGGCCTCCTAGTCTACCTTCTACAGAAGTGATACAACTCTGGAATGCTGCCTTGGGCACAGCAGGTATTCAATATTTTCTTAATGTTTAGAGTTTTGATAAAGGCTTTATATAGCCAGGAAGTATGACAAAAGTACTGCTCCTAAGCACTGTGCTAATCTTCCCAACGAGCTCATTCTAGAAGCTTAAGCCAAATCTTCCCTTGCCATCACATGTCTAAACTCAGCAGGATTGATCATCTCATTCAGGCATCCTCTAGTACTAAGAAATCACTTGGCCTAGAGATGCTCATATCCCTTTAGTTCATGGCAGAGAGGCTCACCTTCCTCCAGACAACCAAGTGCCTGCAGGACTAGTTAGAGAGCCAGTCTAGAAAGACTGCTGCTGGAGACGGCAGTCCAGCATTCTCCTCTTCTCTAGCACCTGATTCTTGAGTCCTAACAGTCCCTTACTGTGAAACACACACTAATACTCACAGTGGGGAAAAGGAAATTGTGAACAGGATGTGGTGGTGATCAGGTCTGTGTTTGAAAACTCCCACAGTCACCACCGTACACTGCCTGGGCCACTGCTTGGGGAATTGGCATATAACTCATTATCCTTGAGCAACCAGGCTGGGACTGGTAGACAGGTCAGAGCCTTGAGGACTCAGAGGACTAGGAAAGAGGCAATGCTACCCAAACAATACTGGAAAGAACATCTGATTCAGCCCCAACACAAAAGGGGAGGCTAGCTAAGCTAGTTTTCACCCTGCTCTCCACTCACCTTTAACTATAAATACACTGTTTATATTTAACTATAGCTACCACTTATTGAATTTATCACTTCCAAAGTGATAAATTCTTTATATATACTATCACACTAAATCCTCAATACCACCACAGGGCAGTGAACTCAGACTTTAGCTTACATCAGCATCTCTCTGGAACTTATTAAAGTCCCATACCCATAGTCTACAGAGTGAGGTGTGAGATCTTCATTTCCAATACACTCTCTTGTGGAATAGCATGACCTAAGTTGTATAAGTGGGGAAGGAAGGAAGGTAGGAAGGAAGGAGGGAGGGAGGGAGGGAGGGAGGGAGGGAGGGAGGGAGGGAGGGAGGGAGGGACGGAGAGAGGGAAAGGAGAGAGGGAGGGAGGAAACAAAAGATCCAGAGGGCCAACAAAAATGTTTCAAGCAGTAAAGACACCTGTCACAAAAGCCTGACAACGTGAGTTCTAGCCCCAGAACCCAGGTACTGATAGGAGAGAACTAACATAATAATGTTGCCCTCCGACTTCTTTCTCTCTCTCTCTCTCTCTCTCTCTCTCTCTCTCTCTCTCTCTCTCTCTCTCTCACACACACACACACACACACACACACACACACACACACCCCAGTAATAATAATAATAATAATAAATTTAAAAAAACAGATCCAGGAAATGGTGAGATGGTTCAAAGGGTAAAGGCATCTGCTACCAAGCCTGAAGACCTAAGTTTGGTCCTCAGGATTCATATGGTGGAAGGAAAGAACCAACTCCTGAAAGCTGTCCTCTGACTGCAGCATGCATGCTGTTGCATATGCACACATACACACACGCATACACACACATGCACTGTAAAAAATTTTAAAAACAAAAGCAGATCCAAATATTGAACCTAAATCTGACTATGCAATCAGTGCCCATACACACACTACTATATGTGCAAATGTATTTCTTTTCATCCTACATTGACTGGCAGCTCCCTAAAAGCAGTTATCAGAGCTGGGGATGTAGCTCAGGGGCACAGAAGGCCAGCATGATCCACAGCACCTCAAGAAAATTTATCGGCTAATTAAAATAAAGGCAGGCATCATACTTTAGAGTTTAGACCCTTCACCCCCTTCAAAACTTAGTAGTGTCTTTGAACTCAGTAGGTACTACATAAATACTGACTCCTACATAGTCACATACTTCAAAGGCCACACATAATTCAAGCTCAATCATAGACAAAGAATTTGCCAGACCAAATTTTAAATGCTACTCTCACGCACAGCCTCGGCCCATGTTGTCACCATCCTGGCTCATTCCATAAAACCGTTCTTGGCTCCCTAACACTGAGGGGCCCTAAGGACAAGATTTGCAGCTATTGCACCCTAGTTTACTTTCATAGTGACACTAATCATATCCCCATTTTCCATTTCTTAAAACATTTCTGAAACTCTAACATCTAGTTTAACATCATGTCCAAGACACAACCTGCCACATCTTAGGCACTTTGTTAACTGTTGGTTGAATAAATAAATGAATGAATGCACAGTTGCAAGCCCTAAGTTCTACTTTTTAAAATATCATAATGCACAATGCACAGTTCAGGATGAATTCCAGGGCAGCCTAGAAAACAAAGACCAATTTTGTGTTTTCTCTTTCCCATCACTCTTCCAAGACTCACAGAACAGGCAATGCTTAGGGCAACACATGAGAAAACACCCTAGCTGGAAAAAAATGCTCCTGGGTGCTGAGGCCAGCAGAGAGGAGGGAAGCGCTCTGTGGCCTCATCCTCCTGCTCTCTCCACACTCCACCCACTGCAGTCAAGGACTTTGGCTAAGGGATAAGAGTCAGCTCATATTCCAAGGTACAGATCTGGCAGCAGACACAGAAGCATCTCCCACCCTGCACCAGAGTCCTCGAAGAAGGGTCCAGAAAGGATGGTGACTCAGGCCCAGATTAAGTCCAGTTGAAGCAGTACTAAGAATGAAAAAAAGCAGTCATTTCAAAAGGAAATTTATTACCATATATCTCTTTAAAATTGGGCTCTTTAAGTACGGGCTTCAATCCTATTCTCAGAAACTGGGTCTCACAAATCCAGTGCTTACACAAACTGAGTCAAACACAGCTTCTCCCTCCCCAGCCGCCCATCCACCACCCCACAACACTCACCATGACAGGCATTTCCTAGGCCCAGGTAGGGATCCTTGCTTCAGGCTCAGCTTGCAAACGCCTCCTTTGCAAAGGGGCCTCTTAGCTTTCATCCACTTCCCCAGCTAATAAACTATACCCTTCCACCATGTTGCCTTCACTGAAGCCTCCCCCATACTCAACCCCTGGCAGTCTGTAACACAACCTATAGTAGGCTGGCCCTATCCAATTAGTTTGAATTGCTTCATGCCAAGGAAATCGCTGCTTTTATCAAAAATAAAAGCACTCTAAGTAGGCAATGAGCTGTGAAAACTATCAGTCTGGCATAATTATGAAGGTCGAGGTTAAGGTTAGCAGAGGAACACTCAAAAGATTTCCCTAAAGCCTGGGGCATGAGTACAGATACACAAATGAACACACACCAAGAGAATCGACACAAGGATCTGAATAGCAAGAAAACTAAACCACAGCCACCCTTAAGTAGTTCTTAAATAGAAACTAAAACAGGAGAAAAGAGGCCTAGGCGACTGAGTTCAAAACAATCTCATTCACTTATGATTTTTATCTTAGCTACATCCTGGGGACCTGATTTCAGTTGGGTGAAGAAACATGTCTAGTCAAAGAACCAAAAAATGCATTTCCATCACCAGAAAAATCCTCTTTGGATACTTACTCAGAGAAATGGGAAAGTTGGGTAGAAGAAACCCTTCTCTCTTTTTAAGATCTCCCCATCCCCACCCTTCGGCCTCCACACCAGAATTTAAAGTTTCAGGGAAATGGCAAGAGCCCACCACCAGGCATTTGATGTCACTTATACTTCACACATACGTTTTCTCATCTGATCCGCATAATTCAGTCAAAGGAGGAGGTTTCTCCGCGCTCCTCCCCCCCCCCAACTAAAATAAAAGGCCACTGAGGTAAACAATTTGGGCAATACTGCCCCCAAACCCTGTCAATTCTCACTCCGAGTTTGAAATCTCTCAAGGACAATGACTCGCAGGGAAAGTGCAGGGGGAAGGGAGGGTCAGTTGGTCAAAACCCATTCATACAACTAGAAACCAGAGTCTTGCCACATCAGCACATGAATTTAATTCACCGCGCACTGGTTTCCAACGTACCTTCCGCCAGCACTTCGTCCACAGTGACCTGCTGCCGCCCGATGCCAAAGACCCTTCCGATGTAGCCACTGCCCAGGCCTGAGCTGCTGCCCCCTCCTCCGCTGGAGCCTGAGCCCAGGCCAGAGCTGCCCTGCTCCCGCCTGGAGTCGAAAAACTTCTTCATCTTTCCGATAGGAAACGCCAAGGCAAAATGCCGATGGTTTCTCGGTTAGTATTTGTTGTAAAGAAAAGAAATCGAAGGATTTCTTCTCGGGTTTCAGCCCGGAGCAGAGCCACGGGAATCCGGCCGTGGGGTGGGGGCTGAGGGACGGCGCCTGCAGGAATACACTGTCAATCGCGCGACGGGTCCCCTCCTTCTCGGAGAGCGATCGTTTAAGTTTAAACCTGCGATGACAGAGGCAGAGAGGATGAATCAGTAACACACTCCAGAGCCCAACTGCCGGGTCCTAGGGGAAGCAAAGGCCGTCATCCAGAGGAAACGCTGCGTGCATTTTCTTTGGGAAAGCCCTGGAAACGCACCGGCCCCCAGCCCGGACCCCCGCCCCGGACCCCGAGCCCGGACCCCAAACACCCACTAGAGGCGGCTCGGCACCGAGCCCAGCTACCAGCCCCGCGACATGGCCACGGCCGCCGGCCTGCGACGCGGAGGAGGCGGCGCTGCCGCAGAGCCGGGGCAGCTTAGGCGCCCGCCCGCCAGCTGATCCCCGAGCGCCGCGCTGAGGCCGCCCCTCCCCCGCGCGCGCGCCCGTCGGCTCCGACCACACACCCGGAAGTGACCTGCCACCGGAAGTGCCTCTCAGGGTAGCGCTACCACTGCTCAGGGCCGCCTCTGGGAAACCAGCTATAGCCACAGACCGAAATAAGTCGATGTCAAGAAAGGGACCAGAGGAGGGGATCTCGGTCCAGAGACACTTGGAAGAGAACGTTGCTATTGCCCGGCCGCTGCGCACCCTGGGAAAGGTAGTTCGGTGCAACCTGGCATCTGGACTACAATTCCCAAAATGCCCCGGAAGCGGGCGCACCTTCGGACGCGGCCTCCGAGGCCTGAAGATGGTAGTGCAGTGGTGCAGAAGTGGGGCTTCGAGTATTTAAACATATTCGGTAAAGACACCAGAGACTAGTTTCCCAGCTGCATGTCCCACTCTCTGGAGTCATTTTATCTGACTTGGCCTCGTGGACCGAGGCACTGTGGGAATTGTGGTTCGCACGGGTCCGGATTGACACCTGAAGGACGCGGCTTAACTGCCTCGCCCCCAGTTGTACTTGGGAGTTCCTCGACGTCATGGGAGCAGAGGTACTGAAGGCAGGGGGTGGGGGAAACATGGTGCCAGCAGGGAGCCAAACGGAACCCGGGTGCTGATGGAAGCAAAGCTGGTGTCTTCCCTCCTCCGACTACGACGAGAACTCCTGGGAAACCCGCGAGTCGGAAAACGAACTGCGGGAGGCCCAATGCTGGGGGCGGGAGGGGATCTAGGGACCAGAACACAGTCCACCCTAAGGTTGCACCCCAAATCCATGGCTCTCAGTGGACCCAGACCTGCCTGGTCCTCACCAGACACATTTATGCGGGAACTTTAGACACACCTACTGCTTTCTCTTCGAGACTCTTTCACTGAAAGATGCAGGGTTTACTTGGTACCGCCTGGGTGAGGATAGGGTACAGAGCTGTGTGATTGGCATCTGTCAAATGCTAAAGATTTGGAAGGGAACTGAGACCTTCTCCGTTCCTAGATTGCCTCAGAGGCGAGCCAAATCCCTAACTCTCCTAACCCCTCCCCCAAGAAATACATGGGTTTTCTCTTCTTTGAATATAAATTTTTCTCCTCCACCTGCTCGCCCCACTTCTTAATGATGCAACCGCCCTCTTGACTTGCAATTCATTTCTGCTTCAGGCACTTGAGGAAGATCTAGAAGGATGCCCCCAGGAAAGAAAAAGATGGCTCTTGTCTAATCTGAATATATTGAGCTGGGCTGGGCTGAGGGTGGCTGTTGCGGTTTCTTGTTTCATGTGGTGCCATAGTCATCTAGCTCCCTGGCGAGAGATAGCATCTTTCCTTCTTGAGAGAGCTAGTATTGCCACTTGAGTTCACACAATCCCGTAGCCACCCTCGGAATGAGACTCAGCACCTGCTGAGCATCCCCTTAACACAGCAGCCCACGAGGTGTGTTCGCCTCACCTTCCTTAAAAGGCTTGATTTCTGTCTAAAGAAGCTTGGCATGAATCTTAAAATAGATGGGAAATCGTGTTTGGCTTCTAGACCCTCGTCTTTCTGAGCACACATTATCTTTGACTGACTTAAAGGGTCTGTTACTCTATCCATCAGGCATTGCTGCCTTATCGGGTTTTACTCTTCACTTTCCTGGTGCAGACCAGGTTTTCACAAATCTCAAGCCTAACTTCAGACCTTCAAAGCTTTCCAATGGCGGTAAGGCAGCTAACATCATTTATTATGTCCATACTTGGGTGATAAACCACTGTTTACAGAAGGGGGCTGGCAACAATCATTCTTGGGATTTTATTTACTTATTTATTTATTTTGTATGTGTGTGAGAGAGGGGGGAGGGAGGGAGACTCACTGGTAGCTTTGGCTGGCCTGGAACTCATGCTGTAGCCTAGGTTAACCTCAGACTCATAGAGAACTGCCTGCCTCTGCCTCCCAGGTACTTGGCCCTATTTTTTTTTTAATGTATAGCTTGATCTGAGGGAGGAGGTTTAAAAATAAATAAATAAAATGACTATGAGACTAGATTTATTACTTTGCATTCTTTTAAAGACTAATATTAATAGCAATTATAAATCCAGTTGTTCTAGTTTTACATATATTGGGTTATTTAACCCTCACAATAACCTATGAAGCAAAGTACTATTATTAAGATCATTTTAAAGATGAAGAACTGAAAGCACGAAGATGGACAATTTGCCCAAAACCACACTGACAGCAGCAGCGATGCCAAGATTCAAACCCAAACAGTTTGGCTTCTGAGCTCAAAGCTAAATTGCTGTGGGATAATGCTCTTGTACCCTGTAAAGATCTATCCCTTGTTTTGGTTTAATAAAACATTGATTGGCCAGTAGCCAGGCAGGAAGTATAGACGGGGTGACCAGACTAGGAGAATTCTGGGAAAGAGGAAAGGCTCAGTGATGTGGGAGTCCCCTCTCTATGTGTTGCTTTTCTTGGTTAATGAATAAAGAAACTACTTTGGTCTGTTGATAGGGTAGAACTTAGGTATGCAGGGAAGACAGAACTGAATGCTGGGAGAAGGAAAGAGTCAGAGAGATGATTCAGTCTGCAGTCACCGGCCAGATGGAGAGAAAGCAAGATGAGAATGCCTCACTGAGTAAGGTACCAAGCCATGTGGCTAAACATAGATAAGAATTATGTGTTAATTTAAGTTGTAAGAGCTAGTTAATAATAATCATGAGCTAATAGGCCAACCAGTTTATAGTTAATATAAGTCTCTGTGTTTTGTTGGGACTGAATGGCAGTGGCACCAGGCAAGACAGAAACTTCCATCTACACTCAACTGTCTGCTTAGGAGGAAGAAACTGACTAAAAGACTGAGCATAGGTAGGAATAGATATGACTCTCCATTGCTCTGATCATAGAACACTTAGATCTTGACACCCATCAACCCCAAAACCAGAGCTCACCAGTCCTTGAGAACAAAGTAATCTCAAATGAGCTGCTGTAATCTGCAAACATACACACTTTCTATAACATATTCCACCATGCCTTGGGTCCCTGTTCAGTTTTTCATCTATGTTGCCACTGCAATCAAGGGCCTCTGAGTCAAGGAACGGCCTTCTGTTTACCTCCTTAGAGATCCAACACAACCTGAGGTGGAAAGATGGACACACTCTAGATCAGGTGAGCTTGGCATGGGTCTGGGAGACACTGGATATGTTGGATTAAAGGAAACTGACATTTTCTATGCAACTATATGTTAGGTACTCTCTAAATACTTAGCTTCGCATCTTGTTTGAGTCTCAAGTTGTAGTGCCTGGAAAACTGATACTGTTGGTTGTATCAAAGTAGATCTGTTACACTATTATCTCCCGTTTTGTCTGAATACTGGAGATGGAACTAGCGCGTGGGCATGTTTCCCTTCTTAAGTTTGGAGGAAATCGTGTGCCCTGTGGCTTTGCTAAATCAGTCATTGTAGACTCCATTATAGAAATAGTATGATGTGCCTTGTCTTGTTTAGGTGTCTACTGCCATGAACAAGCACAGTGGCCACAAGCAGCTTGGGGAGGAGAGGGTTTATCTCAGCTTGCAGCCTCAGGTAACACTCAGTCACTGAAGGTAGTCAGGACAGGAAGCTGGAGGCAGGAAAGGAAACAGAGCCTGGAGGAGCACTGCCTAGTGTCTTGTCCCTTCACCAATGACTTCTCCTGGACTCTCTTCACCCTAAACTTGCTACTGCTACATGGTGCCGGCCTCACTTCTCTCCATGACCCCTTCAATCATGGGGCTTCAAATGCATCTGAGACTGCACCTTCATCGGGGCCTCTCTCCAGGAACTCCAGCCCTTCCCCAGAGTTCCAGACCTTAGCACTCTCCAGAGCCCCATCCTGCCTTCAGAAACAATACCACACAGGTGATTCCTATGCTACCAAGTTCAGCTGCCAGGATGAGATGCAACCTCCAGCTCCTCTCTGTACTGACCTGAGGAAACTCCTCCCTGAAGATTTTATCTCTTATTCACAGCTGATCCTTCAGCCACATCTGGCCAGTAGGGATCGCCCAGCAAAGCCACAGCAAAGGTCCCATTCACTTCAGCAGTTCTTTTCTTTGTTTTTGTTTTTTTTTTTTTTTTGCGGGGGGGGGGGGGTTCCTTTGGTTTTTTTTCTTTTTTCCTCGAGACAGGGTTTCTCTGTGTAGCCCTGGCTGTCCTGGAGCTCACCAGACTGGCTTCCAACTCAGAGATCCACCTGCATCTGCCTCCCAAGTGCTGGGATTAAAGGCGTGCACCACCACCAACCACAGTTCTTAATTCAAAATATCAAATGGCCCTGATAGAGTCCTTAAGAGACTCTGAAACTTCACAAGCCAAGTCTCCATCTTCTGCACTACCCTCAGGTTTATCATTTTATCCCACAACAGTTCAGTAAGCTCTGAACACTCAATGGCTTTCCCAGCCTAAAGTTCCAGAGTCCTTCCACAATCCTCCCCAAAACATGGTCATGCCTGTCACAGCAATGCCCCACTACCCTGGTATCAATGTCTGTAGTAGTAATTTTTCTATAGCTGTGATAAAACACCACGACCAAAATCAACATAGGGAAGAAAGGATTTATTTCATCTGACAGTTTATAGTTCAACGTCCAGGGAAGTCAGGGCAGGAGCCTGGAGGCAGGAACTGATGCAGAGCTGCCTACTGGGTTGCTCCCACGGCTTACTCAGGACCACCAGCCCAGGGGTCAACACCACCCACAGTGAGCTAAACCCTTGAAGCTACATCAATCATCAAATCAAGAAAATGCACCACAGCCAATTTGGTGGGGACAAAGAGATCCCCTCTTCTGAAATGGCTTCAGTCTGTGGCAGTTGACATAAAAACTCACCAGCACACACATGAAAACAGACATGAAAGGGAAGAGCAACTTTAGAAAACAGAAAAGGACCAACGTCAAAGGAGCCAGCTAAGTGAGGCATTGTTTTGAGTTTTTTCCTCTTAACTTTAACAATAGTCTATGACTTCGCTTTATCCATGTGCAAGCAGAGGCCAATGAGATTAAGATAGGTCAGTGGTTGCTGCACAAACCCATAAAGGGCAGAGCCAAAACCAGACTGACCACAAAACCCACATGGATTCTGTGCTGCTCTCTGTTGTTCCGTGCTGTGTTGCCTTCTCACAGCCCAGTGGAACTTGTCGGAAATGCGAACTGTTGAGCTCCACCCAGACCTGCAAGTCAGAGGCCTAGATAGATAGAGGCAGAAAATTCCAGTGGGTGTTCTGGTTAAGAAACAACTGGTGGAAACCAGTTCAAACTTAAAAACAAACAAACGAAAACCTCTTAAATTGGTTTTATTTTTGTCCTCTGATTAGAAATGTTTACTGGGAAAGTATAAAAAAGAAAACTGAGATTTCTTATTCAATTTCTTTTTACCATCTGTTCTATATACATATAACCAGCCATACATACATATATATATATATATATATATATATTTGTGTGTGTATGATGTATGTAGGGGGGTTTGCATATTAACATGTTAACAGGTGTACATGCACATATACGGTTCCAAAATTGATGTGGATGCTGTCCTCTACCACGTTCCACCTAACACATTGAGGCAGATATCTCTGAACACAAAGCTTGCCATTCTGGTGGTCTGGCCAACCAGTCTGCTCTGAGGATTCCCCATCTGCACCTTCTGCTTGCGGAGATTACAGGTGGGCCACTGCACTCACACAGCATCTACGTACGTTCTGAAGATCTGCACTGCTGTCCTGGAGCATGCAGGGAAAGCACTTTCCCCACTGCGACATCTCCCAAGACCACGTAAACACACTTTCAAGCTATTGTTTTGTATGTAATTACTGTTTCACATTTATGTGTTATATGCATTTAATTGTGTCCTCCATGTCACTCGGTTCTCTAAAAGCCGTACGTTAGCGGGTAGTCAGTCATCATGCTTCCACCACGCAATACTTCTGTTTTAACATGTTGCTGTTATATGTATGTTTAGAATAAATTTCCTTTTGTTTGTTGTTTTGATTTCTTCTAAGGCAATGTTTTGTTAAATGAAATATCCATGTCTAAAAGTATGATATGATATGATGTATGCTATGAATTTTGATTCTCTAGTTTTATACTAGAAAGGAAAGTTACCAGGTTGCTCCAGCTTGCTGATTTGGCTAACTATTTATTTCTTAAGTGTCTTACATGTGTTAGACCTAGAAATTTTGTTGATTATTATAATTGGCAAAATATATTTCCTGCTGGGAACCGAAGTTCCCAGGAAAAAAAAAGCCACACCTTTTTCAAAGATTCTCCAAGGCTGATTGGCTGATCAGAGCTTCCTGATTGGTCAGAGTTGGAGTATTGCATGTCTAGAGCCAAACTGTCATGGGCTACCTTTAGCCTACCTGGCAACCATTCACTGTCCATCTTCTTACCTGACCTAAAATACACGTGAGAAACCCTTTGGGATTTTTACTCAGAGAACCACTAGCTTCCAGCAACCCCTAAGCTAAGCTGGAAATCTCATCGGATAACATCTGAGGCGGCAGAGATCACAGCCCCTCCCAGCCTTGCTGTCGCCAGCCTAGCTGACCTTCCCCACCACGCATTTGAAAAGCACCTTGTTTTATGACAGTCAGCTCTGTTGCTTCCAACAATTCATGAAACGGTTACACATTAGAACATGGTATGTGGACCACCTAAATCTGTGCTCCCAGGGCATAGTCACTACCATGTGGCTCTAGAATAAACCACTTCAGATTCCTTCTGAGTTGAGAGCTGTGTTTTGCATTGTGCCGAAAGGTTCTGCCCATTTCATTAGGCTGATTAGCCCTCCTTCAGGTCACTGAGCAAGGTTGAACACCTTCATGATTTAGGGATTAAGTTTTGGTCTTACTTAGTCAATGCACCCAAAATAACCTTAAACTCACTCCATACCTAAAGCTGGCTTGAACTCTTGACTCTCCTGCCTCCACCTCCAAGTGCTGGCATCACCTTTGTGTTATTTATTTCTCACTTGTTTTCTGAAGCAGCTATTATAAGCAGAGCTCCCTGCGCCTGGCTGTCATAAGAGCTGCTCTGCTCCTTCCAGAGGGAGGGTCTCACTCAAAGGAGGTGGTTCCATAGCAACTCTTCTTTAATTTTTATTACAAACACATAAACACTCAGGCATACACATGATTAAAATCCAAATAAACCTTGAGCTGAAGAGATGGCTGACTCGGAGGTTAAGAAACGCCCCAGGGGCCAGTTGTGGTGGCGCACACCTTTGATCCTACTGCTTGGGAGGGAGTAGCAGGTGGATTTGAGGAGTGCCTGGTCTTCAGAGTGAGTGCCAGTCAACCAGGGCTACACAGTGAGACCCCAAACCAAAAGAACAACAGAAGAAATCATCTCATTCAGAACCATAGCCTCTGCTTCTTTGTGTCCTCCTTTGACTTTAGCTGCTGTAGCATCTTTTCAAATACCTGGGGGAGGTTTTTGTTGTTTTTGTTGTGGAGTATTTTTCCAAGATTTATTTTTTTACTTTATGTGTATGAATGTTTTTCCTGCATGTATGTATATGTGCCATGTGTGCAGTGCCGTGGAAGCCAGAAGAGGGCATCAGATTCTTGAAACTGGAGTTACAGATGGTTTTGAACCACCTGTGGGTGCTGGGCACCAAACTCAGGTCCTCTGCAAAAGCAGCCAGTGCATTTAACCACTGACTTCGCTCTAGCCCCTTGGCGAATTTTTATTATAGTGGTGATCTATATATCATTAGATGGCCATGCTAAAAGTTTTAGTGTTTTTCTGAGTAAAATAAGTTGTTATTGTTTTTTTTTAACAAATGTGTTGGGAGAAGTTAAGGGATATCTAGTCAGTCTTAAATGGGGTCTCACCCCTTTATGATGACATTGTTGTAGCACCAGCTGGGCATGGGGGCTCAGGTCTATAATCTCAGCAATGTTGAGACAGAAAGGTCAGGAGTTCAAGTCCAGTCTCGGTTACACTACAAGCTGGAGATCAGTTTTATTGTAGTAGTAGCGGAGGACGGGCTGCCTTCCCACCCGGCTCCGGCAAGGCTAGCTTTATACCCGAAATAATTACACTGAAACTGTATTCATTTAAACACTGCCTGGCCCATTAGTTTCAGCCTCTTATTGGCTAATTCTCATATCTTGCTTTAACCCATATTTAGTAATCTGTGTAGCATCACGAGGTGGTGTCTTACTGGGAAGGATCTTAGCCTGCATCCATCTTGGAGAGGAGAGCTATGGCGTCTGCCTGAGGCGACTGCCTGAAGCGTCTGCCCCACTGCCTTCTACCCAGCATCCTGTTCTGTTTACTCCGCCTACCTAATTTTCTGTCCTATTAAAAGGCCAAGGCAGTTTCTTTACTAACCAATGAAAGTAACACATAGACAGATGACTCTCCTCCATCATTTTATGAGACCTTATTTAAAAAAAAAAAAAAAAGGAAGAAAACAAACTCTTGTATTGATTATGTTGGCTGGACACTGAAAACATTGAAGTAAAACATGCTTGTTATAACCAACATAAAATGTAGGTTGGAGTTCCTGAAACAGTGGACTGTGCTCAGTGGCAGGCAGTGGGCAGTGATGATGGGCTGTCCCTGTCCCCTGGAGTCATATAGACTTGAGATCTCTCTTCTGTTAGTCCACACTCTGTGAGTCTTTATGGTCACAGGACACATTTTGACCTTGGGCCTGTAGTCTATGTCTAGGGAATGGCAGGAAGTTTTGCCTCAACCATGTAGAGATCAAACCCAGGACCCTGGCCAAGTCCAGCAAAGGACCACAGAACACCTGAGTAGGTGTCAGCTTGGAGCTGAGTGACTCCTGACAATTGTGCTCCGTCCACATGCATGCACGACACATGTAGAAACATTTTTTTCTTTAGATGTGTGTTTGACCTGCATGTGGGTATGGGCACCGCATGTGCCCACAGAGGTCAGAAGAGGGTATTGGATACACTGGAACTGGAGTTATAGATGGTTGTGAGCCATCATGTGGATGCTTGGAATTGAACCCAGGTCCTCTGCGTGAGTAGCAGCTGCTTTTAATCTCCAAGTCATTTCTCCAGGAAGAAATAAGTTTTAATTAAAAAAGTGAAAAGGGAACTGTTGATCATGATGCCATGACAGCAAACATTAACTGTGCACAGGCACACTGAAACCTGTGCCCTCCTCATCCTGACACTAGTGGTGGCGCCCTATCATCCACCAAAGCACATACTGGATCTCTTTGCCTGATATCTATCCTGATTGCTGAATCCCAGGCCTCACTTCTTAGGAAAGCCCAGCAATTCCTCCTAGCTCACCCCACCACTGTTTCTGAAGCTGCTGCTAGAAACCAACTAGTAATTGTGCCTCACGCCTTGCTTCCTTGCCCAAGCAGAGTTGTCTGCCAGTGGCCATCTCCCCACTATAGAATATTTTGGAGGACCAGATGAAATTATTTTAGCTGTGACTTTATAGATAGTCTTAAAGTATGATGCATGCAGGAGATGGAGAGATGGCTTCGAGGTTAAGAGAGCATAATGCAGAGGACCTGAGTTCAGTCCTGGTACCCTTGTCAGGCAGCTCACTGCCACCTGTAACTCCCTTTTCAAGGAATATGATGCCCTCTCCTGGCCTCTGCGAGCACCAGACACCCATGTTGTACACAAGCACATATGCAGGCAAACAGTGATATGCTGAAATAAAAATAAATGTGTCTTTAAAAAATAAATCTTAAAAATCAAAGTGAAGCATGCTTATGACTGTTGGATTTCAGAATGCAGCCATAATCTCGGTTCTTTACAAACATCAGTGTTGGGCCTCCTCCAAGTATCTTCCCCAGACTGTCCTTTTTGCTGGTAGAATTGTGAAACAAAAAACAGACATTAGACCATGGTAGAAATTTAGTCTTTCTTTAGTGCCTCTTCTAAAACCAACTGTGAAATATCACACATTCTGTGTGAATTATTACAGAGCCTGTCACATGTTACCATGTCACTAATTTCAAAATCCCATAATCTCATAATTTTGTAATCTCCCATGCATTTCGAAACTCACATATAGAAATTCCCGTCACAAATCTAAGTACTTAAACAAAATATAATTTCTTATAGCTTAAAATGTTATCATTATAAAACTTACATCATTGTTTCAAATGTATGCAACGAGGATTACAAACAATGCATGTGAGCCTGGCATAATCACTTGGGACTGTGATCCCAGCACTCAGGAGGTGATCCCAGCACTCAGGAGGTGGAGGTGGAGAATCAGAGCTCAAGGTTATCCTTGGTTATGTACACAGTGAGTCTGAAGCCAACCTGGGCTACAGGCGATCCTGTCTCAAGAAACAAAACCAAACCAAACAAACAGAAACTACGTCTGACAGGTTACATTACCATCATACATTTAAAGTGCTTTCTGCCAAATCTGACATGGCCTGAGCTTCATCCCCATGACCTACATGGAGGAAGGAAGGAACCAATTCCCATAGTTTGTCCTCTGACCTCTACACAACACAGAACAAATAAATGTAAGAACATGATTTGAAATTAAAATACCAAATTATTCTATAATAGAAATTTCATATTGAAACATGTATTTCACTCCCACCAACATCATATTCTAAAGCAATATAATTTTAAGTTACAAATTCTTTCATTGCCTGCATCAAGATAATTGTAATAAAACAGGGACATGCATATAAATTTAAATTTTTAATTTCCTGTGAGTTTAGGTTTCTAAGTATTTAAAAAATATTCTTCTTTGATTTATGGCATTGGTCACACAAAACTTGTCGGAATGATATACTGAGACACACTCAAAAAATGAACAAAATGTGCCAGAAATACATTTTTGTTAAGATTAATTTTTTTTAAAAATTTAATCATGTATAGTGTATGTGTTTACACATGAGTGTGGTGCCCTCAGAGGCTAGAAGCATTGAATCTTCCGGGACTGGAGTTACACATGGGTGTGAACTGTTTGACAAGGGTGCTAGGATTAAATTCTGGTCTCTGAAATAGTCATACAAGCTCTAACCACTGAGCAATCATCTCGCCAGTCCTAATTTCTTTCTTTTTTCTTTATATTTATTTTCCTTTATATATGTATGCTTTTCCTGCATGTTTATGTTCACCACGTGTATGTCATATGCCCAGGAGGCCAGAAGAGGAACAGGAGTTACAGATGGATGCTAGAAATCTAGCCCAGGTCCTCCTCAAGAGCAGCAGGTGCTCTCAGCCTCTGAGCCATCTCTAGAGTCCCTTTCTTTTTTAATTTGTAGATGTGTGCATGTGTTGTATGTGTGCACACGTGTGCATGAGCATATGAATGTCAGAAATCAACCTCTGCCTATCTCCTCAAGTCCTGTACACCTTGTTTTCCGAGACAGGGTTTCTCGCTGACCTGGTCTTGCTGGTTGGGTGGGGATGGCCAGGGATCTACTTGTCTCCCCCTCCCCAAGCTGAGCTAGCCAGTGTGTGTTCCCATGCCTGGCCTTCTCACAGGCATTCTAGAGGCTAAGCCAGGCTCTTACGTTTATACAGCAAGCACCTTTCTGACTGATTTATTTCCACAGTCCCATTTATTTGTTTTGGTTGTTGTTGTTGTTTCTGTCCTGAGACAGGGTCTCTTGTAGTCCAGGCTGACCCCTAACTTGCTGTGTAGCCGAGGATGATCTTGAACTCCGAGCTCATTGATTCTATCATCCTGTGCTTTTTTTGTTGCTTGTCTTTGGCACAGTGCCTACACCTTAACCTTCTGCTTTTTCAGCCAGCAACTGTGACTCTGCAGTTAGTGGCCTGCTTCTCTGGCAGTGGCCCGGCCACCAAGAATTCTGTTCTCTTGGGCACTGGCTTTATGGCTGCTGCTAAAGGTAGCTTTAACTAAATCTCTGTCATTCTATTTATAAATAAGACTCGAGATTCAAAGGCTGGGGTGAAAGCCTGCTAGCTCAGAGAGGCTGAGAAGCAACTAGCTAACCTTCTCTTCTTGCTGGTGTCTCCCAAAAAACTCATCCTTCTGCTCCACAAAAAAAAAAAAAAAAAAAAAAAAATCCTCGCCACTCAAGCTCCCTCTGTTTCCTCCTACTTCTGGTGTGTCTCTCTGGTCTCTCTGTCTCCTCCAGATGCCCCCTGATGCTCTGTAACTAGTTGCTAACTCAGCCTTCTGAGTTAGTTTTATAATTAAATAAAACTTGTGTTTTTAACACAAGAACTTCTGTTAGCTAACTCGGGGTCCACAGAGTGATGGACTATCCCCCATTTTGACAGATGTGAGCACTGGGAGGTTTGCTTAGTGTGTGAGTGGAGAGTACTTGAGACCTTCCTGTAAGCAGCAGCACTTACTGCTTTGTACTCCCAGTGTGAGTCCTGTGAGTTCCAGACCAGCCTGGTCTACGTGGAGAGACCTTGTCTCCAAAAGGACTGTATTCTTAAGAATTATTTTACTTGTATTTGTTTATGTGTGTGCATGCAAGCATATGTGCACACGAGCCACAACATGCTTGGAGGTAAGAGGACAGCTTGCAGGAAGCGGTTCTCTCTTTCCATCACATGGGTTTCAGGGCTCAAATACAAGTCATCAGGCTTTGTGGCAAGTGCCTTATCCACTGAGCCATCCTCACTGACCCCTTAGCCCCTTAAAAATTGTTTTAATAATATATCAATTTGTACCTGATTGATCTTTTAAAAATTCTCTCAGAAAGAAAGAAATGGAAACTCACCATGCTAGCCACCTTAGTTTCTAGGAAATCTATCAAAAAATATTTCCAAGATTTAGTAAATGACTACTAGTATTGCCCCTAGGGTACCTTATTTAGTCCAATGTTCTAAAAAAGGGGTTGAGAAAATAGGAAAAAATAATTAATTTCAAAGTGCCTTTGCCAAAGCAGTATTTCTTGGTAAAATGCTCTTCTAGTTACAATGTGTTATCAATGTATTTTTGCAAAAAGTGAAAAGATGAAGATTTTACTCATTGTAATTTCTAATCATGTCTGTCATATAGTCTAGGTAATAAAAGTCCTCTGTCAAGACACCATGCAAATCAGATTTACTCTGTGGGGAAAAGAAAATTAATTTTCAATACAAATATATGTACTCATATATGACTCGAGAAAAATGACAAACCACTGGGAAGTGAGTAATGGATATTGTTTGGCTATATGTGTGTGTGTGTGTGTGTGTGTGTGTGTGTGTGTGTGTGTGTAGGTGGGTATGTATGCCCATGTGCCTTTATGTAGAGGCCCAAGCAAGAATTTGGTTAGACTCTGCCACTCTCTGCCTTAGTGCCTCAAGACTGGGTCTTTTACAAACTGAAAGCTCCATTTGGTGCTTGCACTAGGCCCAGAGCAGCAATACCCAGCCTTTCACATGAGCACAGGGATTCAAATCCAGTCCCCATGCTTACACAGAAGTATTCTTGCTCGCTGAACTATCTTCCAGCCCTGTGACAACTTTTAAAGACAAGATCTCCAGGTGTTGTGGTGCCTTTGATCCCATCAATACTTAGGAGACTGAGGCAGGAGGACCTCAAGTTCCAGGCCAGCTTTGCCTCCATACTCTGGCAAAATAAAAAAAGAAGGTAGGGCTGGAGAGATGGCTTAGCAGTTAAGAGCACTGGCTGCTCTTCCAGAGGTCCTGAGTTCAATTCCCAGCACCCACATGGTGGCTCACAACCATCTGTAATGAGATCTGGCACCCTTCTCTGGCCTGCAGGCATACATGCAGACAGAACACTGTATTCATAATAAATAAATAGATATTTTAAAAAAAGAAGGTAAATGAAATTTAAAAATAAAGACAAGATTAAAATATTAATAAATATTATTAATGTAATGTTTACATTTGCTGTTTAATGAGAGAATCCATGGAAATCTCTTTATTAAGGAAAGAAATGGAAATAACACACTCACAAGTACAGAATGAGGCAGCACTGCGGCCTCTTAGTCCACCAGGGAAGGATGGGGAAAGCTCTGGTCCAGGTCACCAAGCTGGGGCATCAAGAAGCCTTCCACGCCCATCAGAGAACAAGACCCCTATCCTCAGATCTTATCGGGTAAGTACCCAGAGTAGACATGCCCATAGTGGTCTCCACTCACACACTGAGCAAACCTCCAGTGCTCACATCTGTCACCCCAATATCACTGGTTAAGTGGACTGAGTTCCCACAAGTGTGTATTGTGTGTGTGGATATCCGAGTATGGGTAAGTAGAGTGTACATGTAGAAAGCCAAAGGACCCGTGAGCCTTGGCTGGGCAGTACTTCTGGGAAATAGCTGCCTGCAGACCAGAAACCAGAGACGTGAAGGTAGGCCCCTGGGCTACCTGCCCATTTGCTGTTTTGTCCAATATGGTCTCCAAGTGAAGCCAGTGCACACTGGAATGAAGGCTTCCTATCATGCTCTCCCATCCTGGGGTTCCTAGGTAAACACTGTGCCAGGCACAGAGCAGGTGTCTGCTGATGAAGTCAGCCATTATCAGCACTTGAGTGGTTTCTGGGAGGACAGGAAAATAGCTGTTCAGGAAGGTGGTCCTCCACCTCTGCCAGCACTCAAGCTCCCGGGCCCTGAAAGCATGGCACCTTTGCAAGAGGCCAGGCACTGGAATTCAGAAATCTGAGTGTCCAGCCTTGATTCGGATAGAAACTCCTCCAAGAGAAGCCCCTGCCTACCCTACCTTTTCAAGTTGAATGCTAACCCATCCCTCCACCCATATGCAACTGTTTAGAAAGTTGTGTGAGCTGCTGGCACTATGCCATCTCAGAACTATTTTACCCCTTGATTGTAATCAGCGGGAACATGCTGTGACCACAAGGGCAAATTATGAGTTGATATGGGCCGGCAACCAGCGTTTGCTTTTGTTCCTGAGCAAACTAACAAAGGAACATCCACAGAAGGCGAAAGAGCATGGCTGTATCATGGCTAGACTTTGGACAGTGGTTTCTGATTTGTTTTTCAGGAAGTTAAAAAAAAATGCTTTCAAAGGACATCGAGCCTATAAGTTTGGGATCCTTGAGAAGATAATAAGAAGGTGAACTCCCAAAAAAGATATAGTAATCCTCCTGGATATTGGAAGTAGACACGATCGCCAGGCAAAATTGGGAACTTGAGGGTTGGGCAAGACTGGGCCAAGGGAAGATGGGGAGAGAAAAGTGTGAAGGGGAGAGCGGGGGGAGCTCGGAGGAATGGGGTGCTTGGGATATAGGAAGGGTGGATATGAGAGCAGGGAAGCATATATCTGAATTTAAGGAGCTACCTGAGGGTTGTCAAGAGACTTGACCCTAGAGGGGTTCCCAGGTTTCCAGGGAGACGCCCCCAGTTAGTTCCTTGGGCAGCTGAGGAGAGGGAGCCTGAAAAGGCCAGTTCCTATAGCCATACTGATGAATTTCTTGCATATCACCATAGAACCTCCACCTGACGATAGATGAAGAAAATGACAGAGCCCCACCTTGGAGCACCGGACTGAGCTCCCAAGGTCCTGATGAGGAGCAGAAGGAGAGAGAACATGAGAAAGAAAGTCAGGACCGTGAGGGAACCTCCAGCTGGCGACAGATGGGGAAGGTGACTGAGCCCCACATTGGAGCACTGGACTGAGCTCCCAAGGTCCCGATGAGGAGCAGAAGGAGCGAGAACATGAGGGAGAAAGTCAGGAACGAGAGGGGTGTGTTCACTCATGGAGACGGTGGGACAGAACTAATGGGAGATCACCAACTCCAGTTGGAATGGGACTGATGGATCATGCGACCAAACCCGTCTCTCTGAGTGTGGCCAACAGCGGGGGCTGACTGAGAAGCAAAGGACAATGGCTCTGGGCTCTGATTGTTCTTCATGGACGGGCTCTGTGGGAGCCTTCTCAGCTTGGTCGATCACCTTCCTGGACCTGGGGGGAGTTGGGAGGACCTTGGTCTTAGCATAGAGTGGGGAACCCTGATGGCTCCTTGGCCTTGAGAGGGAGGGAGGGGAGGTATGGGTGGAGGGGAGGGGAGGGAAGGGGGAGAAGGAGGGGAGAGAAAGGGGAGAAGGAGGGGAGGGAGGGGGGAGGAGGAGGGAAGGAGATGGAAATTTTTAAATATAAAAAAAAATAAACCATGAGAAAAAAAAAATGCTTTCAAGACTCAAATTATAATAAGGTATAGTGGCACTCTTGTAATCCCTTCTCTGGAAGAAGAAAGAGGAAGGAGGATTAGTTCAAATTCATTCTTTACTACATAGTGAGTTCAAGGCCAGCCTGGGCTAAGTAAAGTCCTAGAGATAGGGAAGGACTAGATTGGTTGGACTGGGGGAAAGTTTTTATAATATCTGATTGTCTAGGAACAGTAAAATACACTATGCTCTCAGCCCTTTCTCCTAGAAATGATTAGCTCATTAATTTATTTTCCATTCTCAGGCATTCTCTTACAACAAAAATAATCTGAGCCAGGCATGGTGGCACGAGCCTTAACCCTAGCACTTGGGAGGCAGAGGCAAGCAGATCTCTGTGACTTCAAGGACAGCCTGATCTACATAGAGAGATCCTGTCTCTCTATGTAAAGCAAACAAACAAAAAAATCTCCCGTTGAATATAGTGGTTCTGGCCTATAATTCCAGCTACTATAATCTTTGCTGAGGTAGATGATGGTAAATTCAAGACCAGTCTGGGTTACAGAGTGAACTCAAGGTTGGTTTGGGCAATTAACCAGATCTGTTTTGAAATAAAATGTTAAAGAAGGCTTGAGTGACCGGGCGGTGGTGGCGCACACCTTTAATCCCAGCAGAGGCAGGCAGATCTCAGTGAGTCTGAGGCCAGCTTGGTCTACACAGCGAGTTCCAGGACAGCCAGGACGGTTACACAGAGAAGTCCTGTCTCGAAAAACAAACAAGAAGGAGAGGGAGAGGGAGAAAAAGGAGGAGGAGGAAAAGGAGAAGGCTTGAGTGTAGCTCAGTAAAGTGATTGTCTTGCCTGCACAAGGCCCTGAGTTTACTCCTCAGTACTTCCGAAATCTGTTGAGGAAGGAAAGGAAGGCAGGGGAACAGACAAGAGTGAAATATAATGATAAATATGAAAAAATGTGATTAACTCAATCATTTATATGCTAGATAAATAATTTTTAAAAGTTAAGGGGAAAATCTATTGCTGAGTGTATTAAAAATACAATTTTTAAAAGTTGAAGGAAAAACCTAATGGTGAGTGCAGTAGCACATTTGAAATCCCAGATGTTAGGAAAGCTGAGGCAGGAGGATCACTTGATTGGACAACACATTGAGATCCCAACTCAAAAAAGTGAAATAATAATAATTATTAATAATAATAAATTATTGTCCAACTTGATCACATTACTGAAGTTTTTAAATTTTCATTTATAAGTTGCACCACTATGATAAGTAAGGCATTTTGACTGTCTGTGGTCTTCTTACCACAAAGAGTAAAGACTGTTAAGATGTGTGGCTCTAGCCAGGCACAGTGATGCAGGCCTGTAGTGCCAGCAGTGGAGAGGTAGAGGCAGGAAGATCAGGGGCTGAAGTTCTCCTTGGCTACAGAAGTTCTACATAACTCTAAACATCATGAAACACTGTCACAAGAAGAAAGAAAGAAAGAAAGAAAGAAAGAAAGAAAGAAAGAAAGAAAGAAAGAAAGAAAGAAAGGAGAAAGAAAGAAAGAAAGAAAGAAGGAAGGAAGGAAGGAAGGAAGGAAGGAAGAAAGAAAGAAAGAAAGAAAGAAAGAAAGAAAGAAAGAAAGAAAGAAAGAGAAAAGAAAAAAAAGCTGGAGAGCTGGAGAGACGGTTCCCTGGTTAAGAGCACTTATTGCTCTTGTAGAGGAACTGGGTGGAGTTTCCATCACACACAAAAAGCAGCTCACAACTGCCTGTAACTCCAGCTCGAGGATGCAACACCTGCTCTGACTTTCAAGGGCACCCAAATACACACATATGCACATGCACACACACACGCACATGCACACACACACACACACACATAAACATAAAAATTAATCTTTACAGACAGCGGTGGTGGCACATGCCTTTAATCTTTTTGGATTTGGCTAAAAACCTTTACTTTCTCCTTTGTCATTATATTGTTTTGATAGATTGGCTTTGTTTTGTTTTGGGAGGGAGAGGCAGGCAGTCCTCTGTGAGTTTGAGGCCTGCCTGGTCTACAGCCAGGTTTACACAGAGAAACCCTGACTGGAATAAACAAACAAATAAATCTTTAACAAAACAAAACCAAAAGAATGTATATACTTTTACATTTGGGTTAACTATTTACACATTTATTAAGAAATATATTTTTAGGGCTCAGAGGTTGAGTACTGACTGCTCTTCCAGAGGTCCTGAGTTCAATTCCCAGCAACCACATGGTGGCTCACAACCATGTGTAATGAGATCTGGTGCCCTCTTCTGGCCTACAGGCATACAAGCAGACAGAACAATGTATATATAATAAATAAATAAATCTTTTTTTATAAAAATAAAAGAAATATATTTTCTGGGACTGGAGAGAGAACTGAGCAGTTAAGAATACTGGTTGTTCTTCCAGAGGACCAGGGCTTGACTCCCAGCACCCAGATGGTGACTCACAACCGTCTAAAACTCCAGTTCCAGGGGATCTGATGCCCTCTTCTGGCCTCCAAGGGCACCAGGCACACATGTGATAATACACAGTCATACATGCAGGCAAAGCAGCCAAACACACAAAATAAAAATTCATTTTTAAAAGAAACGTTTTCTGAGCAACACGGGCTGCTAAACTCTACATGAATGTTGCAGAGGAGAATTTGAAGTTGATCTGTTCCACATATAGCCTTCCTCCTGCTAGCCTTCTGGGTGATGTCATCTCACCATCTTCCTGCATCTGGGACTCTTTCCAGTGGCTGAACCCAGGAGCTTCCCGTTTTTGTTCTAAATGATGTTTACTGGAAGTGGCGGGCTGCTAATAAGATCTCAGTTCGGATAGCTTTGTAGGGGCAGGAAGAATGGGTTTGGATTTGGCTGAAAACCTTTACTTTCTCCTTTGTCATTATCTTGTTTTGATAGGTTGGCTTTGTTTTGTTTTGAAATTAGTTCTTATGAGCATTCTTCCTCCTACTCCTCTCCTTACTGGGGCACCCACCCCCAGTTCAGCTACCCCACCCCACGAGAGACCGGCACCCTTACACATCTGCTTCAGAGAGTGGATGGAGACAGCCAGAAGCCGCAGACTGGGTGGCTATGTCTATATGGCTCAGTGTTTTGGGAATTGGAAGGAACTTACAATATTTGGGTATGAATGAAAAAGACAAGGAGATTTGTCCAAGATTCCACAGTTGTGGCAGAGCAGAGTGGTGGGCAAGATGGGTTCGTATCTTCAAGTTGCGGGGTGGAGCCCATTCACATTGCAAGCATTTTCCTTGGCAGCTGTACACAAGGCAACTTAAAGAGTCCCCTGTTGAAAGGGTGCCAGGAGCCAAGAGGTGACCTATAAAGAAGTTGCCTTTACCTTAGAGATCAGCCGGGAGAAATGACGAGGAAAAGTTCCCAAACACATGGCCTTCTCCCCGCCCACCCTCCCAGCCCTTGAGTAATAGTGAGATCTCTTAGGTTTGTACAACTTCTTTTCAAAATTTTCAACCTGAAACTAATTAAAAATTCGATCTTCATGGAAACACTATACTGTGCTGTATGTTAGGATGCGGTAGCCTAACACCTGCTAGGTCAGCATGTTAGTTCTCTTTCTCGGCGTTGTGATGAAATGCCTTACGAAAGCAACTTGAAGAAGGAAGGGCTTATTTGGACTCATAGTTTGAGAGTGCAATCATCGTGGTGGAGGAGCATGGCCGTCAGGAAGCTGAGAGAGGTGGGTGCTGTTTTAGCTTGCTCTCTCCTTTTTATTCAGCCCTGGGTCCCAGCCCACGGCGATGGTGCCTCCCACACTAGGGGTGTGTCTTTCCTTCTAGTTAAATTGTCTGGAAACACCCTCATAGACACACCCAGAGGTGTGTTTCCATGGTGAATCTAAATGAAATCAAGTTGGGGATCTCTCATTAAACACCTGCTGTTGGATTGCCACACTGGTCCTGGAGGGAGTCCATGTGAGACACAGTTGTCACTGCAGGGTGAAGCTCTGGGTGCATTCAAGTTACTCTGGAGCCCCCAGGCTATGTTGTGGGTGTTCTCCGATGCTCCATTCTAGTCTGAGCAGTAACATCAAGCACAAGCGAAGAGGAACACCAAAAGCTCAGGGGTGTCAATGGTAGACATGCAGAAGCTCTTAATTCTCTTTGTTTCTGGTTTTTAGGACAAGACATTTCTCCTCCCTGAACATATACTGGGCAGGAAAAAAGGAAACCAGGAAGTGAGAAGTTGGAACTGTTCCAATTGAGTTCAAGACCGCCCTACCCCCCCCCCCCCCCCCCCCCCGCTTGGAGGGATAATGTCTTAGGAACAAAAAACATGTAGTTTGAGGTCACCAAACAGTTGTCATTGATATTTGTAGTATTATGAAGAATAGGAGACATGCCAGAAAACTGATGACGTTATTATGATTTTCAGAAGAAAAAAAATGGCAAAGACACAAGACTATAATTTTCTCTGACCTTAACCCGCTGAGGCAAGGCTAGAATGGGCACTTGACAAAGTAATACAACCCAGGTAAAGTCCCTAAGAAAGCAAGGGCTCAGGTTTCTCCTCTCTTCCTTGACTAGGTCACCAATACAGAAGCTTGGGGACATTCAAACCACGTTGCCATCAGTCAAGCATTTCATAAATTTTTTATGACATTGTTTAGCTCAAGATGGTGGAGAAATGGGAACTAGATCCTGGTGCTGGATGAGGTGACAGTCAGCCAAGCTAGTGACAGGTGCTGTCAGAAGGCCCAACCAGGATGCCAGCCTTCACTAGATGCTCAGCAATGCTTGGAAAATAGATATACACAAGGCATGCTCATCAGGTTTGCTGGAGCTGGAGGCAGGATGAGCATCCAAAGACTATAAAAATCAGTAGGTTGGGGGACTGTCTCAGCAACTAAAAGCACTCCCTGTTCTTGCACAGGACCTGGATATGGTTCCCAAAACATACATGCGGACTCACAACGATCCACACTCCAGTTCTAGGGGATCTGATGTCCTCTTCTGATCTACATGGGCATCCCAAATGCAAGTGCTGTATATACATGTGTACACGCAAAACACTCGTACATATAAAATACATTGGAAAATCAGCAATTTGATTTCAAAGGAATGAAATTTGAAAGGGATGGTTAGGAGAGCTATAATACACGAATAAGAATGGGCTATACCTGTTCAGGTAGAAGCCAAATGCCAACAACATCAACAACAGCAAACCCCTTAAGATTTAGGCTGTTTTCAGTGCTGTGGTAGTGTTTGACAATCATTGAATTGGAGTTGGTTACACCCTTGTCAATTTCTGTGGTCTAAATATTTCCACCATAGCCAAGGCTGCCTACTGGATGTCATTTAAGGAAGAGTTTGGAAGAGATGAACAGTAATATTCTATGGTGTTTCCTGCATACAAATATAATCATGTAAACAACCACAAAAGAAAAGACAATAAAATACACCAAAATTATTAGAAAGAAATGAGTTTTGTTTTGTTTTTTTAGGGTTTTTTGTTTGTTTTTGGTTTTTCAAGGCAGAATTTCTCTATGTAACAGCTCTGGCTGTCCTGGAACTCTCTTTCTAGACCAGGCTGTTCTCAAACTCACAGAGATCCACCTGCCTCTGACTCCCAAGTTCTGGGATTAAAGACATTCACCACCACTGCCTGGCTGGAAAGAATGAGTTTCAAATTTTACTTTCTTTTAGATGATATCTAATTGTAGAAATGCAGGGTTTCTTAATTTTTATCTTTCTGTGTGGACATGATGCGTGGGCCTGGGAACACCACAGCATGCCTTTATGTGAGTTCCAGGAATCAAGCTCAGATTCCAGGGAGTTTATAGCAAGATCCTTTATTCTCTGAGCAGTCTTCATGGCCCAAAATGTAGGTGTGGTGATTTGAAAAAAAAAATGGCCCACAAAGGAAGTGACACTATTAAGAAGTGTGGCCTTGTTGGAAGTGTGTCACTGTGGGGTAGGCTTTGAGGTCTCCTATGCTCAAGCTATGCCCAGTGTCACAGTTCACTTCCTGTTGCCTGTGGATCAAGATGTAGGACTCTCAGCTCCTTTCCCAGCTTCTTGCCTGCATACATGCTACTATGCTTCCTGCCGTGCTGCTAATGGACAACACCTCTGAAACTCTAACCCACCCCAGTTAAATGTTTTCCTTTATAAGAGTTGCTGTGGCCATGGTGTCTCTTCACCAGCAATTGAAATCCTAAGACAGTATGATGTTGTAAATTTAATTGCGCGCGCACGCGCGCGCGTGTGTGTGTGTGTGTGTGTGTGTGTGTGTGTGTGTGTGTGTATAAGGGGAGGTGTGTCACCTGTGTGCAGTGCCTGAGGAGACCAGAAGAGGGCACCAGATCCCCTGAGTATGGGGTTACAGGTGATTGTGAGCAACAGGAGTAATGGGAACTTCTCAGGTCCCCCGGGAGAGCATGCACTCTTAACCTCGGAGCCATCTCTCCAGCCCCCAGGTTTTGTAAGTGATCAGTGTATGTGTGTGGATGATGGGGAGCCAACCCAGGGCCTTGCACAAGCAGGCAAGCTTGTTCCTTTTTGAACTATACTCCATACCACACTCTGGGAAAATTTCAAAACTTGTTCATTGGCTCTTGCAAGTTTATTTGTACAGGTCCCTACCATGGTAACAAGAAAAGTGAAACTAGGTACAAGGAAAGTCTTGCTGTTCTCTGCAGCTGTCCAGCCACACCCAGATTGAATCATTTTTTTCCAGAGCACGTGACACACTGTAAACTGTTCTGAGCTTGTATTGGACAGCAGAGATGACAGGGCCCCAAAGTCGTGAATGTGAGGAGCCAGGGATAGTATCAGGGCTTCTGAGTCTAGCACTGAAGACCATCGACTCTCAAACATGCTAAGACTGTGGTGAGGGACGGGAATCAGGGAAAGAGATTTCCGCCCAGTATGAGGAGACAGTGTGAGGTCTCCGGCTGGAGACCAGGCTGGGCTATATCACGAGTTGTGAGTTTCAGGTCAGTTTGGGTTTTAGAGTGAGACCCTGTCTCAAAAGAAAAATGAAAAAAAAAAAGGAAATGAGAGAGAGAAGGAGAAACAGGGAAAAACAGAGTAGGGTAGTAGGGAGGGCCTGAGGCTTCTTATAGACAAAGGAAGGGGCTGAAAGAAACCCCTGCCAAAGATGGACAACAGCCTGTGGGAAGTGACAAGGTTCAGAGCCCAGATGGGGCAGGGAACCCTGAAGACCCTCTTCCAGGTCCCTGATTTCTTTGTTTTACCTGTTGCTCTCTAGGTGCAAGCAGAGGCATCCTCACTTGTGCCCCATGCCAGGTGTAGTGGGGTACATCACAACAAAGCCAGAGCCAGCCTTTAGCCAGGTCTGTAACTTCAGCACTTGTGAAGTAGAGGCAGGAGAATCACTGCAAGATCAAGGCCCCCCAGGGCTTCCCTGGGAGATGCTGTTTCAATCCCCCCTCCTAAGAAGGTTAAAAAAGATTAACAAAATGAGTGAATCACCCAGTGTCTAGAAGCATCTATTTTTTTTTTTTCTGATTGTGTCATCTGTCCTCCACACACCCTTTCCCCACGTCTTGTGTACTGCTGGAATGAATCTCTGAATAGCATAATTTCTCTCTCTTTTGTCCTTTATTTTTTTTCTTTCTCTTTCTTCCTTTCTTTTTTCTTTCTTTCCTTTTCTTTTTTTTAGATTTATTTATTTTTATTTTCTGCTTATGGATGTTTTGCCTGCGGGTATATCTATGTACCAAATGCATGCCTGGTGCCCTTGGAGACCGAAAGAGGCCATTAGATCCCCTGGAGTTGGAGTTACAGACAGTTGTGAACCACACATGGATGCTGAGAATTAAATCCAAGTCCACTGCAAAAATGTCTGGTGCTCCTAACTGCTGAGTCATCTTTCCAGCTTGTAATTTCTTAATTATTTTTAATTTTAAATAATTTTTATTTACTTCTTCCCCCTGAGACAGAATTTCTCTGTGAAGCCCTGGCTATCCTGGAACTCTATTTGTAGACCAGAATGGCCTTGAACTCACAGAGATCCCCCTGCCTCTGCCTCCTGAGTGCTGGGATAAAGGCATGCGCCACCACCGCCTGACTCAATACAGATGTTACTTTAGATAATGAGAGTTTCATGTATGCCAGGCTAGCCTCAAACTCCGTGGTTTTCCCCTTTATTTTCAGCAGTTCTGGTCATGTGTCCTGTGAGTCTTCTCACTCTGGGGTTCCTTTCACTGAGATATCTTAGAGTACCAATTGGAAATTGGTGTTTTCCAGCTGGTGGCGCCCACCCTTTGCCTGGAGACAAGCACTGTGTGTTCTCTCCATGACCTTAGCACTATCAATGATCTGCAACTTATTAATTCATTAGGAGTTTCAAATGACGGTATTCTAATCCTCACTTACTATAACCTATGGGGGGAGGGGAAGGGACACACTGTCTCTTCCAGTTTTCTTCCTTCTTCTCTCTCTCTTGTTGTTACTATTGTTTGGGGTTGTTTTGTTTTGAGGGAGGGGGTTTCAAGACAGGGTTTCTCTGTAGCTTTGGAGCCTGTCCTGGTACTTGCTCTTTAGACCAGGCTGACCTTGAACTCAAAGAGATCACCTGCCTCTACCTCCCAAGTGCTCTAATTAAAGACTTGCACCACCACCACCACCCAGCAGTATTGAGAGAGGGTCTCACTATGTATCTCTGGCTGTCCTGGAACCCATAGACCAGGCTGCCTTTGAACTCACAGCTATCCTCCAGTCTTGACCTCTCAGGTGCTGGCATTAAAGGTATACACCACCACACCAGGTTTGTTTTAGTTTTAAAGACAGGGTCTTGCTATGTAGCTCTGACTAGCCTGAAACTTGCTATGTAGACCAAGTAGGCCTCCAGCTCACAGCAGTTCCCCCCGCCCCTGCCCTCCTCATTCTGGAATCACAGAATGAGGTACCTTTCCCTCTCCTTCTTAGTCCTCCCACTCCCCTGCCTCTTCTTAGAAAGGAAAATGACATCTTTAAACAGAGGGACAAGGTGCTCCCAACCTCCTCCATTTCACACACATTTCTCCTTTATCATAAATCTAAATTTTCAAAGACGCTAACACAATTTTTATTTATTTCACAATAAACAGACAGCTATCTTAGAAAATCTGTTCAAGGGAGGGCGTCCAGCATGGTGCTTGCCTGACGTGCCTGAGGCCCTGGATTCCATGTCTAGCACAAGAAACGGGAGGGGGTGGGGCAGAATAAGTGGTCTAATACCAACAATGATATAATTACTAAAACCCAGTTATGACCGTATAGTTCTTTTGGGTTTGAGGGTATGTTTCAATAGTGAAAATAAATTAGCATCACGTAAAGTAGTTCTTTCCTGTGTGTGTTTGTCCTTCTAACACCAAATATATGCTTCAGGGCTTTTGTTTCATTTTAATTTGTGTTTAATGATTGTTTTTTGTTTAAAATATTTATTTTTATAATTACATAAAATGTTTACAAGATCAAACATTAGCTTAGTGGGGCATGATGGCGAATGTCTCTAAGTCCCAGTAGGAACCTCCTGTAGGAAAGTCGTGAGTTCTGAGGCCAGCCTTGACTACACAGTGAGACCTTATCCCAGGGGACAATCTCAAGGTTAAGCAAATCTCCAGCACCAAATGCTTTGGACCAGAGAGACTTCTGTTTGCTTAACTGGGTGTCCTGGGCTTACCTTGAACTCACTGTGTAGTGAAGGATGCCTTTGAACTCCCTATCTGTCTGCCTGCCTCCAGCTCTTAGATTACAGGTGTTGTGGGGAGACCGCTTGTTGGTTCCCAGCTGCTCAGCCCCAAAATAATCACACAGAAACTATATTATTTAAAATACTGCTTGGCCCATTAGTTCTAGCTTCTTATTGGCTAACTCTTACATATTAATTTAACCCATTTCTAGCAATCTGTGGATCGCCACATGGCTGTGGCTTACTGGCTAAAGTTCCCAGTGTCTGGGGATGGGTTACATGGCTTCTCTCTGACTCTGCCCTATCAAGGCCAAGGCAGTTTCTTTGTTCATTAATGGTAACCACAGCATACAGAGGGGAATCCCACATCAAACAGGCATGCATTACCTCATCCAGTTTATGGTGCTAGGAATCAAAAGCCAGGACTTCAAGCATGCTGGGTAAACACTCTGCCAACTGAGCTACACCCACAGCTCAGGGGTGGGACTTCTATCCCAGACCTTTCACCTCTGCTCTTCCACAAAGTCCGTGTATGTGTGTGTGTTCGGGGGTGGGGTGGGGCGGTTAGTGCCCTTAATTTTTTTGAGTGTACAGAGGTCGTAGGAGGACACCAAATGTCTCTCTGTATCACTCTCTGCCTTATTCCCTTGAGACTGAACCTGAAACTAGGTTGATGGCCCAGCATGCCCCAGCAATCCTCTTGTCTCCATGCCCAGAGGCACAATCACACCCAGCTTTAACACACACAAAAAAAAGTGTGCCAGGGATCCGAACTCAGGTCTTCATGCTCAAAAAACAAGTATTCTTAACTACTGAGCTCCCGTCCCAACCTCTCCTCCACAGTCTTTATTTTTTTTATTACATTATTTGCATGTGCATGCATGCCTGTGTGCCTATGTGTGCCTTTGTGTGTTTGCATGTGCCTGTGTATCCCTGTGTGTATGTGTGTGTACCTGTGTGTGTATGTGTTTGTGTGTGTGTGGTGTAGGATGGGTAGAACAGAAGCCCGGGGAGAGTTGAATGCTCGCTTTAATTCAGAACACTCAGTTGCTGTTGCTGATGTTAGCTAGCCTCCCAGCAACGCAGCCACCACGCACATCAGAACAGCTGTGGTCACTGTTGGCAGCCCCTGAGATCAGGCCTGTTTTCTGTAGACAGTCCCCCACAGAAAGAGGGGTGGGGAGGGTCTTCGGGCCACCTGAGATCCCAGCCACTCTTCCCCACACCTCCCAGCTAACCACATGTAATTTTGCCCTAATTATATGTGGCCTCGTGGTCTCAGAGGCACTGCGGTATATAATGTGTGGGAGGACTCATCCATGCAGATTTAGGGAGGTTGTCCATGCTGGGGTGCAGCTGCTTTGGGGTCCCCCAGTGTCCTGTAAGTAACCTCTCACTCATTCTCTGCACCCAATATATTCATTGCTTCCCCGAATTGGGCTTCGGCGTAAATCAGCTTTGTCTGTGGTTGGCGCTCTATTTTGGAGCAGGTGTTTATGTCGGCTCACACAGCAGTCACCTCATGTTAAAACATCTCTCTAAATTTTCGGCATCCTCACTTGTGGCAGCTAAATCTCTGAGAACAACATGTCCCACCCCGTCCCCAATCCCCCTTGACCATGGGCACACCCCCCTTCATTCAGTGCCTTTGTCCTGCTCCAGAGTAGCTCAGGAAAGCCGTAGACACATTCTTAGAAAAGTGCCCTTCCTGTGACCTGAGGGCTTCAGAAGGAAGCCCTGTAGGCTGGAGGGGGCCCGGAAGGGACACCGGAGGCTCTAGAGGAGCTGAGGAGGAATTAGGGGATGTTTGGAGCAAGTAGTAAGAGACAGCCCAGGTGGAAGGCGGAGATTCGGTGGGGAAATGCAGCAGGGCTCAGCCCTTGGCGACTCCAGGAGACACAGCATCCTGCCGGCATCTTCCCTGTTGGGCCTGAGTCCTGGCCAGAATCCTTGGAGACGGAGAGGAAGGAAATGAGGCATCTGGGAGACCAGCCATGGATAGTGGTCGGGCACACATGGGGCTGGAGTCAGTCAGCGAAGGCCAGCAATGGGATTGAAAGGTTCCGGTTGGTGACATTATGGACTCCTAAAGATGTCTTTCATTTCTCTTCCTTCTCTGCCTTTCCTTCCTTCCTCCCTCTCTCCTTTTATTTCTTCTTTTCCTCCTTCCCTTCCTCCTTTCTTCCCTCCTCCCTCCCTTTTTCCTCTTGTTTTTGGCCTCAAAACTCACAACCATCCTCCTACCTCCACCCATGGTTCTGAGAGTACAAGTATAAAGCTGTCCCTAGCACACTCCTTTAAAGATGAAGAGTCTCAGGGTGAGGGTGTAGCTCACTGGCAGCACACTTACCTGGCATCCACAAGGCCCTGGATTCTTTCTTCCATTCTAACTCTGCCTAGAACTCACTATGTAGACTAGGCTGTCCTTGAACCCAGAGATCCTTCTGCCTCTGACTCCCAAGTGTTACAGATGCACACCACTATAACTAAAGCCCTAGATTCTGTTTCCATCACAGCTTAAACTAGAAGTGGTGGTGGCATATACCTGAGCCCTAACACTCAGAACATAGAGGAGGAGGGTCAAAAGTTCAAGGAAAGGGCTTGGAGAGGTGGCCCAGGCATCAAGAGCACTTGTTGCTCTTGCAGAGGACCTGGGTTCAGTTCCCAGCACCCTCATGGTGTTCACAACTGATGGGGAATCTCTGTCAGCCAATAACCTTTAAGAGGTTGGATCAGGTTACTGTGTGACCTCTTGGGTACCCAGAGCAAACCACCAGACTTCCCAGGGCTCGCTGTCTCTGTGGTTCCCATGCTACACAGCTGAGGTTGGACTTCTTGTTCCTGTTTGGTGAGTTTGCCCCTTATAATAAAGAAAGTATAATTGGTATGTCTTGGAGTTAGCCTGGGATTCTTTGGTGTATGACCATCAACACACAACATCCTTAACTTGAGTTCTATGGGATCTGATGCCCTGTTCTCAGCCTCCTTAGGCTCCAGACACCCCCCTGGTGTACATACATACATGCAGGCAAACCTCTCATATACATAAAATAAATAAGTCCTTTTTTTTTTGTTCTAAGCCAGTTCAAGACCAGCCTGGGCTACATCAGACCTGTTTTAAAAGAAAAATAAAATAAAACAGAATTGAGAATTTCCTGATTGCAAGAAAGAGTTTTGCATAAACTGAGCAGCAACCTTGTGAGACCGAGCTGCGGGGACAGCCCAGCCAGCAGCTGTTCTTCCCACGGACACCCTGAGCTCCTGCAGTTTGTAGAAAGCAAGTCACCCATGTGTCACTTGAACAGTCCCCCATTCTCAGACACCTACCTCTCTACCCATTGCTATGAGCTGATGTTTGTGGCTCTAAAACATTCACAGGTGGACAGCTAATCCCCAATGGCAAGTGTGAAATTGCAGGGCTCAGGAGGTCATCAGAAGCCAATGTGTGTAAAACAGACAGGGGAAACATTACCATTCTGGCTACCCCCATCCCCCACAGTGTGCCCATGCCTTGATCTTGGGCCAGAACTGTGGACAGTAAATTTATGAGTTTACAAATGGCCCAGCCTGTGATCTATCTGCCAGGACAGCTGAGCCGACTAAGTCCCCAGCCAGCTTGGGTAAGCTAGACTTTGTTCTACCAGGCTGTAAGCACACACCGCATTTCAGGGACATACGTAGTGCAAACACCCAGCCTCATTCCAGCTCTTCCCATCCTCGCATCATGAGCCCCATCCTTCCCTGTCACACAGAGATTTCAGACAGGATGGTAGCTGCATGGCCTCTGAGTGTCCTGGAGTTAAATACCCATATTCATTTGGCGCTGAGGCAGCACTCCACCGCTGATCTGATTTCTCTCTGAAGTGAAAAACAAACTCAGGTGGAAAATCTGGGCAAGCAATGTGATTTGCTATTTTTGGAGATGAGAGAAAAAGGAAGTCATTGGAATCATGTAATGACAGTGCAGAACAGTGGGTCATGAGTGTGCAGTCCAACGGCTACGCCTTTCCTGAAAGGGACAAGACCGAAACTACAGAGGGAGGAACAGGCCACCTACCCTGGGAGGGCTGATGCTCCCCTCCCCCACTCCCAGAGAGGTTATGAGCCTTTGGGGGATGTGTCCAATCCCAGCTAGCACAGGAACAGGGAAAGGTGTAGATTGGGAGTGGAGATGAGGGTTCCTTGCAAGAGGCCAGCACCAGCTTTGGGAATGACGTGCATTTCAATGCAACTCCCTTTCCTATATGAGGCTGGTCGTCTCCATTGCTAGTGTCCTTCCCCTTTGCTTCTGAGCTGTCTTTCTTTTGCGGTGATTTTTATATAACACACACACACACACACACACTGCAGTGCTGGGTGGAACCCCTAGCCCCTTTGATTCTATCTTCACCATGCTGGTATAAGCATTTGTTCTGTAGTTAGCTGTTTGCTTTGTAAATATAGTTTTTTTTCTTCTGGCTATTTGATTCTTATTGTAGAATAAAATATGAATATATATTCATATATATATATATAAACAAAATTCATGAAAAGGAGAAAGACAATGCAAGGACTTATCACCAAGTTTCATTTCCACCCTAAAACATTGGAAGGATCCACAAACATCCTCATTTTGTCTGTATTTCAGTATGTATCTCTTTTTACTGTTTATTTTCAAGAGTGTCCAGGCTGGAGTGGAATACACTACGTGACCCAAACTGACCCTGATCTCCAGGTACTCCTCCTGCCTCAGCTTCTTGAGTGCTGGGTCACAGACATATGCCACCATCCTGTCGGGATTTGTTTTTTTTTTTTATTGCTAGTACTTTGTGAGTATCGGAAAGGAATCTTGTGTAGCCTAGGCTAGCCTCAAACTCCCTATGTAGTTGAGGATGATCTTAAACTCCTTACCCTCCTGCCTCGACCTCCCAAGAGCTAGGATAACATGCATGTGCCACCCTTCCTGGATCTCCTTTACTTTCATAGCTACTTTTTATTTGTGAATTTTTTACTTATTATTAGTATGTGTGTGGTGTTTATGTGGGAGCACACAGAGGTGAGAGGTCTACTCTGGGGAGTCATTTCTTCCCGTCCGTGTTTATGTGGGTTCCTGGGATTGAACTCAGGTCACTAGACTTGTGCTGCAAGCACCGTTATCTGTTGACATCACATCTGCCCCTTGACTTTCCATTTCTAATCAAGACTCCACATGAGAGGACGTGTAACACTGCTAGTTTTTCTAAGTCTGACTCGCTTGACTAACGTGGTTATCCCAGGTCTGTGCATTTTCCTGCAGGTGACAGTTCATTCCTTACTCCAGTGTGTACATATACCACATTCTCTCCATCCATCGTCTGCTGATGGTACCCAGGCTGGGTCCACATCTTGGCTATTGTGAACAGTGTGGCAGTAGTCATGGGTATGAGCTACCTCTGTGCTGTGCTTACTTGAAACCCTTCAGGTGTGGATCCGGGGGCAGGAGAGCTGGATTGTTGCATTTCCATTTACTTCATTTCTGAGAACGAACTTTGATTGGATTTTGAATACCAGATATTTTTAAAGTTATCTAAGCTGGGCGGTGGTGGCACATGCCTTTAGTCCCAACACTTAGGGGGCAGAGGCAGGCAGATCTCTGTGAGTTCGAGGCCAGCCTGGTCTACAAGAGCTAGTTTCAGGACAGGCTCCAAAGAAACACTGTCTTGAAAACAAACAAACAAATAAAAAAAATTACCTATTAGATCCTGAATAAAAACCAGGATGTCTCCTGTGTTCACCGGTCTTTCGTCAACACTTACACAGCACAGCAAGTCTCCCTTAGGTAACAGAGGGCCAGGTCCAAGGACACCTCTGACAGGACCAATTACCACCCTCACACTTGGCTATAGGAGTTCCCCTTTGTGTGAGCGCTGTCTCTCACCCAGTCCAGTGGTAACTGTACGCTCTCTCTAGTCTTCCCTGACCCCAAGAATTACTTTAGAGTAAAAAATAAAAGTGTAAAAGGACACATGTTTTTATAGGCGAAGGCTATGTGGGTCTAAAATGCACCTACAAACATAATCTATTCAAAATCTGCTGTTTGTTTAGATTCTGTCCTCACCTCCAGTACCTCTTACTGCCCCTTTCTCCTTAGCCTCAGTTTGAAGCAGCGTTGCTTCTCTCTCCTGTGTTGCCCCATGGCTTGCCCCCCACCCCAAGCCTGGGTTCTCTGTAACTTATCATCCACAGAAGCGCATGCTCTCCTCCTGAGTAATGATGGCGTGCCTGCCTCCATAAGATGATCTTCCCAGGTCACCGAGCTTAGGTCACCAGGGCTCCATATATCTGAGTGCCTACCTGTGAAGCAGCTCCCCAGAAAGGGACATTGCAACCTTGGGGCTAGCACTTCAGAGTTCAAGGGCAAGGCTAGAACCATGGCTCAGAGCTTTAGGGTGGTCTGTTATATAACTAACCAACTTTACTATTAAGTAGCATTAAAAACCATAGCAACAGCCCGGCAAGCTTGTGGGATGATGCCCATCACTGCCTGCCTGTCTGCCTGCCTTTCTTCCTTTTCTCTCTCTTTCCTTCTTTCCTTTTTTTCTTTCATGTGTGTTTCTATTTTTTTCCTCTCCCTCCCCACTCTCTCTCTCTTTAAAGAAACATGTTCTTCCAGCACTCGGGAGGCAGAGGCAGGTGGATCTCTGAGTTCGAGGCCAGCCTGGTCTACAAGAGCTAGTTCCAGGACAGGCTCTAGAAACTACAGGGAAACCCTGTCTCGAAAAAACCAAAAAAAAAAAAAAAAAAAAAAAAAAAAAAAAAAAGAAACATGTTCTTGCCTTGTGGCATGGGGCTTTAATCTCAACACTCTTGAGTAAGAAGCAGTCGAATTTCTGAGCTTCATTCCAGCCTGGTCTATATACAGAGCAAGCTCCAGCACAGCCAGGGCTACACAGAGAAACCCTGTCTCCGGGAGAAAAAGAAGGAGGAGGAAGAGGAGGAAAAGGAGGAGGAGGAGGAGGAGGAGGAGGAGGAGGAGGAGGAGGAGGAGGAGAAGGAGGAGGAGGAAAGAAGGAGGAGAAAGAAAGAAAAGAAACAGGCCTTCACCCATCTCAAGCTGCTCCCAAATTTGCTGTTAAAGACAATCTTGAACTTCTGGTCACCCCGCCTCCACTCACTAATGCTGGGATTATCGGCACGTGCTTCTATGACATATTGTCGGGACTGAACTCGGGACATCCTGCTTTCTACACAAGCACTTCACCAACTGAGCTATGCCCCGGCCCCTTTTCTGTGTCTTGTTGACAGGGTCACACTATTGAGCCGGGGTCGCCATGGGGATCTGCCTGCCTCTGTCTCCCCTGTGCTGGGATCATATTTGCCGTTTGTTTCTTTGTGACATTTTCCCCCTAAAGCACATTTCCCGAGCATCTCGAAAAACATATATAATTTAAGCAGCAGCTGTAATCTTACCCAGCAGATGGTGTTACTGTCGTAATTGGAGCATATCCCCAAGCTTATTGTCACATTTTATTGGTATCATATTCCTTTTTATTTTCTACTTGACATTTTTACCACGGGCAGATTTTACTGACTTTACATTTTAATATTATTAAGTTACTATAAAATATTCCAGCAAGTCATAAACATCATGAGTACTGTTTAAAAGATTTGAATGTTAATTACCTGCATATGTATGTAGATTTGTGCACATGTGAGTACAGCCTCCACATGGTCCAGAAGAGGATGCGGGGGATCCCCCAGAGTTGGAGTTGCAGGTGGTTATGAACCACCCAATGTGGGTGTTGGGCACTGAACTCAGGGCTTCTGCAAGAGCAGTAAGGGCTCTTAGTTGCTGAGCCATCTCCCCAGTACCCAGTTTTCTTTTAATAGGTTGTTACTTATTTAGAATTTTATCATTTATAAGTAGTAATTATGTAGAAATTCACATGCATGTATGAAAACTATTTACTCTCACAAATCAACCATAAGAGAAGTAGCCCAGTGTTCAAATGGCGAAAACAGGAGTCAGGTGCAGGGGCACAAACTTGTAATCCAGCTCTAGGGAGCCCAGGGAGGAGAACCAGGAGCTCAAGGCCAGCCTGCACTGCATAGTAAGATCTTACTTTAACACCCCTCCAAACATTTCAACCCCCACAAAACGTCCCAAAATGTGAGAAGATAGTGTGCCAAAGAAAATATACTTAGGTCAAATAAACAAAAACACACCACATCAGTTGCCTGGAACATACAACAGCAGTAAGATAATGTTGCATAGCCACTAGATAGCTATTTTTTTTTACTTTAATTTATTTATTGAGACAGGGTCTCTCTATGTAGACCTGCCTGGCCTGGAACTCACAGAGATTCACCTCCCTCAGCTTCCCAAGAGCTGGGATTAACGTAATTACTACCATGCCTGGCTCAGAATGGCATTTGTTTGTTTATCTGTTTATTGTGTTTGTTTATATGTGCCAGCATGTTTAATGTTTGTATGGAGGCCAGAATTCAACCTCAGGTATTGTTACATAAAAGCTGAACACCTTGTTTTTGAATCAAAGTCTCTTACTGGGACCTAGAACTCATTAATTAAGTCAAGAAGGCTGGCCAGAGAGACTCGGGGCTCCCTCCTGTCTTCAGCTCCCTGCTTCCAGCACTGGGGTTATGAGTGCAAGGTTCAACATTGGGGTTTTTATGTAGGGTCAGGGGGTGAATGCAGACCCTCGTGCTTGCATGGCTGCTGTTGTTTTGCCTTTTAACTCCTTTACTCTTTGGGAGCCCACCTCCCCAGCTCCCAAATAAATACACTCACTGAATCTTATTATTGCTTATAAATGCCCGGCCTTAGCTTGGCTTGTTTCTTGACAAGTTTTCTTTTTGTTCTCTTCTTTTCTTTCTCTTCTTTTCTTTCTTTTTTTCTTTCTCTCTTTCTTTCTTTCTTTCTTTCTTTCTTTCTTTCTTTCTTTCTTTCTTTCTTTCTTCCTTTATTTTTGAGACAGGGTTTCTCTGTAGCTTTGGACCCTCTCCTGGAACTAACTCTTGCAGATCAGGCTGGCCTCAAACTCACAGAGATCCGCCTGCCTCTGCCTCCCAAGTGCTGGGATTAAAGACGTGCACCACAACTGCCCAGCTTTGCCAAGTTTTCTTAAATTGTCCCGTCTACTTTTTGCCTCTGGACTTTTTACCTTTCTTTATTCTATGTACCTTTCTTTCCTTCTTACTCTGTGACTGGCTTTATGGCTGGCCCCTGGAGTCCTCCTCTCCTGTTCTTCTTGCTCTTCAATCTCTTCTTCCCAGATTTCTCTTCCTATTTAGTCTCTCTGTATGCCACCCCCACTTATCTCTTATTCTGCCTCACTATTGGCCGTTCAGCTCTTTATTAGACCAATCAGTTGTTTCAGACAGTCAAGTAACACAGCTTCACAGAGTTAAACAAATGTAGCATAAAAGAATGCAACACATCTCTGCATCAATAAACAAATATTTCACAGCATAAACAAATGTAGCACACCTTCAAATAATATTCTACAACACATGACAAGTACTTTTCTGACTGAGCCATTCCCCCTGTTTACTTTCTTACTTTTAATTTTTGATTCAGAGTCTTGCCATGTAGCCCAGGCTAGCCTCCAACTCACAAGGTAGCTGATGACCTCAAATTCTGTATCAATCTGCCTCAGATTCCTGAGTGCTGGGATTAAAGATCTGCTTTACCATGTCCAGGTCAAATTTTTATAAACTAACCACACATCACTGGTGGTAATGACCCTGACACAGCCCATGGGTAAAATAGCTTGCTAGCATTTTCTCAGTTAAACTTCCCTATTTTGCCACACAAGGAAAGTGACAGTAGTAGGTGCCTACCTACAAAGATCTGATTACAAATAGTCATGACATCATAGCACTCGACTCAGAATAACCAAAACCTGAAAGCAACCTAAATGTCTTTCATTTGGTGAATGGACAAACAAGTGAGATGTGTCTACGTAAGAGAGGACTGCTCAGCAATGCAAACGAGTGCACTCCAGACACAGAGAGATGCACCTCAAAAACCTGTGGACCCAAAGAGCTCTTACTACAGGATTCCATTTTGTGATATTCTGCAAAAGGTTCAAGAGAGCGGGTCAGTGGTTCCCACGCACCGGGAGTGAAGGCCAGGACCTGACGGCCAACGGTAAGAAGAAACTCCAGATGAAACCCATGACAGCAGGGCTGAGGGCGGGCTCGTCAGGTGGAACGCTTGTCCAGAAGACCCTAGATTCAATTCCCCACATTATGGAAAGCCTAGGATGGTGTTACAAGCCTGACTCAGCACTCAAGAGGTAGAAGCAGGGGTCAGTAAGGTAGCTCCATGGGGAAGGGTGCTTACCACCAAGCTTGACAACCTAAATTCCATCCTGGACCCCACATGGTGTTGTCCTCTGACCTCCACTTGTGCGTGCACATGAGATACATAAAGGGTATTAAAACTGTAGCGGTGGGGGGGGATTAGAAATACTAGGTTACCCTCAGCTACACAGCCTGAAGTCCTGTCTCACAAGAAGCGAGGTTTTATATCTTGTACACATTTCTTAAAATAAATCTGATCATTTAAAATGGGGCATCTTTAGAATACACATTAGATCTCGAAGATTCTGAGCTTTTGAATTTTGGGGGGTTTTGTTTCATTTTGGGTTTTTTTTTTTTTACTTTTTTGGCTTGAGCCACTGCCCTGAAGGAGAACTTGAGAACAGATTGGAAAATTCAGGAAGAGATACAGGGCTCAAGGAGTGCGGGGGATGGTGTTAGGAACATGGCTTCTGGTTTGGAAAGTGTTATGAGGTTGAATTAATTAGCCAGGCACAAAGAGAGAAAAGAGTTAAAATGGGACTAACTAAGCAGAGAGATGGGATTATGACAGGCTCCATTTCTATGTAGGAGAGCTATTTCTGCTTTTTTCTCCTTATTCTCTTGTCTCTTCCCTTTTTTACATTTTATTTATTAATTTTTTTATTATTATTTTCGTGTGTTAGGGGAAATCTTACACACCATGGGTAACGGTTAGCCTTGATTGGCAATCTGGTGAGAACCAAAACTCACCTGGGAGGTGGGCCTCTGGGTGTGTCTGTGGAGATTATCCTGTTAGGTGAATTGTGGGAAGACCTGGCCTCTGTGGGGCTGGGCTTCCCAACTATATAAGAAGGAAAGGAGCTGGGCACAGGCACTCATCCCTCTCTGCCCCTTCGCCCCAAGGGTGAGCACAACTCCAACTCTGCTCTGTGACTCCCTGTTACGGCGGACTGAAACTGTGAGCCGAAGCAAGCGTTCTCTCTCTTGTTCTGTCAGCTGTTTATCAGGGCAACAGGGAAAGCAAGGTTTGGCGTGTGAAAATTCCATGCTTCCAGTGCTGCACTGAGCAGATCTCTCTCTCTCTCTCTCTCTCTCTCTCTCTCTCTCTCTCTCTCTCTCTCTCTCTCTCTCTCATACACACACACAGAGAGAGACACAGAGAGACACACAGACACACACACACACACACACACAGAGAGAGAGAGAGAGAGAGAGAGAGAGAGAGAGAGAGAGAGAGAGAGAGAGAGAGAGAGAGAGAGAGAGAGAAATAGCTTAAGAAAAATAATATCCTCGAGGGAGCCACTGGCAGGCTTCCAGCCGCATATGCGCAGGGCGGGCAGGGCAATCTGGACCCCAGCAGCCACGCTTTGAAGTCCTGCTCTGGACCTGCACACTCTGTTGCCGCCCACATTCTTTTCTGCAGTGTAAGTATTATTGTGAGATTCAAAGGGAGAAGAAGAAAAGGGAAGGAAAGCCGAGGAGCCCCATCATGCATTTCCGTGTATTTATAGGAGAACCTCGCCCTGCTTTCTAGTGGGGAACACTTCCAGTGTCACTCACCCTGCTCTGGTCCCGCCCCCCATCATTGGTCCTTCCCTGGGAAGGAGCGATTCAAGTGAGGATAAGCCTAGGCCAGAGGTCGTTCATGCTCAGTGCTGAGCTGGCAACGATGAGTGGAAGCTCTAAGGCGGAGAAAGGACCCCGAGCTCTCTGTGAGCCCTCCGCCATGGCGTAAACACTCCACCGGAGTGGATTTCAGACTCCTAAAGCAGTGGAGCAGTTTGTAAAATTCCTGAAAATGCAGCCTTTCTCTCCACCATCTGTTCTGTGCCGGCTGTAGCCACAGGACACCCACACAGCACAGCTTCACGGGTCAAGCTCCCCGCTGTTCCCAAACCCAGATTCTGTCCTCATTTGGGACTCTGATAAGGGAACATCGTATTGGTTGCTTTTTCTTCATAGCTGTGACCAAAAGTCTGACGAGAAGCAGCTTAAGAATGAATAATTTTCTCTTTCTCCCTCTCTCTCTCTTCTTTGACTAGATCTCACGTAGCACAGGCTGGCCATGACCTCCGTATGCTTAGGAGGATGACCTCGAACTCCTGGTCCTCCTGCCTCTACATCCCAAACCTAGGGTTCTAGGCATAGGCCACTGAGCCAGACTTACAGTGTTTATTTTGACTGACAGTTTAAAGGTTGAATCGTCTACCACACAGCAGGAAGGCTCCGTGGCGGGAATAGAAGGCCATTGATCACATTGCTTCCAAAAGCAGAGGATAGGCAGGTAGTGAGTGGGACTGGGCTGGCCACTTCCTCCAGCTAGGCTCTACCCCCTTCCAAAACAGCCCCAGCAGCTGAGGCCAAGTGTCCAAACACAGGAGCCTGTGGTGGTCACTTCGCCTTCAAACCATCACAAACACAAAGGCCTGGCTGTCTGTCTTGCATGGGACCAGAGGAAGGAAGTTCTGACGCAGAACTTAGCATCTCACTGACTGCCTTCCAGGGGCGACAGGATGAATACCAGCGGTGCCCAGTGGGTGGTGTCTGCAGATCCCAGGCTCAGATCAAGTTTCTGGCACCCTCTTTCCCAGGCTCTTCTCTGCAAGGCTGGCCTTCTCATAGGGCCTGGCTCTTACCTGCCCTGTGGTGGGCTATGCCCAGGGCTGGGGTCAGTGTGGGCACGCGGATGGACTGTGGTGGGCACGCAGTAGAGATCTGAACTTTCCTAGAAGAAGAAAGGGTTCTATGAGTACCTGAAGCCCACACAGGACTCCGGGTTCAAATATGACCACAGTGCATGTGTTGGGGGACGCAGCCTAAGATCACTGGGTCCTCTGAGCAGGAGTGTGACTGAGACTCCAGCCTTCTCCAGAACCATGACATGTACGATACAGAAGTCCATTTTACACCATTCCGTGCTCATGTTTTTGACTTAGTTCTTGCTGATGACATCTCTGGAGATGCATGACTTTTTCTTAGGAGGAGAATGAAAAAGATACAGATTAAGTTGAGATACTATCCCTGAACCCATCTGCAGTGTGTCCCTTGATGCCCCTTGCCACCCCTTGAGCTAGAGCCACAGCACCTAGCCAGGAATCCAGAGGGACTCACCCTAAACTTGTGCTGCGTATTGGTTCCTAGGCAGGGGAGACTGCTTCACTGGGGCAAGATGGCCTGCGAGGCAGTCGAGGTTCAGCCTGAGCCCGGTCAATAGCCAGGCACCTGGCCCAGAAGGCCTTGGGACACCTAGTGAGATGCTAGCCTGCCCTGGGGACTAGGTTCAGAACCACAGCAGTTTGTCCTTGATCTCCTAGGGCTTCTCTACAGCGCCCCCTGCTGCCCATTATTTTTATTTATACTAATGTGTCATAGCTCCCTAGTCAGTTCTACTTGTGAACCCCAATAGAGTGCCCTCCTCTACAATGACACAGTGAGACCAAGTAACAAATATAGGCAGACTCTGGAGAGCTTGAGAAAAGAGGATCAAGGCAGGCATGTTGATGGACACTTGGAATGCACAGCTTGGGAAGTGGAGACAAGAGGATCAGAAGTTCAAGGTCAGGTCCTATCTTCAAAGAAAAAAAAAGAGAGAGAAAGAGGAGGGAGAAGAGGAGAAGGAAGAGAGAGTTGTAGAGATACAAGGGACCATTATTGCATAGCCAAGAAGGCCACAGAACTGAGTGCCCAACTATCTATCTGCCCATTTCAGTGGTCGAGAACCCGTCTGAGGTATGTTTGAACTCTGCTGTCACGACCGAGTTTAACTGCGTCTAAAGCATCTACTGTTTGCCAAATGCTTTGGTTGTCTTCAAAGTCCTCCAAGATGGTACCAGCGAAAGAACAGAGCCCCAGGAGCCTCCAGCCTTTCCCACGGGTGCCAACAACTAAATCTATGTTCCTCTGTCTCCTCCATGCCTGGAGGAACAGAAATAGGTGTGGACTGCGGGGTGGAAGGTGCTTCTCACTGACATCAGCAATCGCTACTTTCCTGATACCCCCCCCCCCATTTATCCAGACCTGCTCTCTGAAAAGCAGAGTACCCATTACCCCCTCCCAGGTCCAGAAAGATGGGCCAACACCTGCCTAACAACCCTAGCCAGTGGTCACAGACCAAGTATTGGGCTCATGGCTCCAGCCAGGACAACGGGAATTTCCTGTTAAAGCTGCGAACTGAAACTGGGGGCAAGATGCCTTCCAATTCCCCAGTGTGACCAGACTCATAAACTGGGCACTTCCTGGTGCTGTGAAATATTATTTTATCGGGGCAAAGATATGTTACATTTGTTTATGCTTCAGAATATTACTTTAACTGTGGAGAGGTGTGTAACTTTTGTTTATGCTGTGTTTGTTTAGTGATGTAAAGTTGTGCCGCATCTGTTTCACCTTGCCTGTCTAAGGCACCTGATGGGTCTAACACAGAGCTGAACGGCCAATAGCTAGACAGAGAAAGGATAGGCGGAGCTGACAGAGAGAATAAATAGGATAAATCTAGGCTGAAGAGAGAAGGAAGCATGAGAGGAGAAGACAATGAGGGAGTGCTTGGGGGCAAGAAGCCAGGCGGAAGCCAGCCAGCCAGCCAGACAGACAGACATAGAAACAGCAAGAAGGTAAGAAAAAGTAAAAAGCCCCAGGGCAAAACATAGATGAAGAGAAACAGATGAAAATAAGAGCTAAGATAAGGCCGAGCATTCATTACTAATATTAAGTCTCTGTGTCATGACTTGGGGCTGGTTGGTGCCAAAAGAAAAAGCCTGGTACATTTTGGCATTGCAATGTGAGGCCTGAATTTCCATTTAGGGCCTAAAAAAAGCTGATTTGATAGCTGGTTGGTGACCCGAAAGGAAATGCCTGTACATCCTGGGGCCAGTCTGCCCTAGTAAGGTCACTCAAAAAGTCATGCCCACTGTGGTGACACACATCGTTAATGAATCCCAGCACTCAGAGTTACAGGCAGCAGCAGGCAAAATTTTGAAAGTTTGAGGGCAGGTTGGTAGTTCCAAGGCTGTCAGAGTTACCTGATGACAGCCTGTATGTTAGCAAGTAAATTCAAAACCAAAGCAAAACAACAATTCACTCTGTGTGTGTGTGTGTGTGTGTGTGTGTGTGTGTGTGTGTAGCTTAGCAGCAGAAATTGAGGCTCAGCATCTAGCCGTTCCTGAAGCTGACCCCTTGTTGTTGCTGTTGTTTTTCAAGACAAGGTCTCAGAGTCAGACAGGCCTCAATCTCAAGCTGTAGTCAAAGTTGGCTTTAAATCTCTGCCCTCCTTGGCTCAGACCCCTAAGTGATGAGGTTCCGGACTGGTGTGCACACCCATCTTACATCCTCCGTGTGTGTTTGGTATATGTGTACATACATGTGTGTGAATTTGGAGGCCAGAGGTTGATGCTGGGTGTCTTTCCCAGTCGGTCTCTACCTTATCATTATTTTTGATTTTTAAACTACATTTATGTATGTATGTATGTATGTATGTATGTATGTATGTATGTATTAATCTACTTACTTATTGTGACCTATGCATACATGCCATGGTTTACATGTGGAGAGGAGAGGACAGCTTGCAGGAGTAGGCTCTCCCCTCCCACCATGTTGGGTCTAGCAAGAGAACTCGGACCATCAGGCTGGGCTGCAAGCGCCCTCACCCACCGAGTCATCTCCCTGACTATCCTTACTGATGAAACAGTCTTTTCACTAACCAGGGCCCAATGATTTCACTAGGCTGGCTAGATCCACTGCCCCAGAAATCTTCCGGTCTCACCGCCCCAGTGCTAAGGCCACAGCCTCATCCCACCACCCCTGGCTTTTCCGTGTGAACCCACAGTATCAGACTCAGGGCCTTGTGCTGGCAAAACAAGCACTTCACCACCTGAGCCACTTCCCAGCCCTTATGTCCCCTCTTACTGAAGCTGTCTGTGTGGGTTTTCACTCTCGAAGCCTGAGAGTCCTGAGAAACACACTCTGATGAGCACTGTTCGTGGATGAAGTGAGTCGGGAGGGAGGGGGCTGCCAAAGCAACCAGCAGAGAAGAAAAGAGAAAGATGAGCAATTGCTGATGGTTCAGATGCCAGAGCCAGTCACACAGCGGGAGAGCAGGGGCAGTGGGGAGCCGCCAGGAGTTCAAGCATTGATGTGACCTGATCAAACTTGCAACAAAGTTTTTGTTTTTAATTGTGTGTGGTGGGCCATGAGACAGGGTCTAGATGCTTAGCCCTGGCTGGTCCGGAACTAACTACATAAACCAGGCTATCCTCAAATTTGCAGTAATTCTCCTGCCTCTGCCTCCCAGGTAGTGGAATTGCAAACATCCACCACCACATCTAGGCAAGACAATGCATTGATTGACAGTGACCTTGGCGTTTTTGGCCAGTCTGTAGAAAGTCAAGCTGGGTGGCTTTGGGGCTTTCCTCACATACCCTTCTGTTTGGTTTGCCTCCCTCCACCCCCGCCCTGCCACCCAGTACCAGGACTTGTACCTAGGGCACCAGGAATGCTAAGCAAACACTCTACCACTAAACTACATCCCCCATCCTGCATCTTGCTCCCTGCCCCCAATAGTCCTCCCTTCAGCCAGCTCATTCTCAAGTACAACCTTCATTGTGACCTGTATCTGTGTGGTTTCCTGCTAAGTGACAAGCAGACTGAGGAATGCCCACAATCCACCGGACCCCATCCCTCTAGGGTGGGGGTGGGGGAGCTAACTGGAGTCTTCTCGTTGAGAAAACTGGAAATAAATGGAGTAGTTTTTTCCACCATGGAGACTCTGACCAGGACACTGTTCAGCTGAGGCTCACGGGGCACACGTGGGTACCTGTCGTGTGCTCTGTGCCTCATAGCAGACACCTCTCGCCACGGGACCTCCCTGCAGGAAGACAGAGCTCACCGCATTCCCCAAATGTCTGCTCACGCTGTGAGTGACACAGTGGACCTTGCTTGCTCTGTACATGGCAGAAGCAGGGACGCCTCATCCACGTCTGCTGCTGAGATCCTCCGGGTTGGTCGGATACCCCAAGAAGTTTACTGCTGGGGGGGTAGCACCCCATCCTGATGTTTGATCTCCCACCCTTCTCTGTCTAACTGTCTCTTGGGAGCCCTTAAAAGGGCTCTAATGCACCTGCCGGGAACTTTCTCAGTTCTATGCTATTTGCTTGGGAAATGCTTACTTCCATCTTCCAGTCTTGATCAGAGGAGGTCACAGTATCAGTCTCTGTCTCTCTGTCTCTCTCCATCTCTCTCTGTCTCTCTCTGTCTCCCCCCTCTCTCTCCTTCCCCCTCTCTCCCCTTCCACCTGTCCGTGTGTCTGTATGTCTTGTTGCTGTGATGGATGGAGCCCAGAGACAAGCACTTTTCCACAGAGTTATGTTCCCAGCTCTACATTTTCTAAATATTGACAATTTTCCACTCTTACCAATTAGCAACAATTGGCTGCTGTTATGAATTCATTGTGTGTTGGGGAGGGCATATATGTGTAGGTGGGATTGGGTCATTTCTTTCTGTTATGTGGGTCTGGGGGATCAAACTCGGGTGGTCAAGCTTGGCTGCAAGAGCCTTTATCCACTGAACCATCCTACCCACACAGAAAGCTAAAATTAATGATGCTTGTTGAAAGCTGAAATTCTCAGCCAGGCGGTGGTGGCGCACACCTTTAATCCTAGCACTCGGGAGGCAGAGGCAGGTGAATCTCTATGAGTTCAAGGCCAGCCTGGGCTACAAGAGCTAGTTCCAGGACAGGCTCCAAAGCTACAGAGAAACCCTGTCTTAGAAAACCAAAAAAAAAATTAAGAAGAAGAAGAAGGAGGAGGAGGAGGAGGAGGAGGAGGAGGAGGAGGAGGAGGAGAAGGAGAAGAAGAAGAAGAAGAAGAAGAAGAAGAAGGAGAAGAAGAAGAAGAAGAAGAAGAAGAAGAAGAAGAAGAAGAAGAAGAAGAAGAAGAAGAAGAAGAAAACGAAAATTCTCTTGGAGCTATACCTGCAGGAGTACCATAAACAAACCTGCGAGGGCAGGGTTGTCTCTTTGTGCCCCTCTTTTAGGAATATGTGTTTGTGGAGGGGGTGGGAGTGGCTGCTGGAATTCTAAGAGGAAGATTGTTGCAGCACTGGGGCTGAGGGGCTCGGCAATGCAGGTCGGTCACTGCACTAGAGTTCCTGACAGAGGTGGGAATGGCCTGTTTCCCAAGTTCCGTTCGAGTAGGGTCTCTGTCTACCCACACCAGAGACTTTCCAGTGGCATAAGCGTGTGAAGAAGTTGGCTTTAAAGGAGCGCTTTCAATTCTCCTTAGTTTCAAAGTACCTTTTACAAGGATCCTTTGGAGCTCCTATCACTGGCAAGGCACAGCTGGAATGTCACCTTCTGTGGAGAAACCTGAGTTCTGGGAAAAGATGAGCTCATTGCAGTAAAGCAACGCTTATCGCTGCAGTTTCCTCTCTGGCCACTAGATGGCTGCCCCGACCAGACACCAGCGCTAAGGGAGGAGGCTGGGATTGAGATTTGGAAGCGGCAGGCAGTTTTAGGGAAAGGACCCCAGCCTCGCTTCGCAGTACGCACCCAGCAGTCTTTTTTTTTTTTAACCAAGAATCCAGCGGTTGTTCAGCCCGCGAGGCTAATGTCTCAGCTGGTCTCCAGCACACGCCAGAATCCAGAAGAGTGCGCTCTAATGCCAGTGAAGGGATGGACTCACTAGCAAGAGCACTAGCAAGCAGGCAAAGAGCAAGCTTTCTTCTTCTATGTCCTTTATGTGGGTGCCAGCAGAAGGTGTGACCCAGATTAAAGGTGGGTCCTCCACCTCAAAGATCTGAATTAGAAGTGGGTCTTTGTTAGCTTTACCTGATCTCGCTGCGCTAGGCCTGGTATATTATTGAGATCATACTCTTAAGAGCAGCATGTGACAGTAGAGCCATTCCAGCCCCACTCTAGAAGTAACAGTGGTCCCTTTCATTTCCGACGTCCTGGTGTGTGTGCAAATCCACCAATAGCTTACATTTCTCTGAGGACTGTTGGGGTAGGTTTTCTTTCATGAGCCACTTTGAAGCAGTGTAAAACTTAAGCAAATAAGAATGTTAAAAATAAATTTCCAGGAGACAGAAGAGATGGTTCAGAGGTAAAAGGTGTGTGTTGTTTTTCTTGAGGACTTCACAATCTCCTGTGACTCCAGCTCCAGGGAACAGGCATCTCTGCCCTCTGCAAGCAAACACGCACACACACACACACACACACACACACAAACACACACACACACACTATTTAAAAATACAATGAATCCTTTTAAGAAAAACTTTCCCGCACTGCAGAGGTAGCTCAGTCAGTAGAGCACTAGCCTGGGGAAGGTGGTGCACCCCTTTAATCCCAAGTGAGGCACATTCAAGCTCTCTGAGAATTTATTTATTTATTTATTTATTTATTATGTATATAGTATTCTATCTGTGTGTATGCCTGCAGGCCAGAAGAGGGCAACAGACCTTGTTACAGATGGTTGTGAGCCACCATGTTGTTGCTGGGAATTGAACTCAGAACCCTTGGAAGAGCAGGCAATGCTCTTAATCACTGAGCCATCTCTCCAGCCCCTGAGAATTTATTTTTTAAAATTGGTCATAGGATCAGCAAGATGGCAAAGGTCCTTGCCATCAAGCCTGATGACCTGATTTCAACCCCGGGGACCCACGTAGCAGGAGAAAACTGACTCCCAGAGGATGTCTCTGATCTTCACTGTGTCCTCCCAGACAAATTAATATTTTTATTTTTAAAATGGTTGTGTAAGAAGAGAATAGCATGAAGACGTAGCGTCCAGTGGGGGTTCTCTTGCTCCCCATAACACCTCGGCAATGCCCATGGATATCACTGTTTGGTCACCACTGTGGCATGTTGTGGAATAGAATATTTGTTTAACCATGTAAAGATGTATTGCTTTTGTTTATACTGATTTTGTTTATATAAAGGTGTGCTGTTTTACCTTGCCTGCCTAAGGTACCTAATTGGTCTAATAAAAAACTGAACAGCCAATAGCTAGGAAGAGGAGGGATAAACTGGGCTGGCAGGGAGAGAGAAGGGGGGGCAGTCCACCAGGGTCCAGCCAGCTGGGGACCAGCCAGAAAGCCATGGAGGAAGCAGGAAAGCGGGATGGACAGTTCATAGATGAGGTAAACAAGCCTTGGGGCAGCACATAGATTAATAGAAATGGATTAAGGTTTTTTTTTTTTTTTAAAAAAAAAGAAGCTAGAAATAAGCCTAAGCTAAGGCTGAGCATTCATATTTAATAATAAATCTCCCTGTCATGATTTGGGGCTGGTGGTCCAAGAAAGCCTGCTACAGGTCCAGAGACACTGGCTGCAAATGGTAGTTGGGGATGCTGGTGCAGACCCTCCAAAGCCAGGATAGTCTCCCAACAAACCCGCTGACCCAAAGGCAGTCTAGCCCAAACCCAGTGATCATCAAGTTTTCCCTACACTCGGTTTTGTTTGCTGTTCATGGATTTTCATGTTTCAGCTGACATCATGATCTACAATGGCATTCTCGTGATATTAAAGTTAGTCTTTAAAAAGAATGAATCTTTATTTCTGGCCCATGAATCAAACCTGACATTTCAAAAGCTTAAAATAAGAAGTTACCACTGTTGAGAGAGGATTCCTCATCCAAGCAAGAGACACCAGGAATTTTGTTCAGGGTTGTCTATGTAACAGTCAGCCTTGGGTGAAACAGCTGCTCTGCAGGTGTTCTACAAAGGCCAGGCTGCAGCCTCACCTTCCTTCCCTGGCGAGAACAAAGGGGGTTCTTATGAGCTCCCTTACAAACTTAGGGGTGTTGCTGGAAGTGATGGCATACACATGCTATCCCACCGTTTAGGAGCAGAGGCTATAGGATTGCTGCAGTTCAAGGCCAGCCTTTGCTCAGTTGGCAAAGTGCTTGCTTAGCATGCTCGAAGCCCTGGACCCAATCCCCAGCACTGCATGGAATGGGCATAGGGAGGTGTAATCCCAGCCCTGGAAGGAGGAGGCAGGAAGAACAGAAGTTAATGATCATCCTCAACCACAAAGAGCATTAAAGACCTGCCTGTCTCAGACTTGCGAGCAAGTAAAGCTACCCTGAGCTATATAGCAAGACTGGAGGGAAGAGAAGGAGCTCTAACTGAATGAAACCCTGCATGAATGTGTATTGTTGATATAGATGCAGTCATATCTGGGACTCCAATGCCTCAACCCCATGGAAGTGGAAAGTCTTACCAGGGTGAGGCTTGGAGGGATGGCAAAGCTTTCCTGAGGAGTCCAAGTGGATGAGTGAGCAGTGTGTGCAAAGACTAGTGTCCAAGTGGATGAGTGAACAACATGTGCAAAGACTAGTGTCCAAGTGGATGAGTGAGCAGCGTGCGCAAAGACTAGTGTCCAAGTGGGTGAGCAGCGTGTGCAAAGACTAGCAACTGAAGTTTCTGCCTCCTCCCTAATGTTTAGGGCCTGATACTGCTCACCTACAGAGACCTCCTACCCAGAATAGAGTAGATAACCCTCCCTAAGTACTGCACCTAATAAACACGCTGATGTTTGAGTAGCTGGCTGTAGTGGGTGTCCTCTGTCAGAGTGAGGATGCCCCCACCTTACCCCAGCTTCCTTGTATGTGGCTGTCCTTTCTTTATTCTCTCTCTGCCTCTGGTCATGGTTTCAGAACCCAAGCCACATAGGTCTCAAGAAATATATCCAACCTAGCACCAGGGAGGCAGAGACCAGCAGATCTCTGAGTTTAAGGCCAACCTGGTCTACAGGGTGGGTTCTAGGACAGTCAGGGCTGCACAGAGGAAAATATCCAAAACTGAGGTAGTAGAAAATGCCTTTAATGAAAGGGTGCAGGCAAGTGGATCTTGGTGAGTTCAAGACCAACCTGATCTACATGGTAAATTCCAGGCCAGCCAGTGCTACACAGAGAGCCCCTATCTCCAAAAATAGGGACTAGAACTTATTTCTCCTAGATTCTGAGTAAGGGCAATGATTGGGTCTTTGCTACTTAAGGTCAGAGTAGCTGGCTCCTTTCCTCTTGTTTGATCTCGTTTTTAGGCTTCCTGTGGACTTTTGCTGTTTACCAGACCTATCCAGACTCACCTAAACCCAGCAGTAGTTCCATCCACAGCTCAAGGTGAAGGCCTCACTACAAAAATAATAATTTAAAAGATGGGTTGTCCAGCCCATCCTAGGCCTGGACTATTGTAGCTGCTGTTTCGACAGCTGAACTGAAGTCACAGTGCCAGGTCAAACCACAGCACCTGGAGTATTTGTGTAAACAAATGAAGCCACGTTCGTCCATATGGTCTGGACTCATTTTCCTAATGATGACTGGATTCCAAGGGCCCCACATGTAGCTGCAGCCCAGCAGCAGGAGAGGGTTGAGCTGGAGCACAAAGACAGCATGGGACTAGGTAGAAGAGCGATCGCCTAACATCATAGCTCTGTTTCTGTTGCTGCGATAAAACATCCTCACAAAAAGCAAGGCAGAGAAGAAGGAATTTATTTTGGTTCACAGTTCAAGGTTATAACCTATGGCTGTGCGGGAAGCACAATGGCAGGAACTTGAAGACAACTGGGCACAGGAAGGGCAAGGAGACATGACTGCACAACTGTTTGCTCGTGTCCCCATGCTCAGCCTGAGTTCCCCACCCTAATACAACCCAGGACCCCTGCGTGTGGAATGGTGCCACCCACTGTGGATTTTCCCACATCAAAAATTTCAAGGCAGTCTTCCACAGACATGACCCCAGGCTAAACTGAGGCAGACAATTCCTCATTCTTCCCAGGTGACCCTAGGCTGTGTCACGTTGACAGTGAAAGCTAGTCATCCCACCCAGCGTGTCAGGCCTGGCTTCTGTCCCCTGGTACTACAGCGTAAACGAACGAGCAAAGCAATTCACAGATGAAGGGAAAGTGCCGTCCTTGCCAGCTGCCAACTTCCAGGTAGGAAAAGGGGCAGGGCTGGAAATGGGGCATGGCAGGGCAAAGGGCAGAGTAGCCCCTTGCTGAGGGCAGCTGGCACCAAGCGCAATTCATTCACTTAATCACCACACTTAGCTGAGAGGTTGCTGCAGTGCAGCCTGTGGGCCTCCCCTTGGTGAAGCAGTGGTTCATTTAGCTGGACTGCAACAGTTCTCGGCATCCCAAACAGGCTCTTGGGGTGTGTGTGTGTGTGTGTGTGTGTGTGTGTGTGTGTGTGTGTGTGCGTGTGTGTTGTTGTTGTTGTTGTTTCTTTTTTGTGGATTTTGTTTGTAGGTGAGGAAGGGGGAAAAGAGAAAATCAGAAGTAGCACATGCTGCCGCTTTGAACTTTATTTCCTGGAGTTGGGCTCAGTGGCACAGAGTCTAATAGAATTGATTCCTGTGGAGATGGGCCTATCCCATTGGCACAGCATGGATCCAGCATGTGCAGGTGCCCGTGCCCCATCACGAGCATCATACAGTCTCTATAGATTATTATGTTTGCAGGTGGGCACTCACCGGAATTTCTGTTATTTAAGGAGATGGAGACCGAGGTTGGGGAAGGCTGTCTGCACACAAGCCTTGAACTACTGAGATTAGGCAGTGAAATACAGTCAGCTATGTCTTCTAGCCAACAGCATGGGGCGCACCGGTTGCTGATCACTACAGCTCAGTCATCTAAGAAGCTCACGACTGACAGCAGATGCTGGGTTGAGCCTCAAGGTGCTTAGGAGCCTGGTTGAAGGGAAGTTAGCAGCCACACCGGCTCCACAGAGAAAGTAGCACCTGCTCATTCCAGTCAGAGAACATGAGGCAGAGGAATAGCAGAAGGTTGGCTCTGGTCACTGAAAGCATCTTGTCTCTGCCACTGGGCCTGTGGAGGAGCGGCCCCAAGCAGAGCAGAATTCCTCCTCCTGGTTCCTCCCCTCACTCTCTCAGCTTGGTAGTTTGAAAATGTTTGTTTGCCGTGTGTGTGTGTGTGTGTGTGTGAGCACAAGCATTTGTGCATGTGTGCATGCGTGCCTGCATGTGTGTGTATGTGTATGTGTGTGTTAAACAGTGTCTCACCATGTAGCTCTGTCTGTCTCTCCTGGAACTCACTGTGTAGACCAGGTTGGCTTTGAACTCACAGGAGATCTCCCTGGCTCTGCCTCCCTAGTGCTGAGTCTAAAACGTGCACCTCCGCTCCCGGCTGTTTGTTTACTTTTTATGAGACTTGATTTTATTTGAACAGACACCTTAGCATTCCTAAGGTACTGCTGTGACAGGTATGGGACACACTGTCACTCTTAGGGGACTGACAAGGTCATGGTTCCCAGGTGGGCTGGCGTCTTGCAGTGTGAGGTACAGAAAGAAGTGGAAGACGCCCTCCCCCTCATTTTCATTTTATTAATCCTGTTATTAAAGGTTCACTTGAAGGTCAGGGAGATGATTCAGTCGAGAGTGCATACTGCTCTTGCAAATGACCTGAACAGGGTATTACAAAGTTAGAAAACACCGAAAGACCCCCAACTCCTTCCAGCTGTAATTACCTGGGTTTTTATTTTAAGCTGCAGCGATATTCAGTTCCCATGGGAGGATTTGGAATTGAGGCCCAGCTTAAAGGAAACAGGGGCTTTGAAGGCAGGTCACGATTGCTTTATTCCTGTGGAATTTACAGCTAGGTGAGGAACCGCCTCCCTTCTGTACACAAAACAATACCGGACTTTACAGAAACCAGAGCGAGCAGTTAATCATTTCACAACAGTTTCTACAGCTCTGGGGAGGAGGGAAAGGAGTCTGAGTTGCTTATCTTTTAGGAATTTAGAATGGGTGCCTAGCGCGAAGTGGGGTTTTCCTTAGCCAATGCATGTCTTCTCAGCACCCTTGTTGGGGGGCTGAATAACACCTGCACTTCAGCTCCAGGGGCTCCAACAGCATCTTCTGGCCTCCGTGAGCACCTGCACTCGCATGCACATGCATGCAGACGTGCACATAAACATTGATAGAATAAATCTCTAAAGTAATCCACACAGCCTCCAACAGGCATGGCAGCTATGGGGTCCTTGCCTTGCCTTTGACCTCCACACCGATCTTCAAAGTCCCCAACCTTCTTGACACTAGCCCAGTCTCCCTTTCTCTTTTTTGTGGGGTTGCTTACATCATGTAAGCCCATGTATGGATTCACTCCTATTTCCATAATCCAACAGACTGTGAATCATACTGAAGCCAGGCATCTTGCCACCACCACCACAACCCCAAAACCAAATACAGCGATGATGCGCATGCGGGCTTGCAGATTCTGGCTTATTTTTCCTGAGCTCCTGTCTAAGATGCAGCTTTTAGAGTCTCCAAACATGGCATTCCATGACTGGGTGGCAATGAGTACTGCTGACTGGGGGTGGGAGTGAGTAGCTGATAGCTTTATTAGGGTGGCAGAGATGGCACAGTGGGTAAGGGCAGGAGACATGGCTCAGTGGGTAAAGCACTTTTACAAGCTTGAGGGTCTGCATCTGAACCCACATAAGATCCGGATAGGGAGGTATATGCGTGTCACCCCGGCTCTGAGTGCACAGAAACAGGCAGATCGGGCAGGCTTGCTCCTGTCTCAAAAAGTAAGGGGAAAAATGATACAGGAGAAAACTGATGTCACCTTCTCACCACCTCGACAGGCAACACCTGCACAATACACACAACATACACACACCACACTATACACTCACACAACACATAGCATGCACAATATACCATACACACAACACACATATCATACAACATACACACACACGTTTTATTATTGAATTTTTATTTTATTTAACTGTGACCAGAAAAACCGCCCACAGTAATACAGAGTTTAGACTTTACCAATTCTTCTCCAAAACTCTTATGAAATCATTTAATCCCCATAAAGTCATGCCAATAAGGCAGGTACTGCCACTGTTCCCTTCTAGAAGAGAGAAAGCCTGGGTCTGGGAAAGACAAAGGCCTTTCTGAAGGCTGGCAGAGAAGCTCAGAGCAGGGGTTTAGTTTTTCAGTTCTGGTGTTGAATCCACAGGCTTTTGCAGAGTAAGGAAGCACTGTCTTATTGATCCGCACCTCAAGCTCTGTTTTGGAATTTAATGGCGTTTCTTTTTCTTTCCTTTTTAAAATAGGCCTCACTGTGTAGCCTTGGCTGACCTGGAACTCACTCTATAGACCAGGCTGGCCTTCAACTCACAGAGATCTGCCTGCCTCTGCCTCCCAAGTGCTGGGATTAAGGGCATGCACCATCTTGTCCAGCTGAGGCTTTCTTCAAAATAATTTTTTTATCAGTTTTTGTAAATGTCCTGTAGAGTAGGGGCTCTGGTTCATAACTGTTAATTCTACCTTGTAAGCAGGGTCACTCGTATTAGTTCATGCCTTTGGCCTATTTTATGCACACAGGAAGAATCAGAGGCTTTTAAAATTGACCTCTTCATACTGTGAACCCTTAGAAAAGTTATCTCCACTTGTGCTGCATCTTCTTTGTCTTCATCTCCCTCCTCCCTCTCCCTTCCTTGTCTTCATTTTTCAAAGTGGTGTTTTATTTTTAATTATGTGTATGCATTGTGTGTGTGCATGCCTCGTGTGAGTGTATGTGTCTATGTGTGCAGGTGTCCGAAGAGGCCAGAAAAGGGCATCGTATCCCCTAAAGCTGAGGAATGCTGAGGATCAGCCTGGGTCCTGTGCAAGAGTAGCAGCTGCTCATATCGGCCACCGCAGCTCTCCGGCTTGCATGTAACCCACGCTTGTCTCGAGCTCAGCATGTAACCAAGGACAACTGTGAGCTCTTCATTCTGTCCTCCTGTCTTCATCTTCCGAGGGCTGGAGTTCCCTCTCATGACTGGCAGGTGTCCATATTCTAGAATCTTCTATTGTGCATATGTATATTTTCATGCTCACTCATCCTTAAAGGATGAGTGAAAGTTTTCCAGATGCTTTGCATTTGTTCCCAAACAGGATGATGTCATTCTTTCCTGGCCTCCTGCTTGTCCTTGTAGGTTCTGCAGGAATCTTCCTATCATATTTTAACTGCAGTCTGGTCGCCTTCCAGGAGCCTAAGCATTGTGTGGAAAATGCCACCCACAGATTAGGTTACCTCTGCCAGGTCCTTCTCTGTTCTTTGTGAAGCCACTGTCTCCAGGGGCCAAAGGTCGCCTGGCCTCTAGCCTTACTTCCTGCCTAGTGACCAGAATGGTTGAAAGCTGGCCATTGTCCTGAGAGTCCATCTCCAGTATTGGAGAAGAGAATTGTCACTCAAGTGACAGTCTTTTTTTTTCATATTTGACCACTTTGTATTCACATTTTGTATGTGTAGAACATACTTTTCATATAAAAACATTGTTTTAAGAACTAAAGGATCTAAAAAAATGGAGCATTAACCATAACTGTAAATTGAAAGACTCTGCTCTCCTCAAATTGATCCATAGATTTAATAACACCCCACCAAAATACCAGAAAACTCCTATGGCAAAATTTGCTGAATGAATTCTATAACTTACATGAAATGGAAAAAAAAATCACAGGTCCCCAAAATAACCTTGAAAAAGGAGAACTGTCAGCCGGGCGGTGGTGGCGCACGCCTTTAATCCCAGCACTCGGGAGGCAGAGGCAGGCGGATCTCTGTGAGTTCGAGGCCAGCCTGGTCTACAAGAGCTAGTTCCAGGACAGGCTCTAAAAAAGCTGCAGAGAAACCTTGTCTCGAAAAAACCAAAAAAAAAAGAAAGAAAAAAAGGAGAACTGTCCAGTCACGTGTTCTGATCCCAGGAACTACTACATGACTAGAGTAACCAAAAGACAGCACAGCATGGGAATGGTGATTGAACAGAGCAGAGCACAGAGACAGACTCACACATATTAAGAACGTCACCACCAGGCAACTTTTGCAAACGCCGTGGAGGGCTCCCCAAAGCTAAGAGGACTACAGTGTCATTAGGTTATGTGACCTGGTGCAACCAGTGTCACATAGATGATTCACTGCTGCCCCAAATGGCACATGACCTGCCTGCATAAAGGTTTTCAGAAAAATGTCACTGGAACCTAAGTTCTATTAAAAGGCAAGAGACTTACACGCTTCAAAAGAACGAAAAATGGACAACGGCGCAGTAAGAAGCTCTGCCTCATTAATCAGTCAAGGTGACAATTTCTTCTCTCTTCACACGCCTTGTGCTCTTCAGGGATGATCAGGAGACGCGACTCTGATCCGAAGTGTCCTTCATGTGGAGGTGTTCTGATCGTCCTCACTCCAAAAGATGTTCTAGCTTTCATGGCACAAAAAGTCATTTATTACAATTATTATTTTATTTTTGACATAGGGGGCTCATGTATCCCAGACTGTCCTCAAAACTGCTACGTAGCTGAGGATGCCCTAGAATGTCTGCTCCTCTGCCTCCATCTCCCGTGTGCTGAGATTACAGATCTGCACCACTATGCTTGACTTGTTTTTATTACTGTTATTGTTAACTGAGGTGCCAGAAGCACACAGACCTAGCGCCTCACATACACAGGCAAGCGCTCTACCATTGAGCTGCAGCCCCAGCCACACAACCCTATGTCCTTGCTTTTTCACAGTTTGGGAGGAGGGAGAGTCGGGAGAGGGAGCTGTGTGGTCATCTCATGAGCCAGCGTGGCTGTGCCACCCACCACAAACAGCTCCGCCGTCCAGAGACAAAGTGTTCAGATACAGGAGCCTATGGGGGACGTTCTCATTCAAGCAGCACAACCACCTCGCTACACCCGCCTATAATGTTTATTGACACTGGTGAAGGTAGCTAACTCAAGCTAATTACTGGCTGATAGCACATGTAGACAGTGCTTGTGCCCGGTGGCTGGAACTCAATAAGTCTTACAGAAATGGGAGTTTGTCCCATGATGCATCTGATTTTAATCATACACATACCCATTTATTCATAGGCATAAAACGGTGGATAGATTTATTTTCCTCTAAAAATTCACTCAGAGGACACAGTTTGGCTTACTGTGACTGCACCCAAAATTAGTTCAGGCTAGATCAGCTCCCTGAGTCGCTTGCCAGATGTATCCTGAAACACATTTAAATAAAATTGACCATGAAAGGGAGTTGTTAAGCATTGCTAGGGAGAACTAACTTATTCTGTTTGAGGTGTATGAAACCCGCAGCCTGGTGTGGTTAGTGTGTGTGTGTGTGTGTGTGTGTGTGTGTGTGTGTGTGGTGTCCTAGGTTGCTAGGTGTATTGTTAAGAGAGGGTTGTGTGCGTAGCCCAAGTGGAAACCCTGGTTGCTACGCTAGTCCAAATCTTGTCTGCCTGATGGCCTCACGTAGCTACTTTATGTTCTGTCTCTGCAGATGGCCCTCTGCACCTTTGGGTTCAAGTGTGGACCCAGGCATCCACGGCTTGTAGAAATTATATAGTTGGGTCTGTACCGAACATTTTCAGACATATATTCCTTGTTATTGTTTTCTAAACCATACAGAATATCAACTATTTACATTGTTGTGTGCAGTATAAGTAATCTAGAGATGGCTCACATCTGATGAGAGAGCAGGTTATAGGTGTATAAGTCTATATCAGCACAAACAGGATGAGGCAGGGGGATTACTATTGTGAGATAGTTTAGGTCATGTAGTAAGACTATGTTCCAACAAAATAACATTAAAAAAAGCAAAAAAGCTAGGTAAGGATGCACTGTGCTACACACAAAGATTATGCCATTGGAGTTAGGGACATGGAGGACCAGCAAGAAGCTCGGAGAGTAAAAGGCCTTGCCCCCAAGCCTGATAACCTGACTTCAGCCCCCAGGTCCTACACTGTGGAAAGGGAAAACAAGCTCCTGCAATTGTCCTCTGACCTCTGCTTGTATTCCTTGGCACCCATGTGCACAGCGTGCATGTGCACACACACAAATAAATAAATGCAATAAATAAGGGAGGCTGAGTGTGGTAGCACATGTCTCTAATTCCAGCACTCGGGGGCAGAGGCAAGCTCTATGTTAGTTCAAGGCCTTTCTTGTTTATGTACTGAGTTCTAGGACAGTCAGAGCTACAAAGTGAAACCCCATCTCAAAAACACCTAAATAAATAAGCAAAATAAGGGACTTAGAAATCTAGAGATTTTAGTGTTGACCTAGGCTCTGGGGGAAACCCCTGAGGATGCTGGAGAATGGCTGCATACCTTAGTGAGGGCACTTCTCAATGCCCCTTCTTCACACTTCTACTGAGCTTCTCCTTTAAAACCTTTGTGCATTTATTTAAAGTGTGTGTGTTCACACCATGGCATTCAAGCACATGGAGGTCAGAGGACAACTTCCAGGAGACATTTCTGTTATCATGCTGGTCCCAAGAATCAAACTTGGACCACCATGTGCCTTCAGCTGAGTCAACTTACTTACTCAGTTTTTTCTTCTTGTCTAGATGAAATTCCAGTCTAACTAAGTGTCCTAAGTTTTGTCCAGCCAACCCACAAGCAAGATCGGCAGGCTACCTGCACTTGTGAGTGGGTGGGGCTTGACAGAGTGCCTTTATTAACCTTAGCATTGCTTCCAGTTGCTCTGAGTAACTGATGAGAGTCTCTTCATGTTTTTGCTCTTAGATTCCCCAGAGTCTCTAGCCTTCCAACTCAGTGAGTATTATCCCCGCACCAGCGTTCTAGGTACTGAACAGTTCGATATTTACCACCTTAGGGTCAATAGAGTAGCCCTAGGCTTGTGTAAACCTCCTACCCTAGATTAAAGAGGGCCATGGATCCCTCGCATATGCTCACACCCACACAGACACACTCAGCAATGGAGCCTAAAGTGGAGCCCTGAAGTCAGGTGGGCCATAGTGACTCCTTGTGTATAGAGCACAGCAGGCATGTTTGGGTTCCTTGAAGCCTACATAGAGAGTTGCTGGATCTCCTACAGTCTTCTTTCTGGAAACCCTGAATGTCCACGCAATAAATCTGACTTCAGATGGAGATAATCAATGCAGGTTCTCTGAAGGTTGGTGCCACTGGAGGGCAGTCTTCCATATTTTGCCATATTTCCCAACACATGAATGAATCTCCAGATTGGTGAATACAGCTAGCCTTCACTGATGCCACAGTGATAGAAAGTGTTGGGCATGCCGAGCCTGGTACTGTCCAAATTCAGACCCACAAAATCATGAATTATAATAAGACAGAAATAAAGTGGTCATTGCTTCAAATCCCCAAGTATTAGGCTGCCTTTGACATCCAGAGAACCCTTACCCCAGAAGGCCCTTCTCTGCCCCTTTTGGAGAGGGCCCTTCCCATCTTCCAGTCTTCCACCTGCGTGAAAGAGGAGAGGTGACTGCTGAGCAGAGGCGACAGAGAACACCAGCTGCTACCTGAAAAGATTTCCAAGGAGCGGCTTGACTTCAGCCTTACCTCAGTAAAGATCTACTTTCAGAGGCACCTGGTTAAAAAAAAAAAAAAATGAGATCACATTTCATGCTGGCTCTTGGCTGTCTCCTGGCACCAGGCTCTGCTTTCTCAGACTGGCTACTACATTTGTCACCTGGCTTTCTGCTTCTCAGTTGCCAGAGGAGCTATGTTGTTTTTCCTCTCTGTTCCCTCAGCTTTGAGAGATATTTATGTGTATGCAGTGCTGGGGTTGACTCCAGGGCCTTGTGTGTGCTTAGCATGTGTTTTACCACTGAGCTCTGTCCTTTAAACTATTGAAAGTGTTTGTTGTTGTTTTTCTTCTTTGAGACAGAGAGGGGCTCATGCTTCCCAGACTGGCAAAGTAGCTGAGGACAACCTTGAATTCTGATCCTTCTGATCCACCTCCCATGTGTTGGGATTACAGGTATGTACCACTAAGCCCAGGTTTGTTGTAAGAAAAAAAATCTACCCTTGTTTTCATTCAACTTCAGGAGAAATCTGAAGTAAATATATGTACCCATTTTGATGTATGCTTGTCCACGCACCACTTGCGTGCCTGGTGCCCATGGAGGCCAGAGGAGATTGCAGGATCACTTGAACTGGAGTTATAGATGGTTGTGAGACGGTAAGTGGGTACGGGAAACTGAACCCGGGGTCTCCTGGCAGAGTTGCCAGTGCTCTTTTTATATTAATAAAAAAGATGTGTTATTTACTTTATGCGTATGAGCGTTTTGTCTGCAAGTATGTATGTGCGTCATGTACACCTAGTGCCTGCGGAGGTCAGAAGAGGGCATTTATAGAAGGCTGTGAACCACCGTGTGGGTTCTGGGAGCTGAACCCAGCTCCTGTACAAGAGCAACCAGTGCTCTTAACCACTGAGCCATCTCTCTAGCCCCTCGTCCTGAGATCTTTGATGTGAAGTCTCTCCGAGTCCTTACGTTGGACAACTCTACTGTCTTAATGTTCTGTCTTAGGTCAGGATCCTCAGGAATAGAACAGTATGTAGATGTCCTGTTAGTGCTCCCTTGAGGACATTCTCAGGAGAACCCTGTAGGTTATTGAAAGAAGTTGTGTGGGGCCGCTGGGAGCTCAGAAAGAGACAAGACTGCTGGAGGCCCGCCGTCCTCTGATCTCAGACGAGCCCTGGCTAGATGTAGTCCTGGCTTCTGGTGTCCCTTAAAAGGCTCAGTCAGGGAGTGGACAGATCCGCAGTTAAGAACACTGGCTCTTCTTCCAGAGGACTTGGGTTCAATTTCCAGCACCTACATGGAGGCTCACGACTGTCCATAACTCTAATCCCATGGGGACCCAGTGCTAGTGTCTCCTCCCCATGTGGAAACTTTAGAAACATTTAGGCCTTCAAACATGAAAGGACAGGCCCAAGTCTAGATCCGTTGTCTCCTCCTGAACCCACAGCTGCTAACCACACAATAAGCCACCTTCTAGACATGTTGCTGATATAATTTAATGTAATGACCACATGGGTTTTGATTGGCTGGATAGCAAACGTTGCCCAAAGCAAGCCATTCTTTGTTAAATAAAATTGAAGGTTGCCTGTAGAGGCATTCACTGCACCTGCTGCAAGAGGCGTGTGCCCCAATCGGGCACATAAGTGTCCAGCAACGAGCGAGAACCAGACTGGCCAACCAAACAACGTAGCATGCGGGGGGGGGGGGGGGGGGGGGGTTCAGCAGGAAACCAGGAGCTGCTCCTAATGGCGGTCCCTAAAGGTGCCTTGTACCCGCCTCCCTGCACCGTTCCCAGGATTCTGGAGACTGAAACTATTTCCTTTAAGGGAGACGTGGAACTGCTAGGAATTTTCTGGAAGATAAGTTGTAGTGTAGAACAGAATTGTGCCCTCGGATGTCATTTTCTACTTTTCCAGCCCACTTTTGTCTGGTCTGGGCGTATGGATCCAGGGTGCCCGGCTGGAGCGCTGAGACCCAGATGCGATGTGTGGCCCCCGCGGGACTCAAGGCTGAGATCCTGGGACTGAGGACCCGAGTGGGGTCTGGCTGTGCAGGTTAGGGGTCCCGAGTGGGTTTTGGAGGTGCGGGGCCAGGGTCCTGAGTGGGTTTTGGCGGTGTAGGTGCCAAATCCTTCGTTGGGTCAGAGTCGGGAGTGGGGTAGGAAAGTCGAGTGTGGGTGGGATCCGCAGCCAGAGCGTCCTCGGGTGCCGCCTGGTGCGGAATGGAGGGGCGGGGGCGAGTCTTGAACGGCTCTAGCAGTGCTCGGCCTGGGAGGGACTTTTCATCCCGTGGGCAAAGGGACAACCAGGAACTCTGGCTCAGTCTCCACCCCATGACGGGGCGGGTCCTGTCGGCCCGAACGAGGGTGTGGCAGCCGCAGTAGGCTCACAGCCGGTTTCCGAGCGGGAGGTAAGGGGCTTGGGCAGGGGTTCAGACCTCGAGGGTGGGCTCTGGGTTCTGGGTGTGGATCCTTGGCTCCCGGCCGGTGTTTTAGGATCGGACCTGGAGATCTAGACTTGGTTGGGAGACTCTGGGTTCGGCCGCAGGTCCTAGGCTGGGGCCTGGAGACCTGAACTTGATCTCGGGATCCTAGGCTCCGTCGCAGGTCTTGGGCTCCTGCTTGGGAGTCTTGGACTCCAGCCGGCTGTTCTAGGCTGTGGCTGGGGGTCGTAAGCTCAGGGACCGGGTGCTGCGACCAGGCGCGGTTCTTTGGGCCACCTGGCACTGCGCCCAGGGCGCGTGCGGTCCCGAGCAGGAGCAACCACCTGGGAAGCAGTAGGAAGGAGCAGGCGGCGCTGTACACACTACTACCCAGTCCAGCCCATCACTCCCAGACCCCTGTAGTCCTTTGCTGGGTCCATGCGTCTGTCTCCACATGGAGGAAAAGCGACTGAGTTAACACTCATTGAAGCTTACCCCAGCACCACTTGTGTTGCCTTTTCTGTTTTACAAGTAAGTTTGCTTTCTCTTATTCTTAGGGCGTTCCTCGCCCTCCTTGTCCAAACGACCTCGGCACATTGCTTAGCACACAGGAATCATCTTATTCTGAGGTGCGTGTCCCTTGTCTGCCGGCGGCTACAGTCTCACTCGGTCCTCAGAGCCTTGACCAGCCAAGGACTCTGGTACCTAAGAGGATGGCAGTTTAACACTCTGCTTGTTTGAGGTGCACCCCAAGTGTATGGGAAGCCTCTGATTACTGGAGGAGCACTGTGGGCTCTGAGTAACTGTGGCTTTCGTTAAACCTGGGCTCCTGGCTCTCCAGTTGATGGTGGAAGAGTGGATGGGATGACCCGCTAGTTACCTGTCCCGCTGCCCATCATTTCCAGACTCCTCGCTTTCTTAGGTGGGAAGCAACTCTACGATTGCCAACGAACCCACAGAGAGCAGAGAGAAGAATAAGTAAGGGGACCAGAGATATACTTGCGTTGGTAGAGTGCCCGCTTAGCATTCCAGAAGCCCTGGGTTTCATCCTTGACTCTGAGTAAACCAGGTGTTCTCTTGCCTGAATTCCCAGCGCCTCAGGACAGTCGGTAGTTCGGGGTAAGGTTGGAAGCTAACCTGGACTGCATGAGAGAAAGACCCAAACAACCTTAAACAAACACAAGAGCAGGTAGGGGATGGAGAGATGGCTCAGTGGTGAAGAGCACTTGCTGCTCTTCCAGAGGGCTACAGTTGGATTCCCAGCATCCACTTGAGAGGATTCACAACTGCGTGCAACTCTAGCTCCAGGGTATCTGACACCTTATGGCCTTGGAGAACACACACACACACACACACACACACACACACACAATCTTTTTATAAAAAAGTAAGCCGGAGAAGGTAGCTAGATCGGAAAGCGATAACCACAGGCACCCGAGAGCCGCTGACTTTGACGATGGCTGTCTTGTCAAAGCCAGTCAGAACAGGCTTTGGCTGATTTCAGGGAACACACAGAGGTACACTCATCCATTGGTACTAGAGGCACAACTATCAGGCCAAGGGCAATGATTTCCTCCTAGCTGGACTCATTGCTTTTGTTAGGGATCATTTTTTTCTCTGCTAGCAGCCTGACGTTCAGAGTAGCCAAGGATGTCCTCAAACTTCTGATTCTATTGTCTCTACTCCTGGATGCTGGGATTACAGATGTGCACAACTATGCCCAGTTTATTCGGTGCTGAGGGGTTCAACCCAGGACTTTGTGTGTGCTAGGCAAGCACGCTACCAACTGAGGGGCATCTCCAGCCGCCAAAATTATATACCTTTAAAATCTAAACCTGAAAGCTTCCACAAAGGTGTTGCTTGAGTTTGGGGGTGGAATTTTTCCCAAGCCTTTGGAGGTTTGTGCTCCTGCAGTTAGAGTTTGGAGGGAGTTTACTAGGCGCCGGGGTAGACTTCTCAGAGTGTCTCCGAGTAATGCTTAGCCTGCGCCATTTGACGGGCTCTTTCTTCACCCGGTTTTACAGATGAAGAAGCACGTTTCAAGTCCCGGATCTACTACTTCCCCAAACTTCAGGGTGCATCAAAATCCCCCTAGGAAGTCTAAACAAAATTTAGATTCTTGCCCTATTTTTGTTTTGTTTGTTTGTTTACAGGGTCTCATTATGTAGCCCTGAATGTCCTGGAACTCACCATGTAGACTAGGCTGGGCTGAACTCATAGAGAGCCACCTGCCCCTGCCTTCCAAGAGCTGGGATTAAAGGCGTGCACACCAATGCCTGACTCTAGCCTAGTCTTAAAAAGAAATTTGGGGAGTGTTCTTACTGTGAACCCAGGCCAGCCTGGAATTTGACACCCTTCTGTCTCAGTCTTCTGTTCCCTGGTTTTATTGGCTACAAGTGTGCACCTTCACCCTCTGGAGGGTCACTGCTTCAGGTTCTGACCCAGTATGGTGGATGAGGGTCCCATCAGTGAGAAAATAGGCCTTACACACTCACAAATGAGCATGCTGAATGAAGTGTGAAAGCGTGACCTTCCATGGGCCTCTGGTCTGTCACTGCACTTCACGCTCTAGGTGATGTGAAGAGGAACATTCTAAACCCCCGTTCCATGGGCCAGTTCTCTACTGCACAGTCAGTATAGCAGAGAGTTGATGAACTACATACACTTCTCCCTCCAAACTCAATTCTGAGTGTGTGTGTGTGTGTGTGTGTGTGTGTGTGTGTGTGTGTGTGTGGTGTGAATACACGGACACGTGTGCTTGTAGAAGCCAGGGACAACTTCAGCTATTGGTCCTCAGGTGCCGGCCACCGTCTGTGTTTTGAGACGGGTTCTCTCATTGTCTCACCGCTAAGCCAGGCTGAGTGGCTGGCGAGCTTCCCCAGCAGTGGGATCATAAGCGCACCTACCGCTCCTCCGTGTTTAAAAACATAGTTTCTGGAGACCAAACTATCCTCCTGCTTACGAGACAGCCCCTTGCCAATGTCTCTGTTACCGGAGTCCTTCAATGTAGTCTCCAGTGCTCAGCACTTCTAGGCTTCGCTCCAGCTCAAGGTTTTCTGTTTGCTGCTGTTTACAGGATTGAAGCTGAGATGGATTAATGCAGTCCATTAACTGTCTTAAAAGCCAAGGGTCTAGCCGGGCGGTGGTGGCGCATGCCTTTAATCCCAGCACTTGGGAGGCAGAGGCAGGCGGATCTCTGTGAGTTCGAGGCCAGCCTAGTCTACAAGAGCTAGTTCCAGGACAGGCTCCAAAGCCACAGAGAAACCCTGTCTAAAAAAAAAAAAAAAAAAAAAAAAAGCCAAGGGTCTCTGAGGCTTAGATGGGGTATAACTCCTTGGTGTCTGGTTGTGTTTGAACCGAGCTGGGATTTTTTGCTGTGGGACCCTGAAATGCCATTTCTGAAGAGCGTTTTCTAAACTCAAAGGTCCCTATTCCTTGAGGTCAGTAAACTGTCGCACCATGTCCTGAGCTTGTCATAAAACGTCTGTGAATGTTATCGCCACCATCAACACAGGCATAAACGGTGACTAAAGGCCAGGCCATAGGTTGCCATGTAGAAATCCCGTGGGCTCCTCCCCACCTCTCCCCTAACCGGCAGGCCTGGATGCCACGCAGAGTCTGAACAATGAGATGTCAGCGAGCACTTTCTGGCCAACAAGGATGTGTTGTCTGTGTGAAGGGACCCCCCCCCCCAGGAGAGGGACCATGTGGCATTGCTATCGGAGGCTGACATGGGGTCTTGTTATCCTGATTTACTTGTGCCTGAGCTCTCTTCCCTAGAGAAGGGAGCCCGGCCTTTACAATCCTGGTGGTGTTGAGTATAGGAAATTTGAGCAGGAACTGTTGGTCTCAGAGGATTTATTGATAATATTTAAGTCACCTTCCAGTGCCCTTTAGAATGTTGTATTCTTCTAAGGCCTATAGATGTATGTGTGTTGATTCAAATAGTTATTTTGGATTGTTTAAAATAAATAAATCATACAACAAGTGCTTAGTTCTCCTGGGCCAAGAACAAATTTTAATGTATTTGAAGATTTTTATTTTCTGAGTGACTCTTCCACGCAGACTTGAATTTTCTTTGAGACAGGATCTCATGCAGTCCAGGTTGGCCTCCAGCTGCTGTCCTTCCTGCGCTCACTTCCCTGGTGTTATGTGCCACCACATCTGGTTTTATTAGCAAACAGTGCTGGACATCGTACCCAGGGCATTGTGCAGGCCAGGTAAGCACTCTGCCAACCAAGCTGCACACCAGCTGCCTTCTAGCTTTTGAGAATGTGCCCTGTATGGTTAATATCTGAGGTCACTCTCTTGTGCAGTCCACATAAGAACTCCTTATTCTGTCTAACCAAAACCCAGCAGCACCTCTGATTAATCTCTCCCCCTTGTCTCCAGTAGTCACCTGTCTGCTCTCAGCTTCTGTGACTGTGCCTGCTTCCTATTCCACACGAGGGAGGTAGCGTGGTGCTTGTCTTTCTGTGTTTGCCTTAGTTCGGTGTCCTCCAGGTCCATCCCAGTAGTTGTGACTCACAGCGCACACTGTGTGTGTTCATTGGGTTTTTCTTTTGTCTTGGCCATCCATCAACTGGTGCATGTCAGTGATAACGTTCGTGGAAGTTTTCTGACCACTCAGGAGATGGTACAATTTACTGACCTCAAGCAATAGGAGCCTTTAAGTTTAGAAAATACTCTTCAGAACTCCTCCGTATGGTCCAACCCTCCCACTCCTGGGCATAACTCAGAGGATGAGAAATCAGCGTGTAAAAGAGACACCTGCTCTCCCATGTTCTCTGCAGCCCTAGCATTGCATAGAAAACAAAATAAAAGACAAAACTTGGTTATTTTATGGCATATTCAAAGTATGAGCATAAGTAATCAATAAAAAATTGTTAATGACTGCTTTTCAGTTTATGCTAATATTTTACAGTGACCACCCATTCAAATTTCAATGTTTACTTGTCACCAGAAAAATTTGATATATATTTGGATTTCATAGGATTTCTAGTTTTACCATCAATTTGCATGCTCAGAATATTTTAAACATACTTAAGATTTTTTTAAAAAATATTTTATTTATTTATTTATTATGTATACAACATTCCTTCCATGTATGCTTGCATGCCAGAAGAGGGCACCAGATCTCATTATAGATGGCTGTGAGCCACCATGTGGTTGCTGGGAATTGAACTCAGGACCTCTGTAAGAACAGTCATTGCTCTTAACCTCTGAGCCATCTCTCCAGCCCCATACTTAAGATTTTTATAGTAGCTAAATTAAGTACCAAAAAGTTTTTCATGAGCTGGGCATGCAGTTCAGTTGATAGAGCCTCGCGCTCACAAAGCACCACGTAAAATGTCTAAGTGAGGCAGGCCTATGACGCTAGCACAGGGGTGGAGGGAGGAGGAGAATCAGACACTCAGGCTCATCCTTGGCTAGACAGTGAGTTAGCTGCCAGCCTGGATTGCATGAGACTCTGTCCCAGTTTTTAAACATTTCCATTAAATATTTGAAACCTCATTTAGAAAACAGGTTCGTCTTTTCCAGAAGAATTTTATTTGAACCAAAGGCCTATGGCTTATAGAACTGCATGTGTCCTAGTAACTTATGAGCTCCTGTGTCAACTCCTTCATTTTCTCTTTATGGTGACAATACTGAAGTTTTTGACATCTGTCATTTCTACATGGAGAGCAAGCTTCCATTTAAAATTCTTAAATATCAGTGAGGTATTGTAGTGCCTACTTTTAATCCCAGTACTTGGGAGGTAACGGCAGGTGGACTTCTGTGAGTTTGAGGTCAGCATGGTTCTAGACCAACCAGAGCTACACAATGATACCCTGTCTAAAATATATGAATATATAAAGTATATACAATATATATATATATGTTTGCATATATACATATATACCCACATTTACCTTTTTAAGCTAGAAAATAATGTAATTAAGCAGCCTGGTCTACAAGAGCTAGCTCCAGGACAGGCTCTAAAGCTGCAGAGAAACCCTGTCTCGAAAAACCAAAAAATAAAAAATTAAAAAAAATAAAAAAAAGATAACTAGCCAAATTCAAATTGCAAATGAGTACCTTGTGCTGTCTGTGAACCATATTCAAATGAACACATTAAAATATTGCTTAGTGCCTGGAAAAATATTCAAAGTGAACAAAGCTGCTACTACCAATTAGTGGTTACAAGTAATACAGACAGGGCGCCTTCTGCCTGGCAGGTGCTTTTGTGCACAGCGGTCAAGGCAAACTTCAGGCCTGCAGGAGCAGAAGCTAATGCGTTCTAAAATGTTCATTCTTATGGGGAAATAATGCTTTATAGAGAGTAAATTCCATCAGGATGATCCAGACCTTAAAAACAGAGCTACTCGGTGTAGCTGTGGCCAAACCACTGGTTGCTCAGTAGCCACATGTGGTTCATGGGCAATGTGAAGAGACTGGGAGTCAGCAGAGCACCCAGTGGCACCCATGTGTGCTGACACCCACTCTCCTGTAGGGGAGGGCTGCTTTCCAGGAATCTGCTCTTCTTCTTCTTCTTCTTCTTCTTTTTTTTTTTTTTTTTTTTTTTTTTTTGGTTTATCGAAACACGGTTTCTTTGTAGCTTTGGAGCCTGTCCTGGAACTTGCTCTTGTAGACCAGGGTGGTCTCGAACTCACAGAAATCCGCCTGCCTCTGCCTCCCAAGTGCTGTGATTAAAGGCGTGCGCCACCACTGCCTGGCTCAGGAATCTCCTCTAATTCTCAGTTTCTACCAGTTAAAAGCACTTTATTATTGACAAGCGTATGCAAAATAGTCCAAGTGCTCATCAAACTAGTCTCCTGCCTCAGTCCCCTGAGTCCTGGGGATAATTTGATTGATAGTCATGCCTTACGACAGCCCCTATTTGGTTCTCTGTTTCTGTCTCTCTCTGTCTCTCTCTCTCTGGTGTGTGTGTGGGGGGGGGGGTGTGTGTGTTACACTTTCTCTAGGGCTATGAGCATTTCATGGCATGTAGACATCAGAGGACAAATTGCTAGAGTCGGTTCTCTCCTTCCTCCCAGTGGGTCCTGAAATGAGCTAAGATCTTTAGGCTTGGAGGAAAGGGCTTTGATCCACTGAGCCAGCCCTCCGTTTCTTTCTTCTAACTCTATGGCTGGTTCTCTGAGGGAAAAACATTCTCATATATATATGAATCTCCCATCTGTCCTGACTTTATGGTCACCTCCTTTGGAATAGGTTTGGGGGAGAGCAGGGCAGTCACTGGTGTCACCCTCTTCCCCCACTTTTTCCATTTCCATCCTCCTAACTTCTTCCTTCTCAGCCTCCTCAGGTCAGTCCTCCTATTTCCAGTTTTGCCAGGAAGTCTTTTTCTTATGCCGTCTTGAAGAGGATTCAAATACTAAACCGGGTGAGGAGGCGTCACCATAAATAGCCAAGTTCCCTCTGTGACTCAGAGAGCCTCAGTGGAAGCTTGAACACTCTGTTTTCTGTCTTTCCACCAGACTCAGCTTGAATTCTGGATAGAACCCTGCCCCGACCCAGGGAGGCGTGGTTGAGGGAGGTGCTGCCCGCACAGTTGGCCAGACCTGAGGTCACTGGCAGAGTGGAGTGCTTTCGGCTCACTTTCTTCCTCAGTCTGTGGAGGAAAAGCATGCTGCTCGTCCTGTCCATCTGGAAACCGTGTGCTCTTCCCTCCCCGAGTGGCCAGGTGGCCGCCGTGCTCTTCCCTCCCCGAGTGGCCAGGTGGCCGCCTCTACAGCAGGAAGGACAGGGTCACATAACACCTGTATCTCACTCTGTGGCGAAAGATGCCCAGTAGGACTTCTGGAAGCCTGGCGTTGCTGCCCCTTCCCGCCCCACTGTGTGCACTAGTGTGGGGGCCAGATGGGTGCCAGGTGTCTTGTCTTTGCTCCCCGCCTTGTTTTTACTAACAGTGTGATTCGCTGAGTCCCGACCCCACTGATTTATGTAGGCTGACTGGCCAGTGAACCCCAGGGATCCTCCTGCCTCCACTCTCCTGTCCCCAGCTGTGCTTACAGGCTCACTGCCTTGCCCTTTTCTATTTATTATTTTAGTATTATTATTATTATTATTATTATTATTATTATTAAACATTGGTGCTTGGGGATCTGATCGCAGATCCGCATGCTTGGGCAGCAAATAGTTTACCCTCTGAGCCATCTTTCCAGGCACCCAGTCCTGTTTTTTTGAGGCAGGGCCTCGTGTAGCCCAGTACGGCATTGGCATCACTGCGCAGTTAAGGATGACCTCAACTTCAGATTCTCCTGCCTGTACCTCTGTAGCTCTGGAATTATAAGCGTGAGCAACCATGCCTGGCTTCGAAACACTTTAAAAATTGTACATGGATAAATGCTGATTGAAAGTATCTGGGTTAAAAAGAGATACTGCGGCTTATGGATACGTAGAAAATAATGAAACTAAGCCACTTGGCATAGCCATGGCCCCGCTACTTACTTTTCTTTGTAGGGAGACTGTTTAAGATCTATTCTCAGTAAACCAGAGCATGTGGTGCTATTTCCCACACTCACCATCCTGCAAGGCGACTCCAGTAAAGCAAAGTCCCGTCCTACCTGGGCCGTCATCTCTCCATTCCCAGACTCCCAGCTCCAGTGACCACCATTGTCCTCCCTCAAACGCCAGCCCTCCTGCTGCCTCTCCCTGAATGCTGGGATGGTAGCTGCAAGCCACCAGGCCCTGTGCACTCCCTGGGTTCTGAGTCCTTTTGTGCTGGGCTTATTTCACTTAGCACAATGCTCTTTTCTTTGATCTGTTGTCACAATGGCCACATTATCTTTAAAGATAAAGAGCATCCCAGGTATGTGCCCATTCACCTGCCGATGGACAGTTAGGTTGATTCTGTAATCAGCCACGGTGAGCGGTGCTGCAGTTAACTCAGGGGCAGACTTCTCTTCAATCTTAGACTGTGATGTTATTCTGGGTAAGTGCTCTCGACCACAGGTCGACACCTCCAGCCCTAGGTTTTTGGCTTTTTTGTTTTGTTTTTGTTTTGAGATTTATTTGTTTTTGTGTGTATGAGTATTTTTGCCTATGTATATGTCTGTGTATCATGTGCATGCCTGGTGCCTTTGCAGACCAGAAGAGAGAGTCAGATCCTGGAGTTAAGGATAATTGTGAGCTACTATGTGAGTGTTGGGAACTGAACCCAGGTCCTCTGCAAGAACAGCAAGTGCTCTTAATTACTGTACCATCGCTCCAGCCCCCAATTTTAACTTTAAAAATTGTTTTTTACATTTTTTGGGGGGGAGAGTGGTACATGCCATGCTCCTTTGCATGTCAATTCTCTCTCTCCACCACCTGTATTCTAAGGCTTGAACTCAGGTCACAGGGCTTGGCAGCAGGTGCCTTTGCCGTCTGAGTGACCTGAACAGCCCTAATCTTAGCATTTTGAAGGATCCTCCATGGCCCATGACCGCTGAACTGGTTGACATCTGTACCCCCACTGCGCAGGGTTCCCCTAAAACTCTCTTACTTGGATTCACGCTGTCCTTATCCTGTGTCCCCAGGATTTTGTAAAGAGAGATGGAAAGATTTTGATGTCTTGGGGAAAGAGCACGCGAGAGTCCAGTGTCTGAGTTGTATCACCGCGCACCTTTAGTCCCAGCACTCGGGAGGCAGAGGCAGGCGGATCCCTGTGAGTTCGAGGCCAGCCCGGGCTACAGAGTGAACTCAAAACAGACAATGTAGAGAGACCCTGTCAGAAGAATCAGAAGACCCATCTTGACTTCCCTGATGAGGTGCCCTTGTTCTGAGCCCAAGACATAGGATTGCTAGGACAAAAGGAGACACCAAGCAGCTTTGGAATCTTGGTCTTGATGTACGATGGCCTATGGCTGCGGATCCTTGAGGAACGACCAGGGTGGTGTCTGTGCGGATAGTGTATGAGTCTCTGGTGAGAGACAAGAGCTAGAGACCCGTGCTGGTGGGTCCCAACCAGCCAGCTGCGGTTCCTGCAGAGATCCACGTGCCTAGAAGAGTTTATTTACAGTCTTCCTGAAGGAGGACCATGAAACCAAGGGATCTTCTATATTTTTGTGAGAGCTTTTGATTCCAAAACCATCTTGAATTGGTCAGGAAAAAGATGCACCCTGTGAAAGAGCCTGGTTGTTGACAGAGTCTCTCTCTTTAAGTGGTTGTTACCCTGAGGAGACACAACTTTACCCATGATGCTGTGGGAAAACCGTATGGGCCTTCGGATTTCACTGAGTCTGTTTGCTTGAGAGTGGGGGTTGATAACTGGAAAGAAAGCGCAATGTGTTCCCCAGAGGCGGTGGCTGTGTCTTGGGCTGTAAAAATGTATGTTACTTTATTGAGGCATAATATTCATAACCAGAAAATGCACAGATTTGAAGTGATTAGGGATTGCTATAAAGGATCTTTAAGAAGGATACATTCCCAAGGGAATGGCGCGATGGCTCAGTTGGTAAAGTACTTGGCACCCAGGCAGGAGAGCCTGGGTTTGATCCTTTGAATCCAGGCAGGTCAGTTGGACATGGTGGTGCAGACTTGGTGGCAACAGGAACAGACTGCTTGGCAAGCTCCAGGCCGGTGGGAGACCCTGTCTCGAAAGACAAAGTGCTTAAGGAGGAACGATGCCTAAAGTTGACCTTTGGCCTGCACGCTCACATGCACACACATGCACACATGCCTATATGCACACATGCACCCAAAAGAGCATGCCTGTGCACATACACAGAACAACTGAGGCGACATACACATGAGGGAAGTTAGTTACCATGCGTCAGTGTATTCCACATTATGTTTGCAGCCTTCAGTACTGTTCAGAACGCCTTTCCTCGTGTGAGGTTACAGCTGTCTGTACCCGGTAAGCTGTGAGCAGATAATGCTAGACTTCAGAGATGCCGTAGGGAAGGGCTCTTTGGAGAGAATCACCTGCAGATTTGCCTTGGCCTGACAGCAGCCATCTTGCATCTACCACCATGATTCCCCTGGGTATCCCTGGTTGGTCTCCAACCCCTCCTTCCCACACAGCTTCCTAGCTCACTCCAAACAAACAAACGTCAAAGTGACGGTGTAGCTCATTACCAGACGCCGGTGCCAGGAACAGTCCTGTCTCTGATTTTGCTTGAGGTAATGTGGGCACTTTTAGGCTTGGATAAGGTAGCTTTTGTCCTAATATATTTCTGACACAAGGCCAACCTGGTCTTGCTAGGAGAGGGGGGGAGCACCCTCTTCATGCACCAAGTACCCAATAAGTTTCACTCTGAACAATGCTGGACCATTTTCATTTGGTCTCACTGTGGTGTACGGCTGGTTCTCATAGACGGGACCTCATTATTCTAGGACAAACAGTAATAAAGAATAGATAAACGCTGTCCAGTCATAATGTGTTTGCTCTTCTAAGAATGTAGAGTGATAGCTTGATTATTCTTTGTATCACTAGTTCTTGCTATTGATTCTATGTAACCCATGAGGAAACTGCTATCTGGGAAACTGTACCTTGGCCCAAACTTCATAGCTAGGAAGTATACATAGAGATTATTAGAACGAGTGACCCGCAGGACTCCACCCACTTTATTCTGGAGAGAGGATAGCATGAGATTTAGAGACATTTCTGCTCTGAGTGGCGAGGGTGAGAAATTTTCAGCTAAGCTGGGACGCTGGTTTCGCTGCCCTTGGGTCTGGACTCCTCATGGCTACTCCTCATCAGAAGGATGGCATGGCTCTCTGCTGCAGGCTATACCTGTGCTGCCCGTGATGAGCCAGCCCAAAGCTGCTACCAGGCTATCATCGTTAACTGTGTATGAGACTGTTGACCTTCTGCAAATCAGGGTTCTGTACCTCAATAATCCTTCCCTGGCAGGAATACAATTTCTCTGGAACCCGCCCTGCATTTCTATTCCTGTTTCCTTTTTAAAAAGGATTTACTAGCTGGGTATGGTGGCACACACCTTTGATGTCAGCACTCAGGAGGTAGAGGTAGAAGGATTTCTGTGAGTTGGAAGCCAGCCTGGTCTACATAGTTCCAGGACAGTCAAGATTACATAGTGAGACCCTGTTTCAAAAAGACAAACAGATTTATTTGTTTTTCTTTTATCAGTATGGGTGTTTTTCCAGCATCTGCGAATGTGCACCACACACATGTAGTGCCCACAGAGAACAGAAGAGGGCGCTGTATCCCTTGGAACGAGAGTTACAGATGGTTGTAACTACCATGTGGGAGCTGGGAACAGAATTCGGGTCCTCTGCAAAAGCAAGTGCTCTTAAAGCACTGAGCCATCTCTCCAGCCCTGAATTTCCGTCTCCTTTGTGTACTCTCATGGTTTTCTCAGCTGTGATGTGCTTGGCAGTTTGATCTGAAATAAGGAAAACCAGTTCTAACCGAGCAACAACATAGCTGTGTTTTAGTCTGGAGGACACTGCCGTGATAACTTAAGGCAGCCACTCTCTGGGCTTGAAAAGTCGTATCGTGACTTTGTCTGCCTCGTCGGAGGTTTTGCATGAAAGCCCCTACTGCTTTCAGTTCATAGCAAAACCCAGAAGAGCAGTTTCTGCTGCTCCTCACTCTTCTGCTGGTGTCTGCTGGGTACTCTTCAATCTGCGGCTGCGCGGGTAGACGACAGCCGGTGGGCTCAGTCTGACTAACCCCCGCAGACGCTGGATGAATACTAACCAATGGCATCATTCCCCAGTGAGCTGCAGGAGCCAGCAGAGTGTGTGTGTGTGTGTGTGTGTGTGTGTGTGAGAGAGAGAGAGAGAGAGAGAGAGAGAGAGAGAGAGAGAGAGAGAGAGAGAGAGAGACTTACTAAGGTCTTGTTATGTAAATCAGCTGCCTCAAACTTTCTGTCCTCCTGCATTGGCTTCCTGCACTGTGGGTACTGCTGTGACTATGGGTGTGGCTACTGTGTCCAGCATTTGCATACTGTAGCTGACTCAGCCACAGCCTCCCCACTTGCGTGCGCAGGATGCCAGCCCCTGTTCTGTTCTAAGGTGGGCACAGAATGTGCCTGTTGGAGTCCTGCGGCCTCACCTGGAAATGGCATGCTGCTGACCACATGGCAGCTCCAAGCGGCATTTCCCAAAGGTGGGACAGCTGGACCTCAACTGGGCGCGGCAGTCAGAAACTGTTTCTGGATTTGCACGGCACCAGCTTTTGCCTTTGACCAGCAGCCAGCCCTCTGCCAGATTAAGCATGCTCCAGTCTCAGCCAATTCTTCTGGGAAGAGCATTTTCTAGCTGCTTTAGCTTTTGCATCCAGTTTGTTATTTAAGAGGAGAAACAAACAAACAAACAAACAAATCATCTGATTTAGCAAGAAACATGTCAATTTCAATTTTTCCCTAAGATTTATTTTTTCATTTTAATTATGTGTGTACATGTTGCAGGGCTGGGGTGCGTGTGGATGTGACTGCAGATACCTGTGGAAGCCCGAGGTGTCAGATCCCCTGGAGCTGAGTTACAGGCAGTTCCAAGCTTTCTAACATGGGAACCAAATTTGGGTTTTCTGCAAGAGCAATATAAACTCTTAGCTGCGGATCCATCTCTCCAGCCCTAACCACTTAAAATTTTTATACCGTTATTATTTTGAAGACTTCTAGAATTGTCATCTGCCGCTAGAGTTAATTTACATGTGTGCACTCTCATGTATTAACATGACACAGAGAGCATGGGAGCTGAGTCCTATCACTCCCGCGCAAGTGACCTGGGACCCCATGCTTAATATCTCTACGGAGTACATGATGACCCCCACTTCTCTAAGTGAGAGGGACAAATGGCATAGTCTTGATAAAATATCTGTCATTTAGAGCAACTCAAGGGTCAATATTTGTTTAAAAATAAGCCCCGTGTTGCTCCAGAGAACAGACTGTGGACTGTAAGCCCAGCTTCGCTCCTCTCAGCAGGACGGAAGCTGCTGTGGAGGAGCAAGCTGTCACCTGTGGGACTGAGGGCAGCTGGAAGCTGGGCAGCGACACTGGGAAGGTTGGAGAGTCCTCACCAGCTCCTAAATCATGACCAGAGGCTTTTCATGAATTATGAATGCTCGGCCTAACTTAGGCTCGTTTCTGGCTAGCTCTGTTAACTGTTTCTCTTCACCTACGTTTTGCCTCAGGCCTTTCCACCTTTCTCCTTTCTTCTTTCTCTGCTTCTCTTGTCTTGCTGGCAGCTGCCTGGCTTCTGCAACCCCCCACCCCGTGTGTCCCTCTTTTTTTCATTCTCTCCTCTTTTCTCTCTTGTTCTTCTGAAGCCTAGATTTCTCCTCCTATTTATTCTTTCTGCCTGCCAGCCCTGCCTATTCCTCTCCTGCTTGCTTAGCTGTTGGCTGCTCATCTTTTTATTAGACCAATCAGGTGCCTTAGGCAGGCAAAGTGGAGCAAATACAACACATCTTTACATAATTAAACACACATACTTACATCGTTAAACAAACATAAAAAATGTAGCACACCTTTACACAGTTAAAGTAATATTCTAGAACATAAACAAATGTAACACATAGTTAAATATTCCACAACACTGAACTCATATAGATCTGCCTACCTCTGCCTCCCGAGTGCTAGAACACTTTTTAAAGATCTCAAAACCACACTAACAAAATGATGCAGCCAATCAGAATTCCAGAGGTCTCCAGGCATAGGCATTGCTGAGAGCTGTTGAGGAAGGGATGGGGAGGAAGAGAGAAAGAATCTAAACACTGTGATGATGTATGCGAACTAAGAATCAATGTCACCAGCTACACTTACAAAGTTTGTTACAATAACCCCTGTATGTCCTATGTGAACCTTATGCCTGGGGAAACTGAGCTAAATATGCAGGACCCAGCCAGTTTCCCTGACAACCAGCTAGGCCAGGTTGGCTCATTTTGTTTTAGTAAAATGTAGATTTTTTTTATACTTTGTTTCTTAATACAACATAGAACTTACTTCAGTCAGTTTTTGCTATTGTAGCATTCTGATCAATTTGAAATATTTCAAACAAGACAGAGGGAGCTGGGCTAGATTGCTCATGCCTAAAACCCCAAAACTTAGAAGGCTGAAGCAGGATTATGGAGAGTTTCAGGTCAGTCTGGATTATGTAGCGGATTCTGTGCTAGTGTAAACTACAAAATGAGACCCCTCCTCCCACTCCTTACAAACAAACAACAACAAGAAAACAAAAACCCAAGGAACAACTCAAACCAAACAGGATGAAGTGAGGTCTTATCCTAGCCTGGTCATGAGCTGACTGTTGACCTCAGGCCGGTTACACAGCGCTGCTAAGCCTCAGTTTTTGTCTTAGAAAATGAAGAGGACGATGAAGATCCCCAGGCAGTCAGGAGCATTAGTTCCAGGAGTGGAGAAGCCGTGCGATCAATGTTCCCAGCTCCTCCCTCTGCTGTTTAGATAAAGAAGATATTGGACTGGAGTTCAAGCTTTGTATGTTTTAAATCATATATAAAGTAATTGCTTCTCAATCTGTTAGCTAAGGTTAGTTAAACCATATGCGACATCTGTGTCTTGGAGAGAAACTGCTGTTGTTTCCCATGCTGCTGTAAGTGTACAGATTTAGACAAAACATTGTGTGCAGAGACCTGAAGTGTCTTTCTCCATTGCGCTGCACTTTACTCATTGAGGAACTCTCTCTCTTCCTCCCTCCTCCTCCCTCTCCCTCCCTCCAGAGAGCTAGGATCACAGACAGACTGCCTTGCCTGCAGGACTTGTGCATGGATCCCGAGGGTCTAAACTCCTGTCTTCAGCTTTGCATGGTAAACTCTTTGCCCACTGAGCTGTGTCCTCATCCGTCTTCCTGTTTGTTAAGCTTTCAGTCTGCGTGAGTGACATTAGCACCAGGGACTCCATTTGAGTCTGTGGGCATCCGATGCTGGAGCTCAGCCTGGAACCTCCTGTAGATTTTTCTCAATGTAGGTTTGTTTCTAAATTCACATTGACATAACATACGTATCCTGTCTTTGAGTAAAGGTTTGGAAATACTCATGTTCCTGTCTCAAAACCCATCACTCCAACGACAGTTGTCTTATGAAGGATTTAAGTTCCAAGAAAGAGAGTAGAGAGTCGCTGCTGCTCTTCCACGTTGCTGGCAGTCTTGAAAGACCTCCTGCTTGGGTGGTGCCCGCTCACCACCCTTCACTGGCCCTGGAGACCAGAAGTTAAATCTGTCCTTGTGGGCTGTAAAATGAAACCGTGTTCCAGCGAAGTGAGTGGGTGAGTCACTCACATGTGACTTCCCCAGGGAAGCGAGAATGTTCCAGAGTTAGAACGTGGTGCAGACAAGTCCATTTCTGATGAAGGCTCAGGTCGCCTGTCCTGGGGTGTGGGTCAGTGTCTGGATCCACCTTTCCTTGGGACAGGAAGTCTCTGTCACAGAGAATCTCTGCGAACTGTGAGGGAAGCTTGTGTGTTGACAGGCAGTCTCTCTTCAGATTTGCAAACCCTTCCAGCTGGCCTGCTCAGACTGGCTGTTCTTGCTGGAATAACTTTGCATATCTGCATTTTGATGTTAGTTGATTTTACTGCCTAGTGTTCAGGGCAAGAGGGCATCTAGTTTGCCTGTTTTCTAGGAGGAGGGATCCCAGGCTGTGAGGTTTTGTTGTCGTTTTGCTTTTTTGGGCAGAGGCTCACCGTGTAGACCAGGCTGGCTTTGAACTCACCAAAATAGCCCAACAGCAGGCTCTCGCTCCACATATGGGCAGAACAGACATGAGAAGTGTGGTACCTGAGTGAGCCTTCAGCTCAGGGCAGTGGCGCTGTGCACTGACAGGGACACAGTATGGCCGCTGGTGGAGTTGTGCATTGGCTCTTCCGGATGTCAACCTGAGAAATGAGAGGTGTGTTCTGAAACCCAGTCCTGACGTGTTTCTGTGGCTGTCTGCCCTTCAGTGACGCAGGTCTCAACTTTGATTCCCAGCTTTCTCTCAGTTGCTCTGAAACAGGTTCTTTTCTCTTTAAGACACCGTCTCAATATGTAGCCCAGTCTAGCCTCAGACATCCTCCTGCCTCAGCCTCCTGAGTGCTGGGCTCACATCTGGCTATACTATTGCTTCATAGCTTTCCTCTCCCAAACCCCTTATACCTGTGACATCCGGACATGGTTAGGAGGTGGCACACTCCACACACGGCTCTGTATGTCCCTTAGGCGTTCCAGACAATTCTAAAAAGATGTGTTCCCTCCAGTTGTCGCTTCTCACCTGGAACAGTCCTGGGGCTTTTGAGGTCATTTGACTGCCGCAGAAATGTGTTTGCATTTTTCCGGAGTAGGAGCTGAGGCCTGGCTGCTCATTATTGTACCCTTTTTGTGAGAGCACAACTTAAAACCGCAACATAATTCTGGCCCATTGAAAACATGGTCCTATAGTTCGTTAGTTCAGCTTAGGGAATTCTAGGCAGACCCTCAGAAAGAAAGGTCTAAGGTATCCAGGGAATCACTAGGCAAGGAGACATTGTAGCAAACCTTCCGACCCTCTGGGATGGGAAGATGGCATTATCTTGTGCAGCTAGGAAGAGATGTGACAATTCCGGCTCAGAACTTGAGGGCAGTCAGTCATGGAGAGAAAGTCAGCGGGTCACTCGGGATCCATAGTCAGAAAGCAGGGGGGGGGGGCACCGGTGCTTAGCTCACTTTCTCCTGTTTATTCAACCCAGGAGCCCAGCCTACCAGATGGCGCTGCCCACAATTAGGGTGCATCCTCCCCTCTCATTTAATCCAGCTCATAACCCCCTCACAGTCATGTCCAGAGGTTTGTTTCCTGGGTGGCTCTAAGTCCTGATAAATTGGCAGTCGATATTAAACTCTAAACCTTACTTTCTGCTCTTCTTCTTCCCCCTTGCCAAGAGTCTGTTGCTCAGAGCCTGGCACTGTTTGAACGCAGGTTGGTAGACTAACTTCACATTATCCACAGCTGAGAAAGAATCAGAGGCACCACTTTCCCCGTTCTATCATCTGCGCAGACACATGTGCACTGGTGAGGAGGGGCGAGTTGCCTTGAGTCGACAGACCAACGTGTATGCTGTCCCCAGCTCCACATACGCTGTCTGCCTGAGACTCTGCTCTTGGCTTTCTGAGCAAACTGTTCCTGGCTCCCTGAGCGGTGACTCTCAAGATTGCCCAAAGGCATGGCTCTGGCGTTTCCCCACTTCTTATGGAGTAGGAAGCAGTTGAAAAATTCCTAGTCTAAACTCCCCCCTTTTTGGGAGGTTCCTTCTTTCCTGCCCCCTCATTTGCCATCTGCTCCTCACTTAAGTGGTAGCAACAGCAGCTGGGTTGAACTCCTGGACTCACCCTTTGGGAGGGACGCACATCTGGATGCCTGGGGGGTGGGACGTGGGGGAGGGACGGCACAGGGCAGTGGCAGGAGCTCTGCTCATGACTTTTGGTTTTACCTTCATTCATATTTGTTTCATTCACATTTTTAATCTTTTAACTACATATTTATTTGTTTGTTTTGCCCATATGATGTGTATGTGTTTGGGCACACATGTGTGACAGAGTGAGTGTGGAGGTCAGAAGCTGCCTTCTGGGAGTGTGTTCTTTTCGTGAACATGAGTGTGCTCATCTTATTTTTAAATAACCATTTAGAATGTTCTTCCAGCTTGGGAATGCAGTTCAGCTGGTAGAGTGTTTGGCCAGCAGCTGCAAAGCTCTGGGTTTAGTACCCAACACTCATAACCAATCGTGGAGGTGCCTGCCTATAATCCCAGCATGTCAGAGAAGGAGGCAGGCAGATCAGGAGTTCAGAGCCACCCCAAACTACATATAGAGTATAAGGGTATAAGGACAACCTAGGCTAGAGACCTGAGTTTTAAAAAAGAGACATGCATGCCCTCCTCCAAGCAGGGGCTCGACTTGGTGCTAGGCATATGTGGAGGGTGACTGTCCCAGTTATCACGAAGCTGGGCCCATGCGCTTGCATACCCACCTAGCAGCTGCTCTGGTTATTGTGTCCTACCAACATTTACACGGAGAGAGGGACTGCCCATCTCTCTCCGTGTAATCAGGCCTCACTGCGGTTCCATGGCAGTGGCTTCTCTGTAGTCCCCCGACTGGCATTCCCTCAGGAAAATGTGCTTGTCTGATCATGGACATCTGCTTGATAGTTCCACAGCGACTGTGGGGCTCCAATCACCACAAATGTGTGCTTCTCCTCTGAATCTTTCAAAACCAAAGACACTGCCCCAAGACCGTTACCCCTAATGCCCATTTCCGTGAGGGTTCAGGAAGTTGATAGTGCCCACTGACAGGATGAAACTGCTCTCCCTGAGGTCAGCAGTTCCTTGGCCCCGCCCTCCTCCTCCATGTGAAGTCTGTAGACCAGAGTTTGCTTCATCCCAGCCCAGCATAACATTCCCCCAGTGGTGGCTTTGAGGTTTGCAGCCAACGCTGCTTCCAAGTCTAATTCTTTAATTCAGTACCCCTCCCCACCCCTATTTGTGTTCATGTGGAGACCAGAAGACAAATTCTTGGGTTGTTCCTCTGATACTGCCCACCCTTTCTTTTCTTTTCTTTTCTTTTCTTTTCTTTTCTTTTCTTTTGTCAACCAGTGAGCCTAGGTATCTGCCTGTCTCTGCCACCCTAGTACTGGGCTCACAAGAGAGTGCCTCTTCATGCATAGGCTCTGGGGACTGGGCTTGGGCCTCATCCTTGTAATACAATCTCCCCAGAGGTCTTGCTTTTGATTTTTTTGATCCAGGATTTCATGTAAACCAGACTGGCCTTGACTCTTAACATCTGGTGCCATATAATACAAACAGCGATATGGCCAACAGTCCTATGTTAAAACACATAGAAAGCTTAACACATTTATTTAATCAGTGTTTTATTTGAGACTCAAGTCTTCATAAATGAAGACCCTGAAAACCCAAGGAAAATTCTGAGGTTCTTTTGGTTGGTTGGCTTTGTTTCTTAAAAGCAGGGCCCCACTGTGTAGTCCTGGCTGTCCTGGAACTCACTGTGTAGACCAGACTGGTCTCAAACTCCTTGAGATCTGCCCGCCTCTGCCTCCCCAGTGTTAGCATTTGAAGGTGTGTGCCACCACACCAGGCCTGGGGAAATTGGGTGGATGTATAGAAATACTACCGGGCAGAAGGCTTGATCCAATGGTGGTTCCTGAGGGGGAGGTGGCAAGACCTCTGTGCAGATTCTCCTTGGACTGTGCATTCCTTTCTGAGCGTTGTGCAAGAGCCACCTACAATGAGAGTCCCAGGATTTACTGTCAAACAAGACAGATTAGAGAACTTCCTTATGGCCAGCTCCTACACAGAAATACGGGAAAAGCTTCATTCAACATTCTGGGCCCTGTGGCTTACTTAAGGGAGAGGGGGAGGAACTCTAGAAGCCTGGTGTCCATGACCAATTTTGGAAAAGTCAAATAGGTAAGAGACCAGAGAGACCTGGGCTCTCAGAATGTTTCTGAGGCCTTTCGTTCTCCTTCAGTTAGAGGGGCTCAGCCTGTCAGCAGAGTGCCAGGCACTCGATATGGGGGTGGTGGGTTCCCACACCAAGCAATTCTTCAGTTCTTTCTCGGCTCCAAGTGGGTACCCTGCACCTTAATGCAGTTCCAATACTATTAGGGGCTAAAGGCTCTGTCCCACCACACTGCCCACTCAGGTGCCACTCAAACCCAGGAAGTGCTTCTCGACAATAAACCGAGGGATCCCGTAGCTCCCTTGCCTTTGACGGCTGGAGCAGCGTGCAGAACTCAGGCAAAGAGTGTGCCGAATGAATCACCCGTGCTTTTATAAAAGACGGCTCTCAGAAGCAGACACAGAGGCAGGGGAAGGGACGGGAGTGGGACAGGGAGTTTCTTGTTCCCCTCCCTTTTATGGGCATCTTATCATGATCCATAGACTCATTGGCCACACCAGCTCGTTTCTGCCTCAAGGTCTTTGTACAACCATTCCCTCCGCCTGGTGGAGACCTCTGTTGGAACTTGGTGAGGCTGCGTCTGCCCTTCAGTAGCGCTTCATTCAGCTGAGCTGGGGCTGTAGCTCCGTGGGCAGGATGCCTTCCCAGCATGCGCTAAGCCGTGGGTTCAGTCCTCAGTACCAGATGAATAGGGTTTGGCACTGTAGTCCTTAATCCCAGCACCCAGGAAGTGGAGCCAGGAGCGTAAATTCAAGGTCATTTTTGACTATATGGAGTTAAGGCCAGCCTGAGCTCTTCTTTCAGCTTAGATAGCATTTCCTCAGTGCTTCTAGGCTACCCTATCAGGTCTGCTCCTTCCTCGTACCCTGATTATAATAGCCTCCATTTAAAGACAAAACAGCAATGAACCCAGCTCTGCAGATCTTAATGTCTTTATGATCCTGGACCCAGGCCACAGCCCAGATCAGATGGTCAGAATGCCCATTCTGTGGCACCGGGTTTTAATTAAAACCAGAAGGAAAGAGAGTTATGTACAGAAAAGGGAAACGAGATGTAAGAGACAGCCCAATTGGCTAAATTCTCATCTGCCTTATCAGAAGGTGGGTAGAACAACCTGATTGGTTACAGTTCTCATCTGTCTTATCAGAAGGTGGGTAGAACAAATGTTGCTTGAATGTGGCTGGCATTCAGCTTCCTATTCCAAGGGTAGATTCCATGCTGGGCTCTGGCCCAGAGGCTCCTGCATGCTAGGTGAGCGTTCTACCAATTGAGCTTTGTTTCCAACCATGTTGTGTGTTTTTTGAGATAGAGTATCATTTTGTAGATTAGGCTGACCTTGAACTCACAATTTTCCTGCCTCAGCCTCATTTCTGTGATTACAAGCATATTCCACTCAGCTGATTCTGCGATTTCACAAGCTCTCAAATGTCCTCATCATTGGTTCCAGGGTGACTCTTGGAGTGTTGAGGTGCCATGTCCACACGACTTAGATGTGGGAACTGGAGGCAGTAGGCCTGATCCTCACAAGGGAACCCCATGAGAGAGCAGGAGCACACAGGGAAAGTTTTGCACACAAGCTTTCCTGGTGGAGCAGGGGCCCTGGAAACTGAGTGTGAAGACGTGAGGGATCAATGAGGGAAAGTTCTAGACCTGAGATGGCTAAGGAAAAAATAGCATCCGTGAAATGGACAGAGTCAGTGCCAGGTGGACTGTCAAGACACGCGGACATTTACACTCATGTATGCAGACACATGCATGCACAAAGATGCAGGTATGATGAGGTACACACACATCTGAACACACAGGATACAGATGCATGCACACACATTCATACACACGTGGACACATATTGGCTGGTCCTGGGCTCTATAGTTTCTGGTTCGGAGAGCTTGTTCCTTCGCGCCCTGTTCTGACCTGCAGTGTATAATTCATAATCTCTGTATGTCCTGAGAATCAGTTACAGCACTTCACCCCAACACAGCACAGGCGTAGCACCTCCAAACAGGAGCAATTAGGAAGCTGCCGTTGGCACAATAAACTAAACTGCTCAGTCTTCTCTTTAATGATTAGCCTGGTCCAAGAGCTCTGGCTCCTCCACGGGTGACCTTCATTGAATTATGTATCATTTCCTCTTGGCTTGGCTTCATGCAAACATAGTACCCTAACTAATGAGCAAGGCCACATCCCCGGTCTCAGTAATTTCTCTTCTGCTTTGCTTACAGGAGCTTCTGCCGAGGTGACTGAACTCTCAACGTGACCTACAGCCATGGTAAGTGCCTCGCCCCGCCTGGTACCAGCCACCGGCAGGCACAGGATGTGTACTTAGGGGCCTGTGGCTTAAACCAAGCCCTGTTTGTTCAGCAGAGGGCGGGAAACTCAGAGGCACCACGTTTCTCCAGTGCTCAGCAGTATCTTTCGTCCCACCCTCTCATCTCACATCTTCCCATGGGTGTGTTCACAACAGTGCCTCCCGTGTAGCACGGCCCCTATTTCTAGTGTTCCCTTGTCATTCTTTCCTGTGTCATTGTCTTAGTCATGGTCACCATTGCTGTGATGAAACCCCATGCCCAAAGCAACTTGATGAGGGAAGGGTTGATTTCGCTCACAGTTCCATATAACAGTTCATTATCAAAAGCAGTGAGGGCAGGAACTCAAGCAGGGCAGAAACCTGGAGGCAGGAGCTGATGCAGAGGTCACGGAGGGGTGCTGCTTACTGGCTTGCTCATCATGGCTCCTCGTGTTTTCTTATAGAACCCAGGGCCACCAGCCCAGGAGTGGCACCACCCGTAACGGGCTGGGACCTCCCCCAACAATCACTAATTAAGAAAATGCCTTCCAGACAGGTCTTATAGAGGCATTTTCTCAACTGAGGGTTCCTCCTTTCTGATGACTCTGGCCTGTGTCCACAAAACTAGCCAGGACAGTGATGTGTCCTTTGCCTCCTCAGCGAGCTTTCCTGGTGTAGATGGACACCACCCCTCTCCATCTTCCTCAAAAAGATTATTGTGCGCTGTGACCTGGAATTTAATCAATACAGACACTCATAAGAATGACAATGGAAAAAAACCTACTGGCCTTGCCCCTAGAATAAGAGAGTTGCTCATGATGGTACCACGTAAAGGAAACCACCCTTGCCAATCTCTCTATCGATTCCTCTTGTTAGACATTAAATCTTATCTCACAACAGTGTCGTCAGCAGTGCAGGTTAAACTTGAACTAGGTGTTTGAGAACCATCCTAAAACCTTCATTACCAGAATTCCAAAGACCTCAGGAAACATTAACGCAGGAAGTTGAGGGTGTGAGCTGCCAAATGTGAGGCCCTGGGTTGAGTCTTCAGTACATGCATACATAGGTGCACACACATTGTACACACACACACACACAGAGTCTCATGATGAGCTCACAGACTAAATTAAGCCAATTTAGAATTTTCACAGAAAATTACTAATAAAAGGTAAAGAAGCCAGGTGCATATATCATGTTTCCAGGGTTGCTGTATCAAGTGCCACAACCCCAGTGAATATATATATATATATATATATATATATATATATATATGAGAAATGTTTTTGCTTCATTGGTCTGGAGGCCCAGATTCTAAACCCCAGGTGTCAACCTGGCTCATTATCTCTGAACCTTAGGGTTTGGAGACTCCTCCTTGGCCCTTCCCAATTTCGTGGTCTTAGAATTCTTCAAGTGCTGCACAGCTGCATAAATCCAGTTCTGCTTTCAATGGCACTCACCCTGTGATCTCTGCCTTCCTGTGAGGACACCAGCCCCGTAGGTCGGGGGCCCACCCTGCACTAGCCCCTCTTCCTAACGCCCCACATTTGCAGTGAGGCCTCTTCCAGCTAAGGTCATGCTCTGAGGTCCTGAGGGTCAGGACTGTAGCAACTGAACAGGTGACAGTGCTAGAAGTTGATGTCATGGCTCTGCTGTCCTCTGTTGTTGATGTCATGGTCTGCTGTCCTCTGTTGTTGATGTCATGGTCTGCTGTCCTCTGTTGGGTAGGCAGCAGTCAATGACTAAGTGCTCATTGCCTGGCATCTGAGTAGAGAAGGTCTATGCCTGTGGCAGCTGAGGACTTTTGTGGGATCTTGGTCATCATCCCATTGGCTTGTATCAATTAATAGAGAGAACAAGAATCTCACTATAATATGTAAATTGGGCATGTGCCTGAGTTGTGTTTAGATGATAGTGATGATGATGGTGGTGGTGGTGGTGGTGGTGGTGGTGATGCTCTAAGCTTTTATTTTCACTTTTCTTGGCTTCCATGCTGAGTGCTTTGCCATTTTCATCCCATTTCATTATCCCAGCAACACCCTGAGTTGATTGAATTGTTTTCAATATATACGTGGGAAACATGAAACCCCTCTGGGGCACACAGCTGCCAAGGGTTGGAGACAAGCCTCTGGCCAGGCCTGTCAGGCTCCTGTGTCTGTACTTCTGCTGTTTATTAATAACCTATTAAATGCCAAAATACCCGACAAGGGAATATTGTGGAGGAATGTGTACTTTAGGTTAACCTCTAGTCTTTCCTGTGGACAACTGCTCATGTGTGCTTAGCATGGATGCCTAATAGAAAACATTTTGAGGGTAGAACTTCTGAACTCCACACCATTGTATCAGGTATGGCCATCCTCCCTCAGTGTCTCCTTTGGATGGATGACACCATGTTCACGATACTCCTCCAAAACCTGAAGCCATCCTTGATTTTTTTTTCCTGCCTTCACCTCCACTTTAATCTGTCAGCACGTCTGGTGTCTTTGCCTAGAACATGCATGAAGCCTGACAGCGTGATTCTGTCTTTTTAACTTCACCCTGTCCGGCATCACATCTCACCTGCAGCCTCAGCCCTTACTGCCAACCAGTCTCTAACATCACAGCAGCCTGAGCTAGGTCTGGGCTAATCTCAGACTCTCTGTGTCATCAAGGATGGCCTTGAGCTCCTGGTCCTCCACAGAACCACTTAAACCAGGCCTGTTGTCTCACGTCTGGTATCCCAGCACCCAGGAGCTGGAGACAGGGAAGTGGAAATTCAAGGTCATCCTCATTTCAAGGCCAGGCAGCCTGGGCTAGAGACTGTCTGTCTCAAAAAAGAAAAAAAAAGGAAGAAAGATGTGTGTGTGTGTGTGTGTGTGTGTGTGTGTGTGTGTGTGTAAAATTACATCATACACACACACACACACACACACACACATATCTTGGGGTGCGGAGATGGCTCAGTTGGTAAAGTGCTTGCCACACAAGCTTGAGGGCCTAAATTCAATCCCCAGAACCAAGGTAAGAAGCTGGTGCAGCAATGTAATCCAAGCTGAGGTGGAGACAGACTGATCCCTGGGGCTTGCTGGCCAGTCAATCAGTGGACTCTGTGAGAAAAGGCACCAGGTAGATGATTCAGCAGTTAGGAGCTCTTGTCAGTCTTAGAGGGTCCCGAATCCAGTTCCTACCAGTTCCTAACCCCCACATCTGGTGGCTCACATCCGCTTCTAACTCCAGCTCCAGAGGACCTGATGCCGTATTTGGGACTTCATGGGCATTCACACTCAAAATGCACATAAATAAAATTTTAAATGAAAAAAACAAGATGAAGTAGCAGAAGAAACACCTGATGTCAGCTTCTGGCCTCCACGTACACACATGTGCATGTACATTTTTAAAGATAGCTATCTTCACCAGGAGGAAACAGCAGCCGTTTGCTGGACCAGCTCTCCTGCCTCCCCGCTCCCTGCTTTGCCCATCTGTAGCTGCCCCTTCATTCGATGGTTTCAATCTGAAAGATGAGCTATTTCCTATTTTCCCTCCCTTAAAACCAGTGCATTAACGGGGACACCAGAGGTGGGTCCAGAGCTGGTGAGAGGAGGGAGTGACCCCCAAGCCTGCTGGTGGCTAACTAGCTCCCCATCCTTCGGTTAATTCCTTACTCACACTCAATTTCGTGTCCTGCTTATCTCTGCTTCCTCCCACCTGCGCTATTTTGAAGCTGATTCCAGATATCCTATCTTCCCCCTCTGAGTCAGCTGTATAAAGGTGAACCTCTTAAGATGTAATCTGCAAGTGCAGCACCTATCAGACCAGGGGATCTTAGGAACGACTCCCTGTGTCATCAGAGAGCAGCTGTCCAGCTGCCTTGTAACTGTCCTGCTTCCTCACCTGGATCCTCCACCCAGATAAGGTTCTGCTCTGGGACTGATTTATTTGTCTTGTTGGTCCGTTTGGGGTTTGGGTTTTTGAGACAGGGTCTCTCTAGCCTCGGCTGGCCTTGAACCAGGTATGTGGCTGAGGTTAGCCGTGAACTCTTGACTTCCTACTTCCATCTCCCCAGTGCTGGGATGACAGGCATGCGACACACTGCCAACTGCTATGGGCTGATGTGTCTTTAACCTCTTGACCTGTCCCTCCCTCCCACCTCTCTCTTCCTGTCTCCCTTGCGGTTTATCGATTGGAGAAGTTAAATTACTGCTTTGTCAATTCCTTGTGTGTTATCTTTACAGCTAATTTTTTTGACTTTACAGACTTGAATTTGATTGAATTCATACTTTTTTCCTCTTTGGGAGATTGCTTCACAGGGGGTGGTGTGATTTCTCTTAGATCTGCCTTCTTCCCACCAGTTCTGGCTTCTTCAAAGCTAGGGACAGCCCCAGGGCCTTTGGAATAGCTTTTACTTTGTCTGTAGCCCCTCCTCTTTATTGTTGGATGGCCAAGTGCCCCTTATGAACCATCTCTCAGCCTAAATGTCTGTCCTTCCTGCAGCCCCCATCAGAACTCTACTTACTTTGTGGCTCCTCTCCTACCACGCTCTTTATGGGATGTGTATTTGTTGACGCTCAGTGTCTGCCTTCCACAGAGAGAGTGGCAGCTCTGCCATGGTGACGGTCTTACCCTTTGTGGTTGCTGCTGTCACCCTGGCACCCGGAGTAAAGCCAGGGATTCTGAATGAGAGGCCACTGTCTGTCATGCCATTTTCTGTGCTTTCAGGCCACCAAAGGGGGGACTGTAAAAGCTGCTTCGGGATTCAATGCGGTTGAAGATGCCCAGGCCCTGAGGAAGGCCATGAAGGGACTTGGTAAGCATCTTTCCGAGTGTCAACTGTCCTGAGTGTGGTGTGTCATCGGGGCAAGGAGGGCACCATGGGTACTGACATTCATGAAGAGGTCACCTTTTTGGGAAATATATTGGGGATATAGCTGAGATGTAGCTCAGGTGGTAGAGTGCTTGCCTAGTGGGTTCAAGGCCCTTGGGTTCAATTCCCTGTATTATGAAACAACAGCACACAAACAGAAACCATGGTGACAGATTGCCTACTCAAGGTAATTTGCATGGGACAGTGTGTTAGAGAGTTTTCTGTTATTATAACAAAAAAACCCAAGACAACCATTTTTAAAAGGGGAAAGGTTTATTTTGGATCACAGCTTTGGAGATATCAAGTCCATGGTTGACTGGTTCGTTGCTTTGGGGCTGGGATGAGATAGCACATCACCAAGAGAGTTAGTTCATATTCCAGGTAGAGAATAAAGAGAGAGAGGGAAGAGGGGCCAGGAGTGAGAGATCTATGAGCACACCTCCCAAAGCCCTAACTTCCTCCCATGAAAATCCACCTTTTAAATGTTCCTGCACGCACCTCCCATTACTGCCTGGAGCTGCTGCCATGACTGTACAGCTGAGTCAGTACTGAAGGCAGATGGGGGTTGTGTGTGAGCAGGCAGGGGGTGTTTTCCCGGGCCTGGCCCTGTGGTTGTCTTCCTGAGGGCAGAGCAATTGCACAGGGTGCACTGCCAGGTACTCAGGACACGTGGAAAGAGACATGCCTCAGTTCCTAGTTATCACTGAGACTCTCCGAGATTTGGGTAAAGGCTCTTGGCAACGATACTTTGCTTCTCAGTCTTTCCATCTCAGATTCATCTTCCTTAGACTAACAACAGCGACCGAACAGAGTGACGGGTGTTTGTCAGTCTCCACCGTATTAGCCTAGCGGCAGAGGCATCAACAAAGACTGTTGGCCTTTAATTCCAAGGGCCTGCTTAGGAGAAGCAGGGTGTGGGAAGGTAAAGGGGTGCAGGGAGGTGAGCTGACTTTCCTAGGCTGTCAGAACCAGTGAGAAGCAGGATGCTGGGAAACCAGAGGTAGCAACCTCTGGCCACCAGACTTTACCACAGGCCCGGTCTGAGCACTGAGACCCAGCCTCTCATCTCTGAGAGAGTGTTGTCTGCACTTATATACTCATTTCCTTTTGTTATAAATAAAGTTGAAAATATGGGGGCCCCACCAACATTTTTCAGTCTGATTTTAATTCTGTATATTGCAAAAATAGTACAGCCCAGAGTGTGGAGCAAAGTGTTCAGAATTCCCAAAGCAAGAATCAGGGGACTTTTGGCATAGCCAGGCCTTTTTCAGGGCCTGCCGGTGTGAACTGATGAGGTGTTGGAGGAGACAAGGACCATAAAACCTGCTCCTGGTGGTCAGGAATCCATGGGTGCGTACAGGAGCGCTGGAGAGACGGCTCGGCTATGAAGAGCATGTCCCTTTCCTTCAGGATACCAACATTCCAGCCTCATCACCCACATCAGGCAGCTCACAACCACCTGTGATTCCAGTCCAGGGGATGGAACGACTCTTGCCTCTGAGGCACCTGCACATACAACATGCGTGCATGCACTCATGTGCACACATACACACACAATTTAAAATAAAATTAAGTTAAAAACATAGGATTAGTATGGGTAAGAACTCTGTGGAGCTAGGATTGTGGCCCAGTCAGTAGAGTACCCTGATCTGCATAAAGCCCTGGACTTGATCCCCAATAAAGGGGAAGGATCAGGATTTCAAGGTCGTAATAAGCTTGAAGCCATGCTTGGATAGTTTGGACACGTGAATCTGTGTTGAAAGGAAGGAAGGAAGGAAGGAAGGAAGGAAGGAAGGAAGGAAGGAAGAAAAAAAGCATGGTTCAAGGAGAGGAGATCGCCTTTCAGGCTAACCTTGGCGGCATGGAATCAGAGATGCCCTTGGGAGGTGGGTGGAATTTTAATAAATAATGAAGAGAGAATGTGTTTCTGGGAGTGAGGTTGAGCTTAGAGGAGTTACAGTGAATTCATGAAAAGTTGCAAAGCAGGAACAGGCCAGGGGGTGCTTTCTGAGACAGCGAGTCCTAAAGTGGGGGTTCCTAGGGCTGTTACTGAGAAAGCCGCCAATTAAATCACAGCCCTGGAAGGGTGGCCCAGAAGCACAGGAAACCACAGGTATCAGGATTACGAGGCTAAATTGGGGTCTCAAGGAGGCATGGAAACAGCTAGACTGGTAATGAGGGGTTCCAGAGAGCGTGCACGAGTGTAAGTGGGGGGAGCAGAGCAATTCAAAGCAGACTCTGAGCTAGGTGTGCTACACACCCGGAATCTCCACCCTGGGGAGGCAGAGGCAGGAGGATCAGGATCAGCCTGGGCTACATAGGAAAGCCCCAGGCAAACAAAAGAGAGCTTTGCTGATAAATCTGGTGGCCTGCTCTCCTTGTCCATAGCTTTATAGCTCAGAGAGTGGGGACTGCAGAGCTGGCAGCCCCGAGTGGCCCAGCTGACCCCAGGGAGCCATTGTGAGCTTCTGAGCAGGCAAGGAATGAACTGTGAGTTTGTCTCCTAGGAAAATGAACCTCGCTAGAAAATGAGAATTTTGTTAGAAAGCTTTTTTTTTTTCTTTTTTCTTTTTCTGGTGTTTCGAGACAGGGTTTCTCTGCAGCTTTTTTAGAGCCTGTCCTGGAACTAGCTCTTATAGACCAGGCTGGCCTCGAACTCACAGAGATCCGCCTGCCTCTGCCTCCCGAGTGCTGGGATTAAAGGCGTGCGCCACCACCGCCCAGCTGTTAGAAAGCTTTTGTGGGCCTGTGGAAAAGTCTTGAATCTATGTAGTAATGTATAGGTTAAAAGCAGTGTGTGTGTGTGTGTGTGTGTGTGTGTACAGCAAAGGTTGCGGGGGCAAAGGTTCGCATGGCTTGGAACGGAAGTTGAGTCTGGTGGAAAGTGGGGCATTTTTTAAAAACTCTAAACTAATATTAGGGTTCAGAGCAGGAAGGGCTCCTTCTTCCCGTGCAGAGCTCGGAAGGTTGGGTTGGAGAGTTCTGTAGTCCTCCCTCCACTCTCCGCCTGGATAGCCGACCTTGTGGAGAATGATGGCTGTGGACTCAGGCACTCGAAACCGTCTCCCTGCCCTGCCTCAGTAGAGCAGTTTCTACACCCCCAACCCAGCCGTTTCTTCCAACAAACACACAGAAAATTCTCCATACACAATAATATCTAGCTTTGAGAAAGATGAACTCCTGCCTCGAATCCTCTCCCAACTGCTGGGCGATAGGCTGACGTCATTCTGGATTCCAGGTTCTGTTTTCTTAGCAAACATTCAGCCTTCATGAGGTAACTCCAGTGGCCACAGGGGAAACCATTTTCTCTCGTGACAGCAAATCATGTTCCCTCACTGCCTCCATCTCATCCCCAGGTACTGATGAAGATGCCATTATTGGAGTCCTGGCCTACCGCAACACTGCCCAACGCCAGGAAATCAGGACTGCTTACAAGAGCAACATCGGCAGGGTAGGCCCAGTTTCTCCTGATACTGAAGGATCTTTGTCAGGCAGCATGGAAGCAGAGTCGTCCCCCGCTCCACCCTCTACCTCACCTCCCATAACCCCACCTTCACCCCAAACTAGCCTCCTGAAGTGACTGTCTGTGGAGTTCAGAGTTGCCAGAGTCTAGGAAGACTGTAAGGGAGAGAGGTTAACTCCTGAGGCTCTGTAGCACAGGAGGGCGACGTTGGGTAACGGTTAATCAAATGCCTCAAAACAGTGAGTAGAGAGGACCTGGAACGCTCTGAACAAAGAAGTGACAAACATCTGAAACAACGGGTGTGTCAGTCACTGTACTTGATCATCACACATCGTGTGCTGGTATTGAAATGTCCCTGAGCCCCGTTAGTATTACAACAGTGTGTCAGTTAAAAATAGGGTAAAGCATGACAGCTCAGTGGGGTTGCCCCGGAGTTCGAGGGCCTGGGTTTAATACTTAAGATCCGCCTGGTGGTGGGAGAGAACCAACTCCACAGAACTGCCAGTGACCTCCACATGTGAGTGCTTTCTCTCTCTCTCTCTCTCTCTCTCTCTCTCTCTCTCTCTCTCTCTCTCTCTCTCTCTCTCTCTGTCACACACACACACAAACACGGAAAATATCTGAAAAGAATTTTTAAAGCTATGTTTGCAAAACTCAAAACAAGGTTTCCCCACATTCCAAGGAGCGGTTGACTCACAAGGCCAGGCTGGGTCACTTCCCACCCAAGTCCTCACAGGACCACAGGTTGTGTGCTCTGTCAGGAGTGCTGTGGAGTGCCAGGCACCTGCAGAGCTCTGTGGGTCTCGTGTTCAAGATCATTGACTTACAAATACTTACAAGGCCAGTTTGCCTTCACTGTGATTTTGGAATTTAGCACCGTGCCTCATCCATATAAATGCTTGTGTAGACAGAATCGTTCCTTCAATGGAGAGACCTCACACTCCAGAGTGGGGCTTCCTGTGTAACTGCATGCGCATGCGTGGTGCTTATAAACTCACTGGCCACTCCGCACGCTTTAGATTTTGTCTGCATCCCACACCCTGAAGAATCTCGACTCGGTTTGCAACAACTTCACCAGAGTAGTTCAGCGCGGCCTTTCCACATCACTTTGAAAAGCACTCCCAACTCTTGCGCTTATTGAGACCCTTAGTCTGAGGAAAACAGCCAATGAGTGTCCCTGTACGTCAGCGCCCAGTGACTTTATGTCCACTGCATTCATCTGCCTTGGGAGATGTCACAGCCAAGAAGATTGAGACTCCTCGCAGATGGCTCCGCACTGCTGGGCAGGGTGGTGAGGGATGGGCAGGGCAGAATTGATTAGCTGCTCTCCGGAGCATCTACAGGTGGGCTCGGGGCGCTCCTGTACAGAACAGGCTAGACCGCCACCGACCGTCTCCGACTGTCCTGCTTCCTCTGGGAACTGAACGTACAGTAGCAGACGGGGACAGTCAAGTGAGGTTGAGCTATGCATCTAACCAGTGTGGCCATACACACTTGGGCTTAACTTCAGAACCCAGCTAGCCTATGGAAATCTGAGGTGACCAATATTAATGGGTTGTCTGACTTCTAATTCATTCTTTCAATCCACATTTGTGGATCTGTCATAAAAAAATTCATGATAGAAAAATATAGTATAATGTATATACTATACAAACACACACACACACAATTCCAGCAAAGGGTAGGAGACGGAGTTTGTTGGCCGACCAGCCTAGCCTACCTTGTCAGTGAGAGACCTTGTCTCCCCCAAAAGAAGGCAGAGAACAATTGCGGAAGACACCAGACATTGACAACTGGCCTTTTCACACACACGCATGCTTATGTATACATGTACACACACACACATGCAGCTACACACAGGTACAGACACACAAACGTGCACACATATGTTGTATGTATATTTACATAGACACAAACAAACAAAAACATGGGCTCAGTGAGATGGCTTAGTGTGTAAAAGTGCTTGCTGCCAAGCTAAACAACCAGAGTTCGATCCCACAGGATAAAGAACCTTCTCCCTTAGGTTGACCTCTGACCTCCACTGCTGCACACCTCTGCACACAAATGAATGAGTGTAATTGCAAATTTTAAAAAGGGAAAAATAGGTATGTATTCAAAAGTAAAACTTAATGAGAACAACAACAAAACAAAAACAAATCTTCATGAGAAAGCCGGCATGCTTTATAAATGTCCCTGAAGTTTGGCTTAATGGGAAATGGCCACACTCTCCTTTGCTGTACTGTGTGGTTTAGGTTGAAGTCAATAAATAAAATCTGGTCTTGGACAGATTAGACAGGAAAACTGACAAGTGTTTTAACAGCCGTCTGGTGTGACTGTCGATGTGCAGATGTGTCAAATGACCTAGGAAAGCACTGCTGCCTGCTCCCAGGAGGGTGACAAGTGCCCAGGACATCCCTGCACCATAACTAGAGAGCGGCTGGCATGACTGACAATAGCAGCTAAGAGTAGGCACTTCCTATCACTTCAGGACCTGATGGATGACTTGAAGTCGGAGCTGAGCAGCAACTTTGAGGAGGTGATTTTGGGGATGATGACGCCCACGGTGCTGTACGACGTGCAGGAGCTGCGGAAAGCCATGAAGGTCAGTGGTCCTTGTGCTCTCAGTGTCCCAGTGCACACGGTGACAGGAGCTGAGGAGGCCATGACAGTCTGGTGGTCCCTGTGTCCTAGTGCACACGGTGACAGGAGCTGAGGAGGCCGTGACAGTCGGTGGTCCCTGTGCTCTCAGTGTCCCAGTGCACACGGTGACAGGAGCTGAGGAGGCCGTGACAGTCGGTGGTCCCTGTGCTCTCAGTGTCCCAGTGCACACGGTGACAGGAGCTGAGGAGGCCGTGACAGTCGGTGGTCCCTGTGCTCTCAGTGTCCCAGTGCACACGGTGACAGGAGCTGAGGAGGCCATGACAGTCGGTGGTCCCTGTGCTCTCAGTGTCCCAGTGCACACGGTGACAGGAGCTGAGGAGGCCGTGACAGTCGGTGGTCCCTGTGCTCTCAGTGTCCCAGTGCACACGGTGACAGGAGCTGAGGAGGCTGTAACAGTCGGAGGTCCCTGTGTCCTAGTGCACACGGTGATGTGCCGTCCTTCAGAACCGCAGCCAGCAGAGCTGGAGAGACGGCTCAGTGCTTACAGCTCTGCAGAGGCCTGTAGTTTGCTTCCCAGCACACATAGTGGGCAGCGCACAGCCACCTGTACTCCCAGCTCTAGGGATCTGACATCCTCCTCTGGCCTCTTTGGGCACTGGACTCACAGGCACACAGACCCACACACGTAAAATAAAACCTTAAAGTCAAAAACAATAAGACAAAAAAAACTATAGCCAAGTCCTTCTGAGAGGGGGGAGAGTAGAGGATGAGAGATGGATCTTTTCCTTCTTGACAACTGGGCAATTGTAATTAAAAAATGATAATGATTATGGTGAGCACACCGGGCTTGGGCAGACCAGTTAAAAGGTAATGGACCCAGCTTCTGGAGCCTGGGGGGCTGGAATTACATCCTGAAGCGTCATACCTGCAGTCTTTCTGAATGTGGGACTCAGGTTTTAATTTGTAGGTTTAACTGCATCGTTCTATCTGTTTAGCTGTGCATAACCATTGCACGTTGCTCTGACCCACTGGTTCATACCTTCCTCACCTCTGGCCTCACATTTAGGGAGCTGGCACAGATGAGGGCTGCCTGATCGAGATCCTGGCTTCTCGTACCCCCGAGGAGATCCGTCGCATCAACCAGACATACCAGCAGCGTAAGTAGCATCCTCCAGGCCCTGGCACAGGTTGCCTATGGCTTGAAACCAAGACAGGTGACCATTATTTCTCAGCTTTAGATTATGGTAGAGTTTTCTTCCCTTTGTTTTACTTATTTTTCCTTAGTTTTCTGCCATATGTGTCACCCACCAGGGTACTAGGGATGGAGGCCGGCATCTCTCATAAGCTAGACCAGTGCCCTAGGCTCTAACACAGAGCTGTGTCCCGGCACTAGAGTTTCCTGTGTTTCCATATTCAATATGCATTACTTCTGTGGAGAAGCAGTCACGTAGTAGGGACTCTTGTTGAGGGTGCAGAGGCTGAACCTAAACCCCGGGAGCCTGGAGTGAGCCCCCTGACCATGACCGCAGCCCTGTGGAGGGTCTCTGAGAGCCCCCAGAGTAAGGTGAGGCAAGAAGGCAATTTGGTTCAACATGACTGAGTAGCCAGCGTTGCTTCAAACTTTGACCCTGAGTAGCTTATTTTAAACCTATTTAAGCACAGCATAATTTAGTGAAAAATTTCCTGGTGCACAAGAAGACTCAAGGCATTGAAACTCTGTGAAGTACATGTGACATCTTCTATAAAGATGTGTTCTGTGATGGATTACATGTGACACCTCCCATAAAGATAAGTTCTATAGATTAACAAGCTCATGACAAGGGTATTGTAGGAGGCCGCTTGTTTGTTCCCAGCTGCTCAGCCCCAAAATAATTACACAGAAGCCATATTATTTGCAATACTGCTTGGCCATGTTCCTGGCTAATGCATACATGTTAATTTAACCCATTCTATTCATCTGTGTATCACCACGTGGTTATGGTTTACCAGGTAATATTCCAGTGTCTGTCTCCAGCAGGGCTACATGGCTTCTCCCTGACTCCGCCTTCTTTCTCCCAACATTCAGTTTAGTCCCCGCCCCCTCCGCCTAGCTCTACTCTTTTGCCCTATCACAGGCCAAGACAGTTTATTAACCAATGGTATTCACTGCATACAGAGGGGATCCCGCATCATAAGGGTCTGGGGAGGATTGAGTCTGATCTCATCCACACAGATAGTGCCAAGGTCACCAGGCTATTAACCACATCTGCTCCCAGTTTTCTGGGTGGATAACAGGCTGTGCATCCCTTCCTTTGAAGGAGCAATCCTATGTGTTCCACACTCTTGGTTCCCCCTAGTGCTTATCCGTGAGCCTAGGAACCTCCATGCCTCCCACACAGTCCCCTTAACCCTGGCATCTGCCCCAGAGTGGCTTTGGGGGGCTATAAAGGGTGTCATTCTTCAGAGAGATCTGTTAGAACCTCTCTGGGGTCCTCTGTCCTGTGACACTGGTAACCTTTCAACAGCTCCTGTACCAGGCTTTATCTTTTAAACCAACCAGCTCCCAAGTCATGACACGGAGACTTATTAGTTATGAGTGCTCGGCCTAGCTTAGGCTCATTTCTATCCAGCTTTTTCTTTAATTTAAATTAACCTGCTTCTCTTCATCTACGTTTTGCCTCGGGCTTTTTACCTTTCTTTCTGTATGTCCTACTCTGTCTGCTGGCTGGTGCCTGCCTGACTGGCCGGCCCCGGGCATCTCCCTCACTTTCTCTCTGTCTGGATTTCTCTGCCTACTTATTCTCTCTGCCCGACATCCCTGCTACCCCACGTAGCCCTGTACTGCCTAACTATTGGCCATTCAGTTTTTTATTAGACCAATCAGGTGCCGCAGATAGGGAAGGTAAAAACAAATGCCACTCATCCTTACATAGTTAAACAAATGCAGCAAAAACAAAAGCAACGCATCCTCACATCGCTTACAAAGGCAGCAGAAACTGTAACACACCTCTACACAGTTAAAGTGACCGTCCACAGCAAGCTTCCTTCCACTCAGGCACATGCGGAGCAGAGTCTCAGATGGAAGAAAACCAGGGAGGATTCCAGTCCTGCCTTCTTGATCCCCATCATCTTAAAGAGACAGTCATAGTTCCTTCTGGGTCCTATTTATTGTTTGTTTTGTTGTTGCCATTTTTATGAGTTGATTAGCTTCATTAGAATTGCTTACAGGAGCATGGGTGAAGGGCTACCCTACAGGAGCAGGGATTCCTTACTGATGGAACGGAGCTTGCTGGCGGCTGACAGCACCGGCAGGTCTCTGTTCTGATGTACCCATTTCCGATTTCTTGGCAGAATATGGAAGAAGCCTTGAAGAGGACATCTGCTCTGACACATCCTTCATGTTCCAGCGAGTACTGGTGTCCCTGACAGCGGTGCGTGGCTTCCTCGGTCCCAGCTGCTGAAAGGGGATGCTGGGTTAATTGAGACGTGCACCCTCCTTTACCTGCCCTTCATCCTTTTGGCCTCCTAAACTTGGGTATTCCCCAGGTGCCATTCTCGGGCTGTCTGTTCCTTTTTCGTATTTCTCCTTCAGAGCCCCCAGCTGGTCATGCATGCCCAGCTATCTCTTCTTAACTCACTGGTCACATGTCCCATGTTGACGCCAGCTACCTCTTACAAAGCATCGGATTCAAAGGACATTGGGAGATAACTTCCACGTGCTTTGGACATTTATACGGTGGCAGGGCTGGAGAGGGTGGGAGTACTTCTTGTTCTTGCAGACAGAAGACCTGAGTTAAACTCCACACCCACATTGGATGGCTCACAACCACCTGTAACTCCAGATCCAGGAGATCTGATGCCCTCTTCTGGCCTATGTAGGCACTGCACACACATAACACACAAACAAATACAACACACAACACACACACTTTTTAAAAATCTTTTTTTAAGAACAGCCTTCCAAACTGGGGTGCAATGCCTGTCGGTCACTCTTTAGTGTTCCTTCAGGGGTTCCCATAACTCTCCATGCTGGAGCTGGTACATTTGGTGCTGACTTGCATGAGCTCCCCAAGTTCCTCCTCTGGCCCAGCATTCTCTTGATCAATGAAGACTGGCTAGTTAGGAAGGCTGAGTCAGCTGGGTCGGTGCTGTGGTTGGGATAGGGAGGAGGAAGCAGGAAGATGTTACTGCCCTTCCACTGGAAGAGCCAATTTTGCAATGCCAGGAGTCACAGTGGGGCTCGCACTCCACTGAGAATATCTGCATGGCATAGCTCCGAGCCCTGGTGACTAAGACAGCAGTCCTGATCCCCTAACCTGAAGACCCAGCTTTTACTGAATCTTGTCTCCAGGCCTTTGGTCTTAAGAGCGCCCTGGCAACACCATGGGTACTTACTCTTGTCTGTTCCGCCTGTAGGGTGGCAGAGAGCCCTGGCATCACCATGCGTACTTACTCTTGTCTGTTCTGCCTGTAGGGTGGCAGGGATGAAGGGAATTACCTGGATGATGCGCTCGTGAAGCAGGATGCCCAGGTTAGTAGACTGCAAATTTCTTCTTGCAGCTTCTTCTCTAAGACAGGCCTCACTCCGCTCTGGTTAGCAGGTTTCTTTCAGGGTTATCTGGGACTTGGGGTGGTTCTGGGCACTGTCTCTATACTTCTGAATTCTAGGTCTCCTTCTCACCCTGGGGCCACATGAGGGTCCGAGAGAACCCTCCTCCCCTCCCCCGTGTGTGCGTGTGTGCGTGTGTGTGTGTGTGTGTGTGTGTGTGTGTGTACGCGCGTGCACGTGTGTGTTGCCAGGGAATGGACACCAGGGCTTGGCCCATTGCTATGCAAGTGCTCAGTGCTTGAGCTAAGTCCCCAGCCATTTCAGCTGTCTTCTGAATGATCCAGAGGGGAAGAAGCTGCCTTTGCTCTTCACACTTCCGTAAGAGAACATGAGGTAGGACCTGCAAACAGCGTGTGACTGACAGGAAGGGCTGCTGTCCTGGCACCCGGCACACTGCTCTGTCTGGAAACCCTGCTGTCTATTCTGACACACCGTTGTCTGTCCTGATGCACTGGTGTCTGTCCTGACACCCTAATGTCTGTCCTGACACTCATCCCTGTGACCAGGTTACATAGGAGCTTATAAACAGTGGACCCTCGATAAGAACCAAGCACCCCACAAGGCTTTCCTTAGGCAAACAATTGAATCCTTACAGCAACCTTAGGACTTTGACCTCCATTGTACAGGTAAGGAAACTGACGCTCTGGAGAAAGCTCCTTGCTTGAGTTCAGGCCAAATAATGGAGTAACGCACACACACACTTCACAGGGACAGAGGGATACAGAAACAGAAGCTTGCAATGGTATTATGTCCCAACCTAGTGTAAGCTGAAAATGCATTTACATTGGGAGGCTTGACACAAAGTCTACTAGAGTGTGTTGCTTGCTGCCCTTGTGTAGTGTAGCTAACTGGGAGCATGGGTCACTGCTTGGTGCTCACACTTCGATGAAGTCCTAAACTGTATAGACTGGTTCGAGAAAAGACCAAAGTGCAAACTTTGAAGCCTGATTTCTGCTGAATGGATGTCGTTTCGTGCCATTATGAGGTTAAAGTGATTGAAGAACCAAGTGTGTGTGTGTGTGTGTGTGTGTGTGTGTGTGTGTCTGTGTGTCTGTGCCTGTGTGTGTCTCTATGTGTGTCTGTGTGTGTATGTCTATGTGTGTCTGTGTGTGTGTCTGTATGTGTGTGTGTGTCTACACAGCACGTTTGTCTTTCCAACTAACAAAATAAAACTGAATCAGTTCAACTTTTAGAAGTTTTAGAACTATTTGCCCAGGTACTGGCACATCCTTTTTGGTATTTAAACTCATGGTTTTTTGGCACCAGGACCTGTTTGAGGCTGGAGAGAAGAGATGGGGGACAGACGAGGTGAAGTTCCTAAGCATCCTCTGCTCCCGGAATCGGAACCATCTGCTGCATGGTGGGTACCTGCCCCACTACCTCACTCACTTCTGCTAGAATGGAAGACCACCTTAAACATTTAAAGAATATTTTATTTTGTGTATATGAATATTTTGACTGTATGTCTATGAACCAAAGCATATTTCTTGTCTCCTTGGAGATCAGAAGAGGGTGTTAGATTATCTAGAACTGGAGTTACAGACAGTTGTGAGCCCCAAAGTGGGTGCTGGGAAGGGACCTGAACCCAGGTCTGTTGTAAGAGCAGCAAGTGCTCTTAACACCGAGGCATCTTTCCAGTCCCTGTTAGCCTTTAAGAAAATTCTTTTACTTATTCTTTGATAATTCCGAACATGTATGTAATGCGTCTTGATCATAGTGCTCCTCCAGGCCGTGATGGCCTTTCCCCCACCATGATACAGAAAGCAAACTCAGCTATTAGATTTTTACCTTGTGGATGTGAGAATCAAATTATATGAATGAGGGCAATTTTGAAAGATTAATTTAGTACTTGACAGATATACAACATGTTCGTAATAATTTAGCATTCTTTATCCCAGGAAACCAGCATTCCTAGTTAGTCCTTTCTCTAGTGCTTCCCCAAGACATTCATTTCCCTTACTCACATAAGAAAGCAACCTTCACTGCCTGAGGGACCAGTTTAAACAAATGTCAGTTGATAATTTTTTCTGTTTAACATCACTGATCAATTTCTTCAGAGGTCACATTGAGTAAAATGAGTCGTGGGTAATTTCACTTTTTATTTCCTTTGTGTGATGTTCCTAATTTGCTTCTGGTAATTTCTAAACTTTGCAATGTGCTTTTAACTTCTTTGTGGGGGAAAGGGACACTAAACCTTTATAGGTTATTTGTTGCCAGGCTGAGTCTTCTTATAAACGGCAGTAAGGACTCAATAGGGCCGTTCGTCTTGTAGATGAGCTCTTTAGACCCTCATGGGCATCATAATTTTAAAAACTACCATCTCCCTGTCATAGGCATGGCGTTTCAAAGCTTATGGGGAATTTGAGGAGAATGGGATTGCTAAATTGAAAACACAATGTAACTGCAAAGTTTGACACATTTACAAGTTGTAATTATTGTAGGTATTCCTCAGTGGCAATAATAATAATAATAATAATAATAATAATAATAATAATAATAATAAGCAATTATTCCTGTCCATAAATCATATACACCAGCATGAAACTTGCAGGCCTTATGCTTTCTTTTATTGGCTCTCCTTGCCTGCTTACAATGTGAGCGCCCCCTTGTGGCAATGTTCCAGAATTGCAGGTCCTGGGAACCATTTTACTAACAAGTTGTATGGCTGTAGTTGGGCAGTTAAAAATTACCTATTCATCAGGGAGGGCAGCAGAGAAAAATGTAGAGCTCAATAAAAATCAATAATAAAAATTACCTATTCATAAGTTACCAAGAGACAATATTGAGGGCGGCGGTTCAAGACAGGGTTTCTCTGTATCTTTGGAGCCTGTCCTGGAACTTGTTCTGTAGACCAGGCTTGAACTCACAGAGTGCTAGGATTACAGGCATACACTACCACTACCCAGCCCAAGAGGCAGTATTTTAGGCACTATGTAGGTAGTGTAAACTGAATAATCTTGTTACCAACTGACAGTGATGGTCAGAGCTAAGGGTTTGTTAATAATTTTCTCTCTCAGAACATTCACTCCAGTTTATAGCAGGGGTCTGATGTCTTTGATTCTGGACATATACACTGGCAAAGAGGAAGATAGACAGTAACAGTGGCTCCCAAGATTGTAAGGAGATCTGAACCCCTTCATGAGAACAGAAATAAAGGTGCTTCTGGGGACCTCCCTGGAGCAAACAAAACGCTGGTTCCAGCATGCACCGGGAATCCTAGGCAGAAACGCTGGTTCCAGCATGCACCGGGAATCCTAGGCAGAAACGCTGGTTCCAGCATGCACCGGGAACCCTGGGCAGAAGAGATGGAACAGGCGATCCCTGAGGCTTGCCGGCCAGCCAGTCTGGCTAAGTGTGAGTCCCAGGTGCAGGGAGGCCTGTCTCACAGACAAAAACAAAACAGGGTGGCGGGCTGGCGAGTGCTTGCTGGGCAAGCAGGAGGGCCTATGCTAGAATCCCATACTCTCCTATTTAAAAAAGCCAGCATTGGAAGGATCCCAGGAGTTCACTGACCAGTCAGCCTAGCTGGAAGGGTGAGCTCCCAGTTCAGTGAGTGCACCTGTCTTAAAAGCAGTAAGACACTGGGTGAGAAAGGAAGACGCCCAACATCCTCCTGTGGCCTTTGTATGCAAGAGTACGGGCATAAGCAGTGGTGAACATGGTCCAAATTAATTAATTAAAATAAATTAAAAATAAGAAGACACCTGACACCTGCTTCTGGCTTCCATGTACATACACACACATTACAATATACTGTACCACACCCCATACAATTCGTTTTGAGATAAGAGTCTCACTGTGTAGCCCTGGCTAGCCTGGAACTCACTTTGTAGTCCACACTGACCTTGAATTCACAGAGATCCTCCTGCCTCTGCCTCCCAAGTGCTTGGATCAAAAGTGTGCAACCACCATGCCTAACCACACACAACTGAAAAGAAAACCATCTCCTGGAGGGCAGGCCACTCCGAGGGCCCCTACTGGGCCAAGGTTACGATGTGAGTTGCTGAACATTGCTATCCCTTAACTGATAACATACGAGAATCACATGGATGGAGGGGATGCCAGCAAAAGCCACTAAGGAGATAAATAAAACAGATGTCTGTCCTAAGAAGTCTCCAGAAGAAGAGAGGAAAACATATTCATCACATTAAAAAAAAATCCTGGGCAAAAAGCAAGAAAAAAATTATGTGAAAAAAATATTTAAAAATGCAACCGGCTGCTCCCAGATGTGACTCAGCTTTGAGGAGGCTGAATTGTTCTCATCCTAATGAGCCAAATGGAGAGGAGTACACAGTTGACATCAAAGGCTGACATTTCATAATGATAGGGACTCATAGTCCAGGCTGGTCTTGAACTCAGGGTGTGACTGAGGAACTGCCAATCTTACCTTCACCTGCCAAGTACCAGGACTACAGGGTGAGATACCAGACCCTGTCTACTGACACAAGAAGAAAACAAATGTGCCCAACGATTATCTTAGTGCCTAATGTTCTCCAGGGAGCTGAGCACTCTTCCTCCTGGATGGGCCCAGTCCACCAGACTACATCCTGCCTGGGCCCTCACCCACAGAAATAGTTGGTTTCCTCTTGAAATATGCCAAAAAAAAAAAAAACCTAAGTAGTGTAAGCTTGTTAAAATGTGTTCATTCTCTCCATAAATTTTAGTTCCTGCACTTAAATTTTTATTACACTAACTTATGTGTTTATTTATTTAGAGCATATGTTGTTTGTGTTATGTGTGTGGGTTTGCAAACGCCACAGATAACACGTGGAGATCGGAGGACAATTTGCCCAAGTCAGTCCTCTTCCAGCATATGGGTTCCAGGGGTCAGTTCAGGTCATCAGGCTTGGGGGCAAGTGCGCTTAGGAGATCAGTCATCACAGCAGCCCCGGTTTCTAAAATCACAGTCCCTTGTTATTGCTTGTAGTGTTTGATGAATACAAAAGGATCTCACAGAAGGACATTGAGCAGAGTATTAAATCTGAGACATCGGGGAGCTTTGAAGATGCCCTGCTGGCTATAGGTAAGCTGGTGAACCCCAGAACTAATTCTGTTAGTGGTCTTCCTTAGTATACAAATGTTGTTGCAGAGATATAGAATGGTGCTTTTCTGAAATTAAAGTCATTCCCCTCACTGAGGGTACGTTCTCGAATCTCAGAAAATGGATTCTCAGTGAGTTGGCCAGGCTGGCACTCCTGGATTAATGTGATTCTCTAACCTCAATCCCCAAATACCTGACCCACAGCCACGTGCCACCACACCAAGATGATTCTCCAGAACTGTTGTTTTTTTTTTTTTAATAATTTTCTGTGCACAAGTATTTTGGTTGCATGTATGTTTATGTACCACATGTATGCAATGCCTGTGGAGCCCAGAAGAGGGCACTGGATCCCCTGAAACAGGAGTTACAGAGCGTTGTGAACCACCACATGAGCTGAGAACCAAACCTGGGTCCTCTGCAAGAACAGCCAGTGCTCTTAACCACTGAACCAGCTCTCTAGCCCCAGACTTTTCTTCTGCTAGATGGTCTCATTCAGTAACCAAGGCTGGCCTTGAACTTGTAGCAATCCTCCTATCTTGGCTAGGAGTGCTAGATTCATAGACATGAATGACCCCATCTGACTGTTCTACAACTTTAAAGAAGAAATACTTGCAAAGCTCGACACGGTGCACACCTGTAATTCCAGCACTTGAGAGGTAGGTAGAGGCAGCCCTGAGGATCAGTAGTTCAAGATCATCCTCAGCTACATAATGAGTTCAAGGCCAGCCTGGGCTATGTGAGAACCTGACTGGAAAAAGCAGCTATTCTGTGTGGCCTGACTCTGACTGCTGTTGTGCCAGGGGGCTTATGGCTTTCTCTTTGATACTTTTCTATTTCATTATAAGAGAAAGATAACAACACCATGCTAGCTGCATCTGGCAAGCCAATTGACTTTAATAGTTGATTTTTAAGCTTTTTTTTATTGTATGGATGTTTTCCATATGTGTGTATCTGTGTACCGTGTGCATGCCTTGTACCCTCAGAGGTCACCAGAGTTCATCAGATCCTTTGAAACTGGAGTTACAGGCAGTTGTAAACAATCATGTGAGTGCTGGGAATTGAACCCTAGGCCTCTGCAAGAACGAGTACTCAACCCCTGAACCATCTCTCCTGCTCCCTAAGAACTATGTTATTTATACGGTAGATGTAATAATCATTTTGGAACTGTGAGCCACCCTTGCTTTGATTCCATCATTAATGACTTCTCCAGAAACCTGATAAGATGAGGACCCTGTCCATCTGGAAGAGGGCCTGGAGCACAGACTATGTTCACCCAGCGCTGCTTGGCTCAAATGGGTCTAGCGAAGCAATCAGGAAATAGTCCTTGGGACTCTGTAGAAACAGAGAATAAGTGTCAGTTCTCTTTGTTCTTGGATTTTGTTTCTGTGATCTTTTCATTGTTTTTATGGAAATAGAGTTAATTTATTAAAAGAAGGGAAAGCCCTCCTGAGAGTGGGTCTGGGTGTAGACAGGGGAGCGGGCAGGGGCACGGGCAGGGGAGCGGGCAGAGGAGCAGCCCGTGCTCACTTCTTTTTGCTCCTTTTCTCCACAGTGAAGTGCATGAGGAACAAACCTGCATATTTTGCTGAAAGGCTTTATAAATCCATGAAGGTAAATGATTTTGCTTTTACCGTTTGAAAGACTGTGGCGTATTGTTTTTCAGCTTTTTAGGCCTGACACCGGAATTCCACCCTGGAGGATCCAGCTCAACGCCACCCCTCACTGAATACTTCTGCGCTATAGCGAGTGCTTCTCTCTATGAGCTTGTGATGTGTGAAGCCCTGCTTCACATTTATCCCCACAGCAGGAGCAGGGCACAAACTATCCTGTTTCACAAGTGGAGAAACTGAGGCGTATAGAGTATACACAGTGTGTTTCCACTGTTTATGGAGGCAGGAATGCCCCAAAGAGACAAAGTCTAGCTTCAGAGCCAGGTTCCCAGGCCTGTGTTAGACCCCGTGCAGGCAGCCTTGTCAGGGGCCCCAAGGGCAACAGGAAACCGGAACCTGAATGCTTGGGTTTTGTTGTTGTTCTTCTGAGACAAGTTCTCATGTAGCCCAGGCTGTCCTAGAATTCTCTTCGTAGCTGAGGATGGTCTTGAACTTCTGATCATCTTGCCTCAGCCTTCCAAGTGCTGCCATCACAGGCCTATGCCATCGTACATGGTGGGGAGTCGTTGCTCTTAAAGACTGACTCTCCTCAAAGAGAAAAGCAAGCGTGTAGAAGACACTAACAATAAGATGGCATGAGAACACAGTTCAGCACCCACTACTAAACAGATACAACGGACAGAGTGTTGATTTTCAGTGTTCTTGAGGGATGATTTGAAAAGAACATATAAGGAAATGGGAGCTGGGTGTGCTGGCACACACCTGAAATTCCAGCTCCTGGGAGGCTGAAAAGGGAGGATTGCTTAGTTTGAGACCAGACTGGACTGTGTAGCTTTGCCTTGTCTTAGTAATAGAGAGAAAGGGGGGGGGGGGCGGGGGGAAGCAAAACCAAACCAGCTTGTTCTGTTGAGGCAGAACCTTGAGGGAAGCTTGGCACAGCACAGGGTCGGGAAAGAGGAGAGTAGACAGTATGGGTGGCTGAGCAGCGTAGAACCTGTCTTTGGAAAGGCAAAGCGATGTCTTCGGGTCAAGACACAAGGTGTTGGAAGGAGGGCTGTGTCAAGCCGTGCATCCCAAGTTAAGGCATGAGGATGTTCCTCGGGCCTCCCAGGTCATCAAGCAAAGATACTGTAGCAGAATCACTATTGCCTTGTCTTGCCTTGCTGGACCACAAAGAGCATCATCTGATGTAAGATTTGTGCTCCCTTCCTCAGGGCTTAGGCACTGATGACAGCACCCTCATCAGAGTGATGGTTTCTCGAGCAGAGATTGACATGCTGGACATCCGGGCCAACTTCAAGAGGCTCTATGGGAAGTCTTTGTACTCTTTCATCAAGGTAGGGTACCACAGTGAAGACAGGGCCTGGCCTTGGGGTGCAGCACCACAGGTCTCTCCTCGTAGGCATAGCATTCCCAACCAAGACGGCCCTCTGCCCATCTGGGGCCCCTCCTTTCTCATGGTGTACAAGCAATAAGTTCATGCTGGCCCCAAACACGGATGAAAATTCTGGAGCGATGATTCAGCACTGCTTTTATTCAAAGCCTGTGTAGTACAACAAGCCCCAACATTTTAAGGAATTAGCCTGTTGTAGTGAACAGAGTGTAGAGAGGAAACGTCACCCCTTACCTCCATCTCAAATATCCTTCTACCCAAAGGTTAGGATCAGAGATAAGGGGTAAGCAGTTAAGAGAACTGACTGCTCTTTCGAGGGACCCCAGTTCCGATCCCAGCACCCACATGACAGCTCACAACCACCTGTGACTCCAGTTCTAGAAACCCTACACCCTCTTCTGGCCTCCATGGGTGCTTGCATACATGTACACAGATGCATACATGCACATTTGTGCAGAATACCCAAACATAGAAAGTACAAAATAAAGGAAATGTGTATTAGCAATAACCTCACATAATTTATTCCAGTGTGTGATATTGCAAACCTTAGGGCCTTTGTATACCAGTTGTATTTACAGTTTGTCTGTAGACCAGTTACAGACGTAAAAGACCTATCTATGTCTGTAACTGGTCTACACACCATCATCTGAGCTCTCAATTGCTTTTATGATTTCGATTTCTTTCCTCCAAGATCTGTCCCCATGCCTGCATGGCAAAAGTTGTGTGCGATCATTTGCTTTCTGTTGCTATGTAAATGCCATGCCAAAAACCACTTAAGGAAGACATAGTTTATTTTGGTTTATAATTCCAGAAGAGGGAGAGCAGGCCAAAGGAGCAGGAAGCTGGCTGGTCACATTGCATCTAAACACAGGAATCAGAGTGAACAGTGAACAGAATAGTAAGGGCAGGCTATAAAACCACCAAGCCTGCCCTTAGGGACGACCTTCCTCCAGCAAGGCTCTGCCTTCTGAAGGTTCCATAGCCTCTCCTACCAATGCCTCCCAAAACACATGAGTCTACGGGAGACATTTCTCATTAACAAACCCACCATAAATATCCATGATCTACATGTTTCTCACACACGATGCTCTTCCCTGTAAGAAACAGACAGATTCTCACAGTTGGTCACCTGTTCTCATGGGAATAGCCTCTTCTCCACAGCACTGAATTCTGGGACCTGAGGCCAACCGCAGCTATTCCCCAGGGTGAATACTTCTTCCTCCTTAGAGCCCTGCATACAGTAATTGCTGTCGCTCATGGTTCCTCATTCAAAGACAAAAATTGAATAAATACTTGTGTGCGCACACGTGCGTGCATGCGTGCGTGCGTGCGTGTCTGCTAAGGATTGAACTCAGGGTTTCAGGTTCTGTACCACTGGTACATTCTCAACCCTTAATGAATACTTTTCAGAGCACATCTTCCTCATTTGCCTGGTAATGATGGCAGAAGCAGCTGAAGCTAGAATCGTTTGCAGGGCCAGCAGGGTCTGCTGGGAATGTGAGCCAGCATGCCCCTCCCGCCCGCACCTTTTTGCCGTTCTTGGCACCAGACAGCCAGGAGTTCTAAGATGGCGTGGGTGTGGTGAAAACTGATTCACCCCGCACAACCCCTCATTAACTCCTTTGCTTCTTTAAGAAGCCTGGAGAGTCTCGTAAAAACAAAGCTGAAACTAATTTCCGAGACGCCTCAGTTGCTTACACAGCAAACTTCTCATCAAGATTTGACCTGTGAATTAAATATCCTGAAAAGTAGGGAATCCACTGGCCATGTGAGGGCTGCTATCAAAAACAAAGAGTCTCAGGCATGGGACATAGGGCTGGGGGCGGAGGGCTCAGTGGGCAAAATGCGTGCCATACAAACATGAGGCTCTGAGTTTGGTTCCGCAGCACACCCACATAACAGAAGCAACAGTGAGCTTTGGTCACCCCAGTGCAGGCAAAGGCAGAGACCCCAGGATCCCCGGGCTGCTGGTTCGCGTGTCTCGCCCAGGTGGTGAGCTCCCGGTGCAGCGAGATCGATACCTTGTCTCAATAATGTGTGGAGCGATAGGGCAAACGCGGGGTCAGGTCGGGGAGGGACTGAGAGAGCAAATTGTCGCAGAGCTTTGGAACTCCTGCCTGACTGAGCTGGTTAGTTGTCAACACGACCTGAGCTACAGTTATCTGAGAATAGGAAACCTGAGCTGAGAAAATGCCCCTCCCAGGTTGTCCTGTAGGCCAGCAAGCCTGGGGGGCATTTTTCGTCAACAATGATGGATGAGGGAGGGGCCAGTCCACGGTGGGTGGCGCCTCCCTTGGGCAGGTAATCCTGGGTGTCTGAGAAAGCAAGGTTTAGCCAGCCATGGGGAGCAAGGCAGGAAACAGCATCCTCCATGGCCTCTACTTCAGTTCCTTCCTCCAAGTTCCTGCCTTGAGTCCTGCCTTGGCTTCCCTCACTGGACTGTGACCCCGGGGTATATAAGCCAAATAGACCCTTTTATCCCCAAGTTGCTTTGGTCGTGGTCTTTATCATAGCAACAGAAGCCTAACAGGGACAGCTGCACCAGAAGACAATGACGAAAATACCATGGCAGAAAGCAACTTTAATACATGCTTGTTCTTTCACAGATCCATGAGACAAATTAATAATATATTACTACTCATTTTGACAGATATTAAAATTTGAATCTTAAAGTCAGAGGCTCCACCTGTTTTGGTGTCCAGTAAGAAGTTATTGGGCTTAGAATATTGTTTGCTTAGTGTATACATAAGGCCCTGGGTTCAGCCCCCAGGGCCAAAAATATAAATAAAGAATAAGGAAAACCACAATGTATTTATTAGGCCATAAACATTTCCATGTAGACATTATAGAACCTCTCTGGAAGACTATTTTGCACCTCATATGAAAAGTATTAGAAAAATCCATAATTTTAATCTAGTAATTTTCATCTTATGAAAATGTATTCAAAGCAAATTATGAGGAAAATTCATAAAATCTCAACTGCAAGGTACTTTATTCAGCAACGTTTTTTACTAATAACGAAACACCAGAGACCCATAAACATCTGACAACAGGGATGGAAATGTTCTGTAATCGTTAACTAATAGTGTAATTAAAAAAATCAGGATACAGAGGTTGGGTATATATGGTTCATTGGCAGAGTACTTGTCTACACTTGCCTAGCATGAGGATGGCCATGGGTTCGGTTCCTGGCACCACCAAAAATAAAAAGAGCTGAATGAGGACACTGACGATTACTGTACTACAGTCTCATCCCATAGGGAACTACATGCACACAGAAAAGACTGGGGGATGGGAATGTGTCAGAATGTTTACATTGATCCGTACATGGTATTAGTGGTGTCCCTATGTTCTCCCCCTCTCTCTCTCTCTCTCTCTCTCTCCTTCTCTCTCTCTCCTCCCCTCTGTCCCTTCATCTCTCCCTCCTCTGTGGTTTTTCAATACAGGGTTTCTCTGTGTAACAGCCCTAATTGTCCTGGAACTAGCTCTTGTAGACCAGGCTGGCCTCAAACTCACAGAGATCCCCCTGCCTCTGCCTCCAGGGCTGGGATTAAAGGTGTGCGCCACTACCACCCAGCTCCTATGCTCTTCTTTTAATTATTTTTTTAAACACAGAACAAGTATTATTTTTTAAAAAATTATTATTTATGTATATCTGTGTATATGTATGTAAGCATGTATGTGTATGTATGTATGTGCCTCATGTGTGCAATGTGCACAGTGCTGAAGGAGACTAGAAGAAGGTGCCAGATTCCCCTGGACCTGTAGACAACTGAGAGCACCAAGAACCAAACTCAGGTCCTCTGTGAGAGCAAGGGGTGCCCTTAGTGTATGAGCCATCTCTCCAGGCCCAAGTGTTACTTTTGTAATAAAAAAAAAAAAATTGAGGACCTGAGAAAAATCTAGCCATGTTTGAAAAATGAACATGGGTGATTTTGAACTGTGTAGCAAGCTAAGAACCACGTAACTTCTGGTAACTGTGTTCTCCTTTCTCCCAGGGCGACACTTCCGGAGACTACAGGAAGGTTCTCCTCATTCTCTGCGGAGGAGATGATTAAATCAAGACCCGGGACAGAGGCTTATTAACGCTGATTTTTTTAAACTTCATTTTTCTGCACTGCTATTAACATTATCTCAAATGCTTATTTCCAATTAAAACGCCTCCAGTTGCCTCCTATGATCTAGGCTGTGTTATTATCGTCTATAATTAGTCATTTTGATGCCTTAAACCTGTACTTTCAAAGCTTTTAAGACCTAAATGGAGATTTAGAATTAGAAATTAAAATGTTCTCCATGTCTGTAACAGATTATTTCCTCATTTGTGTTTTGCAAAGATTGAATGCACTAATTCCTTTTGGATTTTCTTTTCAGTAAGAATTTTACAGGACAGAAGTGTTCTCTTCCCTGGGCAGCCAGTCATTTCTTCATGTGGGAGCCTGGGCATCTGTTGCTGATAAATTTCACCCGATTTCCTATTTTGCACAGCTGTGGATTGGAGTTCCCACGAGCCTCCTTTCTTTGACTGTATCCATCATGTTAACTGCTAAGTACTGTGTTTGGTGTGGCAGGCTTCATGTCCCCTTGCACTGAGACCACCTTCTCCCCAAGAAATGTAGCAAAGTCACCAACTCCGCAAACAAGTTCAATCTCAAGAGAGGTTAAGTGGAGCCCAGCAGTCTGGTCGCCACTCACACCTAGCATTCCACAATCTTCGGGCTCCTGTCACAATCTCGCTCAAAGTGGGGAAAGAGCAAGACTCAGATGAGGTTCTGGTTCACGATGCTTTGGGTTGTGACTAACCTAAGGGAATTTTTTTCTTCAGTTAAAACTAATCTCTTTACCAGCCTGGTCTACAAGAGCTAGTTCCAGGACAGGCTCTAGAAACTACAGGGAAACCCTGTCTCGAAAAACCAAAAAAAAAAAAAAAAAACTAATCTCTTTAGTTTGTTGATTTGATTCCCAATGTGCCTTTTTGATCCTGCAATCATTCAGACATGGTGCTTGCATGTAATCATGAAGTTTGGTTTGTATACAACCTGAAAAATTTTTAATTAAAAAACAGTGACTTTAAAGGGATGTGTATTCTTTCTGTTTGATTTTTCCATGTCTGAGATGTTTTTCTTCCTGAGCCATGGAAGAAACTATTTTGAAGGAATCATGATACTAAACATCAACATAAAAGAATAATACATTATGTTAATCTGTATTAATTACAGATTATATTAATCTGTATAATTAATATAATCGTACGTTAGCCTGCTTCTATAAGACCAGTGTTTACACTGAGAGGCGGAGGCAGGAAGATCAGAACCCTACATAGCCAGTGTGAGGCCAGCCTGAGCACACGAGTCCCTGCCTCAGAAAAGCAAAACAAGGGCTGGGGAGATGGCTCAGAGAGTAATACACTTGCCACTCAAGCATGAAGCGTAGTGTTTGGATCCCTGTCACCAATGTGAAAGCCAGGTATAGCCAGTGAGTGTGTGCCTGTAACTCCAAGGTTGGGATGTGGAGATGAACGGATCCCAGGGGCTCAATAGCCAGTACTTATAGCCGCATCAATTAACTTCAGGTTCAGTGGAAGACCCTGTCTCTGACGATGATGATGATGATGAGGAGGAGGAGGAGGAGGAGGAGGATGTAGAGAGTACGACACTGATATTGTCTTCTGGTTTCCACATGGGCACACGCAGGCACTCTCGAGTACACACACACCCAAATAAATAGTAACACTGAGAAGGTTCAGTAGGTAAAAGCCTTTGCTGCCAAACCTGAAAAACCAAGGCTGAAACCCTGAGTTTAATCCCCAGAACCCACATGGTGGGGAGAACAAAGAATGGCACCCCTCGCACTAAAACAAAGTAGCAAAACAAACAAAACCAACAAAATCATTGGCATTTATGTATGCCAAACACTACTCACTGATATTAAATAACTCTCTGAAAATGAGTGACACTCTGCCCCACTCAGAGGAGCATTTATAGTAAACGTTACGTACACAAGTATAGCTCAGGGGGATAGAGTCAGCCCTTGCTTTCCTTAGCACCACAAAGGACAAAAGTTACAGGTGCACAAAGAACACACGTCCCTTTGTTCCTGCTGCAATGGGGCCTGCACTTTGATGTGGGAACCACAGACAACACGCTGATGTAACCTGTCATTCCAGTTAACACAGATTCGGGAACCGACGCTACCACCTCAGAACTGTGGAATCTCTACTCCAACTTCATTACCTTTTGGAAGCATTACGAGGTTCTTTGTTCTAATTTTAGTAGATGTTTTGCCTTTAAATGACATCTTAGCTAGAATTTTAAACATTTCTGAGATTGGGATAGTGTTTTGTGACTGTACTTTCAGTGGGCTGAGTTTTTCTTGCTTTAAGTGTAAATCCAGAGGAAAGGTAGAAAGTCACAATTCTTGTGTCCATGATTAGCTTAAGGAGCTACAGTTTTGTATTTTGCATATGCCAGTCTATTCCTTTGCAGCAACCCTTCTCTTCCTTCAACGTTTACCTCAACCTGCCTCAGCTAAGGGCCCTCACAATTCCTCAGGGATGAACAAACGCAAGGCCTCGGTGGCCTGCAAAGTACGCGCACAGCCGAAAAGGAGTGCAGATGGCGCATTGATGCAGTCAGTTCTGGGAAGAATTTGGCAAGAGCTCAGAGAGTTGAAAATTTCCCGGAAAATCTGTTTCCAGGGATCTGCTTGATGAAGCTTTTATGAATAATGTTCATGTCTGTTCTAAAGGAGAGTCAAAGACGAAATAACTGAAGCCCCTCGGCGAGGAAGTAGGAAAATCATGGGTCTTACCATGAGTGGTGAACATAGCTAAAGATTTAATCCAAAGTATAGTTTTAAGAGAGGAGAAAGGTTCTGAATCATAGGTTTGGGAAAGTCTGATTCCATTTAAATTACATGTCTGAATGTGCTGCAGAAAAGAGCGTCTGAGTGTCGTGTAAAGACATGCACAGAAAAAGCATGGAGAGGCGAGGATGTAAGCAGAGGGGGGTACACAAGGGGGCTTCTCATTTTCTTATCATTATCCATTATATCTCAATCAAGCTGAAGGGGGAAGGAGAGCGAATCAAAGTTAAGTGTGATAAAAGTCCAAGCCCATAGTGGGTCCGCAAGTATTTGTATTGCTCTATTTGAAACATTTCATTATTAACATTTTACTTTGGAAAGTATAGAAGGCCGGCATGGTAGCTCGTGCCTCAACTCCCAGCACTTACGGGCTAGAGTTCCAGGCCAGCCTTCCTTAAAAAAGACTCTTCCTTAAAAAAGGAAAAAGAAAGAAAATCGATGTAGCTGAATTGGTAGTGCTTAGCATTCACAAAACTCTGGGTCGGATACCCAGCAATTAAATAGGCTGCCGATGTTGCACGTGCTGAAAATCCCAGCATTCGAGAAGTGGACACAGGAGATCAGAAGTTCAAGATCATTCTATAGAGTCGAAGGTCAGCATGTAATACAAGACCCTGACACAATAAAATAACCAAATCGAAACAAGGCAGAAGAAAGAAGCCAGGAACTGGAGGCTGGTTGTGGTTCCCGATTGACACCTCTCAACAACGCGGGGTAAAGGCCGTCTAGCCAGGACAGTAGGGTCCCAGAGACCAGAAGGGGAAGCAAAGGCCATAATGACATGTCCGTCCACACACTGACTTCACAGTGCTGGAGAAGACCCCGGGCTCGAGGAAGCTCGCGGGAAGAATCAACGACAGGGGTCCCCAAACCTGTAGTGCACAAGCACCCAGCGCCCACGCCCCTACGTTAACGCCGGAAGCACTGAAGGTTTGTCCTCACCCGGGCTGAGCTCGGCGGGGGCGTGTCCGACGCTCACGCATGCGCGACCTTGCCGAGCAGGTCCCACCCCTTCCGGGGGCTCGCCGCACGCATGCGCTCTGCGGCGCGCGCTTTGTTGCGAGAACCAGGGGGCGAGGTCTTGAGGAGCCGGCGGCTGTGGCGCGGCGGGCGGGGCGGAGGATGGAGATGATGACTGCGTTCTCGGCGACGGTTGGGGCTGTGCGCGAGGCGGCTGCCGAATAGGCGGTGGGGCGTCAGGCATGGCGAGGCGGCCCCTCGGCGCTCCCTAGGCGCTGGAGCCATGGGCGCGCTGAGCAGCCGGGTGCTGCGGCCCGCGGGGCGCGCTGAGCAGCCCGAACCCGCGTCCGGTTCTGGGGGCGCGTCCCGCTGGCCAGACGCGGGCGAGGATGCGGCCCAGGGCTTCTGCTACTGTCCGGGCGGCCGCAAGCGCAAGCGCAGCAGCGGCGCATTCTGCTACTGCCACCCCGACTCCGAGACAGACGAGGACGAGGACGAGGACGAGGGCGACGAGCAGCAGCGGCTGCTAAACACGCCGCGCAGGTACCGAGCTACCGGCAGCCGGTGCCCTTGACGGGAGAGTGCGGGGCGGCCGCGCGGGAATGGTCGGTGTGGGAGCTGAGCTCGTGCGGGGCAGACCTGAGATCAGTGCGGGAGCCGGCGCGTGCTGGGCAAACTGGGGTTAGTGCAGGAGCTGGACGTCTGCAGACAGAACTGGGGTCAATCCGCGGGAATCGGACGTTTGCAGACAGACCTGGGGTCAGTCCGCGGGAGGCGGACGTTTGCAGACAGACGTGGGATCAGTGCGGGAGCTGAACGTCTGCAGACAGACCTGGGGTCAGTGCGGGGAGGTGGACGTCTGCAGACAGACCTGGGGTCAGTGCAGGAGGTGGACGTTTACAACAGACTTGGGGTCAGTGCGGGAGGTGGACGTCTGCAGACAGACTTGGGGTCAGTCCGCGGGAGGCGGACGTTTGCACACATACCTGGGGTCAGTGCGGGAGGTGGACGTCTGCAGACAGACCTGGGGTCAGTGCGGGAGCTGGACGTTTGCAGACAGACCTGTGGTCAGTGCGGGAGGTGGATGCCTGCAGACAGTCCTGGGTTCAGTGCGGGAGGTGGACGTTTACAACAGACTTGGGGTCAGTGCGGGAGCTGGACGTCTGCAGACAGACTTGGGGTCAGCGCGGCAGGTGTACGTTTGCAGACAGACGTAGGGCCAGTGCGGGACCTGGGCGTTTACAGACAGACTTGAGGTCAGTCCCGGATGTGGGCATTTGCAGACAGACCTGGGGTCAGTGCGGGAGCTGAAGAGCCTAGGGTTGTGCACTTTACCCAGAATCTTCCTGAATGTCAGAGCCTCAACCTGGGACTGCAAGAACTAGCCAGAGCATCTGCGAACATCCCTAGTGGGCCTTTGCTTTCTGAGTGGGTAGCCACAGGAAAACTTGCCTGGCGTGGACACTTCTCTGTGTCCACTTGACGGACCAGTGATTGCACATGTGAAGACTGGCAGTACTGTGCGTTCCCCCAAATTAAGAATAAAGGCTTGTCAGAGTCGGCTTCTTGAGGTAGGCTCTGATCTGTGTAGGTTGCCTAAGATTTTTGAGGGAAGAATTGAAAAAAAATTGCTTGTGAAGTAAATGTGGCTTACACCAGAATGTATTTTCATATAAGGAATATATTTGCTCTTTTTTCTCTTTTAAGGTCATTGTTAGAATCACACATATGTAATTTTTAATGAATTTTTAAAAAACTTATATGCTCAGTATTTTGCTACACATGCATTGCATTTTAGTTGACAAAAAAGTCTAGGTGCTGGAGATGTGGCTCAGTGGCAGAGCTAACATATAAGTAGCATAGGTAAAAACCAGATTGCTACAAAACCCTGTCGTTAGGGCTTATGTGTGAATGTATTCACAAGGTGGGTGCACAGAAAAATGGAAATACTATTTCCACCTCATACAGTTGCGCAGACTTAGCCCCGCAAAGTGGCACACACCTGTCATATGTACACTCTGGTGGCTGAGACAGGAGGATCTTCAGTTGGAGGTCAGCCTGGGCCACAGAGTGAGCTCAAGACCTTCCTGGGCTGCATATGGTGACCCTGGAGAGAAGGGAGAGGAAGAAGGGGCTGGGGAGTGTTGAGAGCGCTCAAGTATCCAGACCTAAGAATGAGCACAAATGAGGTACCTGGAATTTTTTAAATTTATTTTTACTTATGTGTATGTCTGTATGTGGGTTTGTGTACATTCCTGCAGAGTCCAGGTGTCCAGGGTGGTGGATTCCCTGGGACTAGAGTTACAGGGATGTTGTGAGCCCCTAATATGGATGCTGGGAATTGTACTTGGATCCTGAATAAGAGCACTCCTGAGTCACCTCTCCAGGCCCACAGTGCCTGCCTTTTGTGCACTCAGTATTAGAACTCTTTGATGAACTGACCCTTATGTCATAAGATGTGCGTCCTTTATTTAGCCTTAGGGACTTAGCCACGCCTACTTCCTTTTGGTAATTGGTGTACCTGCTCCATCCTTTTCTGACCTATATCCCACATCCCATCAACCAACCACCCCATCAGACATCCCCTCCCATGACCCAGTGCCTTATCCATTCTAGGTAAACTCTACTGACAAACTATTTCCCGGCAGCATCTTTTCGCGAATGCATACACAGATGTGCCTGCATATGTAGGCCAGAGGTCAACATTGGGTCTTTCAATATTGCTCTCCACCTTACCTTTTTGAGGCAGGGTCACTTTACTAAAGTGGAGGGTCATTGATTGCTAATCTAGCCAGCCAGCAAGGTCCAAGGATCTGCCTGTTTCCTCCTACCCCATTAGGATTACAGATGCTGGTAATTCCACTTGGATTGTTATCTTCACCCCCACCCTCACCCCCATCCCTGCTTACCCCCTATTCAACTCAGGTCTTTGTGCTTGAAAAGCACTTTCTTGTCTGAGTAACTGCCCAGCCCCTGTTTGTGTATATATATTTAAGGTAGGTATGTATATAATTGAATCTTGCTTTTTTAAAAAAATCTAGTAAGACAGTCTATGCCTTTTGATTAGTTTGTAGACCATGTATGTTTAATGTAATTGTTGAAATATATGACAGAGCACATTTTAAAGAAGAGAAATTGATCTGAAAAAGGAAAATTTTAATATAAATCTTACTAACAAAGAATGGGAAATTAACTATTAAAGACAAAATATAAGAAGAAAAGATCTTTTTTTAAAAAAGTGCAGGACACATACCTATAATCTCAGCACTCAGGAGGCTGGGACAGGAGACTCAAGGTTCAAGGACAACCTAGGTTATGTTGTGAGACCCTGTTTCAAAAAGAAAGAAAAGAAAGCATGTCAGAATTCAGAGTGTGTGTGTGTCTAATGGATGTCTGGCTGCAGAGCTGAAGGTGTAAGAAAATTCTTGGCTCTGTAATTTGGGTTGCTGATTCTGATTCCTTGTCAGGTTGTCCGTTGTGCTTGCCCACCTCAACAAACCTGCCTGTGAGAAGTGTCAGCTTCGGTGCCCACCCTCACCTAGCCCTTCTGCTAACTGCCTGTCTTTACATGAACACAGTGCTAACGTTCACACTGTTCTGCAGCAGGTTTTCTGCATCATATTCACGGGTTATTTGTAAAAAAAAAAAAAAATAGAAATCTAGTGAGCAGTGTGTATTCTGACTGTGTAAAAGTCAGTCACTGATAGCAGGCTGAGGACAAGGCTTACAGAGCAGCCTATGTCAGGCCTATGTCAGGGGAAGCATTTGCTAACCTCATGGCTAGACTAAACTTTCACCTTTTGGAATACAGTGTCACTGATCCAAGTTGGGATTGAGCCCAGACTTCATGGATGGTAGGCAAGCACTCTGTCCTATGAGCTACATTCCTAGCCTCTGGGGTCTTTTCTTACTTTGCTTCCAGCTGGGCTGATTCTGTTTGTATTTTATTTACATAAATATATTTATATAAATATCTACATTTATTTTTGTTTGAGGAAGGCATTGCAACGGTACATGTACAGAGATCAGAAGACAGCTTGAGGGGTCTGTTTTCTCCTTTCACAATGTGGATTTTAGGGCTCGAAGTCCAGTCTTCAAGTCTGGTCGGCAAGGCCTTTACCTGCTGAGCCATCTCACCCCACTCCCACCCACTTCAATGTCTCATTGTGTAGCTCTGGCTGGCCTGGGAGTCACAGAGATCTTACTACCACTATCCCCTGCCTGATCCTGGGGTTGAAGTCAGTGTCACCATGCCTGGCCTGGCCCCCTTTTAAAAGTTTCTTGTTGTCCTAGAGTTTCTCGCTGCATAAAATAATAATATCCTTTTATTGTATTTTGAGATTTTTCTCACTCTTTTGAGGTACCCTTGCATGGAACCCATCTTTGAACCCTAGACCACCTACAAGGACCTATCCTTTCCTCCAGTCTGAGTCTGCCTGCTTCTAATTATTATAACTGGGGGGTTTTCAGTAGTTCAGTAGCTTCTCCCCCTTTCTTTTCTTTTCCTTTCTTTTTTTTTTTTTTTAGTTTTGTTTTTTAAGACAGGGTTTCTCCATAGCTTTGGAGTCTGTCCTGAAACTCGCTTTGTAGACCAGGCTGGCCTTGAACTCACAGATGTCTGCGCTTCTCTACCTCCCAAGTGATTAAAGAAGTGCACACCTCCCCCCCCCAGCTTTGTCATTTCAGTGAACTACATCTTCAGATATCTTCTCATGAAAGAGTGGAGAAGGCACTTTATATGACTTTACATATCTTTAAATATGTACTCTTTTTATAGCTTTTATTTTTGAAATTAAAATATAATTACATCATTTTCCTTCTTCCCTTTAACCTTTCCCCTGTATCCACCTACTCTTGCTCTCTCTCAAATACATGACCTCTATCCTCTCTAAATATATAATGCAGCCTGTTGAGTCTGTATAGTGTTGCTTTTATGAGTGTGATTTGGGGGCTGACCACTAGTATTCGATAATCAATTCAAGGGCCCTTCCTGGGGAAGACAGTATTTCTCCAGCTCTCAGCATTCCCTAGTTTCCTGTAGCTCTTCATCTAGAGTGAGGTTCAATGACAGGTCCCTCTTCCAGGTTAGTGTGTCTGTTGGTATCATCCTTTTCAGGTCTTGTTTAGGCAGCTATATTGGTGAAGTGTCTATCTTTGAAGCTTCTCTGATATTTCTAGGACACAAAAATCTCTCAGCAAATTTCCTGTTCCTCTGGCTTTTACAGTATTTCTTCCCCCTGTGATCCCTGAACCTTAGGTGCAGAAGTCTTCTTTTAAAAAAAAAAAATATTGAGCCGGGCGGTGGTGGCGCACACCTTTAATCCCGGCACTCGGGAGGCAGAGGCAGGTGGATCTCTGTGAGTTCGAGACCAGCCTGGTCTACAAGAGCTAGCTCCAGGTCAGGCTCTAAAGCCGCAGAGAAACCCTGTCTCGAAAAACAAACAAAAAAAAAATTGGTTTTTTTTTGTTGTTGTTGTTGTTGAGAGTTTTTTGTTTTGTTTGTTTGTTTGTTTGTTTGTTTGTTTTTCAAGACAGGGTTTCTCTGTGTAGCTTTGGATCCTGTCCTGTAACTTGCTCTGTAGATCAGGCGGGCCTCAAACTCAGCAGAGATCCGCCTGCTTCTGCCTCGCAAGTGCTACGATTAAAGGTGTGTGCCACCACAGCCTGGCTGAAACAATTACTGTATTTTTATTTGGTGTGTGTGTACATGTGCGTACACATTCCTGTGTAGAGGTCAGAGGACGGGAAATTGACTCTCCTATTTCACATGAAGGTTCCAGGCATCAAACTTGAGTCCTTAGACTTGACAACAGGTATCTTTACCCACAGAGCCTTTGATGATATGATACTGTCTTTGCCTTCTGACCTAAGCATAGATGAAGATTTGACCCTAGTCTAATTGTTTTCTTTTTAGTTGACCATATTTTTTCTCCTCTGAACTTTTGAAAGTATTTTCTTTGGTATTTTCGAATATAATGAATGCTTCTAATTGTGAGTCTTTTGTCAGCGTGGTATTGGTGAACCCTGACAATCCAGACTCACGTGCTTGTCTTTAAATATCTCTTTCTTGTTCTGAGCAATTCTCTGCTATTGCACCCATTATCACTTTATAAGCACAGTCATTTGAGAATTACAGGCATATGAATATATATTTTTAAAATGCCTGTTTCCCTGTGTTGTGAGTTTCCTTTGGGATTCTTGCTCACTCTTTTCCTTGACTTTTATGTTTCTACTTAGTTTCAGCTGTCAACTTGACATCCTAGTGTTATGTGAGGGAGTCTGAATTGGAACATTTCTTGAAGCATATGGGGCATTTTTGTGATTGCTTAATTGATATTGAAAGACTATTCTTAGTTGTCAACTACACCTCGAATTAACTAAAACCTAAGGGGCTGGGTACACCTGTGAGGTGTTTTTTTCTTAATTAAATCATTTGAAGTGGGAAGACTCACTTTTAATCTTGATCTTTTGAGGTAGTATGATAGAGCTATAAGTCTTCCATCTGGGCCACACCTTCTCGGCAGCCTCATGAGCTGAACCACTACTGAATTTTTGGACCTTCTGTTGGTAGATTAGCTGGACCACAGCCTAAAAACTGTTCTGATAAATCACCCTTATAAGTGTGTGTGTGTGTGTGTGTGTGTGTGTGTGTGTGTGTGTGTGTGTGTGCTTTATCTAGAGAACCCTGTTAATGCAATGCTGATTCCAGACACAGGTGAAGCAGTGGTTTCCTCTTGTTTTGTTTCATGACAGGGTCTCATTCAGACTTGCTGTTTAGTCAAGACTGACTTTGAACTCTTGACCTTGCTGACTTAGGAGCACTAGGTTATGGGTATGCACCACCACACCCAGTTATTTTCCTGTTGTTGTGCTAAAACACCCTGACAAAACAGTTTGGGGAAGAAATTTATTTAGCTGACAATTCCAGCTTACAGTCTGTCATTGCAGGGCAATCAAGGTGGCAGGAACTGGAAGCAGCTGGCACATTGTATGCAGAGTCAAGAGCAAAGAACAGTGAATTAACACAATGCATTTTCTGCTTCCTCCATGCTTACCCAGTTTAGAAATCTTTTTAGGGAATGGTACCACCCAAAATGTTGGTCTTCCCACCTTAATTAAGATAACCCTCAGACAAATCTGTCCTTGAGATTTTATTCTCGGGTGGATCTAGATTGTATCAAGTTAACAATTAGAACTACCACACTCAGTGATTATTTGGTTTCTATTGTGGTGGTGGTTATCTTTATATGTATGGGTGCTTTGCAGGAACCTTGCGCGTGCAGTAGTACCTTCAGAGACCAGAAGAGGTCACCAGATCCCCTGGGACTGGAGTTAACAGACTATTGGGAACAGCCATGTTGTCGCTGGAAATCAAACATGGTCCAGTGCTCTTAACCACAGAGCTATCTGTCAGGCCCAGAGATTTAAAAAAATTTAAACTACTAGGAAAGCTACCAGAAGTCATCAGAAATTTTAGGATAGGTTGGCTTGGGTTGGAGATGGCTCAGCAGTTAAGAGCATTTGCTTCATTATCGTGAGAATTGGAGTTCACATATGAACCCAGCACCCATGTAACAAACCATCTTTGCTGTGCATACCTGCAACCCCAGCTCTGGGGGAAGGCAGGAGGGAGACATGGACTGGAGGATCTTGGGGGCTTTCTATTTTTCAATTTATCAGAAAATATAAGCTCCAGGTTCAGGGAGAGAACCTGCCTTAAAGGAACAGGTAGAGCTGGGCAGTAGTGGTGCACACCTTTAATCCCAGCACTCAGGAGGCAGAGGCAGGTGCATCCCCAAGTAGGAGGCCAGCCTGGGCTACAGAGCGAGTTCTAGGACAGCCAGGACGACACAGGAAAACCCTGTCTCAAAAAACAAACAAACATAAAAGCAGGGAGAGTGATAAAGAAGGACTTGTACCGCCTTCCTGTGACCTCTTCATTTCACAGGCATGTGCACCTACACATGTGCATGCTTTTATACAGATGCACAGACACATATGTAAATAAATAACATCTTTTAAAATTATGTATTTTAAAACTGGGTCACTCCCTGTTGGCCCCCATTCTCTTACTTACTGGATCATCTGGAGCAGAGATTGCAAACTTTTTTTTTTTTTTGAGCAGGGATTCCATGTAGTCTAGCCTTGAACTCACTATTGACCAAAATGTGGCCTTGAACTCCTGTTGTTTTTCCTATACCTCCCCAATGCTGGGAGTACAGACTTGGTCCATTATATCTGGTGTATACAGTGGTGGGGATTGAACCCAAAGGCCTTGTGCATGCTGTGCAAGCACTCTACCAACTGAGCTGTGTCTGCAACACTGTGGTTGCCAAGCTTTTAAAACTCAGTTCTACTAAAATAAGTCTTGTGCAGAGTCTAATATATTTGCAGATACAGTCGGTGGTGCTCTGAGTGGGGTTACAGGGTGTCCATATTTTATGGCCCTGCCCTTACTAGTGGCCCCTAATATGCTTATCCTTTGAGCATAGTTTTGAAAAGCTTTGACCTAGGGTTGCAAACCATTTATTTGTCTAGTGGGGAAAATTGTGAGTTTAAAATTAGTTTTAATTAGTTTAGTTTGGAGCTGAAATAAGCTTGAATGTATTTTTTTTCTTTTTTCTTTTCTTTTTTTGTGTGTGTGTTGCTGAGGATTGAACCAGGGCATTATACATTCAAGGCAAGCACCCTACCAACTGGATTCTAGTTAAGCAACAGTTACTGCAGCAGCAGTATGGAATCTTCCATAGCACTAGTTCCTTTGCTTGTTTGGTTTGTTTTGTTTTTCAAGACAGGTTTTCTCTATGTGGCCCTTGCTATCCTGAAACTCACTCTGTAGACCAGGCTGGCCTCAAAGTCACAGAGATCTGCTTTCTTCTGCCTCCTTGAGTGCTGGGATTAAAGGCAGGCACCCCTGGCGCCTGGCTTATAGCACTGGTTTCTAAACAAGGAAATAAGCAAAGTGTGATTGCTCACCTGCCTTTGTTTATTGAGCAAATAGCTTAAATTGGTTTAGAACCAACAATTTATAAAGAATAGCTGGAGATATCTCTCTCCTGCTTTGCCTGTCTGCTGCTAGTAAGAGCACCCATTGTAGCCTCTGTTGAAGCCTTTGTTGATATGCCTCTTCCTCCTCGTTCACACTGCGGGTAAGTGGGACGAAAGGAGACTTAACGGTGTATGGAAATGAGTGAAATGTTGCCTGTTTTGATGTGCTGGTATTGGACAGGGCCTAGTGATGCTAGTGGTCTACCTTTGAGCTGCTTGCTTATAAATTTTTGTGTTTTCTTAACAGGAAAAAACTAAAGAGCACATCTAAGTACATCTATCAAACATTGTTTTTGAATGGGGAGAACAGTGACATTAAGATCTGTGCTCTAGGTGAAGAATGGAGCTTACACAAAATTTATTTATGTCAAGTGAGTATTTCCCTGGTGAAAACATCAGGCACTGGGGAGCTGCCTGGAGAAGCTTGGGCTCTCTGGGGTGTGCTCTGCTGTTTGGTTGAGTTTCATAGTGAGCTCTCCCCTAGTGAAGTATCTGCTGGAAAGAAAGATGGCGGGCCCTGCATGTGAAAGCTGACTGTTGCCTCTTTGTTGTCAAGAAGTTTGTTTTAGGGCTGGAGAGACGGCTCAGAGGTTAAGAGAAGTGAGTGCTCTTCCAGAGGTCCTGAGTTAGATTCCTAGCACCCGCACGACTGCTCACAACCATCTACAATGAGATCTTGTGCCCTCTTCTAGTATGCAAGCGTAGATAGAGGCAGAACACTGTATATATAATAAATAAACAAATCTTTTAAAAATAAATTTGTTTTAGTGCCTTTTGCTGAAAAATGGAAGAATTGGGGAGAAAATCTATAACATTCAGGTTAAGGTTATTAAATTTATTTTATAACAATTAGAATACATTTCTCTGAAATGTTGCTCTTTATAGAAAGTGAATGGGAAGTTAATGCTTACTAGAAAATCCAGTGGTGTTAAAACAGAATCTGTAAGTGGTGATGTCATTTATCTGATGTGCTGTTTTTTGAGGCAGGGTTTCTCTGTGTAACAACCCTGGCTGTCCTGGAACTCGATCTGTAGACCAGGCTGGCCTTGAACTCACAGACTGCCTTCCAAGTGCTAGGATTAAAGGCATGAGCCACCACCACCCGACTTTAATCAAAACTTTTAAAATTTATTTTTGAACAAGTTTACTTTGTTTTGAAGAATATAGTTCAGAATATTTTAAGAAAGGAAGGAAAGACGAGATCCTTTTAAAATCCCAAAGAATATAATCAGGGTATACATCAAAATACCAATCTTTACTATATCTGTCTTTTGAATCCCTTTAGGTCTCTTACTGACCTAAAGGTGAGGTGGCTTCTGTGAAACCAGATTAGTTATCATTCAGGTCTCATGATTCATGCAGCACCTTCAGACAGAAACCATCGTCTATGTCCTTGTTATGGGCCATAGTGAACAGCTGGCCTCAGATGTAACAACTCTGTTACTAATATTCGGAAAAAAGACAGTTGCATCCATACTGAACATGTAAAGCTTTTGTCATCACCCCCTAAAAAACAGTGTGTGTGTGTGTGTGTGTGTGTGTGTGTATCACTTTTACACTATACTAGGCATGACAAGTGACCTGTGGGGGATTTAAAGAGTATGAGCCCATGCACAGGTCAGAGCAGAGCTGAGGCACTAGAACGTGATTCACTGTTGACCGTCCTGGAGCCACAGAAGCAAACAAATGAGCACAGATGCTGAGGAATGGCCTATTTTCCTCTATTTCAATTATTTATATATTTTGATGTGGAATGGAACTTTTAATTAGTTAATATTTCATCTGGTCTAAAGAACTACAGTGCTAATTATGAGGAATAGATCCAGTAGGTAACGGTAGACTTTACCCATGTCAGAATTCAGAAACAGTTGTGGTCACATAAAACTAAAAGTGGGTCTTGGAATTCTTTGGGATACATTCTTTCTGATCCGATCTGGGAGTACTCTGGATCCTTAATCGCTGTGAGACCACAGGGAGAAGTTAGTAGTTTGAGGAGGCCTTGTTTCCTCAGCTCTCCTGAATACAGAATCATATACCCACTGTGTGTGCTGTTGCTTGTGAGAAATCTGTGGTATGCTGACCGGTGAGAAGCTGCCCAGTTCCATGGTGATGCAGGTTTAGGACTCTGACAGTAGTTAAGAATCTGGTTTAGTTTGGCAACAATGTCAGGATGAACATGTTGTTAGTTCACTCTACCCCATAATGACTGTATTTTAATTTGTTTTCTCCTGTAGATGTTTTGATGCTCTTTTTCTCTTGAAGTGGTATGTTAGATTAGTTTTGATTAGGTAGCTGCTTGGAGTTAAAAATGAGAAAAATACTAGCTAATGACAAATGTACTAGCTAATCACTGACTTATTTTTCTAGTCTGGCTACTTTTCTAGTATGTTCAGCGGTTCTTGGAAAGAATCCAGCATGAATACTATTGAACTGGAGATTCCTGACCAGAACATTGATATAGAAGGTATGTGCTCCATAATTATTAGTGTATAAAAATCATAAAAATGTAGCCTTACTATTTCTTGATGAAAAATATCCTAGCCTTATAGGCTAGGGGGAAGTTGTGTTATCTGCTGAAAGGGAAGATTTCCAATTAATTCACTCCATAGTTTGTTTTGTCCTTCCTGTCTCTATTTGTCACCGGAGTCCAGTCAATCTGCCCACGTGTCTGTGGATGTGAAGGATGCAGGAGAGGGAATAGAAGGTGGGACTACTTTTTAAAGGATGTATTGAGAGTTGGGAGTATAGTTAGGGTTAGAGTACTTTCCTATCCTGTACAGGGTTTGATCTCTAACACCAAAAAATAAAAATAAATGGTGTATAAGGATCTTTTGTGGAGCAATAAGCATATGAATCATTTAGCAGCCTGTGTCCAAGCTTGGAGGATCTGTGGCTGCAGAAGCAAGGCTAGGAAGGAGGTAAGGGCTGTGAAAGCATCTCAGTGAGCCTCATGCAGATCGTCTTCTCCTGTCCCTATCCTGCTTCTGCTCATCTCATTTGATAGGTCAAGTGGAGAAGCCCAGGACCTGCTCCATAGGCAAAGAAGCTTAAGGCATTCACAAAGCAAACTGAGGAGCACTGATGAGAGAAGCACCGGAAGGGGAGCAGTCTTAGCCGTGAGGAGCTGGGCTTGAGTGGCACAGACATGGCCAGGAGTTAAACTGACACCTTGGTGGCCTGGTACCATGGATCTGTAATACAGGCACTGAGGAGGGTCAAGCAGGAGGATTGCTGTGAATTGGAGACCAGCCTGAGCTATATATATAGTGAGTGGGCTCTGAAGTGATAGTTCATTTGTATTTTAATAAATGAAGCTTGCCTGGAGATCAGAGAGTAAAACAGCCTCCCTGGTCTGCCTTGCAGACCAGGCAGTAGTGACACACATCTTTAATCCCCATAGCCACACTAGCTGCCGTAGAAACTGGGTGGTAGTGGTGCACACCTTTAATTCCAGCCCTAGAGAGGAATATAAAATGGGAGGAGACAGGTCTCAGCTCAGTCTCATTCTGAGATTCCTGGAGGCAGGACCGCCATTTCAGACTGAGGTAGAGATAAGAACCAGTGGCTGGTTGTTTTGTTTTTCTGACTTTCAGGTTAAACCCCAATATCTGTCTCTGGGTTTTTATTAATTGTGCTACAGAGCTCCTTACCTACTCCCCTAAAGAAAATACTATCATGGAGTGATGGGCTGTGTACCTACACTTAGTGATTGATCCACTCATCAGTTCTGACACAACTATGCTCCAGGCCTCAATCCTAACCACTGACTATGTTAATTTATACAGAGACGAGTATGGTAGGAATGGGCAGAGTCCACCGCAGCAAGCACTGTTATGTGTTAATACCATCAGTAGTGATGGCACCATCTAGTGGTGCTTCACTAGGTGCATACTAATGTCCTTGCTGCTTTCGCAGGAGCCTCACACTTGCAGGGAACATTTCAATATATGTGTGCACTTTTGCTTTCAGCACTGCAGGTTGCATTTGGCTCACTGTATCGAGATGACGTCTTAATAAAACCCAGCCGTGTCGTCGCCATCTTGGCTGCAGCTTGCATGCTGCAGTTGGTGAGTATGCCACCACTCAGTGGTGTCACAGTGCCTGGTTTATCTTGGTGCACACCTCTAAACAGAAATGAAATTCTGCTTTTTCAGTCTTTAAAACAAAATGTATAAATACGTCGTTTGTTAGAAATTATTGAAATACTTGACCAAAGCTGTTTAGTTAAATTGAGGGCTTTAATCTCTGTGAGAAATAGGTGGAGTAGATACACCTCCTTGGTGTGTCGCCAGTTGGGACCATTCACTTGCCCATGTCCTCTGCAGACTTCTGTCCATTGGTGACATCACTGCTGAGTGATGGTTTGTGATCAGTAATTTAGTCAAAGAAATGCTGAGTCTGTTATTTAAGCTTTCTAATTATGATATCATCCTATATAAATGATGTGTGTCAATCAGTGACTGTATATTGAGTATACTGTGAAGTGTGTGGGACTTGGTAAAGGGGGCCAACGAGGATGAAAATGTCCCTAAATATGGACAATCTGTGTGTGCCTTCAAGGAGCTCACAGTGCAATGAGGGTCAGGTGAGAGGTGGATACATAGCTCAGAGGTCCAGTTACCCAGTGTTATGAGTGTAGCATAAACGCCTCATGGGGTCTCATGGACTTGTAAAGACAGGAAGGGCCAGCTCAACCTAATATCCTCACAGGACCCTGTATTTCTAGATTGAGTTTGATGTGTGCATATCTTGCACTGTGTGAAAAGGGGACAAAACAGCATTTCGGACCAGGAACAGAAAGACCTAAAACGTGAGAGGGTGGAGAGTTAGAGAAGTTAAGGAGTCTTGAATTCCAGTATCAGTTAAGTAAAGTTGGAAGACTGGCAAGACAATGGAGCCTATGTAGGTACCTGCTACCAAATCTGACAGTTGGAGCCCACCCTCAGGACACATAGGGTAGAAGGAGAGAGCTGACTCCCCAGGTTATCCTTCGATCACTACATGCACGCCATGAAATGTGTGCTCCACCATTCATACAACATAAATTAATAACTATGTAAAATATCCAGGAATGGTAGTGCACATCTTTAATCCCAGCACTCAGAAAGCAGAAGCAGGCAAATCTCTGAGGTCAAGGTCAGCCTGGTCTATAGTGACTTACAGACCAGCCGGAGTTACATGGTAAGATCCTATCTCAAGAAATAAAACAAAAAATAAATAAAAATAAAAAAGATTGGAGAGAAAAACCAAGACCAGGACATGAAGGTTCCTTTGTACATTAAGTTTAACTTCACCTGTGAGCACATTTGATTTCTAGATTTTAATCAGGGAAAGACAGTTTCTACTTTAGGTTGGCTGAGGGTGCAACTCTGTGATGGAGCACTTGCCTGGCATGCACAGGGTCTTGGGTTTGTTTCCCAGCCCCACACCAAAACAACAAAAGACTTTCAAGTATAACATGTGAAGGGAAGCGAGTGCATTAGAGACACGAATGTACGCAGTTGTCCAGATGCCATCTAGATGAAGGTAGCAGTAATAACCACAGAGAGGAAAAGGCTCTAGAAGAAGAAGTCGAGCTCGGGGGGAGGTCTACTGGGGCAGTGAAGTTAAGGTGCTAGGAAAAGGAGGGTCTAGAATTGAGGTAAGTTCAAAAACCAATGTGGCAATTTTGTGCTTTAATTTAAACTTATGTGGTTTGGCCTGCTGATCTATTTAAAGTGCTAGTTATTAGCTTGTTTATTGTCCTGGTTGATATTTTTTCAAGTATTTTCATCTTTCCAATACTTATTTTGAATATATTTTCTGACTTTAGTCCTTTTGGATTTGTTCTAAATCTGCTTTCTGCCTTATTTTTATAACTTACTAACTCTTAACTTAATAATATAGTTGCATGATGAGTATATTTCAGAAATCTAATGAAAAATGACAATATTCTTTTTGTACATAGAAGGTGTTTTTTGAAACCTATGTGAATCTTTTAGATTAGAATATTAATTTGTTATTTAATACTATGATATACTTTAGAGGCCTCTTTTGGGTATTAATGGAAAATAGAAAACCAGGCACGCAGCATCTCCCTGTCGCTGTGCCTCCCCTGCCCATTTCATCCCCAGTTCTAGGTGTTGAGTGGGGGTACTTGCTAGATTCTTTTTTCAATATTTTTATTAAACTTAGAAAAACATTTAGGCTTGCTGCACTTGATGAATCTCCTTCCGTCCTTTTTGCCATTCTTCTGTCCCTTTGTCCTTCCTTCCACTCTTCCTTCCGTCCTTCCTCCTGTCTTTCCTTCCATCCTTTCTTCTCTCCTTTGATCCTTCCTTCCATCCTTCCTTCCGTCCTTCTTCCAGTCCTTCCTTCCATCCTTCTTCTGTCCTTTTGTCCTTCCTTCCATTCTTCCTTCCTTCCGTTCTTCCTTTCTCGCTATTTTGATTTGTTTTTCCTTTGTAATATGTGAAAGCCCCTGTGAGCGCTGGTTTTCCAGGTGGAATGGCCTTTGCAGTGCTTGTTTATATTTACAGGATGGTCTAATCCAGCAGTGTGGTGAGACAATGAAGGAAACAATTAATGCGAAAACTGTGTGTGGCTATTACACCTCAGCAGGGACCTATGGATTAGACTCTGTAAAGAAAAAGTGAGTCACTTTCCTTTCCCGTCCCACTTCTGGGAATTTGGTTGTTTTGGAATTTTACAAGAATATAAGAAAGAATTAATGGGGGAAAGAATAGAGTGATAGAATTCGTTACTTTGAAAGCCTATCTTCTTGACTGAGCATTAAGTTGCTCTGAGTTGCCCTTGGCCATGACGGGGCTGAAATATGCTCGTACAGCTGTGGCCACTACTTAGGGAGTAGGCATCGTAGACTTGATACTAACAAATATGGACAGTTTGCCTCTTGAGAATTGCACAACTCATTTTCAAATTGTATAGAAGGTAACGTCTTACAAGGTATTTAACTTCTTAATGAGAAATAATACTAATATAAAGGGAATATCCCATAATAACTACTGACAAAAGCTATACTAAATTTCAGATCACTGAGGTAGAAACTTTAAGCATGGCCTAGCATGATTAATATCTTTTCTGTGAACTATAAGATGTTGGTGAGCTACGAGTTTCAGATAAAAGAGCTGAGCACACTTTATCCTCAGGTGCCTTGAGTGGCTGCTGAACAACCTGATGACTCACCAGAGTGTGGAGCTTTTCAGAGAACTCAGGTATTTGGATCCAAGTAACTTGACAGCACTCCCTACATGACGCTTTCCATTTGCACAGGCATTCCAGGTGTCTTTGTAACCAGGCCTAGTGTGCACACCTTTAATCCTAGCACTTGGAAGGCAGAGGCAGGCTAATCTCTGAATTAGAGGGCAACTTGGGTTGCATAATCAAGTTTCAGGACAGCCAGAGCCACATAATAAGACCCCGTCTCAAAAAAGAAGAAAAAAGTCAGAACAATTTAATGAAAGACACCCTGACTGTATGCACAGACTGAGCAAATGCTGCACATCTAGCTCTCACTGCAAGTGATAAAAAGCTCATGTATTGTTTTAACAATTGCAATAGAAACATCCCACTCCTCAAGACTGTAACGACTTCCAAGTGCTACCTCTCTTCTGCAAGCCTGTAGAACTTCAAAGGGGATAGTTTGACAACAATTTTTATCACAGAACATGATGTTTGAAAAAAATAAATCAAAACATGTTTTAGAGGGTAGGTGTTTTTTAAAGATTTATTTTAGTGTAAGTTTATTTGCCAAGTTTGTCTGTCCAGGAGTCCTTAGAGGCCAGAAGAGGAGGGTCCACTAGAACTGAGATTGTAGATGTTTGTGAGCCTTCGTGTGGGTGCTGGGAAGCAGTGAGCCCTCTAATTACTGAGCCGCCTCTCCAGACTCTATTTTAAAATTTTTATGGGACAATAAATAACTCAAAGGCTAGAGGGACTTAAGAAAAAAAAGCCTATTGACCTGAATTCTATCCCCAGATCCACAAGGTAACAGGAGAGAACCAGTCCCTAAGACTTATCCTATGATTTCCATGTCATGAACTCTTCTCTGTCTCTCTGTCTCTCTCTCTCTCTGTCTCTGTCTCTGTCTCTCTCTCTCTCTCTCTCTCTCTCTCTCTCTCTCTCTCTCACACACACACACACACACACACACTCACAGAATAGACTTCAGTGTGTACTGACCCTGATGAAATCACACTCCTAGTTAGCCTGGCCTTTGAAACGTATCTATTTACCATTCACCCTTCCTTCCTTCTTGATGTCCCTGGAATATTAATGTTAAGGGCTGTGAACGATGCTGTCCGATTGTGCTGTGTTTTTACTGTCACAGCTTTCCTTTATCAGTGAGACTGGAAAATTCTGGATGGAAATGATTTTTTTTTTTTGAAGGCTCTGGGGTATAACTGTCATGGGTATGAAGTGTTTTGTTTTGCTTTTTTGGCTTTTTAGGAGGGAAGGTTGTTTTTGAGACAGGATCTCATTATATAGCCTTGGCTGCCCTGGAGTTCAGGCAAGCCTTGAACTCACAGATCCACCTGGCTCTGCCAAGAATGCTGGGATTAGAGGCATTTTGATGAAAATGGATACAGTTAAGGATCTGTGTGTCATGGCATTTGAGATGGAGGAGAAGCTAGAGATCTCACTGAGCTTTGTCTAAAAGGTGTCATAGAGGAGTCGTTTTAAAACCCCAAAAGCTTTTCTCATTAAAGGAAAGGGAGAGAAAAGGAAATGGAGTGAACAGCCAATGATCACATTTGTATTCTAAATTTAAACTACTGTACCTCCTCATCTTACTCGGAGAGTAGTAAAAATGTTGTTTGTTTTTTAAGACAAGGTCTCATTGTGTAGCCCTGGCTGTCCTGGAACTCACTATGTTGATCAGGTTAGCCCTTGAACTCAGAGAGATCCTCCTGCCTCTGCTGGAATAGGCACGAGCTGCCATGCCTGACTTAAATGTTTTTTCTGACCAAAAGTTCTTTGAGACACAGATGTTAAAGGTTATTTTGAATAGCATGTGGTGGCATGCTGATAATCTTAGCACTGTGAAGGCTGAGACAGGAGGATGGCATGTTTGAGAACAGCCTAGTCTGTATAGAAGTTTCCTGCTTCAGGAAAAGAGAAAAGATTACTTTGAAGATGTAGCTCTTTTAGTGAATTTTCAGTCTTTTGTTTTTTATGTTCACATAGAGAGGTGGGAGGAGGACAAGGCTGCTCTTAGGTCAGATTCTGCAGTGCTTTTCCAGCGCCAGTGACTATAAACGCAGGGTCTCTAGGTCCTTCACAAGCAGTGCCAAAACTAAGAGACTCGTGTGAGGTGGAGTGCTAGCCAAGGTGCTCTGTCTTATGCAGATAAGATTGCTGGCATTTTTAATTCCATATTTCATATGACAGAGAAAAAGTTTAGGGCCAGTGAGATGGCTCAGCAGGTAACAGCAGTTGCTACACAGGCCTCATGACCTGATCCTGTGGTAGAAAGAGAGAACCAAGTCCTGAAAGTTGTTAAGTTGTTCTCTGACCTCAGCTTGCACACCAGGACACGTGTGTGCCTGTACCCACACATCTCTCTCTGTCTCTGTCTGTCTGTCTCTCTCTCTCTCTCTCTCTCTCTCTCTCTCTCTCTCTCTCTCTCTCACACACACACACACACACACACACACACACACACACATCTTTTAAAGTTCCTCAGGACCCTTCAGCTGTGTGTGAAGACAAGCTTACTCCTGTGTTTTGTCTTTTCCAGTATAAACGTCATGAAACAGCTCATTGGTTCATCTAACTTATTTGTGATGCAAGTGGAGATGGATGTATATACAGCTCTTAAAAAGGTACTAATGTTTGTCTACAGGAATATTACTTCAGATTGCACCACAGTGAAAAGCTGGGAACACATGCTCAGATAGGCAGTGGGACTACACATGCTGCTTGGTTTACAGTGGGTTGTGTCTCGGTAATCCATCATCATAAACTGAAAATACCCAACCTGCTGAGCGCCACAGCTTAACCCCACCCTCCTTGAATGTGCTCAGAATGCTCACTAAGTGCATTGTGACTCCTGTCGTTTGCTCAGTTCGCTCCTGATGTGAAAGCAAGCGATCCTTGTTGCATTTCTCTGTCATCACAGTTGAAAACCCTAAGTCAGTCCGCCAGGCCATCTCAAACAAGTGGTCATGTGCCAAAACTAAGTCTTTATTTGGAGTTAGGGTTCATGGCTGTCTTAGTTACTGTTCTATTGCTGTGAAGAAACACCATTACCAAGGCAACATAAAATAAAGCGTTGGGGCTTGCTTACAGCTTCAAAGGGTGAGTCCATGATTATCATGGCAGGGAGCATGGCAGCAGGCAAGCAGGCATGGTGCTTAGAGAAGTAGCTTAGAGTTTATATCATTATCAGCAAGAGAAAGACAGAGAGAAAGATTGGGCCTTCAGTGGTCTTTTAAAACGTCAGAGCCCACCTCCACTGACATACTTTCAAAAAGCCACACACCTCCTAATCCTTCTCAAACTGCTCCACCAGCTGGGGACCAGGCATTTAAATAAATGAACCTATAGGGACTGTTCTCTTTCAAACCACCACAAACCACAATACTTGGTTTTGCTCTTTCTCCTGGAAGCAGGGCCTCATTCTGCACCCACAGTTATGCATGTGCTGTGATTACAGTGTGAGCCCAAACCCAGCTTTTTTTCATCCTTTTGACAGATTTAGGTCTAATTTTGTTTCACAATTGAAAAAAAAAATCAGCTCTGACTGTGACTGTTGATGAGGGTGGCATCTGTACTCAGAGGCATGCGAGGCCACTGCTCTTGCCCCACTGTGTCATCTGTAGTCCGTTGTCCCTCTGCAGAATGTAGTGTGCACTTGGCGTAGTTGTGAAACCTGCAGTGAGAACCTTCCAAGTCACAGCATTTCTGTGGCCAGGGTGAGACTACAGTTGCTAGTTTTCTTCAAGGAAACTTAACATTTAGGCTGTTGAAAAATCGGGGAGGGGGGGTGTCACACTTACCTGTGACCTGCACTGGCAACCGTTCTGTTGGTATAGCTGCTTTGATGCCAGGAGTGATGGGTGCTCACTCTGCCAACACCATGCTTATAAACATGAAATACACATTTCTTTAGTGGCCTGGAGGGAGACACTCCATGACATTCTGGTTGCAAATTAAGAAATGTAAACTCAGAGAAATTTGGATATATTCAGCTCGTACATGACAATTGGAGATTGAAATCCACATTCTTCACTGCCTGCATGCTGTCTCAGCATCAAGGAGTCAGAAGTTCCTCTTCCCATCTTCTCTTTTTTAATTTTTCAGTCTTACTGGCTTGTATCATATTTATTGTTATTGATCTATTAGTGATTAGAATATATTAGTGTGTTTATATATGTTAGAACTGTCGGTGTTTGATTCAGTAAGGTGTGCTTGCGACTATTAGAACACACTGAATTTTTATTATTGGAGCTCCATTTCCTGCCATGATGACTTGAAGCTTTAGTAGTTAGACTTTCTTGCAGTTCCTTGTAAAATGGAAATTTTAGCCTTTATCTTAGGGTAGAGATGTAGCTCAGTTAGTAGAGTGTTTGCCTGGCATGTAGAAACCTTGGGTTCAATTCCCAGCACCTCTTAAAGCAATGGTTCTCAACTTTCCTAATGCTGCAACCCTTTAATATAGTTTCTCATGTTGTAGTGACCGCCAACCATAACATTATTTCCATTGCCATCATAACTGTTATTTTACTACTGTTATGAATGTAATGTATATATTTTTGGAGATAGGTTTGCTAGAGGGGTTGTGACCCACAAGTTCAGGACTGCTGTCTTAAACTGAGTATATTAGCCTGTAACCCCAGCACTCCACAGGTTGTTCAGAGTTATCCTCAGCTACATATGAATTTCAAGGCCAGCCTCGGATACATGAAACCTCATCTGAAAAAAGTTTTTTTTTTAAAAAAAAATAGGACAATTTGAAAATATGATCATAAAGTGAAAAAGTCTTATAATTTTCTTATTGTTTTTCAAACTAGTGGATGTTCCTTCAGCTGGTGCCTTCCTGGAATGGGTCTTTAAAGCAGCTTTTGACAGAAACCGATGTCTGGTTTTCAAAGTGGAAAAAAGGTATATTGAAATTTTTATTGAGGAGCCCCCCCTTTTTTTCTTTTAGTGATACTTCTTAAAATCAGGCCTTGGCTTTAGATCACAGACTTGGTTTTACAGCTGAAAAACAGCTGAGCAGATTCCTGCTTCAGTCTCTTAGTCACTGCAGGAAGGGCTCCTGGCCTGTCACCATGTTCTACCCCAGAGCTGTTGTTCTCCTGTTTGTCACCGGTTATTTTTGTTTGTTTGGTCACATTGGATTTCCTCTGGTAACCTATGCCCATCTCTCAGGCAGTGATTCCTCATGGGCCTATTTCCTGCGTCTGTGCATCACTGACTGAGAGTAGATGCAGAGGTGTTGTGTGACGTGCACCGCTCTGGTTGTGAGCAGCGCTTCCTGGGGCTGGAGACGCAGCTCGATAGTTGAGTGTGTACTGCTCTTGTAGAGGATGTGGGTTCAGTTCCCAGCATCGGCAGCTGCCTGTAGTATCTGTCGCTGGTGTGAGTTAGAAGGATAGATAGCTGTCCCTGGTCATCATGTGAGGACCCTCACATGTCCTGCTGACTTCCTTGGGAAGGGATGAGAGAGAGACTGACTGACTCTCATGAGCTACTTCCTCAATCACACCTGTCCCTCCATCATGCTGTCCTGTTTTTTTTTTTTTTAAAAAAAAAAAAAAAAAAAAAAAAAAAAAGGACAGCTGAAGTCTCACCTCAAGGGCCTAATTAGTACCAAAATTAATTTGAGAGATTTTTCAAAGTTCCACTAAGGTTTTCCACATCTTAGAGTTATAAGTTGAAAACCTTGGAAGTATACTTGCATTCTAGCAGACTCTGTGTGTGTGTGTGTGTGTGTCCATAGAAACATTTAGCAAAACAGCACATTTGACAAGAATGCTGTTTAATTAAAACTTTCTTAATAGACTTTGAAGGGACGACTTTCCTTGAAACTGAGCAGGGAAAACCATTTGCGTCCGTGTTCAGACATTTAAGGCTACAGTACATTATCAGTGATCTGGCTTCTGCAAGGATCATTGAGCAGGATTCTCTGGTACCTTCAGGTAAGAAAGCCTGATGTGTTTGTGATTTGAAATCACGTTTTTCTGATTGTAGCATTTCATACTTGCATAGGAAAGAACAGAAAGAACCCAGGAAGTCGTCTTTGGTCCCAGAAGGTATGTATCTTCATGCCCATGGAGATCAGCATGTGAATAATCTTCCTGTGTCCTTTCATTACTAAAGTGTCTGCCACAATATTTAAGTGACTAAGAAGCATTTTGCCGGAGTGTTTTGTTTTGTTTTCTGTACTGAGGGTCGGAGTCAGGGCTCTATGCTGCATGGCAGGCCCTACCAGTTAGCTGGAGCCTCAGCCCCAATTTGAAGCATTTGATCTCGGACTGCTGCTTCCCAGGTGCTGCCCTTAGAAGCGTGCAACCACACACTTGGCTCTGGGTATTTCTCAGGGTGGTTAGCCAGTGCGCTGTTTTGGATATTAGTATGGAAAATTACTTTTGATGTGTTTAAAAAGTACAACTGCTTTTTCTATTAGTGCCCCTAAAATTCGCTTCATTTCTGTTTTTTCTTATTCTGAATTCTTAAACATGTTGAATCAAGTATATCTAGTCATTATAATTCAAATTTCTTGAAACAAGTATTTATTTTTATGTCTGTTATATTTGTAACAAGTTGTGTTTAGTACTGTATAAGTACATTAGGGCATTTGTCCAGCATATTCAAGACCCAGGTTTTGAAGCAAAGTACAGCAGAAAGAGAAAAAGAAAACAGGGTACCAAGCCTATAGTGGTTTTAGTGTGTACTAAACACCAGGCAGAGATATAAATTAGATGCCAAAGCCTTTGACATGTCTTTCCAATTCAGCCTTCATTAAGGTTCTCTAAAGGTTTGTTCTAATTGTGTCTGTGTCTTGTGTGTGTGCGTTTGAGTGCAGGTGCAGGCCCTGGGTGCCCTAGAGCTGAAGCTGCAGGTGGTTGGTTGTGGGCTGTCTGATGTGGGCAGGGAACCAAACGTGGGTCCTCTGGAAGAGCAGCAAGGACTCTTACAGAGCCATCTCTCCAGACCCATCTTTAAGGATTGTTGAGTTTGGAAAACAGTCTGATAGGATTTACATTAGGTATGTCTGGTACAAGAGGACAAGTTTTGTGTCTGAAAGGCAAATTGTATAAACATATGAAGTCTGAAGCATTGTATTTGGTATAAATATTTTTAAGTAGATTTATGGTCAGATTTCAGGGGTTTTTTTCTTCCTGATATGAAATGATATGAGAAGACTTGAAAAAATAATTATTATATCTTATAAATATAAACAGAATTTTCTGTGTGTTCAAAATTTCAATTTAAAAAGAAAAATGTAGGTTAAAATTAAATATCACACTTTTGTAACGAGGCAGAAGGTGCCATGTGGCTCATTGGTACCTGCTCTCAGAAGGAAGCTGAGGGCTAGAGATAGATACAAGGCAGGAGCCGAGCTCTGCAGTACCATGCACAGAGCCCTAGGTTCCATCCTCAGCAGGAGGCAGTGTGTCTTAATTTTAGGCCCAGTGGCTCATTATTTCATGAACTGGGTTTGTCATAGTCATCTCAAATGTCTCACCTGTATCTTCTGCTCCGCGCCCCCACTCTCATCCCGGCTTATCTCCATGCCTCGCAAACCCTGTTATTTTTTTTTTCCTGGAGTCGGATCAACAGAATCTCAAAATCGACTGTCTCCTCTCTGCATTTATTTAGCTGTATTAAAGAAAACCTTTCTCTCTTCATAGTGACCTAGGGCCAGGAGGTAAAGACCTAGACCCCAGTCCTAGATCCCAGTGTTCTTTCCAGTACTGCTTGTGACCTGACCCCCTATTCCTTCCTCCACACCATGGGATTTGGATGCTTGATTCACCCTCTCCCTTCCCAACCAGTCAGTTTGTATGATTCCCTCCTTCTCGTTACTTGACCTCAGCTCTGGGAGCATTTAGCTTTTTAGGCGCTTCCCACCCATGGAAAAGAAATGCCTTGACCTTTGTCCATCAGGACTGGTCCGCATTAGAGTTTGGTGTCTTCAGCTGCTATCTCACCTGCCATTCACAGCTCATTCCCTTTTCACAGTTCCCTGTCTTTAGCCCTCTTCTCTCTGCTGGCCTGTGGAACCTTTCCTGCCTTTTCTCAGCTCCTGCCAGTCTTAGATTTCATGTAGATGGTGGTAGGTTACACACAGTTGCCCTGTCACTGGGTCAAGTCCAAAACCAGTGAGACCATCTTTGTTCCACACCATTGCCCCGTGCACTCCTGCTGCAGAGCCCTCCATAACTTGACAGACGGCTTTTCACTGTAATGAAATCTTGTTACAGATAACGTCATAAATGAAGAATCCATTACTAAGTTCCCCAATACAGAACTTTATTAAAACTGAAAATAGCCAGGTGGTGGTGGTGCACGCCTGTAAGCCCAGCACTCAGGAGTCAGAGGCAGGCTGATCTCTGTGAGTTCAAGGCCAGCCTGGTCTACAGCATGAATTCCAGGACAGCTATAGCTACACTGAGAAACTGTCTCATCATAAAAAACAAAATGAAAACCCGAAAACGCTCCTAGGAACGATGTCCACAAATGGAATCAATATCAATATGCTGCGAGGACAAATCAGAAGTGGCAGCATAGCCTGTTTTCTCCTCTTTGGAAAGGAGGTCATTCTTAAGTCTGAGAGAAAGTTTGGTGTGGTAAATAGCTAAGAGTCACATTGTTACTGTGTGCTTATAAAACGAGCTGCCTGCTTTGTAAATTGCTGTTTTAAATATAAGTTTAGAAATAAGTTTTACCAACTACTTGTTATTGATGTTTGTACTTTAGAATGGCTGTCCTCAGTGTATAAACAGCAGTGGCTGGCTATGCTCCGGGCTGAACAAGACAGTGAAGTGGGGTAAGCACACATCATGTTACTGGTTTTGCAGTGTGGGAGACTGAACCTAGGGCCTGGCACATGCGAGGCTAAGTGCTCTTACCACAGAGTCCCCAATCCAAAATAAATAGTAAACCTTGCTATGAATTTTCTTTATATTTTTAGTGGAGATACTTAGGAACAAAACAGGTGGAAAAGAGGACTGGAGGGGAAAGCTGCAAAGTACTGGACGATTTGAGAAAGCCTGTAAGCATGAACCATGGGACTCAAGAGACTTCTTCCAGGCAGAGCCCCTACAAACAGAAAGCTGCAGCCGCTTGCTTCCCTCAGAATTCTGTCTGACAGTGTCAGCCTGGAGCTGCAGCCAGTGCTGCCCGGCTACTGCTGCTGGGCAGCCACCACAGACTGTTTAAACGCAGCCATTCACACGCTGTGATGCTATGTAGACTGACACTTCCGGAAGGCATGCTTTTGATAGTTACATGCAGATGAAGCTCGTTCTCATTTGTGGTGTGATGGCAAATTGTGATTAGTAAATAGGTTTTGAAGGCATTTGCATTGAAGTAAAGTCATCAGGTTATAGCTGTACAAGGAAGGCCTAAGAAAACATTTTATTTTGGTGAGGTTTTTTTTTTTTTCCCTCCTCTTTTAACCCTTTTTTATACACCAAAGAATTTGGTCTAATTGTAAGTTTCTGTCCAAACAATGAATATATGAAAATATTCTATGAATTCACAAGATTTTGGTTTTTGGGTTTTGTTGTTGTTGTTGTTGTTGTTTGAGACAGGGACTCTCAGTTAGGTGGCAGTGGTGGCACACACCTTTTATCCTAGCACTCAGGAGGCAGAGGCAGGCAGATCTCTGAATTTGAGGCCAGCTTGGTCTACACAGTGAGTTCCAGGACAGTCAGAGCTACACAGAGAAACCCTGCCTCAAACTCCCACCCCCCAAAAAGAGAGCCAGGCAGACAGATAAACAGACAGGGTCTTTTTATGTAGACCTGGCTGTCCTGGAACTGGACCAGACTGGTCTTGAATTCACAGAGTTCCATCTGCCTCTGCCTCTCGAGCGCTGGCATTAAAGGCATGTACCTCCATGCCTAGGCTACAAGATTCTTATTATCTGGGTTTTTAAAATTTCTATTTTCTTTATAGTCTCATCTTTTTCCAAGTTCATCTGTAGCATACTTATCAGCACAAAGAGAATAAAATTGCTGAAGCAGAAGAAATTAAGAACTAGAAAATGAGTCAGTTATTTAGGGAAATCGGATCTGGTGTGTCGGCATATCGCAGTTCACGGTCACACTGGCACTGTGTGTTTGACTTTGTTTCGGGTGTTCTTGGTTGAGTCTTTTTCTATTTTGTCCTTTCTCTTAGCTAAGGCACAGCTTGTGTAAGTGTCTCCTTTGCTTGACCCTGAGAATGTGTGTGCCACCTGGGGCATAGCTTGCGTCAAATGCTGACATCACTGTAGGACGTCCTAGGCCCTAGCACTATAGTAAAAGGGGAGGGCATACAACTCTACTGTATGACTGCACAGCCTGTCCTGCTGCTGAGTACCTGGTCCAGCTTCAGGGCTCCCAAAATGTGAGGACTTTGTCTTAGGACCTAATTAAGCCTACTTCCAGGATCTTCTCCCAGACTGAAGAGGATTATCGTTCTAAAGCGGAAATGCAGTGTGCAACTTGTGCCTGAAGGCAGATACAGACATCTGATGACGTTGAGCTCCTCTGGTTGTTGAGGCTTGACAGTGAAAACATCTGACCCACCATGCTGGGTTGTTTTTTTTTTTTTTAAATATGCCTGCAAGATGCCATACTAAAGAGTTGAATAGTCACAGAACACATGTCTGAGAACTCAGGCAGGAGAAAGTCATGAGCACAGCCTGTGGGCGCCTTCAGCAGCCCGTCCCAGAAGCCTCTGTCATCTCACACTTCCCTTACACCAGCTGACCGAATCCTATGTCTGTCTGACACTGTAAATAAAAAAGGAGTAATAGACTGTTCTGTTGTAATCCTCCCCTGCAGCACATTCTACCAAACTCCAACAGGTCCTATGATGACCTACCCTCCTCCCCTCGAGTTTTATGAAGCCTTGGCAGTCCTAGAACTCTCTCTGTAGACCAGGCTGGCCTTGAACTCATAGAGATCCGCCGGCCTCTGCCTCCTGAGTACTGGGATTAAAAGAGTGTACCACCATGACCCAGCAATTTCTGTTCTTTTTAAACTCGGGTTTTTGTTTTTTTTTTTTAATTACTAGTTGCCTGTTTTCTATGAAAGCTCATTGCTCTTGTATCATTTCAGACCTCAAGAAATCAATAAAGAAGAGCTTGAGGGAAATAGCATGAGGTGTGGCAGAAAGCTTGCCAAAGATGGTGAAGTAAGTGTGGCTGTCCTGTATGTTCTCAGCTTGCTGAGGAGATTCTCTTACGCACTTTGCTTTACTTTCAGGTGTTTGCAGTTTTTCCTAATGTAGTATTTCAAAGTGGGCTTGCTGTGGCAAGCCTCAAAAATAAATAAATACATGTTCTTTTAAAGTAGTTTGAGCATAAGGAAGCAGATGTCTGAGGCTCCTGCTTACTAGAATGTCATGGCTTGAGAAGACCATATTTGATCTTTTCTGTAGTTTGGTGTCCTGAACAAGGGTTCTAACCACCGTGCTCAGAGTTACTCAGTCTTGCTTGAAACCATCGAACTTGAATTTAGAGTCCAGAAGAGAAGGTTGAGAAGGTCCCTCTGCAGTACAGAAGTTGAGGTCAATTGTGTGGGAGGTGTTGCATTGTCTTAGAGGTCTGTTTGACAGTTACCCCAACTCAGAGTCGCCTGTCCCCTCAGAATGCTCTCTACACAGAGAACTGCCTTTGCTCCTTACATGGAGCTTGCAGATGCGGGAGTGAAAGAAGGAATGTTTACCCGCTGTCTCTGGAGAGCCTGTCTCCGTTGTTCTAAAACCTGCCTGTGCTCCAGTCAATTGATTATACAGCCTAGCTGTCCTCACTTCCGCCCTCAGATTCCAGTCTAGTTTTCCCCCAAATTTATCTGCACTTTGACCTTTCAGAGGTTATTTCATACTTGCCTTCAGGGTTGCTGCATGACACAGCAGGGGTTCTTCACTCCTCGCCATGTTGCTTCATCCCTCATGAACTGCCGTTCCTTCAAAGGAGACGCATCGGGTGCATGTTCCTCTGCTCGTTGTCCTGTCACTGTCACTCCCTCCCACTGATGACATCACCTTCAGACTCTCCATTTCAAGTGTCCCCCACAACTCCCACTTCTCCTTTCTCTTCCTAGCTCTGTTTTGGACTTGAACGTTGTTTACCCCTTGAGATGTACAGCTTGTTGTCTCCTTCCTGCCCCTCCCTTCCCTTCTTTACTGACTTGTATTTTGTCTCACCTTAAGCCCTTCCCTTGTTTCTATCCACCCTCTTCTCCTTTTCCCCATTTGATGCTGGGAGACTCATCTCAGCAAGTCCCGGTTCCCAGACTCTGAATGGGGACCATATTAGGCTGAAATTCTCTTAGAGATCTGCCTTAGTTAGGGTTTCTATTGCTGGATAAACACCGTGACTAAAAGCAACTTGGGGAGGAAAGGATTTATTATTGTTGTTGTAGATTATAGTCCCATCACTGAAAGACGTTGGACAGAAACCTGGAGGCAGGAACTGATGCAGAAGCTGTAGAGGAGTGCTGTTTACTGGCTGTTCATCATGGCCTACTCAACCTACTGTGTTATATCATCCAGGATCACCAGCTCAGGGGTGGCACTACCCACATCAATCATTAATCAAGAAAATGCCCTACAGGCCACTTTGGTGTGGACATTTTCTCAATTGAGGTTCCTTCTCAAGTGACTCTGGCTTGTGTCAAGTTGATGTAAAACTAACCAGAACAAGGCCAGAGACAAGCACCCTTCCCAGGGGGTTTTCCTTAGTAGTAACCATGAACATCACCCAGGTCTGTGGTGCGTGGTAGGCCACCTGCCTTTCTCCAGTGACTATTTCCTCCCTGTCTGAAGCGACTCTGCCCTCTCACCTCATCTGATGCTTCCACGGTGCCTTTCCTTTCACTGTGGCAGGGTCTGTGTACCTTCCTTCCAGCAGTCTGCCAACCTTGATCTGCCACTGTCCTGAGATGCCTGTCCTGTCCTTGTCCAGCCTCTTGATTCCATCTTTTACTTTTTGTTTTTGTTTTTCAAGACAGGGTTTCTCTGTGTAGTACTGGCTGTCCTGGAACTCACTTTGTAGACCAGGGTGTCCTCAAACTCAGAGATCTGCTTGCCTCTGCCTCTCAAGTGCTGGGATTAAAGGTGTGCGCCATGCCCATTAATTACATCTGCTTTAACACTGAGAAACCTGCAGGCCTCACCTCCCTCTGCTGCACCATCCACACTACTCATTCAGCTAGTAACTGTGGTCGCTTCGGACTGGTCCTTGGCTGCACACTTCCTTCTAGTTCCTGCTCGGTATTTCTTCTGACTCCCTCCAGCCATTCTCACTACAGCAGTGATGTAATGATCCATGTTGAAGTGGAGGTCTGTTCCTGTTGCTCTTGGCAACAGTGACCCTTTTCACTTATTCCCTGTCTCTTTCCACTTGACTCCCAGGACACATGTTTGTTTAGACAGTTGTCTTCCTACATCACTGACTGATCATCCTAAAATCTACTAGATTCTTCTCTTCTTTAGCAATATCACTGGAACTGAGGATCGGTTCTTAGTCCCATGTGCTCTCGTTTATTCCCTTGACCTTACAGCCTGACTGCAGAAGTGGCCCTTGACTCCCACTGGGCATCTTTCTCGATACCTAGAGCATCTCAGATGGAGGGAGTCTATCTGGAGATAGTGCCTCTCTCTGTTCATCTGTCATATATGCTCCAAACTGCATGGATATGGATGCCTCATTCTTTTCTTCCACTCATGGTGTCCATGAGAATCCTCAAGGGTAAATCCTTCAAATGCATTTCATGCCATCTGCATTAACACTCAGCCCAGGTCACTATATCTCCTGCCTGGGCTACTGGAGGATCTTCTCACTACATCATACAAATACAGTATTCCAGTTTACAGATTCCTCCCAATTTCACTCTTTTTTTTTTTTTTTTTTTTTTTTTTTTTTTGGTTTTTCGAGACAGGGTTTCTCTGTAGCTTTGGAGCCTGTCCTGGAACTAGCTCTTGTAGACCAGGCTGGTCTCGAACTCACAGAGATCCGCCTGCCTCTGCCTCCCGAGTGCTGGGATTAAAGGCGTGCGCCGCCACCGCCCGGCTCCCAATTTCACTCTTATTTTTGTATCCTGTCTCCCACACAACAGCCAAAGTACTCTGCAAATGTAAGGTAGATCATATTGCTTCCTTTCCTAGGATATTCTCTTAGCCTCCCACACGCTCCTTATCAGAGACTAGACTGCCCCTTTGATATTCTCCTAGCCTCCCACATGCTCCCTTATCAGAGACTAGACTGCCCCTTTGGGCGTCTGACCGCCTCTGAACCCATCTCCAGCTCCTGTCCCTGTCCGCCCTGGCCTAGCCATGCAGCCCTTCTCACTGTCTCACTGAGAGGCCCAGCATGTTCTCACCAGCAGGGCTTCCCTCCCCAACCGGATCCCCAGTCTGCTCCTTGGCCCAGCCTCTTCTCCAGAGCTCCTTGGACTCCTCCTCACACGTTCCCCAGGCTCCCTAGTTGTGAATCCCCTTCTCTCCATCACTCCTGACCTCTTCTTTCATCACACATATCCCGCCCTCTGTCCACCACGTAAGCACTCAAGAGTGTGATATAAATTCTACTGGGCAGCAACTTACTGACTGCGGTGCCTCCACTCCCTGGAGTTGAGCCTGGTGTATAACAGATGCTCAGTACATGTCAGTGAATACTGAGTTACTGTGTAATCCAGGGTGTGCCTGCCTTCCTTCCCTCTCTGATTAACGGGTAGCTGTGGAGGTGGTATCTGGAGTGGTTTTCATGTGTCTGGTGGTTGGCTGGAGCATTTTAGAGAGCTTCTGAGTCTAGTATCTTCCACTACAGATGCCAGGCACCCAAGCTGTTCTTACTCAGAACTGCAGTGGAAGGCCTGGTTCCCTGGGTGGGACTGCAGTGTGAAGGGAAGTATAGGATAACGCTTGGGGGCTCTGGCCATAGAGGGTGTGGAGTCCAGGGCTGATGTTTTGACAGAAAGTGCTTTCCTTTGCACATGCTTGAAATGAAAGAAAAACAAAACAAACAAAAAACCACTTGAACTTTTAATTTGTGACTTGCTCATGTGATGATCTGAAATGAATCCTTTGTATCTCTTAGTACTGCTGGCGGTGGACAGGTTTTAATTTCGGCTTTGACCTCCTTGTGACTTACACCAATCGGTACATCATTTTCAAACGGAATACACTGAATCAGCCATGCAGTGGATCTGTCAGCTTACAGCCTCGAAGGAGCATAGCATTTAGGTAGGACGGCAGCGGAAGGGTAAGAAATGAAACCTTGATCACCAGTGTAGGACTTGGTAAGACGCAGTCATGGGAAAGCACTGGGAGCTGAGAGACCCCCATTTCTGTGACTGTTTCTCAGTGAACAAGAGCAGGAGGTCTGGAGCGCCAGGATAGGCAGCTAGAACAGGAGTGATGGACAGCTTGGTTCTGGTCTGGAACTGTCAGCATGTTATATTCCTAGCAAATAAGATGTGCAAACTAGCATAAGACAGGTCTTCTTAGTACCTGCCAGGCATGCTGTGTCCAACTCTGCCTGAAAGCTAAGTGACAATCACTTCCTGGAGATGGTGCTGTGGACTGGCAGGAGCAAGTAGCTGACTGATGCTGTTTGCAAAAATCAACTCAAAAGGGGCCAAACATAATGGTATGATGTCTTTAAACCTGGCAGTTGGGAGACAGGAGCAGGCAGATGTTTGTGAGTCTGAGACCAGACTTGTTTACATATGTGAATTTATGTAATGAGACCCTGTCTCTAAAACAGAACTTCAAAGGGATTATGTAAGATCTAAAGTTGTTGACATAGTTGGGAGAAGATACAGGGCAAAGGCTTGATGACATTTGATTTGGTCTAGACTTCTTTTTTTGGGAGGGGGGTCATTTCTCTGTAGCTTTGGAGCCTGTCCTAGAACTCATTCTGTAGACCAGGCTGGCCTGGAACTCACAGAGATCCACCTGCCTCAGCCTCCCAAGTGCTGGGATTAAAGGTGTGCACCACCACCGCCTGGCCTGGTGTAGTCTTCTTTCTTTTTTCTTTTTTTTTTTTTTTTGGTTTTTCGAGACAGGGTTTCCCTGTAGTTTCTAGAGCCTGTCCTGGAGCTAGCTCTTGCAGACCAGGCTGGCCTCGAACTCAGAGATCCGCCTGCCTCTGCCTCCCGAGTGCTGGGATTAAAGGCGTGCGCCACCACCACCCGGCTGGTGTAGTCTTCTTTGATGTGATGCCAAAAGCACAGGCTCAAGAAGCATATGTGTCAGTGAGTACCAGTGAACAGGCTGCTGCAGAAGGGGAGAGGACATCTGCAAGCAGACCAGATCCCTGACGGGATTAGCATTCAGTACACAGTAGACCAAATACTACAACTGAAAACAGCCAGGTGTGGGAGCAGAGGTTTGTAGTTCTAGCTAAGTATGAGACTGATTACACAGTCCCAGCTCCATGGGTGGGTTCTCTTACCGAGGACCCAGATCCAGTTCACAACCATCTGTAACTCCAGTTCCAGGGGGACCATCACCCTATGTAGGCACCAGGCATGTACTCAGTGCACATACATACAAGCAAGCACCAAAAGTCCATGCACATAAAATATGTTTTTATGATTAAAACATACAGCTTAAAAGTGGCCAAGGCAGTCATGGAGCTTGCACAAGTCTCTGGATTGAGTCCTGCAGATCCAGCAAAACAAAGCACCAAAGAACTTGCCTAAAATTTCTCCAAAAGTCTGGAAAGATGGCTCAGTCAATACAGTGACTGCCAGGCAAGCATGGAGGCCTCCTATCCAGCCTACTTATCCAAATGGGTAAGCCCAAAGGTCTAGAGGAAGGCACCCCATATTGGTATCAAACCTCTATGTATGCACATATACATACATATATCCACAAACACACACACAAATTCTCCAAAGAAGATATATGTCGGGTGAATAAAAAGATGCTTAATATCGCCAGTCATTTGGAAAATGAAATAAAAACCACAATAAAATGCTGTTTCACGTCTTTTATCCAAAACAATAACAAAGACAGACAAGGCTGGAGAATAACCAGATTCTTCTCCTCTGCTGATAACCTTGTACAAAATGATGCTGCTGGAGTGTGCACAACAAGACCCTTGACAAAAAATAAACACGTGCTTCATGGTCCACCAGTTCCCCTTCGGAACATTCCAAAAGAGTCAGAAGCAAGGGCTTAGATATTTACACTGTAGGCTTGCAGCAGCATTGCTCATGGTGGCTAGAGGGTAGAAGCAGCCTGTGTGAGGCTTGACAGATAACTGGGTAAACATGGGTGATAATGTACACACAGCAGAACATGAGTCATCCTTCAAAAGGAGACCCTGTGAAGCGAGTTAAATGTGTCACAAAAGGACAGCCATCCTGATTCCATTCATGCTAGAATAGAAAAGTTTATAGGGACAGAAAGTAAGCTGGTGAGTGCCAGTTTTGGGAGAAGAGATTTGAAGAGTTACTGTTTTGGGTTTTTTTTTTTTTTTTTTTTTTTTTTTTTTTTTTTTTTTTTTGGTTTTTCGAGACAGGGTTTCTCTGTAGCTTTGGAGCCTGTCCTGGAACTAGCTCTTGTAGACCAGGCTGGTCTCGAACTCACAGAGATCCGCCTGCCTCTGCCTCCCGAGTGTTCAGAGTTATTTTTATATAGTAAGTAGAACAACACAGGTTAGAAATCTAAATGGAGCTGATGTAACATTTTGAAAAGACTTTAAAATCCTTTATAAAGGATTCATCTTGTATTGAGCACACTCCTGTAATCCCATCACTCAGGAGGTGGAAACAGGAAGATCATGGTTGAAGGCCAGCCTGAGGTACATGATGAGACCTGTTCCTGAAAACCAAAGGTTGGAACTGTAGCTGGGGTAGCATGTTAGCCCAGCATAGACAGGGCCTGGGCCTGGACTCAGCCCACAGCCCTGCCAAAAATAAGACTTCCAGGAAATATAGAAGGAGAAAAAAGTAGAGTGAGGAAGGATTTGTTTATATTTGTCTTCACTTTAAACATTGATTTTTTTTTTTAATTCTAGATTGCGATTGGCTTCTTTTGACAGTAGTGGAAAACTCATATGCAGTCGAGCAACTGGTTACCAAATACTGACACTTGAAAAAGACCAGGTATGTGTGCTGTGTGCTTGCCACTTTACTGCATCATATGTGTGCATGGAGTCTTTGAAGCTCTTAAAACTGACATTAAATGACAATATTTTGATGTGAAAATTTGTTAAATTTGTTAAATTTTTTTCAAAGTAAAGGTGAAAATATCCTGGTCACCTCTGCAGAGCTCGGTCGACTCTAGTGCTGTAGATAAACCCAAAATGCTGTACTAAAATCTAAAGTGGTTTGAACACCACAGGGAGCATTCTATCATGAAACAATATTTTCAATAAATGATGTATAAAATTATCTTGAGTCCGTATGAATGCATATATGTATGAAATACAAATGAATCTGTGTAGACTTAAGATGTTCTAAAATCTGCCTCTCTGGTCTCTACCCTTTGAAACTGGATGAGACCACAGAAACAAAAAGATCACCTGGCCAGGTGATGGTAGCACGTGCCTTTAATCCCAGCACTTGGGTGGCAGAGGCAGGTAGATCTTTGTGTGTTCAAGGCCAGCCTTAGAAATCTAGAAATCAAATTCCGGGAACAGCCAGAGCTGTTATACAGAGAAGCCCTGTCTCCAAAAGTCATCTGAGGGAAAGAGTCGGCAGTAAGGGAAAGGCGACTTTGTCTCCTCTTCACTGTTCTGCCCTGCACCTGGGTGTTTATTCCCACGCTCACAGCAGGTGTTCCGAGGATGCCTGACCACCCTCTAGTGCTCCTGAGTAGGAAGAGGATAGACATCCATAATGGTCTCCATATTCTCTGAAGTCATTTTTCATGTCATACATCCAAATGCTTGTATAAATTTTGAAATGTTAGGATGAGAAAGTAAACTATTTTCAGAAACAAAAATAAAAGTGCTAAATGATGAGGAAGTTTGTTTCCTTGAAAAGCCTACCACACTGAAAATGGTGTCCTGTTTCAGAAAGGACCTGAGGGACTGTGGAGAATCAACACTGGCCCTCAGTGCCTTAGGAACGCTCACACAGTCCCCCTGTGCACTTCCGCTGCTGCAGCTGCTGCTCAAGGCAGAGGGCGTGGCTTATGTGAGAGAGGCCCTGAGCGCTACTGCTACTGCAGATCCACAGAAGAAGTAGACGCAAACGTGGCAAATAGGATATGGGAATGTCCTTTTTAACAGATATGGAATGAGGGCCTTCAAATCCCTGTCTTCCTTCACTAAAGTTCCCTGTTGGCCCTGGGACTAAATGAGCATTGTCTGTCTTTACTGTCTATCTAGAACTTCATAACGAACAGCCACAGCTCAAAGCAGCCAGAAAGCTAAAAAGCTCCAGGCCAAGTTAATCATACCTACCATTTTATTTGCCCAGTGCTTTTGCTCCTACTGCTGTAGGGTGAAGCGGCGGGGCCATGTCCCGCCACCCGGCTAGCTTTACCCAAAATAATTACACGGAAACTGTATTCTTTTAAACACTGCCTGGCCCATAGTTTCAGCCTCTTATTGGTTAATTCTCACATCTTCCTTTAACCCATATTTAGTAATCTGGGTAGCACCACGAGGTGTGGCTTACCAGGAGAGATCTTAACCTGCGTCCATCTCGGAGAGGAGCAGCATGGAGACTCCCTATCGAGACTGCCTGAAGCGTCTCCCCCACTCTACTTTCTTGTTCCCACAATTCTGTTCTGTCTACTCCACCTACCTAATTTTCTGTCTCTTAAAGGGCCAAGGCAGTTTTCTTTATTAATTAACCAATGAAAGAAACATTCCCGTGGTGGAGGAAATCCACATGAGAGTGTGTTAGTGTAGCCTAGTAGAAGAAGCACTCTGGCATGATCCCAGAGCGCTGTGCAATGCTGAGGGAGAAGCCCCAACCCCTGTTGCATGGTTGAGAGTAAATGTGATAGCTGATAGTTTAGAAGGAGAAGCTCTAACCCATGCTTCAGGGTTGAAGGTGAGTGTGGTGACTGACAGCTCAGGGAAAACTTGTGCTGAAAACGTGAGCATAAGACGCCTTAGTGAGTGAGGTAGGGGCAAGAGAGCTGCTGGTCGCTTTAGAACTGAAAGGAAATGGAGAGAGTTCCGTACAGGTAGATAGAGCTGGTGTGATGGACTGCAGGTGAAGGCTTTTAGTTGGTTACTTGTGTGCTTTCCCTGTGTTACAGGTGCTAGCACTAGAAATAGAAAATACAATAATTTAGGTCACTCAACTGTGTAAAAGTTGTCTTAACATTTTTACTACAAGAAATACATCCACATCCACATACATTTTTCTATTATTTATTTGTGTGTTTCTTTGTTTTAGCCCAGATTGGCTCTAATTGGACATTCTCCTGCCTCAGTCTTCTGACTACCTGTATTACAAGTGTGTGCCACTACTGGCAGCACATGCATATCCTAGTGGCCAGATTGCAACCCTCTGAGCAGCAGAGGAGCATGCATCCAGTGGAGTAATGCATTCAGTCTGCTCCCTTACTTGATGTGGAAAGTGAATTTGGGGCTGGAGAGGTGACTTGGTGGTTCAGAGTTCCTGCTGCTCTTGCGGAGGACATGGGTCCAGTTCCCAGCACCTACGTTTGACACCTCACAGCTGTCTGTAACTCTAGGTACAGGGATCAAGTGTTCTATTCTGACTCCTGAGGGCACTGCATGCACATGCATACAGTCAGGCACACACAAACATAGGAAATAAATAAGTCTTTATAGGAAGGAAGGAAGGAGGAAGGAGGAAGGAAGGAAGGAAGGAAGGAAGGAAGGAAGGAAGGAAGGAAGGAAGGAAGGAAGGAAAGAAAGATTGAATTGTGTTGGCCTCAATTTTCATTTGTTTGATTACCAGTACCATTGGATTTTTGTTTGCTCTTAGACTTCCTGTGTAAACTGATGAATCAGAGGTCCTGTACTTGGTTTCATTATAAAACTGTTTGTGTCACTGTCCCACTAAGCCCTGACCTGAGTATGTGTTATGATCAAAGACTGGTGTGTCAGATAGGAGCTAAATAAAAGAATAAATAACCTGGGGAGACGTCAGGAACAAGGGTGGGAGATGAAGGCTGTGAGCGGACGCATATAGGATGGGTGCCGTGGAAAGAAGGAGTTTCAGCTGCTGCTCTCCTGGAGGCCCCAGTGGAGGTTAGAGGGGTATAGGTTTAAACACGGGGTGAGGTAGCACCCTACACACACAGCAGACTGTGGGCTCCTTTGTCTGGAAGCAGGCCCTGCTGTAGAAAGGACCTGTTGTGTGTGCTGCTGCCATGCGAGGCCAGAGTGGACCCAGCAGGACCCCTCACCATGCAGATGTTTCGGTGGAGTCTACAGGGTGGCGTTAAAAAGGGTGAGGATGCTGGAAGCCATCTTGTGCGGTAGGAATTGGAGACCAGGGATTAATGTAGCTTACCCAAAGATTGATGTGTCCTTTTGGCTTCAATCAATGTCCACGTCGGCTTCCTTTTTTCCCTGGAGTTAGCCCTTCGACGTACCTGAGGTCAGTTTTAACTGCACTCAGACCCCTGACATCATGTTTTTATCAGGGCTTTTATTTTTTTATGTTTGTTTTTTTGTCAGTGCACAAAAAAAGTGTGATTTTTTTTTTTCTTAATCATCAATGTGGGTGGCTTCAAAGATTATCAAGTTGGTAAAGTGATGTAAAAGTTTAGTAAACCTATATTCAAATTGAAGGGACAGGTTTTGCCCAAGGCAAATGTCAGATGTGTGCTGACATTCTTTTGGCAAAAGTTTTCCCATCTGCCAGTATGACAGTGTCCTGATTTTACTCCCTGAGATTTTCCTGAATACTGTCTTCCCTTTTGGGGTGAGTACAGAGATTGTGTCCTATATTTGAATAAAATTTCTATACATTTACCTAAATTTATGTTCTTAAACACACACACCCAATACAAAGTTGTACTCTTCTTAGCAGTAGTAACACACCTTTAACCCCAGGACTTGGGAGGCAGATTTCTGTGAGTTCAAGACATACCTGGTCTACAGAAGGAGTTCCAGGACAGCCAGAGCTACACAGTGAAACCCTGTCTCAGCACCCTCCCCCAACAAAGTTCTACTCTTTAAGCCTGCTTTGGTCAGTCGCATAAGTTGATCTTTGTAACATGAAGGGGCCAGGCCTACTTGTTTGGGTTTCTGTCCCGCTCGTACCCCACAGCCGGCAAGCCCCAAAGAAATAACACAGAGATCTCTATAAGTTATAAAGCTGATTGGCCCATTAGCTCTAGCCTCTCACTGGCTAACTCTCACATCTTGATTAACCCATTTTTCTGATCTATGTTAGCCATGTGGCTCAGTACCTTTTTCAGTGGTTGCAGATTACATCCTGCTGCTTCGGTGATCTGTGCAGGAGTGGGAGGAATCAACTTCCCCCTTCCCAGAATTCTCCTGTTCTCATTACATCATTTCTACTTCCTGTCTGGTTTTCCCACCTTTACCTCCTGCCTGGCCAATCAGCGTTTTATTTAAAACATGATTGACAGATTACAGACAATTCTCCCGCACCAGATCTTCATAGAAATTGGTATTTCATACTCTCTTTAAACAGAGCTCACAGCATCTCCAAAATATATAGAATAACATGACCAATGCCTGAAGCACATGGGCTGTCCCTCAGGGCTAGGTGTAGAAATGTCATTTCAGTGGTGCTTCTTTAAGCACTTACTCTGCTCTCTGGTCTTGGGACAGATTTGTGAGGTCCAGAGAGATCCAAAGCATCAGTGGTCCCCTTGTGGCTCTCATCACCTGCTTTGTTTCATGTGCATAGATGTAGCTGAACCCAAAATGCTTGTACATGATATACTTTGTATGTGATGTGTTCTAGGCACAGTGAGGGATTTAGATGAGGGCAGGAACTGCTTGGTGATGACAGCAGTGACTCACTGCCTTAGTCCCGTGATTAGTACCGGTGTATTATTAAAAACTGAAGCCAAGTGAGCAGTTCACTGTGCACAGGGGACTTGTATGTTGGTTGTTTCAGGTGTTGGGGGTTGAAACTAGAGCCCTGTGCATGTTAGGCTAAAGTAGCGATAAGCTCAGAATGTGCTGAGTGTGAGTGTGCTCTGCCTTTGAGTTGTGTGCCCTGCCTCCGCTTACTATACACTCATAAAATACGCAGGAGCTTGGTAGAGAATAGCTGCCCTGTCGAGTAGCTTGCTCTGTCAGCCTTAGTTCTCAGTGCGGGATTGAACGGTGAGGACAATGCGGGTAACAAGCTCATACATGTGCCTACGATTAGAGCTGTGGTGAGTGCCTTCTTACTCCACAGCTTGACTTACAGATGTTGTGAAATGTTGCTGTCTTAACCCACCTGTCTGTCTTGTAGGAGCAAGTGGTGATGAACTTGGACAGCAGGCTTCTGGTCTTCCCTTTGTATATCTGCTGTAACTTCCTGTACATATCACCAGAAAAAAGAACTGAAAGTCACCGTCACCCAGAAAACCCAGGAAACTGAAGGAAGCACTCCGTGGGAAGTGGAGCACTCTGAAAACTGTCAAGGGCAGCTTTAACGTGACAGCCTCCTGCGTTCATGTCCACGGTGACTAACAGTGCTGGGCCCTATGGACTTCGTGGACGCTGCAGGGGATGTCCTCACCTGCATCACATCTCTATGCACATGTGAAAACGTATTGTGAGACTAAGACAGTACCTGTCAAACCATGTGTGTTAAAAGGATATCAACTCTCGCTTTAATTTAGTAGCTGTAGAAAATTGCTTTAGGTAAATTTCTCATTTCTTTGCAACAAAATATAGATTGAAGTTTGAGCTTGAATTACCTGCCCGATGTAAGTGAGCTTCACCTTTTCATCTGTAAATTTGTTCTGCTTTGTTAAGAGAATGCTAAGGGCATAGCTTGAATGGCCAGTTATAAATGCTCTTTCAGCTGGTGCCTTTAGCGCCTCCTTTAGGTTTTCAGTTGCTTGTTGAGACTTCTGCCAAGTCTGAGACCTTCCAGTCTCGCCTGCCGCTTTCCCATCAGAGCCTCTCGTGGTTTGGGAGGCTAGGCTTAGGAAGTTTCTGTTTCAGTTTGGTTTGTTTTTGTTTTTAATCTAAATTCGGGCATTTTTCATATTTTTTAAACTTTAACTTTCCTACAATTTTAAATGACAACAACAACAATCAGCTTTAGGACTTGAAATAAACTTGAATAAGGGAAATCGGTTTGATTCGAGGATATTCCTTCGCCTTATGTGCGCGGTCTTGTCTGACTTTCTGTGTTCTGTTCTGAGTTATTTATGTAGAATACTGCATTTTCAAACATCTCGTGTTCTCTGGTCGTTGGAATTTATGTTCAAATTTTAGTTGGGAATCTTGTTTCCTACTTAAGCTCAGGACTTTCTACCCTCTGAACTGAGTGCCTTTGAGTCACACATGCAGATGGATTCGTGGTGGATCTACAGGAGGAGCTGGGACAAAGCCTTCGTGCTAGAACAACTTTTTGTCAAGAATGAGATGTGTGCTGTCATCATTTGTATACGTTGGTTCTTTGTGTTTATTGCTATTTTGAAAATAGCCACTCTCATTTTCCTCCAGTCAGAGTAAGTGCTTTTGTGGTTGATGTATGTTTTTAGTAGTTTTTTTAAATTGGAATCATTTTTATGTATCTGTTCAAATAAAATGATCATTTGGAAAAGGAATACGCTCCTGTTTTAAGGTGGACTCGAAAACCTCACCTGAAACGAGAATTCTCTTTTCCTCTTAAAGTTCAGTTTTTTTTTTCCCAAGTATTTGGTTCTTTGTGTTTATTTTGTTTTAAAGCAGAATTCTGTTAGAGATTAAGAGAAAAAAACAACTGAACTGGAAGACTGGATCGCAGTGGCTTCTTAGAGAAGCCTTGCTGGGCAGAGGGCGCAAGGCAGGCTCACTGTGGGGTCTGCGGGAAGGTCACCTGGGTCAGTGGAGCTAGCAGCTTCAGATTTAGTCGCTTGGTTTTTATTTATTTTTGTTTTGTTTTTCAAGACAGGGTTTCTCTGTGTGGCAATCCTGGCTGACCTGGAGCTTATTTTGTAGACCAGGCTGGCCTTGAACTCAAAGAGCTCTGCCTCTGCCTCCCGAGTGCTGGGTTTGAAGTTGTGTTCCACCACCGCCCAGCTTGACTGTTTCTAAAAAACAAGTGAACAGCGAACTAAAACATAGACAACAAAAAAGGCTGAGCTCTCCCTCGGGTGGCAGACAGGCTGAGCGCTGAGGATCACAAGTGCCTGCTCCCACCTGCTTCTAGCTCTGACTTTCTGGCGGTCTTTCTTTCCCAGTAATATGCTATTACGATCACAAATTGTCCTTGTTTTTTCAAAATTTAACTACTTTGAATGCCTTATCCCTCCCAGAATTGCAGTGTGAAGACTTCTAAAGCAGTGGCTGGGTCAGTGACAGGCTACGCTTGCACACACCTGGCTGTGACTTCTCCCGCTGCAGTTTGTTCTCTTTCAGCCGCATAAGGGATCCTTTTTCTTTACATGTTGAGAAAACAGCCTGGCGGTGGGCGCACGCCTTTAATCCCAGTGCTCAGGAGTTCAAGACCAGCCTGGTCTACAGAGCAAGTTCCAGGACAGCCAGGACTACACAGAGAAACCCGTCTCAAAAACAAAACAAACAGCATACACCTGTAATCCTAGCACACAAGAGGCTGAGGCAGGAGGATCAGAAGATTGTGGACAGCCTGGGCTACATTGCAAGACCCTTCTTTAAAACAAAACAAACAAAAAATTATACTCAAATATGTTTTTATACATCTTGGGAACTAAAGTGTGAATATATCAACAAGGAAGATTACTTCCTTTTGCTGGTCAGGTTGTAAGCGGTTTCAGGTGACGAGGGGAGGCCACCACGGGTGAGGTTTTGCCCGTGCCAGCTCTTGCTGTGTATATGTAGCCTCTGCCAAGTTCTGTTATGATTTTGTTTTCTATTAACTGTTAAATAACTGGTTATTTATTCAGTAAAGAAGAAAATATATTGTGGTTTAATACTAAATTATTATTTTTTGTTCATTTGTTTTTCAAGACAGGGTTTCTCTGTGTAACAGCTCTGGCTGTCCTGGAACTAGCTCTTATAGACCAGGCTGGTCTTGAACTCAGAGATCTGCCAGCCTCTGCCTCCCAAGTGTGGAGATGAAAAGTGTGCTCCACCACTGCCCAGCGCATTTTTCTTTTTCCAATCCATCCCTGTATTATTCCAAAATGTCCTCTGAAGAAACCCAAGTCTACTTCTCTCTCATCCCTGAAGCTCTGCAGAGGCTCCACGTATGCCCTCAGGTAGCTGTGGGTCCCACCTCTACTTGTCTTTCTCACCTCCTGCCCTTACCCTGCAGTGATCAGAGACCTCTCCTCCAGCACATACTTCCCCTTGTCTTCTGGCTGATTTCTGCTTACGTCATTTCCTTCCGGAAGCTCTTCTCCACGATCTTTCCCCTCAGCAGCGGGCAGGTGGTTGCCATTCTGCCTTCCTGCTGTCGTGTTCCACGTGACACACTTCTGCAGCACTTCCTTTTCTGTATCCCTCAGACTTACCAGCCACTCAAACTCGTGCCTTCTTTTACTGTTGAGTCCTGTGATAAATAGGTATGCAGTAAGTGTGATTAGTACGACTGATCATTGTGACATTTTATTCTCTGGTGTTGCCACATTAGTGCATTGCTGAGGCCACAGTCCTTACAGTTGAGCCCTAGAGTGTCAGTGAACTCTATTTCTCATGCGCATTCACACACAGTCCCAAACTCACTTCCCCAACCACTTCTTTTCATTTTTTAAAGGTTGATATTTGTGTATGAATGTTTTCCCTGTGTTGCACCGTGTGCGCCTGATGTAAGGCGTTGATCTCCTGGACCTGGAGTCATGGATGATTGTGAATCACCATATGGCTGAACCAGGACCTCTGGAAGAGCAGTCAGTGCTCTTAACCACTGAGACATCTCTCCAGCCCTTTAAAGACTGTCAAGATAGGCCAGTGTCCCCTGCTCTAGTCATCCCTGGGCCACAGACCAGATGACACACAGATCACCTTCTGAGATGATTCAAAACTAGCTGTCTGTTGCATGACTTTGGGGAAACAGAATGGTTAGCGTTGCTTGTTACTGTTAGTGTTGATTGCTAGCTACCTTGATGGGGTTTAGAATCACCGTGGCGACAAACCAGAGCTTATCTCTTTAAAGTTATTTTAGATTTATTTATTTATTTATTATGTAAACAACATTCCTTCCATGTATGCTTGTAGGCCAGAAGAGGGCACCAGATCTCACTCTAGATGGCTGTGAGCCACCATGTGGTTGCTGGGAATTGAACTCAGGACCTCTGGAAGAACAGTCAGTGCTTTTAACCTCTGAGCCATCTCTCCAGCCCGAGAGCTTATCTCTTTATGAGGGATTACATCTATATAAGGTTGAGGTGTGGGGGATGATCTATATATGAGTCAGGGTCTTGGACTGCACACAAGGAGAAAAGCTGAACACAAGCATCCATCACTCTCTGCTTCCTGACTACAGATATGGCCTGTAACCAGCCACCTCAAGATCCCGCTGCTATTCATTACCTGCCAAGATGAGCTCTTCTGTGAGCCAGAACAAACCCTTTCTTCTTTAAGTTGCTTTTGCTAGGATTTTGTCACAGCAGCAACAACAAAAATAACTACTGCAGACATGATCTGAGCAAACGTCAGTTCAGCCCAGATGCGGCACTGACAAGTTATAAGAACTAGTTAAGTTATAAGTTAAGTTATAAGAACTAGTTAGGAACTAGCCTAAGCTATAGGCCAAGCTTTCCTAATTTATTAGAAGTCTCCGTGTCATTATTTGGGAGCTGATGGAACAGAAAAAGACTCATTACAAACCCCAGTGGGTTGACTGGGGTTAATTACAGAAACATGACAGCTTATGAAAGGTCTGCATCCCTGGAGATCCCTGCACAACTCATAAGCAGCGCTCAGGAGACTAAGGAGGATTGTCTCCAGTTCAAAGACAACCTGAGTGCCAGGCAGTGGTGGCACACGCCTTTAATCCCAGCACTCGGGAGGCAGAGACAGGCGGATCTCTGTGAGTTCAAGGCCAACCTGGTCTACAAGAGCTAGTTCCAGGACAGGCTCCAAAGCTGCAGAGAAATCCTGTCTTGAAAATCAACAACAACAACAACAACAAAAAAGGGAAAACCTGAGCTACATACTAAGTTCCAGTCAGCCCGGGCTATGGAGTAAAGACAAGACACCCAGTTTAAAAAATAACACATTGCAATTCAACATCATAGCTGATGATGGGGTTGGATTTGCTTTCCTGGCAGAGCCCAAACTGCAACCCAATAGGGACAGATAGGAAGGAGCCGAACTATACAAACAGCAAGCAGTGATCATGGGGCAGCAGCCAGGACTCAGGAGTCCTCACCAGACACGCAGTGTTAGAGCCTTACCTTGGACTTCCCAGCCTACAAAACTGCAAGTAACAAATTTCTGTCGTAAGTCACCTTTCCACAGCTGGATGGACTAAGGAAATTCCAAAGATGGCCTGTGTTATCACCTAAATGTCCCATCCCTTTGCAGTCTGTGTTTCAATCAAAGATGCTCAGAGTTAGTGTGCAGTGGGCAAGGATGGGTCAAGATTCTCTAAATCTTTTACTTAATTTTGTCAAATGCTTTTTCTACATTTTATTGGTATGGTTGTGGATTTTCTTTACCCTATTATACAGATTTTGGGTTTGGGTTTTTTTTGTTGTTTTGTTTTTTTGTTTTTGTTTTTGTTTTCAGATGGAAAAAGATCAATGCAAGGAGCTCGCTAGTGCTCCTGTCCTGCTTGGGTATTTTATAGGGTTCCTTGTTGTGTTAATGGATTTGGTTTCCTGACCTTATTGTAGTGAATTGCCACAGACATTGGCCTAAAACCACAGAAACATGTTCTCCCCACAGTCCAAGGCCAGAAGTGCAGAGCCTGATTCAGTGCCTGAGACCGGGTGTCAGCAGAGCTTCGCTCTCTGCAGCTCTCCACGAAGAGCCCACTGCCCGTCCTTGCAGCTTCTGTTGCTGTCGTCATGGCGTCAGGCCCCTGCCTCTGAGGTCTCAGGACCTGCTCCCCATATCCCCCTTCCTCTGCTTTCCTGTAGATCGTCAGGAAGTCCTGGGTTGTTGAGGGCAGCCTCCTCATCTGCAGCATCCACAGGCTCTGAAGATGAGGGCCGGGCTTCTTTGCTGGTCTCTTTACGAATAAGCCATTCTCGCTCCTTCTCAGAACCCTGTCCCCATGGATTCTGATACACTGTGCTCCAGTAGTGTCTCCATACTTGACAACTGTGATTGGCTTCCTTGCAGACCGTTCCTCTTCTGTGTTAAGTCCACTTGCCCCCTGGGGCCACCCTTGGTCTCCCCACTTGGGGCCACCCTTGGACTCAGGACAATCTCCTGAACTCCTGTGATTCCTAAATCCCTCACCTATCTTCATTTCTAACTTCTTCCCCAGGTCTTGGGTTCTGTCTGTGTTTAGTCAAATGCCTGCCCCAAATGTCTATTTAGATGTCGTCATAGTTTTTTCTCTTTTTTTTTTATGTGGTGTGTGTGTGAGAGGGGGGGGGGAGGGAGGGGGGAGAGAAGGAGGGAAAGAGAGGGAGAAAGAGAGAGAGAGAAAGACAGAGAGAGAGAGAGAGAGAGACAGAGAGAGAGAGAGAGAGAGAGAGAGAGAGAGAGAGAGAGAGAGAGAGAGAGAGAGAGAGAAACAGAATCCTAACCATGTATCCCATGTATCTTTGGTTGGCCTAGAATTTGGTATGAAGACCAGGCTTGTCTGGAACTCATGAAGACCCACTTGTTTCTGATTCCAGAGTGCTGGGATGGAAGCATTTGCCACCATGCCTGGCTTTTGTTCAACTAATAAAACAGAATTCAGGTTTTCCCACAAGCTAAAGAATAATCAGGTTTTAGACTGGAGGAAGCGCACACAGAAAGAGCCCCCTGAAGTGACAGGGAGGCCGCAGCGCCCTTTCTTTGCCCTCTGTGTCTTCCATACGGACAGCTTCATGTCGTGAGTGTTGCAAACAGACCAACCCTTACTTTCTCAATAAGCATTGTCAAAAGGTATGTACTGAACTGGTGAGGTGGCTAAGCAGGTAAAGGTGTTGGCATGGCACCTGTATGCACATGTGTGTGCATGTGTGAGAAAACGTGTATTCACACCTTAATGCCTAGCACATAACACAGTGGGTAACCCTAACACTCAGGAACATTGTTCCCAGAAACCCTCCTGGATCAGATTAGGCGGAATGGCCTTTTACCCTTTCTAACACGCTGAACGTTATCTTCTCTTACCACATTATGAAAACATCCCGTATCTACGTCCATAGTTAAGACTACAAGCCTCTTAAGGCAGAGACCACGCTGTTCTTTTCTCCCTGATGCTGAAGTAGAGCAGTGTTCAAAAAACGTTTATTAAAAAAAAAAACAAAAAAAAAACGTTTATTAAACCAACTTCCATCATACTTCCCAACCATTTCTGAAAGTCTGAAGAGATTTCTTGAAGTGGTTTTAAAAGGCTCTAGCAGGCCCAAGCATGGCAAACATGGTGTTGACAGGTTTTGCCTCTTACCCCCCTCACCCTCACTAAAAACCGTTAGCTACATTCCTAAAGCCAGCCCCCAATGTCTGTTCCCTTATTTGGCCACTGACTCTTTCCTACAATCAGAATTCATTGTTTGATTAATATCCAATCAGGATTTATGAACTCAGCCTGAGACTTCACCTTTTTCTCCTTAAAACCCCCACCTGCAGAAACACCTGCTACTGTTGCTACTGCCTTTGCAGCCCCGGAGGCAACCCTCCTCCCAGGGTAATAAATCTTTGGGCTGAGAATTTGGTGTCTGGGTGTGTCCTGTATGAACTGCAGGGTGGGGGCAGGGGCGTTGTCCTTGATGATCTGTAACTACCACTTTGCTTTTCTCCCACACCTCCAATGCACAGTCTTTAGCTTCCTCCAATTCCCCTATCTTCATATGGACAGTGACTTCAGCTGTTAGTAGTGTTTATCCCTAAATCCTCCTTCTCAAAGACCGAGACTCCTAATCCTTTAAACCCTCTCTTCTGTACCTTGACACACATTATGTCATAATTTCAATATGGAATCAGGTCTCATGGTGGAAATTTTAGTTTAGTTGGGAACAGCTATTAAGAAGGCTGCATCAAAATCTGGTTTTTTTCTTCTTTTTTTTTTTTTTTACATGATGACTAATGGGCCAAGTGTTTGCAAACTAAAACTAGCCTACCCCCAGCTTTTTGTTCTGAAAGCCGGCCCTCAGTCTTTGACTGGCAAGACTGGCAAAAAGCACTGGTTCTGGCAGCAGAGGCTCCAGACTTAGCACATTCATGATTTACTGCAATAGGCCCCATCTTTATAGAGCAAAGGAGCCATTTTCCTTATTTTTGTGCATCATAAGGTTTGAAGGTTATGGAAGTTTCTGGAGGGTTGAGGAAATAGAACGGGATATTAGAGCCTTTTACGCATGAAAGACCATAGCTGGGACTAGGAGACGGCAGAGTACAGGGGTGTAAGAGCACTTGCTCATTTTCTCAACACATACTGTCAGGAAGCTCCTAACTGCCAGCTCCAAGGGATACAAGCCTTCTAGCCTCAGGAGACACCTACCTACATATAAAAATAAAACAACAATAAAACTTCTTAAAACCGCCACAGTAGTTTAGGACACAACCTCAATGTTGTCATCTGAGAAAACAAAGCTGACTGAGACCTTTGGTGTATTGTTTCTTTTGAGAGTTATGAGCAAAAGTAGCTATGGGTTTCTACAGGGTTGTTCATGCCATTTAGAAGTTCCAACACTTGGGGAGGCAAAAGGCAGGCGAATCTCTGTTGAGACTAGCCTGGTATACACAGCAAGTTCCAGGAAAAGGAAAACGACACAGTGAAACCTATCTCCCTCAAAAAAAATCAACAAAAAAGAATTAGTGTGATGTATTTTTTTTGTTTGGTTGGTTTTGTTTTTCGAGACAGGGTTTCTCTGTAGTTTGGGGGCCTGTTCTGGAACTAACTCTTGTAGACCAGGCTGGCCTCGAACTCACAGACACTGGCCGGCCTCTGAGGCCTCCCAAGTGCTGGGATTAAAGGCCTGTGCCACCACCGCCCGGCTTGGCTTGATGTATTCTACACGTATGGAGAACCGCTGGGGAAACGGAAGAGAACTGCACTGAGTGTTGGGATACGCAGTTAGGTGAGTTCTCCAGGAGGACAAAGGGGGAAATCACGACCAAAAACAACAACAACAAACGAACTTGAAGAAACAGAAGTGCCTGTCAGTTCCTCCTGGAACTTCGGGCCCTAGAGTTGCATCCAGAGCAAGACTCAACGCCGTCGGCTTGCTGGAGCATCCGGAACCCTCGCAGCGCGTCCCCGCAGGTTTCCAGTCGGTGGGCAGACGCAACTTCCGGCTACTCAGGAAGTTGTGGAGTTGTTTCCGGGGCGGTCGGAGGAGTAGGACTCCGATGGGTCGTAGCCGTAGCCGCTCCCCGCGGAGGGGTGAGTCCTTTGTGCGGCTCGGGATGGTGACAGGCGCTGTCTGCGTCCTCAGCCCGGAGGGACCGAGAGAGTGCGGGATGGGGCGAGGCCGGGGCCCTCAAATGGAGTTCCACAGTTCCTTGGCTTAGCTTCTGGGTGACCGTGCATAAATCTGCCCATCTTCTCTTTAGTTCAGTTCCCGTAATCATCGTGGGTAACTTTACCTTGAAGAGTTGGTGAGAACTAACGTGATTGCCCTGGCTCATAAATGCTTACTGGATGTTAGTGCCCCGCCCAGGCTATTAGTTGGAAGTGTTTAGCATTGGATACCGGGTAGCCTCGTGTCTTCTGTACGCCTGCCCTGCCCCGAAGGTACAGTACTGAGGCAGGTGTCAGGTGCGACACTGGAAAACTCAGAGTTTCTGTGCCCTTAGCCATGTTAAAGGAATAGAATTAGAGTGTCCGGACGTTTAGAACAAGACTCGTCTTCAACTGGCAAATACTCGATTTTCTTACCAGACAACCAGGACCTCAAGCAAATTGAGCCCTTGAAGTTCTGTAAATTTGCAACAGATAGTGGAGTTCCTTGGGGGGGAAAAATACCTATTTTGTAGCATTATCTTTTATTTTGACCAGTTCACTAATTAGTACAAGAAATGTTGGGAGGACCTCATATCCAACCATATTTTCAAAAAGCACAAAACTTTGTGTTAAAAGTATGCTTCATTAGATAATATAATTGAATAGTAAGCTATTCTATAAACAGAAATATGGGGTGATTCTAAACATATATACCACATTGCCTGACTTTAAGTGAGATTATGTGTTGAAGTGTTAGTAGTTTTGATATATTGGGTCAAAAAATGTTAATGTGATTTGTGGGCTTTTTTTACTGTGTGTGTGAGACGAAGAGAACGGAACCTAGTGCCTCTCACTTGCTAGGCAAATAGTTCTATTCCTGAGCAACACCCTTGCCCTTTTCTTCCACACAGGGCCTTAGGGAGCAGAGGTTAACCTTGAACGATGCTCTTTCTGCCTCTACTTCCCCAGTACTAGTGTTACAGGTGTGTGTTACTATGCCTAGGAATTACTTTTTGTTTTTTTTTTTTTGTTTGTTTGTTTTTATTTTTCATGACAGACAGGGTTTCTCTGTTATATAGCTGAGGCTCTTCTGGAACTCACACACTGGCCTTGAGCTCAGAGATCCACCTGCCTCTTCCTCCTGAGTACTGGGCACCATGCCCGGCTGACTTTTTTTTTTTTTTTTTCTTTTCTTCGAGACAGGGTTTCCCTGTAGTTTCTAGAGCCTGTCCTGAAACTAGCTCTTGTAGACCTGGCTGGTCTCGAACTCACAGAGATCCGCCTGCCTGTGCCTCCCGAGTGCTGGGATTAAAGGCGTGCGCTACCATCACCCGGCTCCGGCTGACTTTTTCTTTTTTAATTTTTCATCGTGACTACTTGAGGTGTTTGAGGTAACGTTTGGCTCTGCTATTTTTTGTATTTGTATTAGAGCGGAGGCGATCCCGGTCCACATCCCGGGATCGAGAAAGAAGGCGCCGAGAAAGGTCCAGGTCCCGGGAGAGGGATCGCAGAAGGAGCCGCTCAAGATCCCCACACCGAAGACGCTCCAGGTGAGTGTAGAGCAAACCAGAAGCTTGCCTACAAAGCTGCAGAGCACAAAGAGCCTGGGAGATGCCAATAACTTTGCTTTTATCACTTAGAAGGGAACTTCCAGTTTTAAGGAATGACAGAGTTAAATCACACTTTATTCTATACTCTAGGCAAATGGCTTAATTATCATTCATAAAAATGTAGTCTTTAAAAGATGTATATCTTACTTTTATTTCCTATGTATGGGTGTTTTGCCTTTGTGTATGTCTGTGTCTGGTACATCAGATCCCCTGAAACAAATTCCAGACGGTTGTGAGCTGTGGGGTAGGTGCTAGCAGCTAGCTCCTCTAGAAGTGCAGCTAGGGATCTAAACCACTGAGCCATCTCTCCAGTCCGGTCGAGTTGTCTTTAAGAGCAATGGGGGGGAGGGGGGGATAATGAATGAAAACCATTTAGCATGGTGCTTGGTAGCATAAGAAATTTGAGTATGTAATCAAGAACAGGTAACCTTAGCAGGGTGGTAGATGTGGACTCTTCAAAAATGTCAGTAGCTGTTTAGGAGGACATGTGTAATTGCTAGAAACCTAAGCCTTTTTTTCGCTTTTTTTATTAATTTGAAGGGGGTGTGGGGGTGGGCATGTGGACATTAAAGGACAATTTGGAAGTCTTTCTCCTCCTTCCGCTGCATTGGTCCTTGGAATCCTCCCAGGTTGTCAAACACTTTTACCTCCAGAACCATCTCACCAATTCCGTCACAAACTTTCTTAAAAATATTTTTAATTTGTGTGTGTAGGAGAGAGAGAGCTCACGCTCATATATACACACCTGCATGTGTTTTACATGTACCACATGCATGTCTGTTAAGTGCCCATGGAGGCTAGAGGGTGTCAGATCCCAGGAACTGCAGTTACAGGTGACTGGGACCCAACCTGAGGCCTCTGCAAAAGCAGTACTCGCCCTTAACCACTGATCCATCTCTCTGGCCCCTCTTAGAGATTTTGAAGGTAGATTTTCTGTCTGGTGGCGCATTTCTGACCTTGGTTGTACTGATAAAGCTCCTCTTTCAACCATCAGAGCCCAGGAAGTCCCGTCTGCCCTCAGAATGGACTCTGGTTTCTCTGGTCTGGCTTTGTCCAGCCTTTACCTGTTGGGCTCATGAGTAACTGTGCAAATCAACAGAATTTCCTGGTATGTGTTTAACACTTTTACTTGATAAATATTAGGTCTCCAAGGCGTCATAGATCCACATCTCCTTCCCCTTCTCGACTGAAAGAAAGAAGAGATGACGAGAAGAAAGAAACTAAAGAAATAAAGAGCAAAGAACGTCAGATTACTGGTAATGCTACTGGATAAGCAGACTTGTTTAGATAGTTTCAGTCATTAAAAGTAAATTTGGGGACTGGGTGGTGGTGGTGCACGTCTTTAATCCTAGCACTGGGCAGGCAGAGGCAGACAGATCTCTGTGAGTTTGAGGCCAACCTGGTCTACAGAGTGAACTCCAGGACAGCCAGGGCTGCACAGAGAAACCCTGTCTTAAAAAAAAAAGTGTAATTTTGTACATGTAAATATTAATCTTTTATAGGGTTCATTTTGTTTTATCTTGAAGTTTTATTTTAATTATTCATTACTGAATTTCTAGTGTGTGTTGGTTCTGTGTTAGGAAAGATATTTTTAAAAACATAAAAAATTGTATTTGGGGAAAATCTTCAAAACTTGATGGGGTCATATCTGATGTCAAAGACTCTGAGAGCACATGGTGGACATTCTGGCGTGTCAGAGTTAATAGGGAGCTTTCTTTTTTTCCTTCCTTCCTTCCTTCCTTCCTTCCTTCCTTCCTTCCTTCCTTCCTTCCTTCCTTCCTTTGTTTTTGTTTTTGTTTTTGTTTTTTTGAGACAGGGTTTTCTGTAGCTTTGGAGACTGTCCTGGAGCTCACTCCTGTAGACCAGGCTGGCCTGGAACTCATAGGGATCTGCCTGCTTCTCCCTCCCAAGTGCTAGAATTAAAGGCGTGTGCCACCACTGCTCAGCTAGCAATTTTTCTTGTTCTTGATAGATTCCCCTTTTATATGTTCTGTGCTAATGGGCTGAAATGCTGCAAATCTGTTGATACTCTTTTCACTTACATAGATGTACGTCTCTGTGTGTCCACATATGTAGTGATAAGACCTCAAAAACTTTTTTTCCCCCAGAGGAAGATTTGGAGGGTAAAACAGAGGAAGAAATAGAAATGATGAAATTAATGGGATTTGCCTCTTTTGACTCCACAAAAGTAAGTAAAAGACGGAACCGTTACGTGTTCTTGGCTGTCTGTCCTCACACCTCTCCTGGGTTTCCACATTCTTTGGCTGTCACTCATAACTTCTTCCATAGCGTCTCTTGCTGTGGAGTTTCTGAGGGGTTTGAGCACATACAGAGGCATGCTAAGCTACATTCTCTCCAGCCCAGAGGATATCAGTTTTCAGGGCAGAGAGCGGTGAGAGACAAGAAGCAGCTCTGGAGCTGTTCAAGTCTGAGGACACAAGGTGCATGGTGGGAACTTCATAGCTGCTAGTGACCGCCTGGTGCTGGGCTCTGGGGCAGACGCAGAGGGGTCCTTTGCCCTTAACCGAGTTAAATGATTAGAACCTGTAGATGTTTTAGCAAGGGATTTTTGCTCTTTTTAAGCAGGGTTTCACTGTGTAGCATGGATAGACTGGCCTTAAACTTGAAATCCTGCCTTAGTAACCTAGTTCCCAGATTAAGAAGCAAAGATTTTAGTCCACAATCACTTTTTTTTTTTTTTTTTGAGAAAAGATACCACTTAACCAGGCTGCCCTCAAACTTGTTATACAGTTGCGGAAGACCTTGAACTTCTGATTCTCTTGCATCTACATCCCAAGTGGTGAGATTTACAGACAGGCACCGCCATGCCCAGCTTATGTGTCTTTAGTCCACTCATCTGTTGATGGCCCTCTGAGCTGGTTCTGTTTCCTGGCTACTGTGAGTAGTGTAGCTGTGGACATAGATGTATTGGTATCTCTGTGATGGGAAGAACTTGGAACTCATTGCTTGGTAGTGGTTTTGTTTTTAGTGGTTTGGGAACCCTCCATACAGACTTACAGAGTACCAGTTTACACTCCCACTAGCAGTGATGAAGGGTTCCTTTTGCCTATATTCTTGTCAATATTGATTTTTGTTGCACGAGTTCTAATTGGTCTTAATAATAATAAAAACCTGGGAGCCAGATATCAGGGGAAATGCTGAAAGATCAGATAGACAAAGGAGCAAGCCACAGCCAACTCTTACCTTACTAACTCCCCAGCCAAAAAGGGGGCTGAGCTCCTGTCTCCTTCCTCTCTGCCCAGCCATATAACTTCCTGTCTGTCTGTCTGTACAGACCTCCAGACCTCTATGGTTAACTATTGGCTAGCTCTGCCCTCTGATTGTCAGGCAAGCTTTGTTAGAGCACAAAGTATCAACAGATTGTTGTTTGCTTTATTTATTTTCAATTGATTTGGGGTTTTTTCTTTGAATGTTTATGAGTGTTTTGACTGTGGGTGTGGCTTGCACTGCATGCATGCCTGGTGCCTGAAGATGCTAAAAGTACATGCCAGATCCCCTGGGACTGGAGCATAGACTGCTTGGATCTGCATGTGGGTGCTGAGGACCAAACTGGGGTCCTCTGAAGAACAGTAAGTGCTCTTATCTGCTGAGCCACCTCTCCAGTCCTTGCCATTTGGTGTTGTTTTGTTGTTGTTGTTTGTTTTATTGATTTTTATTGAGCGCTACATTTTTCTCTGCTCCTCTCCTTTCCTCTCCCATCCCCTTAAATCCTCCCCCAAGGTCCCCATGCTCCCAATTTACTCAGGAGATCTTGTCTTTTTCTACTTTCTACTTCCCATGTAGATTAGATCTATGTAAGTCTCTCTTAGAGTCCTCATTGTTGTCTAAGTTCTCTGGGATTGTGATTTGTGGTCTGGTTTTCTTGCCACTTGGTTTTTAATAATAGTTATTTTTTACTAGGGTAAGATATAGTTTTAATTTATATTTCCCTGATAATTAAACATAAATGTTTATTGGTCATTTGTGTATTTTCTTTTGGGAACTGTCTTATTCAGCTCATTAACTCATTTATTGATTTACATGTTTTTTTCTTTGTTGTTTGGTGTTGAATTGTTACAGTCCTGTGTATACTGTCGATGTGAATTCTCTGCTTCATGTGTAGCTGGCAAGGGTTCTTGTTTCTCCCCTCTGTCGGCCGTCTCTTCAGCCTGCTGATAGTTTCCTCCACCACAGAGCTTTCTTATATGTATCCCCTTCTGCCAGTGTCTTGGAGTTGTTTCCTATGCTGCTAGAGTCCTTTTCTGACTTCTCCTGTAACTGTATCTTAACATTTTCCTCTCTACACTCTTGTTCTTGTGGTGGTTTTGTAAACCCCATTTTGGAATTTAACACTATTAACATCTCAGCTTCTTGTCTTTGAATTTGCCAAATCCTCTTATCTGTATTGGTGGGCATTGTCGATTGAGACAGTCATGACCCTCCTGCTCCAGTCTCCCGAGCACTAGAATTCCGGGTACCTAGCTCAAGTCCTCTTTCTTTTATTCAGAGTATTTTATAATATGTATTTCATTATGAATATGCATCTAACAAATAACAATGCTTACAGAGTGAAGTAATCACAGTTCTTAGAGTAGTAGTGATGGAGCTTGGCTTTTGGTCTTGTTGTTTCCTGGTTCATGTTTGTAATTTCTGAATGGTTTTAAAGGTCTCATTCATGACACTGCCTTTCTGTAGTCAGAAGAGGCTTGCTTACAAAGGGAACACTAAGTAAGCATTCTGTTTGTTTGTTTGCTTGCTTTGTTTTTTTCGAGACAGGGTTTCTCAATACCTATGGAGCCTGTCCTGGAACTTGCTCTGTAGACCAGACTGGCCTCGATCTCACAGAGATCCTCCTGCCTCTGCCTGCGGAGGAGATCCACCACCACCTGCCTAAGTAAACACTCTTAGATGCTACAAAATGCAGTGTAGTATGATACAGGAGCAGCTGGGATCAGGGCTCTTCTTTGGTCTGATTTGGCTTGTGCGTGATAGGTCATTTAGGCACCAATGAGCCACTGCCCGGCCCAGCCATACATGGTTATTTTCTTTTTCTTTTATATATGTATTTTATGTAAATTGGTATGAAGGTATCAGATCTCTTGGAAATGGAATACATGGTTATTTTCTTTTTCTTTTATATATGTATTTTATGTAAATTGGTATGAAGGTATCAGATCTCTTGGAAATGGAATTACAGGCAGTTGGGCTCTGCCATGTGAGTGCTGAGAATTGAACCGAGGTCCTCTGAAAGAAAAGCCAGTGCTCTTCGCCGCTGAGCTGTCTCTCTAGCCCACATGGTTATTTTCTGATGACTCCATGTAGATGTTAATTTCGTTTATGTGCAGTTGGCTTCATGTCTGTCAGTTAAAGTCCCTGGGCTCATTCATTTTCCTTTCTATTAAGCATTTACAGTTTACTTATTTTTACTAGTGGCTAATTTTCTCTCCCAACATGTAATGCATGAGAATAGAGTTGGTAATAATGCAGCTCTCCAGAAACTTCCAAAGAATGAGTGAGCCTCTGGAGACTGAACTCAGTGAAAAGTCAGCATAATGCTCCTTTGTGAGGCTAGTCCTCCAGGTCTTGTCTGCTGCCTGCTCTTAGGAACTCAAGTGGTAACAACCCTCAGTAGTTTTCTTCCGTATCGCAGATCCTCCCTGGAAATTTCAATAGAAAATCAGTCCAGACTGGGGCTTAGGAGACTCAGTTGGCAAAGCCCTGACTGTAAGTGTAAGGCTGTGAGTTTGGACCCAGCGCCTACAAACTGCCAGGTCTGGTGGTGCACCTCTACAAGCCCACCAGTGGGACAGGGCAGACACAAATGGGAGGTGGATGCCTAGAGCTTGGTGGCCAGCCACTCCAGCTGATTCACAAGTTCCCGTGCGAGATCCTATCCCAAGTAAGATGGGAGGCTGGCGAGATGGCTTGGTGATGTGTCTGCTTGTGAACGGCATACATGCTAAAGATAAGTGTAAAAAAATTTAAGGGCCTGGCATGGTGGGTCTTTAATCCAGCACTCGGAGACAGAGGCAGGTGAATCTTTGTGAGTTAGGGACCAGCCTGGTCTACAGAGTGAGTTCCAGGACAACCAAGGCGGTTACACAGAGAAACCCTGTCTTAAAAAAACTTTTTTTTCCTGTAGTTTTTCTAGACAGAATTTCTCTGTAGCTTTGGGGCCTGTCCTGTAACTCACTCTGTAGACCAGGCTGGCCTGAAACTCACAGAGATCCGCCTGCACCTGCCTCCCTAGTGCTGGGATTAAAGGTGTGTGCTACCACTGCCTGGCGAATATGAGAACTTTTTTCTCATTTCAAAAGATTCGTTTTTTTTTTCATTTTAATTTTTATTTGCATTGGATCCCCTGGAACTAGAGTTACAGACAGCTGTGAGCTGCCATGTGGTGCTGGGTTCTTTGGAAGAGCAGCCAGTGTTCTTAACCACTGTGCCATCTCTCTGGCCCTCAAAAGAAGTTAGAATCTGCTTCTTTTTTCCAACATACCTTGTACATCACGTGAAAACTGCAAATGCTTTTCGTTTTTGTTTTTTGTGGTGCTGAGGATAGTGCATGCTAGGTAAGCACCCTACCACTAAGGACACCCAGCCCCAAATGTTTGTTTTTTAGAATACTGTATTGATTCTTAGGTGTGAACAGGGTTCATGGGATGTCCTCTAGGGCTATCTGTCCTCCATTGGGCCTTTCCCTTGAGTGGCTCTTATCATTCAAAATGTACCCACAGGATCCCCCTCTGTGATCCAGATATTTAATATGGCCTTTCTGTTTCTCTCCAGGGGAAGAAGGTAGATGGTTCTGTAAATGCCTATGCCATAAACGTGTCTCAGAAGAGGAAATACAGGTATGCATGGTCCCTGTGTCATGTCTGTGCTTGACCTCAAATCAGTTTCATATTTGGAAGAGAATTGTTACAGGATAATTGTGTATATTTAGGAAATGCTGAACTTTTCCATACTGTTTGTACATGTGTGCTTGCTTGTTTACTTGTGTGTGTGTGTGTCCCCATTTTTTGAGACATAGCTAAAGATAACCATAACCCAATCCTTGGGCCGCCCAAATGTTGGGATTACAGACCTGTGCCACCAAGACTCGCTGCTGTGAGATATTCTGCCTTTGTGTTTGGATTCGGATGGATTGAAACTTCCCTCCTATACACATGTGAGCAGGTAGCTCTGCCTGCCATTGCCCTGAGGCGGGCTCTTCAAACCAGAAGCTCATAGTTCTGATTAGACTGGGCAGTGAGCTCTCTCTGTCCTCTCATTGCTGGGGTTATAGGCACACACATCCATGCCTAGCATTTTTTATTTTACATATTTGGAAGTCAAATGCTCTTACCAACTAACCTGTCCCTTAGCCCTGCTTTTGAGCATAGGGTCTATATGTATCCCAGGTGGGGCTTGAACTTGCAACCCTTGCATCCTACCCTTGCAGTACTGATGGCTATAAACACACACCATCACACCCAGATGAAATGTTTTAAAAGGTGTTAGTTTGAATTCTTGAAGTATGTTTTTATTATATTTTAAAAATAAGATCCAAATTTTTAAAAATTACTTTTCTCTTTTATCATAGGCAGTACATGAATCGGAAAGGCGGATTCAACAGACCTCTGGATTTTATTGCATAAGACTTGAGGTGTTGGAGGATTTCCTCCCGCTCATCTGGGTCAGAGAGTATTTTATATTTTGTATTTCATACACCTCAAGACAGGATCTTGGTTCTTCCCTCTTGTAAAGTAAGATGGTCTTATTTATGACACCAGTGTGCCTGCTGTCCTCAGGGGGTAGCGCACTTGACGCGGTGTCCTGCAGTGCTCACAGCCCGTTTGTCTTGCTCCTTTGAGTCTGTATGTGCTTTCTTCCTGGATGCTTGTTAGGAGTTCTTAAGAACTGAAAGTGACTTAGATGTGAGTTTCTTCAATAAAACAGTATTTCTACCCATTTTAATTTATTTGACAAGTATCTTTATTGCTAGATTAAAGAGTCTCCCTGAACATTTTGTTTTTCCACACATAGATTCCTTTTGTTTTGAGACAAGGTCTTGCTTTGTAATCCAGGCTAGCCTTGAACCTGAGACAGTCTCCCTGCCTCTGTCTCCTTGTTGGTGGGACTGTAGATGTCACCACGCAGGTTTAGATTTAGCTGTCTGGAGTCTTGGTAGCTTAAAAACCAGAAGAAGGAAAGAATATAGCTTTGGATTTTTATATATTCTGCATTTCTTCCCAAAATATCGTTTACTATGTTCCCTCAGTAACAACGGCAAACATGCTTGCTATAAAAATACTTAGGAGAACCCAACAGAAAAGAAAAGCCGAAAACCCCCTGCAGTTCTACTGTGGAAACTTAGCTGTGAGTCTTTTCAGGCTCCCCTGGAAGCACCTTTCTTATCCCCACCCATGAACTAATATAAAATGTGCATTCAGCCCTCCTGTAACCCTTGCCTCCTTTACTCTTGATAGTTTTACGCTCATCTTGTTTAGATAATGGCATCCTGTGGCTTTTTAGTTGTATCATAGTTGATCAACCTTTTTTGATGACTTGAGATGGGTATCTAGTAGCAGGTTGCATGTCCACTTAGAGACAGCCCATAAGTGCATAAACATGAAGTTGGCTGTGTGTCTGCTTGGCAAAGCCTTCCCTGGTGGTGCATCTACAGTCCCCTCCTGTATTGCAGCCCCCGCTAATGATAGCTTCAGATTATTTCCACTCTTTGCAGTTTTAGACAGTTCTGTAATTACACTTGGGTCTCATGATGTTGTATTTCTTTGGCTGTATCTTTAATGTCCTTACTAATGTTTTGGCTAGCTTATAGAGTAAGGAGTTTTGTTGGGCATTTTCCTGGTATATATCATTCTGCTTTTTTATCCACTCTTTCCATGTCTGCCTTTTTTTGCTGGTTTCTTTCTTTCCCCAAGTAGTCCCCCCTCCGCTTTTATGTGATGCATAACTCTAGTGCCTTCTCTCCTCTCTACCTCTCAAGTCCTCCCTCCACTTTCATGTGATGCATATTCCACTGCTTTCTCTTCTCTCTACCTCTCAAGTTCTTTCTCCCTTTTCATGGCCCCCTTTATTCATTCATGGCTCCAGTCACATGTATGTAAACATGTACTTAAATTTAAATCTAGATTTCATGTATGAGAGAAAACATGCAATATTTCTGTTTGTCTAGCGTATTTCACTTAGCTTAATGATCTCCATTTCCGTTTGGTTAGATTTTGAAATCTGAGAGATGGCAGTGTTGGTTAGAACTCTTTCCTCTACAAGGCTGCTGTCACCCAGCAGCCTTTGTTGAGATCTTCTGTTTTCAAGTACCTGTGTGTTGGCATGCCAAGGCTTTGTCCCTTGACCCTCTCCCTGCACTCCATATGGCTTTAAATGTCTGCCACATGCTATGTATGTCATGTTGGACCTCCGCTAAGCTGAAGTATTGTTTGTGCCTACAGCATTAAGCACCTCAAATGTGAAGCTAAACTGAGCCCTTACTTCCCTGCAGAGTCTTCCCTAAGACTGACTCCTCTATTTTAGTTGCTGGCCATTTCATTTTCTCCTTCGTTCAGACAAATTCTGGGGTCATCCTCATGCTCTCTGTCTGATTGACTGGAAAATCCCACTCTTGCCTGGACTGCTGCAGTAGTTCCAGATGAGCCCCCTCTCTTTGCTCTTGCTGGCTTCTTTACTCCCCACCCCGCAGCCGACATCACTGCATGCCCCCCCCCCCATTTTAGTGATAGTTAGAATAACGCCCACTTTGCTGCAGTCCCAGGCTCCTGTGGAATCTGCACTCACACCATAGCTCACTGCACTTGGATCTGTGGCTGGGGTCACTACCCACTCTTCTCTGGGTGTTTTCTCTCCTAGACGTGTTCATGTTGTCAGTGTGCTCAGTGTGCAGGCACCCATCCATCTTCACGTCTCGTCTTGAAGAAACCGTGAACTCTCTTAAAACTGTCAACTCTTAATGCTGCCACAGCTCACTAGCATGTGCTGTGTCTCTACATGTGTGCCTGTTGTGGGTGTTTCACGCACAGTTCCGTCTGGTTGCTTTCACTTGGCATCATCCTCATCGTGGCATGGATTGGTGTCCCTTTGTACAGCTGACTGGTGCTCCATTCTGAGCTTATAGCATGTTTTTGCTTATAGTTCAGCAACAGCAGATGGGCATTTAGGTTGCTTTTGCTTTTGTGAACAATGACCCACGGACACTAGTACGCTTTTGTATGAACACATTTTTGTTTATTTTTTGAGAACTTCCCTGGCAGTTCTGGAACTGGAACTCACAGAAGTCTTCCTGCCTCTACCTCCCCAGTGCTAGAATTAAAGGCATGTACCACAGCACCCAGCTGCAGTGAACACATTTTTATTCTCGGTTCCCTGGACAGTCTATGTAGAAGCAAAATTACTGGGTTATATAATAAGTCGTTTAAGCTTCTCCTTTCCCCTGCAGTAGGAGGTGCTACGCCTGCTCTCCAAGCCTGCTTCCAGAGCTTAGTGCAAACTTAGGTCCTCTGTGCTTTCCCCAGCTGGTCCTTCCCTTCTGAGAAACGGGCCTTGCCTTGTCTGCCAGCACAGCCCCGGTTCCATAGAGTGCCTGCTGTATTCCTCCTCTGATCTTTGTTTTTAACTACATAATATTTATTTTTGGAAAATATTTAAGACATTAAGTTAAATAGGACTGATTCTCTTTTTTAAAGTTACCGATTTTTAAGTTGTATTTATGTGTTTGTGCCTGCTTGTCTGTATGCGCATCATGTGCATGCAGAGACCAGAAGAGGCCATCAGATCGCCTGGAACGGAGTTACAGGTGGTTGTGAGCCACGCCCAGATCCTGTGCAGTACAGCAGTTGCTCTCCACCACCGAGTCTGCTTACTCTCCAGCCCCTAATGCCCTCGTACATATAAGCCACTGTTGCCTGCCCAGTCCTGAGTGCTGGGTTACAGGTGTGCTACACCACAACCTGCTTCTTTTTCTGTCTTTTCTTTTAACAAATAACATATAGAAGTAATTTTATAATTCAATTTATGTAATTAATTTAGAAACTTGTAGAGTTTTCTGTGCCTGTGTAAATTAATCTACCTTTAGCAAGCCCTGATGCCCTCCTCTGTGTGCTGTGCAATATGTATTACATATGGGTTTATATACATGTATGTGTGTATGTATGTGTTTAGAAGTTTTGAAGATTCTAATGTCATGATGAGAGAAGCCATGGCACTGAAGTGTTCACAGTGATTGCAAAGAAGGGGTTGATATTAAAGCAATAATGTCCTATTTGGATATTTACTCCTCCAAAAATGGAATCAGTTTCTCAAAAACTTAGAAGACAAAATTTATTTCAGAGTGATTTTGTAACCTTGATTGTGAAGAATGTTTTGTTCCCACAGCCTTAGCCTCAGACAGTTGAGGGCTGTGGGCATCCAGTTCTGAGGTGCTCGCCAGAGCAGCCCTCCTTGGTCAGATGTGACAGCATGAGCTCAGCGTGGGCAGTGACCTTTCACCCAGGAACCAGAGGGGCTCAGAGACTAGACAGAGTTTGTCCCATAGCCATGCCCTATGTTTTTGTTTCTCTGTTTTAGCTACTCAGTCCTTAGTTTTATCTTGCATGCTGCAAAGCATCTGTAACAAGGAGGCTGCTTGTTAGTTCCTGGCTGCTTAGCCCCAAAATAATCACACAGAAACTGTATTATTTAAATTGTTGTTTGGTCCATTAGCTCTAGCTTCTTATTGGCTAGCTCTTACATCTTAATTTAACCCATTTCCACGAATCTGTGTATCACCACCAGGTCGTGGCCTACCAGAAGAGTTTCAGTGTGTCTGTCTCTGGTGGTGGCTCCATGGTTTCTCTCTGACTCCGCCCTTCTTTCTCCCAGCATTGTTTAGTTTTCTCTGCCTAGCGCTGTTCCCCTATAGCTCTGCTGTAGGCCCAAAGCAGTTCCTTTATTAGCCCATGCTATTCACAGCATACAGAGGGGACTCCCACATCAAAGCACCTTCCTTATGTTATCATATGCAGCTTTTTTATTAAAATTCTTGTTGTAAAACTGGGGCTCAAGCATTTTAGAACCCACATGTTTGGGAGGCAAGGCTCTGCCTATCAGTTCACATGTATGTAGTGACTGAAGCTGTGGGTTTGGGGCTTTGGAAGCTCCAGCACCCTTTGTTTTCCTCTTGCTGCTTCAGTGCCAGCAGATGGCACCAGATGCTCTGTTCTTCCTGGTGTCAAGTCCTAGTTGGTGTCATAATCCTCTTCTTCCATCACCAGGAAAGGAAGCTGCTGTGTTCCTTGGTCTTATTCTCTGATATTTATATAGTTGAGTATTTTTGTTTGGAGTTGAATTTAGACTTGTTGGCGCTTAAATTATTTGCTTTATTTGCTCTCTCTGGTTTGGGTTTCAAACCCTGACCCCCCTCTCTTTAAAAAGGAACGTGTGGCTTTTCAGCTGGAGTAATTGTAGGGGAAGAATTATGATCCTGAAATAGGACTGGGTTGAAACTAATTTTTGAGAGCAAAAGAAAAAGACTGAAAAGATGTCAAATATTCAGAGAAACTTGGGAGGAAATATAAAAGTGCAAAATCCAAGATGTTAAAATGGCCAAAACAGAGCATGTTTAGGAATATTAAATTGGTTACTTTAATAGTTGCTTTTATTACCTTAATCTTTAAATTTTAGCAGACACATACAATTTAAAAATGTTTCAAGTGGTTCTTTTCTCCATTCTTATTTCCAAGTTGTGTGTTTTCCGTGTGTGTGTCAGCATAGAGCCCTTGGATCCTTGCACAGGCCAGGCAGCATTGCTGCTGAGCTGCACCCCCATCCACCATGTGGATTGATTGTGTTTGATTGTGTTCTTTGACTGTCTGCAATTCTCTGTACCTGCTGTGGGGTGTTTTGGGTTGGTTTGGTCGGTTGGTTGGTTGGTTTTTGTTTTGTTTTTGTTTCGTACAACTCCAAATCAGAGGATTGCCAGGCCAGTTGTAGGTGGGAGGACATGGGGTTCAGAGGTCTTTCCCCAAGCTAAGGAAGAAAAGAAAAGTTACTTGTCTCGGAGCCCCTTTTCCTCATGTGCAAAATGTAGGTAAGGATGAGAACTCCTTGAGGTTGTCCCGAGGGGTGAAAACAGTGTTGGTAGGTTACCTGACAACTGTGCCCCAAGAAAGCTAACACTGCATGCTGGCAGCACTAATACGTCTTATTTAAAAATATCCTGCTCATTTCAGTTTTGGAACTTCTTACCCTGTAGCTTTATTCCTGTCTTTTAAATTGGAGATGTAGACATTGCATTTTGGGTCTCGAATGAGCTCTCATTTCAAAAATCGTGTTTGCTCAAGGGCCTGTGTTTACAGTGAGCTTTCCAGTGGGTATCGGTGGAGTACTCTGTTAGTGGGCTGGGAGAGAGGCCTGCTCGGGAGTGTTTTCTTCTGGGATTAAAGGAGCGGCCTCGGGTTCAGCCTTACTCTGTAGGCACCGGGCCACTAGGTGCAAGCATGGTCTAGGGGAGCCGGACATCCCCCCTCCCCCCGCCCACCCTTTGGGTGGGAGCTACGTGCCGCCATCTGTCGGAGGTACCCGGCTAGGCCTGAAGTTCTCCCCGGAGACAGTGGGCAACAGGTCGGTGTCCAGTGGGCGGGCCTTCGCCCGTGCCCTCCTGCCTCACAGCCAATCAGCAACCCGGAAGTGGGCCGCTGCTTGGGCAAAGTGGTGACGTCATCGTAGCCGGGAGGTTTCCGAGGGCTCAACCAATGAGCTGCAGGTGCAGCGGCATTCCCTGTACTGTGCTTGCCCAATGCCCGCAGAGCCCAAGGGGGCCCGGCTGTCGGCATGCAGCCAATGGGAAGCAGGCAGGAGCACGAGGCGGAGTTGCGAGTCCTGCGGCCAATAGGGTGCAGGGGGCGGAGTCCGGGCCTTGTCAAGCCCAGCCAACCAGCGAGAGGAGCGGGCTTCTGGGGCGGGGTCGCGGGCACTTCTCCAATCGCGGCAGTCCAGGGGCGGGCTGTGCCGAGGGCGACCCAATGAGGGGCACAGCCGCCGCGGGCCTGTCAAGGGACGGGACCGGGGGCGGGCGGCGGCGAGTCGGGATAAACACTCGGCGGCCGCGGCTGGGATCCGGGCTCCTTGCCGTCCCAGCGCTGTCCCTCCTGGCTGGCCAGCGCGGCGGCTTTTCGGCGTTCCCGGCCGGCGGCCCGCGGGCACCGAGAGGCGGCCCGCCGGGTGCAGGATGGCGACAGCCGTCGGGATGAACATTCAGCTGCTGCTGGAGGCGGCCGACTACCTGGAGCGGCGGGAGAGAGGTGCACGGCGGGCTGCGGGCCGGGCGGGCGGCCGCTGGGGTGGTTGGGGCACGGGCCGGCCGCGAGCGCCAACCCCCGGGCCCGCGCCCCAAAAGCCGAGCGCGGGGGGCGGCGAGCAGCTGGAACCTTCCACACCTGCTCCGAACCGAGGGCGTCCACGCCAGGAAAGAGCAGGCATTGTTCTCAGAATTCCGCCTGCCTGCGCCCGGCCGGTGCCCCGAACTCGGACAGACAGACGGACGCGGGGACAGGGTGTCAGATGCTCTGGGCCCATTCATTAACGGGACCCCTCGGTTTTCTAGAAGCAGAACATGGGTATGCCTCCATGTTGCCATACAGTAGCAAGGACAGAGATGCCTTCAAACGGAGGAACAAACCCAAGAAGAACAGCACCAGTAGCAGGTAACTGCTCAATGTTCCCCTTCTCTGTAGCTAACACGACTGCTGATTGTGAGTTGGCTGCTGGGATTCTAGCCCTACAGACACATCGAAGGTCCGGGAATCAGGCATAGTGCTAAATAACCCTTCTTTTTAAGTTGAGGAAACTGAGGAGAAAGTAGGAATGTCTTACATTTCATTATGACCTTTTTTTTTAAAAAAAAAAATCTACATTTCACCCTCTGAACAAAGCAAAACTCTTTGGGACTAGCAGCAGGGTCAGCACTTTTGCCTTCTTTACAAGCAACAGAGTCCCACGTTTCCTTTCCTTTCGGTCGAAACGCAACGTGTTATCAGTTGATTTTGCTGGTCATGGTGAAGATTTCATAAACGAGGTATCTGGCCTGGCACAGGTGGTAGAAATTTATATTTAACATGTAAATTCAATGCAGTAGTTTGTCTGATAACCCGGATGTGACCTCTGTTTCTGTTGGCTGAGCAGAGTGATTGAGGTTAGAGCCCACTTCTGTGAGAAGGTGCACGTACCATTTGGGTATCAGCAAGTTCCAGCCTTTTCCTGAAAGCTGTGACTGAGAGTTCACGGCCCCTGGTCCACAATAACGTTCTTCTCTGTGACTGTCCCAATATCCCCCTCCTTGCCCTTGTGTGATGGAGCACATCTCTGATCTCAGCACTCAGGAGGCAGAGGCAGGTGAATGTCTGTGAGTTGGAGGCCAGTCTGGTCTACATTGGGAATTCCAGACTAGCTACAAGAGAGACCACAGGGTTACATAGTGAGACTCTGTTTCAAAAACAAAAAACAAGAAACCCTAACTAGTTGGTAGGAGTCCATGTTACTAAGGCCGTTCAATTTAGGCCATGCCTAAAATTATTGACATTTTCATCAGCAATTTAGAATCCTAATCCCTCCCCCTCATGAATAACTTCCCACGAGCACATGGAGTACCATATAAGGTAGCTTCTGTGGCTTAATACAGACCACTAAACCCCAGGAAGTGCCCACTCACACCTTGAATTCACCCACCTTGCCCTTGGCTCACCCTGTCCATAGTCCCTAGCGTTGGAATCACAGACTGAGCCTCACACTGCGCAACGCTCCTGACTAAGGCACAGGAAGGGTGGACCTAACCCGGTGACTACCTGGCGGGTTTTCCTCACCCTCTCACCCAGCATAGCCTAGCGGTGGTAGTCAGTAGCACTGCGCGTGGGCACCGCAGCCTTCAAGGAGGATGCCCGTGCTGATCTGAGTCCAGCAGTGGCATCCGAAAGGGCTCCACGGCATTCTGTAATAGTTGCACATAGAACTCGAAGGCTCGGGTGTTGTTTGTTGTCGTTTCTGTACTAGTGTGTTTCACTTTTGCCTTTGTTATTACCACCCGAGTTGGGAGGAATTGTCCACCTTGCTAGTCTTAGACTTTGATGCCTTAACACTATTTTCCCCCTTTATAGAAAGGTTGCTGGGGGTGCTGAGGAATGGGGAGTAGAGAGGCTGTGTAGTGACTTGGTCCCGGAAGGATGATTCAAAAAGCATAGAAAGAGCTTAAAATGCTAAACGAAGCACCAGAGACCTCTTGTTGTGAGCCCACAGTCCTGCTGGAAGGTGGCTGCTGTTCCTGGGCTCTGCAGAAGCTGAAAACGTTTCTGTTAAGAGGCTTGCTTTCTGTTCTTAGAGTCAGGGCTGTCCCCGCTGTCCATGTACCTCACTGCCAGTGAATGGCTGTGATGCAGCCTATGTGGGAAGGGTTGAAGTCTGAGCAGGTGGGTTTTGTAGGCATGGTCTCCTCCGTGGGTGTTGGCACGTCCCTCACCTGAGGAGCGAGAGCGCCGTCAGAGAGGAGCTGGACACCAGCCAGAGTCAGCCTTCTGCCCGGGACCCTGCCAGGGAGATACTGCTGGTTCACAGAATGCTTTGACAGTGACATGTTCGTGTTCAGGTTGAAATGTTTTGCTCTTTGCTTGTGGAGTCTGAGGAAATATTTTGCTTTGAACAATAAAAAATGAGATTCAGTCATTATTTGAAACTTCTTGGGAACTGAAAATGCAGTTTTAAATCTGCTTTTGTCAAAAGATTAATAATAATAATAATAATAATAATAATAATAGTAGTAAGTAGTAGTAGTAGTAGTAGTAGTAGTAGTAGTGGTAACAATAGTAACAAGCATAGTGAATGTCAGTTGCTTTGGAATCATCCAAAGAACTACTAGATTAGAAAAACAGGATTTTTCTTTCCTACTGGGTTTTAAAATCATTTAGTTATTTAGAATTGAAACTGAGAGCTTTGTTTTTCTTGTTTTTGTTTGCTGTTGTTTTTAAAGAAAAACATCTTGTGGCATAAGGTATATCTCAGTGGTAGAATGCTTGTCTAGTATGTGTGAGGCACTGAGTTCAGTCCCTAGCACTGGAGGCAAAAAAAGGTAAAGACAGTCCTGTTGCCCAGGCTAGCCCAAACTCCTGGGTCTGATGTTCTTCCTGCCTCGGCTTTTAAATAGCTGGAACGTCATACACGTGCCTTCCCCTGTGGTAGAGTTTTCAGAAGTGTATGTCGGTAACATGAGGAAAACAGGCTCTGCCACTGACGTGAAAGAGGAAGTCCGGGCCTTGGTCACTGAACTATTTTATAAGGAGCGGCCGTGAGGCCGACCTAACACGAGGAGCCTTTCTGACACACTGCCCTGGGCTGAGTTATCTTTTTATTAGGGTGTGCTGTATAGGGAAGGATTGACCTTATGGCCGTTCCAGAGTCCTCACGTCCTCGATGCCTGCATGGAAAATGGCTGACACAGAACGTATCTGTGCATCATCCTATACCGTAATTAAAATCGGGGTGCTCACCAGTCGGTGGGGGTGGCTGCTGCTGATTAATGACTAACTCAGGTTCAGCAAGCCGAGCACACTTCACTTCCACCTTTTAGATGGCTGCCCCTTTAAAAGGCACCGTGTGTTCAACACTCAAGGAAATCAAGGAAAACCTGTCGTTTCTAAAACTTGAGTCAAAAATTGCAGAGTTACACTTCCTGCAGAATTTGTAGATAAAGTGTTACCTGGGGATTCAGATTTTTTTTTTTTTATGTAGATATAAATCATTTGTCTGTAGCTTTTCAAAGAATCCTGAAGTTGCTGGTGAAGAGTACCCTAGGTGCTCTTTCTCTTCCCAGTCTTCAGGGACGGGGGGGGGGGGGGGGGCGCTCCCTCTCTGTAGTTAAACAAGGAAGTCTCGACCAGCACTAGGCATCCACTGGTATCCATTAAAAAAAAAAAAAAAAAAAACCTGCCAGACTTTGAACTTAGAATTCCCAGTTAAAGGTAAGACGTCACGTGTTTGAAGCCACGTGTTTGCAGTTCAGGTCAGATTCTTGTTAACAGAGGGTCCCTGCCAACCCCTGAAAGACATAGACCAGACTGATGGAGAACCCAGGGAACCAACTGAAAACTGGTTTGGGGATCCTAGAAACAAAACTTTAAATGCCATCATTATTTTCTCATTTGTTTCTTGTCATGAGCAGAAATTAATCTTCTGGGGCCTTATAGAAGACAAGTTTGCTTTAATTACCTTCTTATTCGTGTGTGTGTGTGTGTATGTGTGTATGTGTGTGTGTGTGTGTATGTGTGTGTGTGTGTATGTGTGTGTGTGTATGTGTGTGTGTGTATGTGTGTGTGTGTGTATGTGTGTGTGTGTGTATGTGTGTGTATGTGTGTGTGTGTGTGTGTGTGTGTGTGTGTGTGTGTGTGTGTAGGTGCACATGGACCTCGGTCGGCCTGTGGAGGACAGACGATAACTTTCAGAAGTTGGTTCCCCCCCTCCACCAGGTGGAGGGACTCAGGTCACCAGGTGGTGCCTCAAGCACCTTTATCTGCTGAGCCTTTTTACCAATCCTAGAAGAGAAATTTTAATGCTGGGCTAGAAATTTCTTGCTTGAAATCAGCCCTCTGCCCCCACACAGACACACATAGCCCTGTGAGTGAACTTGGCTGCGGTGCCAATGATGTTATATATGATACTATACATGGCTGAGCATTTGCCGTGGCTGCCATGACGCTTTACCTCCCAGGCTCACAGAATTCACAACCAGAGTCAGTTCGATTCCAGAGAATTCCACATGATAGGTCCAGATTCAGTCTTTCTTGCATTTCTGTCTGGTCGCAGAGAAGCTGCATGAGGATGTAGATGAGTCGTGTTGACTCTCATGATGGTGGAACCCTGTCCATGAAGTCCAAGGCAAGGCCTAGTCCTCAAGGACAGCTATAAACACTAATCATGGGTTTCTCACCCAGCATGCCTTTCATCCGACCCTTGCCAGTCACTTTTATAGTTGCTTCCTCATTGATCCACGCTTCTTTAGTAGATTATCGGCAATTATCTTTATTCCCATTTAACAGAGGGGTTAACCAAGGACGGGATAGCAAAATTATTTCATCTACAGCACTACAGAGAGCAAAGCTGGTCTTTTTTTTTTTTATCCCAATTCCTGCTTTTACCAGACATTGTCTTCATGTTGAATTTGCAAAGCCCTGGTGTACCTCACTGTTGTGGGGCAGCAGCGGCTTCTGGAGGTTCTGCACGAGACATTTAATTTAGGAGCTGAATTGGGGAGGAATTATTTTACCAGTTAAAATTGGATTTTGTAACCAAACAGCATCATGTTTTAGTATATGCGACCCTTAGGAGGTAAGGCGGGAGATGACGCCACCGCCCTGCCTTTACAGATAGCATAAAGAAGGCTTTGTAATGTTACGCAACTCCAGGGCACACCACACTGTACAACTGTGTTTTGTAAGTGACCCTCTTCCTCCTTAGGAAGGGCTGCAAGCCTCCTAATAAGCCACTGGAATAACTTGCGCTGTTTTTCGTTAGATTTATATTTTGTGTTTATGAGTGTTTTGTGTGCATGTATGTCATGTGCATCATGTATGTAGCTGGTACCCACAGAGGTCAGAAGAGGGAATCAGATCCCCTGGAGAACTGGAGTTACAGACAGTTGAGCTGCCATGTAGGTGGTAGGAATTGAACCCAGGTCCTCCGCAAGATCACCAAGTGCTCTTAATAACTGAGCCATCTTTCCAGCCACTTGAACTGCTTTAAAGATTTTTAATTATCTGACTCCCCAGTTGACTCCTTTAGAAGAAGCTGGGGGGTACCCGCACCTACCTTCTCTCTACCAACTTTGTAGAAAAAAGTTAAAATGGAGGCTAGGGAGATAGCTGGACTGATATGCTTGCTGTAAACCATGGGACGCCTGACATTCGTGTACAAGTCGGGCTTGGGAGCAGGCATCTCCGTGGGTATGGAGACAGAACCCTGGGCTCTCCAACCACCAGTCTAGCCAAAGAGCTCCAGAGTCATTGAGAGGCCTTGTCTCAGAAAGTAAGATGGAGAACATGCCCAGACTGAAGTTAGTCTTTAACACAAGAAAGATTGCAAGGGGGGAAAAAAGACAAGAATAATTGATTTTTTGAAAGACAAAAGTAATCTTATTCTCTTGTTCCTCTTCCAGGTCAACTCACAACGAGATGGAGAAGAACAGGTGAGTGGGATCTGGATTTTGACGCAGTCATTACTCACCCCATTTTTAATCCTCCCACCCCGCTCCCAGTGGGGACCCCTGAGTTAGGAGTTCACTCAGACCCTCCAGCCAGTGCTGCGCTTGCATCACCTGGGGGATGAAGAACTGGCTGCCCTCCCCTCAACCCACCCACTCCCAGGGAATGCCTTCAGATGACTCCCACAGATAGTGAGAGGTGCCTGCGCGGGAGTGTGCTCTTAACCACATGGGCGTGAAATGCACAATGCATGTGCACACACGTGCATGCCTGCAGTTAACTTGTGAATAAGGAGTCTCGATTCAGGCAGCTGTGCATATGGAAAATAAGGAAGGAAATGCCTGGAGGTCTGGGTGCTGTTTGTTTCTGGAGGGGACCTGCCATCCTCTGCGCCTCGCCTTGCCCCAAACCCTACCTGACTCCTGGTTGCCCTTTCTTCAGTGGGGTTGCCTAGAAGTTCTCAGCTCTGTTGCATTTCAGACTCACTGGAAAAACTTCTAATTAATTTTTAAAATGTGTTAAACATGCATACACGTGATTTCTGGGCAGAAAGCAGCTGTTTATCTCTACTGGTTCTGTAAAATAGAATGTTAGTGGGAAAAGTTTTACCACACAAAGGTGAAGCGAATTGCAGTCTTTCTGTGTGTCCACCCGGCCTCCAGCTTCCCACACTCACCAAAATGTCACATCACCAGAACATTTTGTTGTTTTGTTTTGTTTTTCGAGACAAGGTTTCTCCGTGTAGCCCTGGCTATCCTGGAACTTGCTCTGTAGACCAGGCTGGCATCAACCTTATAAAAATCCACCTGCCTCTGCCTCCTGGGTGCTGGGATTAAAGGTGTACACCACCACCACTGCACCACTGTCCGGAAGTAAAGGCTTCTTTAAAAAAAAAAAAAAAAAAAAAAAAAAAAAGCATGACCGCAGACCTCTACCATACTGAGAAACAATTAATAATAATTCTTTGAGGAGCTTTAAAACAAATAATGCCATCCTTCATGTAGTGATTCAGACTTAATTGCTTTGGGCTGAGGATCTGCACTAGAATTCTTCAGAAGCTCCCCAGGTGACTTTCTCGTGGAACAGCCTCATTTGGTGGCCTGAGCATCCCTCCCCCGGCATGCAGGCTGCCCTCCCAGGTAGAAAGGTTTCTTCTCCCTGCCGTGTACACAGGCCGTCTGCTGTGATGATGGCCCTGTTTCCGGCAAACCCTCAAAAGCAACCCTGACTCTGAACGTCGGGTCAGAATTCTGTTTTAAGTTTCACCCAGGAAAAGACAGGCCAGACCCTTAGCAGGCAGGGCCTGGGAAGAAAACCAAACGGTCAGTCCTGGTCCCCTACAGGGTTTGAGGTGAATGTGATCGTGTGCGTCTGCGCCCTGCTCATTGCTCTAAGCCCAAGCCGCCTTTATGCTTTCAGGGTTCAGGCGTTAGGGGCTAGAAACTCCGAACTGTCTTCGTGTAGAAGATGGCAGCGCGGCCTCCCTGTCCCATCCTTAGAGACTCTCTTCTGTCCGCCTCAGGCCACCCTTCTTTCAGACCCTCGCGTGGCCATCTATTTGCATTATCCAGTTTCAGCCCTTTGGGCCCGGGCTCCGTGGTGGAGGGCATGTCTGGCATGCACAGCCTTGGGTTCCATCCCAGCACTGCAAAGGGAAAACAGACTGCATCCCAAGCCTTCTGGGATTTTATGCCTTTTTCCTCTATGAGAGCATTTCACAATGTCAGTGAGTGTGTGTGTGTGTATGTGTGTGAGCATGCACGCGATTATGTGTATTGGGGGTGTCTGAGTGTGTCTGTGTGTCTATGATTTGAAGTCAGCACTGGCTGCACAGACCTCAGATTGCTCTCGTGTGCCCTTCAACTTGTGCTTGTTTCAGGAGTCGCTTGTTGTCCCCTGCTTTCTGTCCCTTTTGGAATTTGGTCCTAACAAGTCTTTGCCTGGTTTAGAGTGTGTGGTCTGAACAGGAAGGAAGTAAGGCCTCCATCGCTTAATTTAGTCACACCTTGGTTACTGCAACCCAGGGGAAGAAGTTAGCGTTTTTCTGACCCTTCTCCCTCTCCGTGCACCGCCACACCCAGTTTGTGCTGTGCTGGGCTCGAACCCAGCAATCACCTACTGAGTTACACTCTCCGATCCACAGTTTTGTGTGTGTGTGTGTGTGTGTGTGTGTGTGTGTGTGTGTGTAGCTAGAAAGCTAGCACAGTGGTTGTGAGCACTGACTGCTCTTGGAGAGTACTGGGATAATATTCCTAGCACATACAGGCTGCTCACAATTGTAACTGCAGTTCCAAGGAATCTTGACATCCGTGGGTACCAAGCACACATGTAGTACATGTACACAAACATACATTAATATTATTATTATTAATTTTGGTTTTTCAAGACAGGGTTTCTATGTAGTTTTGGAGCCTGTCCAGGTCTAAGATGGGATTTTTCCCCCTTTGGTATTGGAGAGTTGGGTACGCTCGGGTTTCTGTGGCATTCAGAACAAGCCCTACCCCAGGTTGGGGCTCAACAGTTGCTCAACCTGGCATTTGTAAGAAGCAAGGAAGATGCGAGGACAGTGGCAGTGTTTGCTCCATAGGTGGAGCGTGTGCATGGAAGCGCGTCTGTCATGTAACTGTCTGGTGTACCGTTCATCCTCAGGAAACCAGTCTGCTCTGACGGCTCTTGCCCTCTGTGTAACTAACTCCGGCTTCCATCCAAGGGTTTTGTTGATTTGTTTTATAAACTTATTGATTTTAATTTATGTGCACGAGTATTTTACATGCTTCTGTGCCTATTGCATGCAGAGCTCAAAAGAGGGTGTTAGATCCTCCTGGAACTGGAGTTATGGACAGTTATGCTGGGCTGTTGTGTGGGTGCTGGGAACGGAACTGGGGTCCTCTTAGAAGAGCAACTGATACTCTTAGCCGCTGAGCTTTTCTCCAGCCTCTATAGCCATGGTTTCTTATGAAAATATTTCCTTTGCTTTTTTGAAACAGAACTTCACTACTATAGTCCAGGCAGCCTCAGATTTGCTAGTAGCCCAGGATGACCTTGAATTTGGAGGTCTTCCTACCTCAGCCTACCTGTCTTGGGATTGTGATAACCTGCTGCCAAGCCCAATTCCAAAAGTTTTTTAATCAGTCCTCCTATTCCTCCTCTCCCAAATTCTTAGGATTTCAAAAGTTGAAACTGGCTGGGTGGTGGTGGTGCACACCTTTAATCCCAGCACTCGGGAGGCAGAGGCAGGCGGATCTCTGAGAGTTTGAGGCCAGCTTGGACTACAAGAGCTAGTTCCAGGACAGGCACCAAAGCTACAGAGAAACCCTGTCTCAAAAAACCAAAAAAAAAAAAAAAAGTTGAAACTGCATAAATCCAATAAAATTAGCCTTTAAGGGTAGATGCTAAGCCAGGTGGCGGCAACACAGGCCTTTAGTCCCTGCACTCAGGAGGCAGAGACAGGTGGATCTCTTGAGTTTGAGGTCAGTTCTAGAACAGGTAGGGCTACACAGAGAAACCCTCTCTCAAAAAACCCAAAATAACAAAACAAGCAAGAAAGAGTATATGCTAAGCTACTAGATCTTTCTATCCGGGACTCGGTGTTTCTTAGTTTGCTCAGATCTCTTTTCTGTCTCTAAGCAAAGCTTTGTAACATTTCCCCATAAACATTACACTTTTTTTTTTTTTTTGCAAAAAGTGTGTAGGATTTGCATAGTTTTGGTTGCTGTCGGTTCTTGTGATTAACAGGTTGGTGATCTTCAGAACACAGGAATCCTTCCTGTCTCTCACTGCATGCCGGGTGTGGGTTCTGCTCTGTCTCTTGTCTAGGAACTGCTCTGGTGTAAGTGTCTCAGGAAACCCTGTAGTGATGGGGCTGCCAACACACCAGCCATGGTGATGGGATCGGGAGCCAGTGGCACAGCAGAGGCCTGCCCAGAAGAAAACTCTGGCTTCTCCTTCAGTAGCAGAGCCGTGTTTTCTGGGATGGTACAAGTGTGGGCTTTGCCAGAGTCAGGGTCTTCTGATCTTGTGACTAAAGATTGTGTGTGTGCTCTGTGCAGATTCGCAACCTTGGTCTGGGCTGTGATTTTTATTTGATTCTGGTGGTGCCTAGCCTGGCATGAGAGACCATGCCAGTAGTTTTTCTGGAGAATGTTCTGGTAATCGTAGGTCCATAGAACTGTTTCCTTAGGTTTCTGACTTTCCAGATGGCTGTATTCTTTATATCAGAAGGGTCAGGCATGGTGTGTGCAGGACCTGGGCGTGGTGTGCACTGGGCATGGGTGTGGTGTGCACAGGTCCTGGGTGTGGTGTGCACAGGTCCTGGGTGTGGTGGGCACTGGCCAGAGTGTGCTGTGCACAGGGCCAGGGTGTGCTGTGTCTCATGCCACTCTTGGCTTCTGCACACCCTTGACCACATTCAGATTTCATTGTAAGATATCATCATCAATTCTTGGCTGTTGGCACATGGAGTGAAGGCAGAGGCTGTTGATCCTCAGCAGGGATCAGTATACAGATGCAGGCTGTGCTGACGGTGTATCACTAGGACTTTCTTTCTGGTGCTCACCTCTGGTGCCATCAACCTTTGGAGGCTGGGGGAAGAGAGAAACCTGTGTTGTCTGCTTCTCCAACTTCCAGCCCCCTCCCAACCTGGGCTCTGAGGGTGCTCTGACCTCACTGCCAAAATTAACAGTCCCAGGGTGTGATAGAGCTAGCAGGTTCTCATTAGAATCTATTTTATATGAAAATCAAACCCTGGAGCAAGAAATACTACAAAGGCACGACTGCATAGTCCCCGGGTTAGACAGTCCTTGTCTTCCGCATGGAGATGCTGCATAGCTGTTGCTGCACATCGCTGGGTGTGTTGCTCCTTGTGTCTCTATGGAGATTTGTCAGCATGGGGATGAGGATTCTTCCAGGGCTTCAATCAGATTAGTGATCTCCACTACGCAGTTGATGAAGGCATCACTGTAGGAGAAAAAGGAAAATAGACCTTCACTTTCCCTTAAAGTGTGACTTGTAATCTTCACCTGTTTAGCTTAGTAAGACTTTGTTCTCAACACAAGACCAGCTGAGACCCCTGCTTACTTTCATGAAGGCTTTGATTCCTTAGTAAGACTTAGTTCTTGTGGCTCCGCACAGTGCAGTTTGTTTACATCCAGTGCTCCTGAAGGGATCTGTGTACATGCCCTGGTGGGAGACCAAGCCCGAAAGCCCACCTCTGCTTTCTGGATGGCAGCCACAGGCACCTTCTAATGAAAACACAAGCCCTGAGTATGGTCAAGTGCATCATGCTCCAGGGGACTCCTGTCAGCATGGGCAGGCACAGTGTGATCTCTGGGGTCCTGTGCTTGATAAGAAACAGAAGTTGGCATCTTTTTCCCCCTTGGTAGTGAGGTGGCCACCTAGAAAGTTCAGTGTGAGTGAGTGATTGGGACAGTGAGTAGGTGTGACCCAGTTAGAGAGGAGAGATTATCATGGACCACACATGGGATCTCTGAGAGGCTGTAAGTGAGGACGAGGGCAAAAGGAGCCCTTCAGATGCTTCAGATGAGAGCTGAGTTTAAATGGCTCTGAGGCAGGGGCTTGCTTTCTCCAGCACTGTCACAGCGCCCGGGAGGGAAGGAGTACACGCTGTAGTCCCCTGAGAAACTCTTCAGGGAATTAAGGGTGGAATTAAGAACCAAGCATTTGCCACATGGCAGCCACCTTGAACCTGGTTGGGTGTCCGCCCCTTTACCAGCAAGTGCTCAGCATGCTGTCGGGTTCATATTTAAAATTGGGCCCTGCAAAAGAGATGCGCTCAACACAGACACTTCTCTGTCAGAAGCTGGGGCAGTCCCTGGAGGCTGGAGCTCCCACCTGCACAGTCTCCACACCGAGGCACTGGCATGGGAGACACCACCCGCCCCGGGGGCATTTCTCTTTCGCTTAGGTATTTGGTTTTCCATCCTTCATGACTAAGGAAAGTTGGGCAAACCTACCAACACTGTGCACGTGTGAGTGTGTTTTACATTAAGACCTGGAGTCTGGTGGGGCTATTTTGGTGGTGACCTGCTCACTCTCAGGCCAGATGCTACACACTCATCCCAGGCTCTGCAGCATTCTGCCCTTCATCTGCTAAATTCAGCTCTTTTTGCTTGCGAGTTTGTTCTGCTCGCTTGATGTGGGTCCGCAATGCTCCTACTTTTAGTCCTCACTGCCTTCCAGTGATTTAACGCCCATGCAGCCCCTTCCTCCTCGGCTTTTTCCAAAATGCTGGCAATCTCACATACCTAGTCTTCTAGGCAAAGTTCAGGCTGAGTTTCCAACATGAAAAGAAAATCGTCGGGATTTTGTTTTGTAGACTTGAACTAAATTTGAGGAACGCTGGCATTTTCGCTTTGAGGGGTCATCGCCAGGAATGTGTGGATTTTTCCATTCCCTCAGATTTTCCGGTCCTTCAGCAACATTTGATAGTTTTCTTCCCATTAATTCTTCACAGACTGTTTTAACTTCTCTCCTGACTGTGGTACTTTCCTCTTGCTGAGGGAGGGTTTTAAGCTGTCCAGGTGTACGTGGCTCTCCAGCAAGGTCTTTGCATCCTCGCCTTTTGCATTTCGAAGATCTTTGCACTAAGGTTTGGAAGGAGGCTGGGTACTTCAGAACGCCAGAGCCTGCAGCCTGGAAAGTGAGCACATGCCTCCCTCCTGACCTGGATCCTGCTGCCACATGACACACAGGACCTCAGAGAGACCTCCCGCTACACTTACTAGCCTATAAACACTTTGTTGATCCTTCTACATAAGCAATGCCTGTATTTCCACAGAAGGGTGAGCTTGCTTACTAGCTATTTCAAGGACAGATGTTCATTTTCTTTGAGTGTTTTATCAGTCAGCCCCTGCCTGGACAGCACCCTGAGATTGCAGCTCCCTGCTTGTCCATATTTGCTCAGGGCAGTTACCCTTGTGTTCAAGAGCTAGGCTTGGGAGAGCAATGCCAACCGAGGCAGGGTACCACATTTCAGATCCTAGCCCCTCTAGAGAGCCACAGAGGCTCTCTAGGGTAGGCTCTGTCACCCATTCTGCAGATGAGGAAATAGAGACCTCGGAGTTAGGAAGTTCAAAGTCACATGGGGAGTAAGTGGCAAAGCAACCTCTGCTCCGCGCCACTAACTAGTGTTGGCTTGTGTCGCAATTGACTGATGCAGAATGGTAAAAGCAATAAAAATAGGGCATGGGGTACTTGACAACCGAGAGGACTGTGGTTGACCCATGGTCCATGTGGACTGCTGGTTACGGGCCACGCCTGATTGTTAGCACCGCAGCTGCAGTGCAGCTGAAAGCATGGTGTTACTGCTGCTGTAGACCCGGACCCTTGTCTGCACGTGCCAGTTACAGCCTTCCTCCTGGAGAGCCGGCTCGAGGCTGCCCACGCTCCTTACCCAGGTGCAAGGCGGCCTAGCTCTTCTAGCAACAGGCTGAAGGGACAGGAGGAGCCGGGGAAGGCACCACCTTCCCTGCCAGGACTCTTGGTGACAGAAGACCATCTAGTGGGTCAGTAAGATGACCCGGGGCACAGTGACAGGTCTGTACACTGCCAGTCTGTCTGTGTGTGACCACATCACAGGAGGACAGTATCCTGCAGTCTTTGCAATAGGTGGTGAGCGGTTCTACATAGTTAGTCTGCAGACTTTCCACTGAGAGGGAGACAGCGCAGCACGTCGTGTCACTGTCGAGTTGCCGGTGGTGTTTTCTCATAGTTAATCCTTTTCTAGATTTTTTTTTTAGGTTTTTCGAGACAGGGTTACTCTGTAGCTTTGGAGCCTGTTCCAGAACTAGTGCTTGTAGACCAGACTGGCCTTGAACTCACAGAGATCCCCCTGCCTCTGCCTCCCAAGTGCTGGGATTAAAGGCGTGCGCCACCATCATCCAGCTACATTTTTTTTAAAATTATGATTCAAGATGGGCAGTACTCCCAGCACTCGGGAGGCAGAGGCAGGAGGATCTCTGAGTTTGAGGCCAGCCTGGTCTACAGCATGAGTTCCTGGATAACCAGAGCTACACAGAGAAACCCTGTCTCGAAAAAAAGAAAAAAAAGAAAAAAATTGTGTGGGTATGTGCCGTGAGCGCAGGTGCTTGTGGAGCCTGGAGGCATCAGATCTTCCACGGATTGCGCATTGCCCGGCGTGGGCACTGAGAAGCAATCCAGGCTCTGGAAGAGTAGCAGTGCTCTTAACCACTGGCTGTCTCCAGCCCTCATGGCGCGTCTTTAGTTAATCTTCTAGTGTGCACGTAATGTTTCACTGTGGCATTTTCATACATGTGCACTGCATCTTGCTTCTGATGGCATGACCTGTGTTGGAATATTATCCCCCGGCCGTATTGTGCACACAGATTCTGCTCCTCCACCCCCAGCAAGTAGCTAATGCTATTGCCTTTGCTGCGGGTTCTTCCACAGGGCAGAGCTTCACCATTAGCACCCAGGCCTTTACATCGGGCAGTTTGCATGTGCTCCTTGAGCTCGGAGCTCAGAGGCCCTCAGTGCGCCGTGACCCAGATGGGGCGGGGGCTCCGAATGAGATCCAAGCCACATTGCCCAATGCTGCCCCCACCAGCTGGAAGCTCGCTGTCTGGCTGGCTGTGTGTGGGAATGGGCATTGCCCGGGCCAACCTCTGTGCAGATGCGATGAGCTGGACTCTGTCTCTGCGAAGTTTAAAGTCCGCCGGGACAGCTGACGCAGCCATCAGTCCTGTCGCGGGTGTCAGTGAGTCAGCCTCAGCTGGGCCTCCCAAGGATGAGTGAAGGGCTGAGAGACAGATACCAAACCACATGGAGAACCCCAGAATAAGGATTCCCTGTGGCCTAGCGGTGGCTTGGGAAGGCTTTTAAGGGGGTGGCAGACCTACATAGACACCTGGAAGTTGGCTGTTTCTCATCTTCATGGAATTTGTTCCATTCTAGAGTGAAGTCCAAACCAAGGTTTTAGTGAACTGTAAACATCTGAAGTTGTGGGGGCCCTGTGCTTCTGGTCATTCTGTGTCACAGGATCTGCCTGTGGCTGTAATCTCAACGTCAGCTGTAGTCCAGCACGCTGAGATGGAGGAGTGGTTCTCTCAGTCAGGCATGATCAGCGTGGCCTGTGATGTACTTGTCCCACATGTGGAAAAAAATATACTTAACTGTTGGAATAACAGTAGATTTGCACAGTCAAAAAAAACTCAAAACGTACCAAAAATTATTCAGTAAAAAAATCCCTCCCTTCTTCATTCTGTGCCTGCTCACCTGCCTTCTCTCTGCCCAGCCAGGGCTTCTGGTTTCTGATGAGCTTGTGCAGACTCATGTACACAGAAGCACACAAATGTCCACTCTTGCTTTCCTACCATGTGCAGACCAGGACCGTCGAGCACATTCTCAGTCTTCTTCATACTGCGTGGTCTTCCCCGGGTAGATATACTGTAACTCTCTTAACCAGTTCCCAACAGTGCTTCTTTGGGTTGCTTCCATCTTTGCTATTATTAAAAAAATTGTCTCAGTAAATAACTACAAGCATAAAACTTGTGTGCACAGCAATGATTAGATTCAATATCTTGGAAAGAGAAACCCAGGTTGAGGACTTTCCCCTGGGCATGTCATCTTCTGATTCAGGAGAAGCTGATGTGAGCAAATTTTATGGCCCACACCCCAGATTTCATTTGGAATCAGTCTAGAAGGCCTGAGTTCTGCTACTCACTGGGCTGCAGTGCAGGTTCCTGGCCTCACAGAGTACTGCTGGCACTGGCCTCTGCTGGCTCTGGCAGTCACATGCTCCCGAACCTGTGAAGGAGTCTCAAGTGCTGTGTGGTTCTGTGTTGGCAGGCGCGCTCATCTCCGCCTGTGCCTGGAGAAGTTGAAGGTGCTGGTGCCACTGGGCCCTGAGTCAAGCCGGCACACCACGCTGAGTTTGCTGACAAAAGCCAAATTGCACATAAAGGTACGTGCCCTGGCCTTCAGCTGCATCTCTGGGCTCCTCCTACCTCGCCTCCCTCCCCGACATCCAAAACCCAGTTAAAGGGCCCAATCAGAAATTCAGTGGCCTTGAGCAACTGATATCCCCACCGTCACCAAGACCTCAGTGTTGCCCAGCCTGACATGTGCCCTTAGCACCCACCACTGTCTCCCACATGCTCTGTGCCCTAAACACATCTGCTGCTGCCTGGAAAGCAAATGGGCTGTAGCTCAGCTACACATGTTATTCCGAGTGCCTCGGGGACTCTGGAGGAGCTCTCACTAGGTCTCTCCTGTTCTGGAACCAGGGCCAGCATGCCTGGCATTCCCTCTGCAGTAGCTTGTCCCCTCTTCTCCATGGCTAGCCTCTTCTCATGCTGCAGATCTCCGCACGGGCTCCCAGGGCTCAAAGCCTTTGCTGAGCCTTTCCTGTCATGGGGCCCCTGTGCACATTTGCCAGTGTCCTGTGTGGTGGCTGACTGTCCCCAGAACTGTGCTGGAGCGCCACGAGGGAACCAGGCCTTTGTATGTCCGAGCATCCTGAGCACCTCACAATGTCTGTCTGTGCTGGCTCCCTGCGCACTATTGAGCCAGCATCGCCATTCAGCCATGGCTTGGTTAGACAAATACTGGCGTATTAACGGTTAGCAGTCTGCATACAGGACATCTCTGGGAGAGAGCCTCAGTTGGAAGCAAAACAGCTACAATTAAACACTCATTAATTATCTGCAGAATATGAGGAACTGGGGGCAGATTTGTAAGAATAAGTCACTGTGGAAGCTTCCAGACGCTTCTGTTAGGTAGTTCGGAGTCAGGACTTTAAAAAGGCTCTGATTTCCTGCTAGCAACAGAATTTAATTGGGGTTTGGTGTGACATAAGAACTTGCTTTGTAACTGGGACTGTGCTGGGATAAACGTCTTTTTAAATAGAAGTGTTTTTTGTAGCTCACCTGTCACATGGCTTTCCAGTGCTTGAGATGTTCAGAGGGTTGTTGCAAATACGGGGACCTGGTCAGGGGTCTAGTATTCTGGGTTACCAACGTTAAGGGGTGTAAGATTCAAATTGTTGGGTTTTCCCTACATCTCTGTGACAGGCCAGCCCCACAGTGCATGCTGAAGTTAGACAAAGCCCACAGTAACTGGCAAGTCAACTCCCAGGCAAGAAAAGAAGCTTGACAGACAACACACATTTCCCTGCTGGCAGGGGTACAGGTTCTTTGCTGGCATACAACACACCCCATAGACTCCAGCAACCACCCTTTGCCTTGCAGAAACTTGAAGATTGTGACAGAAAAGCTGTCCACCAAATAGACCAGCTTCAGCGGGAGCAGCGGCACCTGAAGAGGCGGCTGGAGAAACTGGGTGCTGAGAGGACCCGGATGGACAGCGTGGGCTCTGTGGTGTCCTCAGAACGCTCTGACTCAGACAGGGGTGAGCCACACCTGCCAAGGGGGGCTTCAGGCAACAGAGCCAACTCTAAGAGCAGATAAGACAAGGCTCATAGGGGCTGTCAAGGTGACTCAGAAGGTAAAGGTACCTGCCATTAAGCCTGAGTTTGAACCCTTTTGGACTAATGGTGGAAGGAGAGAACCAATCCCCAAAAGTCATCTCTTACCTCTGCTTGTGCACACATGCACACACTAAATAAAAATGCAATAAAACTATAAAAGAGAGGGGGCTCAGGCCTTTGGGGGTTGAGGAGCAGGACTGGTGTAGCCCCCTCTGCAAAGAGTTAGATTGTAGGGAACTGGAGAGATGGCTCAGCAGTTAAGAACACTGCTCTTCCAGAGGCTCGAGGTTCAGTTCCTAGCATCCACATGGCAGCTTACAACTGTCTGCAACTCCAGTTCCAAGGGATCCAACACTCTCAGACAGACATGCAGACGAGACACCAATACACATAAAATAAAAATATCTTAAAAATAGAATAAATTTTTAAAAAGAGTTAGATAGTAGCAGCCAAGAAGAGGTATAGGAAACTCTGAGATGTCCTGAGGGCTCTGTAGCAGGCCCTCACCCTTGTGTCTCCTTTCCTGTAGAAGAGCTGGACGTGGACGTGGACGTGGATGTGGACGTGGACGTGGATGTGGAGAGCACAGACTACCTCACTGGGGACCTGGGCTGGAGCAGCAGCGTGAGTGACTCGGACGAGCGAAGCAGCATGCAGAGCCTGGGCAGTGACGAGGGCTACTCCAGTGCCAGCGTCAAGAGAGCCAAGCTCCCGGCTGGGCACAAGGCAGCTCTCGGGCTCTAGGGGAGGGCCCAAGGGTCCTCTCATCTGATCACATAGTGTACCAGACCTGCCCAGACGCCCTTGCACGCCAACCTCACGTACCACCTTGACCAAAATCAGCTCTGTCCATTTTGCAGAAAGCTCGTAGGGTTGTGGTTCTAAGAGTGCGGTCAGTAGCTTCTCTGTCCATCCACGTCAACGCTAAGAGACCGTACATTCCAGTCAATTTGAAGCACCCAAGAATCCTTAGCCCTAAGCAAGTTTCACCTCTCAGCAGCCCCTGTGCACCGTCCTCCTGCAGCTGGCCAGGCTGTCTTAGTTTTCTGGCTTATGATGGTCCTCGCCCAGGAGAGAAGTTCACGCTTTGTCTGGCACGTAGGAAACCGAAGCAAACTTCTCAAAGGGAACTCAATCTCAGAAACCCCAAAGGAAGCTTTGAAAGCAAAACTGCAGAGCACTGAGAAGCCAGGAATACCTCCAGCAAGCCCTGTTGCGGCCCTGCCACCGTGCCACCGTGTCCCCACTGAAGAGCGGGCACTCGGCAGCTCAGGAGAACAGTGTGCCCCCTGAGTGTTGTTCTGGGGACCTGTCTGTGTGCCGCGTCTCAAGGCACCCCCACGCCCCAAGTTTGTTGATGCTACTTGTCTCTGGAACATTGTCCTACCTCAGAGATAGATGAGATCTCCATTGCCCACGTAACGAAAGTGATTATGCTTCTTTGCCCCACGGCCCCACTCCCACCTGTTTTCCTGTCGGACTCCCAGCAATAACTGAGTTTTGGCACTGGCTGAGCTAGTAGCCACTGTCTCTGAGAGAGAGAGGCCACATTTCTTCTTTGTGGCAAGTAAACAGGAGGGTTCCCATGTCACCAAAACCTCCTGCTGAGTTATTTTTGGACACATCTGGAAGCTTCCTTCTGGAGACTTCTGGGTCAATGGCTGAAAAGGATGATGTTTTCTTCCCTTGTGGCATTTTTATTTAAGCTAAACCAGAGCACATGTGTATGTACATAAGACACACAAACCTATAAATACTATTTATTCATTTTATATAAACTAATGGAATGGAATGGAATATAAATTCTTATGACTGCTTTTATAGATGTTCTAGAAACTTTGTATGTAGCTGTCTACAAAATTAGTTCATTCCCCCTGACTATTTTTGCATTTGTATTTTGAGGTCTGGGTGTTTTCAGCCTCTGGTGAATCTTTTTATCATTGAGTCTGAACCATTTGTAAAATCTGTGGCCTGCTCGGAGCCGAGCCCATGTCATGGAGTAATGGAACATTCCTGAGATCCACAGGTGCCACCTAAACCTCCATGGCTAACTCAGCAGCAGGCGGCTACCCAGTCCCGCACCTGTCCTCAGATCCAAACAGACTCTGGGGTCCTTGGAAGGCTTTCTTAATGATCCCCAAGTCCTGTTTTTGCTCTCCCCGACTCCCTCCCCTTGTTGGAGTGTTTCCCAAATACCAGCTGAAAATTAGCACAGAAAACACAGCCTGGATCCATTGGCATTTGTAAAGCTCCTTCCAGAGTCTGAGTAGGTGAAGGTGTCTGGCCAGGTCTGTCCTTTGTCTAGAAGACACAGCTGTGCCTTGAGGCACCCCCTCAGTCCCCACCCACTAGACCCTGAGGGCCCCCACGTCCGCTCACTGCATCCAAGCTGGCAGAAAGCCAAGACCGCGGGAGAAGTTTGTGGGCTGCACAGGGTGGCCAGGGGACAAAACTTGTGCACACGTTCATTTCACTCAGAAGGTGTCTGAGAGGCACCATTATTTTCTGTGTTTCAATTGTTTCGCCTTTGAGTTAAACTGCTTTTCTTTTTTCTTTTTTTTTTTTTTTTTTTTTTTTTTTTGGTCTTTTGGTTGAAATATGACGTGTACTGTCCTAACATAAAGCAGTAATTATTTGACCTCTGCCCTGTTTGTCTGGTCCTTGCACATATGTGTTGTAGATCTCTAGATCTCTGTATTTTAAAGTACTTGTGACAGACTGACTGCCAAGGTCAGGCCTGGCTTTGGAGCTTTGAGGTAGACTGAATCAGAGTGGCAGGCAGGTTTTTCTCTGACCAAAACTGAAGCTTTGGGGGCCGGCAGGCTTAGCCCAGGGCAGCTAATTCCCACCCCAGTCTCTCCTTCACTATCACCAGCACGGCTGCCGAGAGCTAGTCTGGAGGACGGCTTTTGTTCCGTAAGCAAAAGGAGAAACCTTTCTGTTAAGATTGGTGGTGCAGGGGGCAAAGGTGTGAACCCCAGCTGTTAAGACTTTGACATCATACATGAACAGAAATGTGTCATGAAGGCATGTGCTTATTTTTATGTGAAAGTTCCTTTTGAAACTAAAATCTAAGCTGCACTCACCGACACGGTCACAATGCAAGTGGGAAAACTTTGGACTCACCGTCGACTTACTTCCATGACACAAGGAAACATTTGCATCACCCTGGAAAACACCGGACTGGCTTTGGGTGCATGCCTAGCACCCAGCACGTTTTGATTTGGGTTTTCTTTCGCTGACCAGGTATCTTGAATTCGGTAGCAGCTGGCAGCTGCCTCTGTCCTTGGAGACCTGCCACTACCTTAGCAAGGCTATGGGGTCTCAGCAGGACCTGGTTGCTCCCCCTTGACCCAAGGCTGGAATATGACTCCAGCAGCTACGAGTGAGTTGAGCAGGCCCAACGCTGCAGTGGCTGCTGCAATAGTTTTATTGTTTGGTTTTAAAGTAGTGGTTTTTCATCTCCCTGCTGCTGTGTTCAGCAGAAGCCAAGGTTCCCCTGGGTTTCCTGTGGCCTTTCTCCCCATCTTTGATGTGGCCAAGGGCATTTGGGGTCTGAGAACACAGAAGATGGCATATGATACTCAAAACCTTCTAGCAATATCTTGGGGACTTGACGATGAGTTTTGTGGACTTTTCCCCTCTTGCCTTCTTCCCTGTCCCTTCAAGAGAGAACTTATTTTTTGAAGAGCGTATATAGACACATTGAGGTTTTATACCATGCTGTGTTGGCAGGAATACCACTTTTATTGTGCTTTGTAACCTATCACCGAAATCATGTTTTCTGTTTCTTTACTGAGGTAGCTACATCGTTTTGTCTTCCTACTTTACCCTCCCTGTGTGTTTTCTATTGTTTCCAGTAGCTGCCACTCCTGGCTTAGTGCTTTCTGGGAGAAGACAGTCCCGCACCTTTGACTGTGTGCTGGCTTCTCTTGTTCGGTGTGCCCAGAGCGGTCTGCAGCATGTTTTGTTTTCAGAGATCCTGGGTTGAGGTGGTGTGAAATGTGATTCATCAATACTTCTGATAATTTTCTTTTACTGTGGTCTTCTGAAAGAAGAACCGATCGATCGGCACCATTACATTCGGATCGTGGATGGCCAAGGAAACTGAGTGTGTATGCTGTCTCAAAATCACACAGTGAGAATTAGGAAGGCGCTCTGTCCTAAGCTGTGTCTGGATTTCTTACTTTGAGTTCTTACTCTGTCTGGGAGGGGCAGTGGGTCAAGCGGGCATCCTTCATTTTAGCTTTGATCTAAAAACCAAGCTTGCCTCTACCACTGTCCCCCGACTTGGCGCTCCTGGTATGTGGCTGCATGGTCTGGGGGGACCACCACGGGAGAGTGTAGGTGAAGAGTGGGAAATGTGTTTCCAGATGCTTCCTTCTGTAAATATGGTGCCAGTGTAAACCTGTGTCGAGGCTGTGGAGAAAGGTGCTTTTGGGGGGTGGGGGGCTGCAGTCAGCACTTGTGTCTTTAGAACCCATCATGATTTAGAGACTCCTTGCTGTGTGTAAACTTAATGTGTCCGTCCATTAACAAATAAATTATTTCATTATTAAAGAAACATTGGTCTTCCCGTGTCCCACCTCTCAAGCTCCATGAGGAGAGGTGTATTGAACAAATTTCCTGTTTTGTTGAAGGAATGGCGGGCTGCGTTTCTGCCACCCGGCTCCTGGCTGCCTGGCTAGCTTATGCCCCGAAATAACAACACACAAACTGTATTCATTTAAACACTGCCTGGCCCATTAGTTTCAGCCTCTTATTGGCTAATTCTCACATCTTCCTTTAACCCATATTTAGTAATCTGTGTAGCACCATGAGGTGGTGGCTTACCAGGAAAGATCCTAACCTGCGTCTGTCTCGAAGAGGAGAGTCATGGCGACTGCCTCATGGCGGTTGCCCCACTGCCTTCTACCCAGCATTCTGTTCTATCTACTCTGCCTACCTATGTTCTGACCTATCAGGCCAAGCAGTTTTCTTTATTAATTAACCAATGATCAACAGATAGAAGACCCTCCTCCATCTCTGTTTCTTTTCATTTTACGGCAAGTCTACTCTGGGCTTCTTTAATGATGACCTTGAAAGTACGGCCATTCAGTTGGGTGTTCGGCTTCTTCCAGTTTTTCTGTTTTTCTGCATCTCTCTCCCTCCCCCTACTCCTTCCCTACCTCCCCTCCCCTCTCCTCTCCCTCCTCTGTTGTTTTGAGATGGAGTCTCATATATATCCCAAGCTGCCCTTAGATTTGCTAAGCAGTTAAGAGCAGAGCTGGGGTGATGGTCAGGAGCACTGGCGCTCCTCCAGAGGACTCAGGTGTAGCTCCCAGCATCCAGCGTGGCGGCTCAACAACCGTCTGTAACTCCAGCCTCAGAGCATCCAGTATCTATTTTTTCTGGTCACAGTGGACACAGGCATGTGTGTGATATACAGACATATATGCAGACAAAACACCCATACATATTCAAATAATTAATTTGAAAAAGAAAAAGAAGAATGGCCTTGGATTCCTGATCCTCCTGCCTCAACCTCCTAGGTGCTGGAGTGACAGGCAGACACCCCCACACCCAGTTCAGTGAGTCGATTAGATTCCATCGTACTTTTGGTGCTTGGCACCCATGTCCCCGCCCACCTGGCATTCCTTGCCATACTCTTTGTTAGCATCTGGTGAGCCAGGAACTCTGCTGGGCCACACAGCCAAGAATAGGAAAGCACCTGGGTCATGAGAGCCAGCTTGGAGGGAGTGGGTGCCTGCTGAGGCAGGAGACTGACTGGGAAAAAACCTGGGCTGGATGCAGTGGAGGACCACGGGAAGAACCTCCGCAGGAGAATGACAGCATCTGGTTTACAGCATCATCTTTTTTAAAAAGAAAAAAGCACATTTCTTGCCAGATGTGGTAGCACACACCTTTGATCCCAGCGCTTGGGAAGCAGGAGGATCTCTGAGAGTTCTAGGCCAGCCTGGTCTACATAGTTCCAGGACAGCGGAACTTCATAGCGAGAACTTGTTTCAAATAAGCAGAAAAATTCCTTTATTTGTTGTGTGTGTGTCTGTGTGCACACGCATGCCACAGCATGCACACGAAGGTTGGAGGACCTTCAGGAGTTGTCTGTCCTTCCATCATGGGGGCCTTGGGATTCAAACTCAGGTCATCAGATTTGGCAGCAAGCAACTTGATCTGCTAAACTGTCTCTGCGACCCTGCAGACAGAAAGTGTTTTGTAAGGGTGACACCTTTGGTAATTTACCTTTGTCACATAAACACCACAGACCTGGGCCAGGTTCCATCACAAGCTGAAGGCACACTAGTGAGCGGTCACCTGAGGCCCTCAGGCCACGCTCTTCCCGAGCCTGACCCAGAGCTGCTCTAGCAGTGCCCTTGCTCACCAGGCTGCCCTGTTCACGGTTAGGAGTAAAGAAAATGAGGTCTTTTCTCCCTGTCTCCCTTTCCTTCCCTTCTCCTGTAACCCTAGGGGTGCAACTCAGTCCACATAGACTAGGCAGGCATTCCGTCTGCAAGGTGTATCTCCAGCTCTTTTTTTTTTCAAACAGGCTTCACTCTGTGTGAGGTTGTGGCTCAGGTTGGCCAAAGCTCCCAAGCCACTGAGATTGAGATTGACAGGTGTTCAACACCATACCAAGTTTGACCTTTAACTTCTTATTCTTAAAAACTACCCAAAAATCTAAAAAGCTCTTCAGGGTTTCTTAAAAGAACCTGAAATAAGGGAGTTTCCTGGTATTTTTCCTTTGGAAAAATTGGCCAAGGACGTGAGTTCTTTCACAAGTAGGACAACTTGACCTGTCCCTCTAGGAGAGATCAAAACCAGCACCCACTCTGTGACAAGCAGCGCCCATAAGAGTGGGGTTCCTCAGGGTCAGGCTTACTGAAAACCCAGGAAAAGAAGCTCAGAGCTGGAGGTAACTGTGGAGCCAGGGTCACCCACCACAGCCATGTCCCATCAGGATGCAGGCTACCCACCACAGCCACGTCCCGCCAGGACACAGACTACCCACCACAGCCACGTCCCGCCAGGACACAGGCTACCCAGGGTCACCCAGCACAGCCGCGTCCCGCCAGGTCATTGGCTACTTGCAGCTTCCCAACTTGTTTTGTTCGCCCAGCCTTGCACCAGTGTGTGCCATTCTGCGAGGGCGCTCATACCAGTCAAGCACTCAGAACCCATGCAGGGATAGAGCTGCTGCTCCCATTGAAAGACAGGAAGAGCCTCTTGTCACCAAGTCCCCCAGCAGAGCATCTACCTCTGCAGCCACTGAACAAGGAAAACCATTTTCCGCCTCAGGTTCCTGTGAACAAATCAGAACTCCCCCGGAGCTGGCGTCACCCTCCATCGGGAGCTTGATCTGCCCTGTCTAGACCCCACAAGGGCTGCTGGCACCAGGACCAGCTTTGCACTCAGCTCCCGCAGGCCTGAGAATCCCCAATGTTTTGCCCTCACTGTGCCTCCATGAGGAAGCCTCTGGAAGGCTGTCCCTCGGCTCCATTGTTTTCTCAGAATGAACAGGCGTCAACCCACACTACCCACCCAGGATTCTCTGCACCATGGGGCATCACTGGGGAAACTGAGGCACACTTAGGACTGCCCAAAGGGTCTGAAAGGCTGGAGCCAGCACACAATCAAGGCCTTGCCAGAGCTGTGGGTGAAGATGGATGATAGGTGTGTGACCTGCCCTTGAGCAGAGGGGAGGTGACAATCCAGACTCTGAGCTGTCCAATGGAGGGTGACACCCGGAAGGCATGCTGCTACCCGAGGCTGGACAGTACAGGGAGGTCACCCAGCCATACACTGGTACAAAGGGGGATGGGAATCTGGGAATCCAACGTGTGCTTACTAGAAAGCCCCTGTGGGTAAAGGCAGAACAGTGGGGAAACTGTCACCTCACCCCATGATTGTCCCATCTGGGTGGCGCACTGGGGTGAGCCAGTCAGACCACGTGGGCAATACAATCAGGCAGGCCAGGTCAGAGAGCGACCCTCAGGGCCCACCACCCCCTCAGACACAAGAGAGCCAGGTCTGTAATGGCAGTCATGTGCACAGACTTCCAGGCCCCAAACCACCTCTGCCTTCACCCCCTGCGGATCTGGGCAGTGACTGCTGGCCCCATCTGTAATGTGGGGGTAATAAAAGGGCCCCTCTCAGACATCCGGGTTATGTAAGCTGAAGAAGCCAGGGCCTCATCCTGGCGCCGGACAGACGGACAGCCCATGCAGGTGAGCCAATAAGACCTCAGCCAGAAGAGCCGAGGGCAGTCACACTTGCCACTTCAGGTTTGGGGGTGCTTCTTTTCATTTGAGGTGTTAGAGAGTTTAGCCTTGAGCCTCATGCACGCTAAGCGAACACTCTACCACAAAGCCACCCCTCATCCGCTTGAGTTTCCAGAAATACACAATGCCAAGCCTCTGTGAGAAAGATTGGAAGGGAAATTACATGGCGTGCGTGGAAGGGGTGTTCGTTCAAATCCGCCGTTCTGACTCTGCTGTTTAGATGACCCCCAGCGGGTCAGGCAAGCGGTTGAACTGAAGGGGAGTGGCAGAGAGAGGGACTTGGGGAGGGGGTTGGACCACTGGCTGTGGTGGGGAGCAGTGTCAGGTGGGTCCTCACCTCTGAGATGGTCAGGGGAGGCACGGGAGTCTCCCTCCCCTGGAAGCCAGCCAGTGTAGACCACAGGCGGTAGGTGGAAGAGTGGGGTGGGGAGAAAGGCTTTTTTAAGCCCACTCGGGTGGTGCCTTTGTTGGAAGAGGGCAATGCCACACCAGTGGGATCTTGTCTCACCCTGTCTCAGGAAATGCCTGCTCAGGTAGGCTGAGTCTCCAGATGGACTCTCTCTCCGAAGCTTCCTTCCTCAGGTGTGAACATGGTACAACTACAGGGGCCCAATATGCTGGCGGGATTGCCGGACCTTGCCCAGTCAAGGCCAAAGGGAACAGAGAATGGAACAACATGGGTTCTAGGGGAAGCAACAGAGGAGCCAGGAACCTGAGGAGCCAGGCAGGGCCTGAAGAAGGAGGGAGGGCGCTTTCTCACTCCCTCATTCAGGTCCCTCAGGATTAGGACAGAAGTCAAGTACGAATGCTGCGGCCTCCCCTGAAGAGCAGGCCTGTGTTTACCTCAGAGAACTTTGAACTTTCTCCTTTTGGTTTGGCTGCCAGGAAGCTGGGGGCCAGAGTCACACCCCACTTTAGGAACTGAGTCACTGTGATGTGAATATCGGTATCCTAAGTTTCTCTTCCCTGTTCTTTTCTTCTATCTTAATTTTAATTTTTCATATTTTAATATATGCATTTTAAATTATTTTTATTTATTTACATTTTGGAGACAAGAATCTCACTATATAGTCCTGTAACTCCTCTGTAGACCAGGCTGGCCTCAAACTCACAGAGATCTGGCTGCCTCTGCCTCCTGGAGTATCGGATTATAAAGCTTGCACCTCCACATCTGGTACAGTGTTTGTAATTCTGAAGTTGTTTTTAGATAAACCTTGTGGAGAGCAGGGGTCAGGCTATCATGAAGGATCGCTGTGAAGGAGAGCTGTGGGCTCTTTCCTCTACAAGGGGAGGGATGTGAGCTGACCACATGGTCCAGCCAGCGTCACATGGGCCCTGGGCATGAGTGTGGCCTTTTGTTTTGTTTCAATTGTGGAAGGAGAGATGATACTGTCTGTCCAGCAGTAGGCCTGAGGAACTGGGGGAGGAGGCAGGGGGCGGTCCCAGAGGCCAGGGGTGTGGCCAACCTGACCAGGGGCAAAGTCATTCCTTAGAAGCAAGAAGGAAAAGACCCATTATCCCACCTGAGCTGCATGACTCCTCCCCCGCCACACACACACACACATACACACACACACACACACACACACACACGGACTAGTGCTTGTAAGTGGCCCACTGTTTCCGCCGCTAAACTTGGCTCTGCTGTACACAGTTAGAAAATCCCTTACAAGGCAGGTGTGCTGACATTACACCTGTAATCCCAGCATTTATAGGAGGTGGAGGCTGGAGGGTCAGGAGTTCAAGGCCAGCCTCAGCTACACGTGAGTTTAAAGTAGGCTTGAGCTGCACCCTCTAAAAATGGGGCGGGAAATGTCATCATTTATTCATATCCACCTGTGAAGCAGGACCTTCAGTAAAGCAGCCAGGGCCACAAAACTGGGGTCCTGCTCAGTCTGCCTGGGTCAGTATCACCTTGGGAATGTGGTAGAGTTCCCATATCAATGACCCCCACAATGGCCCTGTTGTACCTCCAAACCCCAATATGCACCAGGGGCCAAAAGTTTTATTCTTTTCTTAGTGTATGTATGCACACACCTGCCCTTGTGGAGCCAGAAGATCGAGTGTCTTCCTCTGCTGTCCATCTAATTGTGGGGCATGAGGATGGGTGGGGTGGGAGTAGAGATGGGGCATGAGTTTGCATGTGTGTATACAGCTGTGCATGCCTGTGTGTGTACGCATGTTGTGTATAACAGCTGTGCGTGCCTGTGTAGGTACGCATTGGTGTATATCAGATTGTGCGTGCCTGTGGTATGTACATTGCACTTGCGAGGCCAGAGGTACATTTCTGGTGTCTCCCTGACAGTTCCCATCTCAGCTGAACCTGGGGCTGACTCGCCCTTTGGCCAGACTTGGTTGCCAGCAACCCTGGGAAACCACCTCACTAGCGCTGGGATTGTTTAACACTGTGCCTGGCTTACGTGGGTCCTGGGGATCTGAAGTAGGTCCAAACGCTTGCGTGGCAAGCACTTGATCAGCTGAACTATCTCCTGGTCCCTACAAAGTTCTGACCATCCACAGTGAGGAGTCTCAGACAAGACCAGAGGAGGCCCAAGAGAGAGAGAGATTGGTGCTGCATCCTGCTCATTCTGAGCCCATTGCCAAAGGACAGCAGGGTGGAGCAGGTGCTCTAGAAAGAAGCTGGAGTGAGGGGGACTGCCATGAGCCCGCCCCAGGCCACCTGTCACTGCTGAAGACCAACTGGTTTCACTACGATCTTCTCGCTGCCCTCCTTGCCCTTGTCTGGACTTATCTGCTCTCTGATCCTTCAGTCCAGGCCTCGGCTCTCACTGTCCAAATTTCTAACCTCCCAGAGAATGCCATCCACTTGGCAGACAGAGCAGCCAGTGTCTTCGGGGGCGATCCCAACCATGCCTCACCTTGACCCTCCTGTCCCTATCCCTCCCCTTTCCGGAAATTTCCAGTGTGCCAAACCACAGGACCTTTGCACAGCTGCCTCCTCTAGTCCCTCACTTTATTTGGGTGCCAATACAAATGTCAACTCACGGTCTTCCTGACCTACCCATCACTTTCTAGCCCCGTCCCCGTCTCTGAGTCACCCTGCTTTCTCTTATCTTCACATGGCAGCTTGTGTTTTTCTAAAGTGGGTGTCCCGGCAAGGCTCTGCTCACAGAAGGAATGCCTCCTGAGGTCTGAACCGGCACCCAAAGAAAAGCCTGCTGCACAGGCGGTGCTCGACAACACCCAGCCTTGGAAAGAGACAGGCCAGGCTCCACGATCACATGGCCCAGCGGGGACAAGGAGAGTGGGACTTTTATTAAAAATTAAGGGCTGGCCTGGTGTGGTGATTCACACCTGAGATCCCAGGAGGCAGGAGGGCGGACCATAAGTTTGAGGACAGCTTGGGGTTAAAAACAAACAAAAAAATTAAAGACGAATATTTCTTGGGATGCCATGTGCATACATAAAGGAAGACATGGTTTTGCTGAAACACCCCCCAAGCAAGAATCCTGACACTGCTGGTCCTGAGGGTCCAGTGTCCTTTGCACAATGGCTGAAGGACTCGCAGGCCTGCCGGGGAGGGGCTGTCCTTTCTTGCCTTACTGTTTTGCCTGCCGAGCATGCAGCTCTATGCACTGTGGTTTAATTTTGCATAATTCATTTGGAAAATTGTGTAAGTGGAGTCACTGTATACATTTTGGGTCTAGCTTCTTTCACTTAGCACGTGAGATTTGCCTGTGTCGCGGGCAGAGCAATCGGAACCGTGTAAGTGTCCCCAGCTAGGCTGCCTGAGTATGCTGTGATCCTATCACCAAAGCAGAAGAAACAGGAGTTAAGGCTAGCCTGGTCTCTAGAGCAAGTTCCAGGGCAGCCAGGGTTACATAGTGAGACCCTGTCTAAAAAGAGAGAGGGCAGACAGATCAGTGGACAGACAGACATACAGTGTCCATACAGAGAAGAAAGGAAAAAATCTGCCATGTTTGAACTATAGGGGCTTCAAGGATACTTGGCCCTTCATAGAAGTATTTATTTACTTTGTATTTTGAGATGGGGGTCTCACTCTGGAGCTTAGGCTAGCCACAGAGCCACAGCTATCTATCCTCCTGCCTCAGTCTCCCAGGGCTAGGGATCTTTTTTCTTTTTTTGACTAGCTCAGTTTTTTTTTTTCTAGTTTTTCTGTGATGAACACTTAGCTTCTGCCACTGAAAACAAACAAGATCCACTAAGAGGAGTTTAAACCTCAGGAGAATTAACACAGAAGAATAAGCACTAATTAAAGGGAAGGATTTGGAATTTGGGGAAATACTAAGGATTTTCCCCCATGGGTTTATTTTAAAGCCAATTATATCTTTTCTACTTGTTTGGTAAATTTTTATTTTTTCTATTTCCATAAATTGATTAAAAACTAATGTTTCCAGCCAGGGCTAACACGTTTCTGAGATTTATTCACCAAGGCTGACTTGCTTGTTTGGCTTTCAACCTCGTCTTCACCCACTTTGACCCCCCCTTGATCTGCTTAGAACAAAAGCAAGTGGCCCAAATCCGTCCCTCTGCTCACTCTCTGTCCGTGCTGCTCCACTGACTAACTTGAAGGCTGTGGACCCCTCACATTTGAGCAATACCGAACAAATATCCCCTGCTGTTTTCATTTCCTCAGTTGGGGTGGAGTGGGGCATGGGGTGGGGGGTAAAACCTCTGGAGATGTTCTATGAGAGCTGAAGGAAATTCTCCAGCCAGCAAGTCCTCCGCTGCATTGGGGGAATTCCCTGAGGAGCCCCCAGTACCAGGACCCTATCCTCTCACATCAGCAATAGATCCCCCTGAGTGCCCCTCCAACAGCATCCTGCACACAGCCTGCGGCCTCTTCAGCCTGAACCTAGGCTTCCCCTGTCAGACAGCCTCCTGCATCAGATCAGATGGCCTCCTCCATCAGACAGCCTCCTCCATCAGATCAGACAGCCTCCTCCATCAGACAGCCTCCCCCATCAGACAGCCTCCCCTATCAGATAGCCTCCCCCATCAGACGGCCTCCCCCATCAAACAGCCTCCCCCATCAGACAGCCTCCCCCATCAGACAGCCTCCCCCATCAGACAGCCTCCCCCATCAGACAGCCTCCCCCATCACATGGCTTCCTTCAAATAGCTTCTTTCGTCATCCTGTCTCTCCTACCAGACTATCTGTCCAAGCAGATGGCCTCCTCCTTCAGACTACCTTCCCCATCAAATGGCTTCCCTGAGCAGCTGGCCCCTCCGTCTGGCCTTGTCTAGTCTCTCCTGAGCTGCTGGGATACACAATGGCTTGGGATAGCAATGAAGAGGGGTTAGTGTTGCCACTGTCCATGTTTGTTGATTCTTCAGCAGGGCAGGCAGTGAGCCCTTGATGGGCTCTTATCTATTGTGCCAAAAGTCAGTGTTGGCTCTAAGATAAAGACACTTTCCTTCCCCTCTAGAACAGACTCAGGGCTGAGGGCAGGACCTTTCCCACCTCGGCATTCCCGTCCCTAAGTTCTCCCCCAGTGCAGGAGTCCCTCACACTGATCTCTGACTTTGCCTCACCTCTCGGTTGGCAGCAGCCTAGTATACTCTAAGGAGCCTTAGGTCACCATGATGTTTGCTCGTCCCCAATCCCCACAAGATGTGGGGAGCACCCTGAGCCTCACCAAAGCCTGCTGCTTCCCCTCTGACCCAAATCCCCAAGGGCAGGCAAAATGAATGACAGTCACAGTGGAACCTTCAAAATCTGGCCAGAAAGGTCTATGGCATGTGGGCTTCTGCTACACTGCCATCTACCTCTGTGTCTTCTCGGTGGTGGCAGAGGACGGGCCAGGCCAGGTCACTCTCTGGAGCACGTAGGCTGGCCACTCCCTTAGCACCCGTCAGGATAAGCACTTGTGGCCTTTGGTCCGGCTCCAGTCGTCTCGGTGTCCTCAGATAAGGGACTTCTGTCAGCCGGTCCTGAAGCAAGCCCTGTACACGTGAGGCCAGGCTCCTGTCTTGTGACTGCATTCAGATTTTGTCACCCCACCTCTGATTTGTTGCCAAGGGCCACCCGTGCCCCGAGGCACCGAGGAGGTGAAATTAGTTGCTTCGAGGTTGTTTTTCACAGACACAGGGTGAGCAATTCAGACACTCCTTTAGTGTTTCAGGACTGAGCAAATAACCTGGAGCCAGGTTCCTCACTGTGAGCAAAAGGATTTACAAAGATGAAAAGGAACGAGACAGGTGGATGGCTGTGGCTTACAACGCTGCGTCATAGCTGGGGGCGCCAGTGAAACCCGTATTTCTGATATACACAGAAAGAAATAGAAATACACGTGGGAGGGGCCAGAACGGAGGCTTAGTGGCTAGGACCACATAGGATTTCTAACCAACAGTAGCTCGAGACCTCTGACCCTCTTCTGCCTCCCTGAGAACCTATACATATGAGCACATGCCCACATGAAGACACACACGTGCACATAGTTAATAATAATAATTCTTAATCAGAAAATATGCCATGTGAGCTATGTGTTTTTCTTTAGCTCCATCCACTGAGAGGACCTAAGAGTAGTGTGCAAAGCAAAGAGTAACTGACCCTAGATCCTGGCATCTGAACACCAGATCCTAAAGAAGGAACCAAGTGTCCTTGGAGAAATTGTACTGGGCAGGGACAAGATAAACCTGGGACATCTTGTATTGGAAAATAATGAAAGGTCCTAGAGTGTGTGTGGGGGGGGGGGGGGTCTGTCTGTCTCTGTGTGTGTGTTTATATCTGTCTGTCTGTCTGTCTGTCTGTCTCTCTGTCTTTGAAGTAGGGCCTCACATACCCAAGGCTGACCTTGAATTCACTGAGTACTAAAAGATGACCTTGAACTTATGACCTCATGAGTCTACCTACCGAGAGCTAAGATTATAGCATCCTCTACCACATCCCATGTTAGGGAGTGCTGGAGACAGAACCCAGGCCTATGTGTTTGCTAAACAAGCGCTCTACCAGTTGAACTATAGCTCCATACCTTACTTTTCATTACTGTTCATGTATGTATGTATGTATGTATTTGTACTTTTTGAAGCTCCAAGACAATTTTTATTAAAGTTTAAAAGAAAAACACTCCAAAGCAGGTGAATTGGGGCTCTCAGCTGCTGCCTAGAGGAGGGAAACAGAGAGAGAGAGAAAGGCAGAACCTTTTGAGTTAAGCTGGCACGGAGGTCAGCCACGTGTCCAAAAAGCAGCCACGAGGCAGGGAAGGGAGCTTTACAAAAAGAATGAAGCCCTTTTGTTTGGGAAAGCCAGCAGCTGAGAGAAAATGACAGAAGAGAAGGGGGGGAAACACTACACCCACATAAGCCAGGTCTCAGTGAGGTGAGCAAACCCACACAGACCCTCCTGGTAACCCTAGGACAACTGCCTGCTTTCTGTTTCAAGACAGAGTCTTGCTAGGTAGTCTAGGCTAGCCTCAAACTCAAAGAGATCCTCATGCCCCTGCTTCACACGATCTAGGATTACAGGAGTGCACCACCACCCAGGAGGGCTCCATTACAATAGAAAAATGTCCCAAGAAGACAGAGGCTGGTTATTTGAAACAACCCAAACATCAAAATCAATCATGACACCACCTAGGAATAACTCCATATTAGAGAGATGCTGATGAGCGGTGGCAACAGAACCAGGGAGTGAACAGGGACCGTGAATGGGGGAGCCCAGTGCTCTGGTGCAAAGCAGCTGATGAGAGGGCCCAGCTGGAAGATCTCACTAGGAGGCCCTCCCAGGAAGATGGCTCAGCTCGCAGCATCATCAGTGACTTCAGCATTGAAGGAGAACCATTTGCAGAGCCTCAGGTGGTCTTTTGTATGACACCGACTCATTTCACAGGGAAACGGAGTCACCCAAGGGTGGAGAAACATGGCTGGTGGTACCCTGAGCAAGCAAACGAGCCTGCATCACCAGCTCTGGAACAAGACATGATGCCTAAGGACACACCATCTTTCCGGGGTGTTCTCCCACCAAATCCATAATAACAAGAAAACAGGAGAAGGTGAAGGCCATTCTGCAAAATCACCAGGCAGGTATCCCAGACATCTCCAAATTTTGAAAATGGACTGAGCAAATGGTAAGATCATCAATGCAAAAACAGTTATTACCCCGAAGGGAATGAAAGGGAGTTTGTTCTGAAGCTAAATATGAGTGACTACGGCCAGGAACACAGATTTAGGTTACCACGAATTCCATGTTCCAATGAGGAAGCAGTTTCATGAAGATTTCATAGTGACAGAGCAAAGAGAGTCATAGATCAAGACACTTTTCACATACACTGGTGGAAACATTAAGTAGGTGGTCACAGCAAAGCCGAGAAGTCTCAGCTATCTGCCTCGGATGCTGGGATGAAACTCTTAGCCCTTTGGTGGAAAAATAGGGTTAAGGTAATTCGTTCCAAAGGTTTCTTATCTATATTACTCAGAGGATGTGAGGTCTAGCAGGGAGATATGAGGTGGCTATTTCGTAGGCAAAACACAGCCCAGATAAATTGTAATGAGTTCTGATCCCAACGACATTCCATCCTCCCCGAGTCACTGAAGTTTTCAACAGTCGATTAATTGGCCTTTGTGGACACGGCTCCTCAGAATTCTCATTCACAAGATGAAAGGCGCTCAGGGCTGGGCTGGTCCTCAGCTGGTAGAATGTTTGCCTAGACAAAAAAGCCCTCAGTCTGGTCCCCAGGACTCCATAAACCATACCCTAAACCCTAACATTGGGTGTAGGGGGCGGTGAAGGGCAGGAGGACCAGAAGTTCAAGGGTCCTCTTTCGGGGCAGCTAGTCTAGGCCAATGGCTGGGCTCCAGGTTCAGTGGGAGACCCTATCAAAAACAAGAGGGCGCAGGTGAGAGGGCTCAGCAGGTAAAGGTGCTCGACGCCAGCCTGACGACCTGAGTTCAGTTCCCACACCCGCATGGTAGAAGCAGAGCGTTAACTCTGCGGGACTGTCCTCTGACCTTCACACATGTGCCTGCAAACATCACACACACGGCATGAATAAATCAAATGTGAGAAACTTTTAAAAATAAGGTGGAGAAAGATATCAGTAGTGAGCCCTGGCCTCCACATGCACAAAAACCCCCGCCCCAACACGTATGTGATTTTTTTGATTGAGTAACTGTTATGTTTATATGGGAGAAAGCTTCTTAAAATAAATATAGTTAGCAGTTCCTATCTGCAGCTTCCAGGACAGGTCATCTGCATGAGGGAGAATAGTAAAGTTAATTACGGACTATTAACCTTTGAGTAATCACGTGAAATTCTTTGTTTTATTGCAACTTTTCTGTAAGTCTGAAATCATTGCAGAAGTTTGACAATACAATAAACACATGCTGGGTAAAAGCATACAGCAAGATCTAGCCTACTCTGGCGTGGAGTGGGGTGGGGGTGAATGGTGGGTGGAGCTGTGACCAGAGAAGGTGCAGAGCTGGCTCCTCAGTGAGCCTGTCCCAGGCCAGGGCACTGAAGTTTGTCGGGCAGGATGCCCCATGATGACCTTGTCTAATGCAGCTCCAGCCTGATCGGGGCCTGTGGTAGCCAAGCTGCCAGGGCAGCCCGGTGTGCCTATCTACTGTGAGCTCCCTGTGGAAAGCGCCAGTGTAATCCGCCCAGGCGCTGCACGCTGAGAGGACAGGAAGCTGGCTGTCATCACCATCCGTTTGCCTCCAATCTCGGCCTTCCTCTAGACACTGCCCGGGCATCCACACTTCCTTCTTCATTGTGCAGTCCGTCCTCCACCCAAGAGCCGGATGAGTCGGACACTACTCTAAATAAGTGTGAAAGCCGGCCTCGGGTGGTGAGAGCGGCTATCCATGGCCAACCTCTCCATGGCTCTGCTTTGGCAGCTAGGTCCCGACTCCTTGGAGAGCAGCCCTGGGATTTTGCCCACCAAAACAAGTGGGTTTATTATAGTTTTTGCAGGCACTGTCTCAGGAAGGCTCGCTTGATCTCCAACTTAGAAAACAAGGATGACCTTGAACGGCTTACTCTACTGTCCCCAGTTTGATTAGAGGTATAGATGACCACAGTCAGCTTATGTGACACGACCGGGGACTCCTCCTGCATGCTAGGAAGCCTCACCACAGGGCCGGGCTGTCTCCATCAATAGCATTCACCACCTCACGCCCACGAAGCACCTGTCCTGATCCAGCAGCCTGTGGTTTCTTTCTTGGTGACAGCCATCCTGAAGGCCCTTCCTCTTGGGGATCCTTATTCCTCTTGGAGGGGCACACTGCTGAGAGTTGCCAGCCCAGGCCCTACCTACTCAAAGCCAAGGTACAGTGCCACGTGTTGCAGGGACAGGAATTTACCCAGCAAGGGTTCAACCCCTTTCTGGGTAGGAGAAGGGCAGGGACATTTTGGGTAGTGTCCCAGAATTCTGACCTGGCCAGCCAATTCCTAGGTCCCCTTCTTGCCTCCACCCATTCTCTTCACCCGCCCTTCTTCAGCCTAGATTGCGGCTAGAATCCAAGGATTTAAAGAAAAATAGGTCACAGGGAGGTGCCACTGGGCTTGCTCCCTAGAGAGAGGGCTTGGCCCAGGACAACAGCAGCCCTCCTGAGGCCTCCAAAGAAATGAGGGGGGTGGAGTCTGGGGCCTGAGTGAAACCACCCTCTGTTGACCAGGTCTCCTGTCCACACCTAACCCTTCACCCACACTCAGAACTAATTCCAGTTCATTCTGGGCTTGGCCTGCCGGAGCCAGGCTTTAGTGACCCTAGGCGTTAGGTTCCAAGTCAGAACCCTGGGGAGTCACAACTGGCACCAAAGAGGTCAGGCCAAGAGAATGTCATTGATGTTTAGAACGACCAGAAGTCCCCTTCGGACAGAGGGGTCAGTCGGGCTTCCCGCCTCCCTCTCAGAGAGACTTGCAGCCACTTCTCTGACCTGGAGAAGCGGACTAGCAGAAAATGCCAGCCAATGTGTGGCACAGTCCTGTTAGGCCAGACAATCAGGAGGCTCACACAGAAAGATCATAAAGCTTTATCCCGTTGGAGTTGCGAGTGCGTTCAGGCCAGCCCAGGCAACTTAGTGAGGCATTGTATTAAAATATAATTATTTAAAAAGAAGAGTTGAGCATAGCTCGGTAGTAGAGAACATTGCCTAGCATTGTGTGAGGCCCTAGGTTCAATTCTCAGTATCACCAAGCAAAAAGAGGCTTCCTCAAATCTGTGGACTCCAGTACCCTTGCAACAGGTAGGCCTCTGCAACATCTGAATTTTTGGTTTGTGGAAGCCTTCCTGGGCTCCACGATTCAGCTCCTCTCTGGGGCTTTCAATCCACTCCCAAAGACTGGTGAGTTTCTGATCTTCAGCGGAGGCAGGAAGTTGGCAGGAAACCCAAGCTGGTCCCCAGCATTAACAATGTCCTCATCTCCATCCCCTGACCTCCCAGGAAGCTGCCCCATTATGGCCAAGCTCCCCAACTGCCAGAGTCCCAGACCTTCCCAGGGCTGCCACCCATGCCCGTGCCTGTCTCCTGGCCTTATCCTCTACTTCCAAGTCTGGTTCCCTGGGCACCAGTAAAACATACTTGCTTGGCAGATACATTTTGATACTCAGTTAAACACCTCACAAAATAGCCTTGGGTCACTTTTGAGCATAAAGGGTAATTTGTATGCAAAAATATTGTAGATTAAAATGGAGGAATCAGAAGTAGAAGGGACGAGAGAAATCAGAAGTTAAAATAGCCAGGCTTGAGTCCGCCTTAGGAAAACAAAGACCCATGTGCACATACTGCTTCCCTCTGCCTCCTCAGGCAACTCGGAATGCTTGTTGTTTCCAGCCACCTCCATCTCTGTCACAATCATTGAGCACATGACATGCTTTATTTTTCAATTAACAGATCTTTATTGGTGCTTTTGACATTGACACAGGTTCCATGGGATTCAAGGCAAGTGACAGGAGGGAACACCATCGTGAGGCAGGGAGTACTCACGGGGAGGAATCCCAGAGCAGTTAGCACTCTCCTCAAGGATCTGAATCATGGGGGCCTTAGCCAGGACCAAGCTCAGCTAAGCAGGCTTGGAGATCTGAAGGCAACTGAGCCACACCTCAGGGGATCTAATATTCCTAACGTCCTTGGAAGCTTCTGCCAGCCTTGAAGCTTTTCTTAGGCTCTGCTCTAGACCACCCCAGCTGCCCACCCTCCCCACCAGGGGCAAGGTGAGGCTCCTGCAGAAGGAAGAAAGCTGAGAGCAAAGTAGAAAGACTGGCCAGGCCCGACGACAAGCCTCTGAGGACATCTGCTCCCCAAACACAAGGTCCCACCACCAATTCTGGGGGCAAAGAAAAGGGTTTCTTAGTGGGAGCCCTCCAAAGGCTCCTCCTCAATTGAGCTCCAGGTCAAAACTCATCCTCCAAGGAGTTCCCTACAGGCAGCAGGCGGAACTTCTTCCCTTTCAGAGTGCAGGTGCGGTGTTCGAAGTCCAGCACGGCATTGTGGTCCTGCAGGACGTCGGTGCCAATGATGGCCTCTTCTGCACTTGCGTTGGCCACCAGAAACTGTGCACTCAGCTTCAGCTTGCCCAGGGTCACTTCTGTGTCCCACACACCCAAGATCTTCATCTCGGCTCCATTGGCCACTTTGACCACGTTTTCAAAAGGCCGAAGGGTATCCAGGTCACCATCAGTGACCTCCTCCCACAAGCTTGGGTGCACCACGGAACACCTGGGCCCCAGAGGTCCACCAGGAACCTCACAGGCACATGGCCGATCTTCCCTTTAAGGTAGTAGCCCTTACCCATGCTGTTGGCAAACAGAATCTCTCTGGGTTTCTGACTGTGGGCGGGCCACGGAGTCCCCAAAGGTCTTCAGAAGAGCCTCCTTCACAAAACTGTAGTCACCCTGGGCCTGGGAATTGAGCCCGTTGTAGACATCCAGGGCGGCGCCTCTGAGCGACTCTTCAGGAACCTCAGTTTAGGTGGCATGGTCCCAGTGGTTGAGGGTCATCAATAACTTCAAAGCGGTTGTAGCCAAACGCTGGGAGCTATGTAGCCCCATTGAAAGGTTCTGGGATGAAGGCATGCTCCCGCTGGCCTTCCTTGCTGCTGGCTCTGCCGGTGGCCATCCCTCCGCTCACCTCTGGAAGTTCAGCCGCAACACACAAGCCAAGTACAGAAAGGCACAGAGCAGTGTGTGGGCGCAATCACGCTGGAGAGCAAGGCCTCTGACGACAGGGTTGTGTACTTGCCCAGCCTGGGCAAGTTGAAGGGAGCAGATCCAGGGTATCTGGCAGGCTGCTGGACACGGAGGCAGGCTGTCTGTGTTCTGCTTGTTCTGTACGCGGCCTTTTTGATGCCCAGCTGGGCCCCCAGGGCTCCTCATTCTCCTTTGTTCTAGAAGCTCCACCCCCTTGTCCCGCCCTCCTGTCAGCATCTTGCCTGACTAGCAAGATGAGTGCCCCACCCTCGGTACCCATCCACCTGACACCAGCCAGCCCACCTGGTAAGAAAGGCAGTCTCAGCCAGAGTCAGTGGACAGGGCTGAAGGACCCTCCCCAACCTGTGTCCCAGAATAACCCAAATGAGGGTGCAGATGTGATAACATTCCGGAGTTTATCATGAGCCAGAGAAGGGGAGACAGGAAGAAGGTCTCCATCTGCTCCAGCAGAAGGGACCCCTTCGACCTCACTCATCACTGCTGGAGGCTGGAGGCGGTCAAGGGAAGGCACTCGGACACGTTGCTCTCTCACCGTGCACACCGATGAGATGACTCAAACATCTAGATTAAGTGTGGAGCCTGGAGAGAGCAAACAAGGGATTCCAGAATCAAGAAATCTCAAGTCTATCATGAGTCTCTCTCACCTGTCCATTACCTGCCTTTCTACCCACCCATCTATATCTCCACCTGTCGGTCTCCACTGTCTGTCCATCACATAGCTATCATCCAGCGTGTGTCTAACCTATCTGTATCTGTCTCCAACAGCTAGCAACCATATACCCACCTATTTACATCTGTTACCTATTTACCTATCTGTAGCTTTGTCTGTCTCTAAGACCTATCAATCATATATCTATCTACTTATATGTATCTCTATCACTATCATCTCTTTATTATGACTTTTTGAGAGGGTCGCCCTGTGTAGCCCAGGCTAGCCTTGAACTCACAGCCAATCTACCTCAGCCTCCAGTGGGCTGGGATAGCAGAAGTACACCCTCACAAGCATGGACAGAAATTGTTTCCAAGTCAGTTAGGGCCTTCCCCCATACATAAAATTTTTGTAACACATTTTATACTGTGGTCATTTTCTTTACTGGCCACTCCTAATTCAGAGTCGGCCCACTATGGGGCAAGGCCTTGGCCTATGTGTTCATGAAGACCCAGAAGTAGGTGGACACAATCTTGAACTTCAGAGAATGATGTCCTGAGTTCAGCAGCAGACTGGACTTACTCTAGGTCTGGGTGAGCCCCTGCCCAGCCCCTTGAGGACAGTGTCTTCTCTCCCTGCCCTTCTTTCTTCCCTTCTGGAAGGCCTTCCAAGAGCCCCTGCTCCCAAAGCCCCACCCTTCCTCTCACACACACACCTCATCTGAAAAGCTATGGAGAACCTTACTAGTTTGTTCTCAGTGGGAAACACACGCAGTCTGGAGCCTGGGGGGGGGGCTCTGTCCAGAGGAGATTGCCATGGTGACACATTGCCCCCCTCCATTGCTGGGATCATGACAACCTTGCCTGTGTCCCTGACAACCACAGAGCAAATCTGCGGGTCCAAGGGCTCAAGCTGGCCTGTGTGTGAGTCAGGGACAGTGAAGGGTCCCAGTTTCATAGGGAGCTCTCTAGGCCGTGCTGACACAAAGCACACTTCTGGAGGACATGCGTTCTGTCCTCTCCTGTGCTTGTTTACAAGTCCTCCTGCAATGACCCAAGGCTGGAGCACAGGACACTGATATCAATGATGGCCTTTGCTCCTCTAGAAACTTGTCCTGGGTTGGAGTGGCCTGTGCAGGACCCTGGGTCTAGCTACGTACAGTCACAGAGTGGGAGAGGTTAAAGAAGGGAGGCACCTGTGGCTTTTGGGCCTGGCTGAAAGAATGTCCCTGTCTCTCTCTTTGACCAGCCATAACTCAGCACCTAGCTGAGGCCTCTGTCCTCCCTCTGTATTGCCCCAGGGTCTCCGCCACTCTGCAAGCCCCTCAGCACGTTCCACCTGGCACAGTGAGCCATCAGAGATGCATTTGGCCAACATGGTTCATCACAGCTGCCTGACTCAGGTGGGGCCAAGGTGGCATACCAGGATCCCAAGGGAGTGGAATGGTTGCTGGAAAGGGATCAGGAGAAGGTAGGACTCCAAGGCAATTGTGCAATGAACAACATGTATCCAGAGACAGGGCCCAGCCACCTACCAGACTAGAAAGCCCCTTCTGCAAAGAGACACTTACGGATAGACTTGGGGCCCTGGGGATGAGTGTGATCCCATGAGCCAGAGGTCTGACCCTGTGACTTCCTAGCTCCCCAGGGTTCATCACCCAGCACACCAGGTCCTCTGGAAGTGGGGACAAGTGGAGATGTGGCTGAGTGAGGCTTTGTGCAGGTAGAGAGCCGGGAGATGTCTGCGACAGAGTTCTCAGGTCACACTTCCCAATGTGGAAGTCAGAGCTCTGGTCCAGCACCGTAGCTGCACGGCAGAAATGAAGAAGAGATGGACGGGATGCTGGGAGGCTTCCCTAAAGACCTGAGGGCTTGTGCTGTTGATGCCTCTGTACAGGGAAGTGGCCATAGTCCGTAGCAAGGCAAGAACTGAGTATTAAAGGTTCAGGAAGTTTCTGAGTTTGTTGCTAAGTGGATTCATAGCTTGAAATTTGATGCAGTGGAGTAATGATACCACGGAAATTGGCAAATACCAATTTTGGGTTTTTTTCCCCCCTCGAAAATTGATTTATCCCTGCATGAATTCATGTCCGTCTCCATCCCCACTCTCAACCCACCACTTGGGCCTTTTAAAGGAGCCCACTCCAGATCCCAACTGCTCTCTAGTCTCTGTGCTTGGGTTGCCGTGGCTTGTGGCAGGTGCTTTCTGTGCAGGGACCAGTTCCCTTTCCCAGAGCCACGTGGTTTCTGTTAGCTGAACGCAGGGCCCATTTCTGGCTAGTCATGGGATCTTGACCGACGTGAGTTCTTAAGTCCTAAGCTCTTGTTAGGTACCCACACCTGGAACACCTAGAAAACTGGCGACCTGACAGTGATGGGCGCTGACAGTATACTGAGAATCTAAATCCACCGGGAAGGTGAGCACCATTGCCTCCTCCCAGAACCCAGGACATCGAGTGTAATTATTGACCAGTAGAGATAGGTATTGGGGCTAGGGCGGGACGCCTTCATTATCACCTGTGAGTACCTCTGTGTGTACTTTGAAGCAGGCACCCTGAACTTGACCCAGGAAGAGACAGCCCAGGACAATAAACAGGAAGGGCACGGGGAGCCTCCACCCTCTGCCCTCTTGTGTAGGTTTTGCCCCAGCTCCCGGTTCTTGGCCATTTCTCTCCACAGCAAAGTTGCCAGCTGGACAGGAGCCCAGGACAGAGTTGCTTGGGCCCAAGAAGGCCTTGGTAGGAAGTGGAGATACTCAGTCCTGCTTTTATTTATGGGCTTATTTGTTTTCTTTTAGAGACAGGTTATTACTCTGTAGTCCCGGCTATCCTGACTCAGTACACAGCCCAGGCTGGCCTCAGACCCACAGGGATCCCCATGTAAACCACCACACCCGGCCCCCGAGCCTCTTTAAATGGTTCCTGATTCCTGGTAACATAGGAGAGGGGCCTGAGTCTCCACAGCACGCAGAGATGAAGCTGTTTCTTGAACAGGTAGTCAAGGATGCGTGATGCTTTGGAAACAGCGGCACTCTTTGCGGGGCCTGGCCTAGAAGAGAAGACACAGGAAAGGCCAAGTCCTGGGGTACGCAGGACTCCTTACCCCTCCTGTCAGACTGCGACTCGGAGGTCTTCACTTTGTCTGTTCCGTCCAATGACAGACCCTTCTCTTCACACACATCTGCATGCATGTGCACGCACTCCCTACCATACAGAAACATACTCTACGCATGCCACACACACACTTCCTAGACACGCTAGCACTAGGATTCAGATCTACCCTTACGGGGAGAACGGAGAGCCTTTCATCTGGAGGCACCTGCTGTTTACTAGCCTCTAGGCACACTTGCTGCTTCCAGAACAAGGCAGGTCCCCAGTGCCGAGGCTTACACGCTAATGAAAACAGAATGCCGGTGTTTAACAGCTGGGTTTTGAAGAGTTTAAGACCAATGTCTGCGTGTCAGCCAACCCACTTAAAGCAGCCCCTGGTCCCAGGCACGCTGCTTTGAAAGGAGCCGGTTTGTAAGTGGGTCATCCGGTCCTCAGCTCCTTCCTACTCCATGAGGCCAATGACACGAGGTGCTCCATTCTTTCTAGCTCTGGGCCCTCAACACAGAGGGCAGGGGCTCCTGTCTGCCTGCTGTGCCATGCACAAACCTCAGCGGACCCCAAAGCTCTGTCCTGGGACCAGTGTGAAGTGCAGGCGTTGGCACAGCTCCTAGTAGAACCACCCACTGCATGCCCCACTTCCAGGCCCTGCTTTGGGAGGATTATGATAGCAGGTCTTCTGCCGAGAAGAAAAATGAAGAGGTGATTTTTGACGCCAAAATCTAGCACAGGGCATGGAATATGGCTGAGTTGGTAGAGTGTTTGCCTTGCATATCCAAAGACCCGAGTTAAATCCCCGGTTCTGAATAAACCGGGTGTGGTGGAATTACACCAGGAATCCCAGCCCTTGAGAGGTAGAGGCAGGAGGATCAGAAGTTCAAGGTCATCCTTGACAACACAGTTTGAGGTCAGTCTGGGATACGTGCGACCATGGTTCAACCCAATAATCTAGCTAGGAACCCCGGGGTCCAGGAAGGTGCAATCAAAGCAAGGCATACTAGGAATTCCAAGGCAGGTTCCTCACTACTGAGCCACAGGCCTGCCATCACAGGGCAGGAACTGCCCAGCACTCATGACAGCTGTGGACAAGACACGTGGCAAGACGGCTCTCCTGTTTGCCTTGTAGGGCCATGCCAGGTTCCCCACAGTGAGTGTCTCTACCCAGTCCTCACCAAATGCCAGTGAGTGCCCCACTCTTCTGGAACCTCCTTTCTGGTTGGGTTGCCCTCTGCCACCACTGCCCAGGAGCTATGCCTCTGGAAATGGTCCAGCATGGCAACCTCTGCCAATCTAGCACATGGCAGCATGACATGCAGGGTGAGTCACTGATCCCATTGGGTACCCAAAGGGTACGGGGAGTTGTGATTTCATTGTGAGCTCTTGGATCTGGGATGAGGACCAGGAGCGATCAATGGGTTGATAGGTACATTCTGGTGACTAATCCCTAGGAGTTCGAGTTACCAAAACTGGTTCCCTCCTCCTTTTATCTATCGATCAAATATGAAGATTACTAATGTGTCCTGAAGGCCTCCCGGTCTCCCTGTCAGGGCCAGGCCCTCACACTGAGTTCCTATATTTTTCTCCCATCATGGTTTCCCTTTGCCCTCTGCCCTCTGCCCTTCACCCTTCAGAGTCACAAAGGTCCAAGGGCTCCGCCTGGCCAGGCAGCAGCACCTAGGGAAGATCCTGAAGACCCCTCCTTCTGTCTCTTATGCCCTGCATCTTACCCACCCAGCTGAGCTTGGGAAGACTTCAAAACTCAGGTCCACACAACTTCAGGGACATTGACTACTTCCTTAGAGGCCATTACAGCTTATGGGCTACCCAGACAGCCAAGACACACAGACTGAGAAATGTCCAGAAGAAGTGGGCTGCTCAGGACACTAGAAACCCTGGCTTAGGGCGAGCCATGTGGGAGCCTACCTCAAAGGCAGCTTTGTTCTGATGCCAAATTGTTTTAATTGCTGCTAATGCTAACCAGGGTGGTGAGCAACAAAAGCCCATAAGGTACCTCACACAGGGCACTGTTTCTTCTGCCAACCCAGCTCTTGCCCATCATAGGAGCCCAGATAGCCAACGGGGCATCTTCTCTGGCATGACAGAGTGATCTCTCCTTAGGCATCTGGAAGAATGTGTGAAAATCCCCAGGCAATTGGTAGTATAAGGTATTGAAAGGTACTGTAAGGCGTGGTCAGTTATGGCTTCATTCCACTCCACACACGTACAGAGGCCCAGCCTGCCTCCCTTTGTGGAGCCCACACCTGTCGGCCTCTAGGAGCTCACAAGCAAGTGTGGTTAGATTCTCTGAGTCTAGAGAGAGGAGAGAGAAGAAGCCACAGATGTTGTGGGCTATTTGTACACAGTGTGTAGATAGATTGCTGGGACTGGTTTAATAAAAAAGTTGAACGGCCAATAGCTAGGCAGGAGGTATAGGCAGTACTTCCGGGCAGAGAGTGAGCAAGTGGGAGAAGACTCTAGGAGAGAGCTTTTGAGAGTTGTGAGGAGACAGGGAGGAAGCAGGACGGGTGGCAGGCAACGAACTGAAGGTGGTGGCAGGCAACAGAACGTAGGTGAATAGAAACAGGTTAAGTTGTAAGAGCTTGTTAAAACCAAGCCTAAGCTAAGGCCAAGCTTTCATAGTTAATAAGTCTCCATGTCGTTATTTGGGAGCTGCCTGGAAGGACAGAGAAAGACTTGTTACACACAGAGGCTTGGGGACTCTGGGCAAGGTGACAACAATTCTAGAAATCAAGCAAGGTCACCAAAGGTCACCAAAATCAACGGCACATTAAAGAGAAACTGATGAGACGCGGTGGCTTATACACACTGAAACTGAGGCAGGAGAATTGAAAGTTCCAGGCCTGCACCCAACCGCACAGTGAGACGGTGTTTTTCAAAGGAAAAAATAAAGACAAGTTATGCCGGGCACACTGGAGCACGCCTTTAAACCCGGCACTTAGGAGGCAGAGGCCGGTGGATCTGTGTGAGTAGGAAACCAGCCTGGTCTACATAGAGAGACTCTGTCTCAAACAGACAAGAAGCTTACTATCACGGAAAGCATACCCTGAGGGCATCCATAAACCAAAACGAGTTTGTTTTTATTTATCACAGTTGACCATGTGGCAGGGGGTCTGGGGATGAAGGTCCCAGGACTCTCGGTAACTGTGGACACAAAGTAACTGTGACCACAGCAGACAGGAAGGCTCTGGGGAGAGGCTTAGGCCCTGGATAAAGCGTCTGATGGAGAATGTGTGTGAGCACAGAAAAATATATCCAAACAATCACTTGGATGCTACAGGGAGGTTGGTAGAATCATGGCTCACATTTATTTTCTCCTGTATATATTATTTGAATATATTCTCTAACAAAGAAAAGTTCTATAGAAACAAGTGAGACGCAAGGAAGATGACTCAGTGGGTAAAGTGTTTATTGCACAAACCAGAGTTCCGGCTCTTGGTACCCACAAAGATGCCAGGTACAGTGGTGTGCACCTGTAATCACAGCACTGGGGAGACAGAGACAGGGGCATTCCTGGTGCTCACAGACCAGCAAGGCCAGGCATATCAGTGAACTCCAGGTTCACCTATTTCTGGTCTCACAAAATTAGCTAATGGGGCTGGAGAGATGACTCGGTGGTTTGGGTGCTTACTGCGCATGCAGAGAACGCAGGCTTGGTTCCCAGCAGTCACGTGGCTGTGCACAGCGCTCTGTAACTGCAGGTCCATGGGATCCAACACTCTCTTCTGACCTGTGTCCTGGCGGTGCGCCTGTTACAGAGGATAGAGAATAACTACAGACAACACCCATGTCAGCCTCTGACTGCATGCATGCACAAGGGTGTGTGCGTTCACATACATAGGCATACATGTGCATGCGCACACATACCACACACTAAATTAATATAAAAAGCTATTTGTAAAGAGTAAAAAAAGTGAACAGGGACCCTTTATCCAGATCCTGGCCAGCTCCCTTAGTAGCTTGCCTTGGGGAAAGGTGGTCTGAGCTGTATCTCAGGACCCTGCTGTGCCTAACAAATTCTGAACTGGCTCCTGCTACATCTTGGACTCTGCCTTGGATGGCCAGCAGCCTGCCCCGTCCCCTCCCTCCACCACCGCAGGCCCTATCTCCCCCTGCAGCTCTTACTCAGCTGCTTGTATGGGAACCTCTCCTGTACCCTCATTTCCTGGGCCTCCCTATCCTCTGTAAGTTCCTTGCTTTATTTAAAATGGCAGGCACGAGTCTACAGGCTTCTGAATCCTACATCTCGGGGGTCTAGGATGGACTCTCTTTTCTGGCAGTCTTACTAGGAACCATGGAATCATGATGGTCCTACTACGGTGCAGGCTGTTCCCATCTTGCCAAGCCGGTGTGCCAGGACACAAGGCTGGATCTGCTGGAAGGGGAAGCATTGGGTCACCAAGATGCCCTGTGTTCTGGGTGCAAGCTCACGGCTTCACTGCTGTTTCTGCTCACTCACGCCGCTGGCTTCTGTGTGCAGGAGCTGCAGTGGCGGTCCACTGCACCTGCAGCCCTTCAGCCCACAGCTCCTGACCCAGCTGTCTGCATGCTGGGCTTTAGGATTCCTGGACAGTTCTGCTTAGTCTCTCCTGCCCAACTGGGCACCCAGCCCGTCCTTTCTTGCTGCCCCAGCTTTCCACCGACATGTCCATCTGGGAGTGCTATTTTATACAGCAAGCAAGTTCATTTCTTCTCCCCAATGCTCTCAGCTTCCTATGGTTTTTAACCATCCAGTGTCATCTTCCAAGAACGTAAGCCTGCTATGTCCTGCTCAATGTTGCCCAAGGCTCCTTGGCCCCACAAAATCTCTCTACTTGTACAGAACATTTGGGTTTTCTTTTTATTGTTGTTTGTTTGTTTTTTCGAGACAAGGATTCTCTGTGTAACAGTTCTAGCTGTCCTGGAACTTGCTCTTGTAGACCAGGCTGGCCTCGAACTCACAGAGATCCACCTGCCTCTACCTCCCAAGTGCTGGGATGAAAGGCGTGTTCTACCACTGCCTGGCAGACAGAGCATTTGAAGATACTGTCTCTATCCCACCATGTGCCTTCTCACTAAATGGTTTGAAGTTCACTAGACAGGACAGCTTTCTCAGCTGCCTCCTTTGTCCCAGTAACCCAGGTGAGCTTAGCCCTGCAGTCAGGCAAACCATTGCTTCTCTTGGGAGGGGCTATGGGCCACTGCATGACTCCCCTGCTTCTCACAGCAAACCTAGGTGCTGCTGCCTCTACATTTCCCAACCCGGCTCAGCCCCTATCTCAGCTAGAATGCTCAGGCTGCACCTGGGTGTCCTCTGTAGTCACAATTCAGTTCCCATGTTGGATGGTTCGCAACCACCTGTAACTCCCTCCAGCTCTGGGGGCTCCAATGCTCTCTTCTGGCATCCTTGAGCACTTGTGTGTGGGCACGCGCACACAGGTGTGCACACGCCCAAATAAATAAATAGTAAAATATTTTTAAAAAATTAAAAAGTAGATGACTCCTAAAGAAGGATGCCCGAGGTTGGCTCCGGCCTCCCTCCATATACACACATGTACACACAGGCACACACAGAGGAACATGAATACACACATGCAAAAAAGAAGATAGACATGTTGCCTCATCCAAAGAATTGGTTCCCTGAAACATGGAAATATGTATCCTGATAGCTTCTGATTAGCTTTTTCAAACCCCGGTAATGACACTTGAGATAATCTCCGGATGCTCCAGTGGGTCCCCACGAGTTTGAAAAACTGACCAAGCCAGCTGGGAGGGATCAGCTGGGTTCCGTGAAACAGGATGGGACTTGCTCGACCTTCTAAGGGGCAGGGCAGTATTGTAAATCACTAACCTGTTACCTACTTTACTTCTTAAACATGCAATAAGGATGAACTGTTACAAAATAACACCAGAATGTATAAATAAATGCACGTACCATTGGTTACAAAGTCACCAGGCATGGTGCTGTGCTCAGAGCCTCAGGTGACAGGAAGTAGGTGGCAGATGGTGTCTGAGACTTGGAGCGGCTTTGTCAGTGTTATCAATGCCCCTGAATGTCAACATGTGACCATGCTTCCTCTGGCAAACCCCAGGCCTGGAGCGTGTGTCAGCCCGGACTTTGCTGAGGAGCCAGGCACCTGTGTGCAGTTGGCCCGCTCTGCCAGGCTGCCTACCTTCAAATCCTCACACAGACAGTTGCCTTTGAGGGTCCTGAATAAATAAGTTTTCTAAACCTTGGGCTCCATCCAGGGTCGTTCCAGGGTTAACAAAGAAATCCAGATCTGGATGTGTTTTTGGTCTCTGACTCGGCTGTCCACTCTGGTTCTCGTGCAAACAGAATTTCTTCATCTTCCTTGTCCCCTCCTGCCTCCTCCTGGCCCCTCGAGGGCTGCCTAGACAAACCTCCTCAGCTCTTCATTTCCTGCTTTCAAAAACATCTTTATTCAACTTGACAGAGAAGATGGGAGGTAGGTCCTGCTGCCTGCCTTCCCCAACCATCCTCACGGCTCTAAAACTCCCCCACTCCCACCCCACCCCCAGTCTCTGAGCCTGTTCAGGGCCCTCCTCCAACCTGAGCCCCACTCATAGGCCCCTTCTCTCTGGCAAAGCCGTCCCTCTTCTAGAACCTATCCAGAGTCAAGCCTGCTGCTCTCCTCAGCCAAGATGTCTGCCAGAGCTGTTCTGGAGATGTTAGCAAGGGACTTTATGGACATACGCACATGCTCACACACACATTCACACACATGCTCACACACGCACCCCCCACATACATATAATGTCTTACTATCACAAAGGATGATTAAAAGTTTACAAATAACACCAGGTGGTGGTGATAACATGCCTTTAATCCCAGAACTCAAGTGGATCTCTGTGAGTTCAAGTTCAGCCTGGTTTACAGAGTGAGTTCCAGGACAGCCAGGACTGTTTCAAAGAGAAACCCTGTTTCAAAAAACAACAAACAAAAATTTACAAAAACAATAAAATACACTATTCTTCATGGGAAATGACACATAACCCACCAAATGTAATTTCTCCTTCCTCCCTCCCTCTCTCCCTCCCTCCCTCCCTTCCTTCCTTTCTCTCTCTGTCTCTGTCTCTGTCTCTCTCTCTCTCTGTCTCTCTCTCTCTCTTTCTCTCTCTCCTCCCCCACCTCTCTTTTCCTTCCTTCCTTTTCTTTCTTTCTGACAAGCTCAAGCTGGCCTCAAACAATCCTCCAGCCTCTGCCAATCGAATCCATTGGTTTATATTAAAACAAACATATTTATCTAACATACTGTGTGTCAAAGGACAACTTGTGGGTGTCTGTTGTCTCCTACCACATGATTTCCAGGGATCCAGCTTGGTCTCTTCCAAAGCTGGGTTTGCGGGCGTCAGCCCAGCCCAGCCAGCATTCCCCTGTGATCTGGTAACACAAACTCTGGTGTTCATGCTTGGCCGCAGCACTGAGCTGTTTCCTCAGATCTCCGGCCCTCACCTTGGTCGACTTCTCAGTCTGTAGCCCAGGCCAAAGTGCACTCACTGTGCAGCCCTAGTTGGCTTCGAACCTCTGCTCTTCCTACTGCCACCTCCCAAGGATGCAGACAGGTACCACAGGGTTGACACTAAGAACCGGCACGAGCAAAACTGAGCTCTTCATGGTCGAGCCTGATCTTTCATGGGTTCCTTGGGGAAGGTTTTCACCACCCAACAGGAGCCAAGAGCAGAAACCCCCTGCTGCCTCACACCTCCTGTGGCTTCAAGCCGCAGCCATCAGATAGCTCTGAGGTCTGTCCCTGCTCTCCATGCTCTGACGGCCATGCCCACCTTGACTCCCACAGGCAGCACCCCCTCCCTCATTCCCTCTCCCTCTCTCTTCCCTCTCTCCTCTCCCCTATCTCACCTCCCTCATGACTTCAGTGTGCTCAAGTCCTGCCCTGCTCTGTTCTGGGCAAAGCCAGGCTCCTAGAGCCCAGTGGTCACTATTTTCTGTCCCTCATCTGACTCTCCAGATCCATGTCTGGCACACGCTCCACCATCAGCCTCTGCTTCTTTAGCAGAACTGGGATCAGAGCTCCTTAGCTGGTCCCCACCTTGAGTGGAATCAGAAAGCAGGCCAGGTCCCTCCTCTCGACCTCCATCTCCTCAAGCCTCCCTGTCCTGCCTCCTCTATGCCCAGCATCCCTCTTGTATTGGATGTAGCTTATGAGAAGTAGGATCAGGGCAGCAGAGGCAGGACAGGTGGATGGCGGGAAGCATGGTGGCTCTCCCAGGTGATCCATCTGCTGCTGCAGAGAACCTAGAAAGTTCTCTGTGTCAAGCAGGCAGGGAAATCCAAGTGACCAGAGGGGACTGAACATCCAGTGTCCTGTCAGCACCTCCTAACGACAGGTATTGGGTTGTTTGCTAGAGTGAGGTGGGAAGGTGATGGAGCGAGGTTTCAGGAAAGGCTTGGGTGGTGTCAGTGAAAGGCAGAGTAGTCAGCTGCCCCGAACTGAGGGTGGGAGGCACAGGGAAGATGGCAGCAGAGGGTATAGAAAGGCCCTGGTCAGGGGGGCTGGAGAGACGGCTCAGCAGGGAAGAGCACCGGTTACTCTTCCAGGGAACCTGGGTTTGAGTCTCAGCACCACAAGGAGGCTAACAAGTCTATAACTCAGGTCCCTGGGGATCTAACACCCTCTTCAGATCTCTACAGGAACTACACACACACGGTACACAAACAATTGAAAATAAAGAGAGGAGGAGACAGCTGGGAGGTTGGACGGCCAGGTGGCTGAGGCCTTGGAGAGTTGGAGAGGACATCTCTAGACAGGCAGAAAATGGGGATTCTGGAATTGCCTTGGACCAGAGAGGGGACAGTCCTGGATGAAATGATTCTGGGTGGCTGAGGAGTCCCTGAGTGTTTTGGACAAGAAGCCACAAGGCCAGGTTGTTTCCAGGTTAGCCATGAGCTGGCCACATGCTTATATCTAGGGGGTGCTACCCACAGCACCATACCTGGCACCCCATATACGGCCTGGGTCACAAATTGGCAACCTCTGAAGCCCTCAGGATGGCAGAGGGTAATGCTATAATAAGTTCACGTGAATTTGATGAGACTTCGCCACCAGCGTCCTTCCTTGGGAGACCCGAGGCCAGGTCCAGTTTCCTCCCGCTGGTGCTGTGGTTTCTCTGGAAAAACATGGCTTCTCCAAACTTCAAGGGGAGAAAGGGAGGGTAAACCAGGAGCTGGAACTGAAGGAAGGTTAGATTCCTCATGAGCAATGACCCTCCTGAGGCCATTTAGTCAACATCCACCCAGTGGTCAATAGATTGGCTGAGCGGAACACCTTGGCCTTGGGACCACAGGCCTAGGTTGGAGGCCACACATCTTAGGGCCAAAGAGGTTACACCTGTCCTTTCTCAAGAGCCACAGGAAGTTGCTAAAGTGTCCAAAAGAAGAACCTTGTAGTTACTGTCTTCCCTGATAGCTGTCCCCACCCCTGTCCCACACCCCAACCTGTTGCCTCACAAAGGGTCAAAACAGGAAAGATAAAAATCCATCCCACTCATAGTTCCAAAGAAACAGATGTGACCTTAGGAGCCCGGCCCCTCCTGGCCTCACCCTCAGTGTGACCGCCAAGGAGACTTTAAATAATTATTCATTTTTATAATAGTTTTTAATTTATTATTGTTATTTTGTGTGTATAGATGTGTTGCCTGCATGTATGTCTGTGCACCACATGGATGCCTGGTGCCCACAGAGGTCCGTAGGTCTTGAATTCCCTGGACCTGGAATTACATGTGGTCGTGAGCTTCTATATAAGTGCTGGGAATTGAACTCAGGTCCTCTGAGAGAGCAGCAAGTTCTCTTGACCACAGAGACCTCTCTCCAGCCCCTCAAATAAATATTTCTAAAATGTTCAGGGATACATGAAGAAGTAGACAGGTACATGGCATTGACCCTTGAGCCACAAGCCTTTGATATGTCACTGTGGGTTTCTGTCCCTCATAGACCCCACTCGACCAGACAGGACAGTCACACACTCAGGACCGTGATGCTCAGACTTCTGCACTGTAGGTCCCACTCCCCACACTGCTGTTGCTGAGCGCCCGGAGCAGAACACGATTAACAACCTGTGTGAAACAGACCGAGGGTAGAAGGACCCAGACACACACACCTCTGCAGAAACCCAAATGGGGCAAAAAATGGCCAATTCAACTTTACTGGACTTCCTCATTTTTAATTTTTTTTTTTGAGACACAGTCTCATGTAGTCCAGGCTAGCCTCAAACTCACTATATTAGTCCAGGATGACACTGGACATCTGATCCTCCTGCCTCCACGTCTCTACCACCACACCCAATTGGACGCAGTGCTAGGGACCTAAGTCAGGGCTTCATGTATGCTGGACAAGCCTCTACCAATGCAGCCACAGCCTCATTCCCCGAACTTATCCCCCCTCTCAGTTTTGGAAATCCCCAGTATCTCAAAATCACAATCCCCAGACAAGAGTGCCTAGGTAAACACGGGACTCGCCTCAGCCACAAGCCACAGTGGGTGGGAAATCACCAGCAAGGGGAACTCTCCCCACCCTGCTTCTGCAATCCTGGCAGGCTCAACTCCTGATCCTCTGCAGAGGGTAGGTTGTGTAAGAGAGGCCCGTTGTTGAAAGACTTCGGGGCAAGACCCCTCCTCTAAGCTCTCTGTGACCTTGGATGAGGCCTTTGAATGTCTGGGTTGCCCAGCCCCATGTCACCTGGAAAGGGCTTTATAGAACAGACGGCTCCCCTGGAGCTTAGGCTGAAAGTGGGTAGATAAAGCATCGCTTCTCATTGGTTCCTGGGGAGAGCCTGGTAGGAGCCATCTTCAGAGGGCCAGGGGGCTTGGGGATTTTTTTTTTTAACGTTTGGTCCTGGAGTGAAGGAGGAAAGGGGGGAAGTTAGAAACAGGGGTGACCCTTGCACAGGACCGCTCGTTGGTACCCTCCCAAGACTGAGCTGATCCATCCTCCAGGCTGAGAAAACCAGAAGTGGGCCCCTGTCCTCTGGTGACATCTGAGAAAGTGTATGGGCACTCCTAGGGCAGGACCCAAGTATGTATAACCCTGTCCCAAAGGGCCCTATCTAGGAGGATCCATGCCCAGGGAGGCCATGTTCAGGGGGCCTGCTGGGGACTCGGGTGCCTTCCTTACATGAACTCAGCTAGGCCTTTCCTAGGCCACAGTGAGAGCTCTGCAGGGCAGGTGAGTCGGAAGGGCCTCAGGACTCGGAGACAGGCTGCACACAAAGAAGCTTCCGGTGGTGGTGGTGGTGATGGTGGTGGGCTAACCAGCCACAGCCTCTCTGCCCCACCAGGACACAGTGAGGGGGCACAAAGGCAAGTTTACTTGGGCAGTGCCTCCTAAGCCCATTCTAGAAGGGACGCTTTCCCGTTTCTTCTGCGCCTCCTGGGGACAGACCCAGAAGGCTCTAAGATCCATCTTGAGTTCCATCAGTCCTGGCCCTCACTGGCCAGACCACTGTGGGAAGGCCTCCTCCCTACAATGAGAGCAGCAGGTCCCATGACTTGACAACCCTGGGGCACGCATCTGAGACTTCACGGGGGACACCTGGCCTGAAACCCAGAGCTTGTCGTGGTGCTGACAGAGAACTGTGAGAACCTCCCCAACTAGGCCAAAGACAGGCCAAGGCAAGAAAAAAAGTCAGCAACCATGTCCCAGGCAGACTGCTACCAGGAAGCGCCAGGATCACCACAGCCCCACCGGCAGTGACCTGAGACAACAGGAGCCCTCCACTCACCACTAGGGAATGATGGCCAGGGTGGAGATCACATGGTTTTAGGGCAGTCAGAACACAAGCGCTGTCTCTCTGCTGCCTCTCCACAAGACTGGGCTGTCACTCAGTTCACCACACTGAGCTGGGTGGTGTGCTTCTGTCTTGTTCCCAGGTATCACTTGGGCTTCTGGAAGCACCATCTCTCCTTCCTTGATTTTCCTGGAAGTGTGTCTTGATCCTCCTGCTTATGGGAGGAGATGAGGGAGAGGAGGGGGGATGGGGGAGGGGGCCAACTTCCATGAGGCGGGCCTATCCAGAGCCTGGACAACAAGCACTGTGCTCAGGCAGGCGTGGCCACAGTCTGAGCCCCAAGACTGGACCACTCATAGGACACCCCGTTTCTCGGGCATCCTGTCCATGTTTTCTGGGCAGTGGCAGCAACCTCCTGAATTGAGGGGGACCCTTGTAGTGATGGATACAATCGTAGCCAAATGGGGCCTCACTGGGCAGCAAGAAGCTACTGTCAGGGCTGAAGTCAGTCCAGGAGGGGTCTAGCCACCCTGGGGGTGCCAAGATCAGTGCACCTCACAACATCCAGACAGTGTCTGCCGCTGGCCCAGGGTGTCACAAAGTGCCACAGCCGCTGGCCCAGGGTGTCACAAAGTGCCATGGCCGTCCTTCTGGTCCCTGCACAAGCCTGAGTAGATGGAAACATGAGAGCTTAAAAGGTGGGGATGCTGAAGCTCAGAGGACCCTGCCCAGGGTTGTATGTCACCTTGAATTCGAGCTGAAGGCCTGGACAATAACAAACTCCTACTCCTAACCCCAATGGATGGGGAGTCCAAAATCAGAAGAGACTGGCCACCAAACTGAAAATATATGTGTGTGTGTGTGTGTGTGTGCGCGCACACACACACACACACATACACACTCGCCAGCATGCGCACACATTCTCTCTCTCTCTCTCTCTCTCTCTCTCTCTCTCTCTCCCTCTCTTTCTCTCTCTCTCTCCAGCGTGTGCATGCGCGCGCGCGCGCGCGCACACACACACACACACACACACACACACACACACACGTACCAGCAATGGAAGACTTCCTAACGGTTGGCTCTGAGTTCCCATAGAGGGGTAGCTCACAACGGATGGGGCTCTGTTTCCCGTACTGCACAAACTGGGTGTGCGGATTCACCTCTATAATCCCAACCCATAGGAGGTAGAGGTAAGAGAATCAGAAATTCAAGATCATTTTTGGTTACATAGGGAGTTTGGAACTAGCCTGGGCTACGTGAGACCCTGCTAAAAATAAAAACGGTGGCCTAGGAAGCCTAGAGTTGTTGCTGCTGTTGTGCTTATCACAGTGTTGAGTACCCCAAACAATGTGATTGGGAACACAAATCCAAACAACTGGGGCAGGGCGTATAGCTCAGCAGACAGCTTCCATCCCCCAGCACCCCAAGAAAAGACATAAACAAAAACCCACAGTTGCCCATATTACACATTCATGGAGACGTGTCCTGTGTGTGCACAAACTTGTCCACACCCTAAATACAACATGGGGTCCCAGATTAGATCTGCAGGCAAAAGACAGACGTTTGTGGGGAAACTAGCAAAGCTCAAATCAAGTCTGGCACTTCGAAGGAGGCCAGCTTAACTGTCTGCTCAGACAGATGTGCCCTGGGTAGGAAGAACTGCCTTCAGAGGTATCGGGACCCCTCCAACCATCGTCACCTCTTCCTTGTAGATCTGCTGATTTCAAAATAAAGATTTTTAAAAAAATGTTTACAGTTTTTTACTCAGAATTTTACTTCTTCTAAGATTTTTAGAACTCAAAACTCACCAGAGCCTAAGATAGTCTTCAAGGAAGAAATAATAATAATAATGATGATGATGATTGATGATGATAATAATAATATAATATTATTAAATATAATTATTATTATTATTATTATTATTATTATTATTACAGGAAACTGGGTGCGTCAGAACAGCAGGGTCAACCACAGACTTGAGGCCAGGATGGGCTACTGGAGACCCTGAGTCTCAATGACAAAACGCAATGGCGTGATCTAGATGTTCAAATGTAGCAGGCTGGCTGACAGGCACAATGGACACTTCAGCGGAAAGCCAGAAGAGCCAGGACAGCTCAGCCTGGTCCAGCTCTCAATTCTGAGTCTGAGGTAATGCCACAGAGCTCCACAGTGGCCGGTCACTCATCGTCATCTTCCTTTGTCCTGAGCGTAGTATTTATATGAATTACATTTCTACAACAAATGGGTATTTGTTTATCAGTATGAAGGAATAGAAATTCCCTGCCCGAATTAGTTCCTCAAAAAGCAGTTCGTAAAATTACCATCTGACCCACAATGCACGACTCACTGTCCACCTGAGAAGTGAAAACTCACGTCCAAAATACAAGAGCAAGCACATGTTCTCGGGGACCTTAGTCTTTCTCAGTGTATTCGTGTGTGGGATGTATGTGTGGGCGTGCCTTCCTCAGAACACGCGTGGAGGTCAGAGGACAACTTGACAGAGTCTTGTTCTCTCCTTGCACCTTTACGTGTGTTCCAGAAATCAAACCCGGGGTACCAGGCAAGTGCAGCTAGCACCTCACTGTCTTGCTGGCCAGAAGTACTATTAGCAATGCCAAAGAACAGAGGCAATCCATCGGAATAATGTCCCAGTGGAACAGTTTGCAGCTTGGTACAGGTTACAGCAGGCTAGGCACAAAGCTGCATAGCGTGTGATAATTTTTATACAAAATGTCCAGGATGGACAAATCCAAGGAGACAAAGAAGATTCACTTTGAATCTTTGGCTGAGCCCCAAGTGACTGTTGATTGATTTAGAGCTCTTTTCAGGGTGAGGAAAATGTTCTATAATAAGACAGTAGAAACCAGGCATGGAGGGTGCCTCTGGTACTCAGGAGGCAGAAGCAGGTGGGTTCTCTGAGTTTGAGGCCAGCCTGGTCTACAGAGTGAGTTCTAGGACAGCCAGGGCTACAGAGAGACCTTGTCTCAAAAAACCAACAGCAAAGATGGTGATGGACACATTGTAATATATTTTAAAAAACAGAAACAGACAAACAGTAAGAACAACATTGAACTGAATGTTTTAAAGTGACTGGCAAGATGGTTTAGCAGGTAAAGGGTGTTTGTAACAAAACCTGATGACCTGAGTTCAAATCCCCAAGACCCAAGGAAAAGTAGAAGGGGAAACTAGCTTCTGCAAGTTGTCTTCTGACCTCTAAAGGAGAGCACTGTGGAGAGGAGCACTGTGGAGAGAGCACTGTGGAGAGAGCACTGTGGAGAGGAGCACTGTGGAAGAGCACTGTGGAAGAGCACTGTGGAGAGAGCACTGTGGAGGGGAGCATTGTGGAGAGGAGCACTGTGGAGAGAGCACCGTGGAGAGAGCACCGTGGAGAGAGCACCGTGGAGAGAGCACTGTGGAAGAGCACCGTGGAGAGAGCACCGTGGAGAGAGCACTGTGGAAGAGCACCGTGGAGAGAGCACCGTGGAGAGAGCACTGTGGAGAGGAGCACTGTGGAGAGAGCACCGTGGAGGGGAGCACTGTGGAGAGAGCACTGTGGAGGGGAACACTGTGGAGGGGAGCACTGTGGAGGGGAGCACTGTGGAGGGGAACACTGTGGAGGGGAGCACTGTGGAGGGGAGCACTGTGGAGAGGAACACTGTGGAGAGAGCACTGTGGAGAGAGCACCGTGGAGAGAGCACCGTGGAGAGAGCACTGTGGAGAGGAGCACTGTGGAGAGAGCACCGTGGAGGGGAGCACTGTGGAGAGAGCACTGTGGAGGGGAACACTGTGGAGGGGAGCACTGTGGAGGGGAGCACTGTGGAGGGGAACACTGTGGAGGGGAGCACTGTGGAGGGGAGCACTGTGGAGAGGAACACTGTGGAGAGAGCACTGTGGAGAGGAGCACTGTGGAGAGAGCACTGTGGAGAGGAGCACTGTGGAGAGAGCACTGTGGAGAGGAGCACTGTGGAGGGGAACACTGTGGAGAGGAGCACTGTGGAGAGAGCACTGTGGAGAGGAGCACTGTGGAGAGAGCACTGTGGAGAGGAGCACTGTGGAGAGAGCACTGTGGAGAGGAGCACTGTGGAGAGAGCACTGTGGAGAGGAGCACTGTGGAGAGAGCACTGTGGAGAGGAGCACTGTGGAGAGAGCACTGTGGAGAGGAGCACTGTGGAGGGGAACACTGTGGAGAGGAGCATTGTGGAATGGAGCACCGTAGAGGAACACTATGGAGGCAAACACTCTGAAGGGGAGCATTCTGAGGGAGAGCATGATGGCAGGTGTAAAACCATTCTACAAACACAAATAAATAAACAGCAAAAGAGTGATTCTCATCATTTTTTAAATTAGAAAACAAAAAAATTCTTCCTTATAAATGATGCGTGGACCTACAGGCTCTTTAAGGGCACCTGAGTGGATGGCTTTCCTCAGAAAGGATATGGGAACAGGAAGGGCTGGCAGATACAGCCAGGCCCGATCTGAGCCATCCCTCCCTGGCCTGGCGGGGTTGCAGGTCCTGGCTCTTGTTTCCCAAGACTGTGTCCCTGTAGCTCTGTCTTAGCAGCCCACCTGATGCTAGGCTCTCTACAGGGTTTGGCCAGGAGTAAAATATAAAGAAGAGCCTGTTTGAAAGAGGGAAAGTGGGAGGAAGCAGTGGCGTCTGAGGCTGAGGGTGAGTGGGTGTGTGGGGCTCTGAATAGCAGGCCTTCAAATAATGGTGCCACCCTCCTGGCCAGGGCCACCTGCGAGAGCCAGCCCGCTGAGGAGGTGGAGGAAGTGAGAACCACCAGCTGAGCAACCAGCACCCAGGGTGGCAAACACCGAGTCTGGTCACCCTGTGGTGGCCAGAGGCCTGCTCCTCCCTCCTGGATCCATGCCTCAGTTTCTGCAAGGAGCTCAGCTCTATGTCCTGGCTGGGTGGTCTGCACAGGACACAGACCAGACGTAGACTGGAAGATGGGACCTACAGGTCACATGGAAGCCGGCAGCAGCCCTCCTGCTCTTCAAGTCCCAGGTGCCCCTTTTCTGGCTCTCCCGGGCCCCTTTCAACCCCGAGAGTTAGGTGGCTTCTAATAAATGCCCCTTCTTCATCTTAAAACTGACCCAGGGCACAGAACATGATGGTATGGTCATTCCCAAAGGCTCCAGAGTGCCCGCCACACAAGAGGCACAGTAACCATTGATTTCCCCACACAGGGAGAGGTTCGCTCCAGCCTGGAACAGCATAGCCAGAAGATACCGCTTTAGGTCCAGCTTGATCCGGCTTCCAAATTTAACCTTTTTCCTTCCTTTTGTCTTTCTGTCCTTCCTTCCTTCCTCTCTTTTTTCTCTGGAGTCGGAGCTCAAGAGCAGAGAAGCTGGTTAACAAGTATCTCCGGTTCCTGGCTTAGGGTGCTCAGGTAAAGCCTGTTTCTTTTGTTCTTTGGTTTGCTTGTTTATTTGGGGTTTGCTTTTGTTATTCATTCATTCATTCACTTTGTGTGTGAATGTGTGTTTCCTATGGAAGTCTGAGAACAATTTGCGGGAGTCAGTTCTCTCCATGTGGTACCAGGAATCAAACTCATTATTTGTTTGCTTGATCAGGGGTCTTGCTCTGTAGCCCCGGCTAACCTGTCGATGAGGTTGACCGCAGGCTGGCTTGTGTCCTCCTGCCTGCCAACACATAGGCCCTTGTGCCTGTTTACCCAAACCCGCCCCTCCTTGCTGAGCTGCCTTCACTGTGGCCCCTAATAACACCCATTTGTCAGAGCAGGGCCTTTGGCTGGCAGGCACACCAAATCCCTGGTAGCATCAAGCTTTTGAATTCTTTTGGTTGTTTCTCACAGGGATTCGAATCCAGCCTAGGCGGGGAAACATTCCAGGGTGGCTCTCTGGAAGCCCCATCAGCTGGCTGACCCATCAACCCTTCAATGCCCAGCTCTGGGCAGGGCTGAGGTGTCGAGAAAAAGGAAAATCCAGTTCCTGACCAAGTATATCTGGAGCCCAGCCTCATAGCCACGTCTGAAGGCTATGGGATGGCTCCGGGGTCTGCCCTCCAAGAGGAAGACCCTAGGGAGTGAGGAGGGCGCTGCTACCCTTTGTCACAGGCTGTAGGCTGGACATACAGTAGCAAGGCCTGGGTGTGGTATGTCAGTCACGGTCGCTAACCACAGGTTGCTGAAGGACATACATGTATGTAAGTACCTCTAGGTGTTACGCAATAACAGTGGGCAGAGATTTTGACACATTTGAAGAGGAAGTTAGAGAGGCTACAGGCTGGAGAGATGACTCAGGGTAAGGATCTTGCCACCTGAGTTTGGGCCCCAGGATCCAAATGGTAGAAAGAGCTGAGCCTGATGGGGCACACTTTCAGTCCCAGAACTCAAGATACAGAGGCAGGAGAATCTCTGTGAGTTCAAGGCCAGCCTGGTCCACATAGCAAGTTCCAGAATGGCCAAAGCTACATAAGAGAGACCCTGTCTTGGCGGAAAGGGGCTGACTCCCATAAGTTGTCCTTTGACCTCTACCATTGCACGTACGCGTACATACACACACACAATAAATACCTGCACTAAAATTTTATATGTGCCATGTAGCATGTGTTCATATGCATGTGTGCGTGTGTGTGTGTGTGTGTGTGTGTGTGTGTGTGTGTGTGTGTGTGTATTAGAGGACACTTTAGCGAAGGAACCAGTTATTCTGGACTCATAGAGGCTAAGACTGAGGAGTCTGCCAGATGCTTGAGTAGAACACAGATGTCCCCACATCCAGAGAAAGCCATCAAGTAGTCTAATTTGAATCCCAATCCGAGTACAGAAGTGTGGAGGGCTCTGTCCTCCAGGTGGGCTCGTGGCTGGGCTACTGCCCAGGTCACTCTGTGTGTGACCCACGCTGCATGCTACAGGGCTGCTTGGCCACAGAATAAATGGTCCTCCTCAGCATCCCGCTGCCCACAGTGAGAAGGCACTGTGGTCCCTGTCCCTCTGCAGAAAGTCTCGAGTGGATCTGAGCAGAACCTGTTGGCTGGGGGCTTTCACCTAAGGAAGGTCAATGCCCCAGATAAACAGGTCCCTGGGCTACTACAGTGATTCCTGAAATGAGATCTCTCTGACTGTAGCCCAGCTGTGCTGAGCAGGGACCCCACCCAAGATCCTCATTCATCCAGGGGGCCATAAGTGATCTCCTAGGCTGACAACCATCACCAGCCCCTCCCCACTGGGGAATCATGCCCTGAAGGTCCTCCAGGATATGAGGACCAGCAGACAATGTAGAGCCCTCGGCGGCTACTGGCCATTTCTGTGTCTGTCTAGCATCACAGGTCAGAATATAGATTCAGGCCCCATTTGTTTTCCTTTCTGGGAAGGCTCTGGGGCTGCTCAGACAGTAACAAGCAGGGTCCACGGGCACAAGGTCCACCTTCGCTCCTGACAGGCTGCTAGCTAGCCACACCGGGCTGGTCTTTGTGGGCAAGGGTGAGGTTTGGGGACTTGGCATCAGGGTTGAGGCCTGCTGAGACTGTGGGCCAGCCTGAGAAGTGAGTCCCCACAGTGAGGGAAGAAGGAAAGGGAAGAGACAGAATGCTTGGTGGGGGGCTATGCCGAGGTGCAGAGCCAAGGCTGGGGAGGCCGCTGGGAATCAGGGTAAAGTGGAGAGAATCCGCGCACCCTGAGGAATCACAGAGCCTCTGGGCCAGCCTCCCTGCCCTCCCCATCACAGGCTGAAGCACAGGACACAGAAGATAAGGGGTGTCCCTATGCGCCTAGGCCTGGACCTCTTCAGTCTCCCATTCCTGAGCCCCTACCAGGTCCAAACAGCCAAACAGTCCACAGAAAACAGGGGGGCTTTCCCAGCCTCACAGATCCCTGCTTCCCATTCCTCACAGCATCACAGATCTTACTGCTTCCTGGATGGTGTGAAAACCATCACACATTCCTGCTTAAGACCCCCACTGCCCTCGGGTAAGCCCCGCTCCACCTCAGACGAAGTGCACATGTCCATGCGGGTAGCTACTGTACAGTGAAGGGGGTCATGACCTCCTTCCCACAGACATCTGCATGACAGGCTCCCTGCAGAGAGTGTTCTTTACACATACATGTTAGCAGGAATGTATCCCTGTAAGCAGCCATTTGCCCAATGCATGTAGATAAATTATCACACTAAAGCAGAGTCCATGCAGGATATGTGTCCTTGGCATTTGGGAAGCTGGTGAGATGGCTTAGTGGGCGCAGGTGCTTGCTGTCAAGCCTGGTGACTGGAGTTTGATCCCCCAGTAGTAGGACAAAACCAACATGCACAGGTTATTCTCTGACTTCCACATGCTCACACATATACATACCGACACACATGCACAATTGAATGAATGTTAAACAAGCAAAAAGCTGGAGATACGGCTCAGTGGTAGGATGCTTGCTTAGCATATGCAAGGTCCAAGGTTCAATCCTTAGCGCCACATAAATTGGGTGTAATTGCTCATGCCTATAATCCTAGCATTCAGGAGGTAGAGGTAGGAGGATCAGGAGTTCAAGGTCATCTTTGGCTACAAGGTGAGTTCAAGGCCAGCCTGGGGTACATGAGACTGTATCTTGTGTGTGTTGGGAAGGTATGGTGTGTGAGTGTGTGAGTGGGGAGGGGTTATGGTGTGTGTGTGTGTGTGTGTGTGTGTGTGTGTGTGTGTTTGTGTGTGTGTGTGTGTGTGTGTGTGTGTGCGCGCGTGTATGTGTGTGTGCTCTATTGCTATTTTTGTTGTTAGGGACAACAGCCTTGGTTGTCACAGGTGTTTATAGCCACGACACTTTGTCCAGATCTCGAGCAGGCTTATAGAACCAATAGCTAGCAGGCTCTTCCCAGAAGGGGAGCTGGGGCTCCCAGGGCAGAGCAGAACTGGCTCAGCCTTCCTGGCCTGCTGTACTCTGGGTGGTCAGCTATGAGATCCCTGTGTCCCTTGAGGGCAGGGCTCTCAGCTGAGTCACGCTTAACGTTTATCTGGGGTGGAGCAGGGAAATGCACCTGATTTGGGCACTGGAGACCTTGGCTCTAAGTTCTGGCTTTTTATATGACACCTCATGTCTCAGGCTGTTTTCCTAGCTGTAAGTAGGCTGACCCTGACACCATCCATGACTCAGGGCAGGCCGCTTCACCACCGCCAGCACAGCGCTGAGCAGAGGGGCCTGTGGCAGTTTCAGAGTACAGGCCTCAAGCTTGGGATGGGGGCTGTGACCCTTAAGCTGTGTGGAAGACCCTGGGATAAGACTGTTTCTGTGAACCTGTCAGGCAGCCCAGCCTGTCCTATGCTACTCTGGGACCCGTTGGGGACACAAGTCCAGCCACCCCCAGAACATACATCCCTGAGAGCACTGCACCTGCCTCTGAGCAGCATCTTGGCTTCAAAAGCTGGATCCACCTCCATGGTCTTCCCCACGGAGGGTGCAGCTCAGGTGATGGTCAGCCCAGGACTGCCCCCAGCCAGCCAGCCCCACAGGCATTGTTTCGTGTCTGCCAGGCTAAGGTGCAACATCACAAAAGTAGGCACTGGGCCTCCTCTTCACTCCCCACCACACACAGAGGAGCCCAGAACTGTAAATTGATTGACTTGGTAGATAGAGCTGGTGACAGTCCAACCGCTGTCCAGCGCCAGTCTTGACCACAGGCGTGGCAGGGTTCCAAGGGCCTGGATTTAACTTTTGTTTTTTCAAGACAGGGTTTCTCTGTAGGTTTAGAGCCTGTCCAGGAACTCGCTTTGTAGACCAGGCTGGCCTCAAACTCATAGAGATTGTTTTGTCTCTGCCTCCCAAGTGCTGGGATTAAAAGTGTGCACCACCACTGCCTAGCTGGATTTAACTTTTTAAACATCAAAAGAATTGGGGATGTAGTTCAGTTGGTAGAGGGCTTGCCTAGCATACACAAAGCCTCAGGCTCCACTTCACAGTGGTGGTGCACATCTGTACTGCCAGCACTCTGTCTAGACTCCAGCTTCTAGTGACCCTTCTGGAATCGTGGGTTGTTGCACAGAAGCAAGTTCCTGATCAAGGACAGAAAAAGTAGGCACAGATCTTGGCAAAGATGGGTGCTGGTAGACTTGGCCCTTCCTTGCTCTGGGCATTCCCTCAGTGGCAGGCTGGTGACTCTGTCCAACTGTGTGCTGTGCCTCCCACAGCCCCCACCCAGTCCTAGAGATACAAATAATGGCACTTCTCCACCGAGAGCCAAAGAAATGGTCACAATAGGCTCCTGCCCACACGATGCCTGTTCCTCCAGGCTCAGCCTGCCTCATCCTCCACCTGCCAGCCCGCACCCAGGTCAGCACCCCATGAATCATTGCAGGCTCCTCCCCTCCCTCCCACACATGGGTGCCACCTTCTGCCCAGCTGGGCCGCCTCCTGTACACCTGCACCCAGGCAGAACTGCCTATTGATGTCCCTGCTTCCTGTCATGGCCACCTCTAGCCCTTGGTTTTTTTTTTTTATTTTGTGTGAGTAACAGAGTGACCCAGATATGTGTATAAAGTCTCTATTCTGACTCAGTGGGTCTGGCCCAGTTGAGCAGGTGGGTTTTGTGGAAACAGCCCAGGTAACCCTGATACATCTGTGATGGCCTCCTCCTCCGGTCACAGCTAACAACAACAAAACAATTAGCGTGCTTCGTGCTCTCGCCAGCTCTGCCTCCTGGAATCTTCTTGAGAAGCCTGAGGCAGGAGCAACCATCTGCTCCCATTTCACAGTTATGGAAACTGAGGCAAAAGCCGTTCGGGAAAGCAGGGATTAGCAGGACATCCATGTGCCCCACAACACCCTCAGTGACAGCTGTAGGAAAAAATGGCAGTGTGGGAGCAAGTGTGTCCCTGAGAGTCACTTAACTCAAAGAGGAGCTCTTGTGGGGGAGACGGTTACAAAGTGGACGTTTGTACAAAAATTCACCGAGGTTTGTGCAGGATCTCTGACTTCGTGTCCATTAGCTCTCAATAGAAAAAAACACTTCAGGGGCTGGAGAGATGACTCAGTGATTAGCAACATGTATTACTCCTTCAGATGACCTGAGTTCAGTTCCAGAACCCACATCAAGTGGTTCACAATATCCTGTGACCCGCTCCAGGGAATCAATGCCTCTAACATACATGTGTGTGTGTGCGCACGCGTGCACGAAAAATGAATAATGAAGCTGGAGAGATGGCTTAGTGGTTAAGAGCACTGGTTACCCTTCCCAAGGACGTGGGTTCAGTCTCCAGCATACACATGGTGTCTCACAATCATCTGTAATTCCAGCCCCAGGAGATCTAGCACCCTTTTCTGACCTCTGTGGGCAAGGCACACATGTGGTGCACAGACATAGGAAGAGCATATATACACATAAAGTTAAAATAAAAATATTCTTTAAATAAAATAAAATCCTTAAGACTACTTTTAAAAAGAAAGATGGTGGCACACGCCTTTAATCCCAGCACTCAGGAGGCAGAGGCAGGCGGATCCCTGAGTTTGAGGCAGCCTGGTCTACAGAGCGAGTTCCATGACAGTCAGGGCTACACAGAGAAACCCTATCTCAAGAAAGAAAAAGAAAAAGAAAAGGGAAAAAGAAAAGAAAAGGAAAGAAAAGAAAAGAAAAAGGGAAAAAAGGAAAGAGAAGAAAGGTTGGGCATACAAGGTGGCTCCGTGGGTGGAGGCACTTGTTCCGTGTCAATGCAAGCCTGATGAACCGAGTTTGATCCCTGGAACCCACACAAAGATTCATTGCACACCAATAGAAATAATAACAAACCACAGTCTTTAAAACTTTCCAGGTTCAGAGCTGGGGATTCTGGTCCAGCTGGTAGAGAGCATATATGCAGCATGACGCTCTGGGCTCTACTCCTCGGCATGTAACCCAGGCATAGAGGCACACACCTTTGATCTCAGTACACAGCAGGAATCTGAGGATAGCTTGCTCCACATAGACAGTTCCAGGCTAGTCAGAATTCATGGTAAAACCCTGTCTTAAAAAAGGAAACATGCATCTTCCAAAGAAACCACAGAAAGGCTTGGTCACACTGGGAGCAATGGGCAAAGATGATGGTGGCAGGGACAAGGCTCTGAGGGGCAAGATTGTGTCCCTTCTCTTCCCTTCTCTTCTCTTCTCTTCTCTTCTCTTCTCTTCTCTTCTCTTCTCTTCTCTTCTCTTCTCTTCTCTTCTCTTCTCCTCTTTTCTTCTCTTTTTCCTTTCCTTCCATCCTCTCTTTTTCTTTTTCCATTCTATCTCTTTTTCTCCCTTCCTTCCCTCCCGTCTGTCTGTCTCTCTTTTTTTTCTTCCTTTCTTTCTTCCTGTGACAGGATGTCACTATGTCACCATGCCTGGCCTGGAACTTACTACTCCCTATGTAGACAGGCTGTGGACCTCAAACTCACAGAACTATGCCTGCCTCTGCCCCCAAGTGCTGGCACCATGCCTGGCTTTAGGACTGTCTTCAGGCCGGGGACAGGGACTGAGCTACCAGGAGGCCAGTGATGAGATGTTTTTGTGACCTCAGCACAGGAAGGCAGTCCAACCCGTCCAAATCCATTCCCTAATCAGTACATTTGGAGGTCAGGATTTGAAGGGCCCAACTGGGGTCCCTGTGCTCCCACAGCCCCTGGGCCCTACAGTTTGGCAAACTGAGCAGATGTTCATTCCCAAAGAGCAATGGAAATGCTGAAAAAGTATGATGCAGCACAAAGTACCTGTGAACCCCGAAATACACAGAGGGCCCAGGTGTGGGGACAGACAGCACAAGGGATCTAGCCAGAGAGACATAGAAGGAACGCAGGGAGATGTCAGACATGGCCAATCAGAGGGATGAGAGGATATTTTAACACAGGTGACTCTGGCTTCACATACATCACACTACACAAACAGCATCCAGACTCAAGTTCAAATGCACTTTGGTCCCTGCCTGTAATCCCAGCACTTTGGAGGTAGAATCAGGAGTTCAAAGTCACCCTCAGCTACACTATAAATTCAAGATGAGCCTGACCTACCTGAAATACTATCAAAAAAAAAAAAAAACCCAACCAACCAAACAAACAAACAAACAAAAGACCTACCAAAGTATTTAGGACCTAGTTTGTGTCGCTTTATAACTCAATAGCAGAAGAGTTTCCTGAGTTTGGCAGGGGCCTCTTGGTCATAGAAACCCAGATCTCGGCTGGTTATCCCACCGGGAGCTTGCGCTCATCGGGCTCACAGGGAACTCTCCAGCTCCTCAGCACCCCCCCACCCCGCCCCGCACAGTCCCCAGCATGGCTCACTGTCCTCCCAGGTCAGCACCCCTGAGTCACTGCAGGCTCCTCCCCACCACTCCTCCCACGCATGAGAACCACCTCCAGGACTGCCTCTCCACTCCTGCCACACCTGCGTCCTGGCGCACACCCCACTGCCCCCCCACCCAGGGCTTTAAAGAGCCTGTGTAGATGACCTTGGCCACACAGACATTTTAGACTTTTGAATGTTTTTACAATTAATGAAACTAGAATGGCAAATGATAATCTTGAACAAAATGCTTGTGACATGAGAGGTGGTAAATTAATAATCTGAAAAGGAATTCCAAGCTTCTAAGAATGAATAAGGAGTGCTGGGCTATGGTGGCACACACCTTTAATCCCAGCACTAGGGAGGCAGAGGCAGGCGGATCTCTATGAGTTCAAGTCCAGCCTGGTCCTCAAAGAGAGTTCCAAGACAGCCAGGGATACACATAGAAACCCTGTTGGAAGAAAGAGAGAGAGAGAGAGAGGGAGGGAGGGAGGGAGGGAGGGAGGGAGGGAGGGAAGGAGGGAGGGAGGGAGAGAGGGAGGGAGGGAGGGAGGAAGAATATGTGTTGACCAATGAAGTGGCTCAAGGGGAAGAGACACTTGACACCAAGCCTGATGATCGCAGTTCAGTTCTCAGGACCCACATGATAGAAGAAGAAAATCAACTCCTGGAAGCTGTCCTTTGACTAAGACACACACACACACACACACACACCATCAACAACAACAATAAAAAACAAATATGTATGTGTGTGACTAGAGTTACACAGGGGAAAAGTTGTAAAAAGACCAAATGTTAACAACACTTATTTCTGGCAAGTGTTCTTAGCAGAAGTTTTATTTCCTTCCCTGGGTTTCCTTCCAGGTAATTCTGACTCCAGCCTTACCATCCTTTTGGGCGTTCCCTCTGGCTCTGAGCATTGTGTTCTTTCTATGTGGCATATAGGTTGGGTATTCTGCTGCTGTTTAGTTTTCTGTTTTGCTTTTTCATTGCTGGACATTGAACCTGGGGCCGTGCGCATGCTGGGCAAGTGCCCTGCCAACTGAGCTACCCGCCTCCTGCCATGTAACTTCTCGGTCTTAATCTTGCCTCCTGTCTCCGATACTCACTAGATGAGTAAACCTCCATTCTATTTGCTCCCATCAGTGCCTAGAACGGAGCGTAGTTTCATCAAACAGCCCCAGAAAGACTGCATGGCTCTGTGGACACACCCTTTCGGCCTGGCCGAGCTGGGCAGGCTGGCTGGCCCAGCTCACTGTTCTGGCACCAGGCCAATTCTCGGTCAGGTTTTCGGCTGTGTGTTGCGGCCTCCTGTCAATCTAGTCTGTGAAGGCGCACGGTGTTGCCAACTCTTGTGGAGTGGCAGGGCTGTCTGTTCAGAGCACAGGTTGCTGTTCCATTCCTAGGGTATCCGTAATTAATGAGTCAGAAAGTGTTTCCTCTTATTTCTGACACACAGTGGGCATTGGTTCAACAGACACGCCCACTCCTGCCTCCCTCACCTCAGCTGTCGGAGGCTTCCTTCCAGAAACACTCAATCATGTAACCCAGGGTCTGCTCAGAACCAAGCAGCCCCACCAGCTCCTCCAGCCCTGAGCAGTCCAGTGGGTTTGCAAGATAAACTAATCTGTTAGATGCTTGTTCTAAGAGACCCTAGAGGAGCCATAGTGTGTCTTCTACTCAGACCCAACAAGCAAAGCCTCACGTTGCCCTTAGTCCTGGAGGTGAGTGCTCACTCCAGTTTCACTCTCTGGAGAAGAGACACGGGTGGTGCACATCTGAACTCCTGGCCCTGAGAGATAGAGACAGGAGAAAGAGAAGTTCAAGGTTCTCCAATGCTCCACAGTGAGACAGCCTGTGTATAGGGTCCTAGAAGGAACAGAGAGCGGTTGGAACACACCCTGTGATTCCGGCTCCAGGAGGTCCCACGCCCTCTTCTGGGGTCTGCTGGCAAAGCACTAACATGCACACAAGCTCTCCACAGACACACAGGATCACAGATAAATCTTTTCCTAAGTGTTTGTTAATATAGCTTCAAGCCAGCTCTCCTCATACCAGACAGACACCCCTCCCTCAGCTTTTCCGAAAGATTCCAGAGCCACAGAGAGCAGCCATGTGCTAGAGACCACTGCCCTCCCACATCTACCGTCCTAGCTCAGCCAGGTGACAGTGTGGGCAGAGCAGGTTTCTGCTGCGGAGCTGTCTGTGGGTGGAAAGTGTACACCAGTAGCCCTGACCTCTTTCTACACAGAATATCAGGGTGTGTGTGTGTGTGTGTGTGTGTGTGTAGTAAGCACCCCAAGTTATGACAAACACAAACGTCACCAGGGCTGGAGAAATGGCTCAGCAGGTAAAGGAGCTTGCCACCAAAGCAGACCGGCCTGAGTTCAGTCCCAGGGACCCGCATGATGGGAAGAGAGAACCAACTTCACGAGCTCTCAAACCTCTACATATGCTCTAGGGTGTGCGCGTGTCCACGACATGCATACACTACATAAACAAATGTAATTTTAAAAATATAGAAACGTCTCCTAACATTGTCAAATGTTTCCTGCTGGGGTGGAGGCTTATGACAGCCACGCAGAAGCTATCTCTGACCACTGCCTCTGGCCAGGTCGGACACAGATAATGGAGCCTCAGTAGTGCTCCTAGTGGCTAGATGTGGAACTGCAGGTGGAAAGGCCTCCTGGGACCAGTTCCGCTCCCACAGGCAGCCAGCTGCCTTTTTCTCATCCAGCAGCAGAATAGTAAAACCACCCTGGGTGGTGGGAGTGGGGGCACCCTCGCCCTTGGGATACCAAAACTACAGATGAAAGAGGATACCAGGGCAGACTCTGCCAGCAGCCTATTTCCTTGGCCTTACTAAAGAGTCATGAAATATACGTGCGTTCAGTGAAAGAAGCCAGGTAGAACTCAGAGCCAGGGCCCTGGCACCCTGGGTGAGTTTACGCAGGGCTATTAGAAAATCACACTGCTTTTTCAAGAAGTGACACATTCCCGAGCTGCACAGCTCAGTGAACCCTGACTGAGCAGATGGGGAGCTAGCTGTGTGCCTCTGGGCACAGCCCAAACATGTGACCTGGGGGGATTATTGCCCTCTCTGTGACTCAGTTCCTTCATTTGGGAAGTGGGAGTGGTAAGAGTCCCTGATTGGTCTGGGACAAGATGTACGTGACTTAGCAGATGTCAACAGTAATGTGGTCATCTGTGCTCAACAAGTACTAGCTAGTCACATGTTTATTGTTTCCTTAAAGCTGAAACCTGGGAGCTTCGATGCTGATTGGCTGCATACCTGTGGTATTTCAATCTATGGAATGCTGGACAGCACTGAACAAATGGAGTAGAACTCCCTCTGCTTAGATAAGTAGGACCTACTTAAGAAGTAATGGGAAACATTTTTATTGTGCAATAGGAAAATATATGTAGATAAGTATACGCACTTAGAGCTTATTTGGTATTTTTATTGAATTTTTATTTATTTTGATTTTAAGATGAGGTCTTGTATAGCCTAGGTTGGCCTCAGAATTGTTAAGTAACCAAGAATGGCTTGTACTTATTCTCCTGCCTCCACCTCCCGAGTGCTGGGATTACAGGGGTACACCACCATGCCTGGTTTATAGTGATGCTGGGATTACAGGGGTACACCACCATGCCTGCCTTATGTAGTGCTGGGATTGAAATAAGGTCTCATGCATGCTGGGTAAGCACTCTACCAACTGAGCCACATCCCCTGCCCTCCATAGATTTTTTACCTTCTTTTTCTTTATTTTAATATTTTTATTTTTAAAATTACAATTTAATTACATCATTCCCCCCTTTCTTTTCCTCCCTTGAACACTCTTACATACCCACCTTTGCTCTCTTTCAAACTCAGGGCCCCTGTTTTCATTTTGTGTGTGTGTGTGTGTGTGTGTGTGTTCCTTAAAATAACCTGCTTGGCTATCTGTCTGATATTGCTTGTATATATGTGCCACAATAGCACACATATCTGTAATCCCAACATTTAGAGATTGTGGAAGGGGGATTACAAGTTTAAGGTCAGCCTGGGCTACACAGCAAGACCCCCACCTTAAAAAAAAACAACAAAGAAGTTATATGCATTAATAGATATGGTATTCTGCATAGAATACTTCTAGAACCTTCAAGAATCATTATGTCAGCAACCGTCAAGTTTAGGGAGAGGGAATGAAGGACCAGAGCACTGACTTCCCCCTTTGTTAATATCTGAATTGTCGCGGATCTCTGAGTTCGAGGCCAGCCTGGTCTACAAGAGTTAGTTCCAGGACAGGCTCTAGAAACTACAGGGAAACCCTGTCTCAAAAAACCAAAAAAGCCGGGCGATGGTGGCGCACGCCTTTAATCCCAGCACTCGGGAGGCAGAGGCAGGCGGATCTCTGTGAGTTCGAGACCAGCCTGGTCTACAAGAGCTAGTTCCAGGACAGGCTCCAAAGCTACAGAGAAACCCTGTCTCGAAAAACCAAAAAAAAAAAAAAAAAAAAAAAACCAAAAAAATAAAATATATCTGAATTGTCACCTGAGCAGATACTTTTTTTTTTTTTTTCCTCATGGTTTATTTTTAGCAGATACTTCTTGAAAGCTTGGTAGACCCCACTGACCTCAGACTGAGGGAGAACCATCTCTGCCTCCCTGGTGCTAGGGTTAAGGCATGCCCACCACATTCTACAGCTTCAAGCCGCTCTGAGATTAATGAGATAAATTGGCCTTAGTACATCTCTGTAATGGGAAAATTTGAAAATACAGTGTTTACTTTTAAGAGCAGAATAGAATAGTACAAGCCACAGGGACTAATCCCAGTTTAAAATTAGGTGTGCAAGAAATCCAGCCAACGCCATGGCTGAGAGGGTGACGGCACTTGCTTCTGGGCCTGACCAGGTGCAATTGATTCCCAAGACTCCCATGAGAAAAGGAGAGAGCTTACTCCCATAAACTGTCCTTTTGTGCACACACATTCACACACGTGCACTCAAGCACACATGCACACACACCATAGTAATTTTCAAAAAGAAATCCAATCATAGCCCAGACTGGTGATGCACACCTATAACCCTAATACTCAAGGAGTGAGGTAGGAGGATCAGGAGTTCAAGGCCATCCTCCACTACATAGCAAGTTTGAGGCCATCCTGGTCTACTTGACAACCTGTCTAAATAATGCATAAGTAAGTAAATAAATAAATAGCCATGCATCTTTAGCCTCTAAGCCAGTGGCAGAAGGTGAGGCAGGCCACACCTATGAGACATTCTTGTGGACAGCCCTTGGCAACCTTCTTTGTGCAAAGGGTAGAGAGACCCACGAGTAAAGAGATTTTTCTGGGCACACAGCTGACCAGAGCCACCTGCCCAGTGACAAAGAGCTGATTAGAGTGAACAGTCATTTGTAAATTCGGCTCTACCCATGGGGCCACCCTGTGTGGTCCCACAGCACTGCTCCGGTCTGAAGCCAGCAGGAGTGCTGGCGACCGACTCTCCAGGGGTGAGGTGCCTATCGGGCAGGGCAATGTCCAACAGAGCTAATGGGTGCTTTGGCGTGGAAAGGGGCAAAGGGAGGTCACAGACCAAGAGGAAGGGAAGGGCACAATGGCCACTGCTTAACCTTGTCCACTAACACACGGAGACATGCACCCTGGGACACCCGCGTGCTCATAGGATGAGGGTGTGGGAGCTAGGCAGCAGCTGGGACCACACACAGATGACCTGACCACATGGGATGTGTGGGAGAATTCAGGTGCGTGCACTCTGGAGAACACAGCAGAGGGAAAGCCACACAGTCTGTGTGGGAGGGCCGGCCATCCCTGAGCATCCGTATGGATGATTCAGAGTCCTCCGACAGGCAAAGGCCTGGAGCTGAGTACAGGCTTAAGGGGACTGAAAGCAGTCTGGGGAGTGGCAGATGATGCCACAAGGCTGAGCTTCACGTGAGGAATGTGGACTCTGTCCTATGGGTGGTGGCAAACTGAGAAGAGAGCCACCAGGCAGGGAAATGAGATGATGGTGCTGGCCAGGAAAGCCCTGCTCTATCACCCAGCCAGGAGTCTCCCCTCAGCACCCAGGGGCACCAAGCCCTCCCACCACCTTCCCCCACTGATGAGTCTCAGGGACCTGTACTGTCCTCTCCCCCTTTATATCCTGAGTGCCAGAGGTCAGGAACAACTGGTGTGCTCTATGCTGCTCCAACACATTGTACCTGTCTTGATAATTTCTCCGTACCCATTTAATGGAAAGCAAAAGTGTGGGGAGTTAGCTTGTGTGATTTCTGCTGGAGATGTAGAGCCTCAGCTGGCAATGAGCAGCCAGGGGGACCTGAGGCAAGGGTGCTTTATGGTAGTCGGGGTGAGAACTGACAGCAGGCTTAGCGGAGGTGCTGCTGCTGGGGAACAGGGAGGAACCTGAGAAAACATACAGGAGGCAGAATGAACCGGCCTGAAATAAGGATTCCAGGGTGGGGGAAAAGGGCTTTTGGACTTCTGGTTTCAGGAGCCAAACGGAAGAGCTGACCAGGAAGGGCTATTCTGGAAGAGGAGGCGGTCACTGGAGGTGATGGGATCAGCTTCGGCCTGCTGACATGACAGCAGGACAGAGGTGAAGAGGTCCCAGGTGGAACATGATCTGCACACCTGCAGACAGACATCCAGAGAGACAGGGCTTGGCAGCTGACAGCCTGCAGGTTAAAGTCCCAGAGAGGGAATGATGGCCCAGGGAGAGGAGGAGCTAAACCACAAGGGCGAGATGAGGAAGAGCAATGGAGAGGAAAATTAGAGGTGGGAGAGGAGGGGAAGACAGGAAACACAGGCCACTAGAGACGCTTCAGGGACTAACACACCCGTGGGTGTGGAGAATGAGAGTCTGGGTTACCATTCTCTCTTCTATGACAAAATACCTGCAAAGCAACTCAGGAGGGAAAGGTCTACCGCTTTCTGACTCACAGACTGAGGGTGCAGTGCATCAAGGCAACGGTATGGCGGCAGGAGTGGGAGGCAATGGTCACACAGCATCCATGGTCAGGAAGCAGAGAGACATGATGCAGGGCTCAGCCTCCTTCCTCCTCCTCAGTCCAGGACCACAGCCCACAGCACAGTGCTGCCCACATTCAGGGCAGGTTGCTCATTTGCAGTTGAACCTTTCTGGAAACATCCTCACAGGCACATCCAGAGGTTTCCATGATGGTCCTAAGCCCAGCCAAGTTACCATCACAGTCTATCCCTTGTGTGCCTTACAGCAGAGAAAACTCAGGCCCAGAGAGGCTGACAAAGCAGCCAGGACACCGGCAGCTGGGGCCCATGGACATACAGACCAGTGGCTCTCATATGATGGGTTCTGGGGTCCCCCAAGACTTTCCCAAGGGTCCAGGAAACTGAAAACACCTTTACAAAAACGCCAAAAGTTTTCTTCTGTGTCCCCTTTGTAGGTAGCTACTAAAGTGTCTGGGATTTATCGCAAATCAACACTGGCAGCTACTTGAGGAAAGGGTGGGGGAGAACGGGAAGAAGAAAAGAAGGAAGGAGGGAAGGAGGAGAGCTCATGAACAGAAACCTACTATAAAGCTATCAGGATCAAAGTGTGGGACAGGTGACACCACCAGCAGAGTCACAGACTAATGAACTAGCATAGAACACCCCCCAGAGAGACCCATGGGTCTCCATTCTGTGATCTGTGACAAAGGCACCGAATTGCACAATGGGAGAAACTGGATATGCAGAAGCAGAGAATGCAGTTAGACCTGAACCTCACAGTACACAGAAAGCACGAGCTCACAGTGTGAGTTCCTGAGGCCTCAGGGCTAGACGGATGCTCAGTGGTTAGAGCACCTAGGGCTCCTGTAGACCTGGGTTCAGTTCCCAGAATTACTCCAGTTCCAGGGATCGAGTCCCTCTCCTGGCCTCAGGCACTGCACGCACATGGTGTACACACATACCTGGAGGCAAACACTCATGCACATAAAAATAATTTTTTTTCAAAAGCAAGACCTGAACCTATACAGCAGTGAAAAGTAAACAGCAAGGAAGCTGCTCTGGTCTGGGCAAAGACGCTTTGGATTTCATAGCAAAGGCACAGGGATCCTGCCAGGTTTCTATCCAGATAGCACAGGAAATGGTAGAGAGCAGAGAGTCACCCCGCAGAGCAGGAGGATGTGGGCGTGAATCATGCTTCTGATGGGAAATTGCTACAGGGGCTGGAGAGGTGGCTCAGCAGTTAACACTGCTGCCTTTGCCGAGCATGTGGGTTTGTTTCCCAGCACCTGCACGTAGGCTTGCAACTGCTGCAGCTCCGGTCCCAAAGAGTCTGAAGCCCTCTTTTGATGTCTCAGATGCAAGGCATGTACATGGTCCACACGCATACATGCATATAAAATAATAAAATAAATACATCCAAAATAATTTTAAAGAAATAACCTTATAAAACAAGCAGAGCTGGGTGGTGGCACATACCTTTAATCCCAGCACTCAGGAGGCAGAGGCATTCAGGCGAACCTGGTCTATAGAGTTTCAGAACAGCCAGGGCCAGGCTGTTACACAGAGAAACCTTGTCTCGAAAGAAAGAAAGAAAGAAAGAAAGAAAGAAAGAAAGAAAGAAAGAGAGAGAGAGAGAGAGAGAGAGAGAGAGAGAGAGAGCGCAAGGAAGAGAGGGAGGCAGGGAGGAAGAAAAGGAAAAGAAGGGAAGGGAAGGGAAGAGAAGGGAAGAAAAGGGAAGGGAAGAGAAGGGAAGAAAAGGGAAGGGAAGGGAAGGGAAGGGAAGGGAAGGGAAGGGAAGGGAAGGGAAGGGAAGGGAAGGGAAGGGAAGCCCATGCAACTAAGCAGTCAGAAGACAGTCAACCCAATGGCCGTGGACAGAGAGCCTGAATAGACATCTCTCAGAGCAAGATACAGAGGACCATCAGGCCCTAGCAAAGACACTCAGCTTCCCTAACCACCAGGGAAATCAAAATCAAAACAATAAAGCCAGGCCCAGTACCTACTCATCCTTCCTTTTTCCAACTCTCAAAAGTCCAAGATTCATAAACTGGAGGCTAGCCAGGACTCCACATGGAGACTGTCCAAATAAATGACATAGTAAAAAAAAAAAAAAAAAAAAAAAAAAAAAAAAACCACTTCACACTAGTTGGGATGACTACCAACAAGAACACTAAAAATGTCATCTGGAAAATGAAGGAAAGGGAGCCTTGTTGCATGGTTGGTAGGAATATAAAATAAACAGCCATTGTTAGAGTCCTCAGAAAATGAATAGACCTACCATGATCTGCCAACCCCAAGCCTAGCTATATACCTAAAAGAAATGAAATCAGGGACTGGAGGGATGGCTCAGCAGTTAAGAGTGCTTACTGTTCTCGCAGAGGACCTAAGTTTAATTCCCAGCATTCATGTCAGGCAGCTTACAACTGCCTCAAACTCCAGCCCTACGGGATCCAGTGCGCTCTTCTGGTCTCTACAGGCACCTGTGAGCGCGTGTGGACCCGCATCAGGAACTGCCCTAGAGGGTCTCGTGCTAAGTGAAATAAGCTGGGGACAAAGGAGAAATGTCGTTCGTGTGTTTGTGCGGGTGTGAAACAGTGGAGCTCAATCAGGAGCGTTTCTCCCTGGGAGCAGGTAAGGGGTGGTGGTGACATGACGTCTGTCCCTCCCTGCTGGCCTCCCTCTTCTTCACGCTGCTGCCCCTCCCCACACACGGCCCTTCCCCAGTAATCTACCTTCTGTTTGCAGGTTGCCATTTTCTAGCTATTGCTTTGAGGCAGGGTCTACTATACAGCCCAGATTGGCCTCCGACTCAGAATCCTCCTGCCTCAGTCTCCCACGGGCTTGGATTACAGGTCAAACCACAACATTGTTTTTCTATGAGAGAAAATACGTATTGCGGTATGGCTCTCTATCTTTACCATGAGAGCATTACAGACTCGGGGGGGTCACTGCCTGGGCCCCAGTAAGCCAGGCTCAGCCACCCATCCTCAGTAAGTCAATGAAAAGAGAAAAAAGAAGACTTAGTCAATGTAGCCGTGTTGAGAGGACAAACGAAGAGATACCGCGCATCTTCTAGGTACTGATCAGAGGGCAGGGTTTTGACAGAAAGCAAGCAATAAGCACAACTAAACAGGACTGCAAGGTTCAGTCCCTTACCCACTCCTGTAGCAGCTACAAGTCTCTCCTATGAGGTCCTGCAACAAGTTCCATCCCTGGGTGCCCCAGGGTTTCTGTCTTTTCCTGTCCCCACAGGAGATTCCTGGGGAAATTCTAACTTCTTGGGGTCCGCTCTCTCAATAGCCAGAAAAAAACAGCAGGTGAGTCTCTTCAGCCAGATGCAAGCTGGTACAACCCCTTTGGATGTCAGTGTGGCGATTTCTCAGAAAATTAGGAAACAACCTTCCTCAAGACCCAGTAATATCACTTTTGGATCTATATCCAAAGGATGCTCAATTGTGCCACAAGGACATGTGCTCAACTATGTTCATAGCAGCTTTGTTTGTCATAATCAGAACCTAGAAACAACCTAAATGCCCCTCAACCGAAGAATGGATAAGGAAAATGTGGTACATTTACACAATGGAGGGCTACACAGCAGAAAAAAGTAACGACATCTTGAATTTTGCAGGCAAATGGATGGAGCTAGAAAACATTATTTTGAGTGAGGTAACCCAGACACAGAAAGACAATTATCACATGTATTCACTCATAGATGGTCTTTAAACATAAAGCAAAGAAAGCCAGCCTACAAACCACAATCCCAGAGAACCTAGACAACAATGCGGACACTAAGAGAGACTTACATAGATCTAATCTACATGGGAAGTAGAAAGTAGAAAAAGACAAGATCTCCTGAGTAAATTGGGAGCATGGGGACCTTGGGGGAGGGTTGAAGGAGGAGGGGAGAGGCAGGGAGGGGAGCAGAGAAAAATGTAGAGCTCAATTTTAAAAAAAAGTTATTTGGGGTGGGCGTGGCTGAGGCGAGACAGATTTGGAGTGCCAAAGACCCCTCAGCCTGCCCTTGATTCTGCAGTAAAACAAACCAGATGACTAGAAAGACAACGGAAATCAAACACAGAGACAGGGTGTTAAAGGGAGGCCTTCCAACTCAAGACATTCTGCTGGTCAGGGCTAGGGGATACCCCAAGGGACCACAGGTCCTCAGAAGGGATTCTTGGCAGACGCTGAAACAGGCAGAAAAGCCAAAACAGGCAGAAATCCTGTCCTGTTAGTCAGTCATTTGACGTAATCCACGTCCCCCTGTCACATGATCTTTTCCTTCCCCACCTCCCTTCCCTCCTTTTGGCTGTTTTGATTTGGTGAAAATAGATGCAAACCCTGGTCTTTTCTATTTTTAACACCCAGTCATTACATAATCTACCCCATAACTGCTGACTTGAAACACAGCTGGCAACAGTAGAAAATCCCTGGAGTTCTTGACAGGAAAGGGGTGTCCAGCACAAAAGCCTATGGAGCTCCACCGACTGCCAATTGCCAGGGGAGTCACATGGGCCCTGGGACACTCCCCCCCCCCGGGGGGGAGGGGGCTTGCAGGGAGAGCGGGCTTTGGGGGAAGGACACAGCAGCCTGGCTGGGAGGAGGTGGCATTGTGAGATGGGCTCAGACTCCAACCAAACGTACTGAAGGGTGCCCAAGTACCAGGCACTTCTTGCTGCTTGAGTTTTCTTCCTAGGGAATGGACTCTCCAGGGTCTTGCACCTTTCCCATCACTGGTGCCTGGCCTCCCCAACAGCCTCTGGAGCATTCTTGCAAGGGCGGGAGAACAGACACTGAGCCAGGAAGCCGTGTTTGGGCACAAGAGCCCCTCTGTTAAGCCCTGCAGGCGCTAGTCTGGAACACCACTCAGCTGGTTAAACGCTTTAGCCAACTGAAGAGGAAGCACTCTGCGCTGCTGGCAGTACATGCTGGCAGCGTGGTACTGCAGGAGGTGCAGAGGGCACCGGCTCTCTCGCTGAATTTGCCAATCTGGCCTTAGTCCTAACTTCATGAACCGAGGCAGCCAGTCCAGTCTGTAACGGCTCATTCAGTCAACATCTGTGGGGTACTGGAGTGGACAGAGAGTAAACCCCTGCGCTGGTAGAATATGTACCAACGCAGGGAAGGGGGAGGATGGGAGCGGTGCTGAGGGCTTACAGAAAGGGCAGGCAGGGCTGAGGGGTCAGAGGTCACTCTCAGGCTTTCAGGGTGTGCCTACTTCCTGCTTCCTTGATTCCTGCACTTAATATCTGCTCGGTTTTCACTATGTAGATTGCTAGCCGCTTGTATGCAGCTCTCATTTGATAGCAAAGAATCTGCTGTGAAGGCTGCATCACATTTCAGAAAGACTACACAATTCATACAGTAACACTTCCGGCTGGTGAAAATCCAAACCAAACTTTCATTTAAAAAAAAAAAAAAAGGCCACAGTGGTGGCTCACGCCTTTCATTCCAGTACTTAGGAGGCAGAGGCGGGAGGATCTCTGAGGCCAGCCTGGTCTACAAAGGAGTTCCAGGACAAGCCAGGGCTACACAGAGAAACCCTGTCTTGAAAAACAAAGTTTAGTTACCTGAGTCTCTTCAATAAGAAAGGTTTTAAAATGGAAACTCAAATACCATCAGCCTGAGTTGGCTTCATAGGTTAGATCAGGCTTCATTTTCCTGGAGAAACAGGTTCCTAAGGAAAAAAAACTCACGGAACAGGTTTCAATGTTGGGTTTTGCTTTTTATTTTATTTTATTTACTTATTTGGTTTTTCGAGACAGGGTCTCTCTGTAGCTTTGGAGCCTGTCCTGGCACGCACTCTGTAGTCCACACTGTCTCGGACTCACAGAGTGCCTCCGCCTCCCGAGTGCCAGGATTAAAGGCGTGCGCCACCACCACCTGGCTACAGGTTTCAATGCAGACTTATTCTGCCATGTTACTGTCACTGATTCAAGATTTACTGTTGTCTATCACTTGAAGGAACTTGCGTTTCAATGACTGTTGAACCAGGCACCTGCATCTTATGGAATGATCAGATATTTCCAGATAAAAAAAAGTGTAAAGTTTATGCAGGTTGTAAAGGTCTGAAGAAATGATTTAAGGCATGTGAAAAATGATACTCAGAGATGATACATGATGTTAAGACTTCATTAACCATTAACTTCATGGCCAGGTAGTGATGGCGCTTGCCTTTAAACCCGGTCAGAGGCAAGCAAATCTCTGTGAGTTCGGGACCAACTTGGTCGACAAAGTGAGTTCCAGGACAGCCAGAGCTACACAGAGAAACCCTGTTTTTTGGTTTTTCTTTTTGGTTTTTTGTTTATTTTTTTTAAAGTTCAAGCTCAAAGTTGACTATATTAATGGAGTTCTAATAAGTTATTAGTCTAGCCTTGGTAACAATTGTATCACTGGCTATTAAACATTTAAAAAAAAAATTCTAGTCGGGCTGGAGAGATGGCTCAGCGGTTAAGAGCATTGCCTGCTCTTCCAAAGGTCCTGAGTTCAATTCCCAGCAACCACATGGTGGCTCACAACCATCTGTAATGAGGTCTGGTGCCCTCTTCAGGCCTTCAGGCATACATGCAGAGAGAATATTGTATACATAATAAAGAAATAAATATTTAAAAAAAATTCTAGTCACAAGCTGAATTTTTAAATTTCCTTTGGTTGTTTTCTAAATATAGACTTAAAGTGCTTCTCACTGTGTTGAAAGCAGCTCCATCCCGTCTCCATCTCTCCAGTCTGGACAGAGCAAAGAGTTTGTGCTTCCACCCCAGAAGCATCTTCTGGGCCCTCTAGCTCCTCTTTTGATCTCTTTCCTGCCAGGACATTTCTACCTCTTCACGTTGATAACTTCTCGGGCTTTGTCCTTGCTGTATCTCTCCGAGGCCTGAGTCTACTCCAGCTGTCCCCAGACACCCGCTAATGGCTTTTTCTGTAAGAAGGATTTCAGTGCAGATTACAGACAGCAGTCATGCTACCTTCTGTCCCTCGTCTAACTCTGTCCCAGAAGATTTCCACTCAGCTGACAGACACTGTCCAGGAACCAACTGTGGCCTGCAACTGCTCCAAAACGGGCTCGTCTCCCAGCTCGGGCAGTCCAGCAGAACCAGCAAGGCCTGGGCTTCGCTAAGGAACCGAACCAGTGCAGTCAAAGGAAAGAGAACTGACTTGCAAACTGCAGCCTCCAGGGGCAGACTAAGGCTAGCCTTTGGTCTCCTTTGACCCCAGGGCGACCCCTTCTCAGCCTGCTGGTCTCCATTTCATAACCATAGTGTGATTGTTCCCTGTCTCTTCAGGTTCTTTCCGGTGAAATTACTTGATGGTCAACATACCAGATGCTTCTGATGGAATTTCCACAAGTCTCCTGCCATGAACACACACACACATACATATATACACGTTCATGCACACACACATATACACACACTACACATACACACGCGCATGCACATACACACGCACGCACACACATACCCACACATATATACACACTACACATACATGCACACACACATACACACACCACACACACATATACACACACTACACACACATACACACACCACACACACTACACACACATACACACACTACACACACATACACACACATATACACACACCACACCCCATA